>NC_058094.1:128120000-129370000 GCF_020171115.1 Neogale vison
AGCTGAGGGTGAGGCCTTCAAGTTCACCATCTTGCTTCTGAGAATATCCTCACGGTTTGGTCATTACATAGAACATCACCCTTGTCAGGGACTTAGAAATCATTGTGCTGTTCTTCAGTTAAACTTAATTTTACCAAATCGAATGCTTCTGTCCTTGATCTGGACCTTCAGGTCCATTGCTTGAGAACCCAGGGCTGTAGAATCCTGTTCCCTCGTGACTCAAAACTTTGTCACAAATGGTATTTTTCCCCAATGATCTAGAGAATCTTCGGGAGCAGGAGGTACTTTTTTATCTAAATATTTTATAGAGACGTCCATGAACATCCGTGTCGAGAGATATTCTGTAGCTCAGACGGGCTACCTGCTCAGGACCCATAGGCTTCCAGGATCAGGCAAGGTGAATGGCTGGGTTTGGTGCACATTGTTAGCAGGTGGAGGAGGCCTGGGATGAAGACCGCACTCGACGTGGGGCCTCCCACTGCTAGGCAGGAGGACGGATGGTCAGATTCTCCTCTCCAGAGGTCTGCATCCTGCTCTGGGTTAAATGGCATTTATCATGCTAACCTAGGGTATTTTTTTTAGCTTCTAGAGAAAGTATTGAATGAACCATTTCAGCTATTTAGAGGAAGTTGAGGGGTTATAGCAAGAGAAATAAAACACATCTAAACCAAGCTGAGAGTAATGGGGGAGGGTAGGAATTAGGTGTCAGAAGTGTCACACTTCCAGAGAAGGAAAGGAAGGTCATTCTGGGGTCCTGACCTCTCCCTGTTTCAAGCGCTCACTGGTCTCAATTGAATCATGTAAACGATGCACTATTTTTATCAAAACATTAAACTTCGTGGCAGGAATTTTTTCATGATTGTAAGAGCCCTTGCCTTTGAAATTTCATTTCAGAGGCAGAGTGAATGGCTTTGTTTTTTCCATTTAGCACATCTTGGTATGAATTTGCAGATGGCTTTTGAGGGATCTAGATATTTTATTTTTCAAATCTATTTTTTCCAAGTGCCATTAGCAGGTGGAACTCATGACTTCCGGTATTTTTCAGGCAATGAGCTCAGTGAGGTTTGAAAATTAGCTAAGCCATTTATAGATTCATAGAATGCTGGCTAGGGAAGGCACCTAAGCCATGTCCCACTTAACCCTCTCACGGTCCCCACAATAAGACAGCCATCTCCCACGGTCACAGCCTCTGCATTTGTGAGACCTAGGATGAGAAGCTGTCTCTGGTCTCCTGGCTTGACCCTTTGCAGCACCATTTGCTAGCTTCCTTTAGGTCTGGGCAGGAAGCTTATATATCCTTGGAGTCCAGGCAAATAATGGGTTTCAGGGTTGGGGGAGAAGGAAAGCTGCTGGCAGTTGATGGTGAGTCTGGGCCTGTGTTGGTGGCTACTTAGTTTCAAGCCAATTGCTGACATGTGTGAACATGTTGCTAGTTCTGATTTTTCTAAGAAAACCACAAGACTGAATATTTAAGAGAATTTTAGTTTTTTAAGATTTTTTTTCCCATTTGCTCAATTTAATAATATGGCAATACTCAGTGAGCCAGACTGGCATAACTGTAAGCCTCTAATTTGCAACTTTTGCTCTAGAGAAACTGTGCTTTGAGGATTTCTAGGATGGCAAGGACCATGAGCATGGCTTCAAATAGCCGAAATCGGAAATATGACTCAGAGACGTGCTCTGAGTCCAGAATGAGAACGAGTGGGCAGAAGATTTTGATTCATTAGTAATAAGGATTTTCTGAAAGAGAATTACTTGAAAACAGTGAGGCATCCGTGTGCCAGGGTCCCACTGAGCAGGGGCACTGGGCCCTTTGTTGGGAGGCTGGGTGGAGGCCTGAGGTTCTATACCTTCCATTACGCTCTCCATGATGAGCTGTAAGGCTACCCTACCTGGTTTGGCTTTCTACCTGGAGCTTCCTACCGCTTCAGTGCACCATGGGAGAAGGGCCAAAACTGTCAGGGTGAAACCCTATACAGTTGGCCCTTGCACGGCGTAGGGGGTGAGGGGAGCCAATCCGACATGCAGTTGAAAATCTAAGTATAACTTTTGACTCTTCAAAAAACGTAAGCACTAACAGCCTACTGTTGACCAGAGGCCTTACCAAGAACACAGTCGATTAACACATATTCTGTATATTATATGCATTACATGCTGTATTCTTACAATAAAGCAAGCTAGAGAAAAGATAATATTATTAAGAAAATCACAAGAGAAAATACACTGACAGTACTGTACTGTATCTACTGGAAAAAAAATCCACGTATAAATGGACACGTACGGTTACATGTGTCATTCAGGGGTCAATGGTGTAATTTGTTCTCACTTTCTTCTCCCATCCAAGTACTAACCAGGCCCGACCCTGCTTAGCTTCCGAGATCAGACGAGATCGGGCGCGTTCAGGGTGGTATGGCCGTAGACTGTTCTCCCTTTCTTCTTTTTTGAGTAAAACCCCACCAGCTTGATTCCTTCTCCCACTGAGGGATTACTTCTCATCTTCCTCTCTAATTGCTGTTTTCTCTTGTCTATAAAGCACTGTGCAAGGCTTCTTCACCACTAGGAAAATTCCTCTTTTCTTGATTTTTGCTCTACCACCTTACAGATTTTATTTTGAAAATACAGCATGTAGGGCGCCTGGGTGGCTCAGTGGGTTAAGCCGCTGCCTTCAGCTCAGGTCATGATCTCAGGGTCCTGGGATCGAGTCCCGCATCGGCCTCTCTGCTCGGCAGGGAGCCTGCTTCCCTCTCTCTCTTTCTCTGCCTGCCTCTCCGTCTACTTGTGATTTCTCTCTGTCAAATAAATAAATAAAATCTTTAAAAAAAAAAAAAAAGAACTGCGTCTGGGACAGGGATTCACAAGCCCTGCTTCTCAGGCCCCTTAAAAAAAAAAAAAAGAAAAGAAAATACAGCATGTATATATCATTATGCAAGGGCCTGTGAACTAGGGTTAGCCTGCCTCCAGTTTTTGTAGTTTTGTTGGAACATGGTCACACCCGTAATTTGCATGTGATCTAGGGCTGCTTTCCAGCTGTGGTGGTAGCTGAGTAGCGAAGACAGAGACCCTGAGGCCGGAAAACCTAAAATATTTACTAACTGGCCCTTTAAGAAAAGGTTTCCTGACTCTTGATTCAATCAGATAGATAGCTTGAGAATAAAACCAGGTATAAAGAATAAAATAACAACCACCATTAATGCAATGACTGCGTATTGTTATATTAATATGTTTCCTCTGGGCATCTGTAATATCAAATCACACCATAAATACACATTCATGTGCATTTAATAGTGTCTCGAATGCATTCTCTTGTCATACAGTTTTTGATGTTTATATGTGTTATTTTAATTGACTGTATAATAATCCATATACCCTTCCATCTCTATGTATCTATCTATTATGGTCATTTTTATTGTGGCACTTTGCAGTATGCTTTCCATATAAAATTTTATTTAATCCTTCTAAACTTATGTAGGAAATATGACTAACTCCATTTTACAGATGGGAACCCTGAGGTGGAAAGTGTTTCTGAGACTTGACCAGCTCACACCACTAGACTATCTGATCCCAACTGTACCTTTTCAGCCATTCACCTGTTACTGGGCATTGCACTTAAATTTACCTTATTTTGTTTATTTGTTTAGTGAGGGAGGGTATATCTTAGAAATACTGCTTTGATGAATATCAATGCATACAAATCATTGACTGAATTTCTCATCACTTCCTTAGAAACGACTCCCCAAAGCAGAACAGATCAATCCTGAAATTACATTGTGGTTTCCTAATAGGCTGACAAATTGCTTTTGGAAAAGTTGTAACAATGTATACCACACACTAATGCTCCATAAAGGTGCTTCCTGCTGAGTGCTATGATTTAGCCATTCTGTTTTTGCCCTTTCGTCAGCCAAAGAGGGATACTGGAGGCTGACACTTTGCAGGGAACTGTGGCCAAGTGACTCCTCTGATGGTGACTTCTGGGAAAGATGTTTTCTGGATAAAAAAGGACAGGCTCAGCTACCACCAATATTTCCCTTTCCACTTCTTCCAGCTTCTTGTGACCAAGGATGGGAAGCTTCAGGCTAAGAATGGCAGGAGGAGAGAAAGATGGCCTGGGGGCCTGAGTCCCTGGGGGCACTATTTGGAAAAAATACTGCTAAATAGTAAAGCACCCAATTTGTTAGTTTTCTGATAGGCAGGCAGAGACAACCCCATCCAGGGCTGTTTCTGCCACTTGCCAGTGAAAAGACAAAGAGATGTGAAGCTCTGATTTGGCAAATTCTCTGTACCCGTATTTTGCCAACACCCTCCCTGGGCGAGGTCTTGGTCTCTTTCCAACTTGTATGCAGTCTTTATATATCATAGATATTAACTCTATCATATATGATGTGGTTATAATGTGTCTTCATAATTTATTTATGATGCTCTATTGGTTAAGGTGGTGATCTTTAGAGGTCCCCATCAAAAGGTACAATTTGTCTTCATAGTTAGTAATGGGGGCAAATTCCTATTTCCCAATAACCTTGCACTTAATTCTTTGATCATCCAATAAATCTTTCCCTGGATCCATTGTTACATTGGGGAGTGCAAACTGGTGACATTACCATGAAATAATTCCTTCCACATTTATTAGTTGTCATTCTTCCATGAGAAAGAGCTTTCTCTTTTTTCTGTTCTCTTCTTTTTTGGGGAAGAGAGGAATCACTGGGTTCTCATAAATTTTCATTTACTCTTTGTGATACAATCAATTGTAGTCATTTTTTTATGCTTGAATTAACCCAGTTTTGGCCAGTGGGAGCCGTTTATGCTTTTCTAGCACCAGAAATTGAATGCTTATATTTCTTTGTTATTTCCTGCCCTGCTTTTCTCCCAACTCCTTTCTTCCCTCTCCCTCCTTCCTCCATTCTTCCCTCTTCCCTCCCTTCCTTCTCTTTCATTGGAGTGGGATGTGTTCATAACATGGGCCAGAACCAGAGCTGTATTAAGTAAAAATGGTAAGAGGAAGTCTTCTTATCTTATTCTTGTCCTTAATTAAATTGGATTTCGTTTTTCACTATTAAATGGTATAGGCTGTTTATTTCAGTTAAAAAAAGAAGTTAGTGTTCCTCTATTCCTAATTTAGAATGTGTTTTAATCATGGTGTAAACACAGAATTTGGGGGAATTTACAAAGGTCAACCAGTGCATTTTCTCCTTTGACCTAATGAAATGATCCATTGCGTTACTATATTTCCTAATAGTTAACTATTTGTATTGTCTTCAAATTCACCCAAACTGAACGTATTTTATTATTTTTTTAATTCTGTGTTGATTCAGTATGCTTAGTTATATATATATACACGTAATAATATCTTTATTTAAAACTAAATATAAACTATATATAAATGTATTTATATATAACTCTATGTATAAAAGAAGCAATAAGATTAGTCTACATTTTTATTATGCTATATATTTGAAATTTGCAAAAATGTATTAGGAAACTCTTGTTTTAGTCCTCCCAAAAATGAATGTGATGTTAGGAATATTATTTCCTGGAATTCAGATAGGATTTATTTGGAAAATCTTCTTGAGCTTTATGCCTTTTTCAGGCAATATGATAAATTAACTCATTAATCTCATAGTTATTGGTCTATTTAGAGTTTCTACTTCTACTTGAGACAAATAATTTTTTTTCCTAGACAGTTATCTATTTGCCTAAATTGAAATTACTTTTTTTTTTTTTTGTAAATTTTAATTGCACCCTAACCGGTGGTCTTTTTCTTTTTTTTTAATTTCATATTTTCCCTCTCCTCAGTCCCTCTTCTCCTGTCTCCCTCTGTTCCTCCCTTCCTTTTCAAAATAAGATCTGTTCGAATTTTATTTGTTACTTTTTAACCCAAGAACTAGAGCTGATGTTTACTTTATCACTTTCTTATATCTAATGTTGTTATTGATGTGTCTCTTTTTTTCTGTTGCATACATTTTGTTTTATTAATCACTAGCTTTCTTCAATTACAAGAGTAATATAGAAACAGAGCAAAACCAAAAAAATTTTCAAAAAATATAAAATGGAAGCTAGAAGTTGTCCCTTTCTGCTAACCTGTATTATACTCCCCAAAGACAGATACGCCTATTTTTAATAATACCTTCTTTGTGAGTTTCTTTTGCTTTTCTCTTTACGCTGTCTTGGATAAAAAGCTAATTTATTTATTTCCATCTTGTGATGGAAATCCTACACCAGTCATCCTTTCCTGCTGAGCCCAGATTTGGATTCAGGATTTTCTCAACACCAAGCCATACGTTGTCACATGTAGGAGAGAACATGCTGCTGTGTCGGCCTTTGGAAAATGCAGTTGGCTACTAGACCTCTCTAACAGATTCACATTTACCCAGATTGTGGTCTTTTATAGCACAGGTTTCCCATTTGTAAATTTTAAGACTAAATTTATTTTTAAACATGAATGTGATGAGTTTCTCATTCATAGATTTGGGTGAAAATTTTCTATTTTATTTAGTTTTTATGGTATTATTTTCTGATGCTTTCACTGTATGGAGGATTTTTTCCTCTTTTATAAGTAGTGTTTTGACTGTGGTTATCATGTTTGTTTATTATCTATTTCCCCAAGACTCTTGATATATTATTTTATGATCTCCTATCTTTAGGAATCACGGAGAAGTCTGAGGAGAACCTAAATTTAAATTCTTTGTAGAAAATTTGTGTGGAATTAGAACATTTTACCAATATATCAAGGTACATAGGCTTTTGTTGCTGTTGTTGTTTGTATTGGACCTTACTAGAAACATGCAAAACTCTTTTTTATTTGTGTATACAGCACAAGAAAATCATCATCTGTTATATTTGTGTGTATTGGCTCTGCTCCTTTGTCACTGTATTTATATCAGGAGTTTTGTTAGGCTACTTATCTACCAGTATCTCCCTTCTCTTTTTAGCTGACTCATAAACTCTGACTTAATTTTCGAATGGTCCCAGTTTAAGAGCTCAATTCCAAATCTTCCTTGCATTTGACATATATGGGCCCAGTGAGATGTAGGTCTAAGTCACTGGGTGGGACTTCTGGGATAGCTCTTTGAAGGGGGCTGATTCATCTGACATACCACATTTGCCTTTACTCTTCCTCCATGTTTAATCTGGAATGTGGTCATGGTGGCTGGAGTGCTAGCAGCCATCTTGTGAGCTGGACAAGAAAGCCACACACTAAAAGCTGGTAGAAGAAGGCCTAAAAATAAATCCAGGTCCCTGGCAGGGTGGCTGCCTTACCATCCCAGAAATATCATCTCTGGACTTCTTGTCACAGGAGAGAAAGCAAACTTGTTTCTTGGCTAAGCCACCATTAGTGACTTGTTTTGTTTCAATTGGTGTCTTTGAACCAAATGCCTCTCTGACAAACAAATGCCTGTTTCATAAAGGTGAATTATCTGTCTACAGCTGTCATCTTCTCACACGTTGCTTTGTCCTTTGACCCTTTCTTTTGTATTCTTAGGGAGCTTCTAATTGCTTTTCTACATCTCTAATTTGAATTCCACTCCAAAGCAGACTTTATTTCTGTTATTGCCTTTTAATTCTTCCTGATCTAGTCCTCAATTTGAGCCACATCTTTTTTTAAATTTCAACTTACATTTCATGCAGTCTCTCTTTTGAGCTCTGAATTTAAGTGTCTTCTAAAACGGTCTCAAGTTATTCTTTACCTGACCTGTTGTATGGGTTCACGAGGCCTTTTGTGCATTTATGACATTTATCTGGAGCGCAAAATAGAATCAGTTTAGACTCTTCTACTACATGCTGTGCCACCTCTCAAAGTATGCTTTTTCCTGAATCCCCACTTGTCTATGTATTACACATTTTTTTCCATTTCAGTTTGTTTACCTTTGGATGGTATAACCATCTAGGCTGATGTTCTCCAGGGGCACATATTCTCCTGTCCGTTCTCCTGGGTTCTGTGTGTGTTCTGCCCAAAGCAGAGGGTCCCGGGATTAACTGGAGGCAAGGTGAAACACCTAGGTGCAGTCAGACTTTAATGCCTCCTTGACATTTATCTGCTGGGGTTTATCTGGCTTCCCAATTGTTGGATGTGGTTCTGTGATCACTTAAGGGAAATTGGCTCCTGGGTCAAAGTAAAAAGGGATGAACTTGTGAGACGCTTCCTCTCCACTCCCAAGGGAGGCTGATTCCAGTCGAACCTTGCTTGACGCCCCATCCTCAGCTGGGTTGAAACACAGGGAGGCATTCTCATCTCTGTACAGGCAGATAACTAGAGTTATCTCCAGAGTGCTGGAAGGGTCAGGCGCATATTCTGGAAGGGTGTGGCTCTTGCTTCGTTTCTGAAATTGAAGGGTGTGCCATGCCTCCTGCTTTCTGCGAAGTTACCCTCTGAACAGATCACAGGTTTGCAGTCCAGCCCATCCACACTGCAGCTAAGAGAGACTTCTTCCAGGGAGCTGAAAATATCGAAAGGCATTATCGATCCCCAGGGCTGTGCTATGGAAGCATGACCATCATTGGAAGTCGACTCACACCTGTTTGGGTGGTGACCAAGTCAAGCTCAGGATTTTCCAGACCTGAGTCTGAGCCCACTGACATGTCAAGGCATTTCATCTGAGAAATCCTTTTATTATGTCACGTTTAATATATATAAAGCCAAATTTATGACGTCTCATGGTAATGATATTGTAGTTCTCCTAGCCCTTAAGACTTGTAGTAATGCAAAGTTAACACGTAGGAGGCAAGCAGCTGGACATAAGAAGTATCACCTTCCAAACACCTTTCAGGTTGTTCCCGAAGTCTACTTCCATCTTTTCTGTTCTCACTGCTGTTACTCTCGCACAAGATTTAATTACTTCATGTCTGATGAGCAGAAGAGCATTCCTGCTCATCTCCTTCATCCAGTCTCTTTTCCCCTTCCTCTCAACAAGCATCTCAATTCCAGTTTCATCATCTTTCTACAGAAGCGCAGTCATGCGACTACTTTGTGGAGGAACCCTTGTCTCCTTCCTTTGATGTGCGGTATCGGGTTCAGAGACCTCCCATAGCTGGATTCCACATTCATTTGCCCAGTATTGATTCTCACTGCTGTTGAAGATGGATACTCATCTCATTAGCAGATCTCACACACCCATTCAGCGCTCATCCTCAGCTCTTAAAATCTTATCTATGTTGTTTATTTCTCTGCTTGGAATGCCTTCTGCATCCTTTATCGCCAATTTAGAGTCTACCCTTTCCCCCAAACCAGCTCAAATCCAGTTGTCAGATTGTTCTGACCAATACTTTTTAAAATAATGATTTTGCCCATTATAAATGGAATAGGATTTTTTTAAAAGATTTTATTTATTTATTCGACAGAGAGAGAGATCACAAGTAGGCAGAGAAAGAGAGAAGAGGAAGCAGGCTCCCTGCTGAGCAGAGAGCCCGATGTGGGACTTGATCCCAGGACCCTGAGATCATGACCTGAGCCAAAGGCAGCGGCTTAACCCACTGAGCCACCCAGGCGCCCGGAATAGGATTTTTTTATATTTGGAAATAATTTCACTGGATTTGTATGTAACTTTTTTTTTAAATCACTCATTTAAGGGTCTTATTTATGCTATTTCCCTAAAGAACAGCAATAAATAGGCCTTCTTTTTCCCCAGCTTTGAAAGTTAGGATAATAGCCATCTGACTTTGAGAGGGAATGTAAGAAGATGTCATGCTTTTGTGTAGTTGAAATTGTGCTATCAGGTTGGCATAACTCAGTTACCCTCTGAACAGATCACAGTTTTGCAATCCAGCCCAACCACACTGCCGCTAAGAGACCTCCTCCAGGGAGCTGAGAATGTTGAAATGGACTGTTGGAATGCAAGGTGAAGGTCTCAATTTAGGCTTTTTACTTTCTTGGCACGTGGAGTCAATGGCTTAATCTCTGCTGATGATTAAATATCTCTTTGCTGAAAACACGAGTTTTGTTTTGTTTTGTTTCTGGTTATTTTGTTTTGGTTCCGAAAGCACAGACTCCTCTAGCACTGCCAGTAAATTAGTCATGAACTGCCAGGTGGATTTTATTCTGGGAGGCAGAATTCCAGGGTCTTCTTGGTAGAGTTCATTTGTGTCCTTTCCCCCACATTTCTTGTTCCTAAATTGGTTAGAAAAGGCCTTTTCTGGCTGCACATGTATTTGTCTGCGTTATGCATTTACCACTCCCCACAGAAGCTTCCTTTTCCTAACCATGTCTATAGCATTTGCTTTGAAATTGGTGTGGTTATGCCTTATTCAAGCCCGCCCTCTGTCTGAGACCAAGGGACCCATTGTTAGGACCACATTTTCTAGTGTCCTTCCCGTAAGACTGCTTTAGGATAAAAATAGAGCTTACTTATGGAAAAAAGCTTGGGATTTTCAAGGTCAAATAAGGTTGCTCAGATGAAGAGAAACAGATTTCTTTGTTGCAGGACTTCTCAGGGCTTTTGGCATAGTAGTTTGCAACACAGCTCTAGCAGGACAGGTTGTGGGGCTGTACATTGCGCAGTTCTGATGTGAACTGTGCCTCTTGGAGGGGTCCAATGACATAACCCCAGAGGAGATTCCAGTGGCATCCCAGAAGCATCTGGTATGAGGCTCTTTAATTGCTTTAGGAATATATTTTAGAAGTAGTGTTTTATGAGAAATACCATGTCAAACAGCCTGGACTGTTGTCAACCCTATAATCAAGGTAAAATTGGAGGTTTGCTGGAGTTTCTCTGCCAGTCTGGCTTAAAAGTGCTCAAAGACCCCTTCTGTAGCATTATGTGTGCTGAAAATGCCGGTGTTGGTCTTCGTGCTACAGGGGAGAGCGTGCTGTGGGAACTCCGTTTTCTACTTTATTAGTGCCCCATTCACTCTTTGAGAACACTTGGCATTTTGGCATTGCTTTAATAAGTTATTTTTCACATCATATATGCCATTTTAATTTGCTTTCTTTTTCTTTCCTCCTCTATTTTATGAAAATAGCTTCCTTTTTTGGGTAATTCTTCTCCTTTTTATTTTTTAAATTTTCTCTGATTTAGAAGTTTAACACACCACTTGCTGTTGTTGTTCTCAGCTTTCTAGTCTTTCCTTAATTCAACTTCGGTTGAATTTTATCTTAATTGCTTTCTCTCATTATTAATTTTGAGGGGTTTGTTGGGGAATAGAAAATTTTCTCCCATCCCTTTAGGTTCACTTGGCTAGTCTAATAATTAAATTAACAGAGGATAGATTAAGAGGAGAAAAACAAATTTAATTACATACCTATGAGAGCCCCATAAGAATATGAGACCCAAAGAAGTGAACAAAGGCAGCTTTTATAGCTATAGACAGAGAAACAATAAATTTCTGAAGAAGCATCCAGACAAAGAAACTTACTTGGCTACTAATTAGTGAAAAAAAGCAAGCAGAGTCTGTTTACACAGCCTTCTTCACCCTGAATTCCCTGTCTCTGGTGGTTAAGAATGTCTCTCTAACTCCTGGGGCAGTGAGGGTACCTTCCATAGGAAATGGTATTATTGCCTTTCAGGGGGCAGGAGGATGGTCAGTGTAAGGACCTATTTAGAAACTGTCCCTGCTCCCCTTCCCCCAGGGGATTTACTTGGAGACAAGTCCCAGAAACAAGCTTCGGGTAACAAAGCCCAGATACAAAGGTGGGTCAGACCAGGTGGAGGCATCCAATCAGTGGGGGGATGCATACTGTCTCCCTGGTTACCAAGGAGTATGGGCCCCGCCCTTTGGGCGCCAAGCCCAATCAAGGTGTAATAGGCTGGTTCAAATGTCTACTAGGGTAAATTGTAACTCCACTGGTCACCTAGCATCACTGTGGAGTTTCCTGTATGTGTTACAATCTCATTGGCCACCTGTGCGTGGCCAGGCCCGACCACATGGCCTTTGCCCTTAAAAGCTAGTCTGTGAAAGAGAAGGGTCGCCCTCTCTTGTAAGAGGTGTGGCCCCAAATGTTCCATTTAGATTCTTGATGCTTGGTGAGAAATAAAGCTTTGCTTGACCTTCGCTTTCTATCAGTCTCGTTCCTTTAATCACAGACCCATTATTGGGGCATAACAGTCAGTGTCCTTCTTCTATTAGCTGTTTCTCAAGTAATGTTAATTCAAAGTAATCAAGATGCCAAAGCGGCATATTCTGGGATGGCCTGCCCTGGACCCCGTCAGTTTCATCTTTGGGAGAAGAAATACAGTGTGGTGCTCCAGGGGGCAGGCCTGGAGATCAGAGGATGGGATTTTGCTGGCTCTTTCCACCAGCTCCTCTCTAGGTGTCTTTAGTCAAGATGTTTAACCCCTGTCTATGTCTGTTTTCTTTTCTTTACTTTTTTTTTTTTTTTTAAGATTTTATTTATTTATTTGCCAGACAGATTGCAAGGAGTCAGAGAGGCAGGCAGAGAGAGAGGGGGAAGCAGGCTCCCTGCAGAACAGCTCAATCCCAGGACTGTGGGACGATGACCTGAGCCTAAGGCAGAGGCTTTTACCCATTGAGCCACCCAGGCACCCCAATATGCCTGTGTTCTGATCTGTAAAATGCAGTTAGTGATAAGTCAGTTTGAATACTAAATGCATCTGAAGTTCTTATTTCTCTCTTTGTTGTTAAATTTGTACTTATTTGATACTTTTTTTTTTTTTAAGATTTTATTTATTTATTTGACAGAGAGAAACAGCGAGAGAAGGAACACAAGCAGGGGGAGTGGGAGGGGGAGAAGCACGCTTCCCACTGAGCAGGGAGCCCCATGTGGGGCTTGATCCCATTTCCCTGGGATCATCACCTGAGCTGAAGGCAAGGCAGGCACTTAACAACTGAGCCACCCAGGCGCCCCTTATTTGATATTTTCAATGATTTTATCTATTTTTTTTCTTCCTATTCATCTCTAATTCTTGAAATTTAGGATTTTGAAATTCCTTTTTTATTTTATTTAATTTGTATATAATCTCTTCATTAATTTTTTTTCCAGTTTATTTATTTTCAGAAAAACAGTATTCATTATTTTTTCACCACACCCAGTGCTCCATGCAAGCTGTGCCCTCTATAATACCCACCACCTGGTACCCCAACCTCCCACCCCCCCCCGCCACTTCAAACCCCTCAGATTGTTTTTCAGAGTCCATAGTCTCTCATGGTTCATCTCCCCTTCCAATTTACCCAAAAGCACATACCCTCCCCAATGTCCACAACCCTACCCCCCTTCTCCCAACCCCCCTCCCCCCAGAAAACAAAACCCATCTATATGTTGCCTCCAAGAAACTCTTCATTAATTTTTTTTAACTCTGTCAAATGTTGTTATTTTTATTAAGGCTTCCCTTTATCTGGCTACATGCAGAGGGATGAGGCTAAGCTGAAATTAGGAGGGTCCTCGTACCAATGAGGAGAGCACAGGTTACAAGACCTTTTCCTTTCACACCAGTGACTGCCCCTCTGAAGGCTCCTGTGCCCTTTCATGTCAGTTCTCCAGAAGAATCCTACTGTGCTCTCGTCCTGGATTCCTCCTGAGCAGACGCCAGTGCCGCTGGAATGCTGCTGTTCCCTTGCAGCATGCATCCACTGTGAAGAATTCTCAAGTCCATCGCCCTGGCCTTCGTCATCTGTCAAGTCTTTTGTGATTTTCTGGAAGGTATTTTCTTAGAGATGTCATGATCCATCTAAGCTTAGATGATAACGACAATTCAATATATTTCTTTCAGTTTTCTCCCATAGATCAGGAGAGCCCAACATAGTTTTGCCATTTCCCTCTTAGGTAAGGAGAAAGCTGGCTGGGGACCTGTCTGTCTGCCAGCACTGGGGGCAGGGGACGTTTTCCACCTCCACCCCCTACTCAAGCCTTGCACCCCCTTGGCTCTGCTGCTCTTTGCCTGAGTTCACTGAGAGGAGTCCTGAGGAAACTCCTGATTCCACTGGCTCACTAGGAAGTACCACCCACATAGTTCTGGAATCCAGCTGAAGTCACCTGTCCAGGAATCGCCCAAAGGCAGGACACCTTGGCCCACTGACCATCAAAGTGCTTCATTTACAGTTGGGAGTTGAGCTACACGAGGCGATTGACTGGGCCCTTTTGGGCCCCTGGTTTCCTTGGAGTTGTTTTTCTTGGAATGCAGCCAAGAGCATTGACAATTCTCTTGGGTTTTAGTATTGTATGCATGTGAAAAATTTAGATTTTAGAAAACTTATTTTGCAGTTTGCAAGGAACTGAGGAAATAAAAATCTTTGGTGACAGTAAGGAGAACTAAGCACTTGAATTATGTCAGCCCCCAAGGGACCACTGCCAGACTCTAAATCATACCACAGGATTTTTGCTTCTGGTCCTACTTTAGTCTCTGGCCTTTTGAATGCAATTAACTACAATTTTTATTCCCCCTGAGAAAATGCTCACAATATGTGTGGACTGGGGTCTGCCTTCTGTATTTATATATTGTTCTGTGTTGCACACATTCTATGATGCAGATTTCTCTGAGAACCTGAACACCAGGATGGACTAGCACTGGGGTCTGATTGAGGAGTGGGATGTCTGCTTTTGTTTCTTAACCTGTGACTTGGCTATCCTACATAAGAAGCCCTTGAGGGAGGCTAATTAAAAATGCAGATTCCCAGCTCCCAGGAATGTGGCCCTGGAAACTGTCTCCTGCTGTGCCTAAAGTCAGCATTTCAAAACAAGTTCCTGGGTAATTTTTTTTTTTTAAGGTTTTATTCATTTATTTGACAGAGACAGAGCTAAAATCAAGAGAGGGAACACAAGCAGGGGGAGTGGGAGAGGAAGAAACAGGTTTCCCATTGAGCCAGGAGCAAGAGGACCCTGGGATCTTGACCCGAGCCCAAGGCAGCTGCTTAACAGCCGAGCCACCCAGGCGCCGACCACCCTATCCCCCATCCCCACCGCCAACCCGGGCGTAAATCTTACACACACTCCCATGTTCCTCAAGTTCGGCTTTCTCTCCCAAATAGAGACTTCTTAGAAATACATTCACACACAGAATCTACTACAGGGAATGACCATACCCGAAAGGAACCTGGAGGAAGTGAACTCCTCCTTGTGCCAGGATGATTGGCTGTCATATTGAGGAGACCACGCTGCCTTGCTCCTGTTCACAAACAGAGCCAGTGTGTCCTCTTAATTTCAGCTCAGGAGTGACACCACCACGCTGCCTGGCTGCCTCCCATGTTCCTTCCCTACAGGCCCGGCTTCTCTGCCCACCAGATATGCCTTCCACAATTTTGTTTTACATTTGAAATTTGACAACACAACTTTTGGATGATCTATCTCTTGCGCTTAAGATTGGTCTTTTAGGACCCAAATTTCAGCATCCCCTTGTTAGCTTCATGTGTGTCTCATGCTCAGAAATGAGGGTCCTGGTTTGTCCCGACCCCTCCTCCTTTTGTCAGGGAGGATCGAAGCTCTGAGGCTGTTCTTCCTTCCCCTTGCGGGGCACCCTCAGCAGGACTGTGCATGTGGCCCAGAAGGATGTGTCGATGGGTTACTGGGCCCATATTGGGCCCATAGTAAGAGTGATAAGGGAAAAACTGCACTCTCAGCTGGCTGACCAAGCCAGCAAGGGAATTCCAGACCCTGTCTCAAAGCCCTTGCAGGGTCTTCCTCCGACCAGAAGGCGCCTCCTGCGCCAGAAGCACTATGCGGAAGTAGAAGGGTATAAATTCCCCTCCTCGCTTGTGCGGGAGGCGCACACCTTTGGAGACCACTCCTCCCTGAGCCTGCCGTGTTAAATAAACCTCGGATCCACCAAGGTCTCCGAGTGCCGCTTGGTTCTTCTGCCAGGACCCAGTCCCTGTTCCCTAACATTTGGTTTCCTGACCCGGAAACCCAACTACACTGGTCCCTTGTAGGCTCCGGTTTGCGGCACCGGCGGGGCCTTGACGGAAGAGGGTCGTAAAGGAGAAGGCGCGCCTGGCTGATTTCCAGCAGTCTCCCGCCCAGTCACCGCGGACTGGTGTGCCTGCTGTGCCCATGGGACTCAAAGGAGACTCGGCAGGTGAGGACCTCGTCCCAAGTTCGGATTCCGGTGAGGCCTGGGGCCCCTGGACCCAGTCAGGCCCACCCATGAGGGTGGAAGTGGAGACTGACCCCTTCCCAGAGACCTCTTAAGAGATCTCACGGGAAAGGACTCCGTGAGGTGGGGGAGGTCCTTCAGGTCAGGAACCCCCCAAAAAGCGGGGACAGGAAGGGATTTCCAAAAGGAATTCCACAGCCCGCCCCCCCCTCCCCAGGGGTAAGGCAGGAACGGGAAATCTTCTGGTGTGAATGCGGGAGTGAATGTGCAGTTCCACCGGGCTTGTCAGGCGGACTCCCCAAGTGTCCCCAGAAGCCTACGGAGTCCGAGTGGGCCCTAACCTGTTTCAGGGTGACCTCATAAGGTCTAAGGCGAGCCCTTTTTGGGCTCCAGTCCGGGTTTTATATGGACTCACTATGGCTAAGAGGCACTCAGGTCTCTGGGAGGGTGAGCAGGCAGGCAGCTGGCTGGTCTCTCCTCTGGAGGGACACCCACCCTCGTTTGTCTTTATGCCAGTGACCCAGGGAGGGAGCACACAGGATGGACCAGGTGGCCCATGTTCCTCATGGGTGGGAGCTCTTCAAAACCTAGGGTCTTAGACTGTATGCTCAAAAAATTGTAAGAAGGGATTCTCATGAGACCATGGGGTCAAAACGCCTCCTGGGAAATTAGGCACATTATGTGAACTGGAAGGGGCCAACTTTGGGGTCAGCTGGCCCTCCCAGGATTCCCTAAGACCTACCCACTGTCCAGGTCATTTACAAAATTATGGTTGGGACTCCCAGACACCCTGACCAATTCCCATATGTTGATTCTTGGCTTCAGATATCTACCCCCATGGGTCCAATTCTGTGCTAATAGGAAGGACCAAAGTAGGATATTTGCAGCCCAAAGGTTGTAAGGAAGCAAAACCTATCAGGGGCAGCAACGGGGATGAGCTCTGGACAAAGATGTCAGGAAGTGCGGGGACCTAAAGCTGAGCTGCAGGAAAACAGTGCTCCTGCTGCTTCTAAGTGGAGTGTGTGGGGAGATCTTGGATTTAGCAGCTCTGACAGCCCAACAGGAAACTTGATCCAGACAGAAACAGATGTAAAATGACAAGAACTCTCATCCTTACGTTGAAGGGTGGAGTGGGGCGCCTGGGTGGCTCAGTGGGTTAAGCGTCTGTCGTCCCCTCAGGTCATGATCCCAGGTGTCCTTCATGACAGGGAATTTAAGGAATATTCCCAAGTAGCTTCCAAAACTCCCTTTATTTCCAACAAGGACTGTCTATGCCTCCCCCTCCCCCCTTGTTGGCAGGAAAACATGGTGTCTGCTCCTCTGTTGGAGCGGATGAGCTCCCGAACGGGGAACCTTTTCTCTGCGCTCTGGCAACACTTTGTCTCTTCTCTCTCCCCTTCCCCCCTAAAACATGGTGTCTGCTCCTCTGTTGGAGCAGATGAGCTCCTGAACGGGGAACCCTTTCTCTGCGCTCTGGCAACACTTTGTCTCTTCTCTCTCCCCTTACCCCCTCTCCCCTTTCTGTACCACCTTGGGTGTGGCCTGCATCACTGGCTTCGGTATCTCAGGCACCATGGCTCCTTCTCCCTTCACTGTCAAGGAGCAAGAAGAGCTTCCCCTGGACCTAACACCTCCCACTCCAGATCTCCCCACACATCTCAGGTAAAAATTGACCATGGGGAGGATCCAGGTGGAACATAATTCAAACAATATTCATAGCTTAGTATTTAAATTAAGTTTGTTGGTTTAAGATAGACAGATCTTTTAAGTTATCAGCAGTAAATGTGAATCTTTTATTCTGTCAAGGTTTACTGAAAGTCAAATAACCTCGTGTTATCACTGTTGCAATTTGTCAGCAAAAAGATGACAAAAATGATGGTTAATTGTCTGTCTCATCAAAGTTTTCATGGGTAATTATTAAGATAGCTTTCAAAGTCTTTGGTAACCTGAAACCTTAAAGTTTTGCTTGGATGATAAATGGAATTAAATTCGTTGGACATCTTGGTCTTTTCCAAATAAGATAAAGTGCTAAATCATTGATAACTGGACGTAGGTTTGTGCTTTTGACTTCTTTTTACAAAGTAACTAAGGATATTTAAATCTGTTGGTAAACATGTTTAGTGCTTAACTGATTCATAAATTTGCCCTCTAAAGAATTCTGGTGTAACAGTTCACAGTTGGTTACTCCTTAGTCTTTACTAGAGACTAAGGTTTCTAAAGATGAAAAATTCTGCTAACTGTAACTAAGACTGATGGAAATAAGGAAAACAACTGTGTATGTGGAAAAGTAGGAAATATGTAAGAAAGATAAGGAATGGGAATGCATTTTTGTCGAAGGTAAAAGAAAGTTATTTTGTCCTAAGTGAGATGGTTGTTTAGAAAGAAATGGCTTGGGACAATATCTGAACATAAGGGAAAGTTGTAGGTTTATGGAGGGAAAACTTTGGAACAGAATTTTAGATGTGGTCAGGATGGGCCAAGGTTGAAATTAATGGATTTTAAAGTTCACTGCTGTAAGATTGAAAGTCTGCTTTCTCTCAGTTCAAAAAGACAAAGTATTCTCCAATTGTTGCTCTGCTCTTGATAAGAAAATGCAAATAGTTGTTTTCTCTCTGCCTGCCCAGAAAAACCAGTTTCTGTGTGTTGACCTTATCAGGTCTTCACCATCCCTAATCCTATTTAGGCCTGTGCTTTAAAACTTTCTAAGGTTTTAACAAACTTCCCAAGATTTAAGTTGTAAATGAAGTCTTCTTAACTTCTTAGGCCTTTTATTTGATATGCTAAGTCACTCCAGAAGTACTGTTAAACAAATGATAACCCTTGGTAACATTTCGAAGGGGCTTATTAATTACTCTGGAGGTAATGTGTAGTTCCTAAAGTTGTTTTTGTTTTTTTCAGTTCCTAAAGTTTTAATATACTAAACAAGATAATCGCTCAGAGTTCTGGCTATTGGAGTGTTAGGGGTCACAGAATAACTAAGCTTCCTTGTCAGTTGTATCATGGTGAACTCTTGTATTGGACCATTGGCAGTGTCTGTTTCTGAGTTTTTGTCATTTATAATTGTTCTTACTATCTTACAAAATGAGTTTCATCTTCAAGAAAGTTAATGTAAAGGACTTGTAGGACAAAAACAGGTATTCAATATCTTCAAGATCAAAACTGAAATGAATAAGAATTTCTGGGACTAACTAAGAAAAACTTTAAGTATTCATTTGTGAACAAATTGAAGCAATCAACTTTTCTATCTGAACCCTCTAAGATTCAGAGGTCTCAGTACATATTCTTTCTTCCATGGCAATCGTAATCATTTGCATAAGTTCAGTAAGAATCTGTTCTCCTTGTAACATTGTTGGATACTATTGGAAACAACTGGTTATTTTACCAAGGCTTTGACTGGAATGTATATTTGAGAAAGACACGTGTAAACTCAGATATGACCAGACAGGTTAAAGGAACTAAGGCTGACTTTATGAAACCTGGAGCCCTTGGAACTGTTGGCCTGATACCTTGCTTACAGAGTTCCCAGCAGCCTCACCCGGTGAGTAAAGAATGCAGGTGCAGGAACCTCAGAATACTCTGGGGACCTCAGGAAGAGGAATTCGCCCAACTTTATACACATTGCCGGCATGTCTGATGGCAAGTAATTGGCTGGGCTTCTGGCCTGGAGAGGCTACTAAAAGTTCAACCTAGAGATTCCTTATAAAAGTTCCAGCAAAGCAGATTCTAAAAGATCTATATGTGCAATCATTCTCACTGAGCTTATGTAAATAATTATGCTGTTTGTTAAAACTGGACTTGTTTTTCACACAAATTAGTCATATTTGGCTATCTCTGGAAATGAAGGTTATTATAGAGAAAAATTATGTTTCAATAACATAACTTTGTGGATGTTAAATTCTAGTTCTGGTTATCTTTGAATAATGTTTACCTAAGCTAGACAGGAGACCAGAGGCCCCCAGTAGACGATGGGAGGCAGATTTATTAAAACAAGACAATGCTTTAAAAAATAATACCTAAATCCTGTCATACTTTAAACCCAACTACCCTCATCCCTGGACCTGAACATCTACTTCTGTAGAGCATAAATGTTGGAGGTCATTGATCTTGTTTATTTTAGTCAAATTGGATTTAAAAGATTCCTGTAGCTATAATTCACCTCAAAGGCTCTATGGAAGGCCACCTCTCATAATAAGCAGGCTTAGAGGAGACCTTGAATATACTGGAGACTTAGACGTATCCCAACACCTCCAAGCACCATGTAAAACTCTAAGATGCATCTCCCGAGAAGCTTTAGAAAGGATGCCAATCCCCATGGGTAACTGGGCTCATCCCCAACCACCAGGGGACATGATATTTGTAAAAGATTTAAAAAAGAGCTTTTCCAACCCACCTGGACAGGCCCCCATCTAGTGATACTGGCAAGTCCCACTGCTGTTAGAGTTGTAGCTATCACTCCCTGGATCCAACATTCCAGAGTAAAGAAGGCTCACCAGTTGGATGAGGAATCATAACAGTGGAAAGCCCAACCAGAACCTACAGGACCACCTTTAGTGAGACCCCACTGACTGATGGACATCTGTTCGCCATGGTCTCTGGCTATCATTGATGTGATATCCTTCACCTCAGGAGTCAGACTTTATGCTGCTGCCCTTTCTGACTGGAATTTCTCCCAGAAACTTATTGCATATTGGTCAACCTTAGGACCCTTAGGATGGATTATTAAGTTTATAGAAAACACTGTTACCAGTGAGCCACCACCCAGATACTAGCCTTGCAGGCCTGTAGTAGAAGATAGTGATGCCTTCTAAACTAGGTGTTTGAAGGGGCATCAAAGGGGGGATGATAAGGGAAAAACTGTACTGTAAGATTGCCGACCAAACCAGCAAGAGAATCCCAGTTCCTGTCTCAAAGCCTCTCTGGGTTCTTCTTCCCTACCCGGTTTCCTGTGCATGGTAAAACTCTGATTCTCCAAGTTCTCCGAGTGCCACTTGGTTTTTTCCATCAGGATCCAGTCCAGGTTCCATAACAAGAGGGGACCTCTGAGCCTGAAGTACCCCACCAAACATGGCATTGTCATCAGCTGGGATGATGGAAGAGATCTAGCACCACATTCTACAGAAAGTTGCACGTGGCCTCTGAGGAGCAAGCACCCTATGAGCTGACTGAGACCTGCCCCCCGAACCTAAGGCCAGGAGAATACGACCCAGATCACATTCACGACCTCCAGCACCCTAGCCAGTCATGCTGTCCTTTACCCTTCTGGCCATACCGCAGGCATGTGATGGACTCCAGCAATGTGCTCACTCACACTGAGCCCATCCGTGTAGGCAAGCCGCCCCGTGTCTGGACCCAGCTGGCTGGGACCTGAAAGATTGCCTTGGAAGATCCTCATGGAGCTTTACCACCATGCCAGGCAGGAAACTGTATGAAGCCTCAAGGAGAAGCCTTGCAGTTTTGCCCTGGACTTGGAGCAGGGGATGGCTCGCAAGCTCCAGCTCCCCTTGGAGAAGAGCTATGAGCCTGAGGAGGTCAATTTCTCACCACTGGTGACAAGATGTTCTGCTGCCCTAGGGTTCTTCCAGCCTTCTTTCCTGGGCATGGCATCCTGAGACATTCATGAAACTAACTGCAACCCCAGTGTGAAGTGTGACTGTCCACAACATGTGGCACTTATACCAATGCAGTGCTATCTGGTGGGACCACCTTTACCAAGGCTTTGCCAATAGGATGAAGAGGGAGCTCCTCACTGACTCCCAGCATGATCAAGGCTGAGATAATCATGCTGAGTACAAGCATCTGTGTGGATCCGTGGTTCCATTCTGGCCTCCCTGCCCACCTTCTGGTAGATGTGGATCAAGCAAGCAGGAGAACCACAAGTCCAGCCCCTCCACCTTACCCCCCACCAAGTGCTTCCGGGCAGACAGAGTGTGTTACCTTCTTGACAAACCCTCACTTGTGCAGAAAATGAGATGACATTGTCATGGCTGAATTTATTTTTTGCTGCTTGACTCAGGATTTTTAAAAACTGGAATGGTGAAGGTGACAGTAGTCAGTTGGAATTCTATTCTCCAAAGTTCTGCAGTGTGACTTGAGTGTTTGGATTGTATAGTCTTTTTTTTTTGAGTCATTCCAAACATCATGAGATGTATTGTTCCAGGAAGATGCACGCCTTCCCAAACACCTCCCCACATCTCCCTAAGGAGAATGGCTCAGACCTTGCCTAGTCCACTCAAGAGAGGGTGATAGCATTGCTTTTATATAAATTATGTAGTCTATTTTTTTTTCATTTTCTGCCTGAATGCTTGTTCTTTTTTTTTTCCATGTGAATACCTATTTTTAAAAATTTTTTCAGCTACCATCATTTTTTGAAGTTTTTATTTAAATTCCAGTTGTTTAACATACAGTGTAATGTTAGTTTCAGGTGCCCAGTTCAGTGATTGACCTACTCCACACATCTCATGGTGCTCATCACAAGTGCACTCCTTAACCCCCTTCACCTTTTAACCACCCCCCCACCTCTCCTCTGGTAACCATTAGTTTGTTTTCTATACTTAAGAGTCTGTTTCTTGGTTTGCCCCCACCTTTTTCCATTTGCTCACTTGTTTCTTAAATTCTACACATGAGTGAATGCATATGGTATTTGTCTTTCTCTGAGAGATTTATTTCACTTAGCATAATACTTTTAGCTCTATCAGTATCATTGCAAACAGCAAGATTTCATCCTTTTTAATGGCTGAGTAATATTCCATTGCATATTTATACCACATCTTCTTTATCCATTTGTCACTTGTTGGATATTTGGCTGTTTCCATAATTTGGCTATTGTAGATAATGCTGCTATAAACACAGGATGCATGTATCTCTTCAAATCAGTGTTTTTGTATTCTTTGGGTAAATGCCAAGTAGTACAATTGCTGGATTATAGAGTAGTTCTATTTTTCACTGTTTGAGGAAACTCCATACTGTTTTCCAGAGTGGCTACCCCAGTTTGCATTCCCACCAACAGTGTAAGAGGGTTCCCTTTTCTCCACATCCTCACCAGCATGTGCTTTCTTCTGTTGTTAATTTTAGCCATTCTGAGAGGTATGAGCTGATATCTCATTGTAGTTTTGATCTGTATTTGCCTGACAATGAGAGATGTTGAACATCTTTTCACATATCTGTTGGCCATCTGTATGTCTTCTAGGGGAAAAAAGTCTATTCACGTCCTCTCCCCATTTTTTAGTTAGATTATATTTTTTTGTGTGAGTTTTTCAAGTTCTTTATCTATTTTAGAAAATAAGCCTTTATCAGATATGTCATTTGCAAATGTTTTCTCCTGGTCCATGGTCTGACTTTTAGTTCTTTTTTTTTTTTTTTTTTTGGATGAAGTCCTAATAGTTTATTTTTGTTTTTGTTTCCCTTGCCTCAGGAAACGTATCTAGAAAGAAGGTGCTGTGGTTAGTGTTAAAGAGGTTATGGCTTGTGTTCTCCTCTAGGATTTTAATGATTTCTTGTCTCACTTTTAGCTCTTTGATCCATTTTTTAATTTATTTTTTTGTTTGGTATAAGAAAGTGGTCCAGTTTCATTCTTTGCACAGTGTCGTCCAATTTTCCCAGCACCATTTGTTGAAGAGGCTGCTTTTTTCCTCATTGGATATTCTTACATTCTGTACATTCATTTTGTATCCTACAACTTTACTGAATTCATATATCAGTTCTAGCAATTTTTTGGTGGAGTCTTGGATTTTCTATGTAGACCAGCATGTCATGTGCAGATAGTGAAAGTTTGACTTCCTTGCTGATCTGGATGCCTTTTATTTCTTTTCATCTGTTTGCTGTGGCTAGGACTGTTTTGAGTGGTCAGTCATAATGACCCCCTTTTTTGCCACCAAACTTTCAATGTGTGAAGACTTTTGTTCTCCCTGGGCATTGGCTGAGACAGTGAGGCAGTTTAACAAAAGTATATACTTTAAGGGGAGGGGAAAAAGTCCTTTGGTTGGCTGTAGTCTGGGATAAGCTGCTCCAGGTTCTACCTCCTAGTCACATCTAGAACAGAATGAGTTGCCTCTGTCATTGCCCCAATTTTTAAAAGACTTGGAGGCACCAGGAGCTCCTATTTTACATAGCCCACCACCATTTATTCTATCCGTCCACTTGGATGTGTACTTTCTCCCTTATAATTCCTCAGTCTGGGCACACTCCTGGCTAAGACAGTATGCATGCCCTTGGGGGAGAGGGAGGTTTTGGTTCTGTCCCCAAAAGCCCGGCACATGGAGTGACCTCACTCTCCCCACTGAGGACTGTGGAGGACTTGCTCAAACACCTTGTTGCACATCGTTCTTAGCCTAAGAGACAAACTACCACATCCTTCACGCTTAGATCAATGGGTATGAGTCTCCAGGTCGAGGCAGGATTTCAGGATGTCATGCAGTGTTTTTAGCCAAGATCTCGTCATACAGAAACAGAGTACATGAAACATTTTCTGAAAAATATATGGTCTGTCCAGTACTCTTTACATGTTACCACCAGGGCAAAACAGAACAGAAGTAAATTGGGTCTACCAGTTTGGATCCTTTGTAGACTTGTTCTCGTTTTGGGTTTTGTCCCAACGTTACACTATGGGCTGCTATGAGAACTAGCTGCCCTGAAACCACACTTGGATTTATCCTTTGGGGCCTTCATGGTAGAAGACGTGGTCCTCTCCATCACCCTGTGTCTCTTTTATGCTGGCCTTAGGAAGAATTCTCACCAGATTTGTAGGCCAGCAGAAACTTCCCCAGGGTGGTTGGTGGTTAGTTTTTATCTCGTGGGCACTGTTTCTTCTACATATGGTATTTCTGTCTTTGGTTTGGGTGTTAGGAAGCTCAGAGGCAAATCCATAGGCCACTTACAGTAAAATCTTTGCCTCTTACTAAATTATACCATCCTGCTTCCAATTTTTGCTTTGTCCTGATTTCCTTTTCCATTCAATTTTCCAGTTTTGTGTTTAGGGTTTCTCTACCTCTGCACTGTTGATGTTCTGGGCCACATAATCCTTTCTTGTGGGGATCTGCCCTATGCTTTGTAGTATATTACCAGCATCCCTGCTTCTGCCACTGGTAGCAGCACCTCTTAAGCCCAGTTGTAAAAGACAAATATCTCTCCAGACATTTCCAGATGTTGCCTGGAAAGCAAAATCACTCCTTGGATGAGAGTCATCACAAAAATATTTTTGGCTATATGGCAATGTATAACATTTTAAATTAACAATAAATAACAAATGAAGAAGGCTTAATGGGTAAAGAAATGGGGAGTGGGACATTTGCATATAGACCTAATATAAAGAGCCTAGAGCCTTTCTGAGTTGCCCATCACTGCAACTGGTCTGAACCCCTGTAAGTATATTCACCTGGTGATTCTAAAGCAGCATTTAGTCCATGGAAGTTGTCATGTTTTTAAAGAGAGAAGTTTCTGAAGCAGAGAAATGGAGGGCGTGTAATGGCCCAGCCTTCTTTGGGTCCGCCCACTCCACTGCGACAAACAAGACAAGGGAGGTGTATCAGCTGCCATCATTCGCAGGGCACTGGTCAAGCCCCATGTCCGCACACAGGCAGGCTTTCCACTGCTTCCACTATCCGGTACGGTACCATTCATAATTCAGAACACGTGGAGATGGAAAATGAAGACAAAGAACATGAGTAGATCATAGTGATCATAAATGGGGACCTAAGAATTGGGTTATTTGGCACCTTGGGGGGCCTTATTGTTTCTAAAGACGATCTTAAGGCTGCGTTATGTGCTAGTACAATTGTGTACGCCTTGAGCAACTTGCCCCTGGCCCACAGTGGGTAATGGACATTTTGTACTTTTAAAATATTCTGTGAAAGACGATTAAAGTTGTCTGTCTTCCAAGGAAATCTTTCTAAGCTTTCAAAGCCAGAGCTAAAGAATAATAGGCAGTGCCCAGGCAAGCATTTTCATGTGCCTGTTCTGATTTTTTTAAGGGCAGTAGGGATTTAATCATGCAAGTGTGTGTTGTGTGTGTTTGTGTGCTTTAACAACACCTCAGCCTAAAACATATTTCTTTAGAGTAAATAACTGAGTTTTACACTGTTTTCTGCCTATTGAGATAGTGACATAGAGCACATTTTGACCTTTGCTTGAAGAAATGCGATTTTCATTTTGCTTTCAGGGCACATTCCTTTGCAATGGAAGCATGATGTAGTTTTTCTTTTGTTCTTGCAGAATAGCTGAGATAAAGGTGTGGAGAAATATTTAGAAGCATTTTTAAAAAGCAGGGTTATAAAACTCAGTTCTACATTCTTCATGACTTGGGTTTCCACAGCTTGCTGACATCTGTCTGTGGACTTGTATCAAGGGTAAGCAAAGAGTCGTTCAGAAAACAATGAGTTACTTTAGTTTAAAATCAGGTGTGTCTTGTTTTTTGTTTTGTCAGAAAGCAAGTGTGACTCTCCCGCTGCTGACCCAGAGTTCCCCCATGGTGGCCCTTGTTGGAGCTGTCTCAGGATGTGATTATTAGGAGGGTTTGGGCTGGGAAGGGACCGCCCGCTGGCCATAGTACTCTTTCCAAAACTGTGTTAAAGTTGGTTAACATATCCTTCAATTTGCACATGTTGAAACTGAAGTTCAGAGAGGTTAACAAATAAATAATACAAACTAATAGTCCAATTAAAAAAGGGCAAAAGACCTCAATAGCCATTTTTCCAAAGAAGACATATGAACCATGAGAGACTATGGACTCTGAAAAACAATCTGAGAGGTTTGAAGTGGCAGGGGGGTGGGAGGTTGGGGTACCAGGTGGTGTGTATTATAGAGGGCACGGCTTGCATGGAGCACTGGGTGTGGTGAAAAAATAATGAATAATGTTTTTCTGAAAATAAATAAATTGGAAAAAAAAGACATATGAATGACCAATGCACATGAAATAATGTTCAACATCAGTCATCATCAGAGAAAGTCAAATTAAAACCACAATGAGATATCCCTTGACATATCTGTCAGAGTGGCAAAAATTAAAAAAAAAATACAAGAAATAACAAGTGTTGGTGAAGATGGGGAGAAAGAGGAGCCTTTGTGCATCGTTGGTGGGAATGCAAATTGGTGCAGCTTCTCTGGAAACATGGACAGTTCTCAAAAAAAAAAAAAGAATTATCATCATATGATCCATCAATTCCACTACTGAGTATTTACCCATAGATTCTGAAAACACTGTTTCAAAAAGTTAATGTGCCCTTATCTTTACTGCAGCATTACTTAGTATAGCTGAGTTATGGAAGCAGCTGAAGCATTAACCAATACATGAATGGATAAAGAAGATATGATGTATATATACAATGGAATATTATTCAGTCATTAAAAAGATGAAATCTTGCCATTCAGGACAACATGGATGGACCTAGAGGGGATAATGCTAAGTTAAATATGGCAGTCGGAGAAAGACAAATAACCAAATGATTTCATTCGTATGTGGAACTTAAGAAATAAAACAAATGAACAAGGAGAAAAAGCAGACTCTTAAGTACAGAAGACAAACTAGCCACTACCAGAGTGGAGGCAGTTGGGGGGGTGGATGAAGTAGGTGAAGGGGATTAGGAGTACATCCATTGTGATGAGCACTCAGTAATGTATGGAATTCTTAGATCACTATATTATACACCTGAATCTAATATAACACTGTATGTTAATTATACTTGATTTTTTTAAAAAGGATGAAAATATATATACACACTCACACACATATATATATATCTCATATAAACAGTGTTAAATATTTAAATTAAATTCAGCTCTGACTTTAGCCTGTGTGCCTTTGGTTTCTTTTGGGAGTGAATCAAGAAAGAAGAGGAACATGAATTGGGAGTCAGGAGACAGATTGTAGACTGGCCCTGCTGCTAACTCCAAGTGTGTCTTCAGTTGTTAAATCAATAAATACGGAGCTAAAATGAGCTTTGAAGCACATAAATCAGGAATCTTATTCTAAATGCAGAGTTGATTCAACAGGTCCCGGGTGGAAACTGAGATTCTGCATTTCTAACGAGCTCTCCGGTAATGCCAGTGCTGCTGGCATCTGAGGTCTCAGAAAACCCTGACGTCTCCTCCAGCTCTGGGATTGAGGGGGTCTTGAATACAGAGGGACAGCTTGCCCTTAGAGAATAATTCCAGTTGGTAATTAGAGAAGAAATAAGGAAATAGAAACTCACCATTAGAATGCCCCTTTGTGGTAATCGTTTCAGGTAATCTCTGTGGATGGACGCTACATTTAGAAGGTAAAAGTTTGAGGAAAAACATCATATTTTCATCATATCAAAGCTTTTTCCTCCCAAGAATTTATTGATTACAGAGGAAAAATAATAAGTTCATAACAGGCATGACCTTCACCAAGTGGTTGCAGTTGGTACTACCAGTGATGTTGCATTTTGATATGTACTTCCCTATAAGATGCACTAAGAGGGGTGTATGGTTTCTGTGTACACTGGTGTAAAACATGCAACTTCCATCTAATGAAAATGTACTAGATGAACCCACACTGAGGGATATTCTACAAAATACGTGACCAAAACTCTTTATTTAAAAAGTGTCATGATCATGAAAGACAAGGAAAGACTGAGAAATTGTCACTGACTGGAGAACACCAAGGAGACATGACAAATACAATGGGGGAATCTTAGATTTTGGAACAGAAAAAGGACAGTAAAACATGCAATTGGAGTCTCTATACTATTACACAAACACTTAGTTTTCACAAATGCATCATGGTGGTGTAAGATTTTAACATTAGACAATGTTTGGTGGAAGGTAAACTAGAATTCTGTTCTATTTTTGCAACTTTCTGTAAGTCTAAATCATTTAAAACTAAAACATTTTTTTAAAAGTAAACACATGTATAGGTATATTCCTTCAAAACATTTCAGCCATTTTTATATGTAGAAACATATATACAATACAGTACTTTAGACTTCATACATCATGTTATGTCAATAATGATGGTCTTTTGCTTTTCCACTATTTATTTTCCACTTTTCCACTTTTCCTCTTTTTCCTCCACAGAAGCTAGAACTCAAGTAATTCGAAATTATTGTGGTGGTCTTAGATACCCTGGTAGAATTGCTGAGGTAGAATAAAAAATAATAACAAACATTTAGTGTGTTTACTGCTAACCAAGCACTGCGCTAAATGCTTTATTCTGCCCAATAACCTGTTATTATTGCTATTTATAGAAAAGCAAATATTTAGAGAAGTAAAATATCTCGCTTAAATTCAGAGTAATTTGTAAAGCAGGATTTGAACCAAGGTTCTGTAACTTTGGAACCTTAGCCTTTAGTTACAGTGCCCATAACTCTGCTCAGTAATAATAACAATTGATGTCAGATTTTTTAACATCAAAGGAAGGGTACCATCATTGAACCAACATTTTAAAGAGATCAGAATGACCAAGAAATCAAACCAGTGGGCTTGGGCTATAGCTGGCTTCTATCTGGGCAAAGGAAAGGAGGTCTCCACTGACTGTACTCACACAACAAATACAGAAAAGAGAAAGAAAAATCAGTTCAGGTGTTCCTCCTAGACTTCTGGGCACTCATAGCTCTGACTACACAGATGTCCCATTGGTCTCAAGGAGAGGCTGGAGGACCAAGTGGGATTGAAGGGCCAAAGACCTCAATAATTTGGACAGAATTCATAACTCAGCAGGGCCACCCATGTGCTTTCACCCGCGGGTGACACTCAGGGTAATAACGTTTATCTCACAGAATTATTTTAGGGTTTGCATGAGAGAACATTACATTACTTAGCACTGTGCCTGGCACACAGAAAGTGCTTAGTCAAACCTGTTCTTGTAAAAACAATTGATTTATATTTTCATTTGGTAAATATGGGCAAACAATGAAGACTCCTACCTGAAGACACTTTGCTCTATCAGATGAGATCCCATAACGGGGGTAAGATGTGACATGTTGAGGGAAAATGCGTCAAGTAGAATGAATCCTATAGAAAATAGAAGAGGCATTTAAATACACTCCAATTAGCTATCTCAAGGACAGTTGAGGGGGATATTGTGCCAAAAAAGTAGGCTGCTATGAAGAAGGAAATTGAAAATTTGCTTGCCGACAGCCCCACCAATACTGGCAACAAATACCAATTAAACACTGCTAGGAATTGGGTTGGGGATTTAGAATCTAATTCAAGGAATTTTCACAGAACATAGAGTGAAAATGTAAATAAGTAGGCATTATAAAAAATAAATGACTCAGAGGCTAGATCTAACATACAGCATATCCAACATACATTATTCTTCTCACTCACTCTAACTTGAAGAAAGTGGAGAAGTAGCATCATTTAAAGATACATAGATAGAAGGGGGGCGCCTGGGTGGCTCAGTGGGTTAAAGCTCTGCCTTCGGCTCCGGTCATGATCCCAGGGTACTGGGATCAAGCCCCACATTGCGGGGCGGGGGGGGGGGGGGGGGGGGGAGGGGTGTGTCTCTGCTCAGCAGGGAGCCTGCTTCCTCCTCTCTCTGACTGCCTCTCTGCCTACTTGTAATCTCTGTCTGTCAAATAAATAAAATCTTTCAAAAAAGAAAAAAGATATATAGAAGGAAAAAATTTTAAGATATCTAGAAGAAAAATTACCTGTGCTAAAGAAAGAGTTGAGGTTTCTGGTATAAAAGTCCCTCCTGAGGGGTGCCTGGGTGGCTCAGTCATTAAACGTCTTCCTTCAGGTTAGGTAGTGATCCCAGCCAGGGTCCTGGGATTGAGCCTCACATTGGGCTCCCTGCTCAGCAAGGGAGTCTTCTCCCTCACCCTCTGCCCTTCCCCCGATCTTGCCCTCTCTCTCTTACTACTCTCTCTCAAACAAATGAATAAAACCTTAAGAACAAAAGTTCTACTGAGCCCATATAGAATATTGAAAAAGATACACACATATACATATCCTAACAATATGTTATAATTTCATAGGAAAAGAAAAAAATTCATAAACATTTAAATTTTTAAAAAAGGTGGAAGAGACCAATAGTGTTATCAAATAGCTCATTTGCTTCACTAATTGCCTGGTGACAAAGGAACAACAATTAGCAGGACTGTGAGGTAAGAGTAGACATGTAGACATGTAGACAAAGCAGTATTTACACAGCCATACAGAAGAATATACTTTGTGACATGTCAGTATCATGGAATGTTCTATCAATCCAGTATTTCTGGAAAAATGTTTAAGGAAGTACACTATTTATTAAAATCCATCACAATGCAGAACCAACAAAAGGAAAGTCAGTGCATACACGGAACAGTATTAAACGTCAAAGCTACTAATCTCCTAGATTAGCCAAAATGTGTTTTAAAACATATATTTGGAGTAATTTTAATATAACTCTGATAAAAGACAGCCTAAAATAAGAGACATAAATGAACAGTATCATAATATTCTGGAACTAAAGTTCCAACTGGCTTAAAAAGAATTGTATGGTGGTGAAGTAAATATTTCATTTTTAATTTTAAGAGCTTTGTGTTACTCTTTTTCGCTTTTTTTTACAGACTCCTGGTTTCATGGATGAACTCTCATATGACATTCCTTTTTTCCCCTTGCTGTTAGTTTTCTTTTTCCTTGATGTCTTTTTCTTTCAAATTCTATTAACATGTCTGTTTATTTTAATCTCTTTATTTCCTCCTACAAGCTTGTCAGCAAATATATGGTCATCCTTGGTGGTCTGGTCATATTTAAGAATGAGGTTTAGTCTATCAATTTGGTGGGTCTTACTTCATTGAAAGAGCCCTCCAATCCTCATTTCTATAGGTGTTTTTCCTTGGGCTGGTCATTTTCTCCTGGAAAAGAAAGCTCCAGACTTCTGCCTGTGGGTTTGAGCTTGACTGCTAGAGTTCTGGGAGCTCTATCAGGCAGGGGTCAGCATAACTCAGTTCAGTGACATACCTCTCCCCTCATCTGTACTTGGTGCCTTGTAATCTGGAGCTTCTTTTAAAAACTTCCTCCTGAAGATAAACTTTCTACATATTGCTGTGGGGTGGGGGAAGAGGACGTGAAAGCCAACCTTCCCTATTGATACTGTCTCCTATTTTTGGCCCCCTCTTTTTTACTCTCTAGTTCTGGAACCTTCTGGGATTCTGTGATGTGAATTGCCTTGTTTCCTGCTGACTGCTGTCTCTTTGGGCTAGTTCTTTGACATCTGTTATTGTTGTTGTTGTTGTTTTAATAAATCATGTTCCCCTTTACCATCCATTGGTCAAAAATGGGTGTGTATATTATCTCTCATTCATTGTCATTATCTCTTGTATTTCCTTGTTCTTGTAACTTCATTGCTTCTAAAGTCTTCTGCGATCTCATCTGCTTGAAAGGAGAGAGCAGAGATAAGCACATGCATTCATTCCTTTTTTATGCTTTTCAGTGAACTTTGGGGAAACTGCCACAAAAGGTCTCTTTTCCCAAAAAGAAAATCCCTTTTGGATTTTGGCAGAAGTTACATTAAATCTGTACATTTCTTTGGAAAAAAAAAAAAAAGAATTTCTTTTTAATATTGAGTTTTCCTACCTGGGAACGAAGATGACTTGACATTCTGATCAAATGTCCTTGGCAGCATCTCAGTTTTCTCTGCCTGGGTTGAGCAGCTGACTGAGGGACAGTGGGGCATGGGAGGGCTTTGGAGAAAAATAAAGGTAGCTGGCCTGACTCTACTAGGGGTAGTGTGGCATCTTAGAGCTGACTCCATTACCTGAACTTGTTTTCCTCAGGTCCAGATGGGACATTAATAGCTACCTCCTGGAATTGTAGTGAGAATTAGAGTCTGTTTAAAGCACAGAAAACTGAGATTAAAAAAAAAAAATAATGGTCCTAGGGGTGCCTGGGTGGCCCAATCTTTAAGTGTCTGACTTTGGCTTGGGTCTTGATCCCAGCTTCCTTGGATCGAGCCCTGCATCAGGCTCTCCGCTGGGCAGGAAGCCTGCTTCTCCCTCTCCCACTCCCCCTGCTTGTGTTCCCTCTCTTGCTGTGTCTCTCTCTGTCAAATAAATAAATAAAATCTTTTTTAAAAAATGGTCCTTATTTACTGTTTCATTAGCATAGGATATTTCCAGGTACACCCCTATATATTTTGCTTTTTGCTATTAAGATAAATGAGATGTTTACTTTCAATATTTTCATGGTCTTTTAATCGTTTTTAAGAAAAGCAATTTCTCTTTGGAGAAGTATCGTTAATCCCGATATGTAAGTTGAATCACATCTCAATTCTGATAGTATTTTAGAAGCAGTTCTTGTGTTTGCCATCAGTGAGGAAATTTTAAGAGCTCCCTGTATTGGAGGACAGGAAGCAGGAGTGTTTAACCCAAGCTGTGGTGTTTCCTACTTGAGACTCAATCAGAGGCCAGGCCAGTCCTAGTGCGGTCTCTGTTCTTACAGCTTCTGTTATTGGTAGGTTCTAGGTGCATTTTTGGAGTAATGTTTCTTACATAGTGAAATAACAGTAATTCTCTGTGGAAATACTAGGGGTTGTCTTTTCATTTTCTTTTAAAAATCATTAACATGTGATACATGCAAAGAAGATATGTGACCTCAGAGCCAGAACATTACCGACCATGCTGAATCCACCTGGGTACTTCTCCCCAGTCCTCAAGTTTATATTTTACATGACCTGCAGAGGGTACAGAGTGTACCCCCAGCTTGTACCTTGCAGTACTTAGTGAGTCTGCATTTTCCTTTCAAAGCATGCTGTAAATCCAGGTACTTCTTCCCTCTTTCCCCCCTTTTTAAAAAAAGATTTTATTTATTTATTTGACAGACAGAGATCACAAGTAGGCAGAGAGGCAGGCAGAGGGAGAGAGAGAAGCAGGCTCTCTGCTGAGCAGGGACCCCAATGCAGGGCTTGGTTCCAGGACCCTGGAATCATGACCTGAGCCAAAGGCAGCCACTTAACCAGCTGAGCCCCCCAGGCACCTCTGGATCCATGCACTTCTTGAAGAACAGTCTGTGGGTGACTGGTTACCTTGCAACATAACCTTCAAGATAACAAACCTGTCCTTTGCTCTACCAAATGAGATCACAGATAGGAAAGTCCTTAGAAATTATAAAACTGCATATGAGTGTAAATGTCTCTATGGAAATGCTAGATACTGCTATCAAATTTAACAACTCTTTCAGATATCCTCGAGGAAGTAAAATTGTTTTAAACAAACAATAAACAGAGCCTACACCAAGAGGGTTAGGATCCATGGCAACAAAGTGGGAAGAACAATGGAGACTTTGGGGACAATAATGGCTTAGAGCTTGTCAAACACATTTTCTGGATGAATAAAACATGAAAAGAAGAGCACACATAGAAAAGCAGAGAATGAAATCAGTGAACATGGAAAAGCAATGTATATGACAGGAAATTTGAGCTTGGAGATGCCTGGGTGGCTCAGTCAGTTAGGTGTCTGCCTTAGGCTCAGGTCATGATCCCAGGATCCTGGGATTGAGTCCATCACTGGGCTCTTTGCTCAGTGGAGAGCCTGCTTCTCCCTCTCCTGGTGCCCTCTCTGTCTCTCTCTGACAAATAAATAAATAAACTCTTAAAAAAGTTTAAAAAAAAAAAAGAAATGAGCTTGTTAAAAATGACTATGCAGTGTTTATGGAAATTATATTTTACTTTGGTAAAAGAATTATAAATATGTATATTTTTAAATACTTTGTATAGTAAACATGTGAAAATCAGTTTAAACATGCTATTTGATAGACTTAACTACATATACATTCTTGTATTCAGCAAGCATTAAATTGTTGTTTTGGTCTTTCACTACTATAACACCTCTAAATAAAAACTGGCAAGGGGGCCTGAGTGGCTCAGTGGGTTAAAGCCTCTGCCTTCAGCTCAGGTCCTGATCCCAGGGTCCTGGGATCCAGCCCCACATCGGGCTCTCCGCTCAGCAGGGAGCCTGTCTCCCTCCCTCCCGCCCCCCGCCTGCCTCTCTGCCTACTTGTGATCTCTGTCTGTCAAATAAATAAATAAAATCTTTAAAAAAAATAGACTCAAAATGGATGAAGGACCTCAATGTGAGAAAGGAATCCATCAAAATCCTTGGGGAGAACACAGGCAGCAACCTCTTTGACCTCAGCCGCAGCAACTTCTTCATAGGAATATCACCAAAGGCAAGGGAAGCAAGGGCAAAAATGAACTATTGGGACTTCATCAAGATGAAAAGCTTTTGTGCAGCAAAGGAAACAGTTAACAAAACCAAAAGACAACTGACAGAATGGGAGAAGATATTTGCAAACAACATTAGATAAAGGGCTAGTATCCAAAATCTATAAAGAGCTTAGCAAACTCAACACCCAAAGAACAAAGAATCCCATCAAGAAATGAGCAGAGGACATGAACAGACATTTCTGCAAAGAAGACATCCAGATGGCCAACAGACACATGAAAAAGTGATCCACATCACTCAGCATTAGGAAAATACAAATCAAAACCACAATGAGATACCACCTCACACCTGTCAGAATGGCTAAAATTAACAAGTCAGGAAATGACAGATGCTGGTGAGGAGGCAGAGAAAGGGGAACCCTCCTACTCTGTTGGTGGGAATGCAGGCTGGTGCAACCACTCTGGAAAACAGCATGGAGGTTCCTCAAAAAGTTGAAAATAGAGCTACCCTATGACCCAGCAATTGCAGTACTGGGTATTTACCCTAAAGATATGAACATAGTGATCCAAAGGGGCACGTGCACCCGAATGGTTATAGCAGCAGTGTCCACAATAGCCAAACTATGGAAAGAACCTAGATGTCCATCAACAGCTGAATGGATAAAGAAGAAGTGGTATATATACACAATGAAATACTATGCAGCCATCAAAAGAAATGAAATCTTGCCATTTGCGACAATGTGGATGGAACTAGAAGGTTTTATGCTTAGCTAAATGAGTCAGTTGGAGAAAGACAACTATCATATGATCTTCCTGATATGAGGAAGTGGAGATGCAACATGGGGTGTTTGGAGGGTAGGAAAAGAATAAATGAAACGAGATGGGATCGGGAGGGAGACAAACTATAAGAGACTCTAAATCTTACAAAACGAACTGAAGGTTGCCCGGGGTGAGATGGGGAGGGAGAGGGAGAGGGTGGTGGGGTTATAGACATTGGGGAAGGTATGTGTTATGGTGAGTGCTGTGAAATCTGTAAACCTGGCGATTCACAGACCTGTACCCCTGGAGCTAATAATATATGTTCATAAAAAAATTAAAAAATTATTTTAAAAAAACTGGCAAGCATTTATCATTGGATACAAGGATGCCTACTTTATGGAATGCATTTGGTAGAAACCCTTGCTGTGCTCAGATGGGCCCTGCCATCCTTGTATGCCCAGCACAATCTCACAGGTGTAATAGTGAATTTGTGAATGATCAGGAAAATCATATGTTCAGTGTCTTTGATTCGTGGATGAAGCCATTTGAAGTGGCAAGGAACTCCATGTCACTTGTCCCTTTCTTGTTTAAGTGTTTAAAACAGTAAATCCAGAAGGAATCCTATGACAGCTAGACAGGAAGAAAATTAGCAGCTGCAGTTAAGTACTAAGGACATTTAATTAGGGAACATAAATTACACCAATTCTGAACTCTCATGAAAAAGATAGCTGATTTTTAAAAATTACTTTTTAGCACAATTATAAAAGGAACACATGATAACAAAAGTCTAATATATGAAAAACTACCATACAAAGAAAAAATTATTCATTATAACACTCTTATAACATTTTGGTGTACTTTCTTTTAGCCTGAGGGCAGAATCTATATCTTCGTCATCTTCATGCTTCCAGAGTCTCTTAGGAAACTGGGTCAGAGCAGGCCCTGCATAGATGTACACTAAATCAAGTGAATTAATTATGGGATGTCTTCAAGCCATTCTTTCTTCTCTCACCTTTCTTCTCGGTCATTGTTAATCAATGATTATTGCTTTCATCTTTGTACCTATGGAAAGGTGAAACTATTGAATAAACCGTATAATAAGTATGAATTTGCCACACATAAGGAGATAAAATGAATAGATATTTCAACAGTGATACAACTGTAATGTCAAGGAGATACATAAAGCCATCTTTTTCTGTGTTTCTTTCAATTATTATCAAGAAAAAGAAACTGACATAGCAGACCACCATCAGTGAGGAAATATATCTAATGAGTACTAATAACTGTATGATTCCTTCTTTAAACCTTTTGGCAGTCCTTCAGATGGCCATCGTATTTCATCTTCTAGGTGGTATAGGAAGGACTGTACTTTCCTGCACGTCGAAGTTAGGCATGGTCATGTCACTTCGAGTGGCCAATGGAATAAGGGTGCAAGTAAAAATGTCTTATCTCTAGGTTAAGATTTATGAGGCTATTTATTTAGCACACTATCTTTCTACACAGAGGTGATCCAGACAGCATGTGTTAAGCTGAAACTACCATCAGTGTCTATTCCTGATAAACAGACCTCTACTACTGACCAAGGTTTGGGAGGTAGTGTGATTCAGAAAAGAAATTTTCATTGGATTAAGCCCATGAGATCTAGGCTGATTATTTGCTATCACAGTTTAATTTAGCCTGTCCTGACTGATGCATTCCCATTCATGAAACTGGGCATTTTTCTAGTCATTGTGGAAACCAATACTAATAAAATACGCATCTTTATTTCAGAGGAGTTTCCCTCCAAATGAGAGGGTCAGGTGCACAAAAAGTACCACTCAGCGTATAAATTTAATAAACACAATAAAGTATAATAAGTCAAACACTTATAGGATAGATTAAAAGTTGTGGGAGGTATTGCTTCAGGTACGGTGGTTTGAATTAAAAAGCTGTAAACTCCAATGATTTCACGGTTAAAAATGAATTCTTTCCAGTAGCTTTTCTCAAACACTCAGAAAATACTTTATCAGCAGATTCATTCTTCTGGCTGTATTATTTAAGACTAGAGTATTTAAGGGGCGCCTGGGTGGCTCAGTGGGTTAGGCCACTGCCTTCGGCTCAGGTCATGATCTCAGGGTCTTGAGATCGAGTCCCGCATCGGGCTCTCTGCTCAGCGGGGAGCCTGCTGCTTCTCTCTCTCTCTCTGCCTGCCTCTCTGCCTACTTGTGATCTCTCTCTGTCAAATAAATAAAATCTTTAAAAAAAAAAAAAAGACTAGAGTATTTAAAATGTTTCCATATTTGCTATACAAATCTTCTCCGAGTAGACTATTAAATTATAATTTACAATAATACATTTAAATATTACTAAATATATTATTCTAAAGAAATTACAATAATTAGGTCAATAATAATAATTCATGTGAGACCATGGCTTCCCTCTTAGGTAATAACCTGCTGTGTGATATTGTGTAGTGAATCTTTCTGTCACAGGGTTTATTTTTCTAGGGATTAAATTGATATGTTCTTTTCAAAATCAAATTGATTCACATCTGCAGAAATATAGAGTTCAGATTTCGGTCTTAGTCTGCACTGAGTCTTTGCTCCCCCACTGATATGAAGTCCGAGACTAGTACCTTTCATGTACCAGAGCTTTAGTTTTCTTAGCTATACAGTGGAAGTAATGAACTCTCATCTTTGAAGCTTCTTGTGAGCACTAAGTCAGGAAGCGCTTTGTGCCCGGGCTGTATTAATAGTGTTCCCTTAAGAAATGTTTATTAGGCAATATTAATTATATTGTTAGCCACTACATTTACCCCTTCTTTGGCTACATTGTTTCCAAAATGTTTTAAAGTTAAAAGGCAATACATGTTGACCAAATATGGGTGATTATTTTTTTTTTAAGATTTTATTTACTTATTTGAGAGAGAGATAGAGAGAGAATGAAAGAGAGCAGGCGTGAGAGGGGAAGGTCAGAGGGAGAAGCAGACCCCCTGCCGAGCATGGAGCTCAATACAGGACTTGATCCCGGGACTCCAGGATCATGACCCAAGCTGAAGGCAATTGCTCAACCAACTGAGCCACCCAGGTACCCAATATGGGTGATTATTATGAAAAATAAACAATTAAGATATGAGGAAAATATAGCAGTTTTCTAATTTTGAGATTCTTTTATTCATGATTTGGTGAGTGGTTCCTTAACTTTTCATCTTACATGGTTATTGAATAACTTTTAGAAAATATAGGTAAGTAGAAAGAATCAAGTAACAAAGAGAAGCAAAAAGAACCAAGTTATAAGAACTTACCCATTATTTCAAAATCTAGAAGTAACTACTATTAATACTTTGGTAGGTGTCCTGCAAGTAGTTTTTTATGTGTATATGTGTGCATGTAAACAAACTATGTATGATATACACTTTTTAATGAAAAAGGGATTATATTCTGCTTTTTAAAAATACGATCCTTCTTGGGGCACCTGGCTGGCTCGATTGGAAGAACATGAGACCCGATCTCAGGTTCATGAGCTCAAGCCCCACTTTGGGTGTAGAGATTACCAAAAATGAATAAGTAAACTTAAACATTTTTTAAAAATCAAAATGTGGTATTTCATAAACACCTTGCATATGAACATCATTCCCCACAATCTTTTTCTATGCTTGATCTTAGCCAAAAGGCCGAGAAGCGATACAATCTTTTTCTATGGCTACAAGTGCTGTGTACATTCCTCTGCCCCTCCAAACCTTCCTGCCCTTTCATCCTGCCTGTACCCAGGGCTTGTCTGGAGTGGGCTACAGGGCACAAAAGAGACTCCTCTGCTCTCCGGGTTCATTCAGTGAGGAGCACCAGAAGAGAGCAGAGAGGGGAAGCAGAGCTAGGCAAGGGTATTTATTCTATTCCTGCTACCTTGTGGGACTACTGGGGGGGTTGGGGCTCTGGTCAGGCAGTCCCTTCCTGGGATAATAATGCACCCCCACTGTTACAGTCTGAGAATCCCGTACCACCCTTGTAGTTTACTTACCTTTGTAAAATTCATAAAATTACCTTACCTTTTTAAAAATTATTCAAACCATTCAGTTTGAGTGTCCTGTCTCTTTCCTCCTAGGACCCTGATTCATATAGTAAATGAGAGTTTATCAAACTATAGTGTGCCTCAGAATCACCTGGAATGTTTCCTTTTTTTTTCTTCAAATTTTGATTTAAATTCTAGTTAGTTAATATGTAGTGTAATATATTGCTTTCAGGAGTAGAATTCGGTGATTCATCATTTACATATAACACCCAGTGCTCATCACTGGGTGCCCTCCTTAATGCTCTTCACCCATCTAGCCCATCCCCAGCCACCTCCCTCCATAAACCCTCAGTTTGTTCTCTGTTGTTGAGAGTCCCTTATGGTTTGCTACCTGGAACATTTCTTAAAACAGATTGCTGGGCATGACCTTAGGGGAATTTGTGATTCAGTAAGTCTGGGAAAGGTGAGAGTCTGTGTTCTTAACAAGTTCCTAGATGATGTTGGAACTGCTTGTTTAAGGACCATACATTGAGAATCAGTGCTTTAAACATTCATTACATTGTACAAGTGTGATAGTTTATTTAACCTTCCATCTCCCCCTAACACAAGTAACTTTGACATTGATGTCTTTCTAGCTAAATCTTTACATACAGATTTGTTAGTTTCATTCAAAAAATTTCCTGAAAGTAGAACTTGGGTGCATGTATATGCAAAGTTTTAAGGTTTTTGATCTTTATTGCCAGATTAAATTAGAAATTCCATTAGAAAGTTTTTATAAATTTATAATTTCAACAAATATGAAAATCAGCACTTCTGTTATCTCTACAAATGTAGTGTCGCATTTTATCGTTTATTAAAATCTTTGCCAATTGATAAATGAGAAAATGCAACTGTTGTTTTCCTTTGAGCTATTTTGATAACTGGTAAGATGAAGCAGCTTCATATATGCTTTTGTCTGTCTGCACTTCCTGATTTTTGGAGACCTTTGCCCATTGTCTACGTGTCTACTTGTTTGTTTTATAATCTGAGATATTTTTTATTTGTAAGCAACACCAACTTTTGTCTTTTATGCATTTTCAGTATTTCCCCCAGTTTCTTGTTGGTTCTTGGATTTTATGATTATTTTTCAGACAAAGCATTTCTTGTTCTTTCTGTAGTCGGAGCCTTCAGTCCCTCACCTTATGGTCTCAGGTTTTAGCCCATATGGTTAGAAAAAGAAAAGCCACCTTTACTCCCAACAGGATGTAACTCTCTACCCATTAGTATTACTTTAATGAATTTCTTTTTCATGTTTCAGTGTTTAAACTTTAATTTTGTAAGATAAAGGTATAGTTTTCCTCCATAAATCTCTTAGAACAACTCTTGAGGGATTCGTCCATTCCCCGTTATTCAGAAATACCACTTCTATCAATCACAGAGTCTTACATGTATTATTAGGGTTTATTTTTAGAACTTCTTTTTGTTCCATTGATCTGTCAACCTCTGTACAGGACAACACTGTTAATTACTGAACATTTAAAATGCTTTTAATGCATCTCATTGGTTTTCTTTAATTCCCCCAAAATTTCTTTAGCAATTATAATGGCTACTTCCACATAAGATGCCATTTTGTCTGTTACCTCAGACCAATAAAATTTTGTCAAATTTTACATCAGCGACCTTTAACTATTTTTTCCATGAATTTCAGTGTTTCAGAATGTTCTGGCCCACCTCTCTGTCCCTTTTCCCATTTAATTTGTTTTGTTTTTCCCTTACTCAATTTAATTATCTTATTTAATTTTTAGAACTTATCTCTCCTTCATTTCTATACCTTCTTTCTCCCTCTGAATCACCAGGTTTCTCGAGGGGATGTGGGTGCCGGGTGTGTGTGTCCTTAGGCTGAAGGGACTGGCAGGACCGTGACTGTGTGAGGCCCAGTGCAGGCGTCTCTCTTGTGAGGTCCAGGTGGATCTGTGGGTCCTGACTGGGAATAAGTGACAGAATAATTTCAGTGTCACTTTTCTGAAAGGAATCCCTTTGGCATGTTACTATGGTACTGTACTTATAGATGACCTTTTTTTTTTATTGCTGTTGATAGAATTATTTTCTCTTTATTCTGTTTAATGACATTCATATCCCTAAGTTTTGAGCTTGACCTGTGAATGAGAAGGGCTGGTGGAGAGAAGGTAGGCTCAACACCATCAGATGTGTTGAGGTCAAGTTGGGGGCATGGAGAAAAGAACAGGTAGCACTTGCTTTCCTTGGGCTTTTGCCTGGTTCATTGTGCTCAGCTGGGCACGCCCTGTTGAAACTCAGCCCATCCACCCCAGGCACTCTCTGTACCCCTTTCCTGCTTTACAGCATTCTATTTCATTGTACCTGTCATCAGTGCATCATACTGATGTCCTGATGTACATCAGTACAGATGTACATCATACTGATGATAGTACAACATACAGATGATGTATATCATACTGATGATAGTACATCATACTGATGTACTATATATTTTATTTATTTTGTATATTGGCTGTGTCGTCAATGATATAGTTTATTGTTTGTGTCCTCTACAAGAATGAAAGCTGCTGAGCTTTCCTTCTCTGTGCCTCCTCTGTGCAAATAAAACAATGTTTGGCTCCTATTAGATGGGCTCAAAAATATTTGACTTCATGACTGAAAGCCTGGATCCCCTTCCTCCTGGATGTTCCCTGCATCCCCACACACCCCTCCCTCCCACACACCCTTCCTTAGGCTGAGACTTAATCAGCTTTCAGGACCCAGCTCATGGGTCATCCTACCAGAAAGCCCTCCTTGTGAATCCCCTCCTCAGATATCACATTGTAACCCTGTGAGCCGCACAGCAGAGGACCTGTCTGCTCACTGCCTGCCTCCCACCGTGTGACATGTGCCTGGCCCGGCTGTCAGAGCATTCTCGCTCCTGGGTTTCTAGATCCTTGTCACTACAGGGCCTGGCTCATAGCACAGAGCTGGAGACTATCTGTCAAGAGAAGAAATGCAAGAGTTGTGTCAAGCTCTTAAATAAGAACGAACACTAGTGGCGAGATATATTTTGTTTTGCTCTGGCTAAGAAAGGTATTTCAATAAAGCTTTCAGTAATGCAGGCTTGTGAGGTAGTAAACTCCCTGTTCCTGGAAGTATTCAAGCACAGGCTGAATAATAACTGTCAGTGGGTACTGAGAAGGTGATTACCGCTTTCATTATGTTGGAGGGTGAACTAGACGACGGCTGGGGTCTCTGTATCACTAAGATTCAATGATTCTATTAGTCTTGGCTAATTAAGCTTATGTGTTAAATTTTTTCCTTTCATTTTTTTCCTTGCCCTATTTCCCTTTGTTTGTTTCTACACTTAGTTTGTCTGTCATGTTACTTGTGTGCATTTGTGTCCTCGAAATTATGAGTACAGCTATAATCCATCTCCTGTTAATTCCTTGGGAAATGCTGGTGCTTTTCATCATCTTTCTCCTTTGGCAGCCCATTTGTCTTTCTCAAATATGCAAATGTGATGGAAACATCTGTCACTTGCTCTGTGATGTCTCTTTCTTCATAAATGATGGAGGAAGAAAAAAATGATTGCATGTTATTAATACCGTAAACAGTTGGATCTCCACTTCAGCGAACATCAAGATTTATAGATTAGGACATTTACCTGACTATTGAATCACTTGTTGCTACACTTTCTCTCATTTTGCTTTAGCAAACAAACTGAAATTTAAAAAGAAATTAAAAAATAAGTAGGAGATCATTTAAAACTTATAAGCATATTAGTTTCCTAAGGCTGCCATAACAAATTAACAGGGGCTTGGCAGCTTAATATGGCAGGAATTTATTCTGGAGGCCAGAAGTCTGAAATCAAGAGGTTGCAGAGCTGTGCTCCCTCCAGAGGCTCTGGGAGAATTGGTTCCTTCCCTCTTCTAGCTTCTGGTGGCTCCAGGCCTTTGTTGGCTGGTGGCTTCACAGATTTGACCTGTGTCTCCAAGGCCGTGTGCCTTCTTCTCTCTGGGTCTTTCCTCCATTTGTTTCTTATAAGGATACTTGTCACTGGAGTTAGGGCCTGCCTGGACAGTCCAGGATGATCGCCTCATCTCAAGTTCTTTGACTTACTTACATGTGCACCCATTTTCCAAACAGAGTCACATTCACAGATCCCATGGATTGGAATGTGGACATCTCTTTTGGAGGGGCAGCCATTCACGCCACTCCAAGTAGTAAGCCGGGAGAGGTGATTGGGAGAAAAGAAGACTGAACAAGGTCTCACATGGAGAGCCCAGGGGTGCCACTGCCACTGTGTGCTGTGTTAGTGCTATCTACAAACAAAGGTCCCATATCACTATAATAATTACAAATAGTCGTAGCAGCCCTAATTTATAGAGCACTTGTTATGTTCTGGGCACTATTCTAACTGACTTTACAAGATCATCTTGGCTTATTTTTTCAACAAGTCTGTGAGGAGGCAACTATTCTCGTTATTTTACAGATGAAGAAAATGGGTGTTAGAGAGTTAAGGAACTTGCTTAAGGTGACACGAGCTGTAGGGGGAAGGGTCACTTATGTGTGTTACCACGTGTGCGACCATGACCGTTATGCTCACTGAACAGAAGCAACCCAGCCTCAGCCCCTGTACCCTGACCAGCAAAGGCAGGAGAGAGGACTGGAAGTGCAGTGGTACAGACGAGTTGGAGCGAGTCTCAGAAGTCTTTTGCTGTGCCTGTCTGTGCCAAGGGCTCCCAGTGAAAACAGCCAGCCCGGTTTCCCGGAACAGTTTCCCTCTACTGCCAAGCTACTGGAGAAGGGAATGCAAACTCCACCACATTTCTTCTTGGGGAGGGTCGTACACCATGCAGGGAAAGGAGAACCTGGTTAGGGCTGATCAGCTTGCACGTGGGTGTGCCTGCCCACTACACCATGCGCGCACGCACACACACACACATCTTCCATTCCTGTCTGTATGCCAGCCACCTCCCTTGTTCTGTCTAGAAGGTGCTGTGAAGAGTAGGGTCGAAGGCAGGTTCTGCTTCTGTCTGTGTTCCTATACCACCAGGACCAAGCTTCAGAACTTCCACTGGAAAGTCCAGGCCACAGTCCAGTCACCCAGGGAACCCGCTAGGGTCACCCACACCCCCCACATGCTTCTGGCTTTCTTCTTCTCCCTGAAGGGGAGGCTGCAGATCAGGCTGGGCGATGACAATCAGGTTGGGGGAGCCTACATCTCTTCCCGGTGGGTAGGAGACACGGAAGCAGGGGGAAAGAATGGGAAGAAGGCTGCTCCATTGCCATTCGTTATTTATTGTGTGTTTTTTTAATTTGTTTATGCTTCAGTTACTTAAGAAAAGGAACCAAGCCAGCTTACAAAAGGTACATAAACAACAAAACAGGAAAATACATTTCTGAGCTGGAGGTGAAGTTCTGTGAGGCAGATTGAGCTGAGGGGGCCGTGGATCCTCCCCCCCAGCCCCACCCCTGCCATGCACCATGGCTACAACCTTGACCTAGCTCAGGTCTCCAGGAATGACTAAGGAGGGGCAGCGCAGGGCAAGTGGGCAGAGACTCTACTTTCCAGAATTAGAGGAGATGCCAAGTGTGGCAGAGCACTTAACTGGCACATTATTTAGAATATCGTCACGCAGGCCACATGTCATCACAACAGCTCATTGATCAGGGAAGTCTCTTAGGAGTGAAGAGCCCTGGTGTGGGCAGAAGGAAGAATAGGTCCCTCCCCTCTGTGAGTCTGGGAATATACCTGCCTTTATTCTTAACTGTTCCCCTCCCTTAGAACCTTTCCACTTTTTGAGAAATGCCTTAACTTCGTTTAGGTGGAAGTTCAGTTTTAATGGTAAGGGCTTTTCAGTCCCTCAGTAATGAATAATGAAAATGAAAGATTTTAGTTTTTCCCTGGCAGGTATTTCACGTGTGACTACAGTGCATTATGGAACTATCTGTGTTTATTGTGTATATATGTGTGTGTGTGTGTGTGTTTTCTTTCCTGTTTTCAAAGGTTTGTGTGTCCACAGCTGGAGTTTTCTAAAACACATTAGTAGCCACTTACATGAAATTTCTTTCCTTTTCTTTCTTTCTTTTATTTTTATTTATTTATTTGTTTGTTTGTTTATTTATTTATTTTTGAGAGAAAAGAGGGTGAGCAGGAGTGGGGCAGAAGAAGAGGGAGAAAAAGACTTTTTCTTTTTTAAAAGAATTTATTTATTTATTTAACAGAGATTGAGAAAGCACAAGCAGGGGGAGTGGCAGGCAGAGGGAGAGGGAGAAGCAGACTCCCCACTAAACAGGGAGTCCGATGTGGGGCTCTAGCCCAGGATCCTGGTTCATGACCTGAGCCAGAGGCAGCCACTTAAGCTTAAGCGACTGAGCCACCTAGGTGCCCCATCCTTACTGAAATTTCTAGTTATAGTGTACTCTGTGTGAATTACATTTGAGCATATATCATAAAGTGAGAAAATAATGTCAAGGAAATGGGTTTCGCGGGTGTGTGTGTGATTGGATATGGTCTCCTCTGACAGTCAGTCTTCTTTCACTCATCATAAGTCATTAATACCAACTCAATAGATTATCCATAAAGGTGTAAGATGTTTGGGGCGTGCCTGGGTGGCCCAGTCAGTTGAGTGGCCGGCTCTTGACTTTGGCCCAGATCTTGATCGCAGGGTCCTGAGACTGAGCCCCACCTTCGCTCCTGGCTGAGTGAGCCTGCCTAAGATTCTCTCTTTCTCTCTCTCCCCCTCCTGGTGCCCCTCCCCACTCCATGCACACACACACCCCTTAAAAAAAAGTGCAAGACATGTGAAGTTTGGATTACTTTGGGGACATTAGAGTGTTTTTATTTTTACTCTTTGTGCATTTGAAAAGGACAGGGGTATCCTTCTTTGCATTTATTTGGGGCTTTTTGTCCATAGACAGACATTGTGAATGCAGTGTAATTATTTAACTTTTTTGGCAATGGTCTCCCTATCAATCAGCCATGCCAGCAGTTATGAAAGCATGCCATGAGCTTTACAGTCAGACAAATAAAGTTAGAGGCTATGTCCATCAATCAGTCACGCCAGAGGTAAGAAAGCATGCTACAAGGCATCGGCATGTGCTGAGATTCTAGGGAGACCTCCCTTCTAACTCCTTTCTCATTCACTCATTCATTCAATTATTCAGCCGGTGCTTATAAGCACCCCCACGTGGTTCAAGCAGTTATAGCCATTGCGTCAAAAAGATGAGTGGGACATGGTCAAAACCCTTACAGTCTGGTGAAGGAGACTGACAAATCAGAAGGATTTAATATGGTAAACGTTAAGTTAGAAGCTGCCTTGGATAAAGTGTTATCTAGTTCTAGAAGAAACACTTAATCAACAGCAAGGCAGAGATGAGTGGGGGAAGGCTGCCTGGAAAAGCTGACCTCTGAGCCAAATTTCTATTATTATTGATCCTTTTAGAAAGAATAGTGATTAGTCACATTTAAAAGCCTCCTTATATCAAAAAAATTGCTAGTAACTGCTTAATTCATACTGTAATATATGATCATCTCTTATACTTCAGATTACCCTTTATAGATTATTATAGATGATTAGTGACTTGAGAGAAAGTGTGACAGGAATCTGTGGGCATTCAAGAGGAATGAGGAATTAAAGTGAATGACCTTAACTGTTCTGTAAGCATTCTGGTCATTGAGTGGAAGGGTCCATTTAAATTCTTGATCTTAGAGGGACGTAGGACCTGCCAGATGCCAGGCTAGGCGGTGGGGCCAGAAATAGTAGCACAAGCAAAGGGTATGGGGCCAGGGAGCGTCTGGCCAAGTGTGATGGCAGAAACACCTAAAGAGCTCAGAGATTGCCCAGTGGGAAGGACCGTGTGTGCCATGCCTGAACTATTTACATTTCCTCCCAGAGGTTATGGCAGCTGCTGAAGTATGCTAGGCAGGTAAGAGACATGATCAGAGTAGGATGTTTCAGAAGGACCCTGTGTTATTACATTTTGATGGGATGGTGGATTCATTTCCTAGTAATAAATTATCACAAATTTGGTGGCTTTTCACAGCAGGAACTGATTCTTTCCTAATTCTGAGGCTAGAAATGTCATGTTAAGGTGAAGGTAGGGTCATGCTCCCTCTAAAGGCTCTAGGGGAGACTCTGCCTCTGTTGTTTCCCAGCTCCTGGTGGTTGTAGGTGTTCCTCGGTTTATGGCAGCATTTCTCCAATCTCTGCCTCTGTCTTCACATGACCCTCTTCCCTGTGTTGCTGTGGCCTCTCCTCTTTTATAAGGACACTAGTCACTGGGTTTAGAGTCCACCCTAAATCCAGGTTGATTTCTTCTTGAGATCTTTAGTTATATCATCTGCAAAGACCGTAGTTCCAAATAGGGTCACACCCTGAGGTTCCAGGTAGATAGGAATTTTAAGAGCACACGATCGACCAACTACAAATGGGGACAGGCATGGAGAGGTCCAGATACTCAGATTATAGAAGGACCTGGGAAGACATTATAACAGGCACCCACAAGGAGATGGAATGAGTACATGGGGAGAGTGAGGCTGATAGACAATTTTTAGGAAATACGTGCTTCGGAGGAAATGGTAAGAAGGTTAAGGGGTTATGGAGTTAAAAAACTAATCTCCATAAAATTTGCATGACCTAAGTCTTAACTCATATGCCACTCTTCCTTCTATAATAGTGGCTCATAACATTTATTTTTATCTTTATGGCTAACACTAGGAGTGTTACTATTAGTATGCTAAGCGCGTTATTACCATTATCTCATCTAATTCTTAGACAGTCTTCAGAAACAGGTACTATGGTGATCGACTCCCATCCCACTATAGAGATGAAACAGCTGAGTCTTGGAGAGGCCAAGTGATCTGCCAGTAAAGAAATGCCGGAGTTAGGATTCAAACCAGGTAACCACACTCCAAAGGCAGGACTCCCGAATACTCACACATCACAGGCCCCCTCTCCACCCCTACCAGCAGTAAGTTACTCCTCCTCCTTTGCCCTCCGGGCCATACCACATGGGATACATTTCTATTTTGTCCTTTGTCAATTTCTAACTAGTTTATCTTTGTAAGCAGAATTGTGTGCAAGTATTGAGAGCAGGATCTGGACCCCTTTCGCTTTTGCATGGTGCCCCCTGTATTTTGCACCTTGGCGTTGCATGAAGATCACATTTCAGAGTGTTCCTCAGATAAGGGAATATTATTAATTCAGACCACACTGATAATCCAGCCTGTGTGAGAGACAGACAAGAAACACAATTATTGAATATTTTGATGTGTGCCTAGATTGAGGTGAGCATAAGGGCCTTGGGAGGAGCTTAAGAGGGACACTTCGCTGAGACTGGGAGGGGAGTGGAGGGTAGGGTCAGGTAAGGCAGCTTTCGGGGCCTGAGGCCTAAAATTCATGTGCCTGAGAGGGTGTGTAGGGGTGGCCCGGGAAAGTTTCAGGCAGAGATGAAATCTCCACATGTGGCTCAGTATGGCTGGAGACAGGGAAAGAGGGAAGGGTGGTGGCCAGCAATAAGCGGGGGCAGGTAGGCAGTGGCAAAGCCATCAGAACATTTTCTGTTGTGCAATGCAGTCTGGCCTTCATTCAGAGGAAACAACTGAAAGGCTTTAAAGAGTTGAAGAATTAAAGAATCAGACTCAGGTTCTGAGAATGGCTCTCCAGCAGCAAGGTGGGAGATGAGCTATGGGGGGCTGGGACTAGAGGCAGGAGTGTCAGTTGGGAGGCAGCTGTGAATCTGTGAGGGGAGGGTGGGCAATGGGAAGGGGGCTGACAGCTTTCTATATATTGATAAGTGTCAATATACCGTGTAGAGGGGTGAGAAGTGGAGGTCCCTGGAAAGTCGGATCGAAAGAACTTGGTGGCAGATGTAGAAGTCAGGGAAGGGAGGAGGCAGGGATACCTTGGCAGGGTGAGGGGGGTGGTCACTGGGGAGCAGTTTGTGGCCAGGGAGGGAAGTCAATGATTTGTTTGGGACTTGGTGGGTTTTAGACTCTGGGTGCAGATGTCTGAGGGTGGCTGGGTTTTTAGGTCCTACATCCTGAGCACCTGGCCTCGTCGGAGCTGTTTGAATGGCGGGCAGCAGCCTTTATTCTGAAAGAAGGAATTGCAATTTGAAATTTAGAAATCACCAAGTTGGGAAGATGTTAAACAAAATGATAAAAGCAATACATTTCTGGGAAACACTTGACAAATTCGTCACTTAGTAAAACATTGAAAGCTTCCGTCTAAAGGAGGTTAACATAAAAACAAACACAAGTGGCAAGGAGGACCTGGGAGAATGCACTTGCAACACCTGGATAGACTTGTCAAAGCACTTAGGGTCCTGATCAGTGGGGTCCTAATCAATTCCTATACCGACACAAACAGGCAAGGAAAATGAACTGGCCATTCCTAGAGAAACTAGAAACTGTCAGTGAACATATGAAGAGATCCTCCGTTTCCCCTGTAATTTACAATATGCAAGGTAAGCAACAATGGATGTTATTTTACTCCCACCAGATTGGTGAAATAAGTGGTTTAAGGGGGGCAGGAAATGGCCCTTTGTTCACTACAGAAAGATACAAACCAAGCTGAGAATAAACTGAGAATCTAGTGGTCTAGTCTACTTCGGAGGGCAAAGGAGGGTGGTTGCTAGGGAAACTTGACTTTTATCTGTGATGTTTCCATTGTTTTAGCAGGAGAATATGTTCATGGCTTGCTTGTATATTAAAATTAATAAAAAAAAATCATTGCCTCCCCCTCATTTTACGTTACTGGGTAATTACAAGGAGTCATGACATGTGTTACTCATTGTTGCTTTCACAGCAGGAAAAAGACTCAGGATGTGCGTTACTAATTCTGTTACCTTTCCATCACATTTTAATGATTGGTGATGTAGAATCTGGAAATAAAGGTAATACTAGTCAAGAGGGGAAATAGAGCTTAGAGCAGGGTTTTTCATGAAAAGCACTATTATTTTGGGCTGAGTCAAAACTTCTGTGATGTTAGGAGTCGTCCTGTGCCATGGAGAATGGTCAGAAGAACACCTGTCCTCTGCCCACCTCCTGAGTTAGGACCAACCGCCGGTCTAGGCAAAGCCCAGAAAAAGAAGTTAGGCTTCCTTACTTCCAAAGCCCAATTCCACTTCTTCAGGAAAAAAATTAGGGACCTAATTATTAGGGGCTAGTACTTTGCTATTCCCTACACCGCTCTTACATACTCCTTGACAAAATTACATTTTACTGTTTTTTTCTTATCTTCCTATCTTATATATACTTCCCATGCCCAGGAAGGGGCAACTCCCTGCCTGACAAGATTGCGGCTTTTGATCCTCCAGGATAGCTCAGAGCCATGAGATTATGGAGACAAAGTAATTTTGTTTGTTGAACACTATCAGAACTTCTGGACAGAAGTTCATTGCAGGGGACACACTTCGTTTCCAGTCATAGATGCACTAGGGCCCTTGGTTGTAACAGAAATCCACACAAACTAGCTTAGACCAAAAAAAGGAGTCAGCCACCAGAAGATTACAGCTTGTGAAAAAGCCCCAAATGGGGAGCACACATGCAGAGGTTAGATGGCAGAAGACAACCTTGGAGGGGTAGCAGGGCCTGAATTTTAAATCAGCTGTGTCAGCTGTGTTAGGGGAAGGAGCATTATTTTGTCCAAAGAAGAGCCATTAGGTCACAGAGCAGCCAGGCCAGGAGGCTGGTTTGGGGAGCAAGAGCAGAGTTCGGAGGACTCCATTAAGTGGGTTCCAACAGCCCTGAGAGAGAAAGTGGCCCTGCTGATGGGTGACAGTGAGGATAGAGCAAGGGCACTTGTCCCAAGGGAACCAGACAATGGGTTCACCTGGAAGTAGGACCAGGGAAGGATGTATGCAGGGCAAGTGTCCTTTTGCACACAGGGAAGAAAGACTGTAGGTTAGGTGGCTACAGGACATGAATGGAAACAGTGTCCTCTAACTTAGAGATGGCGAGGCTGGCGTGGCTTGGTGTGCGGTCTTGCCTTCTTACAGAAGGTCGATGGGGGCACACTGGTGGGCGAGATGGGAGAGGGCCAACATGGAGAACCCATGTGCTTTGAGCGGTATTCTTCTGTCCCTCACATTTTAATTTTTAAAACAAAAACAAGACAAAGGTGTAGATTTATAAAAGAATAAAGTGCCTGACTTTATTCTGCATGGAATGAAGATTCCAACTTGACAGTCAAGGAGTTCCAAAACTATTGTGAGTGACGGGAAATATAATTCCACCAAAGTGTTGCGCTGTTCAGAATCACTAGTTACACACACAAACACACAAACACACACATATTTAAGTTCTGGTCTGTTGTTTTATAAGATCTCATTCTCAGGTTTTATTTCCTGGTGTCTCTTTCTGGAATTTCTTTAGGTCTTGTTCAAAACTTGAGTGAACATTTGGATTTCAGGCATCACACTTTCAGCAAATCCACTAGGCTCCAGGGATAGGACACTTAGCAGCTCTGCATGGACAATATAGTGGGAAAAAACAGTCTAAGAAAATATAATTCAATGATCTAAGAAGATGTGTGAGAAGCAATGAAGGAAAATCCTTTTTCCCCCTCCTGGGAGTTTTAGCTCATATCCTAGAAAAGTCCACAGTCCTGAAATTTGAAGAATTGCCTGTGAATGATAAATGACCAGACCTGAAAGTGTTTAATATAGAATCTCCCTCAAAGGGTTGGGCATTCTTATCCCTTCTCCCTGTTGTCAGCTGCATTATAGGAAATCTTTTCACTAAGATGACACTTATAGATAATAAAAATAAAATGCTTTTTGGTATTTCATCTGACAGCTTTTGAGATTAGTTTAATGTTATGTGCTGATGAGCTTTAAGTTTCACTGAGTTGAATATTTAAGCAGATACAAGACTCTCAGTCACTGAGAGTTACTTATGCTTATAAGTTAAAAAAAAAATCTACAACTCTACCACTGGGCTTTAGAAGCTTCTGAGATTTTTTTTTTTTTTTTCATAAGAACCCTTTCTTATATGTCTGTTTGACATCAAACACATACACACATACTTACAGACAGGGTCAGATTTTACTTGGGTACTAATTAAAGCAATATTTATATGCACTCAAACTAACAGGTCAAATTATACTTATGTACTAATTAAACTATTATTAAGTGCACTTGAATGTAATGTGTTCCTTCATGTTCAAAATCACTTTTAATAGCATGCTTTCGGTTGGAGGAAGATAAATAATTAAAAGAGGCATGAGACTTTTGGTGCCTGCCCCTCCCCCCCATTCCTTCCCCCCGGCACTCAGAATGCTCTTAATTGGCACAGATCCCTACAGGGAACCAATGTGACAATTAGAAGTCTGCCCTCATTATAAGAGGCTCAAAGGAATACAAGGTGTTGGGAAATACTCTTATCTTCTCCGTCGCATTATAAGGAATCCTTGGACACAACAGTGTCTTCATAGAAAGCCATGTGTTCACTGAAAGGGATGCTTTTCCTCCCAGGTTGGAATGGATAAGCAGCCTGTAGGACACAAACAGCTAGACCAGTCCACCCCCCTCCCTTGGGGTTGTTTTATTTGCCCTTGTCAAATCCCTCACTGTGTCTTTAAGTGCTTTGGGTTCCTAACCCTCATTCCCTGCAAGACAATTTTTCTCATCCTGTGTCCACAGAAGTCTCGGGTTCAAAGGAGAGCTTAGACTTCCCATCCCTTTGTCACTAGGGCTGCTCTGGTTGTCCGTATATTTTGATTTTGTGTAAAATATAATCTGAAACTCAGATTTTCTGGGGAAAAAACATTAACAAAGACAGCAAACCCCAGCTTTCAGATGTAAATGACCACCCTGAGAATGTTCCAGTAATATCTGGGCCACCTGGGAAGCATTCTCAGGTCTGTGGCAAGTGAGGCATGGAGTGGAGGTACCCGAGAAAGAAAGAAGACACCAGTCTTCTCATTCCCAGAGGACGGGGTAGGGTGAGCAGAGGTAGAGGGTGGTTAGGTTGAAGGATTATATAAAAACAAACTCTTCCCACCCCTGCATGAAGGAAAGACAAAGAGCCAGAGGAAAATTAAAGGGCCACTTGGAATGTTGAGCAGGGCACAGAGGTTTTGCTGTCTGGTTCCTGGAATGGAGGGATTGGTCTACTTCTGGACCATCAAATGTATAGTGTCAAAATGGGTTGTTGCTCCCTTGGCATCCAGTGACCATAGGCTGCCCTCCAGAAGATGTCTGCTCCTAACTATGTGTTTAGGAAAACAGTCTGATTAAATAAAGTTACTGAGGGTGTGATGATGCACAGTATACCCACTGCTACCTGGGTGCCTGTAATCCTTGTTGAATCTTGATAATTGGAATTTCATGTAAGATTGGGAAGCTGGCATAAAAATTCTCCTGCACAAGGAAGGGGTTCATACCCCAGCGCCTGGCAAAGCCCCAGTTTCTGAGCTGTCATTCTTGCACTGGAGGGGCTATGGAAATCTCCTGTGAGGAAGCTGGAACCTTATCAGTATGGGTTTCCTGGGTCATAGGTAGGTAGCTTCAGATTGGTACCTTTGTTGCCAGCTAACCACCAAGTGCACTTTCTTCCTTAGCTTCAGCAGCTGTTCTATTCCTTGCTCTAAACTGTGACTCAGGGGCGCCTGGGTAGCTCAGTGGGTTAAGCCTCTGCCTTCGGCTCAGGTCATGATCTTAGGGTCCTGGAATTGAGCCCCACATTGGGCTCTCTGCTCAGCAGGGAGCCTGCTTCCCCCATCCCCTCCCCCTCTGCCTGACTCTGCCTACTTGTGATCTCTATCTCTCTGTTAAATAAATAAATAAAAATCTTCTAAAAAATAAACTGTAACTCAGAGATGACCCCAGTTCCTACGTTGCCTTCCAGGTGTTGTCCCAGTGTCAGCCTGGACACTGGACCAGGAAGTAACCCTCCAGCCCAGCCTAGGACAAGGGTCCCTGATGCTCAGGCTCTGGTGTGAGCTGAGAAGAACCCCCAGCCACTATTTCACACTGTCCCAAGTCACTGTCTCTTTTGTCAGATTCTAAGAACATCTAGAGAATTTTGTTTCTTAATTGCAGGATGCACAAAGTTTTTATTCCAACCAACTAACTGACACATGGGGGACACTGTCAAAATGTCTCTTTTGTGCTGTCAGTGGACAGCAGACAAAGAATGATTTAGAATAGTTGACGTTTGCTCTGCCCCCAAAGCAACTTGAAGGGAATACGCTTAATTTCATGTCTCATTTTGTTCGATTTAATTGAAATTTTTATCATATAGCATCTGATAAAAAAAAGATGTTCTATGTATATGTAAGTGATGAGGCATATTAATAAACCCATCTTACAGTTTAAGAATCAGAGCAGCAGAAGCGACACGTGCCTATGTGCCCAGCCTCCCAAACCCATCTTCCTGTTTTCTTGATATCATTTCCCATAGAATTTATTGTGAAAATTTGCAAATGGACAGCAAAGCTGAGAGAATTTCACTGTGAACATTTCCATTAGATTTCAAGTAAAAATTCCTTCTGAATGTTGAAGACGGAATTTCAGCCACCTAGTACTCTGTCAATGCTAGCTAATTCTTATTCAAGTGGGTGGTGAGGAGGTCCCTTCACCACGCAGACTGGGAATCCTCGGATGAAAGGCTCATTACAAGCACAACAAATCATTGCCAAAATGCAACTGATTTGAAGGATAGACAGAGTAAATCCACTAATATTTGCTCTATCTTTTCTGTGTAAGTAAGACGAAATATTTTGGGAAGAACATGGAGCTTTTTGTGGAACAAAGAAGTCAACGGAGGCTCTGGGGTGGCATTTTACTCATTTCCTTTCAATGGACTACTTGCTTTGATAAATGCAGACCTTTCATGGGTGAATGTTTTTAATATTTCAGTCACTTTTTCCTTCTCAAAGGCATACCTGATTTGAAGAGTCTCTTGGTTCTGCTACCTTTTCAATAGCTAATTATGTCTCAAGAGTTTTTTCCCCCCTTGCCCACCAGACCACATTTCCTCTTAATGTTCATAGCAGTTAATGGCCTGCTCACATCTGAGTAACCTTTTGGATAATTCTTCTCAGAGAGCCACATGGTATTTTCTTAGCATAATGTTTACCTATTTCGTAGATACTCCTTGAGGAGGAAAAATAGATTACCAGATGGAGTTGGTATTTGCAGATAAAGAGTGGTAAATATGGCCAATTACTGATAAAGTATGGTGGACTTTTTGCACCCCTGGATTCAATTCTGGAGTCCATTACTGCGTGCAGAGTGCTTCATGGGAGAGGGATTGTAAAAGATGCCCCCAGCTTCTCTTTTTCTATGCTGTATTTTTTTCAGAAAGAGAGAGACCGGCTACAACCAGAACTATACAATGGAACTGTAGGGAGAGGCTCTGAACCAATCCTGATTTTGTATTTTGGGGGCCATTTTTCAGTATGTGTCTGTGATGCTCCAGAACAGGGGTTCTTCCCCTGGGGCCAGGGGACCCCTAGGTTAGAGTTTCTGGACTTTGTATAGAGACCACCTGCATTAGGATCTCTTGATGGTATCTGTTAATAGGCAGGTTCCTGGGCCTCATCCCTAGATCTCCTAGATGACTCTTTTAGGGACTAGAGTTTGGGAATTTGGATTGTAAAGGAGTTCTCTTGCTATTCTCTATAGTACATTAAAGTTTGAGAGCCACTTCTCTAGAGTTTCACGTTTGAAATTTCCTGAAATTGTATCCAAATATTTTTATGACTTGCATATGAACATTTTTCCAGGACAGTCAAAATATTTGGAACTTATTGCTCTGGAAAATAGAATCCGTGGGCCCTGAAGGAATTAATCCTACTGTCTTGCAATTTGGGACTGAGTGACTCAGCTTCTGTGGGAAATGGCACCCAAAGAGGCTTGATGGCCGGGAGAACAGGTTGGAAGCAAGCCCCAGCTTTCCCCTCATTAGACCATCAGTTACGAGGATCTCAACAATTATTCTTCTGGTACTTAGTTCTGATCATGTTACCTCTCAACCCAAAAATTCATGTGCTCCCCACTACTTAATGACTTTATAGCCTGATATAAGAAGCGGTATGGGCTGGATTAGTCCCTCCCCGAGTTTTCATTAATTTCCCTCCTGTCAGCCTCCCTGTGATATCTTCTAGCCAGGACGAGCCCCTCATCATTCCATCTCTCCTATAATGTGGTTAGGAAAGTCTGCAGGGTATGCCCACAAGAGCCAAACTATGGAAAGAGCCTAGATGTCCATCAAGAGTTGAGTGGATAAATAAGATGTGGTACATGTATGCAATGGAATATTACTCAGTCATCAGTAAGAATGAAATCTTGCCATTTGCAATATGGATGGAATGAGAGGGAATTAGGTTAAGCAAAATAAGTCAGTCAGGGAAGAACAAATGCCATATGATTTCACTCATATGTGGCATTTAAGGAACAAAACGGAGGAGCCTAGGGGAAGGGAAGGAAAAATAAGGTAAAAACAGAGGGTGGCAAACCATAAGAAACTCAATTCTAGGAAACAAACTGAGGGTTGCTGGAGGGGAGGGGGATGAGAGGGTAGGGTAACTGGGTGATAGGCATTAAGGAAGGCACATGATGTAAAGAGCACTGGGTGTTTTATATACAGCAGATGAATTACTGAACTCTACCTCTGAGATGAATAATACACTAGAAGTTAACTAAATTGAATTTAAAGAAAAAAATTTTTTTAAAGTCTGCAGATTCAAATCTGAAGCCCAGTCCTGGCACTGTCCCTTGTTTGTCAGCTCTGTGAGTCTAGACAAGTGACTTAAACCCCTTGAGCCTCAATTTCATCCCTAATGACATGAGAATAATCACACCTACTCAGCAAAACTTTGGGAGAATTAAACAAGTCATGGAGCTCTGTGCAGTGTCTGGAACACAGAGAAGAGCTCAACTGCTGGCACCATTCCTCCTGTCCCTCTGCCTTCCCGCTTCGTTTCCTGGAAGTTTCCTTGGGTCTCCCATCACTCCCCGTACAGGAGGACTTCTCCCTCCCTCTTTCAATATGGGTAACATTTTATTTTTAATCTTTCTTTGGCATTTACCACTCCCTGCTTTGTGTGACTTTTATGTACCTGTCTTACCTACCCTGTCCCTGCAGACAGGATTCCTGTCTGCTTATCCTCATGGACCCAGACAAAAGCCTCCTTGCCCATAAAAAGTGCTCAATTAAAAGCTTGTTTTAATGCTATTCCTAATAGAGAGGAATTTTGTATGTCTTTCTTATTACCCAGGAATTTGCTGGGTTAAGAAAGGCACTTCGTAACATGGAGGAAATGATCAAATATCAAATGATTCCACAACTTGGCCTCCAGACAGCTGTATATCAAGTGTCTTCTCTCTATAACAGCTAGCAGTTAATTATGCACTAGTCACTGTGTGAAGCTGTATCCCAGATCTAACCCTTGCAATGGCCTTTTGACTTGGGTTCTCTAACACCCCCAATTTATAGGTGAGATCTTGAGTCTTAAAGAGGTAAAGAAAGGGGGGAGAGGAGGGTAGTCACACAATATTGTGAATATGCTAAACGCTACTGAATTTTTCCATTTAAAATGGTCAGTTTTAGGGGTGTCTGGATGGCTCAGTTGGTGAAGCATCTGCCTTTGGCTCAGGTCATGATGCTGGGGTCCTGGGATTGAGCCCCACACCGGGCTCCCTGCTCTGGAGGGAGCCTACTTCTCCCTCTCCCTCTGCCTGCCACTCCCCCTGCTTGTGCTCTCTCCCTGTCAAATAAATAAAATCTTTAGGAAAAAAAAGAAAGAGGTAAAGAAAACACACCCAAGGTCCCAGTTAGAGGATGTACAGCCAACGGGACCTCATGCCTTAAGAACTGTGCTATATGTTGCCCCTTGTCCCACTCTGGCCCTCTCTGATTTTGAAATCTTACAAAAGTCCTTTCACTGCCCATTCTTTAAATTAGAGAGGGCTGGGGCGCCTGGGTGGCTCAGTGGGTTAAGCCGCTGCCTTCAGCTCAGGTCATGATCTTAGGGTCCTGGGATCGAGCCCTGCATCAGGCTCTCTGCTCAGTGGGGAGCCTGCTTCTCTCTCTGCCTCTGCCCGCCTCTCTGCCTACTTGTGATCTCTGTCTCTCTTTCTCTCTGTCAAGTAAATAAATAAATAAAATCTAAATAAAATAAAATAAAATAAATAAATTAGAGAGGGCTTGGTGACATGGGCAAGCTCAATTGCAAAATGGCGTTTTCAGAGCTCTTCCTGAAAATATCTTCCTTGTGGAGGCTAATACTTCCATAAGGTGTTTAAATCACTTAAAGAATATTTAAATAAAACCCTGAACATAATATTATCTAGAGGACAAAGCCTTGGAGAATATCAGCGGCTTTCTTGGGAGTGCTAGAGCTTTCACAAATATCACCAAGAAAGGAAAAAGCATTTTCTCCAGAATAACTCATCCTCTTTTCTTCTGTGGTAAGAAACCATCAAAGTTGTTGACACTTAAAAGAGAATCTTGCTTTCCATGGGAAATAATAAATGGGAAGCATCCATCCTAGGATGCTGGAGAGAGCAGCTGACAGCTCTACCCAAGGGCTCCAGTTTGAATCAACTGTGTCATTTGTGCCACATCAAAGGTGAAGTTGAAATCTGCACTGAGCAAAGGAGATTGTAGTATAGTGTTCTTACCCCTAAGTCTGAGAATTCCGAGGACAATATTAATGCCAAACTTAGCTTGAGTTGTACTGTACTTCAGTAGAAGTTTCTTGTGTTTAAGAGCCTAGATGTGGTATTAAAATTGAGTAGTCTTTATATTTTATTGGCACCTAAATCCCTTAATGTGATTATGGTCACCCATTAAAATGAAGTCCTGCCCTTCCTTCCTTCCTTCCTTCCAGTTTTGCTTGAGAGATCAAATATATTCAAAAGCAAAGATTACAACTCTACTTTTAAAAATTTTTTTTTAGAGAGAGAGCACATGCTTGTGTGTTTGTGTGCGAGTGCACTGCGGGTGGGCAGGGGAATAGAGAGAGAAAGAGAGAGAGAGAGAGAGAAAATCCCAAGCAGGCTTCAAACCCAGCACAGAGCTGGATGTAGGGCTCAATCCCATGACCTTGAGATCATGACCTGAGCCAAAATCAAGAGTCAGACACAGCTGACTGAACCACCCAGGTGCCCCAACACTTCCAGCTTTAAGAACAGCTGAATACAAAGAAATGTGTTTTTAATCTATGTAGTATTATATATAGTCTGTGTTATATCCTGCAGCGTAGACTATGACTGCCTTATTCATATCTAGGGCAAGTTAGAGAATCAAATATTTCTAGTCAGGAGCCATATCTCAGGAGCTGGGTCACTAAAACTACCAAAACTTCACTATCCAGAGCGTGGCTGAGCTTTATTTATCAACATTCCAATTAGTCCTAAAGTGTTCATTAATTAGCTCAAGGGATACTAGGAATAATTTTTCACTGGTAGAATTTGTCCAGGAAGGCTATGCAGGCAACTTTGCATTTTCTGCAGAAGGTAAAATAATCAGAAAAAGGTTGAGGACCTTAGTCTTATCTAGGACTGTGTTTGAATCTGCTGATGAAGATTGTTTACTCAGGACAAACATGGAGATTTACTGTCCCTGCACTGTGGCTCCTGAGATGAGGTCCTCCAGTCCCCATGCTGCCTCATGGTTAGAGGTTATCTAAAGAACCCAGCTACTTTGAGTGTCCAAACTGACTTAGGCTCCTTTGTGTGCAGTATATTCTTCCAGTATATTTTCAGTGATTTAAGTGCAAATTTGGCTGTAACTTCCAAGGGCACCTTCCCAAGCATCCCTGAAGAACACACGGGAAAGCCTTACCAATTGCATACAATTATGAAGTGAGAGCAGCTCTCACATCATCCTTATTTTAATACAGACATTCGCCAAATATTTACTGAGCATCTACTAGGCTCAGTGCCCTGAAATGGTGGGTGCCGGGCTGTGGGAGCAAAGATCTTATAAAATAAGGTCTTTGTGTGCAGGGGCTCACTTGTCATTTGCCTTTGCCTTCATGACTTTATTATAAAAGATGTCAAAGTAACATTAATCAAAACCTTTCCCCTGTGAAAACTCTTCCAGCTTTTGCTACCTGATCCTCCATCCTGTAGATCTGGTGGGTGGCATCAGGCCGGGAAACACACTGGTTCTCCGGCCCTATTCTGAACGCTCCTGCTCCCACCCCTCAGCACAGTCCCTGCCATCCATAATGTTGGCTTATTTTAAGAAAAATAATTCACCTGTTACAGTCAGCATGTGTTAGGATCAGGGGTATACCGGCAAATGTTTCAAAACTGGTGATTTTAAGAAAATGAAGTCTGTATACACACATACAGGTTTATTAAAAATTCTGCTGATATAAAGGATAGGTAGTATACAGTTTTGCAAATAATAAAATACGCAATCTTTTTTCTTATAAGCTCCATAAAGTCAGTTGATTTTCCTAGAACATTTATGTGAATTTCTGCCAGATTTTTGTATTTTGCATCCTATGGTTGCCATGGACAGAGGAGTGCGATTCAAATCGCATGTTGTTGCATATTTTCATTTACCTTAACTAGTAAGGTAAAATTGAACTGGCAGAGGGGCTCCTGGGGGGTTCTGTGGGTTATGCGTCAGGCTCTTGATTTTGGCTCAGATCACCATCTCGGGATTGTGAGATTGAGGCTCGCGTCAGGCTCTGCACCTCTTTCTGCTTCTCCCTATTCCCTTCCCCCACCACCTCTTCCTCTCCCCACCCCTGCCCCCTGTGTCTTTCTCTTTTTCTGGGGAAAAAAAATAAAGTAAACCATTGAAGACACATTAGAACATCACTCATTCTTCCATGATGAACTGGAAGAAATGTTTCCTCAAAGATTTGTGCTCTTCGACAAGTAACAGCTACAGAAATGACAGAATACTGCAAAATTCATCTGCATTACTAACATTTTCCCTATCACTTCCTAAAGAATAGACAGTTTTTGAAAAAAGAAAATACAGTCCTGATTTCTAGCCCTTTCCAGTTCCCAGAATATAATTACTCCCACCCTAGATGATTTCCAGTTCCCAGTGTGATTCCCACTGAACATGCATTTGGGAAGAGATACACAGGACAGTATTTCCATCGTCTAGATTCAGTACCAAGGAGGTACTTCAAAAGCACAAAAAATAGTATGATGTAGTAAAATAATTAGGATGTGATGAGCCTTCAGTGTTTATTACCTTATTCTCCAGTGTAATTGACTGATTTAATTTTAAGTTGATATCATTTAATTTTTCATAATGGTTTCATGGTTTTCGTTAACAACTGGCACACGTAATTTGAGAGAATAGCAGTCTTCTCCCACAAGCCAGTACGAGCATATGTGTGAAGTTATGGATTGAAGAGTTCTGTTTGCAGAAAAGGATAGGCCTCCTCTAATTTGTAGGTCCTAGATATGGGACAGCTGCTGGGGCTTCCCTGCTCAGAGGTCTAGTGTGAGAAGGTCCTGAGAGTTTCTCTGGGAGTTTTATACTTCGAGATCGCCTCTATCTCGAATGAAAGGGCTCCAGTAGAACACACCTTATTTGACTCCTTTTTAACCTCTACGAATGATACATTGCATTGGCTTATTTTAAAAATAACTCTAGAAATTTGTGTTTGTTATCTATTTCTGCTTTACAAGTGATCTAAAACTTGGTAGCTTAACATAACACATACTTATTTTTTCACACAGCATCTGAGAGTCTGGTATCTGAGGGTGGCTTAGATGGGAGGTTCTGGCTCCATCTCTCAGGAGGCCACGTGCCAGCCAAGATTAGAGTGTCTGAAGGCCTGACTGGTCTTGGATGACCTGCCTTTAAGATGACTCCTCACGTGGCCATTCCCTTTGCCATGCAGACCTCTCCATAGGGTTGCCTGAGTATCCTCACAACATGGTGGCTGCTTCCGCCAGAGCCAAAGATCCAAGATGGAGCAGATGGGAGACCACGAGGCTTTCATGACCTCCTCTCAGAAATCACACACCATCACTTCAGCTTTATTCTATGCTTCAGACGTGAGTCACTACTTTCAGCCCACTCAAGGAGAGGATAATTAGGCTCCACCTTTTAACGGTAGTGTCAAGAATTTGGGGACATATTTTGAATGACCACATACCGTACTTTAGTTCATTAAACTTTAGTTCATTTTGTTATTCTAATGTAGGCTTTCAAATTTTTTATTTTCTTTGTAATAGTTCATTACATTATCTATATTTTGTTTTTATAGACACTATTACCTTTTTATTCATTCTAAAGACTTGTTTTGTGACTTTTATCACTAATATTCTTAATTAATATTGTTTGTCTGAAACACTTGATTTTATGTAATTGGATTTTGGGTTTTCATTTGTATGATTACTTGATTTTTTATTTTAACTGTGATAATCTTTCAATAATTGAATTTATACTTAGCTCCTTATGCTTTCCTTATCTCTCAATCTATCTTCTTGATTTGAAGCTTTTTACTGTTTTGCATATCAGTTGTTGCAGACTGATCCAATTTGACTAAATAGGTTCTTTTGATCAAATTGTTGTCTTTTGATAATTATGGGTGACCTCTGGCATTTAGAAGTGAATGGGTGCTCCCTATCTCCCAGCCACACTGTAGAGTGGTACGTTACCACAGAAACAAGTCTCAGACATGTCCATGTCCTGTCTGTAAACTCAGTGAAGGCTCTACCTGCAGCCTTTCCAGCACTCTCCCACACACTTTGCAGGAGAGACTAATTCTGGTGCAAGCACAACGAACATCCCAGTGTAGCTAAATTTGTAGTGGGTTCAGGTGGGAGAATGTTCTTTGGGCACAGGACTGAGAGGACTTATAGATGAAGGATATCTCTGCAAAGGGGTTTATTTTCCTGGTTCCTTGGATTCTTCCACCCCATTCATACCAGGTTAAGTTGCGTGAGCAATACTTCTGGTCTTTGAAAAGTTATCTCCAAATCCCGTAGACCAATTAATGATCTTCCAGAGGCAGATTTAGGTTGGGATTTTTGAAGGACAGTCATACTCTGGGATGAGAACATTTGGGTCAAGGAGCTTCGGGTGTTAATGAACTGTCCTTGGGTTACAGATTAACACAAGCACTCTGCCTATGTACTGAGGTGGATCAAAGTTAATTACCAAAACACAACATTTGATTTCTTAAATTTCATTTTACCTTATATATTAGTCATTCGTTTTATTCTGTTTATTGGTTCTTCCCACCTTTAACTTTTAGTCTCTTTATTTTTTTTAATGATTGATTTATTTGAGAGAAAGAATGTGCATGAGAATGGGGGAGGGGCAGAGGAAAAGAATCTCAAGCAGATTCCCCACTGAGTGTGGAATATGACATAGGGCTCAATCCCAAAACCAATCTCTTATTCTCAATCTCTTAACCAACTGAGCCACCCAGGGGTCCCTATAAATATAATTCTGTAATCAGACCTACTATTATAAAATATGGGAAAAAAAGAAAGAGGGGATCTTCTTTTAAAAAATTGCTACTGAGGGGCACCTGGCTGGCTCAGTCATTTAGCCTCTGCCTTCGGCTCAGTTTACAATCCCAGAGTCCTGGGATTGAGCCCTGCATCCGGCTCCCTGCTTGGCAGGAAGCCTGCTTCTCCCTCTCCCTCTCCCCTTGCTTGTGTTCCCTCTGTTGCTGTGGATCTCTTTCTGTCAAATAAATAAATAAAATCTTGAAAAAAAAATTGCTACTGAAATAGGTATACATTAGATCAGTGCTACTCAAATTTTGTGTGTGCAGAAAGCATCTTTCTTTTCTTTCTTTTTCTAAATTAACATATAGTGTATTATTAGTTTCAGGGGTAGAATTTAGTATTCATCAGTTGCATATAACACCCAGTGGTCATTACCTCACGTGCCCTCCTTAATGCCCATCACCCAGCTACCCTGCCCTTCCATCCACCACCCCTCCAACAACCCTTGTTTGTTCCCTGTAGTTAAGAGTCTCTTAAAGTTTGCCACCTTCTCTTTTTTAAATCTTATTTTATTTTTCCTTCCCTTCCCCTGTGTTCATCTGTTTTTTTTTTCCCTTAAATTCCACATACAAGTGAAATCATATGGTATTTGTCTTTCTGTAACCAACTTATTTCACGTAGTGCTAGTCACATTTTAATGTGCATACAAACCACCCAGAGGTGGCTTATGGCAGATTCTGGCTTCCTGCGGATCTGGGTGGGAGTTGAGATCCTGCCTTTCTACCAGCTCCCAAGTGACACTGCTGGTCCACAGATCGCATTGGTAACAGCACAATACAAGACAGTTACAAAAGGTTTCTGGAACATCATTAATGTCCAGAAGGCCATTGCCTAAGTTGCTTTGCCTGTGCTACTAGTTCTCTTAAGTCTTGCCGTACTTTGTAGATGCTTCCCTTGAAGTGTGTATGAAAATTGTGTTAGAGAGCGGGCTATGTGATTGGGAGTGTGTGACTTCCACTTCGGAGAAGCCTAGTCAAAGAAAAGACCTTTATCCTATTATAGAAAATAGATGTTTGGGGTTAGAAGTAAAATTTTCTGGTGTTCATGTATTGTTTTTAAGTAATTCTCTACTCTGAATACTTTTCACGTTAGTAGACCTGGATACTGGAGAAGAGCTTATACTGTATTACCTGGAATATATTAGGGGCAGTTATTAAGACTCTTTCAGCCTTTAACTGGGCTTTAAATGATGCATCTCACAAGGTCTCAGTCAAGGCAATCTCACTGCTCAAATCCACGGTGCCTTTTACATAGAATATGATAGCAGACCTGCACTATCTCTTGAACCTTGGAGCTTTTTCTGTATTTTATTTTCAAATACAGGGAAAACTATTAGCTGTGGTAGATATTCAACACTTTGGAGTTAATCTGGGGAGAGAGGAAGACATGCTGAGTGGATTCAAAGCAAAAGAAATGCTCTTTGCTCTGACGTCGCCTTCACACACCTATGGTCACAGCTGAGGAAATGTATTTTACAGTCACAGTTGGAAAGGGAAGGGAGAAGGCATTTCTTCATTGTGCTACTAAGTCCTGATAAGCCTGAAGGATTTTCAAAAGGATAATGACAGTGAAATACATTGTTATGGGAGGCATGGATCAAGAATGATTTCTCATCATGTATTCAGTTGATTAATGATATATTTACAACAAGAATAATTCCAGTCCTCATCTAGACTCTGTCCAAGAATCACAGAGCTTCCTGCCATAGGGTAAATCAAGAGATGGCCCCTCTGCTGCGCTCCCCAAGTGGGGCAGTCTCATGGTTTACAAAAAAACCCACTGGTAGGCACACTTCCTCCCGTGAGGCTCTACCCTCCATATTCTAAACTCCTCCCTCGTTCAATTCCACTATATTTGTATAAGATCATTACTGACCTAGGTCCAGTCTTAGTTTTGGGCTGCTAATAGGTTCATTGTATGAGTTCACATCAAATCCCAAACCTGAGTCTGAAGCATCATTCCTGAGACTGGAGAAGAGGAAAGCTGGTCTCTTGATTGGTTTTTTATGGAAGAACGTCAGGCAAGAACCTATCAGGCAAGGTATTCCTGATGTCCCAACACAGAAAGGCTCTGGGCCAAATTAAGATGCTCAAATCCCACAGTTTATTAAATCAACTTAAAAACAAGGGGAAGCATGAGGTAGATGAATATAGTTGTGGTAAGGTATCAGAAGGGAGGATAAGTCTAAATCCTGGGTGAGTAAAGTTGATGTGTCCTGTCTTTCGCAGTAGCAGCCTTCCCCAGGGATAGCCAGAGTTGGGTTTGAAAAAGGGGACCCATAGCCTGAAGGTTCCTACAGCCATTGCTGCATCCTCGCTCTATCTGAGAAACGTGATTAACCCGTAGCTGTAGCTTGCCAATTAACAGGTAAACACCCATGGTTTCTAATTGCACTTTTGGGGCATAGTATGTGTGGACGCAGAATGGGGACTTGAGGTATGTCACCAATGGATGGCCGATGTCAGTGGTCACCCAGCTGTCAGCTGATGACTTGGTCTGTCCATCCTTCCCTAGATTTGAGTAACCTTTACATTTGTGCCATCATATATTGTGCTTTCTAATTTTAGCATTATAGGTTTTTAACTTACTGTCATCATCTCGCACATACTATGAATTCTGCCTATGCCTCACAAGCCACTTGTTTAATTGTTATTTGCACTTAATGCGCACCGAGTTCCTCCTGCGGCTCACAAGCCACTTGCTAAATCACTGATTATGCTTTACGTTGCTTATGCATTTCATCATTTTATTTGCTCTTCTTGTCTTCCTTAGCAGAACTGAGTAATGTCAAATGATACAGCAAGTTCATGTCATCAAACAGAATAGGACTGATGGAAAGACATGATGTGAAAGACTTTTTTTTTTGTTGAAAGACATTTTTGATGCCTAGCCAGTAATTGCTACTGCTTCAACAAATGGTACATTATTGAAGATTCTTTTTAAAGAAATTCTTTAATTATCGTAATTGTTAGTTGTACATGCTCATTTGAGGAAATTGGAAAATACAGAAAAGTATAAAGAAGAAAAAAATCATCCTTGAGGCCACCAATTTGTGACAATTAATGTCAACATTCTGGTGTACTTTATTTTTATAATCTTATTTTAGTAGACATTTTCTTCAACTGTTAAGACTGTACATATATTTCTATATCCTGATCTTTTCCCTAGATATGGTAACATATGCCTCTTCCTAGCTTACTATAAATTCTTGATAGCTATCCATTTAGTGGTGCAAATATATCTTTTTTAGAGTTTTCAGTTTAAGAAACCGTGTTGTTTTTGGATATTATTGGCCAATCCAGATTGTCTGTAATATGTGTAGCATCGAACGAATGGATTTGTGCATAAGGTTTTCTCTTTTTCAGATTATTACTGTATTTTATACTATACATATACCATTTACTTATCATGTATCATTTTTCTCTCTTTCATACTACTGTTTGCAAAGACAATGGTGGGCTAACTGGTTGAAAGGACCTAAATGTTGTTTCTAGAGATAGACATTGAATAATTATATTCCCGTAGGGCTGTTGCAGTTTATATACTCGTGTCATAGTTTCTTTTTTTTTTTTTTCCTTTAGATTATTTATTTATTTATTTATTTGACAGAAAGAGAGATCACAAGTAGGCAGAGAGGCAGGCAGAGGGGGGTGGGGAGAAGCAGGCTCCCCACTGAGCAGAGAGCCCGATGTGGGACTCGATCCCAGGACCCTGAGACCATGACCCCAGCTGAAGGCAGAGGCTTAACCCACTGAGCCACCCAGGTGCCCCTATGTCATATTTTCTAAGTCTAGAAAGCTTTGTTGTGTGTATAGCTTAGTTTCTGTACTTAGTGGGAATTTAATCTTGTTTGATAAACATTGACCTAACATGAGCTTTTTCTCTGTCTGTATGAATCTGGGATACTGTTGGCATCTTCTCTGAGTAGATGCAGTACATGAAAAACCATAAACCCTAGTGTGTGTCTTTCCTCTTTTCCACAAAACCTTGTCAAATTCAGAGATGATGGTCTTGGCTTAGTTAACATCCCTCTTTTCAAAATTCTCTCTGGAGACCAAGCTTTGTAGGTAGCAAATGCTTCCTACAGAGGAGGGGAGAGAGTGTTGTAACCTGTATTGACTGTCCATGAGCCGAAAAGGTGGGTTATGACAACCAGGTGAGGCCGCGCAATGAGGAGCTAGTCTCTGGAGGAGACATTTAAAAAGCAAGCACGGGGCACCTGGGTGGCTCAGTGGGTTAAAGCCTCTGCCTTCTGCTCAGGTCATGATCCCAGGGTTCTATTTTATAATGAGAGAGATTTTTTTCCCCCCAAGAGTTTGGCAATTACTGTGTTCCCCTTCCTCGTTGCAATAGGCATAGTTTGTTTTCTTGATAGAGGGATGCCCAGATTATGAAAATGACAAGATCAGTAGGTAACTGTCACATTTTGCTAATTCCACTTATTTGGGAAGAAAAAAAAAGAATCACTAATGGCATGGTGATTACTTCTGGAGCTTATGACTTACATGGGGGAGTTTCCCTTCAGTCTTGCAAAATGGCGTGCGCCCAAATGAATGCTATGGCATGTGAACAGGCACCTCCAGGGAGAGATTTCTAATAAAATTTAATATTTTTCTTCATAAAGATTTATAACACATTTGGTTGAGATCTGTTGTGCACTAATCACAATTGTAACAGTTCATCCATTCAGATATTTTCACATACAGAAAAACCTTATGTTCATGGGGACGCCTGGGTGGCTCAGTTGGTTGGACGACTGCCTTTCGCTCAGGTCATGATCCCGGAGTTCCGGGATCGAGTCCTGCATCGGGCTTCCAGCTCCATGGGGAGTCTGCTTCTCCCTCTGAACTTCTCCTTGCTCATGCTCTCTCTCACTGTCTGTCTCTCAAATAAATAAATAAAATCTTTATTAAAAAAAAAACCTTATGTTCACGAGCAATTTTAAAAAACTTAATTCCCACTTACATGCATATTTTGTTGCATCAAAATAGGACACAATGATCAATGAGACCTCCTGCATAAAAATATATTTATATCAGGATAAAATTCAGTGGGGCCAGTGAGACAGATACATGAGTTCTGGGAGATAAAGAGAAATGCAAACATTCCATGTTAAAGAAAAGCTTTACATGAATTTTATAAATTGATAACAACGACTATCAAAGTATTATAGTATTTAGAGTCCATTGGGCATGTGTATTTTATTTTATTTATTTTTAAAAGATTTATTTATTTGAGAGAGAGAGTACACTGGGTGTGGTGGGGGGAGGGGAGGATAGAGACTCTCACACAGACTCCTGAGCCCAACCCAGGGCTCAGCCTCCTGACCCTGAGATCAGGACCTGAGCTGTAATGAGTTGGATCTTTAACCGACTGGACCACTCATACATCTCATGAGTATCTGTATTTCTTCCTGAGTGGGAAGGGATATTTATTTCTCTCATGTTCATGTACCCATGGATGGATATGATTTACTGCTGGAATGAGACAGTTGTCAGCACTGATTCTGTACATTTTAAAAAAAAATTTCACAGTTGAAAGTTAAGGACAACTTTTAGCTTTACTTCTGGTTGGTTTGGGTACTATGAGAGTAATCTGTAGATAACATCGAAAGGAAGTCATGCAGTTTTTTAAACTCCTTCTAGGCCTATTCCAAAAATCACAACCATTATTTTTAAGGTCCTATCATCTGACAAATTGTTTAGTTTCTCTTTCAGTTTATCTCTGGGAGTGTTAGAAAGCAGGAAGGCTTTCTTAAGTGACTAGTAGTTTTGCTTGTTACTCTTAAACTTAGAGGTACCTTCTCTAAGTTGGTCTGTATAGTTAGAAAAGGTAAGATTGAAATGTTGTTAACTTAGTACACTTTTCCAATGTAATGCAATATTTTTTAACCCTACCTATTTTAAAATATTTTTGTCAAATATTGAGTTGCCAATTTTAGCTCGTGTAGGTCATGTAATTAGTAAAGTGACCACTTTAGCCAAAATTGCAAAGCCAGTGGGGACTCTTTGGCAAATCAATTTGCCAAATCGGATTTCTTTCTGCCAGAAAATATAATCTCCCTAGTTTTTTAGATTCAGTTTGTGTTGATATATGTTGCTGAGACAAGCAGCTCACTTCTGAATTCTCCTTCTAAGATAATTACATAGAGAAATCCGGGAGCTTTCCCACACGTCTTGCCATAAATTAAGGCTCTTTTGCCGCCAATATTTTGTACCAGGCCCTTTGCTTTGCTTTTGTGGGAGGCTTCCTCAGGAGCCATGCATGCATGCTTTGGCTTGAACTGGGAAACAGAAGAAGCAGAGTCTTTAAACATCCTTACCACTTTTGCGTCCCCATTTGACCATATATCATAATGAACACAGCATCTTGAGCCAAAATGTTTTTTTCTGATTCTGTTTCCATGCTTAACCATTAACAAAAACAGTGTAAAACTGGAAATACAGGAAACATTACAAAAGCACCTTGATTGAAAGAAGCTTCGTGAAGGAGGTTTTTACATCAACTCTTTGTGGATTTCCAGAAGGTTTTAACATCCAGAGTTGGGGTGGGATTCATGGCAGGGAAGAGGTGTGCCTGTGTTTTGGAAAGTGGGAGGAGTGCAGTCGTAGGAGGGGAGTTGCATGCAAACCCAGTTTGAGCACCATGGACACGAAGTGATGGTCTTCCTCTCTAGGCTGCATTAAGTGCATCACGTACCGGTGATTCCTATAAGAAAAATAGTAACAGCCCGCGTGAATTCATCTTTACACTTCTCATGGTAGATTTGCAACCCATAATTGGTTCAAGTTACATTTTCTTCACACTCACACTTGCCACGTTTTTTACCCACACAAAGTTGCAAAAGAAATTCAGCAGTTCCCCTGGGCCTCAGAGTTGAGAATCTTAGGGAATTTGGGATGAAGTACGTGTAGAGAATGGTCTGGTGTGGAGAGAAATGTCTGTTATATTCTTGCAACTAAAGGAAAAAATTATTTGTACAAAGATGTCATTAACATTAATATATAAAACAAAAAGAAAACACTTGAATGTCTGAATATGTTTAAGGGAGAAGTTAATTGTGATTCTGTGAAGTGTTGTAACCTATGACTGGGGAGTAGTAGCTTTGTGAAAACTTAAGAGAAATTTGCTACAACGAGCCTTCAATGAAAAGAGTTTTTTTTTTAATTTAAAATCAATTTAATTAACATATAGTGTATTATTAGTTTCAGAGGTAGAATTTAGTGATTCATCAGTTGCATATAACACCCAGGACTCATTATATCACATGCCCTCCTTATGCCCATTGCCCAGTTACCCCATGCCCCTACCCACCTCCCCTCCAGTAACCCTTAGTGTGTTTCCTAGAATTGAGTCTCTTATAGTTTGTCTCCCTCTCTGATTTCATCTTATTTTTTCCCCTCCCCATGTTCATCTGTTTTTTCTTAAATTCCACAAATTAATGAAATCATATGGTATTTGTCTTTCTCTGACTTATTTCACTTGGCATAATACCCTCTAGTTCCATCCACATTGTTGAAAATGGTTAAGATTTCATTTTTTTTTCTGATTGCTGAGTAATATTATATTGTGTATATACACCGCCTCTTCTTTATCCATTTATCTGTTGATGGACCTCTGGGCTCTTTCCATAGTTTGGCTATTGTGGACATTGTTGCTATGAACATTGGGGTGCATATGCCCTTTTGATTCACTATGTTTGTATCATTTGATAAATACCTAGTAGTGCAATTGCAAGGTCATAGAGTAGCTCTATTTGTAACTTTTTGAAGAATCTTCATACTGTTTTCCAGGGTGGCTGTACCAGTTCGTATTCCCACCAACAGTGTAAGAGGTTCCCTTTTCTCCATGTGAGAGGGGTTTTTGATAATTTAAAAAAAAAATCTAGCAAACGCTGTTTTCAGCATTCTTTAATCCTCACAGTAACTCTGAGAACTATATGTAGCTTCTATTAAGATTCCCATTTTATAGATGAGGAAATCAAGGCACATGAAGTTTAAGTAATTTGCAAGGATACCAAGTTAGACTCTGAATATTTGATTCTGGTTCTCCAGCCTGTACAATGCACACGGCTTTAGAAGCTTTCTCCCTCTGTTTTGGTCAGGATCTGTACCCTGCAGGATTGCTACCTCATTTTTTAAAAAAGTAGCATGTGTATTTTGGGGTTTTGTGCACAGTAAACCCCATAGCAATAATGACAATCATTATAGAATAAAAAGAAGAGTATTTTCCTTTTCCATGTTTTCCATGTTCCTTTCCAGGTCCATATGTATTCATAATTCTATTATAGTCATCAAATAGACAAAATTTGTTTCCTGCTTTTTCTACTTATTTTATTTATAAAATATTTTTATTTTGCCACATTGTCTTCATAATAATTATTCAAATAGTTGTAAAATGCTTCAATAAGTTGATATTCCATAATTTATTGAGATAGTCCTCTCTTGGTTTCCTTTATGTGTGTTACTTCACATGATATTGCAGTGATTATCTCAAATTATTTAATTCCTCTGGGCCATTTCCCAAAGATAAATCCCAAAGATAAATCCCAAAGATAAATCTCAAAGATAAAGTGAGATTAATAGACAAAGGATAAAGACATTTTGGTTACAAAACTAAAGTGACTTTTTTTTTAAGATTTATTTATCTTAAATAAATAGAGAGGAAAGAGAAGAGGGGAGAGGGGCAGAGGGAGAGGGAGAGAAGCAGACTCACTCCTGAGTGCAGAGCCAGACCTAAGACTTCACCTCAGGCCTTGAGATCATGACCTGAGCCGAAATCAAGAGTTGGAGGCCTTCAGTTGGTTAAGTGTCTGCCTTCAACTCAGATCATGATCGCAGGGTCCTGGAATCTAGTGCTGCATCCAGCACTCTGCTCAGTGGGGAGCCTGCTTCTTCTGTTCCCTCTGCTGTTTCCCCCCCACTGCTTGTGCTCTCTGGCTGTCTTTCTTGCTCTCTGTCAAATAAATAAATTAATTAAATATTTTAAAAAATAGAGTCGGAGGCTTAACCAATGGAGCCACTTAGGTACCCCTAAAGTCACATTACTTTCCTAATGGGTAGTTGTATATGGTTATCAGTTATGAGAATCGCAGTCTTTTCCTTCCTAATCTCACAAGGATGGGCATATTTAGTGTTATAATCCTTTGCAAGTCTACCCCCCACTTTCTTAAGTTACCTATGTTTGCTAGCAGATGAGTCTGGTTATTACATAGTAGTATCTTTTATTCATTGTGTTTAGATTTATGTTGGTGGGGGAAAAGTACTAACTGAATTATAAATGAACTCTCTTTGTCTTTTCTGAAGGAAGTATTTTGAAGTTGTAATTAGTAACAAATGGAATTTTATTTTACAAGAAGGCTGATTTGGCTATTTAGCTCAGGAGATGAGTAATTCCTGCAATTCTTGGCAGATTATGGTTTTGCCTACCCCTGTACCACGATAAATATTTTCGCTTTCTTCAACAGTAGCTGTTGGAGCAGCTGATTTTGCTGCCCTGTCATTATGTAAGTTCATCTTTTTATTATTATTATTTATTTATTTGACAGAGAGACACAGTAAGAGAGGAACACGAGCAGGGATGTGTGGGAGGGAGAAGCAGGCTTCCTGCCAAGCAGGACCATCCCAGGACCATGGGATCATGACCTGGGCCAAAGGCGGAGGCTTAATGACTGAGCCACCCAGGTGCCCTACAAGTTCATTCTTATCCTGAGGAAATCTCTGAAGAAAGCTTACAAGGAAAGACCACTTTGTATGATTTGTGTATAGTTTACTGAATAAACAAAAGTAATCTAAGACAGTGAGACCACTCCCATTTCTTCATTTGCAGTAGATGTATTCAAGGATCCTAAGACATTTTCTTTGTGGGTTAGTTTGTCCCAGACTGTATTCTTCATGCCCACCAACAGCGCAGGAGGGTTCCCCTTTCTCCACATCCTTGCCAACACCTCTTGTTTCTTGTGTTGTTGATTTTAGCCATTCTGACACATGTGATGTGATATCTCATTATAGTTTTGATTTGTATTTCCCTGATGATGAGTCATGTTGAACATTTTTTTTTCTTTTAAGATTGTGTTTATTTGTCAAAGAGACAGAGAGAGGTACAGACCACAAGCAAGGGAAGTGGCAGGCAGAGGGAGAAGCAGACTCCCTGCTGAGCAGGGAGCCGAATGTGGGACTTGATCCCAGGACCCCAGGATCATGATCTGAAGGTAGATGCTTTACCAACCCAGACATCCAGGCGTCCCAGTGTTGAACATCTTTCCATGTGTCTGTTGGCCATCTTTATATCTTCTTTAGAAAGATATCTGTTCATGTCTTCTGTCCATTTTCTAAGTGGATTACCTGTTTTTTGGGTGTTGAATTTTATAAGTTCTTTATATATTTTGGTTACAAACCTTTCATTGTATATGTCATTTGCAAATATCTTCTCGCCTTCTGTACCTTGCCTTTTAGTTTTGTTGACTGATTTCTTTTGCTGTGCAGAAGCTTTTTATTTTGATATAGTCCCAGTAGTTTATTTTTGCTTTTATTTTCCTTTGCCTTAGGGAACTATCTAGAAAGAAATTTGCTATGGCCAATGTCAAAGAACTTATTGCCTGTGTTCTCTACTAGAAATTTTATGGTTTCCTGTCTCACATTTAAGTCTTTGATCCATTTCGAATTTATTTCTGTCTATGGTGCAAGAAAGTGGTCCAGTTTCATATTTTGGCATGTTGCTGTCCAGTTTTCTCAACACCATTTGTTGAAGAGACCAGACTCTTTCCCATTGGGTATTCTTTCCTGCTTTGTCAAAGATGAATTGACCATATAGTTATAGGCTCATTTCTGGTTTTTTTATTCTGCTCCATTGATAACTGTATCTGTTTTTGTACCAGGAGCATACTTCTTTGATCATTACAGTTTTGTAATATAACTCGAAGTCCAGACCTGTGATGCCTCCAGCTTTGCTTTTCATTTTAAGTCGCTTTGGGTATTTAGGATCTTTTGTGGTTCTGTACAGATTTTAGGATTGTTTGTTCTAGCTCTGTGAAAAGTGCTGGTGGTACTTTGATAGGGATTGCATTAAATGTGTTGATTGCTTTGGGTAGTATAGACATTTTAACAAGGTACTTCCAGTCCATGAGCGTGAAATATCTTTCCATTTCTTTGTATCTTCTCTCTCATCAGTGTTTTAGTTTTTAGAGTACTGGTCTTTCACCTCTTTGGTTAGGTTTATCCCCAGATATCTTATGGTTTTTGGTGCAGTTGTAAATGGGATTGATTCCTTAATTTCTTTTTCTGGTGCTTCATTATTGATGTGTAGAATTGCAATAGATTTCTGTACACTGATTTTATATCCTGGGACTTTTTTGAATTCTTTTATCAGTTCTAGTGGTCTTTTGGTAGAATATTTCAGGTCTTCTATACAGAGTATCATGTTATCTGCAAATAGGGGAAGTTTAACTTCTTCCTTGCTGATTTATTTGTTTTCGTTATCTGATTGCTGAGGCTAGGACTTCCAGGCTATGTTAAATAACAGTGGTGAAAGCAGACATCCCTGTCTTGTTCCTGCACATGGAAGAAAAGCTCTCAGTTATCCCCCCCCACAAAAGATGGTGTTAGCTGTGGGTTTTTCATAGATGGCCTTAATTATGTTGAGTTAGTTCCCTTGAATCTTACTTTGTTGAGGTTATTCATCGTGAAATGATGTTGTACTTTGTCAAATGCTTTTCCTGCATCTATTAAAATGATCATATACTTCTCATACTGAAAGTTGTACTTCTGAAAGGCCAAGGTTGAGGCCTCATTGAGAAGGAGGCTCAGGTTACCGACTAAAGGTTCAGTTAAGGAGAGATTCTTTGTCAAGACACAACCGATTAAAATGAGGCTTATTATTGCACTGCTAGGAAAGCTGTGCAGGTTGCACACTGTTCAACTCTAGGAGTGCCATTTACTTCATAGGCTGTGTCGATGACTACCCACACCTGAGTTGTGTGGTAGATAGCCTGCATGGCCATGTGCAGCAGTCTTATGGCCACAGCTCCCTCGGCTGGTAGAAGAATTTCCAGTTGCTTCCCTTAAGTTCCATCTTGGTCAGTGGGCAAGATCCCTCCTGTCCTATCTCCACCCAAGATGTCTCTGTCCCTCACTGTCATTTGAGACTTTGGGACTCTTGGACTATTCGTGGTCCACAGTGAGTGGGTGGACCCTTGCACTGAGTACAATATAGCCCCTACTGCCTCCATCCTGTCCTTTGATCTTACACAGAGAAGGTCTTTACTTAACCTTCCATATCCAGAGCATTCTTTGCCGTCACTCCTTTTCTCTTTGGAGAACTAAAATCTCTATAAGCAGACACTGTCTGACACCTAAGGTTGTGGCTCTTTCCAGTCTCTGCTTCTTTGCAGTGAGGAGAGTAAATCAAGGAACATAGGAAACACATGGATTGATATATGTAGATAGCAGAGGCACTTAACAAGGAAACCATTTAAGGGTTCTGGGGGGGAAGTAAGGGAGCTCTGGGAGCAGATACAGCACATCAGCCAGTCTGCAGCAGGGGCAAGGAGCCTTTGAGGAGGAACTTCCAGAAAACAAAGGTAGACAGGCAGAAGAGAGCAAAATTCAGTGCAAATTCAGCACAAAATTTAGTGCAAAGAGATCTTTGGCTAAAAAGATCTACCATGCTCCCCCCTCCCCCCTTCTGTTTTTTATTGGATCACTTATGTTTTCTTTATAGCTTTCTCCCTGACTTCCACAAAATGATGTGTTCTATTTGAGTTCTTTTAGTGGTTAACTTTATCTTTCTAAGAGGCGTAGTCAACTTTACAAACACTAAAACTCATTAATCTCTGTGTTGTCCTCAGCAACACAAAAGCCTCAAAATGCAAGCTTCCAGGGTGCCTGGGTCGCTTCCTTGGTCAAGGGACTGCCTTTGACTCAGGTCAGGATCCCAGAGTCCTGGGATCGAGTCCCATATTGGGCTCCAAGCGGCACGGGGCGTCTGCTGCTTCCTCTGACTGCCCCTCTCATGCTCTCTCTCACTCTGTCTCTCTCTTTCTCAAATAAATAAATAAAATCTTTAAGAAAAAAAAAATGCAGGTTTCATTTTCTCTCCATGTTTACTTTCCTCCTTTTGTGAACTTCCCTCTGGTCATTTATCATTTTTACAATCAGTTCACATTTAGATGAACCAACATGTCCATTTCTTTGTTTCACACTGTGTCTTAAGTCCAACTTACTTCTAGATTTAATCTCTGGTGTGTTGAAATAATCGTTAAGCTATTTAGAGCGAGAAAATCTCTGGGTCTTTGTTCTGTCTGAAAGCTAACCCTTACTCTTGAATTACAGATTCACTAAGTATATAATTCTAGCCTAGCGCTTCTATTTTCCCTTGGCACTTCGAATGTATCATTACGTTGTCTTCTAGAATCCTTTGTTGCCTTGGGAAAATGTGCTTTTGTCTAATTGCTATTACTTTTTAGATAATCTTTCCTTTCCTTTTGGCAATTTTTAAGGCATTTTCATGTTCTGCATATTCACCGTGCTGTATGTGTAAAGATTTGCTTACTCTCTTTGAGATATGCTGTGTGGCCTGTTTTAGGGATCGTGTCATTCTTCCCATCCGGAAATGTCTCCACCATCAGGCCTTCCCCATTTTCTCTATTCAGTGCTTCCTGTTTCTATATAGTGGATGTTTTCATTTTCTCTCTATGTTACGTAAAGTCTTGTACTTTCTAGATCTTTGCTCTCAGGTGGTACACTCTAGATGATTTTCTCATGTCTTTCTTCCAGTAGGCTAATTTCTGAGGTCTGGTCTTCATCCAGTCTGTAGATTTCACTATTTCAAAGTGGCTCGATATTTCATATGAAAACTTTCTTTACATCTTTTGTAAATCCACTTGTTCTTTTCCATTAGGCTCCTGTCTTATGACTTGTATTTCTTCCTTTATCTCTTTGAGCAATTGAAGGTACCAGTCTTAATTTAAATGTTATCTCAGAGGCTCCTGGGTGGCTCAGAGGGTTAGGCCTCTGCCTTCGGCTTGGGTCATGGTCTCGGGGTGCTGCGATCAAGCCCTGCGTCGGGCTCTCTGCTCGGCGGGGAGTCTGCTTCCCCTTCTCTCTTTGCCTGCCTCTCTGCCTACTTGTGATTTCTCTCTCTGTCAAATAAATAAATAAAATCTTAAAAAAATATAAATGTTATCTGAGACGGTATTACTATTTTTGGTTTTCAGAGTTCAAAGTCTCCCATTTCTTACCGGCTGACTGTGTCTCATGGTGGTTTCTTCTCACTGAGTCCCTGGCCATGACTGCCTCCCAGTGGAACAGTTCATTCATATTTATCTCTCTGGACCTCATGCAGTTAATGAGTTCACGGCGACCTCGTATGTCAGTATTTGGCTGGAGGTGTTGTATGTCGCTTTACTACCCATGTATGTGAATTCTGACTCTTATTTCTGTTGGTGGGTTAGGTCTGGGCCATATTCTCTTACGTAATTCTTATCACCCTTGGCCTCCTTAGAGCCATTGTGTCCCTGAGCTGGTGGGCACTGTTTGTGTCTTCACTAAGGGACAAGTCAGCCCTCCAGGGCTTCTGGCGGAATTCCAGCAGGGAGCCCGGCATCTGCATTCATCAAAAGCCACACTCCCAGAGGTTAAGTACTGTGTGCAGCTCTGACCTGCCTGTGCCTGCCTGTGGCTTCAGCTTTAGCCAGACTCCTCCAGCTTCTAGTTATCCTTTCATTCCTGGCACCTCTTCTGGTATTGAACTTGGGTATATACACAGAGTAATATCTCCTATTTAGCATTTTTATGTATTTGAAGCAAGTGGGGCAGCACTAGGGTTGATGCACTGGGCTATGTCAGAGGGAGAACTAGAAACTAAAGGAATAGTGCCACGGCTCTATCTTCGGGTTCTTCTCCGAAAGGGTGGGCAGAGTTGAGAAGGATTTGTAATCACTGTCCTTGACTTTTGACCTTGGGCCTTCCTCAAGCCAAGAAACCCTGCAGCCTGACAGCCTGCCAGGATTGGGAGATCTTGGTAGTCAGTGAGTCCTTTAGTGGAGGAACTTTGTAGAAGTAGAGGGGTCTGTTGTTACTGTCCAAAAATAACTTGTGGGGATGGGTCTTTGAATATCCACTGTGATGGGGTGTGTTCTAGTCAGCTGTTTTAACAAAGTGCCTTGGCCCAGGTGACTGAAACAATAAATACTTATTTATCACAGTTCTGGAGGCAGGAAAGTCCAAGGTCAAGGTTCTGGCTGGGGAGAGCCCTCTCTTTGGTCACACCACTTTCTTGCTGTGTCCTCACGTGACGGGAGGGAAAGTACGGGAACTCTGATTTCTTCCTTTTCTTGTGAGGACACTAACCTCATCATGCAGGCTCCACCATCATGACCCCATCTCAACCTAGTCACCTCCCAAAGGCTGTACCTTCAAATACCATCACATTAGGGATTAGGGCTTCAGCATGGGAATTTGGGGGAGATACAAACTTTCAGTCCATATCAGAGTGAGTATGAGGAAACTTTGAAAGGTTGAGGCCTGGGATGGAGGGCTTTGGCAGACAATTATAGAGAGGGACTCAGGGCTTCTAGAAGACAGAATATGTGGATGCTTGGAGGAACATGATAGAGGAAGGGTTAAGTAGAAAGTGTGTGTATGTAAGAGAGAGATAGGGAAGCAGGCTAAAAACCAGGATGAAAAAAAATCTAAACTTTGCAACTTACTTTGGCCTTATTCATGCAGTTCTCACTTTTAAATCCCTTCTGAAATGGCACCTTTCTCTTCTGTAAATGAATGAACTAATTTGTTCAGTATTTTTTTGCAATGCTATATGTCAGGCACCATGGGAGGGGCAGAGATGCAGGGATAGGTAAACTGTCTCCATCCTTGGGAACTCATAGTTTCATGGGACAGTGGTCCTCAGAGTGGTGGATGTGAGTCTCTGGGGCAAAGGACTTGCCAAGGGATACTCAAACATGGCTATTTTACAGAATTCTGTTCTGAAACCTTCGGCTTCTATCTATTCTTCTCTAAAATTAATTTGTTTGGATGAACCTGTGCTCACCATAATTTTTTTATAAAAGGGAGGCATTCCCCTTACCTATCTCAAATCTTACCCTGATGCATTGCCCACAGACAAAACTTCAAGGGCATCAAAGAGAGAGAAAACCTTTTTGTAAATAATAAATCAAGACATCAGAAACCTTTAGAGCTTTCTCCTCTGTTCCTATCTTCTGTAGCTCTGTTAAGAGTGAAGCGTGGTGTTGGAAGGGGGATGGTTGGCCTCTAATTTTGTGATGTTCTCATGTATGGTATGTAGAGAAATGACAGGTTTCATTTTAATGACCTGGCCTCTTCCGTTCTCTGCCTATAGTGAGAGAAATTCTTAAGGGAGATAAACATGAGAGCAAAGCAAGGAGAGCTTCTGTATGAAGTAATGAATACTGAGAATAGGCCATCATATTTAAATGCAAGCAACTCGGGGCACCTGGGTGGCTCAGTCCTTAAACGTCTGCCTTGGACTCAGGTTATGATCTCAGGGTCAGGGGATTGAGCCCACATATGGCTGCCTGCTCAGCGGGAAGCCTGCTTCTTCCTCTCCCACTCCCCCTGCTTGTGTTCGCTCTCTCACTGTGTCTCTCTCTGTCAAATAAATAAATAAATCTTAAAAAATAAAATAAGTGCGAGCAACTCTTTCATTTTCTTTTTTTTTTTTTAAAGATTTTATTTATTTATTTGACAGAGAGAAATTACAAGTAGATGGAGAGGCAGGCAGAGAGAGAGAGAGGGAAGCAGGCTCCCTGCCGAGCAGACAGAGAGAGCGAGCGAGCACAAGTAGGCAGAGAGGCAGGCAGAGAGAGAAGGGGAAGCAGGCTCCCCACTGAGCAGAGAGCCCCATGCAAGGCTCAATCCCAGGACCCTGAGACCATGACCTGAGCCAAAGACAGAGGCTTAACCCACTGAGCCACCCAGGCACCCCAATGTGAGCAACTCTTTATACCCATTTTCAGTGCTCATCCTCCTGGCCATTGATTCCTGCAGAAGCAATCAGGAAGTTTCCTGGAACTACCAGCATTTGCAGGCTCTTAAGTAAAATGTGCGAATGAAACTTTTACCTGAATTCTCTCAGATTAGCAGTATATTTTTAAGGGAGATATTCAAAACCTAGTTTTTCAAATCATACCATGAACTCTTTCTATAATCATTTGTCATGCTTAAAATAGTCAATATTTCCTTCCTACTACTATTTATACAAAATAAAACTATAATTATATGTTAGCTACTAGACCGAATCTCTTTAGCAATATATTCTTTTCACTTTTTAAAGTAGATTTAAAAGTTTTGATAATTATGTCTAACAAAATTATTGGAGTTATTTCAGATTTTTATACATGAGACTCAATTGACCTTCTAACCAAATCATATACAAACAATTATGGAAGGAATGCCAAGGGTATTGTCGTCCTCCACTCTTCTCAAATAACTGATAATTTTAGCTGCAAATTACATTGCAATAGAACAAATGAAATAATGAGAAGAATTTATTATCTAATTCATATAATTTACTTGAAAAAGGGTAAATATAGGGGCGCCTGGGTGGCTCAGTGGGTTAAAGCCTCTGCCTTCGGCTCTGATCATGATCCCGGGGTCCTGGGATTGAGCCCCACATCCAGCTCTCTGCTCAGCAGGGAGCCTGCTTCCCTTCCTCCCTCTCTCTGCCTGCCTCTCCACCTACTTGTGATCTCTGTCTGTCAAATAAATAAAAAAATAAAAATAAATAAAAAGGGTAAATATATTAGATCATGTCATTTTAATCTTAGTGGAATATTTTTAGTAATCTAACTTACAAATTACCTTTTACTTCATATCTACTCACATCTATATTTTGAAATACACATTAGCATGTTGATTTGAATTTAAAAATAAAGGCAGACTTCTTCTGACAGAAAAATCTGCTTGGCTATTTGGTTTGACAGAGAAGATAGCTTTACCATTTATGTCAAATGGTAAATATTTCCATAAATAGGATGATTAAATATATAACTCCAAGATTATGCCAAAAATACATTTACAAATATTGTATTGGTAAAAGCGTAATGAAATTAATAACTCTCCCAACTTTTCACGAATTAATCAATGTATTTCTAAGTGAAAGAGGAATATTGATCATCTGACAAATCTTAGTAACCTTTTTTTGCATACTTCCCACAAAGTGAATGACTCTGATGACAAGTAGCACACTTTTCTAAGTCAGGTGTTTTCCAGTTCTTTACTTTCACCAAACTAAAACAGGACCTAAGAGAGTTACTGGCTCATGATCATTAAAAATAATTTCATTGATGAGTAAGTATAGAATTGGGATTATAAAACTTGGAAATAGTTCAAAGATTTGTATTATAATATTGCTATAATAAAATCTTTTATACTAACGTATACTTATTTATGTTACTAAGATATGTTACTGCTTAATTCTATAATAATAATAGTAATAATAGGAATTACACTAACGTAGATGCTTGAATCATTCTAGCAATGTCATATTAATCATGGCTACATAAGCTACTTGAGGAGATACAGCCCTTATATATGTTGATAGATGCACCTCTGATCATGTTTTATAGTAGTATTTTTTCAAAACTAAATTTGTAACAAATTTATTTGATATGGATCAATTGTATACTGCTGGTAATAATAACAGGATTAACAATTGATTACCCAACCGGAAGAAGTTGTTTAACACTTAGAGATGGGGTCATCGATTTTTTTTAAAGATTTTATTTATTTATTTGACAGAGAGAGAGATCACAAGTAGGCAGAGTAGCAGGCAGAGGGAGGGGGGGAGCAGGCTCCCCACTGAGCAGAGAGCCCAATGCGGGACTCGATCCCAAGACCTGCAGATCATGACGTGAGATGAAGGCAGAGGCTTTACCCCACTGAGTCACCCAGGCGCCCTGATGTTTTTTTAATTACACTTAAATCTCTATATATTTTGTCACAGAAAGGCATAACTAACAAAAGAGTTTACATCATAAGTATATAACATGAGGATAAAATTATGTCAAGGAATTGAAATGGCAATTTGAGTGCAATGAGAATTACAAAAGATGATCTTTGTATGTTGTCAACATCACAGAAGTATGTTAGAGTCTGTTGGATACATTTAAAAGAGCCATGTAACCATTTAATTTTAAAAAGTCAATATATACAATATAGAAATAACATCCTTTGCTGTGATGGAAATTTTTTTTTTTAAAGATTTTATTTATTTGACAGAGAGAGATCACAGCAGGCAGAGAGGCAGGCAGAGAGAGGGGAAGGGAAGCAGGCCCCCCGCCAAGCAGAGAGCCCGATGCGGGACTCGATCCCAGGACCCCGAGATCATGACCCGAGCCGAAGGCAGCGGCTTAACCCACTGAGCCACCCAGGCGCCCCGCTGTGATTGAAATTTTTGATGAAAATTTCCTACTTCAATTTTAAAATACACATGCAATTACATGGTATTTCAAAAAGCACATTTAGTAGTTATGGTAACAGAAATGTTTGAAGAGAAGAAAAGAACTATAATAGAGCTCACATAGAAATAAAACAATTATCACAAGCTTCCATTAATATAATAATAAGCATGGTAAGTATATGGCACATATCTCAGGTAGGTAAATGAAAACTTCCTGGAATCACCAGTAATTGAGCTAGGACTAGAAGAGTTGGGGCGGAGCCAACCTCAGTGGAAGGTGGGGCCGAGAGAGGAGGGTTTGGGGGAACTATGGATGTGCAGTAATGGAGGAAGCAATGTGTATTCAATCAGTATCCTACGCTGGGTCTTTAGGCAGTATTTTTTAAATGCAGTGTTGCTGCAATGGATATCCTTGTGCATCTGTATTTTCAGATTCTGATGATGTGTCTTCACTTCTTAGAAGTGTGATTGCTGAGTAGATAGCACTGGCGTACTGGAGTCTGCCCTCTCTGGCATAGGCGGGCAAGGAGTGATTGCTACAATTTCAGGAATTTTGTGAGCCTGCTATTAAACCAGTGGTAACTTGAAGTTGACCAGGGTGAGGGAACTCATACCACAGAAATCAGCAAATGCCTCCTGCTACTCCGGAAAAGCCAGCTTACTAACTAACATCACTGGGGGAAAAGTGCCAAATTCCCATCCACTCATATAGTATTCTTTAAACATATTTCTAGATTCATTTTCTATATCTTGAAAATAGAATTTATTGTATTTAGAATTTTTGCATCATTAAGAATGGGTAGGTTATAATTTTTGAGGGGAAGGAGCATAGCATAGGTGTTACTTTGTTAAATTAGGTTGGAAATTATATAATAATTATCAGTTCCTTGAATTTGTGAAATAATTTTCTGTTAAGCAACAAACGTTTTTATTTTTATCTATTATAATTTATTTATTATTTATTTATTTAAGCTTTTAAATTTTAATTCTACTGCTAATATACAGTGTTATATTAGCTTCAGATATATAATGTATGATGAAATTTTACATTCCATTCCCCCTACTTATGCTTGCTCTCTTTCTCTCTAACAAATGAAATCCTAAAAAAAAAAAACCCACAATTTTTATATTGCTCATAATAAGTATACTCTTAATCCTTTTCATCTAACTCATAGGACCCTACCCACTCCCCTCTGGCAACTATTAGTTTGTTTTCTGTAGTTCAGAGTCTGTTTCTTGGTTTGTATCTCTTCTTTTTTCTTTTGTTGCTTTGTTTTCTTTGTTTTGTTTCTTAAATTCCACATGAGTGAAATCATATGGTATGTCTCTTTTTCTGACTGGCTTATATCACTTAGCGTTATGCTCTCTAGCTCTATCCATGTTCTTGCAAATGTTAAGATGTCATTCTTTTTTATGTCTGGATAATATTCCATTACATATACCACTTCTTTATTCATTCATCTATCGATGGACACTTGGGCTGCATCCATAATTTGGCTAATATAGATAATGCTGCATTAAACATAAGGATGCATATATCCTTTTTTTTTTTTTGCATATATCCTTTCAAATTAGTGTTTTTATATTCTTTGGTTAAACACCCAGTAGTGTAATTACTGGATCAGAGGGTAGTTCTATTTTTAATTTTTTGAGCAAACTTCATACTGTTTTTCACAATGGCTGTACCAATTTGCATTCCCACCAACAATGCACAAAGGTTCCTTTTTCTCTATATCCTCCCCAGCACTTGTTGTTTCCTGAGTGTTTGATGTTAGTTCTTCTAACAGGTATGATATGATATCTCAGTGTGGTTTTGATTTGCATTTCCCTGATGATGAGTGATGTTGGCATCTTTTCATGTATGTTGGCCATCTGTATATCTTCTTTGAAGAAATGTCTGTTAATGTCTTATGCCCCTTCTTAATTGGGCGTTTGGGTTTTTTGGCATTGCGTTCTATAAGTTCTTGATATGTTTTGGATACTGACCCTTTGTCAGATATGTCATTTGCAAACATCTTCTCCCATTCCATGGGCGGCCTTCTAGTTTTGTTGTTTCCTTTGCTGTGTGGGATCTTTTTATTTTGTGTAGTTCTAGTAGTTTATTTTTGCTTTTGTTTCCTTTGTCTCAGGAGACATAACTGGAAAAGTGTTGTAATGGCCTATGTCAAAGAAGTACTGCCTGTGCTCTCATCTAGAATGTTTATGGTTTCAGGTCTCACATTTAGGTATTATATCCATTTTGAATTTATTTATGTGTATGGTGTAACAAAATGGTTGGGTTTCATTCTTTTGCATGTTGCTATCCAGTTTCTCACCACCATTTGTTGAAGTCTTTTTCCCATTAGATATTCTTCCCTGCTTTGTCAAAGATTAATTGACCATATGTGTCTGTTTTTGTGCCAGTACCATACTGTCTTGATGACTACAGCTTTGTAGTATAACTTGACATCTGGAATTGTGATACCTCTGCTTTTGCTTTTGCTTTTTCAGGATTGCTTTGGCTATGCAGTGTCTTTTGTTGTTTCATACTAATTTTAGGATTGTTCTAGCTCTGCGAAAAATGTTGTTGGTATTCTGATAAGAATTGCATTAAATCTGTATATTACTTTGATTAGTATTGAGTTTTCTTTTTAAACTTTTTTTATTATGTTAGCCACCATACAGTACATCATTAGTTTTTGATACAGTGTTCCATGATTCATTGTTTGCGTATAAACTCCCAGTGCTCCGTGCAATATGTGCCCTCCTCAATACCCATCACCAGGCTAACCCATCCCCACACCCCTCTCCCCTCTAAAACCCTCAGTATGATTCCTGGAGTCCATAGTCTCTCATGGTTCATCTCCCCCTCTGATTCCCCCTCCTTCATTTTCCCTTTTCTTCTCCTAATGTCCTTGAGATTTTAACAATATTTGTTCTTCTAATCCATGAACATGGACTATTTTCTCATTTGTTTGTGTCATTTTCTATTCCTTTCATCAGTGTTTTACAGTTTTCAGAGTATAGGTGAACTTGGTTAAGTTTATTCCCAGGTATTTTATTACTTTTGGTGAAATTCTTTTTTTTTGTTTTGTTTTTGTTTTTTTTTTTAAAGATTTTATTTATTTATTTGACAGAGAGAAATCACAAGTAGACGGAGAGGCAGGCAGAGAGAGAGAGAGGGAAGCAGGCTCCCTGCTGAGCAGAGAGCCCGATGTGGGACTCGATCCCAGGACCCTGAGATCATGACCTGAGCCGAAGGCAGCGGCTTAACCCACTGAGCCACCCAGGCGCCCCACTTTTGGTGAAATTCTTTTTTTTTTTTTTTCCCAATTTATTTATTTTCAGAAAAACATTATTCATTATTTTTTCACCACACCCAGTGCTCCATGCAAGCCGTGCCCTCTATAATACCCACCACCTGGCACCCCAACCTCCCACCCCCCCGCCACTTCAAACCCCTCAGATTTTTTTCAGAGTCCATAGTCTCTCATGGTTCACCTCCCCTTCCAATTTACCCAAATTCCCTACTCCTCTCTAACGCCCCTTGTCCTCCATGCTATTTGTTATGCTCCACAAATAAGTGAAACCATATGATAATTGACTCTCTCTGCTTGACTTATTTCACTCAGCATAATCTCTTCCAGTCCCGTCCATGTTGCTACAAAAGTTGGGTATTCATCCTTTCTGATGGAGGCATAATACTCCATAGTGTATATGGACCACATCTTCCTTATCCATTCATCCGTTGAAGGGCATCTTGGTTCTTTCCACAGTTTGGCGACCGTGGCCATTGCTGCTATAAACATTGGGGTACAGATGGCCCTTCTTTTCATGACATCTGTATCTTTGGGGTAAATACCCAGGAGTGCAATGGCAGGGTCATAGGGAAGCTCTATTTTTAATTTCTTGAGAAATCTCCACACTGTTCTCCAAAGAGGCTGCACCAACTTGCATTCCCACCAATAGTGTAAGAGGGTTCCCCTTTCTCCACATCCTCTCCAACACATGTTGTTTCCTGTTTTGTTAATTTTGGCCATTCTAACTGGTATAAGGTGATATCTCAATGTGGTTTTAATTTGAATCTCCCTGAGGGCTAATGATGATGAACATTTTTTCATGTGTCTGATAGCCATTTGTATGTCTTGATTGGAGAAGTGTCTGTTCATATCTTCTGCCCATTTTTTGATGTGTTTGTCTGTTTCGTGTGTGTTGAGTTTGAGGAGTTCATTATAGATCCTGGATATCAACCTTTTGTCTGTACTGTCATTTGCAAATATCTTCTCCCATTCCGTGGGTTGCCTCTTTGTTTTTTTGACTGTTTCCTTTGCTGTGCAGAAGCTTTTGATTTTGATGAAGTCCCAAAAGTTTATTTTCACTTTTGTTTCCTTTGCCTTTGGAGACATATCTTGAAAGAAGTTGCTGTGGCTATGCAGTGTCTTTTGTTGTTTCATACTAATTTTAGGATTGTTCTAGCCTGCCTCTCTGCCTACTTGTGATTTCTGCCTGTCAAGTAAATAAACAAAATTAAAAAAATAATAATAATAAAAATAATAAAATAAAATAAAATGATCCTGTGTGTGTGTGTGTGTGTGTGTGTGTTCTGGAAATGATCCTGTGGTTTTCATCGCTTCTTTTGTTGATGTGATGTATCACATTAATTAATTTGCAAATATTGAATCACCCTTGCAGCCCAGAATAAATCCCACTTCATCATGGTGAATAGTATTTTAAATGTATCCTTGGATTTGATTTGCTCATATTTTATTGAGGTTTTTTGTTTCACAGCTCTCTTTTTTGCGGTGTCTTTTTTAAAATTTAAATTTTAGTTAACATACAGGGAAATACTGGTTTCTGGAGAAGAATTCAGTGATTTATCACTTATATACAACACCCAGTGCTAGGGACACCTGGGTAGCTCAGTTGGTTAAGCATCTGCTTTTGGTTCATGTCATGATCCTAGACTCCTGGGATCGAGTCCCGAATCGGGCTTCTTGCTCAGTGGGGAGCCTGCTTCTCTCTCTGCCTCTGCCTGCCACTCTACCTGCTTGTGCTTTCTCTCTCTCTGTCTGACAAATAAATAAATAAATCTTAAGAAAAAAAAAAACAACAACAAAAACCCAGTGCTCATCACAACAAGTACCCTCTTTAATGTCAATCACCCATCTAGCCCATCCCCCAGCACCTCCCTCCATCAACCCTTAGTTTGTTCTCTATCATTAAGAGTCTCTTGTGTTTTGTTTCCCTCTCTCTTTTCTTGCTTTTCCTCCTTCCCATATGTTCACTTACTTTCTTTCTTAAATTCCACATATGAGTGAGATCATATGGTATTTGTCATTCTCTGACTGACTTATTTCATTTAGCATAATATACTCTAGGTCTATCCAAGTTGTTACAAGTGGCAAGATTTCATTCTTTTTGATGCTGAAGAAGAGTAATCTTCTTTATCCTTTCATCAGTTGATTGATATTTGGGCTCTCTCCATAGTTTGGCTATTGTTGATAGTGCTACTATAAACATCGGAGTGCATGTACCCCTTCAAACGTGTATTTTTGAAACTATACTTTGGGTAAATACCTAGTAGCGCAATTACTGGATTGTAGGAAGGTAGCTCTATTTTTAACTTTTTGAGGAACCTCCATACTGTTCTCCAAAATGGCTGCACCAGTTTTCATTCCCACCAACAGTGCAATCCTTGCCAACACCTGTTGTTTCTAGTGTTGTTAATTTTAGCCATTCTGACAGGTAGGAGGTGGTATGTCATTGTGGGTTAGATTTATAGTTCCCTGATGATGAATGATGTTGTGCAACTTTTCATGTATCTGTTGGCCACCTGGATGTCTTACTTGGAAAAGTGTCTATTCATGTCTTCTGCCCATTTCTTAACTGGATTATTTGATTTTTGGGTGTTGATTTTGATAAGTCCTTTACAGATTTTCGATACTAACCCTTTGTCAGATATGTTCTTTGCAAATATCTGCTCCCGTTCCATAGGCTGCTTTTCAGTTTTGTTGATTGTTTCTTTCACAGTGCAGAAGCATTTTATATTGCTGAATTCCCAGTAGTTTGTTTTTCCTTCTCTTTCCCTTCCTCTGGCATTGTGTCTAGTAAGAAACTGCTATGGCTGTGGTCAAAGAGGTTTGTGTCTGTGTTCTCCTTTAGGATTGTGATGGTTTCCTGTCTTACATTTAGGTATTCATCCATTTTGAATTTATTTTTATGTATGGTATAAGAAAGTGGTCCAGTTCATTCTTCTTCATGTTGCTGTCCAATTTGCCCAGCACTATTTGTTGAAAAGACTGTCTTTTCCCATCAGATACTCTTTCCTGTTTTGCTGAAGATTAGGTGACCATATAATTGTGGGTCCATTTCCGGGTTTTCTATTCTATTCCATTGACCCATGTGTCTGTTTTGTGCCAGCACCATACTGTCTTGATGACTAGATCTTTACAATATAGCTTGAAGTCTGGAATTGTTGCCTCTGGCTTTTTCTTTTTCCGGATTGCTTTGGCTATTCAGGGTCTTTTGTGGCTCTGTACAAATTTTAGGATTGTGTATTCTAGCTCTGAAAAATGCCATTGTATTTTGATAGGGATTGCATTAAACGTATTGATTGTTTTGGGTAGGATAGTCATTTTAACAATGTTTGTTCTTCCAATCCAGTCCAATCCAATTCATGAGCATTGTATGTTTTTCTATTTCTTTGTGTCCTTTTCAGTTTCTTTCAAAAGTGTTCTATAGTTGTTAGTGTACAGATCTTTTACTTCTTTAGTTAAGTTTATTCCTAAATAGTTTATGGGTTTTAGTGCAGTTTTAAATGGGATATATTCCTTGATTTCCCTTTCTGGTGCTTGGTTATTGGTGTATAGAAATGTAACAGATTTCTCACATTGATTTTATATCCTGCAACTTTGCTGCATTCATGTATTAGTTCTAGCAATTTTTTGATAGACTCTTTTGGGTTTTCTATGTAGAATATCCTGTCATCTACAAATAATGAAAATTTGACTTCTTCTTTGCTGATTTGGATACTTTTTATTTCCTTTTGTTTTCTGGTTGCTGAGGCTAAGACTTCTAGTACTGTGTTAAATAGTAATGGTGAGAGTGGAAATCCTTGACTTGTTCCTGACTTTAGGGGAAAGGCTGTCAGTGTTTCCCTATTGATAATGATATTAGCTGCGACTCTTTCATATATGGCCTTTATGATATTAAAATATGTTCCACCTACCCCTAAATGTTATTGAGGATTTTTATCAAGAATGGAAGCTATATTTTATCAAATCATTTTTTGTATCTATTGAAGGGCTATATGATTCATATCCTTTCTCCTATTATGTGGTGTATCATGCTGATTGGTATGCAAATATTGAACACCCCCGCAGTCAAGGAATAAGTCCCACTTGATCATGGCAAATAATTCTTTTAATATACTATTGAATTTGATTTGCTAGTATTTTATTGAGAAATTTTGCATCCATGTTCATCAGGGATATTGGCCTATAATTCTTATTTGTGGTGGGGTCTTTGTCTGGTTTTTGGATCAAGGTAGTATTGGCTTCATAGAATGAGTTTGGAAGTTTTCCTTTCATTTCTATCTTTTGGAACAGTTTGAGAAGAATAGGTATTAACTCTTTAAATGTCTGCTAGAATTCCCCTGGGAAGTCATCAGGTCCAGGACTTTTGTTTGTTGGGAGGCTTTTGATGACTGATTCCATTTCTTTGCTGTTGATGGTCTGTTCAAATTTTCTATTTCTTCTTGTTTTCATTTTGGTAGTTTGTAAATTTCTAGGATTTGTCCATTTCTTCCAGATTGCCCAGTTTGTTGCCATATAATTTTTTATAGTATTCTCTTATCATTGTATTTCTGTGGTGTTGTTTATGATCTATCCTCTTTCATTCATGATTTCATCTATTTGGGCCCTTTCTCTTTTCTTTTTGATAAGTCTGTCTAGGCGTTTATCAATTTTATTAATTCTTTCAAAGAATCATCTTTTAGTTCGTTACTCTGTTCTACTGTTTTCTTTTTTGTTTCTATATAATTTATTTCTGCTCTAATTATTATTTCCCTTCTTCTGCTGGCTTTAGGCTTTATTTGCTGTTCCTTTTCTAGTTCCTTTAGGTTTAAAGTTAGGTTATGTGTTTGAGATGCTTCTTGCTTCTTGAGGTGGGCTTGTATTGCCATATATTTGCCTTCTCAGACTGCTTTTGCTGCATCCCAAAGATTTTGGACTGTTGTGTTTGCATTTTCATTTGCTCCCATGTATTTTTTTTCAGTTGTTCTTTAATTTCTTGGTTAATCCATTCATTCTTTAGTATGATCTTCTTTAATCTCCATGTATTCAAGGTCTTTCTAATTTTTTTCTTGTGTTGTGATCTGAAATCATGGATGGTATGAGCTCAGCCTTTTTTTACTTGTTGAGACCTGATTTCTGACTCAGGATGTGATCTATTCTGGAGACTATTCCATGGGCCCTTGAAAAGAATGTATAATCTGATGCTTTAGGATGAAATGTTTTGACTATATCTGTTAAGTCCATCTGATCTAATGTGTCATTCAAAGTCATTGTTTCCTTGTTGATTTTCTGCTTAGATGATCTATCTATTGCTGTAAGTAAGATGTTAAAGTCCCGTACTATTATTGCATTATTATCAATGAGTTTCTTTATGTTTATTATTAATTGGTTTGTGTATTTGGGTGCTCCTAATTTGGGGACATAAATATTTACAATAGTTAGATCTTCTTGATGGATAGATCCCTTAATTATGACATAATGTACTTCTTCATCTCTTACTACAGTCTTTGTTTTAAAATCTGGTTTGTCTGATATAAGTATGGCTACTCCAGCTTTCTTTTATCATCCTTTAGCATGATAGATGGTTCTCCATCCCTTTACTCTCAATCCGCATGTGTCTTTAGGTCTAACATGAGTCTCATGTAGGCAGCATATAGATGGATCTTGCTTTTTTTTTTTAATCCATTATGATACTCTGTCTTTTGATTGGAACACTTAGTTCATTTACATTCAAAGTGATTATTGAAAGATACGAATTTAGTGCCATTGTGTTACCTGTCGAGTTGATGTTTCTGGTGATGTTCCCTGGTTCTTTCCAGTCTTTGTTGCTTTCAGTCTTTTTTTTTCTTTTTTCCCCCTCCACTCAAAGAGTTCTTAAAATTTCTTGCAGGGCTGGTTTAGTGGTCATGAACTCCTTTAGTTTTTGTTTGTCTGGGAAAATCTTCATCTCACCTTCCCTTTTGAATGACAGCTTTGCTGGATAAGAATATTCTTGGCTACAGATTTTTTCCTTTCAGTATGTTGAATATATCCTGCCACTCTTTTCTGACCTACCAAATTTCTGTGGACATTTCTGCTGGCAACCTGATCTGCCTTCCTTTGCAGGTTAAAAGCTTTTTTTCCCTTGCTGCTTTCAGGATTCTTTCCTTGTCTGTGTGTTTTCTGAATTTGACCTTGGTATGTCTTGGCAATGGTTGGCTTTTATTGAATTTAATAGGAACTTTCTGTGCTTCCTGGATTTTGATACCTGTATCCTTCCCCAGATAAGGCAAGTTTTTAGCTATAATTTTTCACATAAACCTTCTGCCTCTTTTCCTCTCTCTTCCTCTGGGACTCCTATGATACAAATGTTATTACATTTTAATAAGTTACTGAGTTCCCTAAATCTATCTTGGTAGTCCATTATTCCTCTTTCCCTCTTCTTTTCAGTTTCCTTAATTGTCCATAATTTTATCTTTTATATCACTGATATGCTCCTCTGCTTCATCCATCCTAGTTTTTATTAAATCCATTTGGGTTTGCATCTCAATTATAGCATTTTAAATTTTGGCCTAACTAGATTTTAGTTCTTTTATCTCTGTAGTAAGGGATTCTCTAGTGTCTTCTATGCTTTTTTTTTCAAACCCAGCTAATATCCTTATAATTTTTTTTTTATATTCTAGTTCAGATATCTTACATACATTTGTATTGATTAAATCCCTGGCCATTGTTTCTACTTCCTGCTCTTTCTTTTGAGGTGGATTTCTCCACATCATCATTTTGTCCAGAAAAGAAAAGAAGAAAAAAAAAAAAAAAAGAAAGAAAAAAAACAAAGAAACAAAAACCTAAAATACTAGTTCCTGGGTGTGTTTTGGTCTGTTTTTAAAGGAATCTAGTTCCAAAAATTAAGAAAACAAATTGAAAATTAAAAAATTCAAGAAGTATATAAAAATACAAGTAAATAAAAATTTTTTAAAATGTTAATAATAAAAAGTTAAAAAGTGAATTGAAAAAATAAAAAAATAAATGAAAAAATAATAATAAACAAATAAATAATAAAAGTAAAATTAGGACACTAGGTCCTCTTTCCCCTAGAGCTGAAGCTTTGCAGCACTCCATGATCAGCAGACTTGCTACGAACAAGTTGTTTGTGTTGGTCTTGTGGGGAGGGGTCTGCTTCCCTGGTTCTCAGGCTGACTTATTTCAGTGGAACTGGGTCTCCAGGGTGCAGGTGGGGTGGGGCTAGGCATAAGCAGCTCTGTCATCTAGGAGGTGGTGCTGTTTTGCTCCCTGAAGACTTTCAGGGCTGATGGGATGAGTATAGCAGTGCCCTGTTCTCTTGCCCTCACTCTTCAGGAGACCATATAGAAGAGCAGTCACCTTTCTTGTGTTCCTGGAATCAACCCTCTTGTGTTCCATCAGAATCCTTCATTTACCCTGCTTGTGTCTGAGCCTTTTTTTTTTTTAAATCTCAGGCCCTCAACTGAGTTTTAAAACTACAAATTTTAGGGACTCCCACAGACTTGAGCTCTTCCTCTGGGGGAGGATCTTGCTATATTTTTGGCATTTGCCCCTCGTGCCAGGAAAGCATTCTATGACACGCAGCAGTTTATGGCAAAACAGAGGACAAAGCGGGCACCAAGCCTTGCTGCTCTCAGCAGGCTTCCCCACTCCTTTGCCTGGGAACAGTGCAGTCCTTCCATGCCACATGTTCTTGAGACCCAGCAGATCCTCTGACCACACTATCATGCCTGGGACTCCACCTTGTTTCTCCACCTAAGCACCTTTAAGCCAGGCATGTCACTCACAGGTAGCAGACTTCTACAAGTTCAGATTTTGTGCTCCACTGCTTATAATACTTTGTGGTAGCCCGCTAACGCAGATTCCCTCTCTGCTGCCATATCCATAGCTTCATCTCCCCCAAGTCAACTTTCTACACCCCTTTCCTCCAAGAGGTTTTCTCTTTTCTACTTGTAGACTTGCAGTATTTCTTCTCTCAGACCTCCAGTTGAATTTCTTAAATATTCAGAATGATTGGACAACTCTCTAGCTGTGTTCCAGGGAAGAGACAAGCCTAGCTCCACCCTACTTCTCCACCGTCTTAACTCCTCCCCTCCTGTGGTGTCTTTATCCGGTTTTGGTGTCAGGATAATTCAGGCCTTATGGAATAAATTGAGAAATATGCTTTCCTCTTCTCTTATTTGGAGGAGTGTAAGAAGGACTGATATTAAATCTTCTTTAAATGTATGGTAAAATTTCCTGTGAAGCCATCTGGTCCTGGTTTTTGTTTCTTAGGAGTTTTTTGATTACTGATTCAATTTCATGATACTGATTCATTTTATTGCTGGTAATTTTCTTTTTCTTCCTGATTCAATTTTGGGAGATTATTTTCTTCTAGAAATTTATCCATTTCTTCTAGGTTGTTCAGTTTGCTGGCATATACTTTTTCACAATACTCTCTTACAATCCTTTGTATATCTGTATGTCAGTTGTTATTTCTCCTCTTACATTTCTAATTTTGTTTGTCTACTCTCTCTCTCTTTTTGTTTTTGTGGAGTCTGTCTAAATGATTTTTAGACAAATCTTTTTAAAGAACCTGTCTTTTAGACAGATCTTTTCAAAGAACCACCTCTTAGTTTCATTGATTCATTCTATTGTTTTTTAGTTTCTATTCCATTTATTTCTGCTCTAATCTATTTTTTTCTTCCTTCTACTTGTTTTAAGTTCTGTTCATTCTTCTTTCTTTAGGTATGAAGTTAGATTGTTTATTTTAGATTTTTCTTGCTTCTTGAGGTATGTCTGTATGACTATAAATTTCCCTATTGGAACCATTTTTGCTGCATCCCTAAGATTTTGGATTGTTGTGTTTTCATTTTCATTTATCTCCATGTATTTTTTTACTTCATCTTTGATTTCTTGTTTGGTCCATTCACTAGTAAGTAGCATGTTATTCAACCTCTATATTTTGTGCTCTGTCCAGATTCTTTCTTGTGGTCGATTTCTAATTTCATAGCATTATGGTCAAAAAAATATGCATAGAATGACTTCAGTCTTTTTAAATTTGTTGAGGTGTGTTTTTTGTTTAATATGTGATCTATTCTGGAAAATATTCCATGTGTACTTGAAAAGAATGTGTATTCTGATGTTTTAGAATGGAATATTCTGAATATATTTTTTAAGTTGTTCTGAAGTGTTATTCAAAGCCCCTGTTCCTTATTGATTTCTGTCCATTGATTTAAGTGAGGTGTTAAAATACCCCACTATTATTGTATTACTACTGATTACTTCCTTTATGCTTGTTATTAACTACTTTAAGTATTTGGGTGGTCCTATGCTGGGTACATAAATATTTAAGTTGTTATATCTTCTTGTTGGATTGTCCCTTTCATGATTATATAGTGTCCTTTGTTTCTTGTTGCAGTCTTTGTTTGAATGTCTATTTTGTCCAGGATATGCATTACTACCCCAGCTTTCTTTTTACCTCCATTTGCATGATAAATTATTTTCCATCCCTTCATTTCAATCTGCAGGTGTCTTTAGGTCTGAAATGAGACACTTGTAGGCAGTATAGATGGGTTTGTTTTTGTTTATTTGTTTTTTGGTTTGGGTGTTTTGTTGTTTTTGTTTTGTCTATTCTATCATTCTATGTCTTTTGATTGGAAAATTTAGTACCTTTACATTCAAAGTAATTATTGACAGATAATGTCTTTCCAATTTTAGTATATGTGCTGCCGAAGCGAGCACGACAGATAATGTCTTTATTGCCATTTTATTACTTGTTTTTTTTTTTGGTTGTTTTTGTAGATTTTCTCTCATCCTTTCTTCTTTTGCTCTCTTTCATGGTTTGCTGGCTTTCTTTAATAATATGCTTGGATTCATTTCTCTTTATTCTTTGCATATCCATTACTGGTTTTGTGATTTGTGGTTACCATTTGGTTTGTATATAACATGTTCTGCGTATTGCAGTTTCTATTAAGTTGATGATTGCTTAAGTTTGAGCCCATTCTTTATTTCCCTTCTCCCCACATTCTAGATATATGGTGTCATATTTTACATCCTTTTATTCTGACAGTCCCTTGTATGATTTTTTTTAAAGATTTTATTTATTTATTTGACAGAGAGAAATCACAAGTAGATGGAAAGGCAGGCAGAGAGAGAGAGAGAGAAGCAGGCTCCCTGCTGAGCAGAGAGCCCGATGCGGGACTCGATCCCAGGACCCTGAGATCATGACCTGAGCCGAAGGCAGCGGCTTAACCCACTGAGCCACCCAGGCGCCCCCTTGTATGATTTTTACAGATATATTTATTTTTATTGCTTTTGGGCTTCCTACTACCCTTGCTTTTGCTTATAGTCCTTCCTTTCCACTCAGAGTCTCCTTTAATATTTCTTGTAAGGCTGGTCCAGTGGTCATGAAATCCTTTAACTTTGATTTGTCTAAGAAGCTCTTTAGCTCTTCTTTTATTCTGATTGATAGCCTTGCTGGATAAGAGTATTCTTGGCTGCAGATTTTTCCCTTTCAGCACTTTGAATATATCATGCCAGGCCCTTCTGGCCTGCAATATTTCTGTTAAAAAATCAGCTCATAGCCTTCTGGAGTTTCTCTTCTGTGTAACTCCTTTCTTTTCTCTTGCTGCTTTTAAAATTCTCTGTCACTTCTTTTTGCCATCTTCATTGCTATGTATCTTGGTATGGACCTCTTGGGGTTGATTTTGTTGGGGAATTTCTGTGCCTCCTGGGTCTGGATTTCTATTCTCTTCCCCAGATTCAGGAAGTTTTCAGATATTATTTCTGCAGATAGATGTTATGCCTTCTCTTTTTTTTCCTTCTCTTTCTGAGTTCCCTATAATGTGAATATTATTCTGCTTGATGAGGTTGCTGAGTTCCCTAAGTCTATTCTCTTGTATAATTTTTCTTTCTCTCACCTTCTTAGCTTGATTATTTTCCATTGCTCTGTTCTCCAGGTCACCAATTTGTTTCATCTAGTCTACTGTCTATTCCATGTAGTGTATTTTAAATTTCATTTATTATGTTCTTCATCCCCGATTGGCTCTTTTGTTTTAATCTCATTGTTACATGTCTCACTGATGTCCTCCACTGTTTTCTCAAGTCCAGTGACTATCTTTATGATCATTTTATCTTTACAATCATTACTTTAAATTCTCTGTCAGGCATAATACTTATCTCCATTTCACTCAGGTCTCTGGCTGTGATTTTGTCCTGTTCTTTCATTTGGGACATATTTCCCATCTCTTCATTCAGTCTAACTCTCTGTGTCTGTTTCTCTGTGTTAGGAGAAATAGCTGTGTCTCCTGCGCTGGAAAGTAGTGGTTTTAGGCAGATGTCCTTTAGAGCTCTGCTGTGTAATGCCCCCTGTTCACCAGAACCTGGCACTTTGGGGTATCTCCTATATATGATGAGTGTGTCCTGCTCTTGTGACTAAGCCACTTTTCCTTTAGTCTAGTCATCTGCAGTGTTTCTTTTTGCCTGTTATGGGCAGTATTTTGTAACTGTGGTATTAGTGGGCAGACCAGGGATGCCTTGGGTTCAAACTGAGTTGGACTTGGTGTTTGCCAGAGATGCATTGGCACCAACTGCAGAGTATTTTCCCTGTGTTGTCCCCGATGAGGTTTTGTTGGTGGGCAGGGCTTGTAGTCAGAGGAGATGTCTGCCCCCAGCCCAGTGTTGAGGTTACAGTCTGGCTGGTATGGAGTCACTTTGGAGTGGTGCTGGCCACTGCAGTGACTGTTTGCACACTGCCAGACTGTGGCACTGCCTTGTATGCGCTCTGACTATGATAATATTGGAGAGGACAAGTCCACCAGAAGCACAAGGTGGGGTGAGTCTACCAAGCTTTGCGTGTGGCTGGTCCTCTTTGGAAAGTGCCCTGAAGCCCTTGGACTGAGACAGGCTGTCCTGGGTGGATTGGTGGAAGCACAACAGGGGGCAGGTTTGGGGAGAGCAGTGGGGAGTAATAGGGCAGCAGTGCTGGCAAGTTTGGTAGAGTCCTACTGGCACTGGGGAGCAGGGAGGGAAATGGCACCTTCCAGTTCCTTTGTTCCTGTAGGAGTTGCCTAGTGATCTCAGTCCCTTCAGGACAAGCTCTGAGATTAGTGAATAACTCTCCTTCCTTATGCTCTAGGCACCTTCCAAACTGCTGCTTATGCTTTATTTTCTTGAGCTGTTTGTCATGCTTTCTCTTTAAGGGTGGGAACACAGTGTGGCCCACATCCTCTCCAGAGCCCAGCTTACTTTTTTTTTTTTTTTTAATTCCAGGTTTTTAGTCTGCCAGCTCTAGGTACACAAGAAATTGGATCCCTCTGGTTTTCAAAGCTAAAAGGTTTCAAAGGGATTTGTCTCCACTGTATACTGCCCAGTGTGGGGGTCTCTTTCTCTCCCCTCTCCATGACGGGAGCATTCCCTCCCTTCCAGGACAGTCCCACATTCCGGTTAATTGCCAAATGCTTCTCCATCCTTCCTACCCTCTTTGATGGGGCCTTTTTTCTGCCTTTAGTTGTGGAATTAGATCTGCCAGTCTTTGTACCATTGTCTGGATTATTTACATTGATGTGAATGTTGTCTAGTTGTATCTGTGGTATGAGGTGAGCCTAGGGTCCTCCTACTCTGCCATTTTTCCTGGAAGTCTGTGCAAAACACACTTTTAAAATTGTTATAAAGTAGGCCTGGGTGGCTCAAAATTGTTGTGAATTTCTTCCATATTTACAGTTACCAAGTTTTAGAAACAAAGTCAATTTTTTAGTAAAATTAAACATTTCATCAGGAGTTTGGAATTTATTATGTTAGACTTTTAAATACTTTTCTTTTATACTTTAAACTGTTTTCCCTTCCACTAGTAGTTATGTAACTTTCGTATTATGCTGCTTATTTGCGTTTTCTGTCTAGTTTTTCTTTTCTAAATTTGTGTGTGAGTATATATTTCTTTGGTTTTCATATATATTTCTAAATTTTATGGTCTTTTTAAAATTTTTCAAATATTTTTTCTGTTTTTTCATGTATATGTACATATATATGTAAAATTAAGAGAGTAAAATAGAAAAACAAGATCAGTAATACTCTGCTTTTTTTCCTAATTTTGAAAAATGTAAGAATAATTCTCATTTCCCTTTTCTCTTATTACATAGCAAGAGCAGTTAAGTATATATTTAATTATTGGTCTTGTGTAGTATCTGACCCATCGCAATTGAGAGGGTTGGCATTCCTAGGAGAGAGAGTGGTGCTATTTGCCATCCTATATAGAAGTGTTTGGATGTTTTAACCTTCAGATGGCTGACCCAGTGAATACTGGCTGAACAGAACAGGAAAAGGAACAGAAGCAAAACTATACTCAAAAGGAGAATCTATGGTATTAAACAGAACTTCAATACCATAGATTCTCCTTTTGAGTATAGTTTTGCTTCTGTTCCTTTTCTAGCCTTCTCATCATAATTGATTTCTTAAGGCCATAATTATAATTTAAAATTCCTTTTAACCAATAAGCTATTTAGGCTCTTAGTTTTAAATTGGCTAAGGTATTTTTGAACTTCAAACTTGCATTATGAATATCTAGCTTAGTTGCTTTGTGGTCAGAATATATTATCCATATTCTTTTCATATCTTGTAATTTGTCTAGTTTTTCTTTGTGGTCCATGTATAACTAGTTTTAGTAAATGATTCATGAATACTAGAAACCAAATCTATTCTTCGATGGTCAGGATCTTGAAGGCTTTCCTCAATAGCGTTGTTCTGGTCATAGATGTACCTGAGGACATGTAATGACAGTGTGTGGAGATCCGGATATAAGAGGAGGCAGACAAATCACTGTAGTTCCCCACAAAGGAGAAATAATTTGCCCAGTGTTTCATGGGAGTAGACTTGGGCCCTCTGAGGCACAGAGATGGACGTGGAAGTCACGTGGGTCTGAATGCCATCTTGTGTGATCTGGGTTTTATGGGAGGAAGTTTGAGGCTGGTGACATGAAACAGGTTTTTAAATCCTTTACGATCTCAACCATGACAGTAGGCAGTCCATGCTGCTTAGTTCTCCACAACTGTTGACTTTCTCCTATTTCTCCTGGGCCACAGCAAGCTGGAGATGTTGCCTGGTCCTGCTCTCCAGATGCTTTGTCTACCCAGAGATATCAGTCTCCTAGGTTAGGTCCTGCTCACCTGTAGTAGAGTGACAAAGGCTGTGCAGTCTTAAAGCATCCTTGGACTAGCCCTCAAGGAAATATCTGGTCATAAGTGGAATTAGAGTCCTTTGTGGCGTCATTTTAAAAACTCCTTCTCTGATTATGCTTTCCCATTTTTGTCCCAGCACTATTCCATGCACACTTCTTTTTTAAAAAAGTTTTTATTTATTCATTTGAGAGAGAGAAGCAGAGAGAGCACAAGCGAGGGTGGGCAGGAGGCGTGGGGGAGAGACAGAGGGAGAGTGAGAAGGAGAAGCAGACACCCTGCTGAGCTGGGAGCCTGACATGGGACTCCATCCCAGGACCTGGAGATCATGACCTGAGCCAGAGGCACACTTTTTAATGACAGCCACTTATTACCAATTACACCATATTAGAAAAAATTTAGAGACTCACTTACTTTTATCTTCTCTCCATATTTTGCTTCGTAGATAATTTATGCTTAAATTCTAATCCTGAACCCGGTACTATAAATTAAAATTGAGTCTCCGCTAGATATGCAAACTATATTCTTGGCTCCAGCTAAATGAAGTCTCTTCCTGGGAATGCTGATAAGAAATAAGAAACATATTTCTTTCTACTTAAAATGCATGAATTCTGTCAAATAGGGTCGGTGTTGGATTATAGTTGAATGTCTATATCAAACTAATGAGATCTGTTGCAGTTTCTTTCCATTTATAGATGAATCGTGGTGTCCTAAAGAGGAAGGTATGTCTGATTCTCTCCAGAATCCTTGCTTGCAAGGAAAAGAAACCTATTTGAGCTAATTCAAAAAAGGGGGAGTTGTAGAGGAGCAGGGTTGTAAAATCCTACAACACACAGCTTCACTTGCAAAATCACGAGGGGCTTAGGTTTCTCTCCGTTTCTCTTTTTGGATTGTATTCTTTTGCTTGTCCGTGTCCTCCCATGGCCTGAGGTTTGGATGACCTCACAGAACTAACACCCACCACTCATATCTCTTAGAACAATCAGGGAAGGAACTCTTTTTGGTCACTGATCAGCCAGTTAATTGGCTTCACTTGGTGCCATGTCCATCTCTGGCAGTCAGCTTTGGCCTGGGAGTGGTGTCGTCTAGGGCAAACCTGGCCGCCAGCACCTGCTCCTTGTGGGGCCAGGAGAGGGAAGAATTTCCAAGAAGAGGAAATCCTGAGCCGGAAGGACAGGCAGTGAGGTTTGTGTGGTGCAGAACAGGGAGAGGGGCAGGGTATCACTGAGGAGTTAGCTGGCATTTTATGTTCCCCTCTGGAGGAGACCTGTATGAATGGCCCAATAGTCTGTGTCGAAAAGGATTTTGAAGCTTTGGGGACAGAATTTTCCAGGTGAAAACTGATAGCTCATCCTGTATTTTTTTTTTTTTTTTAGATTTTATTTATTTATTTGACAGACAGAGATCACAAGTAGGCAGAGAGGCAGGCAGAGAGAGAGAGAGGAGGAAGCAGGCTCCCCAGTGAGCAGAGAGCCCGATGCAGGGCTCGATCCCAGGACCCTGAGACCATGACCTGAGCTGAAGGAAGAGGCTTTAACCCACTGAGCCACCCAGGTGCCCCCATCCTATATTTTTAACTTAAAAAATCAATATCACAACACTGGCCCATTCAACTTCAAGTATTTTAGATCACAGGTTGAATTTTGTTCCTAAGTGGCAACATGATCTGAGAGAACAGAAGGGGAATCAGGTCCCAGTTCTTCTTCCTCATGCAGTGGCTGGGGGTCACCTTGAGAGCCGTGCTCTTGGCTCGTCGAGAGCTCAGGCTGCTTTTTCCAAACAAGAAAGTAAGAGGTATGTTTGCTCTAGAAATGGGCAGCCCTGGGCCAGAAATTCACAGGCTTCCCTGTGCATTGTCAGGTGCAGCTGGTGTCCCAGAAGGAAGCACTGATTCACACATTCATAGTCAGGTCCTGTTACTCTAGAGGGACACGCAGGGTACAGCGTTTGGTGTCCACCCAGTCAAGACTCTGTGGGCTTGCTGAAGTCTTAAATGAATCCTTCCTCTAAGGCCTGGAAGCACTTTGAACACGGTTTGACAGGTCCTTTATCAAAGAGTGAAGTTAGTGTTGATCACCTGGGATTTAAGGCTAATGGAGCTAAGGATTTAAGCTAGATGGTTGCCGGGGTCCCATTTCATTGTGTACTAGATAAAAGCGATGGTAACTGGTACCACCTTAGAGCTTAGGGGAGACTCTCTGGCTTCTGATGCTGACTTTCCAGGGTTATTCTATATTTTGATCTCTTTAAGCCAAGGATGACTTTGGCTTAAAGAGATCAAAATAAAATCAAAATCAAAATCTAACATTCAGTTAGACAAGATGCTTGAATTGAAGACCCTTTCACCTTCCCTAATGCTGGTCAGAACCGTAACTTTTTTCCTCTTAATATCTGGTTCTCTTGAAGGTTCTAATGCCAAGCATGCACGAGCAGCTCAGTAAATACTTCCTAAACAAAAGTCTGGAGAACTAGCTTTTAATAGTTGAGTTGACTACATTTTGTTATCACAGATAGTAATGCTAGTTAACTTTTGTAGAGGTCGTTATGTAGCGTAGAATCTTGCTACTCCAACTGTGGTCTTTAGACTAAATCACACCCTCACTTGGGAAACTGATAGCAGTGTTGAGTTCAGGCTCCTGCTGAATCAGAATGCTTAACGATGTGGGAAATTCAGATGCATTTAGATTTAAGAAGCCCATTCTGGACCGTGTTTCTCAAGCCTAATGGCAATTAGCATCCTAGAACAATTAGATCAGACTTCCAGTGGATGGAAACCAGGCTTTGGTATTTTTCAAAACTCCCAAGAAAAACCATGTAACTCCCAGAGGAAGCAGCTTCAGTCATTTTGGACAATCTGGGTGGGTTTTTTTTTTAATTTTTTCCTCATTAATTCTTAAATTTTATTTTACTTTTAGTAAAATTCACATAGTGTTATATTAGTTTTAGGGGTACAATACAATGATTCAACAATTCTATACATTACTCAGTGCTCATCGTAAGTATACTCTGAATCCCCTTCACCTATTTTTTTTTTTAAGATTTTATTTATTTGACAGAAAGAGATCACAAGTAGGCAGAGAGGCAGGCAGAGAGACAGGGGGAAGCAGGCTCCCCACTGAACAGAGAGCCCGATATGGGGCTCAGTCCCAAGACCCTGAGATCATGACCTGAGTCGAAGGCAGAGGCTTAAGCCACTGAGCCACCCAGGTACCCCTCCTTCACCTATTTCATACATATTCCACCTACCTCCCCACTGGTCACCATCAGTTTTTTTCTCTATTGTTAAGAGTCTGTGGTGGTTTTTTTGTCTCTTTTCTTTGCTCATGTGTCTTGTTTCTTAAACTCCACAAGCGAATGAAATCATATGATATTTGTATTTCTCTCACTGACTTATTTTGCTACGCATTATAACCTCTAGGTCCAGCCATGTCATAGCAAATGGCAAGATTTCATTCCTTTTTGGGGCTAATAATCCATTGGGTGGAGTGTGTGTGTGTGTGTGTGTGTGTGTGTATGTGTGTGCCATATCTTCTTTATCCATTCCTCTATTGATGGATACTGGGTTGCTTCCATATTTTGGTTATTATAAATAATGTTATAATAAACATAGGGGCACATATATCTTTTTCAATTAGTATTTTTATATTCTTTGTAAATACCCACTACTGGGTATTTAGATAGATGGTTGCCAGGGTCCCACTACTGGGCATTTACCAGATCAAATGGTAATTCTATTTTTAATTTTTTGAGGAACCTCCATCCTATTTTCCACAGTGGCTGCAACCATTGGCATTCCTACCAACAGTGCACAAGTGTTCTTTTTTCTCCACATCCTTTCCAACACTTGCTGTTTCTTGTGTTTTGGGTTTTAGTCATTCTGACAGGTGTGAGGTGATGCCTTACTGTGGTTTTTTTATCTGCATTCCCCTGACGATGAGTCATGTTGAGCAACTTTTCATGTGTGTATTGACCATGAGTATGTCTTCTTTGGAGAAATGTCTGGTTCATGTCTTCTGCCCATTCTTAATTGGATTATTTGGTTTTCAGTATTGAGTTGTATACTTTCTTTATATATCTTGGATACTAACCTTTTATGGGATATGTCACTTGCAAATTTTTCTCCCATTCTGTACATTGCCTTTTAGTTTTGTTGATTGTTTCTTTGCTGTGCAGAAGATTTCTATTTTGATGTAGTCCCAGTAGTTTATTTTTGCTTTTGTTGCCCTTGCCTCAGGAGACATATGTAGAAAAATGTTCCTATAACGGGTATCACAGACATTACTGCCTGTGCTTTCTTCCAGATTTTTATGGTTTCAATTCTCACTTGTACGTCTTTAATCCATTTTGAGTTTATTTTTGTGTGTGGTGCAAGAAAGTGGTCCAGTTTTGTTCTTTTGCATGTAGCTGGACAATCTGGCTTTTCACTATGAAAATCAGATGGCAGAGTCACAAACTGACTCACCTTTCCTTACAATAAAATCTGATTCCATCTCTGTGTCTTGCACATCTTGCAAAATTATAGAATATTCACGTCTGGGAGATACTTTGTGTCAGAGGGGATTACATTTGAGCTATGCTCAATCTAGGATCAGCTGTTTTCAAAATGTGGACTTCAAAGAGAATGCTTGAAATACTTTGAGGAACCTTACAAGAAACTTGGAAGGCCAGATCTTTTATTAATATTTTCTTCTGCTGCTACCACTGAATTAGTCTAGAGAAATTGTTTGCTTTTTATAAAGAGCCAAGTTCAGTAGGGGGCAACTTGCACAGATGCTTCGGTTTATGAAATTAATCTGGAAACCTGTTATGTATGAGGTTTGTGTCCTTTGGTTTATCTTCCCTTGGCCACGCAATGACCTCCGTGGCCATCTTGACTCCTGTGCTCCTTTTGCAGATTCTTCTTCCTTTTCCTGCACTCTGGGGCTCAGGCCTTTGGCCTTCTGTCTTCTCTACACTCACTTCCCTGGTGTGGTTCCATCTATTCTGAAGACTTTCAGTTTCACCTATGTGCTGATGACTTCTATATTTGTATTTCCACTTCACATCTCTCCTTTGAATACCAGACTTGTATTGCCTTCTCCACCTGGATGTCTCAGAAGCATTTTCAAACATAAATTGTCCAAAACTGAACTCCTGTTTTTCCCCCAAGCTCTGCTCCACCCCTTCCCTATCACAGTTCATGGCAAGTCTATCCTTCCATGTGGCTCAGGTCAAACAATGGCATCTTCCTTCTCTTTCACTCACATTCTGCAGCCAGTGCAGCAGCAGGCACTTTGCTTCTATCATTGATGTTTGTCTAAAATCCAGCAACGGGGCACCTGGGTGGCTCAGTAGGTTAAGCCTCTGTCTTTGGCTCAGCTCATGATCTCAGGGTCCTGGGATCGAGCCCTGCATCAGGCTCTCTGCTCAGCAGGCAGCCTGCTTCCCCCACTCTCTCTGCCTGCTGCTCTGCCTACTTGTGATCTCTCTCCCTCTCAGTCAAATAAATAAATAAAATCTTAAAAATAAATAAATAAAATCCAGCAACAACTTCTCACCCCCAACCTAGTCCAAACCACCAACATTTCTCACTAGACTATTGCAAAGACTCCTAATTTGTCTCCCTGCTTTTTCTCTTGGTCACCCTCACACCCTGGGAGAACCCATTAAAACCTCTGCTCAGATCCCTTCAGTGGCTTCCTATCTCTTAAGAGCAAAATCAGAGTTCTTACTAGGACTTAAGGAGGTGGTACCTAGGTGGCTGCCCTCCTTTCCTCCTTGTCCACATCTCTACCTTCCTCCCCAGCCTCTGTTCCTGCTTTCCTCCATTGTGCCAGACATGCCCCTTCCTTTAGGTTTTGGCTTTTGCCATTCTTCTGCCTGGTAAGCTCTTCCCCCACATATCCACATATCTCCTTCCCTTCCTCCGCCACATCCATTTTGTCCTGTTGCCCCTCCTACAACTCAGCCCCTCACAGCCTCCCGCCTCCCAGTGTTCAACCTGTGTCTGAGCCCTGCTTTCCCCAAAGCTCACACCACTTTCCAGTACACTACATAACTCATTCACTTCTGTTTGTCATCAATCTTCTCAGTCTAAATGTATGCTCCAAGACATTTCAACTGTTTTACCCGCTGTTGTATTACTCATGCCTAGAAAAGGCACCTACAGTGAATGAATGGGTATATTGGCTCTTCCAAAGATTCCTGGACCCCGTTTAGTATAAAACATCATGTGTTTGTCACCCAGTGCCCACTGGGCCCCTGCCGTCAGCATGGATCACTAAGACATTATCTGTGGATCTCTGAGCTCAAGGCCTTACAAGGGTCTGATGTGCAAACAAGCACAGTATAATGTGATTCATGGGCTTACAGCTAAAAAACAAAAGCCCTGGGCATTCAGAGGGATGCCAACAATCTGGCTGAGGTAGGAGATGTGGCATTGAATGCGGTGAAGAGTGGGAGTCTTCAGGGAAAGAAAAGGAAAGAATCTTAGGCAGAGACAGCACCATATGAAAAGGGACGCTGGCAAGAAGTATTTTTAGAACCACTGAACAGCAGGACGCAGTGTGGTATGTGGGTAGGAATGGTTGGGATAATCCTGGAAAGAGGAGGAATGAGACCAACCTATGGAGGCTGAGTTTTCTGCACTGGCGAGTTTGGATTTGGTCTTGTAAGCAGTGGTGGACCATTCAGTGTTTTAAGCAAGGAAATAACAAGATTAAACTGATGGCAGGTAAATACCTCTAGTGGCAGTTCAGGGAGGGATGAAGGTGTATGAAAGCTAGCACTGTGACAATGGGGATGGGTCAAGGGCTTGGCAGCGCAGTGAGGAGGGTCAAGGAACTCACAGAGATATGAAAGGGTGAGTGGCCTAGAATTAACAGTCAAAACGCTGACTGGGGTGTAAATCTTAAGCACTAATAATAAGAGAAATAGAAATTAAACCCATAGTGATATACAGTTTTATGCCCCTCAGCACAAAAAAAGGAGGCTGACCATAACGAACATTGGAAAGAGTGTAGAAACATGGGAACCACACTGGTGTGGGAAATGAATGGGTTCTGCCCCTTTGGCAAGCACAGTGCCCTCCCAGGAAAGTGAAGGTTCAGTTGTCTTACTGTTCGCACAAACCCACACTTGTGCACACTTTCAGGAACCTCTCCTATATGTGTCTAATGGGATGTAATGGGTTGTGGGTAAAAAAAAGTGACATGCTTATATGGCAAAAGAAAAAAAAAATGGAAAAAATCTAAACTCTTACTTATAGGAGAGTAGAAAAATACATTTTGGAATACACAGCAATGAAATACTATAGTGAATAACCAGAAGTCTAGAAGTATGTGCTAATGTAGGCAAATATCCCAAACATAACATTGCTATTTCTGGAATGTGAGGAACATTTTTATAAACTAATGTGAACTCGTTCATGCCACTAAAAAAGGTTAAAAATCCTAATAGTAGAAAATAATGGAAAATTTTCTGTGAGATTTCTGTAATGTAGAATATGCACAGGATACATAATTACTACTTGAAGAGATCTTTGATTTGCATTATTAGATTATTATATAGATATCTCCCTGTAAAGTCAAAATGCCACTAGACACCATATCAACTTTTGTAAATCAAATAACGTTAGTATGTTCTATATGAATTTAGAGAATTGGGGGTTAAAATGGAAAGCATTTTGAATACAAATTTTAAAGACGTAAGCTCTGGCCCAGGTTCTTTCCTTATTTCTAGAGCTGCTCAGGTCACTAGAACTTTCTGAGACTTCTGTTGTTTGGCGTTCCCCTTAAAATGAGGACAGGCTTCCCTGCTCTGACACTGATGGTGTGATGGGGAGGACCAAGTGAAACTGTGTGGAGGAAAGCTGGTTCCTATGAACTCCCTGACCATGGGCTTTAGTTTCTTATATTACTGAAGTAATATATTTTGAAATAACATTGTTACTCAATTGGCAGATCTGAAAGGACAGTGAAGCAGCCTGAATTTTCTATCACAGACCCAAACTCTTCATGTCTGTGTTACTTCATGTCCTCTAAACAGGAGGTACATGATGGGATTAACCATTCGGGGGTGGGGAGTAGTTAGGAGAAACCCCTGGAAGGGGAGGTGGCATGGGAGCTAGAAAGGCTGTGAGGCAGAGAGCATATCAGGGCTGATCATTGTCAGGAGAGCAAAGAAGCTTGAGTGGATCTTGCCAGGCCCTTCAGGATAGCATTTCATTTCCTGGGAATGGGCCCACCTGGGCTTCCTTGCCACACCCAGCCCTGGGCAGGAGCCACCCGGGGTGGGTCATGGGCTCCTGAGCACAGCTCGGGGCCGTCTCCATCAGTCAGAAATCTGATTTACCTTTTCAGGGCTGCCACAGTATCATGAAAATGCCTTATCATATTTTATGTTTGATGACCGTGATTACCATTATTCACAGTAAAATGACTTAATAAAGCATCTATCCATCTATTCATTTACATCCCAAATGTAAATGACTACTAAATAGGAAATTAATGCCTATTTCAAACTAATGGCCAGTGTCCTGCTTTATGTTAAATATGTTTCTGTCACTGTCAGAAATGATGTGAAATTGACCACCATGTTGAGTAATTATTTAACACTGATCTGGAGTTCTGGTTAATGAAAGGAAATATAGAACAAAAGCAGTGTGAGTGGCCATTGTAAATTTAAGAAAAAAAAACAACAACACAGCAATCATTTCTAGGAATATGATTGTAGACTTGTAAAATGGAAGAGAAATAGCTAGTTAATTGAGTAATTAAGGCAGTTCACAAAATTAATGCTATTCAGAATATAAAATTGTAAAGTGATTTAAAAATCATCCTATTCACAGCATTAATAAAAATATAAAATGTCTGTATGTAATCATTAAGTGCAAGCAGTATGCAGATTAAACTACAAAGCTTTACCAAGAAACATAGAAGATTTACATTAATCCACAGACATTCCATGTTCTTTCAGGAGAAAACTGAATATTGCCAAGTTGAGGATCTGTTTCATGGTGATTCATATATAGGGTACAGTGTTATAATAAAAATATACTCAATTTTCCTATTAAAATTTTTGATTAACTTAAATTGATAATATTTTTCTAAAATATTCTGAAAGAGTAAGGAGGCCAGAGAGACACATTTTTTTTCTCAATATAAGATTTTATTTATTTACTTGAGAGAGACTGTGAGAGTGAGAAAGAGAACACAGAGGGAGAGGGAGAAGCAGACTATGCTGAGCAGAGAGTCTGAGGCAGGGGTCGATCCCAGGACCCCAAAATCATGACCTGAGCCCCAGCAGATGCTTAGCTGACTAAGCCACCCAGGTGCCCATAGAAGAGATACATTTAAAGAAGACAAAAGAGAAAGAATGAAATAAGGCTAACATCACATCACCATAGTCAAAGCTACAGCAATGACTAGAATGTGGTCTTGACTCTGAAAACAATGATAGGTTTCTGGAACTGCAGAATGAGAATAAATGCTAACACATGGAAATTCTGCTACATAACAGAGGCAGCAGGTATCAGCAAGGAAGAGGGATGTTATCCACATGCTCCCAAATAAGCCACAGATGGACATGAGAGCCAACATTTTCAGTAGTGCCATAACAGCTAGTTAAGTACAAAAGAAAGGGAGCACAAGGCTTCCTAAGACCATGTGGTAGAAGGAATCAGAAAGAAAAAGCTTAACTACATAAAATTGGAAATCTTCCACTCGTATCCAAATACATAAAATAAGGGTGTCTGGGTGGCTCAGTCAGTTGAGTGTCTGCCCTCTGATCAGGTCATGATCCCAGAGTCCTGGGATTGAGTCCCACATCGGGCTTCCTGCTCACTGGAGAGTCTGCTTCTCCCTTCGCCCCCACCCTAATCTTATGCTCGCTCGCTCTCTCAAATAAATAAATAAATGAAACCTCAAATATGCAAAATTAAAAGGCAAATAACACAAGAGGAAGATATTTGCAACAAGCACATTGGACAAAAGTTTAATATTTTAGGGTGAATAGAACTCCTATACTTAAGTAAAAAACAATGCTAAGCTTTTATAGATAAACACGCAAAGAATAAGATCAGATAGTTAATAAAAGAGTAATAGGAATTTCCCAATTTTTATACTTGTACTGTATTTATATAAAATAATGCTTTACAGATTGAGATTCTGAATTATGGGTGTCCTTTTTTCTTGTTTTCTGCTTTTGTTTGCTTTCAGATTTTCCACAATAAGAGCAAGTTTCTTTCATAAAGGAAGGGAGTGGGGGAGGGACGGAAGCGAAGGGAGGGAGAAAGAGAAGGAAGAAATGGGGAGGGAGAGAGAAAGAAAAAAGAAAGGGAGGAAGAGAAAAAAGGAAGGGAGGAAGGAAAAAAGGGGGAGGGAAGGAGGGAGGAAGGAAATAAGGAGGAAAGGAAGGAAGGAAGAAAAGAGGGAAGGAAGGAAGGAGAGGGAGAAATACTATGTTGAAACCGAATGTGAAATGACTACTATAATTAAAGTCAAGAGAAATTTAATTTTTATCTACTTTCTGGCAAATAAAATATATTCCCATTGTTGGTTATGCCCACCTTTCATAAATTAGTCTTTGCAACTAGCTGACATCAGGCAGGAGCCATTTTGGAAAGATGCTTTATAGTATAGTAATGCTAGTGAGTCTCATTATAAAATTCACTGCTGTAGAAAATATTCCTCAAAAGCCAGAATTCAAAACCTCTGTTAAGAGCTAAGACCCTCAAGATAATAACTGATTGAGGCAAAAATAATTAACTGATGCTAAAAGAAGTAGGTGAATGTCTAAGAAGAAATAATGTATTTATATAATCTCAAAATAACCATAAGATACTTACTAATTGCAAAAGACCCTCAAGATAATAACTGATTGAGGCAAAAGTAATTAATTGATGCTAAAAGAAGTAGGTGAATGTCTAAGAAGTAATAATATATTTACATAATCTCAAAGTATCCATAAGATACTTACTAATTGCAAAGGATCGAATAGCTTTACAGCGGAGAAACCCGGCAGACATCACCTTAACTGAGTAATCGAAGATAACATCATCAGAAATGGGGAGTGATAGCGTGTGTACCCAACATGGTACCCACAGAATTCAGCTTTGCTTCTTTGGTGTTCTGGCCCAAAAAACAAAGCCTGTGCTGATGATGAGAAAACATCAGCCAAATTTAAGGTGAGAGATACTCTGCAAAATGACTGGTCTGCAGCCTAGAAGACTACCTGTGTCATGGAATACAAAGAATGACAACTGAATGCAACACGTGCCCTGGGATCTTCGAGCTTTTCTTTTCCCAAAAATGACATTATTTAAAAAATAGGCATAATCTGAATGAGGTCTATAGATTACATAACAGAATAGTGTCAATGCTCATGTCCTAATTTTTACAATCACACTGTAGTTATATAAAATAATTTCTTGCTTTTAGGAAATATACACCAAAGTATTTAGCAGTAAAGAGTATCTACAGACCACTTTTCAATGGTTCAAAAAAAATCAGACATGCATACATATCAATATGCATAATTATATAAATTATATATGTAGGGGCGCCTGGGTAGGCTCAGTGGGTTAAAGCTCTGCCTTCGGCTCAGGTCGTGATCCCAGGGTCCTGGGCTCGAGCCCCGCATCGGGCTCTCTGCTCAGCGGGGATCCTGCTTCCCTTCCTCTCTCTCTGCCTGCCTCTCTGCCTACTTGTGATCTCTGTCAAATAAATAAATCTTTAAAAAAAAAATTGTATATGTTTATATGCATGAGTGTGCGTGTATGCATACACACAGAGAGAGAGAAAGAAAAAACAAATGTAGCAAAATATTAACATTGAGAGAAACTTTGTGAAATGTATTGGGAATTCATTATAAGAGTCTCACATCTTTTTGAAGTCTGCCGAAATTTTTATAAATAAATAAATAAATAAATAAATAAAGCAGAAAAGGGGCCAGGTGGTTGAAGTCTCAGCCAAGCATTAGTCCTTCTTTAAGGTTCTGGCTGGAGTGGGAAGGCCCCTCAGTTCCTGAACTTGACACGCCTTCCTTGATACTGAACTCTGTGTCTCTCTCAGTCCTACAGGTGCCGTGTATCTGGTACTTTTCATGTATTTTCCTACTTCAATGCACTAAAAGCACTGTGGAATAGAAACACTCAGAGTCCTCATTTACAAGTGATGTTTGGATAGCTTGAGTAACTTGCTCATGGTCCCAGAGCTGGAATTTGCAGAAGCAGACTTGAACTCAGACTTCTCCACTTCCCCCTGCCCTCCTGCTTGTTCTACATCTGGGAGCCATCTGTCTCTCCCATCACAAGCCTTTCAAAGCAACTCTTTTTGTCAGGGTATTTACAACTCTCAGTGCATCCCCGCAGCTCTTGCACACGATGTGGGTTCCCTGAATTGATATGTACGGGCTTATGTTATCCCATTTGCTCGGTGTGCCTCCATTAAAATCACATGGAACTCTGCCCTGTTATTCCTTAAACTATTAGATTCTGGATAGGCAAAATGAAGCAGTGACCGAATTAATTAAGTGTAAATTCGAGGCCTTCTAAGCTCTTTGACTTCAAGTGAGCAACCTCTAACAGATTCTGGCTGTGGTTTGTCCAAAGCCCCTTTTGGCCATGGTAGACAGTGAAGAGAGACCAGACACTAACCTCTCCTGGCAGGTCTTCTCCATCCTACTCTCTCCCTGTCCCAGCCGCTATGACCTGAGACTGCTCTTATTCTAAAGTGCAAATGCCTCCAGGAGGACCCAGTTTAAGTCTGTTAAACTCCAATTTTGTAATTGATTTCATGCCCTAAAGGGGACTTTCTGTTTTCCAGCTAAGAGATTGAAAAAGACTCGAGATAGCAGATCGAAGCAGAAAATGCAGCCTTCTGATGGGGCAGGAGATGGTTTCCTGTGGTTTTCTATGTTTTGAGATAAAAACTTCGTAAATGCAAATATATAACTATGATCCCTTACCAGCAACCCAGCACTGCAGCCACCGAATAGAATCCGATCTTCTCCCTTGTTGGCAAAGAATGTGTTCTTTGTGGGAAATATTGAGGAGGGAAGGATACAAGGTATGTCCTGACCTAATGACTACTGAGACAAATTTGACCTGAGAGTTGACAGTTCCTAGGGGAAAGTGATCAAAACAGCTTGGAGTTTCAATAGAGGAGAGGAACCAGCAAGTACAAAAATAAAAAGTAGAGTACTTGGTTGATTGGGATGGTTTGAATGGGACAGGAGAGAAGAAAGATGTGTCTTAGATCATGGCCATCTCACAAGTTTATATTGGCTCTGAAACCTCTTCCCCACTCATGAAATAGAAGACCTTTCTTTTAAAGAAGGTCAGTTTAGGGAAATACCAAATTCTGGTTGGTGCAGAAGAATCAGGATGTGGGCAGTGGGGCCCAGTGCAAAGAGGATTAGGACGGAGGCTGGTTTGCAGCTGTGTCAGTCTGCTTTGGCTGGTGATGTTGTGAAACAAATATCCCCACAGTTTGCTTTTCCTGGGTAGGCTGTGAAATAAACATCCCCATAACTTCATGGCTCCTGCTAAAACATTTATTTCTCCCTCCCATCACACTTAGGCTGGGGGTCGGCTGCCGTTCTCCTTCACTTTGTGGGTTGGGCAGCATATGTGTTCTTCCTTTTGAGGTGTAGGCTGAAGGCATAGCCCAATCTAGAATTGGAACATGCTGTTGCTGGGGGAGAGGGAACAGGAGCAAGAGGGGTGGTGTAAACTCATATTTCTTAAAACTTCTTGCTCCGAAGTAAACATCCCATTTAACAGGTCAGAGCATAGCACATAGTACATGGTCAAGTCCAAAGTGTGTGAGGAGGGTGTCTCTGGTCTTCCCACACATAGAACGAGCAAGTTGCATGGCAGGCAGGATGTGTGATCCCTGCGGAGGAGAATGTGAATGGTGTCACCATCACAGCCAACTATCCTTTCGATGTGAAATGATACAGTCACTTACCTTCATTTATTCAGACCGAAACCATGAGGTCTTTGGATGAGAGAACAGACTGATTTCTGTGCAGTCTTACCATCATTTCCCCTTGGGGGTGAAGCGATGGAGCCAGCGGTTCCCAAAGGCAGGGCTTTCTGCCACAGGAGAGAAACCCTGAAATTATGACTCAGCCCTTATATAGGAGTTCCTGGCCCATCTGGCCATGTTCCTCTCTGGAAAAAGGAAGAAATTTTGTTCTGGAAAATGATGAAATCCTTTCTGAGCAGAGGAGGCAAAAGACTTACACTCCAGCAAGTAAACAGGTATTTCCAGATCAGGTGAGATGACATCTTTCCAGAGGTCTCTATCTTTAGGGTGGCCATAAATCCCTCCCCAACCCAGGTTCCAGGGCTCTTTGCTCAGAAACCCCTTACCACCAGAAATGTAATATTCATAGGCTGTTTATCCTGATACTTGTGATTTTGATGTTCTGATTTGTAAAATTGTTAAAGTTGTCATTAAGTTTTAGCAGACCCACATTTTCAGAGGTGAAAATGAGGACCTGTCTGCTTCACGATCCTTGGTAGGTGAATATTTTCCAGCGAAAATGCTGAGACCAGAGTGAAAAATCTCACACTTGTCTCCCTGTCCCAGCCGGTTGACACTATCGGGTTAAATGTCATATCTGGAACTTCTTCATGTTCCTGTATACCATCAATGTGGAAAAGATAAAGTTTCTGATAAAACCACTTGGATATTCTAATTTTTCTTGCCTTGTAAACCCTCAATATTTTAGCATTGAGTGGCACAATTTTTTACATTTAGTCCTTAGGACCTTTGAGATGCCACTGTAGAAAAGATGGGTGTTGAGCACATGCAATCACATGTATCTGGGTCAGCTGATGCCTATGTTTTTTATATCTTTATGGATTATGCATTCAAAGAAAACCTGCTATTGTTTTTCAGTATCTGAAGTACTCTTCTATGTGTCTGTAGAGTCTTAAAATTTTATCCAGTGGAAAAATGTGTGAACGAAATAGAGAGCGATAATATCCAGTTACCAAAGGGACTGGTAGTGACAGAGGTCACTAGATACCTCTCCCTCCCCCACGTACAACATCTATGGAAATAATTTTATGAAAAGTTTCCAAAATGATGCACAATGATAGCACTCTGGGGCCTAGGAACAGTGATTGATAAACCTGTCTCCAGAACTGATTTCCATGGTACAGAGTATGGCTGGCACCCAGAAGACCAGGGCCAGACCAGCACCAACCCACATGCTGGCCAGCCTCCCATTTCTCCCCTCTTCCTGTCTTCATCTGGGGTCTTCCACTCCCCAGATGTGGCGCAGCTGGAAATGGACATAGAGATAGAGTGGGCATAGGAGCTGTGCTGCCTCCAATAAGCAAAAGCATAACTGGGAGAGGCAGGAAAACAGAGGACAGTTCCTGGCAAGGGAAAGAGGAACTGCTTTATCCTACCCAGCAAGAAGTTTCCCTGTGGGTAGATGAGCAGGTAAGGAGCAGCAAGGATCCCCTTCGGTCTGCAAGAGCTCTGCGTTGCTAGACCAACAGCAAGCCTAGCTAGAGGCATTAAATTAAATGCAAAACAGCCTTGCCTGTGACAGCACTCTTCTTTCTGTAATTCTGACCAAATTCGCACAACTCCCACTGCCCCCACTCCGTTCATGCCACCTTCGTGTATGCTGGATTCTCGCAAGCTCTCCCGACTTTCTCCCTTGTCTCCCCATCAGTATGCTCTTAAAGCAGCAGTGAAGGACACTCTGCTCATTGCCAGCCCGGTCGTGTCACTTCCCTGCCCTCTGGTGACTCCCTGCCTCACTCCATGTGGAGACCCAAGCATTTCCACTGAACTAGGAAGCCTGGAGCCATCCAGCCCCATGCTACATCTTCAACTTCATTTCCTACTATTCTCCCTGTTTTCTTCGTTCTGTCTGGCCCTATTAGCCTCTTTGCTGTTTCTCAAATAAAGCCCAGGCACTTTCCACCTCAGGACCTTTGCATCTGCTGTTCTCTTTGACCGGAGCCATCTTTCCCTAGACATCTCCTTAGACACTTCCCTTTCTTCCTTCTGTTCTTTACTCAAAATCTTCTTTCCTTTGAAAAACCCGATCTAAAATGTCACCTCCTATCTACATCTTAACATTTCATTTCTCATTTATTGTTTGTTCTTAAAATTTCCCACCATCGAACATGGGTATTTCATTTATTTATTATGATTCTTTGTTGTTGTTGTTGTTGTGGCTGTCTCCTCTCAAATATGAGCTGCACAGCCAGGCCTCATAGTCTGTGGTGTTCACAAACACTGCCTCATCTCCAGCGCCTGGTGTGCAGTTGGGCCTCAATGAATCCTTGTTGAATATATGACTGAATGGAAAGTCTCTTCCCCATGAAGGCCTAGAGGGAGATACATGCCCAGCAAATGAAAACAAACAAAGTTAGGTCATGTTGTGACTCTCTGAGGGTTTTAGACAGCAGACCCAAAGCAAGGTCCTGCTAGTCCTCCTCTGTCTCGTCTCACTGAATTGAGATTGACCAGCAAATCAGACCAATCCCCTGCCAGAGCCATGGTCCCAATCCAAGTCCTGACTACCCTTGTACCTGTGAGGCCCAACTCTAGCACACCTGTAGGGAGAAGGCCTGGATAAGGGGGAACCCTCACGTGGAACCAGGCAGAACCTTGCTCGAGGGGTTCCTTTGAAACTCTGAAGGAAGGTGGAGCTCACCCCACTGAGGAACCCCATAGAGAACCTCTTGCCCCTACTCCAGGAGTGGGTTCAGGGAAGGAAACTTTGGTTCTTCCTACAGGGGGATGTAGGTGGGAATCTTCCTCTCTGGCTGGTGCTGAATAACAGAGCAGCAAACGTGTTAATATTAAACAAACACAAATACTAGCCCAATAAAAAGAATCTGAAACAGAAGGGAATAAAATGCCATTATTCACACACACACACAAAACCAGAATAAGAAAGGTATTCTTCGGCCCACACCCATGATAATTTTAGAAACCATCTTGAAATCTTAAGAAAGAAACCTCGGCTACAGACAGCAAGGACTTTGTGGGACCTACATGAAGAAAGTTACGACTATTCATTTAAATCAAAGTGGGGCACCTGTGTGGCTCAGTCGGTTAAGCATCTGCCTTCAGCTCAGGTCCTGGGATTGACCCAGTCCCGCATCAGGCTACCTGCTCAGGGGGAGTCTGCTTCCCCCTCTCCCTCTGCCCCTCCCCCCAGCTTGGGCTCCCTCGCTCTCTCTCAAATAAATACAATCTTTAAAAAAAAAAACAAATTTAATAAGTGGAGAAAGAGATCATGTTCCTGGTTGGAATAACTTAGTGTATAAACCCTTCCCCTATTCGTTTGCTAGTTTAACTTAATCCGACTAACAAGATCCATGGGATTTTTATGTTCTAGAATGTGGCCAGTTGAGTGTAAGGATTGCGTTCCATTGAATCTTGGGCAGAGTCTTCTGTGTGGTGTTGCCAGCACTCTCTGGCCCCCTGCCCTATAAGTGCCTTGTGATAAACATAGCTCTGTTATGGCATCTTTACACATCCCCCTGTGTCCACATTTTATTTGCCCAAATTCTAGACAAATAAAAATGCAAGCAGAAGAATTGATTTCAAAAATTAATAAAGGGAGCGTTTTTGCTACCCAATGTGATCCATTCTTATAAATATATAGTAAATAGGTTTTTATGTTTTACTCTGTGTATATGGATACACATGTACACACAAACCTGAAAACTTTGTGTATCAACATATGACTAGAAGGAACAGTAGAAGAGATCGATCTTGAAATATGTGAGTTTATAAAAAATTTATTGATTTCTAATATATTAAATGATTGCTTAACAAATAGCACTTAGAAAAACTATTTGTAGGGGCAAAAAACCAAAAATGAAACAGATGTTAAATATAATGCACCATACTGGGGTTCCAGAAGGCCCGTCCCCATTACTGTCTTAAAGGTATTACTGACCAAAATAACTTTCTGATCACTGAACAGGAGCTGCCAGGACACTCCTCGGCTCTCGGATTCAGTGCTCTAAGACAGGTTTTGTATTCAGACGGTCTGGTCTGTCTATATTGGTTCCTTTAGGGCAGGCCCAGGTCTGTCTGCTCTCTGGAGCCTGATGCCTAGGTCTGTTCCTCATTCTGTGTACGGCGCTTGGCAAGTGACATAACCAGCCCACGCTTCAGCTTCCTCCCGTGTAAACTATAGACAGTCGTAGCCACCGTCTCGCAACACTGCTGCGAGGGTTAGGGAGTTCCTCTACGTGAAGCACTTAGAAAGGGGCCTGACGCTTCCGAAGCTATACAAATACTAGATACTAGCTCTCACCACAGCGTTTTTCCAGTGTGAAAACGATGCCAGGCAAGTGATAAACTGTCAACGAATGAACGGCTCTGAGCCTGCTTTGCTACTAGCCCCTCTCTAACACTCCAAGGATACAGGCAAACCCCTCAGTTGTCTCCCTCAGGGACAACAGGTGACAGATTTTGAAAACGGAAGCAGAAATTCAGCTCAACCAGCCTTTCTTTTTCTTCGGCCACTTGGAGCATGAAAAGCACTGAGCAGGATGAAGCCTGCACGTACCCATCTTCCATGAGTTAAATGAGCTACTGAAGACAGTATAAGTGAGCTCCTAGCTGCTGAGGACAGTGAGAAGTCCATATGTTTTGCATAATTCTGTCCCTTCCTATTGCTTATTGTACAAGGAAAATGTTTTGCTAGTCTGTCACTGAAATCTGTTTTTAATGAAAACATCCTGGGATCGGCTATTATTCTTGGAAGACAGCTTTGTAGTGGAGTCAGTCAAGTATGAGTTTTGTTATGAGAGTTTCCCCATCGCAGATGTCCTGTGGATGGATCCTGAAGGTTGAAGAAGAGCAGCCGTGGGCTGAGCAGTGGTAAATTTCGGCCCTGAGAAGGGTGGAAGTGGTGGGTTGGGGACCCAGCTCATGCCATGAACTCTGACCCTTGCAGGATGGCTGCTGGGGGCTGCCTCCCCTGGTCCTTACCATCCTGGCTGTAGGACTCAGCCTCACCCCTCCTCCTGGCATTTCCATGCTGCTGCTCAGAGTTGGGGTCTGAGGAACAAGGTACTGGGAGGAGGAAGCTGCACTCACATATTTACGTTGTTTGCTCTTGGAGTTGGACCTGTCCCGGTAAGGACAACTGGTCATCTTTGGAACCGGTCTTCCTTAGAATCAGCATGTCATTGGGCTGGGAAGAAAATGTCACATGGAAGTTTGGTGAACTTGGAAGTTGAAAGTCAGGACATCTTTATTTTCCTTCTGTGTATCATGATCAATAGAGATTTGGTCATGGTTATGCTAGAGAACTGGAGAAGTATATGAATAAATGAAAATCAGAAATACACTAATAAAATGAGGATAAAAAATGAGTAATTCTGTGGGTATGCTGCCAAGTCCATATTTGGTGAGAAAAGCCTCGCTAGTTTGTCAAAGCCTTTTTTTTTTTTTTTAATTTAAGATCAATGATTTATATGATGGTAGGGCCTGAGAATTTGGAAGGCATTGTAAGTTGTTAATGGCATGAATTGATGTTCGTGGTAGGGGCTCATAAAGGCACCTCTTCCCAGAAAAAGGAATTCAGTGGCAGTAGTGCCATTAAGGTTGTGTGATAGTAAATCTTGTGTGTCCTGAAAATGCAAATGGCATCAAGTCAAGGGACTAAAAGAAATGAGCTCGGGATGAAATGAGACGAGTTAGACCCCCAGTCATGCTGACAAGCTCATGGTCATGAAATCGAAAATCGGACCAGACTCGTTTGTGTGAGTGCCTTGTCCCACTGGCCATTAGTAGAGGAGTCCTTGCTGTGACAGCAACGTGAGGGAAGTTCTAGTGACACGCTTGTGACTGGGATCTCTCAACAAGAATCATTTTATTCAATCAGTGAGTCCAGTATTCTGGTCTCCAAGAAGAAATAAGCTTTTAAAAATCTCATTCCAAACACGAACAGTTGAGCTTAATTTGTCCTTCCAGGCGGGTCCCTTGTGTTGCGTTTGGAATTGCCCACGTACGACTTGGCATCTCCTGTTGGAATTCAGTCAATCCTCACTGTCAATCATCCATTCTGAGGACAACTAAAAATAATTTATAGTCATGATGGCAAGTCTCTTATGGGGGGTGATTGTGCGAGTTGACCAGCTTTCTGAGGCTATGAGACACATCCGCTTAGAGTAACTGTAAATTCTTTTTCAATATCACAGGCCTCCTGGGAAGGCCTGGATCTCTGGGGCTTTTCTAGAATGTCCAGAAGGTGGCACTTTGACTAGGCTTCCCTGAAACCACTTCTTGGAAATAAGAAACCCACTCCCAAGCAGAATCTCTAGATTTCTTCAGGGCTGGGTTTATGAGTGACTTCTTGTCATACTGCCTGTATGGCTTGGCGTTTTAAACAGCAAATGTACATTTTTTCCCTATGATTACCAAAAAAGGATTTAAAAAAAAATCTGTCATCTTTTTCATCGTTTATATTTCCTCCTTTTATCCATTCCACCAATAATGATACAGCTGTCTTCCTCCAAAACTGTTCACTTCCAACATCCAGACCAAAGGGAACAGGAGGCTAGCAAAACAGCAAAAACCCTTTTTAGCACATGATAAATCATTGTGTTATACTTTATGTATTAGTGTTTAATCTTACTTAGCTCATTTGGGTAGGGACAGATCCATATTGGCCCTGTATGGATATCTTACCTGCTTTTTTTGATTTTTAATAATGGTAACTTCTCCCCTGGTGACCTGGTAGGAGGGGCAGAGTGTTGACACCTTTCAGCCTTGATCCCTAGAATGATGCTGTTGGACGGCTAGTTTGCAGGGCACGAGCATGGATGTCGGGGCCTCAGGGAGCTGACTTGGGGACCAGGAAGGTTTGACCTTGTTGAGGACTGTGCTTGCTGTGCCCTTCCTGCTCTGCTGTTAGGGCTTCTACCACAGGCCCTGCTGTAGTGATCTCCAGAAGCATCCTTCCTGCTTGGTTTCCCCACTGCCCTGTGCAGGGCGCTCTGAGAGTCCCCCCAAGGGTCATAGCCCCTCAAGTGCAGTAGAAGAAATTGATAAAACTGCATATAAATGCTCATGCATTTAAAGGAAGAATTGTGTAATCTTGGGTTACTTTCAAGGTACAACTCTGTCGATCCCCAATACTGCCAGCTGCACTTTCCTGTTGGGGTTTCCTCTAGTGAAATACTTTGAAGAGCCTGGTGGATTTGTAAGCTTAGATGGGCCAAAAGCAAAGGGTAGGGCACTTTTCCGGTTGCGTTCATGTAGACAGGCACCTGGTCCTCTTTTCATTCTTTAACTTCCTTGGGTTTCAACCTATTCCTGATGGAAGAGGTACCATCCAGGTTCTGGTTGGTGGGGTGGCATGAGATTTTGGAATCTAGAGCTGGATCCTTTTTAATCCCTACTTTGTTTATAAACTCTCCATCCTGCTCTCATTCTTCTTGGCCAGTGTCAAGTTTTGCAGCTAAACTATGAAGAAATTATTATTAAAAAAAAAAAGGAAAGTAAACTGTAAAGTAAAATACACCAGTATTCTCCCAGGTTAAGTGCTAAATCAGGAATGTGTGATTTGAATGGTCTTTTTTCCTGTTCTGCTTACTCTTCTAACGTGCATATGCACGTTTGATTAACTGGATCAACATTTGGCTTGGGACAGGTATACCAAGAGGCTTCTTTCCTATCTTCTAAAGTCTAGACCGTGAGTTGCTCAAGGACATAAACAGTCATTCCCCGACATTCAGCAATTTTTTCATCCATCCAATTCTCACTGAACATGGTAAGTTAAGCCCTTCGACCAGACCTGTGCTTAGTACTGAGGATGGCAGCCGAGCTCCCAGAGAACTTTGTGTTGGCTTCACAAGACAAATGTTAAACAAGTAGTTCTTTAGAATTATTTTGGAAAATCCAAAAACAAGTAGAGGGTGTTGTCCCAGAGCACCTGTGCTGGCTGGGGAGCCCAGGAGACCAGGGACTAAAGGCTGTGGAAGGGGGTTGAGGGAAGCATGTTTCAGACAGAGAGGGCCGTGTCCTGCCATCTCCAAGAGAAAGAGAAGCAAGTGTCTCTGAAGACAGCATAGCTCCCCGGGTGGCTGGAGTGTCATATGTGAGGTGTAAAGAGGCAGGCAGGAGGCCCAGATCCATTTTTCACACTCATATGAAATATCTTGACCTGTCTCCATCTTTAGCCTAAAGGAAGTGTGCAGCTACGGAAACAAAGAAGAGCCACAGTCTGATGTCCTTTTATAAAAAGCATCCTACCTATCGTAGAGAGTATATATAGGGCATGCAGAGGGTGGGGAGATAAGTTTGGGTTAACTGAGATTAGGTAGGAGAGACGCGTGGGTCATGATGAAGGAGTAGAAATGATGAGAAGCAATGGATTCTAGAATGGTTAAAAAGTAGTAGCAAAAGGTACTAACAGGGAAAACACAGTTACTGACAGGGAGACCCAGTGAGTAAGCAGCTGTCACTGACTCTGGGCTTTGGGTTCGAGGATAAAGATCCCAACTTCTTTTTGTACTGTCTTTGGGCTGTAAGAAGCCCCAGTGGACATTGGTTTGGCGTTCAGATGAGAGCTGAGTTGTCATGGGAATTTGGGAATTGTCAGTGCTCTGACAATTGAGGCCATGGATGGGAATACAGGCCCTTAGTGTGAATATAGGAGGGTCTGAAGACCTCCAACAGGGAAAAGGTGAGTGAGGAAGAGCCTGCATATAGGGCAGGGCTGGGGCAGCCTGAGGAGAAGCTGGGAAGCCAGTGACCATCATAGGGAAAGACATGAATGCCACAGATGGTGTCCAGAATGGGGAGGAAGGGCACAAAGCAGGACCCAAGTACATGGACCTTAAATTCTCCATCCCCTGTGCAAATCTGCTCAGACCAGGGATGAGAATATCATCTGCGCATTCAGAATGCAAGCTTGTGACTTATTTCTTACACAGACCCATCTGTCAGCAAAGCTTCAGGTTTCACTGGGATTTTTGGAAAGCTGATATCATATACCCCTTTTTTCTGGAGTGCAAGCATATTGATTCCTTCCATAGCAACTTCAACTTCCAAGGAAGAGGAGTTTTACCAGAGTAAAGACTCATGAACCCCAAAGTGGTACAGGGATTAATAGGACCCTGGCGGAAACACCACCAGCCATTTTCCCATGTCTGGCATCTCTCCTCTAAGCTCCTAATTTTGGACCTGGTTTTGCTGTACTGAAATGCAGATGGTGTGGCCAGGGATTGTTTTTTGGGGTAATACTCTCCTGGCGACGCAAGGGCCAGTATTCACATCTGAGTGAGTGCGCTGAGATGAGTCAGTGATATTTCCAGCAGTTTAACTGTAGCTCTGGTTCCTTTGTGCTTGAGGGAATCTGGTAAGTGGGGCATGTCTGAAGATGCATTTAGGAAGTTTTCCCATCTCCTCCCCACAAACCCCACACCAAATCCTTGTTTCCTGAAAAGAAAAAAAAATTTTTCCCCCTAGTCCCATGATTCTTATTCCTTGACTTTAAATTTTAAAATCTAAATCAAATGACCCATGCCGCAAAATAACGTGGCTTGCTACCTTGGATCCACATCACGAGAATGATTTTGATCCTCGTGTGATTTTTCCATTCACCTGGGGATCACCCAAGCCAAATATCTCAATGGGGGTGGCGGGCACGACGTCCTTCTTTTGGGTAATGTCACTGGTTTTGTTTGCTCGGGATACACGCTGAGTTAACCTCGTTGGCCTTTTCCCCAGGAATTGATGCGCGTACACGTGGTGGGCCATTATGCTGCTGCACCTGTGTAGTGTGAAGGTCAGTGTGTTTTTCTGATTCTAAGAACCCATCCATGTCATTCCATTATAAACCCACTCCGCTCATAATGGAATGTGCCTCAGCCCACCGCCCACCATGGCCACCTGGCCCAGGAGTTCTCCATGGGCAGCTCTGACATCTGAGATCCATCACCCGTCCCTCCCCTGCCCCCTGCATCCACCCCTATCGACCGTGCTCCATTTCGAGATGATGTTTTTTTGCATGTCAAGTTTCCCTTGTGTGATGTGAACCTACAGTTGTCACAAGTGAATTCGTACCTAGAAACAAGCACTCTGGGATTGCCCTTCCAAAAGGATAGCAGAGAACTCTGCGGGGCTGTCGGGAACTACCTACGGCTGATGTGAATGCACTGAAATTCACATGGAGACCGGAGCCGCGGTTTCTCTGGCTCACTCGGTCAGGCCAGCCACCAGGAGGTTGCTAGTTCATTGGAGGGGGTCTCTTGCAGCTAGGGGTGGGGGGGGCTTTCCCTGGAACAGCTTTTCACGGGTCCCTGCAGAATTCCTGCCACGTCTCCTGCTTCCTGTATATCACAGCTTTACAGCTGTCGGGGACAGCCCTGGTTTGTAATAATCATAGTTCACATTAGTGGACGCTGTGTCTCATGATCTGTGTTAGATGCTTTTGCTGCATGAATCCTCTCTCCCCATAACAGTCTGAAGAGGTAGGTATGACCGTCATCCCCATCTTATTTTTGAGGGAACTGGGCATGAAGGGCCATATCACTGCTGAGTCTCTGGGTGGGTAAGTGAGGAGCAGGGAGGGACCTGCCTATCTGAGCTGGCATCTCCACCCACAGGCCCTAGTGTGACAACCTGTAAATGAGGCTTTTGTCTGAAAGTAATGAAAAGCTCCCATCTGCATAGTACTTTGCAAATGTACTAAGCATATCCACATACATATTCAGCTAATCCGTGAACTAGCCCTGCGGGAAGGAGAGCAGAGCCCTGAGATGTTCAGTGAGCATCTCGGCATCCATCAGCTCTCAAAAGGAAGGCAGTCCTCACACTCGGGTCCCTCTTCCACCCCCAGCACTGCCTCTAACTCACCCACAAGGGAGCTGTCTGAATTAGGAAGTTCAGAGTAATGCGTTTAGGGAATGAGCACTTTATGTATTGTGTTCAGGAAGCATTAAATTAGTAGGTAATCCCATGCTGCCAAATGTGCAGGGACAATCCGAGGGCAGTGACTTTAAATGTTTTACTTTAAATGTTAAACTTTTCTTTTCTTACTCTGTTTCCCAGTTTGTTGTGCCGTCAGCAGCCCCTTTATTTCTCTGAGTTTGCTCAGCTATGCATCCACTAGACTTCCCCCTCCGGGAAGATTCAACTTTCTTTAGGAGAATGCTTTTCCCAACACACAGCACTCCTGTCTGTTTACATTCCCCTGGGACTTTTTGAAATTTTCTCTTTGGCTAGAAAGATACAATAGGAAGACTTAAAAATACATTTGGAGGGCGCCTGGGTGGCTCAGTGGGTTAAGCCGCTGCCTTCGGCTCAGGTCATGATCTCAGGGTCCTGGGATCGAGTCCCACATCAGGCTCTGTGCTCAGCGGGGAGCCTGCTTCCCTCTCTCTCTCTCTCTGCCTGCCTTTCTGCCTACTTGTGATCTCTGTCAAATAAAAAATAAATAAAAATCTAAAAAAAAAAAAAAAAAAAGGAAAGAACACAGCTGTTCCTACCCCCTTATTAAAAAAAAAAAAATACATTTGGATACATTTAACCTTCTGGGAGAATGTTCTCACTTGCCTCTTTTCAGGACTGGTATCTTGGAAAGTTGCAAGCCTTGACTGCAACTACAAAGCTAAGTGGGTACACAGATAATCTCAAGGGATTTTATTCAGCAATCCAAGAAACATGCTGTCCAACTATTCTCCCTTGACATTTATGGAAGTGAGCCCTACCTGATTAACAGGAGGGAGAAGACAGAGATCAGACTTACGTTCCCAAAGCACTTACTTTGTGAAATATAAGCATAACCCCAACTTCCTACACAACAGTGACACTAGAAACAACCTTATCCCCAGTTTCTGTGGAAAGTCAGTGCAAAACTTCTTGTCCCAAATTGCATGATAAAGGAAATGTTACAGCCCCATTACTAATGTGTATTTTGTTGAGACCTTCAAAACTGAAAATAATCCCAAGGTTTCCTATGCCTTTCTGTAATACTTTCCCAGAAGAGTCACCATGGTCCAGAAGAAGTCTGCATTACTAGCTGGATTTATTTAAAAAAAAAAAAAAAATCTGGAGGTGAACGAGAGATCACTAATGCAGATATCTGACCATTTTATGCAGATATACTTTTCAGGTTCTGGAATGATCCTGAGCATGATGAATGCTAATCTCTAGAAGAAGCCCCAATAAGGGGGAGTTTCATACTGAGACCAGTGATTCTCACCCAGGGGTAGGTCTCAGATCAGTAAGTATAGCTTTGTGTGTGGAGCCCAGTCATCTGCATTTGTAAAAGTCTCGGGGGTGATTCTTATATGCACCCCTGGTTAAGAACTAGCGGCTAAAACTGATGGGAATTAAACCTCTCTGTGTCTATAAATGAGAATAGAACCGAAATCTATACTGCAGATCTTCATGCTAGAGAGAGAGGATGTTGTTGCTCAAAGACAGGCTTCCTAAAGCCTGTAAAAGGTCCGTTTTGAAAAAGCAAACAAACATTAGGGTTTATGTGTTGCAACGATTAGCTTCTGTGTGTCTGTCGGGTCCCCCAGGGCATAGATACTGGTTGTGCAAGAGAGAAGTAACACTTGTGAAAGGAGAGAGGAAGGAAAACCGGTTGGGGCCTTCAGCCTGACGGTCTCCACCACCCCGGGGGGACCCTTGGGAGCAAAGCCTGCGGGCTCAGAAACACCCATGTTGGGTGGGGAACAGCCAGGCACTTGGAGCCCCACTGAGCTCGGAGCACTGTAAGAAGACCGCGACCACACCCTGTAAACTGAGGGGTCCCTGGAGGAGTTGGCAGCTGGAAACAATGAGTCCTTAGCGCCATTGTTTGCCACATACTCCAGAGACTTTATAAAAAATCGGTTCTGGGCTTTTCAGAATTTGGTCAGAAGCAGCTGGAATAGGGAGGCAGAATGAAGATGGGGTCTTTGCTGGAAATCACTGTCTTCTGTAGAGGGAGAGGGGGGAACGGAAAAAAGAGGGAGACAAACTTGGCTCATTAGACTTCTGTCTGTGTGAGGGCAGGTGCTAGAAGCCAGGGCTTGGTAGAACAGGGCATGAAGATTTGAGGGATCTTAAAAACTCCTCATGTAGGAAGTGAAGCCCAGAGAGGTTGTGCACTATCCCAGATCATTCAGAAGGGTAGGACTCAAGGGATCCATGGGGTCAACCTCTGCCCCACCCAGCTTCATGTCTGCCCGAGACCACACACCCCTCCTGAAACAGAACGTTCCTTGTCTCTTCATTCTCCTTGACCTCAATCTCTGTATGACAAAAAGAAATTGTATATCTTCCTAACTTTAGTGTTTTTGTCAAAAAGTCTTCCAAACTGAAAATGATCCCAAAGTTTCCTATACCCTCTCCCCACACCATCACTTCCTAGAGGTGAGTTCTGTGTCTAGAATGTTTTAGTAGACAGAGGTGGGGATCCTTGGGCATCTGAAGCCCACAGCCAGCTTCCCTAAATAGCCACCATATCTCTGTCTTGCTTTTCAGTTATAGTCATTCAGGCATAAATGGAAAGTCATCAAAGGCCTTGAAGTCCATCCCACAATGGGTCATCTTGACACCAGTAGAAAACCAGCCAAAGAGAATCTTGAATTCTCTTCATTTATTGGCTTGGGAACTGAACTGAAAGATCCACCGCTCACTCCTTCCCCTCCTCCTCCACCTCTCCTATCCCTCTCCCCCTCATAGACTGCAGGTTCCGAAGCCCCGAGCCACTGGATAGAAATAACTAGTAGAGAAGCTCTGAAGCTCCCTGCACATGAAGCCACAAACTCTAGACCTCACTGAGTTGGGGACCACCAGGCTCTCCCCACAGCTGTTCTCTACTCAGTGCCTTGAATTCAGTTTTACTAGACTATGAGAGAGAAATTGTGTATCTTGCACTGCTAGTGGGTGAGCTGAGTCATGCCCTTGGCAGAGTCAAGGAACTACATCAAGGAGACCAATCCTTAGGTGAACCTAGAAGGGGTCTGACCTGACAGAGGAGGTCTCCTTCAGGGGCCACTCGCCCTCTGCCCCCCAACACGTGATGGGCACCCCCTCCTCACCTCGCTCAGTACCCAGATCACCTGGGGAGCGTTGGCTCGGTCTGATACCTGGGAGGAGCTCTGCTACCAGTATTTTCCCATTAGGAAGCAGCAATCTCAGGCCAGAAATAATACTCTCCTGCTGACTTGCTCACAGCCTGTCCCAATAATTGTTCTGAGCGTCATCTGACGCAGCAGTCCCAGCAGAACGGGCCACACAAGCTCAACTCTGTCCACCATGCCCAGCAGGACCAGAGCCTCCGGCACAGAGCAGGACTGTGGCATTGAACATCCTCTTGGTCTGCCCTTTAGAAGGTGTCTTGTTTTGAATATGTGATCTGTCCTGTTCTTTCAAAGTAAGTGCTTTTATCCAAGGTCTGGGCTGTCCTTTAAACATATTTTTCTCTCACTTAAAGGGAAGTGTATTTCTAGTTATTTCTAGGCTCTTTTGTGGACTCAGCTTGAGAAAAGGAGACAGGTAGGGGAAGGGCGCTTTTGTGTGCAACTTAAAGATCGGTTGAAACTAGGGCATGCACATTGCAGAGCTGTTTTCCTCAGACAGCAGGTGGCTGGAAACGTGCGTGTGTAGCTAATTGTCTGGAGCTTTGCTTTTGAAGTAGCATGTAGTGAGTGGCTTTGTTCAAGCAAGGGAGTGCCGGCTTTATATGTAGCCCCAAATGAGACGCCTCTCTTCTTGGAAGTGCTAGATTTAGAACCTGAATCTTCTTTTTCAGCAAGAACTAGAAGTCCCTTCATACTGCTTTTTTATCCCCTTATGCCCATTTGCATCGTGCCGAGTTCTTAGAGAACACAGCATCGCTGGGATCCTGCTGCTGTCTGAGTCCAGCACTGTGTGTCAGCAGATGTGGGTTCTGGGTCTGTTTGCTTAGTTATGCTTTCTTAGCGAAGAGTCATGTTTTACATGATTTCAAACAACAAGTCAGTATGTGAATGATCACGGCCAAATATATACTATACCAAGAATGGATATCTATTTTCTTTTGTCTCTTGCAGAGTTTTTGGGTTTTTTCCCTCATAAAGTAGAAATAGGATTTTGGAGTATTTTATTCTCTGTAAAAGTTTTGGATATAAATTATCCATGTCACTCTGGCCTCATGAACTGTTAGGTGTTAGATATCAGACCCCAGGATAAGGGTCCTAAGACACAGACTCATTCTGATTTGGATTATGGAGATGGAGATATGGACCCATCATGCATTATTAATTTGGCAACTGTTTATTGAGCACCTACTGTGTACCAGACACAGTTGTGTTGGAGACATGGTCGTGAACAAACAGGCCCCTGCCCTCATGGGGATTTCTACCTAGTTGTGCGAGGGGGGTTTTCAGAAATTAAAGTAAGTATACAGTATGATATCAGGAATTGGGACATTCTACAAAGAAAGAGAGAGCAGGGTAAGGTTAGATAAAGAAGGGTAGAGAAGGTAGAGAAGAGAGGACCTGGGGACACCTCGGATTGCCTGCTTTGCCATTGTACCCCAGCTTTGGGTATCATCTCCAAAAACTCATGTTATCTCTGAACTTGCATAAAAATTTAACCCAGAAGTTATCAAGTCATCACTGCTATCCTTCCTGGCAACATTATTTTATTGGGCTGCATTTTTTTTTTATAGTTGTTGTCGGTTTTGTATTGAGGAAGGGTTTGAGTCTATTGATGAATTTATTGAAAAAAACAGACAATTTGATATAAAAATTCAAAGTCTGAGATTCTTTTGAAAAAAAAATCAATAGTTCTTACAGTATCTGGTCCACGTTGTGCTTGGCAGCAGTTGTCGGGAGCTGAGGGAGGCAGTCCCTGTTAAATCAGGGGGCGTATGACCTTCAGATTGTCATTGTTCCCACTTCGCTCACCTCCTGCTGGCCTCTGAAGGCAGCCCCGGTTCCAGCCCATTTTGATGCCAGTCGTGCAATGCTCAGAGCGGTGGTGTACGAGGGACTACGAGGGAGCCTTGCTTCCTGGATGGGCGCTGGGGATCTTTCCCTTCACACAGGCTCTCACATAGCCCGGCAGAGCAGGGGACTCAATGATTTATACTTCTTTCACTCATGACAGTTGCAGGTCTAAGTAACTAAGAAGCTCTTGGAGTTATGGGTACCATTACACTCCTGCCTAATTAAAACTCAAGCCCATTCTTTTGTTATTTCATCTTTTGTCCTTTATCAATTCAGTCCACCGAAACCTTCCCGGACTTTCTCTTCTCCAAAATGCAATTAACCCAAGTATGTTACTTTGTTCCAATTACCATTTATTTCATTTCAGTGTGGCTTTCCATAGTATGATGCCATTCATTACCTGGCATCGGAGTGTGACCACAGGAATTCCAAGAGCTAGACCTGAGGCTCCTGGGTCATATGCCCTGGGATCCTCAGGTCGCCTCCCAAGAAGGTTAGCATTCAGGAGTGTCCTCCTCCTTGTTTGTACTGGTTCAACCAGTGTTTGGATATTTCTGAATGTATATAATTGTCATAACCATATGTTTGCGGTCCCCCTAATCAGTGTGTAAGTGTGATTTTCACTTAAATCCATGATGGATACTAGATTCTTTGCTAAGCAATGCCCTCTCCCCTATTGCACGTGTCCCTCCTCATGTCAGAATCACACATCTGAGTGTCCTTTACAACATTTTGCCCTGGTTAGTATCCCTGTCAGTGAGGGGCAGTTTGACCCTCACTCACAGGCCTGTGCTCATTTTCCGGGAGTGGATCTCTTTGTACCCACCGCAGGGTTGCAGCTGCCTCAATGCAGAAACCAACAACTCTGGCATCAGCTGGAAGCTCAGACATGCAGACTGCCAGGCCCATTCGGGAAATGCTGATTCAGTATCTGCCATTTTAATAAGTGTCCCAGGAAATTCATGTAGACCTTTAAGCATTGACCACAATATAAAATGTCCTTGGGAACTAAGTAATTTATCAAAACATCTAAATGGTCATTAGGGAAAAAACAATCTGTCAGTATAGTTGAACGGAGGATGTAGAACGTGGAAAAAGCAATTAAAGTCCCTAAAAAACGGTTGTTAAATTAAATAAGATGTTATTACCAGGCAGGCGAGACAGAAAAGTGATTAAGAGCTGACGTAGGAGTCCAGTGGCCAACAGCTAGGTTGTTACCAGCCTGGTCCTCTGCAAGTTCCCCTGCTCAGTAGATAGAACCTTCCATAGGGCTTGGAAATACATCTTCAGCTGTGTGGGATCCACCAGTGAAGACTGCTTCAGTAGCTTTCTGCTGAGAGGCAAGCATCTAATTTCTGAAAAATCTTCAGGTCGTTTTGAAGCCCAGTTGAGTTTGGGAACCACAGGCCCCTCATGGAGCCTCTAACTCCCCTTTTCTTGAAGGAGGACAGTAACGTGGGTTTTTTAGAGAACTTAATGGTAGCACAAAGAGAAAGATTGTGTCAAATGCCTTACACGGAGTAGCTGTTCAACACAAGTAGTGATCATGGCAAGGGTGATGATAGGGATGGGGATGACGGAGATGATGGATCATAGATTCTTTTTTTTTTTTTTTTTTTGATGTACAAAGATGTCATTTATTACAATCATGAAAAAAAGGAAACCATTTAACCATCCCCCAGATAGGAGGAAAAGCTAAAGAAGCACTGATGACTTCTTTTTTTTTTTATTTTTTTATTTTTTATACACATATTTTATCCCCAGGGGTACAGGTCTGTGAATCGCCAGGTTTACACACTTCACAGCACTGACCAAAGCACATACCCTCCCCAATGTCCATAACCCTACCCCCCTTCTGCCAACCCCCCCCAGCAACCCTCAGTTTGTTTTGTGAGATTAAGAGTCACTTATGGTTTGTCTCCCTCCCAATCCCATCTTGTTTCATTTATTCTTCTCCTACCCACTTAACCCCCCATGTTGCATCACCACTTCCTCATATCAGGGAGATCATATGATAGTTGTCTTTCTCCGCTTGACTTATTTCGCTAAGCGTGATATGCTCTAGTTCCTGGATCATAGATTCTTAACTGGGGAAGACGGTGGTGAGAGCACTGATGATGGTGATGGTGATGATGATGATGATGGTGTAGGTTCCACTTACACGCCTGCTGGATAGGCACCGATCTGCATCCTTTTTTCTGAAATAGAAGCTTTACTTTATATATGGATCAGTGTGGAAGCCCAGTAACAGAAATTGTCAGAATAAATAGGATTATTTTATTCTGGTGTCTGCTAGGCCTGCACCAGATATGAATCCTTTTTAATAATTCTGGGTGTTCTATTTTAAGTTTTTTACATTTATTTTTAATGGAAGTATAGCTGACCTATTATACTAAGAGGAACAAGCTTCCAGTTATAAAATAAACAAGTCATGGGGGTGAAAAGTATAGCATAGGGAATAATAATGATGGTGTTTTATGTTTACCTTGTACTTTCAGTTTTCCAAGTGCTTTGCTGTACATCATCTCCCTTGACATTCCGTTTGATCTTAAGGGATGCACAGAGCTCTCATGTGATCTTAACATCACTGGATAAGGACACAGAGAAGCCAGGGGCTTGCTTAATTCTGCTCACTGCACAACCTCAAAGGGGCTCAGGTCTTTGGACCCTGGGTCTCTATAGAAACCCTATAGAAACTGTTTGCTGTATTTATACTAAAAGCTCTTTTTTTTTTTTTTTTTAAGATTTATTTATTTGACAAAGTGAGAGAGAGAGAGACCGTGAGGGAGGGAACACAAGCAAGGAGAGTGGCAGAGGGAGATGCAGGCTTCCCACTGATCAGGGAGCCTGAAGCGGGGCTCGATCCCAGGACTCTGGGATCATGACCTGAGCCGAAGGCAGACGCTTAACCAACTGAGCCACCCAGGGGTCCCTAAAAGTTCATATTAAGGAAAGTTTCCATGGCAAATCTTTTTGGTTGAGGGCTGATGAATTCCCCACTAATTGTTAGATTAATAGTTGTCTGGGAAATATCTTTGTTTCCTGAGTCAAGTGCTAAGTTAGTTTTACTTTTAGGTTTTTTCAAAACTGAGGCCAGAGAGGATTTTTTTTTTTTAATGGAGAATCAATGACTACTGAGAGAAAAATAATAAAGGCCCACTTAACTGAAAAAATAACATGATTCTGGTAATTATTAGAAGAAAATATGACATGGTCCACTAACCCTATATTATAGTACTTGTATCTGTGATTTTTCATGAATTCCCTAAGGTAATTAGTTTTATGAAGTATTGCCAGGTGACACTTTTCTACTTTCCAAGCTCACTTGGAAATCTCCAATAAACACTCCGACTAGAAAGCTATGTCAAGAAGTTTTGCAGAATGTACTAGAGAGCATATCTATCAAACATTATTAAGTCAATACATAGTCCACTGAAACCACCCTCCTGGAAACCTCGACAAAAAGCTCCTTGCCTCCTCCACTATTGTTTTTCCTTGGCAGAGAGTTCACCCCTCCAGCTCACCAGAACATGATATAGGAAAGTGTGTGGGGACCCAGGGCCCTCTCAGCTCCAGCTGCTTTAAATTGTCATCCCTCCTCCCCTCTCTGCCAGCGCTGGTCCTACCTTTCAGAGAAATGGCCAGTCTCTACTCTCTTGAAAACCATAGGACCAACTGTAACTTTTATCTGTCTAAAATTGTGTCCACCCCAAGGCCCTGTGGTGTCACTAGAAGGAAGGGTTTTGAATTACTGTCTCTTAAGTCACTTTCTCATTACTCACTGGGCAGTCCAGTGCTGTTACTGTATACTCATTCCAGTAATCCGCTTTCTGTTTTTTTAGCATCCGTGTGTGAAAAGAGTAATTGCAAGTCAAGAAGGGGAGCACAATGTCTTGGTTAATTGTTATGGTAGATTAAAAATTAGTGTCCCAATTCTACATTATTTAAGAATTAGGCATGTAGGGTGCCTGGGTGGCTCAGTGGGTTAAGCCACTGCCTTCGGCTCAGGTCATGATCTCAGGGTCCTGGGATCGAGCCCTCCGTCGGGCTCTCTGCTCAGTGGGGGGGCCTGCTTCCCTCTCTCTCTCTGCCTGCCTCTCTGTCTGCTTGTGATCTCTCTCTGTCAAATAAATAAATAAAATCTTAAAAAAAAAAAAAAGAATTAGGCATCTAGAAGCCCAATAGGTGTGCCCAATGCAATCCACATTGCTAACCCATTTATGATGATTCTTCATCTGGATTCCTACTTTCAAGCCAGAAAGTTTGAAATGAAAACAACTGAGGTGCTACAGATACTTTCTTACTACAGATTCATTACTTCATAAATATTTATAGAGTGGTCACTCTGGGCCAGATGCTGTGCTGTATGCAGTCTACTGAAAGAGAAAACTCACTCAAACCATAACCCATATGGGCATTCAGAAGGAAAAGAACATTGCTCTATGAGCACATGTAAGGGGGATATTTACCTAGACTGGGATTTAGGAAGTGTACCTGAGGAAGGGACGGTTACCAGGGAATTGACATATGAATTATAGTTAACGAGGTAAAGGGGAGATTGTCTTATTATAAAAATTGTCATCTGCTTCCAAGAAAATCTGACCTCATTATTTAACATGGAGAGGTGTGAAAAATAAAGCAAGTTAATACTTTCTAGTTCATCTTTCCAGAACAATCTTCATAATATCTAAAGTGTACTGCTCATTACCTTACAAACCATCTCCTGTATTTCTAGGCAATTGTTCTTCATGTTATCGCATACTCTAGATCAGTAGTAGGCTCTCATAATATTTTGAGAGTCTTCAAGGAAAGAATAATGACTGGTTATCTACTTTATCCAACTACCCGAAATAATAAATTTGCAGAGTTAGTATGTTGGTCACAGAGCCATGTGTGACAGAAGAGGTCTACTGAGCACCATAAAAGGGAAGAATCACATTTCAAGCCAAGTAAAAATATAGCAGAGTAAAAGATGAGCACCAGATTAATTTCTCCCAATTACTAATACCATAGTGAAATGCTGGAATAATTAATAAGTAATGCATTAGCCTAATGTGTGCCAAGGGAGTAATTGGTTAAGTAAAATCTACTGCCCTCAAAGCAATATTTCTTAGAAGAGTGCATTCTCTTCTTTATCTCCTTCCTCTGTATATGGCTCCCCCCTCCCCTCCCTTCCAAGGGAAAAAAAAATGGATATAGATACGTATTGTCAATCATTCATTTGATTCTATTTATGCTCTGTTAGGCTCAGTTTCAACCTGAGGTCTAAATATTTTAGTATAATTGGTACAGAAATCAGGAAACAAAAAGGAAAAATGTTGACTCTTTTCCTGTTCCAGAATTAACAATTTGTGTTACAGTATTACTACTAGGCATTTGCTCATTCTTTCCATTGTTCATTCATTTTGTGACCCTTAACTGATTACCATAGTAAGAGCTGTGGGGTCCCCCAAATGGACAAGACACAAACAGATGTTTAGATAAATATGGCATGTGTGTTGATATTCCAAGAGGAGACATTAGTAGTTATTCATAAAAGACTTTTGTGGTCAAGTAAACTAGAGATACACTGGATTGAGGCAAACATTCGATTTCTTCACTGCAGGACCTCTCAGAGAGTTTCAGGTGTGTGAGAGGGAAATTCAGAAATGTAGCATTTTTAAAAAAATATTTATGTACATTAATGTATATTTATTAATATATTTTTTCCCAATTTATTTATTTTCAGAAAAACATTATTCATTATTTTTTACCACACCCAGTGCTCCATGCAAGCCGTGCCCTCTATAATACCCACCTCCCACCACTTCAAACCCCTCAGACTGTTTTTCAGAAATGTAGCATTTTTTTAAAACATCATCCACTGACTCATGATTCCTTGCTTATGCCCTGGGATTTGTACATTTAAGCAGGATTCTGCCTTCCGGGTAAGGAGGCTGACATTAGCAGAGCCCATTATGACCCCTAGCAGGAGGCATGGGGATCTGCTCAGACTTCTCTCTGGGATGGAGGGACAGTGGCAAACCTCTAGTGGTGAAGAGGTAGAAAACCAGGACAAACCATAGTCATACAGACCAAGCAAACTTGGTGGCAATTTATTTTATTTGCATTACTAATTTTAATAATATTAAGCATTAATAGTAAAAGCAAGGCTTTGAGGGTCAATAAGGTCAGGAATTTCAGCAGACTGGATAAAGTCTATAGGCTCTTGCTTCAGATTTTTTAGGTTTGTATCTATGTTTTGCCACTGCTGATTTCTATGACCCAAGGCAAGTTACCTTACCTCTCTAAAGTTCAATTTTTTTCATATGTAAATGGAAATTACAATAACAATACTGCAAAGAAAGAAAGAGAACCCTTATATAAGTATATGTTACAATGTATATAATTGCTAATATTCTATTTTGATCTATAAAAACTGCAGTTTCATAAGGCTCACAGTGATAAGGTTAAAATGCCTTGTCTTTTTTCTGACACAAAAATATGCTTCTCCTATTCTCTGACACTAACTGGGTGTCCAGAGATTCAGTTCATTTCTGACACTAACTCCCAGAATCAGCATAGACCCTATAGTTTAAGGACTCAGCCCCACTACACTGCTCCTCCCTTTAGGCCCTACCTACAAATGGGGTGCCCAGGCCAATTATAAATTCTTCCCAGCCAAGTATAAATTCCAGGGTTCCCGTAACTCCTCCTGGTGATCAATAGTTTAGTGGAAAGACTTACAGAACTCAGAAAAACACTATTCTTAACATTGTAGTGTATCATAAATCATTCCAGTTAGCAGCCAGAGAGACATAGAGCAAGATCCTAAAAGGTATAGGCATAGGAGCCTCTGTTTCTGTAGAGCTGGGGTGCCTCTTGGCATATGGATTTATTCACCAACCTGGAAGCTCCCCTGAACCCTGTCATTAGGAGTTTTTAATGGAGGCTTCATTAGGTAGGCATGATTGATTAATACATTGGCCATTGGCACCTGATCTGAAAGTTCCAATCTTATGATTGCAGGTTTGGTTTTTCTGGTGACCAGACCCATCCTAAAGCTCAGAGCCCATGAAGAGTCACCTCATCAGCATAAATTCAGGCATGGTTGAAAGGGGCTTATGCAAATAAGAAAAAGATGATCTTATCACTCAGGAAAATTCCAAGGGTTTACGTAGCTCTGTGCCAGAACTGAGGACAAAAACCAAATATAAGACCTGAAACCACACACCTCTTACAAGAACAAATGTAAATACATATCTCCTAAGAACAGAAAATTCTCAAACTGAATCAAACTACAAAATTTATTTGTATCGTATTTAAAGATTTATCTATTATTTATTTATTTATTTATTTATTTATTTAAAAGAGAGAGAGAGAACAAGCTGGGAGAGCAGCAGGCAGAGGGAGAGGGGGAAGCAGGCTTCTCGCTGAGCAGGGCGCCCTATGCAGGGCTCGATCCCAGGACCCTGAGATTGTGACCTGAGCTCAAGGTAGACACTGAACTAACTGAGCCACCCACATGTCCCATGTATATCATATTTAAAGGAGATGTCTAAAAAGTAAATGATTAAGAGAGAAAAATGAGAAATAAAAACAATAAAAGTCAACTTACCATCAAGTCAAGTACTGTTTTCTGGAAAAATTTTCTTAATGTGACAAGGATGATAATACTATATTGATGAAAACTACAGTCTTCAGTGAAAGAGCCATGATTCTCTCTGCTTTTCCTAACAATGTAGCACTGAAATAGGTAAAGCTGCAGGAAATGAGCAGAAATGTACATCTGTTGAGAGTTTTAACTCATTCTTTGGCATACAGATGTGACATAAATATTATTACACAGAAGCCAAATAATATATAAAGTTAAAATTATACCAGTTGTGCTTACTGCGGCAGCACATATACTAAAATTATACCAGTTTTTGGTGCTGCATGATGGTTCCTGATTCCACATGCAAGAAGCTGGAAAATTTCCACTCCATCCTAATGAACAGGAAGCTGAACACGCTGCAAAGTCACCAACTCCTCCTGAGTAGTTAAGAGAGGGGAAGACATAGCGCACACTGCTGCCCCCCAGGACTGGTGAGCCAGACTGGCAAATACAGGGAGTTGTGACTTACCCAAGTGAAGACTTATGAGAAGAAACAGCCACAGGAATCACACTGAAGGAAGAAAGTGCTGTAATTGATGGATGGCTGGAGGCTCAGTGCAGACAACTCGGAGAATCAGAAACCCCAGGGACCTAGTCTTAGGGGGCTGCCATGATTTTGAACGATTTAACCTCCAGGAGCTCAATCTGGTTCTGACAATAAATATCAGGGGGAAATACCCTCATACTTCTGGCAGAGGGAGGGGAAAAGGAACATCTTGACATACCTCAGAGCACTCTGTTCTTCTTAACAAAGCCTGTCCTCAGTGGAAATTAGTTGACCAGAGTCTAACCTGTTAGATTATTATCAGAGCCTAAGTGACCAGGGTGCTGGGGGAGGAGGGAAATGCCCAACTCAACCCACTCTAGCTACCCTGTCTCACCTAATGGGGGAGAAAAAAATGAAGAAACACTTATGAAATTGTTGGGAAGCAAGAATTTGTGTCCTTTCAAAGTCCATCTAGGTGAATTAAGGACCACGGACATACCATGGCCCATGGACCAAGGACTGACATGAGGCAGATTAACAGGAAATCAAATTTAGTAGTGTATGTAATCCACACAGATACAGAAATTCCTAAGACAGGGAAAAAAGGAGATACATATGCTGTTCTGGACTAAGGAAAAAGGGGTAGGAGTCTAGGATTTCAGAGGATGGGAGCATCCCTATCTCTAGGAATCTCGAGCATTCCTATCTCCTTATCACAAATGTTTGGTAATTGGATGTTTGTCCTACCATATAGATGAGTAACTCAGATAAAAATTTATCTCTGTTAATAACCCATATTCTTGGAAAGACCCCCAATTTAGATTCATCTGTGAGGTTAAAGGAAGGGAAAATGTTTCTCTTGAGCCCACATGTTCTCAAGTGCCTTAAGCTCAAAGTAACCCACATACCACAGTGTCCTGAACCCCTTCAAACCTCACACTCTTACTTAAAGACAGTCCTAATCATTGGACTAAAGAATGTTCTCCTACCCCAACATCTCACTACCACATTACTAGAGGCTTACTTGAGCAGTTCCTTTACCCCTATACATCATGTCAGGCTATCAGGGAAAAAGTGACAAGGCATACTAAAAGGCAAAAAACACAATTTGAGGAGACAGACCAAGCATAAGAACCAGACATGACAAGGTTGTTAGAATCATCAGACTGGGAATTTAAAATAATTGTGATTCATATACTTCCTCAAGATTTATATGCCACGGACTCTAGTGAATAAAGTAGACAGGATGCAAGAAAAGACAGGCAATGTAAGCAAAGAGATTAAATCCTAAGAAATGCTTGAGATAAAAATTACTATAACAGAAATGAAGCATGCCTTCGAGATGGGCTTATTAGAAGAGTGGTCACTGCCAAGGAAAGAATCTCTGAGCTTGGGGATATCAGTGGAACCCTCAAAAACCTGAAAAGGAAAGAGAAAAAAGACTTAAAAAAAAAACAAACAGAGCATAACATCTAAGGATTGTGGGGCAACATACATGTCATGGGAATGCCAGAGAACAAAGAGAATAAAGAACAAAAGAAATATTTGAAACAATGACTAAGAATTTCCTCCAAATTAATGTCAGACACTAAAACTATAGATCCCGAAAGCTCAGAGAACACCAAGCAGAATAAATACCAAAAAAATTACACCTAGGCATATCAAATTCAGACTATAGAAAATTAAAGATAACTCTGAAAGAAACCAGAGTAAAATAACACCTTACCGATAGAGGAACAAAGAAGAGACTTACATCTGACTTTTCCTCAGAAACCATGCATCAAGAAGAAAGTGGAGTGAAATATTTAGTGTTTAGAGAAGAAAGCCACCAATTTAGAATGTGCTTTCCTCATTCAAAAGTTTTCTCTTTCAAAAGTGAAGGAGAAATAAAAACTTTCTCAAACAAAAATTGAGGGAATTTGTTGCCTGTGGACATGTCTTGAAAGACATGTTAAAAGAACTTTTTAGAGACAAGAAAAATAATATGGGTCAAAAACTCAGATCTACATAGAGAAGGGAAGAACACTGAAGAAGGACTAAGTGAAGGTAAAATAAAAACTTATTTTTCTTGTATTTCTTATTTTTCTCATATTTCTTATTCTTTTTTTTTTAAAGATTTTATTTATTTATTTGACAGAGAGAGATCACAAGTAGGCAGAGAGGCAGGCAGAGAGAGAGAGAGAGGAGGAAGCAGGTTCCCTGCTGAGCAGAGAGCCTGATGCGGGACTCAATCCCAGGACCCTGAGATCATGACCTGAGCCAAAGGCAGCGGCTTAACCCACTGAGCCACCCAAGCGTCCCTCATATTTCTTATTCTTTAAGATTTTATTTATTTGTCAGAGAGAGAGAAAGAGAAAGTGCACAAATAGACAGAGTCTAAGAGAGAAGCAGGCTCCCTGCAGAGCAAGGAGCCAGACACAGGACTCGATTCCAGGACTCTGGGATCATGACCTGAGTCAAAGACAGTGGCTTAACTGACTGAGCCACTCAGGCATCCCTCATATTTCTGATTCTTAACTGATCTAACAAGAAACAGTTTGTTCAAAGTAATAGTAGCAACAATGTATTTGATTGTATATGCTTATGTGGATATATTATGTTAACACACATATATATATATGTGTGCTTATATATGAGTGAAATGAATGCCAATAATGATACAACAGAGGGAAGGAAGGAATCAGGATTCTTTTGTTATTATAAAGTACTCACACTATCCATGATGTGGTATAGTGTTATTTGAGAGTAGAGTTAGATTAGTTGTAAATTTATATTGGTAACACTAGGACAACCAAGAAAATAAGAAAGGAGAAAAAATGGAGTCACATAAAATTCCTTTTTAAAACCACAGAGAACAGAAAAAGAGTGGAAGATAGAAATAGGAACAAAGAATATGGGCAACAAATAGGAAACAATACCAAATATGATAAATACTAATATAAGTATATCAGTAATCATTTTGAAGATCAGTGGTCTAAATGTACCTATTTAATGTTAGAGATTATCAGAATGGATCAAAAAACTGGGCCCAAATATATGTTGTCCATAAGCAACCAATATAAATATAAATATAAATATAAAGGGATATATGGATTGAAAGTAAATGGATGGAGAAAAATGTGCCCTACTAATACTAATCAGAAGAGTAGTATATTAATTTTGAATAGTGGAATTCAAAGCAAAGACATTTATCAATTTTGGATAGCGGAATTCAAAGCAAAGACATTTATCAGAGCTAGAGAAGGGTATTACATAATGATAAAGGAGTCAGTTCTCCAAGAAATCATGACAGTCCTCTAATGTGTATGCACCTAAAACACCGTGTTAAACTACATGAGACAAAAACTGCATAGAGAAATAAATGAGCACATTCTCATAGCTGGATCTTTCAATACACCTGTATCAGAAATGGACAGATCCAAACAATCTGAGGGTTTTGGAGGGGTGAGGGGTAGGAGGTTGGGTGAGCCTGGTGGGTATTATGGAGGGCACGTATTGCATGGAGCACTAGGTGTGATGCATAAACAGTGAATTCTGGAACGCTGAAAAGAAATTTAAAAAAAGAAAAGAAATATAAAAAAAGAAAGAAAGAAATGGACAGATCCAACAGGCAGAAAATCAGTAAGGACAGTTGAGCTCAACATGCCATCAGTCTACTGGATACAGTCTACTGAGATCTATAGACGACTTCATCCAACAGCAGAACACGCATGCTTCTTAACATGGAACATTCACCAAGATAGACCACATTCTGGGACATAAAACACATCTTAAGACACATCTAAGAAGTAATGGAAATAATACAGTAGCTTCTATCAGACCACAATGAAATGAAGCTAAAAATCAGTTAACAGAAACTTAAAACCACCAAATGTATGGCGATTAAACAAGCACTTCTAAATAACACATGGGAAAAGTCTTTGTTTTTAGGTAGAGAGGGGAAGAGGGAGAGGGAGAGAGAGAATCTCAAGCAGGCTCCACTCCCAGGGCAGAGCCTCACGAGGGGCTTGATCTCACCACCCTGAGATCATGACCTGAGCCAAAATCAAGAGTGAGATGCTTAGGCAACTAAGCCACCCCAGGCACCCTATGTTATGGAAGAAATCTTAAGATGAGGTTTTAAAATATTTTAACTAATCGAAATTGAAAACCAATTTATCAAAATTCATGGAATGAAACAAAAGCAGTACTTAGAAGGAAATTTTTAGCATCTATTGGATCTATTAGGAAAGAAAGAAAATCTAATATCAATAATTTAAGTTCCCACCTTGTGAAACTAGAAAAAGAACAGCAAGTCAAAGCCAAAGTAAGCAGAAGAAAATAAATAATAGGAATCAGGGCAGAAATCAATGAAACTTTAAACAGATCATTTGTTGAGAAAATCAATGAAACCATAATGATTGCAATTACAGTTCTGCTCACAATACAATTAGACAAAGTTTTTAAAAAATCCCAACAATTTTTAAAATTGAAAAATAGTTTTGGCCAAAGAAGAAACTAAAGTTATAATTTTGACTATTTAGAAAATAATGTCAATGTGGTTATTGTACATTGAAACTTGTCAAATATTGCTAAAATTATCTATAGGGGAAAATTCACAATTATTATTTTTATTACTTAAAATCAAAAAGAAAATTACTAAATACGCTGATGAAGAAATTAGAGAAGCCCCAGCCAAACCTAAATTTAGAAAAAAAAAAGTTAAATAATTAAAATATAAGAAGAAATTGATGTGCTAAACATAAAATACAGGAAAACAATGGCATTGATAGACTTGCTCCTGGCAAGAATGAAGCAAGTGAGTGAGTAAAACTACCCCGGTGTGGGTCATCTCTCCTCCAGGAGTTCAGTCTTGATGAAAGTGTCAGTGCAGAAATTGACTCCTGGGAGGTCACACTATCTCCTGACAGGACCTGCCAACCACGTCGGGGCCATGACTTTGGTAGTGGTTGAGGCGGCAGGCGGGGTACCTGCCTTCTGGTGTACTGGGGTGAGCAGCTGAGCCAGCCAAGGAGAGGTATGATTAAGCAAGAAACAAGGGATTCTTGGTTAAACTGAAGACTTCATTTGGGAACCAAAAATCTTAACAAATAATCTTGGATCTTGAGCCACATATTTCCCCTGAAAAGTACGCATTTTTTTTTCCAGCAAAATTCTCTTGGGGGTTGTGTTACTGAGGAATGAACTGAGATGAGTATGTGGAACTTTTATTTAATAGCATACTATACTAGAAATCTGAAGGCCTGCAGGAGATTTAAAATTCCAACTCTTGTTATAACTTTTTAAAAGATTGTGAAATATAAAAATGCACATGAATCAAGTTTTAATATACTGTATGATGGGTGGGTGAGGCTGTCCATTGTACCATTTCTTTCTTTGAATTCTCAGGCATGGTTTGGCAGTGCAAGAACTCTGTAACATTAACAAATTCAATAAAAAGTAAATACATGGGGAAAAAAATGGCATTGATAAATAAATCTAAAAGCATTTATTTGAGAGAAGGCAACATTCTAGCAGACAGAGCTAATAAAAAGAAAACAAATATCCATGATTAGAATCAGAAAAGCCATATAAAATTACATAAAGTTCAAAGAAATATAACATAAGTTATTATGTTCAAAATTATAATACTATATTGTAAAGACTTGGATTAATCTCTTAGAAGAGGAAAATTACCATATTTGCAAAGTAGAAAATTTCAAAATACCAAAATTATGATAGAAATTATAAAACTTGACAGAGAGTACCTATTAAAGTGTCCAGAACCACACCATTTTAGAAATTGATTGAGCCACCCAGGCGCCCCTAGTAGGGCATTTTTAGAGCACTGGTAATAGCTGCCCAAAGTCTGAAACGTCTGGTAACACAGACTTGATCAAATGAAGGCAAGAATATAAAGCAGTGGTTTTCAACTGGGGGAGGGGGTGGTGGCCTAAGAGGACAACTGGCAATACCTGGAGGCATTTTGATTTTCACAGTTGGGTAGCTGCAGTTGGCGTCTGACTTGTACAAGCCAGGAACCCTACAGTGCACAAGACAGTCCCCATAGTAAAGAACCATCTTGCTTAAAATATAAAGCCAGGTTGAGAAACACAGTAAACGTACTGTGTGTGTGTGTGTGTGTGTGTGTGTGCGCGCACGCGCGCGCGCACATGTGAGTATGTGTTTGCGAGTGTGTGTTGGCACAGCATAGCAGCTGTCTTCCTCCAGAGCAGGTAAACTAAGAAACCTACAGGTAGAAGCTACAGGGCCCTTATGACTTAGCCTGAGAAGTGTCACTCCTGCCGGCTTGTGTTGGTCACCCAGACCAGCTCTGACTTAGTGCAAAGGGCACTTTGTAATGCTGTGAGCGCCAGGAGGTCAGGATCACTGGGAGTCCTCTATGAGGCTGGCTAACGGTGTCCAATTGTCTAAATTAAAAAAGGGTCAACTGGAATATTAGAATTAAAAGTTAAGTCACGTGACAGGAAACAAAATAGATACATATAATAGATGTCAGTAGATTTCATCTAAACTAGTGATTAAAGTTAGAAAATGTGAGGGAAAGAAAATCCAGTTATAAAGTATGTAGAGCTAGCTGCAAAAAGAAGTCCATGGGAACTCTTTGAAGTAAAATATAAAATTTCACAAAGGGACATCAGATATTGGATTATAAATATAATTTCCTATATGTTTTCTTTGTATGTATTTTATTAAATAATTCCAGAAACAATCTAGATAAATACATGAACATAACCAAGAAACTTTAGGGAAAGAAGTGTGAATTTTCAGTTTAACATTATTATATTCTAAAGTAATTTGAGGTGGTGTGGTATTAGTACAGTAATATAATGGAAGATCATTGGAACTATATAAATGGGCCACAAATTGGCCTGAGCATAAATTTTGTAAGTAATAGTGATGAAATACAAGACTCTGAGTACAAAATATCTTACACAATAAATATTAGATACAATTAACTACTTGAAAAAAGTAATCATTTTCTCCATTAGCCATGCACCAGTTCTTAATAGATTTGCATTAAATATAAAATGTGAAACCATAAAGAGACAAAAGAAAATACAGGTGAATATTACCTTGAATTGAAGACAGCGCATCTCTTTAGCATAAACTAACAGAATGATAACAATGGAAAAGAAACCCAGGTATTTGCCAATATAAAATGTTGTCTGTAGTTAAAAACAAAAAACAAAACACTGTAAGCAAAATTAGACAAGATCAGCAAATTCTGTCATATCAATGGAAAACTGTGGGTGTCCTCGATAGATAAGTAGTAAAATATGTTTTTATGACAAATAAAGCAGTAAAATCCTATGACAAAATAGAAGAGACATGAGCTGCCTCTCCACTGATTATTCATTCAATATATATTTATTGGGCATTTATGATGTGTCAGACTCTGTGGTAGGTATGAGTCATACATGTAAAAGACTGTTGAACCACTGAGAATATATTTAGCCATACTAAAACACAAAACAAAAATTAATGAAAAACCCTCTTCCATTTTGCCTATCAAGCTAAAAATTTTTTTAAATGATACTAAAATTTTAAAAATGTGTTAAATGTTGGGGTGCCTGGGTGGCTCAGTCATTAAGCGTCTGGCTTCGGCTCAGGTCATGATCCCAGGGTCCTGGGATGAGCCCCACATTAGGCTTCCTGCCGAGCTTCTCCCTCTCCACTCCTGCTCTCGCTGTGTGTCTCTCTCTGTCAAATAAATAAATAAAACCTCCCCCCCCAAAAAAGTGTTAAATGTGCACTGGGACAGGCTCTCAAAATACGCAGAATGAGTTGATGTGAGTCACAGGTTTTGGCTAGCTGTCGTCAGGCATCAGTGTGTTACCAGGGTCCTCAGGAAATAACAAAATACTCAGATATTGGTACAAAGAATAAGCTATAGTTTATTTGCAGCATACATTCACAATAGTGAAAAATGAGAACTATCTTATAGAATTCAACAAGCTGACTTAAAATGTTTAAAGTAATACCATTATATGGAATAGTGTGCCTCTTTTATAAAACAAAGCTCCTAAGAATATTTATAAAATTAAAATTGCCCATGACATCATGTTATAGAAGTACAATGTACACAGCACAACATTTTTGGCTGAAAAATGCATATGCATGCCTCAAAGATGGTTGGAGAGGAAATCATTGGTATTTCAGCAGTGCAGATCTTGAGGTGATAAGACTCGAGGTGCTCTTGGTTTTTCTCGGTATGAGTTTGTTTATTTTATAAGCTATTTTTAATTAGGTAGCATTGTTTTGATCATAGAAACTATGAGTTAGAAATGGTATATTAAGGGTTTTTTTGTTTGTTTGTTTAAATATTTTTTTTATTATTTGACAGAGAGATCACAAGTAGGCAGAGAAGCAGACAGAGAGAGGGGGAAGCAGGCTCCCCGCTAAGCAGAGAGCCAGATGCTGGGCTCCATCCCAGGACCCCGGGATCATGAACGAGCCGAAGGCAGAGAGGCCTTAACCCACTGAGCCACCCAGGCGCCCCTTGTTTGTCTGTTTGTTTTTTAAAGATTTTGTTTATTTATATGACAGAGAGAGAGACACAAGAGAGGGAACACAAGCGGGGGGAGTGGGAGAGGGAGAGAAGCAGGCTTCCCGCTGAGCAAGGAGACCAATTTGGGGCTTGATGTCAGGACCCTGGGATCATGACCTGAACTGAAGGCAGATGCTTAATGACTGAGCCAATCAGGCACCCCAGTATATATGTTTTGAAAAGGCAAAAGGAAGAACTCTAGATGTCGGGAGCATCTTCCCAAATTACAGAGCTGCCTTGCAACTTGGTCATTAATTTAATCTGTGTAGTTCCCTTCACTATTTACTTAAACTTTATAATTTCTCTCTTTCCCCTACCCCGAGCCTGCTGCCCACCCCCTCCTCCACCGACACACCACACACCACCCCCACCCCCTGCAACAAATCTAATCACTGTTGGAAAGAACAATGTAAAACCAGGACAGGTGGCTTTAGTTTTATTCAATCAAATGCTTTAAAGAGCTTTTGCCAATATCCTGTTAATTGATCCATGGGACCATTTCCTCCAGTGATTTGTGGTGTTTCGTGGTGTTAGCTTTTATTGAATTTCCTTCCTGGATTTTTGTTGTTAGAATTGTTTCATAAATTGAGATCTATTAAAGGGAATGGCATTCGATACTGGTGCCAGAAGGAGGTGGAGGGAGGGGGAGATCATGCTTTCAAGAACTGATTGTGTAGAAGGCCCCAGTCTGGTTCCAGCTGATGGAGGCCCCGTGGCAAGTGACACTTTTATTTATTTCGCTGGATACCAGAAATGGTAGGAAATCACATAATTACATAAAAACCATGCAATGGACAGTTTGTTTTGGATCAATCTAACAGGCTGACTTACAGCCTGCCTGTTCTTTAGTCATCTGAAGACCAGCAACATTGATTTCCACGTTGAGACTCATAAACTCCAAGGGTGTGTGGCTCCTCTGAGAAGCCCTCCCTGTCCCAGCTTGTGACCAGAGACCTCCTGTGACTCTGCTTCCAGTTTGTCATTAATTAACGCACACACACACACACACAGGTCTCCCACAGTGGTTTTAGAATATAGGTGTTAAATTTAATCTTTCTAAATACCTGACACTATTCAAAATAAAATGTAGGCAGAAATTCACATCATTATTACTTTTTAAGAGCTGTGATAAACTCTCCTGTCTTTTCCTATGTTAAGGGGAATTCCACCATCTTTGTGTAATTATGAATTGTTACTAATGTCAATAAAAAGTGTTTCATTTCTTAGATGATACTATTTATTTTTGCACAGCCATACCCTAAATGCAGTCTCCTGGGAAAATGCTGAGAACGCTGGGAACATGTTAGTAGCTCTTCTTGGAACACGCCTGTCCACTGGCATAGACTACATTTGAAAACAGACCTCGAACCGAAACTGATTAATGTTTTATAGTATTTGCAAACCTAGTTCAGCTCTGCTGTCTCCTGAGGAGCAGTTCCCTTTATGGCACACGGCCTAGCCTGTCTTCTTTCTTTTTTGTTTTTCTAAAGTGAAGTCAGCTACCTGAGTCAGAAGGAACGTACTGTAGCCCTCCTTTGCCTGTGGAATAGGAAGTACATCCAACAGAAATGCAAATATCTCTTATCCCACTTCGTCTCTCAGAAAGTTATCAGCTGGACACTCGCAGTGTTGGCTGGAAGCTTCATTTGGGGTTTCTCTTGAGTTCTCACGATGCTCGGGGCTTTTTTCCTCTTCCCCCTTTTAGTCCTGTTCTTCCTCTTTCTGTGGAAGAATAGATTTTTGTATTTGTGAAAGAAAAATGAATCCATCGATGAATTAAAATGTGATGATGAACGGATCTCCGCCGTGTCCTTCCCATCCTCCTAGTCAGATGCTTCAGACTTTGTTGAAACAACTGCAAAGATCAGAAAGAGGGTCAGAAACGACCAGAGGAAATTTCTTGCCTTTTAGTGCCGATGAACCACCCACCCCTTCTCTCGACCCACTCGAGCACTGGCCCCTGCTCTGTTTCCTAGGAGGACATCACCCCAGCACACACACACACACACACCCCTGTCCCCCAGTCTCTCCCAGATCATTCCCCTAAGTGTGAACCAGCTCCTTCTCCCAGATTTCTTCTCCGGCCTCCCTCCCCTCCCACCCATCCCCACCCCCTTCTTCCCTGCAAGACCTCAGAGCGATCTGGACTGCCTCCCATTCCTTTCTCTCCACCATCTGATCAAGCTGCCCTACCTCCAGCTCTGTTACGTTCACCATTGGCTTCCACTTTGGAAAAATCCACTGGTCAGTTCTCACCTCCCAGCCCCGACGCGGTTGACAGCACCTTCCATGAAACAGTGTTTTTCTTCACTTCCAGCAAAACATCCTTTCCTGGTTTTTTTCCCCCTAATTCACTGACTGTTTCTTGGGCTCTTTCCCACCTCCCCCAGCCCTGGCCTCCCGCAGGGCTCAGACCCTGGCCCTCTCCTCCCCATTGGGGGTCTCATCCACTGCCAAGACTTTACAAAAGGTCTGTAAGAGGGTGACTCCCAAGTTTATACGTCCATTTCAGACCTTTCTCCTAAACTGCACACTTGAGGGGTTGGCTCCTGATTGCGAGCTCCGTTTGGACCCCAGATAAACATCTCACATAGCAACTCTCTGCCTGACGTCCTCGCCGGCTCGCCATCGTCCTGCAGTCACGGTCTCCCTACTGTGTCAGTTGCCAGCAATTTCATCTTTCCTGTTTCTCAGGCCAAAAACTGCAGAGTCATCCCTGACTCATCCTTTCTCTACACCCCACACCCAAACCATTATCCTCAAAAATAGACCATTTCTCAGCATGTCCACAGCTAGCACCCTGGTGGGGGGATCCGCACGGCTCCCCTGATCTGGGTGCCAGCTTCCTAACTCCTCTTCCTGTTTCCCCAGTTTCCTGGCGCCTATGGTGACACTCCCTCAAGGGTGCCCCTTTTCAAACCCTGTCTGGAATGTATCACTTCTCTGAGCCTCTGATGGAGGCTCCCAAAGCCAGTTCAGCAGCCTCCCTGGCCCTCCGTGATCTGGTCCCTGCTTTCCTGTCCTTGCTCACTCTGCCGCAGCCACACAGGCCTCCTTGCTGGTCTTGGGCACTGTCCACACAGTTAGTCCGGGTTTTTGTGCCTGGTCTCTGCTCTGTTCCCTGATATCCAGATACTCTGCTCCCTCTCCTCCTCAGACAATAACGTCCCTGACCACCCTATTAAAATTGCAACCACCCCACTCCTGAACTCGCTTTCCTGCCTCATTTTTCTCCGTGCTCTTATCCCTTTCTGATATGGTTTGTGATTGGTTCAATTGACTTGTTTATGGCCCAGGCGAGAGTGCCTCCTACAGAGGCATGAACACAGTCAGCTGCCTGAACAAATAAGCCCAAAGATTTTCAGGGATTAAGAATGAGGACACAGGTGTAGATGCATATTTTTAAATTCCTTTGATCTGGTCTAGGTTACATGTTGTCCTCATTTATCTTAGATGCAACATTTAGGCGAGTTTCAGGAGGGAGTGGTCAAGTTGAGTTACGAGTGGGGGCCCTTTCTTTCCAGCCTAGGACACCCTGTGATCATGAATGGAGTTCCTTTGCATTTTCCTGAATTCATTTAGAACAAGCAGCAGACAAAGGGCAGCCTTGGGCTTTTGCAGTGCCACCTTTTACTTTAATTTTTTTTCTGGTGACTACTTATTATACAAGGAGAAAGTTCCAGAATGAACATTTTTGTGAGTACTTGAAGCAAAATGCTCTTTTGTTCCCTTTTGTTCCCATCCTAAGATGTAGGTGTTTCAGTTAGGTGAAAAGAAGCATTTTAAACAAAATGTGATTTGCTCATACCTGGAACCCCTGAACTTCTGCTGGATCATGTCTGACGCACTCGAAGCCTTTCCCATTGTACTGAGAACAAACTGCAGGTCTTTCCATAGGCCCTGCCCCTCTGCCCCATGCCTCTTTTCCTTGCTCACTATGTGCAGTCTAATGCAGCCTTTCTGTGGTTCCTTGAACCATCAGGAATTCCCATAAAGCAGAGGGGGTCTGTAAGGTCAATGCTAACTTTATAGTAATAGTAAGACTTTATTTGCCTTTTTCACCTCATTCTCTCATGATGTACCCTGGAGTTTTTCAGAAGCTCCATGATGTATTATACAACAAACTAAAGTCAGAAGCAGGTGTGAGAATTCAGCTGTCTTCTATTACACCAGACCTTTACTTTTAAAAACATAAAACAATGCTGCAATTCTCTTTTTTGTTTTGAAAAATGTAGGTTTTTTTTTTGTTTTTTGGGGTTTATTTTTTTGCATACAGTGTTTCCCAAGTTAATATTTTGTTTTTTCATTGTTGCTTTTAAATGGCATAATACATTAGCTTAAAATTTTCAGCTTTGTTAGTGTGATAAATATTGGTAGATATAACCCACATAAGTGGAAGTTCGTTAGGATTCTCAACAATATGTAAGAGTATAAAGTGATCTTGAAACCAAATGTTTAGAATCACTGATTTAGAGCTACAACTATACCAGTTTAAGGGTAATTGTGTGATTCAATAATGCCAACGTTCCACAGCCTCCACTCTGCTAGGTCGTGAGCACCTCTCAGCCTTCTGGGGCTGTGGGGGAGGTGGTCTCTGGAGCCTGCATGATGGTAACCATGGGGTATCCAGCAGCAGGGGCTCACCTGTGTTTGAGACGTGATTTCTCTACAACAAGCAGAGTCTCAAGACCCTTCCCTTTTGGGTCTGTGGGCTCTACTAGTCATAAGCCATTTCACTGTAAGAAATGCAGTCTTTTTTATGATCTAATATAATTTTCATTCTATTCTTAAAAATTTCCTGAGACACATTCACAAGCTCTATTCCACTTTCTCCCTATGTGTGAAATCATAGTATTTACATTTTTTAAAAGATTCTATTTATTTATTTGACAGAGAGAGATATCACAAGTAGGCAGAGAGAGAGGGAAAAGCAGGCTCCCCGCTGAGCAGAGAGTCCAATACGGGGCTCCATCTCAGAACCCTGGGATCACTACCTGAGGGGAAGGAGAGGCTTTAATCCACTGAGCCACCCAGGCGTCCCCAGTATTTACATTTTTGATGTGGGAGAGCGAGGTTCTTGTCTCACGGAGTCAAAGAATGAATTTGGCAGACAAAGGAGATTTAGTAAAGCAACAGAAGTTTATTAAGCAAGGATACAGAAAAAGCTCTCAAGCAAGGGAACTCTCCTCTGCTATTGGTGGGAACGCAAGCTGGTGCAGCCTCTCTGGAGAACAGTATGGCGGGCGGTTCCTCAAAAAGTTGAAAATAGAACCTACCCTAGACTCAGCAATTGCACTACTGGGTATTTACCCTAAAGATACAAATGTAGTGATCCAAAGGGGCACGTGCACCCGAATGTTTACAGCAGCAGTGTCCACAGTAGCCAAACTATGGAAAAAACCTAGATGTCCACCAACAGATGAATGGATAAAGATGTGGTTTATATATATAGCAGAATACTATGCATCCATCAAAACCCCCAAAATCTTGCCATTTGCAATGATGTGGATGTACTAGAGGGTATTACGCTAAGCGAAGTAAGTCAGAGGGGGGCAATTATCATATGAAGGCATGCCTATCTTAATTAAACCAAGAAAAAACCTAAATTAGTTTAAATACTTATTATATCTCACCTGGGCCCACTTTTAAAGTCAGCCAATTTATTTTCCATTGTCAGTTTCTCTCTGAGACACTGGTGGGGAAATCTGGTGTGTGCTGTAGGCAGTCCACACCCAGTGTGCGCAGAAACAGGAGGGGGGAGACAGAAGAGACAAAGTGCTGCCACAAGGCAGAGAAAAGGGATTCCCACCTCTAAAGCTCATCCACGGGGACAGAGGAGTAGATGCCATCGTTTTCCACCAACAAGTGGAAGTCAGGTCAGAGAAGATAGGGAATTTCCCTGGAAATAAAGGGAGTTCAGCCGCTGCTTGGGAATATTCCTTAACGTTCTGGTCCAGAAGGTAGACTAACCACAGTCGGCTCCTAATTATAGCCATTAACCTGGGCAAGGAATGAGGGAGAAGACTTCACATCCATTAGAAGGAACAGAGAGAGTCAGTATCCCCTTTGCTAGGGAGGGCCTGGGTTTCCTCCAACAACCTGGGGTTACTTGGAATTAAATATTTAGTGAACTATTTACTAGATAGTAAAGTTTACTTGGGGTTTACTATTTAGACAATTATCCAGTATGTCAGGAGGGAGTTTACTGGTCTGGTTACCTCCACGCATGTTCTGCAAAGGGCCCCCATGTCTGGGTCCTGATTTAGAGCCCTGAAAGTCTGTACAGACTTAGGGTACCTTGGTCTGTTCGCAGCATTTCCTGCAGAAGAGACCTGAGAGACCCCAGTGTGACCATGCAATTAGAATTACAGGAGCTCAGTCCTTTCCTAAATTTGCAATCCAAATGGTCTCCAGGGGGTTGAAAAGCACCCCAAGGAAGAGTCCTTGGAAACTGAAGAAGAGAGGGGAGGCCTTACTGCAAAGGTCACGCCTTATTTTACCTTGTCTTGAAGAACCCACCATGTTTAACCCATGAAAAACGCTAGGGAAGTTTTACAAGGGGAAATTACCCAATTTTGGAGCACCCAATCCAGAGGCGTCCCCTGGGAGGATGGTTTGTTTCCCATTTTGCAGTCCCAGTAGGAGTTACCTTGTACCTGTTACAGAGAGGGGACTCTGAAGGTGTCCCTCCACAGGAGCTCTCACCCCTGAACCAGGAATCCCATGGCTTCCTACTGAAGGTGAGAGACGGGCCTAACATCCTGGGCTGAGGAAGGTTCGGGCCAGCTGGGGTAGCCACTCCTACCCGCTGTCACCTAATCCTCCTTTTCTCCTCCGATTGCCACTCCACCCCTATCTGGCCTAATCATGAAGGTTTGGAGAGGTTAACAGTTTACACTTTGATATACTTTTCAGAAGCCTAAGAATGCGAACGAAAAGGGTAGGTTCTCTTAGTGGGAGGCGTGTGCTGCTTATAGATGAGGCTTCTCTGGGGTGTGACCCCCAGGGCCCAAACTCTATCCTTTGTGTGTCTCCAAGACCCCAAGGTCACCCATGGTAACCAAAGGGCAGGCTCAGAGGGCTGGATTGCCAGTCCTTTTGTGCGTTCCCCAGATGAACCTTAAAGCGGGGAATCCTCTTAATGACCTCAGTCTTGGAGTTCTCTTGATTGAGCTCTCATTGTTTGCGCATGTAAATTCCCTTGCATTCCTAGCCCCAGGGTGCCTGATCAGTCAGGCCAATTATAAGCCAATTTCAATTACGCTTCCTCGCTTTACCCCTGGGCACTTATCCTGTGCATCCTGAAATAAATGCTGTGAAAGACATTTTTAAATGAAAAAAAACCTTATATCTACATAGGCAACACTCTTCCCCTAGTGACCAGTCAGAGGGATCACTGAACTCCTAAAATTCCCAGGTGCTTAGAGAAAGAATTGTGGAGGATAAAGGTGCCCCCGAAATGGATCCCTCGTGAGCCCGGCGTACTGATCGGAGACTGGAAAGACCTGAGGCCAAGTCCCTGCAGGGCGAAAGCCATTTAAGAAAGGCCAGTGAACGGAAAGCAAAATGGCGTAGGGTTAGGCCTATATTCCTGTCTTCAGTGACAGGGGGATTGACCAAACCTTTCCCCAGAAGCCTATCACCTGAGATGGAAGACTAGGGGCCCTGCTATTCTCCTTTAACTTAAGGTGCCCAGTTTTGTTGTTTGTTAAAGGAGGGCATCTAAGGGAGAGATTTCTTTCAAGAAAGAAAAGAGTCAGCTCTTACTCACCCTTCGGTAGGACGTTCTGTGGTTTCAGCACCAAAATGATGCGGGAGAGCGAGGTTTTTGTCTCACGGAGTCGAAGAATGAGTCTTGGGGACAACAGAGAGTGAGTAAAGCCATAGAAGTTTATTAAGCAATGATACAGGGGGGGAATAAAAGCTCTCAGGAGTGAGAGGGGTCCTGACCGGGTTGCCACTGAGGGCTCTTGGGGATTGTCTTTCCCAGAAAGCAAACCAGGGAACTTAAATCTTTTACTATCTCTATTGATACCACAATTGAGTCAGGACTAGTGGTAACACCTTCAGTGACTGACTTTTTTTTTTTAGGGTCTGGTCGTTCTCGGCTGGTCACAAGTAGCTGTTAGAACAAGACCTGGTTTGTGCCCTTATCTCTGGTTTCCTTTCATCTCCCCCATTTTGGAATTTTGTGGTCCCATGGCCCCCTACCTGTCTCTTCCTACCTAGCCCCACCTGTCCCTTCCTCATTTTGATGTTAAAAATGAAGAAATCAGGAAGCACGAGGGTAAGAGACATGCCCAAGATTGAATATCAAGCCAGGGCAGAGAGCCAGGGGGAGGGGCAGGCTTTATAATTCAAAATCCCAAGCGGGTGTGATTTTATTCACTGCGTTTTATTCACATTCATGTGCTTCCAATATGGATTTTTTTTCTTCTTGATTTAAAGCTTTAGTTTTTATTTAAATTTGTTAAACTCATGGTTATATGAATTTAATATAACTTTTTGCTATAAAATAAGTTGGCTGGCTTTTTAAAAGAGCAGATTTTACAAATAACTGGGAATTGCTGGAGAATATTTATAGACATAGTGTGATTCTTGGAGCCCTCACTATAAAAAGCAGCTATAGACAAAGCGGGACTGGGGGGGGGAGTGGGGTGGGAGGTGGGATGGGTTGTTGTCAGAGCTTCCTGGGATTAGAAATCTAGACAAAATGAATCAGACTCTGACCTGGGGAGCCCAGGCCAGACCACCAGCCAATTAAGTCTGAACCCCTGGGGCTGGGGTCCAACCAAGCATTTACATGCATTTGTTAAAGCTACTTGGACTATTCCAAGCACTTTCCCAGGTTGACAACTAGTGGACTAGAAAATCAAAATACAGCTCTGCAAAGATCCGTGAGGCTCTCTGAATTTCGTGAAGCAGATGGCACTTGGATTCCAACTCCTTACCAGGAGTACGGTAAGGAATGCACTTGTTCTGAGTCATAAAAAATAAAGGACCCAGAGTAGGTTGTGGGGGGAGGGTGGGGAAGCAAATAACAAATAGCGGCAAGCTTTAAGCTCTTTGATCCCAGGAAAATGCCTAGACAGGGAAGGATAAGTCCTACTGAAAGCACCAGGAATCCAAGTTAGACAAAGGTCTAATTGCGGAAACTGGTCAGCAGCCTCTTGGTCCATGGTGTATAGGTCTATCCTTAACACCTTGCCTATAAATGAAAGACCACAAAGATAGATCACAGAGTCTTTGAAGCTGTGAGAGCAAGTGCGTCATTGCCCTGGGTTCCAAAGGAAGGGGCTCGGGAGCCTGGAGGGTGGAGGCTCGGGAGGGCAGGTAGAGAATTGAACAGAGATGGAATGAAAAACCAAAACATTCCAAACAAACTTTCAGTGAGGAAGAGACATAGCAGCAGGCTGCAGAGACCCAGTGGTTGGGACTAACCAAAGCACGCAGCACAAAGCCCAGCTATCACGCCACAAAGACTGACCTCTGCTGGGGTGGCAGCGAGGCCTACGATTCTCTTCTCTTCTTTAGTTTGTGGCTAGGCTGGTCCTCAAGGCTTCTGAGCTGCGGTGTTTCCTGTTCTTACTTCTTTTCTGATTGTGCAGTTGATCTCTGCTCATTTATTCCCTGAAAGAATAAATACAGTGTCAGTCTCTTTATAGTAAATACTTAAAGTAATACTTAGCAAAAGTGCTGGCCACTGGCTGGCTCTCAAAAATGGTACCTGTTTAAATTTTTTTTTTAAAATGGTGCCATGTCAAGTGCTGTTAAGACAGTGCAGGAGGAAGGGGAAGCGATTGGACACAGGGAAAGGAGGCTTCTTGGTACAGGGTGATTAGGGATGAGCAGATGTGCTGAATGGGAGGGAGAGTCAAGAGTGCCTCCAAATGTTCAGCCTGTGCACCAGGAAGAATGGGGTTACTGTCTACTGAAGTGGGGAAGGGAGGCCTTGGGGATGGGTTGACCTAGAACTTGTATTTTGGACATGTTGTGCTTGAGATGGGGAGTCCATATCCAAGTAGATGTCGCTAGTTAGGGGGAACCCACCAGCATTAATCCTATGATTCTCTTCGTGTTACAAATGGGGACATAGTCTCCATGTTTTCTCTCTGATGGTGTTTTAGGAACATCATCTCTTTCTCTGGGGCTTGCACAGTTGAACACAGCTGAAACCACTGGGACCCAGTGTGCTCAATGAGTGGAGGAAGGAATGGCAGGACCGGCTGCACAGGAGGCTGATAGACAGTGGAATCGAGGGAGCTCTTGCACAAATATCCTATGATTTCACTCGTATGTGGGATTTAAGAAACAAAACAGATGACCACGGGGGAAGGGAAGGAAAAGTAAAAAAGGATAAAAACAGAGAGGGAGGCAAACCGTAAGAGAATCTTTAAATGTAGAGAACAGACAGGTTTGTTGGAGGGCAGGTGCGTGGGGTGATGGGCATTAGGGAAGGCACTTGTTGGATGAGCACTGGGTGTTGTATGTAAGTGATGAATCACTTAAATTCTACTCCTGAGGCTAATACTACACTGTATGTCACTTGACTTGAATTTAAATTTAAAAAAAATAAATAAAAATGAGGGAAAAAATTGTTTTAAAAGGAAGCTGTTGCAAATCACATGCATCACAATGACACTGTTAGAATTTGGAAGCAGAGGACAGAGGGAGGATCAAGGTACCCATATGTATTTGGAAAAAAATCCCAGAGTAATTCTGATAGTATTCCTCCCTCTTGTCATTTTTGTGGGAACACGGTGGTAAAGCTTTAAAGATTTTTAAATTGAGAGTGTTTTTTTAAATACTTTATTTATTTATTTGAGGGATGAGAGAGAGAGAGAGATCATGAGCAGGGGAGAGGGTAGAGGGAGAAGCAGACTCTGCTGAGCAGGGTGCCTGATGTGGGACTCGATCCCAGGACTGTGGATTATGACCCAAGCTGGGGACAGACGCCTCACCTGCTGCACCATCCAGATGCCCGTTTTTTTGTTTTTGTTTGTGTTTTTAAGAGAAAATAGGCAATGTGTTTGGAGTACATAACAGTTTTGCCAGAAAAGGAAATATAGACCGGAAGACAAGGAGCCACAAGCCAGAGGTTTGAGGCCCCACTTTGCTGCTCAGGGGGACCCCAGGCAGAAACCCCACACCCCTCAGAATGGGCTATAAGCTGTCTTCCTCGGCCACTGTCACCAGGATGATTGTGTGACGTGATAGCTGAAACTGGAAAATGCTGGGCCAAAGCTTGTTGTTACCATTTATCTATTCTCTTCTGTCAGTCTTGCTTTTCTGGCTGTCTGCTTTCATTCTGTTACTCTCTACCCTTCCTGAAGAACATGCAATGGCATTTTCTTTCCCATCGGAGGTAGTGAATCCCAAAGATAATTTCCCAACATTCTGACCTCCCCAACCCTGTTCCCAGCCTGCCTCTCTCACCTTACTCTCGAGTTCTCCAATTCGGTCAACATCCAAGTATGCCATGCACAGCTGAATGCAAGCTTCACAAGGGCAGGGCCATTTCCCCCTTTAATTGGCTGGTGCATCTCACTGCCTACAGCAGCATCTGGCTGGTAGCAAGCACTCAACAATATTTGTTCAATGAAGGAATGGAGTATAGTCATTTTTTTTTTTTTAAGATTTTATTTATTTGACAGAATGAGCACAAGCAGAGGGAGCCACAGGTGGAGGGAGGAGAAGCAGGGTCCTGCTGACCAGGGAGTCTAATATGGAACTCAATCCCAGAACCCTGGTATGATGACCTGAGCCAAAGGCAGATGCTTAACCAGCTGAGCCTTCCAGGCATTCTGGAGTATAGTCTTTTAATACTAATGCTATTCCTATATGTAATAGTAGCCCTACCTCTTCTGAGGTTGGGTTCTACCCACTTTCCAAGACCTCCCTGGTGTTCTCACTTGCTAGAATGATAACTCAAGGGTTCAGGAGGTCATGAGCTAGAGTAGAGGAGAATGAGGATCAGGGGACAGTTATGCAAGCACCGTCAATGGACCAAGTATTTGCAGGATCGACCTGACCCACAGGCAGTATAAGGGAGGTGGCAGGAAGGTCATAATGGCCAGAGCCAATAGCGACAAGTGGCAGGTCCATGCAGGAGGAGTAGAGTAACTGGTCTTCAGGCCAGCAGAGAGAGCCTGGGAGGCCAGGATTGGGGATCCCACCTGGTCAGTGACGTGGCAAAGATCTGAGAGCTGATTGCGGGACTGAATATCATGGTCTGTTCTTTCTCTAGGGAGAATGACAGGACAAGGTGGGGACCCAGTTTTAGGAGAGCAAGGAGAGCAATGAGGTTTCCATCAAGACAAGATGTAAGAATACTCAGTAATAATGTGCCATGCCAACAGCCTGAGTGGGCTGGGCACCTCTCTTCAATTTTCCTTGACTTTACAGCCATCCAGGGTAGTTATTCATCAGATGAAACTAAGGCTCAGAGGAAGCATAAGGCCCTACCTGACTAGGCATGGCGGGTTTGGGGTCACATTGGTAGTAAGATACACCGCTAGCCATTGGCACAGGTACGTCTGATCTAAAGCAAATACTCTCTCCTACCTATCCTGTGGCCCCAGGGAACCAGCCACAGTGATGGACACCAAAGTGGAGAGAAGTTACCTAAAAACAACTGGAGTTGTTCATAACCCAGGTCACATGTCATAGCAGAATCAAAGCAAATTGAATTTCCTGCTGTGTCCCCATACTTCCCCTCTAAGGACTCATTACAGGGGTGGCCGGGTACAGCCAGCATCAAGTGGCACGATGGGGGTTGAGGAGGGTGACAGAGTAGGCAAGTCGCTATTTGACAACCTTCTTCTCCGTCCAGCGCTCTTAGGCCACCCTGGGCCTCTCAGACTTTATCATGTGTGTGAGGTAGCGTTTCCAGCGGAGTTGTGGCCCCTCCATAGTCAGCTCAGCATTTTTGATAGTCCAAAGCAAAATCTAGGCTTTTGTGGCAGATAATGTTCTGTTGCTATCATTGGCACTCACCCAAGGCGCCATCTTCATCATTGTGTGCTCTAGGTCTAAAGAGAGTCCTCTGGAGCAGAGGTGGGATTTTGGTTGGTTTGCTTGTTTTTCATTAGAAATGGCTTACTTCTGGGGCACCTGGGTGGCTCAGAGGGTTAAGCCTCTGCCTGCGGCTCAGGTCATGATCCCAGGGTCCTGGGATTGAGCCCCGCATCGGGCTCTCTGCTTGGTGGGGAGCCTGCATCCCTTTCTCTCTCTGCCTACTTGTGATCTCTCTCTGTGTCAAATAAATTAAAAAATCTTAAAAAAAAAAAAAAAAAGAAATGGCTTACTTCTAGTGCATCATATAACTAGGGGGAAAGCCTGGGCGTCCCTGGGACCTCAGATATTCTGTTCCCCTCAGCATGGCATCCCTTTTTCTCAAGAGCATCACGTGTAGCCATGGAGGCGAGCACCCCAGGGGAAATCAAGACAATGGTAGCAGCCCTACAACCAGCCTTTCTGGGGCAGGTGGTGGGAGAGAGGGCATTTCTGAAAAGGCGTTTCTTAGCAGAGAGAAGTGAACTGATTCAGAGATGGTCCTAGGGGATTGCCTGCTGCTGTCCTAACAGTCCCACTGAAGCCTTGTAGATAAGACCAAACAAGGGTGGGTTATTCCTCTCACTAGTCCTCGTCCACTGGCTCCTCAGCCTAGTGCCTGACTCTATCCCAGCTGTAGCAACCGTTTGCTGAGATCAGGTCTTATTTTATTGAATTGATTTCGGAAAGGTCGGGATCACACAGCAGTTAGAAGTGTAAATAAGTCCAAATCAGTCGGAGTTCAAAGGCTTTTACCCCCAACCCCAGCCTTTAAGTTAGTGGTGGGGCCATTCTCTTACTCTGCCATTCTGGGCTAGCAGCAGGATTGAGGACTGAGAACCATTCTGGACGACGGACCTGGGTCAGCCCACTCTTGGAGGGAGGTTTTACACAGACTGAGGGGAAGACCAGGGGCTAAGAGGAGGGGGTGGGGGCAGCTGGTGGAGGAACAGGCAGAAGGCAGGGAAAGAAGAGGACACCGGATTTGCATGTGTGTTTTCTAGCCAACCTAAACGCTTTGAAATTGACCTTTGTTTAGATCTGATGATCTCTCCTAGCTCTAAGCAGTGGTTCCCAGGACCTTTTGGTAAGAAAGAAACAAATGGTTGTAGTTCATTGCAGACAAAGCTCCCCTAAATTGTTTTTAAATATCAATGGCATCTGTGACAAAAGCTTATTGTTTTAAATTATTTTTAACATCTCAAATTATAGATTATCATTTTTAAGATCTCAAAATGCTGCTTTTGACTTGGACATCTTCACTAGTATGTGGTCATGCCAGCTTAATTAGCATTATTTACAATGGAGAAAAATTGAGCAATTGAAATTTCCAAAAATAAAATTAGTGTGGTAATTACTATAAATACCCATGTGCTAATAATTAGGGCTATTGAAATGACTTTTGTAGCATATTTTTAATCACATGGAGAAATTCTTACACTCTGTTATGCATGAAAAGCAAGATACCAGAATGTGTACTCTCAATTACCTGACAAAATGGGTGAGGAAAAAAGAAGGAAATACTGTAAATGACCCTACTGGGAGCCTCTGAATGATACAGTTACGGGGACATGATATTTTTTAAAAATTTTGCGTATTTTCGAATTTTTAGCATTTATTATTTTTACATTCCAAAATCCCAACTCTGGACTTCCTTGGGTCCTGGAAATGTGCAGAATGTGGCTCAGCTTTTCTTCTTGCCCAGGAAAGACTGTGGCAGGGTCTGCCCAGTGGTGAGAGTGAGGCTTATAGTTGAGACCTAACCGGAATATTCAGCTCTGAGGTCGGCCGCCCAGCCATGCACAGCCATCGGATGATAGAGCTGAAAGAAGGTGACTGTGACCCTGCTCATCCTCCACTGATACTCTCAGATCAGGAGCCAACTCAGCCATACCATTTTGCTTCTCTTTAGTCTGCTTTATGGTCCCTTTCCACCATCCTAGGTTGAGGAATGAGGTCAAATGTGCGGGAAGGCTGGTGAATCCATTTAGAATCTGTCCCAAGATTCTTTCTAGCAGCTCTCAAGACATTTGAACCTTCGGGGTGTACTTGACTACCTTGTTACCTCTGGTCCTAGCTGGTGTTCACAAACATTCAGCTGAGTAAATTTGAAGATTAAATTGGTTTTATGCAATGACTCTGGAAGGAGCTCTGCCAAACCGTAAAGAAAAGGTTTTGAAAGGTGGGAAGAGGAAATTACTAGTAAAGAATGCAACCTTCTTAAAGGGAACAGGAAGGGGTCTGTTGGGTGGATTATCTCATTAGTGCTGACCAGGTAATTCCATGTTGTCCAGTTGAAAGGTTGCATTCCTGGAGGGGTGGAAACTGCAGTTACGTTAGGTAGTAAGCCTTGGTTTGCTGGCGTGGGATTTAGTACAAGTTACTCAATTTTGGGAGTGCTGTCTCCTTTTTAACAATGCTCCCCTTTTGGTCAGACTCTCGCTTGACAGAGAGATGTGATTAAATTTTAAGGCATTAGCCCCATCAGCTACCGCTCTACAGTTCTTGCAGCTTTTGTCAGTCCTCTGTGTGGTATTCACGAGAAACGACATCTTTTGCTTGATCTCTGTGATAGTCACTGGTCCTGAATTCGGGTTCATGGTTTCTAAGTTGGCCATTTTCTTTGCTCCTTTTCTGACATTCCAGATCATTTAGGGAAATCATTTTCTTGGTGTAAACTTGCAGCTTTAAACATGCACTTAAAGCTTTGGAGAGAATATAATGCACCAAGGAGATCGTTGTGACTGTTACAAACAGGATAATACCCAATATGTGTAGTGTACTTTGGAGTCATGGTCCCCAAGGCTCAAACCAATCAAAATCAAGTCAAAGACTCTGCTGAAGGAGTCAACGTTTTCAGCCAAGTGGATTGCTCAGTGATCGTATGTAACCGAGTCTCAACCTTCCTCACAAGTGTTAATCCAGGTGCAGAAAGCGGTCTGGGCCACAGCACAGACCCCTCTTTGCTCAGCTAAGAGATAATCAAGGGTTATCTTACCAAGAACAACTTTGGCTGGAGAATCTTGTGGGTAGTTACTGTTTATCAGTGGGATCTCCAGGAGCTAAAGAGAGGTTTCTGATCATATTCTTACTGACATTTACTCTGAACCAGGGAAACCCGGCCCTGCCAAAGGAGGTGAATCCTGATCCTGAGTCATGAAGGCCTCCTGGTCACTCCTTCCTAACTTGCTGGTGTAGATCCAGGATAGTCCACAAATGAGGTGTCTTCGTTTGTGGAAAGTTAGGGGCACAGTTCAGTAATTGGAGACATTGTCTGGTTATGACTTGCCTTCTAGGCATTCAGAGGCTCAAGGAGCATGGTGACTACCACAGACGAAGATCCCGTCAGGGGCCGAATCACCCCCACTAAGCTGGCACCATTAAGGGACAGATAGGAGTTTTTGATGACAAATCCAGTAGTCTGAAAGGCAAGTTTACCACCCCCTTAGCTGTGGCCTGGGAGAAACAAATGTGGGGTGGGGGGCATTATCTTTCCAGGCTGATGCCAGAGTGAAGGAAAGAGCAAGAAGGAAAAAAGGTTTTATGGTCAGTTAAAGTATGAAGTCTTGCTCTGGTATCTTGTGTGTAAGCAGTCTACCTGAATGTCAGCCTCTTTGCCTGTTTGATTTCAATGTTTCCAGTGCTGGTATAGTGGGGCCTTCTTCAGCTGTGGGATGGATATCTAAGAATTAGGTCCCTGAAGGTTGGCTGCCATCTGAGTAGTGAAAAGAACTTCGTATCTCCTTCCAGAGAGAGTCAATGGCAGTCTTTGTTTTTAGCGATTCCAGGTCAGCAGGGTTGAAAAAAATTGGGAACATTGGTTTGGTGAGTTGATGTCCGGTACTTGAGGAAACTAGGATTTAGGATCTAGTCCAGCTTATAGGTATATAACAGAACTTCAAAGATAGCGAACAGGATTCAAATGTAATATAGACAGAGGTGCAAATACAACTTTTTTCTCTACACTTATCCCCAATTTTTTCCAAGGACATTCACAGTAAAACTGATTTGCTTACATTAGACTTGAGCTGGTCTTTTACATAAGTCCCACAAGAATAGTGGTTGACCGTGTAAGCTCTTTTTAGTATTGCTTGTAAGGAAAATACCAGGCCAGTTTTTCCAAGGGGCTTTATTGGCTACATAAAGTCAACCTGAGTTCTTTAGCTGTCTGTTAGACTCTGAGCAGATTCTTACTGAATTCATGTAAAGAACTCTTTCACCCTGAAGGGAATTTTGGAGGGATCTTGTAGGGGGGGGAAGTAAATGTTTCATCTTTGTTTACCAAGTTACGCTTTGTCAAATTGTTATAAGTCATAAGATAACTTCATAGAAAAGATTTCCTTAAATCTGGAAAAACAAAACATTAAAAAAAAAACAGCACTGTTTCAAACAGGAAGTCATACAAATGATGATCATCATCCTCGGTTTATTCAGTCCCAAGTAATTAATTCTTACTCTGCTTGAATCCAGGTGTGTTTTTTTAATTGTCGTTGTTTGTTCTTTGTTTTTGGGTTTTTTTGGTTTTGTTGTTGTTGTTATTTTTAGCTCTGGGAATTCTTACTCAGTTCATTTTTATGATCTTACAGGCTTCTTATGATCAGAAACCTATACTTGTCAAAATCCTTTCTTTAAATCTCCTTAAGATGAAGTACTTTTGCAGGAGTATTTCTACAAATCATCAGAGTAAAACAATAACTGTCTACAGATGACAATAAAAAATGTAAAAAAAAAATGTTGCTAAAGATCTAATGAGAGTTCATTATAATGATATTAATGTGGAAATTTGGTGCTTTCTGTAGCATACAACGTTTTAAAATAATAACTGGAGTTAGGCCTGATAACATTATGCTAGGACCTCTCAGAGTTTAGGATTTCATACGATTTCTAGGAAACTAATTGCATGTACAAATACAACCTAGGGAAGGCCTAGTATTATTTTACAGTGCTTCCATGTAATTTAACGTATCAAATATGCCTAATTTACTTTATCTCCTATTAAAGGACAGAGAATAAATCTTTTGAGGTATTCCAGGATCCTCTGGAAAAAAAAAAAAAAATCCCAAACTTAGATCTCAAAAACACTTTATTTAGAATTTGATTTGGGGTAAGTTTGTAAAATATATCAAAAGGTTTTAAAACACTTGGTCAGAAAGGATTACAGATCATTGTAAAACAATACTTCATTATCCATTTACATATTGTGAGGGTTACAGATTTCACAGGCAAATACAAAAAGTTAAATCGTTCTGTGGCTTGTCAAATTGTGAAAACAACAACAAAATAAACAAAACTTAGCTTTCTTAATGGAGTTAGTTTTTTTAAGTAATGAAAGAACTGATAAATACACAGGAACATAGGAAATTATTTTCACAAGACATAAAATCTATTTTCTAGGCATGTTACTTAAAAGGTCAAGAAACTCTTTATAGTCTCTTATTACGAGCAAACCAGTAGTCCAAGAAAATGTTGTCCTTTTTAACAGAGAGAAAACCAAATTTAATTTTGCACCAGCCTACTTTTGGTATTAAAGTTCATTTAAATTAATTGAGTTCATTCTAATCTTAGCTTGGCTACACATTTAAATTCTTTTTCAAAGATTCCTTTCCCATAAGCCTTTCACAGATTTCTTTCTTACATTAAGATTTTGTCCTGTGTTTTTCTTTTTTCTCATTTTGAAATAATTAGCCTCTCTTTAAGACAAAATTACTTTCATTTCCCTCCACAGAAATGCATTTCCATCCCTCACACCTTCTTTTACTGAAAACACACATCCTGCTTCACTTGCATTCACAGATGTTTCCTTGGTAGATTTAATTTCTAATAGCTTTAATTATATATTAGAATTTAAGATTTTATTTATTTATTTGAGAGGGAGAAAATGAGAGAGAGAGGGAGCATGAGACGTGGAAGGTCAGAGACAGAAGCAGACTCCCTACCCAGCAGGGAGCCGGATGCTGATGCCGGACTTAATCCCAGGACTCTGGTATCATGACCTGAGGCAGTTGCTTAACCAACTGAGCCATGCAGGTGCCCAATTATATATTAGAATTTAAAAATTATTTAAAAACTCAAATTTTAGTGAAAATAAACAACCATGAATTGTCTTTTATATTAGCATTCTGTGGCTTAGCAAATTTTAAAATGCTGTTTATATTTTCTAAAAACATGTTTTCTCATAGTACATTTTCTTTTCAGCATGACGCAAAACATGTTTATTAATAAACCCAAATATCTTTCCTCTGTAAAAGAAAGTCTATGTCTAGTGAGTAATATTTTAGTATTTTTTATCTTATTTGGAAATGATCTAGGTATTTAATTTTATATATTTAATATTTAATGACTATTCATCATTTAAGTGAACTTACCAAACTTTAAGGTTTCAGGTTACCAAAATGATTTGGGGCAACTATTTAAAATTTCACCTAAAATATTTTGTTCTATTTACATCTATTTAATTTGCTTGTTCTTAATAATTATGTTTAGATTACCCACTAAACTTCATGAGATGTCAGAGTGAGCCATTATCCCAAGCTATTTTTCTTGCTGAAAAATTTTGTGAGATGACATGAACTTAATGACTAGTAAAGTCAGGTAAAATAGAAATTGTATGTCTGCATTATATTCAATAATGGTAACTTTGAAGATATGCTTATTTTAATTAAACCAAACTTAAACTACCTTTCATATGTAAAGATTACCCCAGATCACATGAATCTGAAAAGTAGTTGGGTTAATTTCTGTTATATTTCTGAGATTTTTAAGGAATACTCAATTCATGCAAGGGTTTATCTAAGTTAATTAAATAGAGCTCTTTCACAAGTTGATTTTAGCGGTATCATCCAAAAGTAGAAAATACCACACATGTAGAGCACACATATGTAGACACACATAAACATCCAGAAACATATAAACAGAAACTTCGTAGTTTCTATTTTACTAGTTATAAAAGAAATAGGATCTACTTCTTTTCTCTGGTAGATAGAATAAGTGAAGTCTACTTGCTCAGATGTTTAAAGCTAAGTTTTTGGTTAGTTTGTTTTTTAAAGATTTTATTTATTTATTTGACACAGAGAGAGAGAGAGAGCAAGAGCAGGAACACAAGCAGGGGGAGTGGGAGAGGGGAAGCAGGCTTCCTGCCAGGCAGGGAGCCCGATGTGGGGCTCGATACAGGGCTGAATCCCAGGACCCTGGGATCATGACCTGAGCCAAAGACAGATGCTTAACCATCTGAGCCACCCAGGTGCTCCTGAAGCTAAGTTTTATTTTTTTTTTTTAATTTTTAAAGATTTTATTTATTTGACACAGAGAGAGAGAGAGAGATCACAAGTAGGCAGGCACAGAGAGGCGGGAAAGCAGGGTCTCCGCTGAGCGGAGAGCCCGATACAGGTCTCGATCCCAGGACCCTGAGATCATGACCTGAGCTAAAGGCAGAGGCTTAACCCACTGAGCCACCCAGGTGCCCCTTCTGAAGCTAAGTTTTAAATGAGCTTTCCCCCTTTGGTTTTTCTTCTGATAAGGATTACCTCTCTGAAGTTTGTACTTCAACATTTATGTCTCAAAAGCACAGGGAGAGACGGCAAGTTACAAGCCTTTTAATATAAATAGGGGAGACTTTGGGAAAGGTAAAAAGGAATAGGTGATGTTTGAATTTCTATTAGAGTTGCATTTCTAGTTTTGCAGAGATTTATAAGTTGAGAACAATTGCTCACAATTTCTCCAAGAACTGGGTTGCAATTAGAATGACCTTCTAGATTGATCCATCCATCCATCTTTTTATGAAGGTTTTAAAAGATTTGTTTCCCCCCACCTCCCAAATATAGTTTTATTTTATCCTGTGGGAGAAGCCTAAAATAAAGTTTCTTTTAGACTGTGCAGTTAGCCAATTTGTAAACCCAGAGCTACTTTGTGATTTTGGCTGGGACCTGCGGTCATACGGGCCCAAGGGGAGATGAGGAAGGGGTGGAGGCCCTCCAGCAATGCACCATGGGAGACACAGCAAAATGGGAGGCCCTAAACACAGGACTCAAAGCTCCTCTCCATCCTGCTTTGCTGTTCCCAGGACTCTTTTCCACCTCCCACCAGCCAGGCCCTTGTCCAGAGGAAGCCCTGGAATGTTGGAAGCAGCTACGGAGGCAGGGGTCAGTCAATCTGATTTTCTTCCTTCAGCAAAACCCTATTCTTAGCTCCCGGCTTGCCCATGAAAGCTATTCCAGGAATGAAGAAAATCTCCAGGGGGTCTTGTAGGCCAGGATTTCCCCCAGTCCTGGAGAGGCACTATTCTTGTGGCCTGTCTGAAGCCCCCTGAAGCCCTGCTTGGAGGAGGAGGGAAGTAGGAGCCTGTGCCCTGGCCCCATGGAGCCTAGAGCCTCAGAAGTTCTAGAGGAAGGCAAAAATAAAATTGGGTACTTGCTCCAGGGGCAGGGTACTGGGCTATACGTGAGTGCAATTAACCCAGTTGTCTCACCTGGGAGGGGCCCTCAGGTGCTTAGGCCCACTTATCTGGAGAGGAGAGGGACTCTGAGCAGCAGAGGGGCATGGCAGAGGGAGCTGGGCTCAGAAGCAGTAGTGCAAGACTGAGGCTTGCCCTGTTTCAGTGCCTGGGGAGCTTGGCCTTAGCCCGCCTTCAGGGCCCAATCAGGGAACATGAGCGCATGCTCCTGGAGGCTTAAAAAAAAGAAAAAGGTGACCTCAAAGAGGGTACAAGGGTTATTATCTCCCCAAGATCCAGAGTCACTACCAAAGAGGTCCCAGGCAGTCAGAAACCCAAGCCAACACTCTGAGACAAGCAAGAAGGTGATAACTATCCCCGGGAAAGAAGGGACCTGTTAACCCATGGGTATGGGTTTGGAAGGACAGGGACAATGTGAAGTTTTATTTTTCTCTATTGACTGGGCATGATAGAGATTCATAAAGGCTTCCTTTTACCCAGCTTTTGTCAGTTTCTCTAGGCTCCCATCTATAGCTCCAGTATTTCCCAGAATTGGGCAAGGTTTTTCATTATTTTTTATTTTAATTTTCCTTTGGCCATTTGAGACAATAATATAGTAGTTTACCAGAAAATCTCTCAGGGTCTCAACACTGAGAAGGGCATGTTCGGCAACCTTCCTTCAAAGGTAGATAATGGAGATGTCTGTAAGACCATTAACTTGGAGGACTTTTTTTTTTTTTTTTAAAGATTTTATTTATTTATTTGACAGAGAGAAATCACAAGTAGATGGAGAGGCAGGCAGAGAGAGAGAGAGGGAAGCAGGCTCCCTGCTGAGCAGAGAGGCTGATGCGGGACTCGATCCCAGGACCTGAGATCATGACCTGAGCCGAAGGCAGCGGCTTAACCCACTGAGCCACCCAGGTGCCCGGAGGACTTTTGTTAATAGTCATATAAAGACAATTCTGACAAAGCATAACTAGAATGAGGACTTGAATAAAGGAAGGTAGACAGTGGTAGGAGTTACATCCATCTTACATTTCTTTGTTCTAGGTACCTCTTGTGTCTTTAATGTTTCATTAGCCTTTTATGGAAAATTTTTCAATGCAGCCATTTTGGAATTTTGAAACCTTTGAGTCTTTATGCATACCAATTGAAATAAGTATCCCATTCTGTTTAATTTTAGAATTCTTACTTTTAAGTGCACTTAAATGATTTTATTTAACTGGAAAATTCCTAATTCTAGGTTGTTTTTAGGAAGATTTTGCCATTTCTGTAGATATTTATTGCTTCGAGGATCATAGATTTTAGATAAACTAGGTGTGCCAGATGTCATGCTTGGCTCTTCAGAGGTTAAGGATACCATTAGCTAAGGCTTTGGGATTCTGAAAGCCAATCTAATACCTAAAAGGGATGTGTCCCTGGGTTGTGCAGTGTTTTACAGTATATTTTGGTGCATAGAAATTTTCTTGAGGTTGGTGAGGGACCCAGTATCAATCTGAAACCATTCTGTGATCAAATTATTGTATCATTGGATGTTCTTGAGTTGTTCTGCATTCCAAAAACCTTCAAATGCTCAACATGTGGGGTTCAAGATGGCAGCATAGAAGGATCCTTAACTCACCTTTTCCCATGAACACAACAAAGCTACAAAGTCTTGGCACACTCTCAACAACTGGGACCTATCAAGAATAAATCAGGCTACTTAAACAATCACAAATGTCTGAGGAACAGCCAGAGCTATGGCAGGGTTGAACAACTTGCACAGGGCCACTTCTTCAAGACTGGGATACATAGCTGTTTTGCTTAATACATAAAAACAAACACAGAGAGAGTCAAGCAGAGAAATAGGTTCCAAACGAAAGAACAAGACAAAACCTCAGAATAAGACCTTAATGAAAGGGAGATAAGTAATCTACCTATAAAGAGTTCAGGGTAATGGTCATAAGGATGCAGACTGAACTCGAAAGAAGAAAGGATGATCACAGAACTTTAACAAAGAGATGGGAAACAGAAGAAAGTACCAAACACAAGCCAGAGATCTGAAGAATACAATAACTGATCTGAAAAATACATAGAGAAGTTCAATAGTAGGCTACACAATGTAGAAGAACAGATGAGTGACCTGGAAGACAGGGCAGTGTAAAATCACTTAAACAGAACAGCAAAAAGAAAAAAGAATTAAATATAAAGATAGTGTAAGGGATTTGTGGCTCAACATCAAGTGGAAAAATACCTGCATTGTAAAGATCCCAGAAAGAAGAAAAGGGCAGAAAAATTATTGGAAGAAATAATGGCAGAAAACATCTCTGATCTGTGGGAGGAGACACACATCCAGCTTCAGAAAGCCCAGAGACTTCCAAATACAATGAACCCAGCAGTTACTTACCAAGACACATTATAATTTTATTGGCAAAAGTTAAAGAGAGAATGTTAAAAGCAGCAAGAGAAACCAATTGTTATGCAAAAAGGGAACCCCCAAATGACTCTAAGCTGATTTCTCAGCAGAAACTGCAAGCCAGAGAGAGTGGCACAATACATTCAAAGTGCTAAAAGGAAAAACTTCGAACCAAGAAGAATCTTCTAGCAAGAACAAAAGGAAAGATTGTTTTCCCGAGGAGCAAAAACTAAAAAAGTTTATCACCACTAAACTGGTCTTACCAAAAATGTTAAAGGGATGTACTTAAGTTGATAAAAAGCTTGTTACTAACTGGTAACAAGAAATCCCATAAAAGTAAAAATCTCAATGGTAAATGCAGGTGTAGAAAAGGTATTGGGCCAACCACTTATAAAGCTAATATGAAGGTTAGAAGACAAACATAGTAAAATTAGCCATAACATAATAATTAGCTAAGAGATACACAAAATAAGAAGATGTAAAATATGACCTCGAAGACAGAACACATGGAGGGGAGTAAAAGGGTAGTTATTAGAACATGTTCAAACAATGCTATCAATTTGAAATAGACACACACACACACACACACACCACATACATCAATGGATTGATCATCCAGACAAAATCAATAAGGAAAAATGACCTTTTAATTATGTCTTAGATCAAATGGGCTTCATAAACTTGATAGAACACTCCATTAAAAAACAGCGGAATACACCTCCTTCTGAAGTACACATCAAACTTTCTCCAGGATGGATCATATGTTTGGGCACAAAATGAGTCTCAATACATGCAACAACATGGAAATTGTATCAAGCATCTTTTCCAACTGCAGTGGTAAGAAACTGGAAGTGATTACAGGAAGAAAACTGGAAAAATTCACAAATATGTGAAATTAATCAAAATGCTACTGAACTATGAAGAAATCAAAGAAAAAATAACAAATACTTGGAGACAAATGAAAATAGAAATACAATAGTCTAAAATCTGGAGGATGCTGCAAAAGCAGTTATAAGGGGGAAGTTTGTAGCTATACAAGGTTACCTCAAAAAAACAAGAAAAATATCAAATAAATAATCTATACTTAAAGGAACTAGGGAAAAGAATGAAGCCCAAGTGAGTAGAGGAAGGAAATAAGGAAAATTAGAGATGTTATCTGAATAATTAATTCAAGCCTCAAATGAAAAAAAAAATTTTTTTTTTTCCCGAAAATAATCCAGATCATTGAGACTTCTGAGTTCTATTTGTCTGGGTAGGCAGATTATCTTTATTTATTTATTTATTTTTAATTTAGTTACTTGACAGAGAGAAAGAGAGCACAAGCTGGCAGAGTAGCAGGGAGAGGGAGAAGCAGGCTCCCTGGTGAGTAAGGAGCCTGATGCAGGCCTCGATTCCAGGACCCCGGGATCATGACCTGAGCTGAAGGCAGTTGCTCAACCAACTGAGCTACCTAGGCGCCCTGGCAGCTTATCTTTTAACTCATAGCAATGGCAGTCTGTGCTCTTGGATAAACATAAATGAAATAGAAACTAAAAGGACATTAGAAAAGATTAATGAATAGATTCAAAGAGCATCATTAAAATGCCCAAAGCAATCTAAAGATATTATATATAGAAAACCCTTAAAGACTCCACTGAAAAACTACTAGAACTAATACACAAATTCAGTAAAGTTGCAGGATACAAAATCAATATACAGGAATTTGTTGGAATTTCTGTACACTAATAATGAACTATCAGAGAGAAAAATTAAGAAAACTACCATTTATAATTGCATCAAAAGAACAAAATACCTAAGGCATAAATTTAACCAAGGGGGTGAAAGACCTGTACGCTAAAAACTGTAAGACACTGATGAAAGAAATTGAAGAAGACACAAACAAGTACATGAAAAGATACTCCACGCTCATGGATTCAAAACAATCTCTATCAAAATCCCAATGACATTTTTCATAGAATAGATATAAAATTTCTATGGAATCCCATAAGATACCCCCAAAACACAAAGCAAGTAATCTTGAGAAAGAGGAACAAAGCTGGATTTCAACCTATACTACAAATTTATCCTAATCGAAACAGTATGGTGTTGGCATAGCAACACGCAGTCGGATGGAGCAGAATGGAGAGCTTGCATAGTAAACCCATACACTTAATTTATGACAGAGGAGCCAAGAGTATACAGTGGGGAAAGGAAAGCCTCTTCAACAAATGGTGTTGGGAAAACTGGAAAGCCACATGCGAAAGAATGAAGACCACTCTCTTTTATCGTACACAGTAATAATTCGTCATGGATTAAAGACTGGAATATAAGACCTAAAACCATAAAATTCCTAGAAGAAAACATAGGCAGTAGTTTCCTACCATATCATCTGCAAATAGTGATAGTTTCCATAGCTTGGCTCTTGTAAATAAAACTGCAGTGAATACAAGGGTGCATATATCTTTTCAAATTAGTGTTTTCCTGTTCTTTGGATAAATACCCAGAAATGGATTAAGTGGATGATAGAGTAGTTCTGTTTAAATTTTTAAAGATCTTTCCGTGCTGTTTTCCACAGTAGCTGCACAATTTACGTTCCCACAAACAGGGCATGAGGTGCCCGTTCATGCATATCCTCTCCAACACTTGTTATTTCTTTTCTTGATAATAGCCATTCTGACAGGTGGAAGGTGATATCTCCCTGTGGTTTTTACTTCTATTTCTCTGATAATTAATGACGCCAAACATCTTTCACCTGCCTGTTATCCATCTGTATGTCTTTGAAGAAATGTCTATTTAGATCCTCTGCCTACTTTAAAATCAGGTTATTTAGGCTTTTATGGCCATAGTTCCATGAGTTCTTCATATATTTTGGATATTAACTCCTTACTGGATATATGTGACGTTTGTCTTAGTGATTTTTTTTTTTTTAATCTGATTTGAAAGCCAAAGGAAACAGAAGCAAACAACCAACTTGGGTTATGGCAAACTACAAAGCTTCTGCACACAAAGGAAACCATGAACAAAATGAAAAGGAAATGTACCAAATGGGAGAAGATAGTTGCAAAGCTAAATTGAGTAGGACTTAAAATATGGGTCTCGGTTCTTTTACTTTCTGATCATTATGCACCATTTTCCCTACTGGGAATATCCACCTGACTCTCACCCTGCCCTTGTGATTCTTCTGGTAACTCTTACCTTGGCGGTAGAGTCGGTAAGACTCCACAGACTACCAGGGAGCTGCTAATTTTTCACACAAGTGTGTTCTGGTTTTCCAGGGCAGGTCCCACAGCTTATACTCTCATACTCTCACTCATTTTCCAGTGTTTAACATATGCATTTGTTGACCAAATGAATAAATACATGAAGGTTGTCTGGAAAGTGCACCCTTAGCAGTTTAAAGCCATTCTGAAATGTGGCCCAGGCTATCTCCGAGTAGTGTTAATAATGCAAGAGTAAAATGCTGGCCTCTGATGTGGGTCATAATTGAGGTTCTGACATGGAGCACATTGTCACAGAGAGGATAAGACTTGTCCTCCGCAAAGAACAAAGCTAATGTGTTGGAAAGGCATGTACTTAAGATTCATTAGCACGTACCTGTGGCTCTTGCTTCCTCGGAGCTCATGTTTCATCTCAAACAGCCTTCCAGAAACTCAGATTACTGCATTTTCTCATTTTCCTTTTAATACCACGGTCTTTTGGGGCCTTGTGAAAAAGCCTGATGAGCTCACCTCATTGTGATGACCCCGTCTCTCTTGCTGCCACTACAGGAAGGGTTGGCTGTGTCTGCTCTTGCTACATCCCTTGACTCCTCCCACAGCTGTCACCCCCTGGAGGGATGCAGAACTTTAATCTTCCTACCTACAAGGTAAAAGGGAAAATTAGAGATGTTATCTGAATAATTAATTCAAGCCTCAAATGGAAAAAAAAAAAAAAAGATTTTTTTTCCCTAAAATAATCCAGATCATTGAGACTTCTGAGTTCTATTTGTCTGGGTAGGCAGCTTATCTTTTAACTCCTAGAAATGACAGTCCGTGCTCTTGGATATATTACCATATCATGGAGACCCAGGACTTGTAGGCATCGGCTTACAAGTAAAAAATGCCTTAGCCGTATGATAATCTAGTTTGCTCTCTGGTGATTGCTACAGAGAATCAAATTCAATTGTATTTTCATTGAATGTAATGAAAACCTAGAGCATTGAGCAAAGGTTCCCTGTGGCTGGGAATTGTTGGGAGAAGCACTGGGGGTTCGAATTCCATGGTGTCCACTGTATCTTGCGTGTCATAGACAAGCTCTGGTGATGGTCCCAGGCATCCAAACGAGAGACAGATTAGGAGAAAGCCATTCTTTTCCCTTAGTCTGGAAAACTGAAAACCGTGTCTGCTGGTAGCTTTTGTCTGTGATTCATAGGTTCCAAGAAGCCTCAACTGATTACCACTTCTCCCTAGTTCTGACAAATCCAAAAGATTTATTGGTATAACAGGTGTTGGAATGGGACCATCTATGAAAAGTATTCAAGGATCTCTCCATGTGTCATGTTTGAAAAAGTAATGGCTAAGTGTTGTCTTTTCTCTTAAAGTTCTCTTAAAACCAAGCAAGGCTTTGGACTGGGGTGGTCCCTACACGGGAGAAGTCAAGTAGGGAACCCAGATGTCTGAATGACCACAGCCTGACTGTGAGCTCCTTCAGCCATAATCTTCATGGTGGCTTCCCCAATGCCAATAGAATTAAATAACACGTCCTGGGTTTTTTTGTTTTGCTTTCAAAATAGAATTCTTCCTTATGTCATTTCAGTAAGTGATTGATAATACAGTAGTATGTCACTTAGTAGGTCACTTGATTTGCTGTTTTGACCATGGGGATATCTTGAGGCTGTGGGAACTTCCAAGAGATTTTCACAGATTTAGACACTCAGTTCATTTAGTTGTGGTTCACTTAAAAAGCAATGCTTTGTCCTGCTCTTGTATTAATTATTTTTTTCTCCTATAAAAGAGAAAAAGTTTGATGGGGATGCTGGTGGGTTGATTTTTCTCCCTGCCATTCCAATCTCCCAATCATTTTATCATAAATCAGTGGGGATAGGCCTAATTCTTTTTTAATAGCACCAGTTCTTAATCGTTTCCTTCTTTTCCCAACAGATATCTCCCAATTTAAGTCCACCCTATGGCCCTCATATAATAGCCTGGGTGCTGTGATGGCACAAACCTGCTGTGGCTGAGAGAATGAGTGACAGCTAGCATGGACTTGAGTACCTGGACTGGAAATACCACAGGCGTGGGCCCAGTGATGGGAGGAAGGGAGGGCCCTTGGGAAGGAACGTATTACCTGTGACCCCATCTGGGATATGAACTGGCCATGTCACTTCTCAAGAAAGATAGAGAAACTCGAATAACACAGGAGGCAGAGACCAGATGCTGTTTATTTTCCTCTTTGTCCCTGCCATAAGTTGTCTTCCAAAAAATGGTCTCAGGTATTAACACGGAACTTATCTCCGTTCGATAACCAGAGCACTGTGTAGCTAGTTCAGTTCACCTGTGTGCTGATAATGGGCCATCTGGCTCGTGTCCCTCAAGACTGGCCTTTCTCTTAGAACTGTGGTCCTGGGTGGTGCCTTTCTCTGTCCTGCTGGGTGATCTGAAAGAACTGTGCAGACCACCCCCCAACTTCCTGAGGGGAGAGCTGGGCCTGTCTAGCTACCTGACCTACCACTGCTTCCTCTAGTGCCTTGGCAGAAACTTCTGCCATGTTGTTCCTGGAGGAAGGTGTTCAACATCACAGTATTCATGAGAGCACTGTGTGGGCAAGCCCACCACTACGTCTTTCCCTGTCTTCAAAAAAGCTCAGAGTCCCCAAAAGAAACAACTCTCTCCTTGAAACATGGCCTTGGTCTTGATCTTGGTCTTGATTAAGCTCCAACCTCACCACTCCCCATGTTTTGGACACACTGGTCTTCCAGTCCCCTGGATATGTGTGAGCGGTGTTTGTAACACTCATCATGCCTTTGCCTATTGTCCTTCTGCCTAAATATACTTTCTCCATTTCTCCCTAAGTCTTATTTCCTTCCCTATCTGACAAAATGAGTAATTATCTTCCTGTCTTGTGAATAACTCTACCCTTGTTTGATTTCACCCTACATTGAAATGATTACTTTATGTATCTTCTCATCACTAGATAGTATTCAGCTCATAGCGTATACCTCACCTCTGGAGTAGTGTCAGTCATGTTCTCCTTGCTCATGTGTGTTTAACTGATATGTTAACTAGCTCTGCTATGCCACTGATGACATTACTTTGCTATATAACAGTGAAGTATAGCCTTTGTACTGTATTCCAGGGCAAAATAAGATTATAAATACAGTATGTTCCAGAAGGTCAGTCTAGTTCAGTTTGTATCGATGGAAGTGTTGTCTAAGCTTTGATAGTGGATGCCAAAGTCCTGAAATTTACTTCTCTTTGATTAGTTCTGAGGAAGAAAGTATCCTGGGGCAGTGTCCCCAACGATAAAATTAGACGCAAGTACCACTCGCCTTAGAATGCATGGCGTGGTACATGGCACTGCCCTCCTCCTGGGTGAATGCCATGGCCACGAGATCTCAGTAGAAACAGACTACATGTGATGCTGTTGGTGACCTCTATTACTGTGTCTTTCGATTGTTCCTTCTTTTACATACCCCCCTCCAGGATGCAGGCCATTTCTTGTTCCTTTACCTTTCATCCTCCCACAACAAGACTTAGTGCCTGGCTCCCAGGTGGCACTAAGGGATCATCTGATGAAGGCTCTCCCTACAGGCACACTTGGCTTTCAGGATTGCTGTAGTTTGGACTTCCCCAGACACAGTGGGCTCCTTGCACCTTGCCCTCCTGTCACTGCTACAAGGTGATGTTTCTAAGGCAAACAGGTTATATCCTTTTCCAGATCAGAAATCTCCTGTGGCCCTCCCATCCTTTAAGGCAGGGAGATCCTGTGTGGAGGTCCTGTGTCTTGGTGTGTCAAGGGAAACCCTCTCTAGCACTTCTCGCTGTCCCTCCTAACACTCTGGCAGGCAGCTGGGAGGACCTCTTCCAGATACACAGCCCCACCATGCTTGTCACAACATGCTTGTCGTACCATGCTGGTCACGCCATGCTTGTTCGTAAAGCTCCGTCTTTATACCGAGACTTCCTTCTGCAGAGATTGGCTTTCCCTCTGCCCCTGACCAGTTAGTTGGGTGACCTCCCTACTACTCCTTCCAAATAGAGTGTCACTGTTCTCCCGTCTGGGAGGGCATTTCCAGCATCCCTTTTCCTCCCATGAGGACCTTGCCTGCCACTCCTGTCATGGGCCTTGGCGTTGTGTCAGAGTTGCCTGCTTAAATGTTTGCCTCCTGTGCAAACTCTCTGAGGATAGGAGCACTGTTTAATTCATCTCTCTATGCGTACTTGATGCTTGGCACAATGTCTAGTACATACTAATGACTCAATAATCATTTGTTCATTGAATGGGCTAAAGGAAGGAACAAAACAAAAACAAACAAAAAAGAACAGTTTACTTAAAAATCTCACCAACTCTGCTGAGCCCAACCTCCCAGGGGGTGGGAGAATTTAAGAGGGCATCTATAAAGGAACCCTGAACTTCCACAACGAATCATAAGGTATTTGAACGCTAACTTGTGTGTATGCAAACGTAGCACCTCATTTGCAGTCCTGCTGAATTGTCCTTCTTAGAAGCGTATTCATTGCCTGGCCACGTTGCCTCTTAGCAAATCTGAACAGGACTGGGAATAGAGGAGGAAAACACACCGTGACTTACATTCTCTGCAAAACTGATGCTCCCTCCTGAGTGAGGCAGCACAGTCCAAGCCATCGGGCTGGGGTTCCAGTCGTGGCTCTGCTGCTCACTTCAGGCCGCTGCCCTTCTGGAGCAGCAGGAGAGGCTGGACATGACCTCCCACCACTGACTCTGGGAGTCCCAGTGACTCGGTTTTATAGGGCGGGGTTGAGGACTTGACCGGCATGAGGCAGGTGGTCATGTGCTGGCTGGGAAAGAGACGCAGTCACCCCGCTTGGCACAGCAGCCATGGGGAGCTCCAGGAGTGGGGCTGCGGTGGTCAGGGGCATTGCTCATGGCTGCCCCATTCTGCAGCCGCTGTCAAGTGACAGCGGCATTGACAGGGGCATTGCTCCCCTGTCGTCCCACAGGGGGCTCCTCAGTGGTCAACAGGTCCCTGGGGCTTAGGTGCCGTGACTAGCCGGGGATCACTGTGGTTCTGGGAAGTAAGAGCATATCCTTTACTTCGGCTTGCCTCAACACAGAAAGAAGGGACCTTCTCAGCTTGCATCAAGGTGGGATGATCCTGAGGAAGAAAAGGGCATGTCTGAGACTGAAAAGGGAAAGACATCTGTGCATTCCTATTCATTCTCTATCCTGCTCTCTGTCAGTGTGTCCATCTGTCTGCCTCTCTCTCTCTCTCTCTCTCTCTCACACACACACACACACAGAGGAATACCACTTTCAGTGAACTTTCTTTTTAAGTAATCAGAAGGAGCTGTTGCTGGGGGTCAGGAATTTCCCTTAAATAACATAGGAAGGCCCCTGCTGCCTCCAGTCTTCCTCTCTCCCCTCACCCACATCCCTCTCCCGTCCCGCTCCTTAGTCTGGTCATAGTGACTACCCAGGCTTCCACAGCTTCATTCTTGAACATGTCTAAGCATAACCCTCCCAAGAGCCTCAGAGTTGCACCAGAAATTCCGTATTTGACCAAAGTGATAAGAGTTGCATATCCCAAAAAGCATGGCCAGGCCTCCTGCTCACCTCTCTTGGGCACAAGGAGCAAGAATGGCATCGGAGAAGCAAGGAGCCAAGACTTCTCTCTGCCGCCATCACAGGGGCCCCAGAGAGAAGTGGGGATGGGGTTGTTCCTCTCAAACCTATTGTTGGATTTTTCTCGTTAGTGGTGAGGCTTTCTGTGTCCCTAAAATAATTCATTTGACTGTCATTTTAACAGGTCCCTTGTCTGTTAAATCATGACTTCCTATGTGGATAGTCCCTGACTTGGTTTGATTTGCTTATTAAAATTTCCTCTGTCTAATCTTCCCTTCCTGTCGGCAATGTGTGGGATTCTATTTCTTCTTCAAAGAAAAGGAACCCACACAATTCAGTTTATATAATTTTGTGATATTCTTCTGCACAATGGCCAGCCACAAAACAGCTTTTTCAACACATGGCTTCAAGGCTAAAAACACAGTTTTGAGACAGTTTCAGAGACAGGTGTGAGGAGCTGAAGAGTTGGCTAGAGATGGTAACACTGCAGCCGCCTCCCACTTTTCTCCGCAGAAGGGCTTGGCCATCTGGCGGGGCTTGGCCACCTCTGTCCCATGACCTCACTCCGCCACTGCTGTTCCACTGCAAACCTACAGGCAGGATCTCAGGAGGTGAGACACAGAGTGGGATCTCCTCTCATCCCCTCCTCTCGCTTCTGATCAGTGTCATTCAGGAACTGGTAATGGAGGATTCTGGACAACAAGCCTTGTGCTTTGGGCAAGACAGGCATTGGGAAGGGTTCTTTCCCAGTTATTTCCCAGAAGGGTCATGAGCACCAGAGCTCATGACATGGCTCTGGGACCAGAGGCAGGTGCGCCCCAATCCAACAAAACATCTACTGAGTACCCACTGCGTTCTCACCATGGAAACGCAGGCCCACGGGGGCTGGGCAAGGCCTGTGCTATCTTGGCACCTGCTTCTTTTTTTTTTTTTTTTTTTTTAAAGATTTTATTTATTTATCCGACAGACAGAGATCACAAGTAGGCAGAGAAGCAGGCAGAGAGAGAGGGAAGCAGGCTCCCCGCTGAGCAGAGAGCCCGATGCGGGGCTCGATCCCAGGACCCTGAGATCGTGACCTGAGCCGAAGGCAGCGGCTTAACCCACTGAGCCACCCAGGCGCCCCGGCACCTGCTTCTTAGTAGGGCAGCACTGCTAAGAAGAAATAAGAAAGTTGCAGATAGAAGAGGTGTCCAAATTCCCGTTTATCTGCTTCAAAGTCAGAGAGAGAGAGAGATGTGAGGTTGAGAACAGGCACTCACTTGGGAGTAGGAGGTTGGGGGCAGTAGGGGTAGAAAAAGCCGGGGGGGGGGGAACGAAAAAGCCAGGGGGGCTTTTGAATGTGGTCAGAAAAACATAGCCATGCACAGCCCCAGATAGACTATATTTATATTCTGACCTCAACTTTGGTCAAAAACCTGTGCAAGAATCTGCCACCATTGGTAATTTTTACAAAATGTGTTTTAAAGAACATTCACCAAAAAAAAAAAAAAAAAAAAAAAAGAACATTCACCGCATCATGGTGTGTTCTCTGGAGAAAGTCTAAATGAAGCATTTTATTAAGAATGTGGAGGGAGAAAAAATTCAAATATTCTGATCATGAGAACTATGCGTTCCTTTTTTTTTTTTTTTTTTAATTGTATTTATTTATCTGAGGGAGAAACAGAGTTCCCGCTGAGCAAGGGAGCCCGATGCCAGGCTCAGGCTTGGAGATCATGACCTGAGGGAAAGGCAGACACTTACCTGTCTGAGCCGCCCACGCACCCTAGAACTATGCTTTACTTATGTCTTCTTGGCTGTCAAGAGGATCAGATACTCCATCTGAATCAATTTCTTCAAGTCTGTCTGCCCATGTTACAATTTGGGAGAGTGCTTAAGAGCGATGAAAGTGCCCCCTCGGGGGGGGACAAGATGGCGGGGTACTAGGAAGAGGCGTCTTTTCAGCTGGTACCCCAAAGTGAGCTGATTACCTACCAAAGAACTCTGATCACCCATGAAATCAGCCTGAGATCAGAATTATACACGTCTGGATCTCTACAGGGGCAGAAGACGCCAGTGAGCAGGTAAAGCGGAATGGGAACAGCGGACTGATATCGGAAGATAAACAAAAGGGGGAGGGAGCCACCAGAGGCGACCGGTGCAAAAGTAATACCCCGATACGAGCGAGAGTGCCCTGCGTCTGGGGACCAGCATTAACTCGGAGACTGGTTGAAAGCACTCCAAAAGAGCAAAGGATCGCGGGGGCAAACTGTGGGAATCGGGGCGGCTAGGGACAGGGGCTTGAGTCCCCGGTCCCAGACGGCCTCCCCGGCGCGGAGGCAGAGAGAGTGCGGCGGAGAAACCGGCTCCTGGTCCCTAAGCCGCCAGCGTGCCCCAGAGCGCGGGGTTCCGGCTCCTGTGAGGGGATGGGAGCCGGTCTGCAGAACGCGCGCTAGCCCTACCACAAAGCTTGAGATGCGCGTGCACGTCGCTCCAGCTCTCCTGGGTTTCTAAGGCCCTGGGGCGCTTCTTGACCCGGGCCATTGTTTCAAAGTCTAAGCCTCGCGCCCGCGAAACTCTTCCCCGGACAGAGGCGCGCAAAAGCCCAGCCTGCGGCTTACGGACCAGCGCCCCGTTCTCAGTGCCCCAGACGCGCGCCCGACCCACAGCCGCCTCTGAAAAGAGGTGCGCGCAAGCCGGGCACTCCCAGCTGGGGCTGGCGGCAAAATCTCAGTGTGCGATCGCTGCTTGGAACGTCTCTGGCGGTCGGGAGCTCCCAGACAGCCGCCACTGCCTTGGCTTTGGGGACGAGCAAAAGATCCTGCGCCCCCAGGGTCTTTAACTTGGAACCTGCACTGCCAGCATCCAAGGGGGAATTTATTCAGCTTCTGCACCCAGACTGAGGCTTCTGAGACGGAGATCAGGAAGTGTTCCAGGGTGCACCTTGACTGCACCAGAGTTGATACATCCAGCTACATCTGTTCAGTCTTCTCCCACCAGAATGACTAGGAGGAGGAATGCCCAACAGAAGAAAAATACAGAGGATGGACCTTCCGCAACAGAGCTAACGGCTATCAACATAGACAATATGTCGGAAAGAGAATTCAGGCTAACAATTATCCAGGCAATAGCTAGGTTGGAGAAAGCCATGGATGACCAAACAGAATTGATTAGAGCCGAACTGAAAGCGACCAGACAGGATGTTCACAATGTTAGGGCGGAGCTTAAAGCTACCAGGGAGGAGGTCCACAATGCTCTCAATGAGTTCCAATCCAATCTAAACTCTCTCAAAGCTAGGGTAACTGAGACAGAAGACAGAATTAGTGATCTGGAAGACAAACAGATAGAGAGAAAGGATCAGGAGGAAGCCTGGAACAAACAGCTTAGATCCCACGAAAGCAGAATTAGGGAAATAAGTGATGCCATGAAGCGTTCCAACGTCAGAATTATTGGAATTCCTGAAGGGGAGGAGAAAGAAAGAAGTCTAGAAGATGTCGTGGAACAAGTCCTTCATGAAAACTTTCCGAATCTCGCGAATGAAACCAGCGTTCATGTACTAGAGGCTGAACGGTCTCCACCCAAGATTATACACTCCAAAAAAACATCACGACACCTGATAGTCAAATTGAGAAATTATAATTGTAGGTATAATCTCTTGAAAGCTGCCAGGGCAAAGAGGCTCCTTACTTACAGAGGGAAGCCCATCAGAATAACGTCAGACCTGTCCACAGAGACCTGGCAAGCCAGAAGAGGCTGGCAAGATATATTCAGGGCACTAAATGAGAAGAACATGCAGCCAAGAATACTTTATCCAGCAAGACTGACATTCAAAATGGATGGAGAGATAAAGAGTTTCCAAGACCGGCAAGACTTAAAAGACTATGCAACCACCAAGCCGATACTGCAGGAAATATTAAGGGGGGTTCTATAAAAGAGGAAAAATCCCAAGAATAGCATTGAACAGAAATATAGAGACAGTCTACAGAAAGAAAGACTTCAAAGGTAACTCGATGTCAATAAAAACGTATCTATCAATAATCACTCTCAATGTGAATGGCCTCAATGCACCCATAAAACGGCACAGGGTTGCAGATTGGATAAAACGACAGGACCCATCCATATGCTGTCTACAAGAGACCCATTTTGAACCTAAAGATACACGCAGACTGAAAGTGAAGGGGTGGAGAAGCATCTTTCATGCCAATGGGACTCAAAAGAAGGCTGGGGTAGCGATTCTCATATCAGATAAATTAGACTTCAAACTAAAGACCGTAGTCAGAGATACAGAAGGACACTACATAATCCTTAAAGGGACTATCCACCAAGATGATCTAACAATTGTAAATATCTATGCTCCCAATATGGGAGCAGCCAATTACTTAAGAAAACTGTTAATCAAGATAAAGAGTCATATTGATATGAATACACTAATCGTAGGTGATCTTAACACGCCTCTTTCAGAATTAGACAGATCATCGAAGCAGAAAATCAATAAAGAAACAAGAGCATTGAACGACACATTGGACCAGATGGACCTCATAGATATATACAGAACATTCCACCCTAAAACAGCAGAATACTCATTCTTCTCAAGTGCACACGGAACCTTCTCCAGAATAGACCACATACTGGGTCACAAATCAGGACTCAGCCGATACCAAAAGACTGAGATTATTCCCTGCATATTCTCAGATCACAATGCTTTGAAACTGGAGCTCAATCACAAGGAAAAGTTCCGAAGGAACTCAAACACCTGGAAGCTAAAGACCACCTTGCTTAAGAATGCTTGGATCAACCAGGAGATCAAAGAAGAACTGAAACAATTCATGGAAACCAATGAGAATGAAGACACTTCGGTCCAAAACCTATGGGATACAGCAAAGGCGGTCCTAAGGGGAAAATATATAGCCATCCAAGCCTTGCTCAAAAAAATTGAAAAATCCAGAACACACCAGCTGTCTCTACACCTTAAAGAACTGGAGGATCAACAACAAATCAAACCAACTCCACACATAAGAAGGGAAATCATCAAGATTAGAGCTGAGATCAATGAGGGAGAAACCAGAGATACAGTAGAACGTATCAATGAAACTAGAAGCTGGTTTTTTGAAAGAATCAATAAGATCGATAAGCCACTGGCTACACTAATCCAAAAGAAAAGAGAGAAATCCCAAATTCATAAAATTATGAATGAAAGGGGAGAGATCACAACTAACACCAAGGAAGTAGAAACAATCATCAGAAGTTACTACGAACAGTTATATGCCAATAAGCTTAGCAACCTTGATGAAATGGATGCATTCCTGGAAAAATATAAACTACCAAAATTGAACCAGGAAGAAATCGACAACCTGAATAGACCGATATCTAATAACGAGATTGAAGCAGTGATCAAAAATCTCCCAAAAAACAAGAGCCCAGGACCTGACGGATTCCCTGGGGAATTCTACCAAACCTTCCAAGAAGAAATAACACCTATTCTCCTGAAGCTGTTTCAAAAAATTGAAGCAGAAGGAAAACTTCCAGACTCTTTCTATGAAGCCAGCATTACCCTGATCCCCAAACCAGGCAAGGACCATACCAAAAAGGAGAATTTCAGACCAATATCACTGATGAATATGGATGCTAAGATTCTCAACAAGATCCTAGCCAACAGGATCCAACAACACATTAAAAAGATTATCCACCATGATCAGGTGGGATTCATCCCTGGGCTACAAGGATGGTTCAACATTCGTAAATCAATCAATGTGATACAACAAATTAATAGGAGAAGAGAGAAGAACCACATGGTCCTCTCAATTGATGCAGAAAAAGCATTTGACAAAATCCAACATCCGTTCCTGATTAAAACGCTTCAAAGTATAGGGATAGAGGGAACATTCCTGAACCTCATCAAATCTATCTATGAAAGACCCACAGCAAATATCATCCTCAATGGGAAAAAGCTTGCAGCCTTCCCGTTGAGATCAGGAACAAGACAAGGATGCCCACTTTCACCACTCTTGTTCAACATAGTATTAGAAGTCCTAGCAACAGCAATCAGACAACAGAGAGAAATAAAAGGTATCCAAATTGGTAATGAAGAAGTCAAACTCTCTCTCTTCGCAGATGACATGATTCTTTATATGGAAAACCCAAAAGACTCCACCCCCAAACTACTAGAACTCATACAGCAATTCAGCAGCGTGGCAGGATACAAAGTCAATGTGCAGAAATCAGTGGCTTTCTTATACACTAACAAGGAAAATACAGAAAGGGAAATTAGAGAATCGATTCCATTTACTATAGCACCAAGAACCATAAGATACCTGGGAATAAACCTAACTAAAGAGGTAAAGGATCTATACTTGAGGAACTATAGAACACTCATGAAAGAAATTGAAGAAGACACAAAAAGATGGAAGACCATTCCATGCTCTTGGATCGGAAGAATAAACATCGTTAAAATGTCTATACTGCCTAGAGCAATCTATACTTTTAATGCCATTCCGATCAAAATTCCACCGGCATTCTTCAAAGAGCTGGAGCAAATAATCCAAAAATTTGTATGGAATCAGAAGAGACCCCGAATCGCTAAGGAAACGTTGAAAAACAAAAATAAAGCTGGCGGCATCACCTTACCTGATTTCAAGCTTTATTACAAAGCTGTGATCACCAAGACAGCATGGTACTGGCATAAAAACAGACACATAGACCAGTGGAACAGAGTAGAGAGCCCTGATATGGACCCTCAACTCTATGGTCAATTAATCTTCGACAAAACAGGAAAAAATATACAGTGGAAAAAAGAGAGTCTCTTCAATAAATGGTGCTGGGAAAACTGGACAGCTATATGTAGAAGAATGAAACTCGACCATTCTCTTACACCGTACACAAAGATCAACTCAAAATGGATAAAAGACCTCAACGTGAGACAGGAATCTATCAGAATCTTAGAGGAGAACATAGGCAGTAATCTCTTCGATATCAGCCACAGCAACTTCTTTCAAGATACGTCTCCAAAGGCAAAGGAAACAAAAGCGAAAATAGACTTCTGGGACTTCATCAAAATCAAAAGCTTCTGCACAGCAAAGGAAACAGTCAAAAAAACAAAGAGGCAACCCACGGAATGGGAGAAGATATTTGCAAATGACAGTACAGACAAAAGGTTGATATCCAGGATCTATAATGAACTCCTCAAACTCAACCCACACGAAACAGACAAACACATCAAAAAATGGGCAGAAGATATGAACAGACACTTCTCCAACCAAGAAATACAAATGGCTATCAGACACATGAAAAAATGCTCATCATCATTAGCCCTCAGGGAGATTCAAATTAAAACCACATTGAGATATCACCTTACACCAGTTAGAATGGCCAAAATTAACAAAACAGGAAACAACATGTGTTGGAGAGGATGTGGAGAAAGGGGAACCCTCTTACACTGTTGGTGGGAATGCAAGTTGGTGCAGCCTCTTTGGAGAACAGTGTGGAGATTCTTCAAGAAATTAAAAATAGAGCTTCCCTACGACCCTGCAATTGCACTCCTGGGTATTTACCCCAAAGATACAGATGTCGTGAAAAGAAGGGCCATCTGTACCCCAATGTTTATAGCAGCAATGGCCACAGTCGCCAAACTATGGAAAGAACCAAGATGCCCTTCAACGGATGAATGGATAAGGAAGATGTGGTCCATATACACTATGGAGTATTATGCCTCCATCAGAAAGGACGAATATCCAACTTTTGTAGCAACATGGACGGGACTGGAAGAGATTATGCTGAGTGAAATCAGTCAAGCAGAGAGAGTCAATTATCATATGGTTTCACTCATTTGTGGAGCATAACCAATAGCATGGAGGACAAGGGGCGTTAGAGAGGAGTAGGGAATTTGGGTAAATTGGAAGGGGAGGTGAACCATGAGAGACTATGGACTCTGAAAAACAGTCTGAGGGGTTTGAAGTGGCGGGGGGGTGGGAGGTTGGGGTACCAGGTGGTGGGTATTATAGAGGGCACAGCTTGCATGGAGCACTGGGTGTGGTGAAAAAATAATGAATACTGTTTTTCTGAAAATAAATAAATTGGGAAAAAAAAAAAAAAACAGTAATAAAAAAAAAAAAAAAAAAAAAAAAAAAAAGAAAGTGCCCCCTCACAGTCACACAGAACAGGCTCAAATCCCCATTTCCTGCTGCCAGAGGACCTTAGGAATGTTTATTAACCACCCTTCTGAGCTGGGTTTTTTACCAACAGGGGAGTAGTGATGTTTGATCAGTTTTTAATGTGATGATGCCCTAAGTCCCCTGCATAGAGTGAAGGTTCATAATTATTAGCTATTTTCATACTGCTACTTCCTGCTTTCTGTCTAGTCTTTATCTCCCCAGTTCCTTGTACATTTCTTTTGTTGTAAATTTTCTCAGATCCATGGTAGAAAGAGAAGAGTTACATATAATTTTGTTTTAAGTTCCATTACCTCCCTGATGGCATAACCCAAGCTGAGTGTAAGATAAAAAAAGCTTCAGGCATCTACTTGCTCAAAATAAAATCTGTTCCTGAACTCAAAAACTATTATGCTCTTCACCCAGCTACCTAATGCCCATTTCTATAACCTCATCTTGTACACTTTAGTGAGGTTTCCTTCCGGGCTTCTGTTTTTCACTCACTGTTTTGATTTCACAGTGTAGAGGCAATTTTTTTTAAGAATCATTTTCTCTGTTATAGATGTGGCTTTTGTCCACTTTCTTTTCATTTCTGAGATGGTATTCACATCTTTATATATTTCAAAACAGAAAAGCTATTAATGACTTCGTCAGTTAGAAACTGACGCAGCAGAATCTTTGTTTTCCTATGTTCTGAAAAAAAAAAAAATCCACAACATACCCCTTTCCTAGAAGTGACAGTTTTTTCTTTTAGGATTCCATCTCCTTACATGTTTTGGTCTTGCTATGTACTATAATGCATAAGAATAACTTAAAATATTAAACATGTGAGACCTGTTCCAAGATTTTTTTAAAAATCCAGCAACATGTCACTTGACTAAAAATATTCTTAACAATTTGAGTTTCTTAAGTTGGAAAGCAAAATTAGTAAACAAAACATCGTTGTTGAATCCTCAGCAGCAAACAGGAGACAAGCCAGCAAATGGAATCTTACTCCCTATGAAGTAGGTGACAATGTGATCAGATTGTCTTTAGTGACTCACTCATTGGAGTCGTTCCTGAAAACTAGCCCATAAAATAGCCATAATTAAATTACAACCAATAATTGGAAAATTATGGTGTCGCTGAAACTGTTACTAGTATTTTTTGGGTTTCTTATCCATGTCAATTACCCATCCCCAAGGAAAGGGAAAATAAAAGACACTCGAATTGCTTAGTGGAATGGAGAAAAAGCTGGAAACAATCTAGTGATACTTGTTGACGTCCTTCTCATAGATAACAGGAAAGCCACTCTTGTTCTTCGTAGGGAGGAGGGAGAAGGCAGGTCTCTGTGTCACGAGATTGGCTTTAGAGATCAGGAAGAATTGCGAGGTTGTAAACATGAAATCCCTTTCTGGGGAGAGAGTGGTCTTTATCCATGGCTATTTGAATACAGGACAGATCCTCTCTCTTCCACAGTTCAGATGTGAACAGAGAATGATTAAATTGTTTCTTCCAGCTGGATGAGTCTGTAGTGTGAGCTTGGAACATGTGAATGGCCGGGGAAATCGGAGCCACAAAGGAACACATGTTGGGAATCAACTATCCACCGGCCGCGTTGAGAGGCAGCTGTCGTGGGTCTTTAGCAAGAACACCTGTTTAGGGACGTGATGGCATATAGTTTTATGTGAGCCTTTGAACGTAACTTTTTGTCTCTTCTTTCTCTGCACTGTCTACTAACTTAAGTCTTTCAATATTTTATCTATTTGTAATAGCACACTTAAACCCTTCTGCAAAAAGAAGGGACATCATTGAATAAAATAAATCATATCAACTGAAGTTTCAAGGGCCTTTTTTGTGCCAGGAGTCATGCCAGTTCCAGAGGCTATAAAGAGCAGGGAACGCTGGCTTGAAGTCTTCACTGCTTAGGGATGTGAGCAAACTGGTCAGCTAGCAATAATTCAGTAGGAGTCTCTTCAGGGGAAGGGGATTCCTGTAGGATCACAGAGCCAAGGCCCACATTTTGGGGAATTGGAAGAGGGTACATGGGGAGGTTATAGCAGAGTTGGTGCTGGGGCAGAATCTTAAAGCAGAAATACAATTCCTGCAAGTACAGAAGGAAAGGGTGTGGACAAAGACGGGGGTGGGGAGGGAGGGCGAGGCGAAGGAGGGCGGTGTTTAAGGAGCAGCTTTGAGGCTCCCCTTCTTATTCTGGGCAAATGCCATTCCTCCAATCCACTCAATTACTGACAAATGTCTTCCTTGGCTAATGTTTCCTTCTATGCCTTTGTTCCCACCGCCTGGACAGTGAGCACTGGTGTAATTTGAGTTTCAGGGGAGTTGCCTAGTTTCCAGGGAAGTCTAATAAAAATACCACAGCAGAAATGTCTTCAACAAAAGAAAAGCAATCCATAATCTTTTGTGAGGCCCCCGGCTGATACTACATCGATAAAATTCCCTCGGCCTCAACATTAATACAAAAACATCCTATTCAAGCACCTTACAGATAAAGGGAGCATTCCCCTCCAAAAAATTGGTATATAGGGTACATTTATAAATACACTAGACCGTTTAAGCTTGGCATTTCAGTTTTGTAACTGCAGGGCCGTGACTTGGGAAAAAATCTGGGGTTTAGTTGCAGGAGGAATTAAGTGTGAGGTCTCTGGGGATGATGTGAGGGGACCCTCGGCTAGTGAGTGGGCCTGGCCGATTGCCCAGGACATATGTTTCAGTGAGGCTTTCATAGTAAAGCAATACCAGTAGTGTTTTAGTAGATTTTTATTTATTAAGTGCTTATTATGCCAAGAGCTTGGTTTGCGTTCTCTCAGTAAGTTCTGACAACAACCCATTTAAAATAAGGAAACTGAGGACCAGGAGGATCAAGTAAAACATCTAGGGATACACAGGTTGGAATTCGGTAGGTGCTGCACCAGCTTTGGTTTAACCTGTAATCATCAACTTGACTACTTACTTGCAAGTTGTTTTTATTCTCCATAATAATACTATAAGATGTTATTTGTCCACATAAGGTATATATGAGCTGCAGAAATGTCATGCTCTAGCCACAGCCTTTCTTTTTTGGAGGTCTCTGGGCAAAGCCATGGAGCATGGGCAGGCTAGCAATGTCCTCTCTGAACTGCCCAGAAGAGCCTGGGGGCCTGCTGAGTGTGCGGATGGCCCATGTTCCTGGGCTTTGCCTGTCTTCCTGAGAGGAGGACTGGTTTCCAGGTGACACTGGTCTGTCCATTTTCATACTGTTGCAATGACAAGCATTTAAAAACAAAACAAAACAAAAACCCCCAAACCAAAAAAAAAAAAAAAAAAAAAGACCATATGGTGTCAGTAGTGTGATGAGATGCTTTCTGAAGTCTGGGCTTTTCTGCCTATAGTAAGTAATGCCATGGTTACCGCCAGGGGGGCCTGAGGTATTCCTAACGAGAGACTCAAAGAAGGAATGGATAGGCCTGCCACATGGCCATTAAGGCCTGAGACGGAGAATGCCAACAGTGTGCTTCATTAGGTTCATGGACTTTTTACAAGGGCCCTGGTCTTGGAGGATGGGAAAGGTACAGGCCTAAGTGACTGCTGAACAGACTTATGTAATCTCAAGAGCAGAGGGGACGGCTGCTGAGGCCTGGGCCTCGTGACCCGTAAACAGAAATTTGGTTTGATGGATGTGTCAATAAGTAATTCTTCTGGGATCGAAACTGCATGACTCAACCCGTTTTCAGGCCTTAATCTTTTCTTCTGTTGTCTTTTGGGAGGGTTTGTTTTTGGTTTTTTTGTTTTGTTTTGTTTTTTTGTTTTTTTAAGAGCAAGCAAGCAAGAGCAGGGAGTGGGAGAGGGAGAGGGAGAGACAGAACCTGAAGCAGGCTCCATACTGGGTGTGGAGCCTGACTCAGGGCTTGATCTTACCACCCTGAGGTCATGACCTGAGCTGAAATCAAGAGTCTGATGCTTGACTGACCCAGCCACCCAGGCACCCCCTTAATCTTCTCTTCTTGAAAATGGAAGTGTTCCTGAGGCACCTGAGTGCCTCAGTGGGTTAAAGCCTCTGCCTTCAGCTCAGGTCATGATCCCAGGCTCCTGGGTTCCAGCCCCGCATCGGGCTCTCTGCTCAGCAGGGAATGTGCTTCCTCCTCTCACTCTGCCTGCCTCTCTGCCTACTTGTGATCTCTGTCTGTCAAATAAATAAATTAAATCTTAAAAAAAATGAAAGTGTTCGATTTGTAGACCAGCATGTACTTTTATAGCCAGGTTTTATGGCCAAAATGATACATTTAAATCCCTATTTTAATATACTTTGATGAAGTCAGAATCACCCTTCTTTGTTTCGAAAAAGGGTCTCTTGTGTAAGTTTGCTATGTTTCTCCCCCATGTTTTAAGACTTTTTTGTTTCTTTTTTTTTTTTTAAATCTTTTAAAGATTTTATTTATTTATTTGACAGAGAGAAACCACAAGTAGATGGAGAGACAGGCAGAGAGAGAGAGAGGGAAGCAGGCTCCCCGCTGAGCAGAGAGCCCGATATGGGACTCGATCCCAGGACCCCGAGATCATGACCTGAGCCAAAGGCAGCGGCTTAACCCACTGAGCCACCCAGGCGCCCTTAAGACTTTTTTTTAAAAAATTTATTTATTTGAGAGAGAGAACAGAAACAGGGAGAGAGAGCATAAGCAGGGAGGAGAGGGAGAAGCAGGCTCCCACTGAGTGGGGAGCCCGACGTGGGGCTCCATCCCAGGACCCTGGGATCATGTCCTGAGCCGAAGGCAGTCATTTAACTGACCGAGCTACTCAGGCGCCCCTCCCATGTTCTAAAAGCCATCTGTATCCAGAACAATCCAGCTATTATCGCTGTGTATCCACTCAGCTCATATGAAGTGCTCAGTGTTATGAACAGTACAAAGCTTGCCTTTTCCTCATCCGATCCAATGGTTTCTACAGTACCATTGGCTCCAAGGGAGTCCTAGTCCTCTGAGATTGGATTTTGTCGAAAATTATGGTGTTGGGAGATCCCTAGGTATCGGAGGTCCTTAATAGAAATCCCAGACGACTGGGGACATTCTGTAGGGCAGAGAGTTGTAATGTGGAGAGCTGTAATGCAGGGACCACCTCTGATTCTGGGCTGTGTGTAGGGTCTCGAATCCTGGCGGGATCACTAAAATGTTCAGTGATAATAACTGTGATCTCCCCTAAAGAAGGATAAAGCTTGTTCTCAGTGAATTGGTGCTGGATTTCTCAAGAGATGGCTGTTTGTCTGGGGCGGTCACCCCACCTGAGCCATCTGGGCCTTCTGAGACCCCTGGGCTAGAGGGAGTGAGGAGAGACAGACCCCAGCTAAGTGTGGCAATGCCCAGTCCCTTGGTGAGCTTGCATCCTTGTTCCTGCCTCCGCTGTGTGAAGCCCGAGCCAGAGTTCCGACCTTCCTCGGAGGGTTGCTCACTCACAGCTCATCTCTCTGTGAAGACAGGACCAGGTCTCACACCCCCACTCATTATCTCTTTGCCCCCACAGAATCTGTACCAGAACAGGTTCTTAGGCCTGGCTGCCATGGCATCTCCATCCAGAACCTCCCAGAATCGACGCCGGTGCAAGGAGCCGCTCCGTCATAGCTACAACCCTGGCCAGTTCCACAGCATGGCCATCAGGAACGGCCCCCATGGCACCGTCACCATCCCCCGCTCCACCAGTGACACCGACCTGGTCACCTCAGACAGCCGCTCCACGCTCATGGTCAGCAGCTCCTACTACTCCATAGGGCACTCGCAGGACCTGGTGATCCACTGGGACATCAAGGAGGAAGTGGACGCCGGAGACTGGATTGGCATGTATCTCATCGGTGAGTCAGATGCACTTAGCAGGCCCAGCCCACAGTGTGCTGCAGACAGAAGGGTCTGGACACCGTGGTTTGGCTGTTCAGCAAGTGTGTGGTTCACAGTGCCCTTTTACGTATGCTTTCATATGTCACAGATTCACACAGATTGCAGTCACCTGTGTCACATACACACCAGATTCTAACACACTGCAGACCAGGTACTGAGGGGTCTCTTGCTACTTCCGTTCAGTGGAAGAAAATCCTAAGATAGAAGGGCCAGGTATGCTTGGACACAAACGTCATTACCATTGGCAAGTGTAGAAGCTCTTCTACTTATGAATAAGTTAGTATTACAAGCCTCTTGTCAAGTCCGTATGTTCCTAAGACCAAAGCAACACCATACACACGAGCGATGTGCGCCCATCTCCGTGGAGGGAATTTCACCATTTCTAGCATAGTGGGGCACCTCTTCTCACCTGCTCTTTCCATGTTCTTACTGCTTTGTATTCAAAAGATGTCACTGGGGGCACCTGGGTGGCTCAGTGGGTTAAAGCCTCTGCCTTCAGCTCAGGTCATGATCCCAGGGTCCTGGGATCGAGCCCCGCTTCGGGCTCTCTGCTCAGCGGGGAGCCTGCTTCCTCCTCTCTCTCTGCCAGCCTGTCTGCCTACTTGTGATCTCTGTCTGTCAAATAAATGAATAAAATCTTAAAAAAAAAAAAAAGATGTCACTGGATTCAATGTACAGTGAAAGCAGGCACACAGCGGGCTGAGCAACAGAGTGGTAGCTGAGAGAAGAATGCACAAGTCAGCGGGTCTCACAAATTCGAACTCACCTGAAACATGGATTTAATCTGTTGTTCCTGATAGAATCGGATGTGCTGGAAATCGGTGCATTTACGAAGCGAAGTTGTGGTTGCTGGGCAGGGGGGAGGGTGATCTCTAGAGTCAGCCATCAGACTCAGGGGAGGCCAGGCCTTCTGCTGTCAGTTTGTGTGTGGAGCAGTTTACACATTCAGGGGTGCCCAAGTGACTCAGGCGTTAAGCATCAGCCTTCGGCTCAGGGTATGATCCCCGGGTCCTGGGACCCAGCCCCGCATCAGGCTCTCTGCTTGGCGAGGAGTCTGCATCTCCCGCTTCCACTCCCCCTGATTGTGTTCCTTCTCTCGTTGTGTCTCTGTCAAGTAGATAAATAAAATCTTAAAAAAAAACCCCAAACTACACATTCAGACACAAAATGCCCAATTTAATATCATGAAGTATCACAGAAACCAGTGGATTTTATGAGTATTTTACGACCTGTTTATCTGATAAAAATGAAGGGGATCTTATCTAACTGACTAGCTATCAGGGAAATATTTTTCGCTCTCTTAAAAGGTTTTGAAATCTGCTTGGCTGGCCTATTTACAATAGACTCTTTGTTATAAAGATGGAAAAATGTAATTTTTGGAATTTGTACGCAAACAGTGGTTACTAGATCAGTTGGATTCAGGTAAAATTTAATTTGCTTCAGAATAGTTCTTGAGTAAAATTGTTTGGATACCATCAGACTAACAGAGCTTGTAAAATAAGAGCCCCCCAAGCATATTTTTTCGTCCATATTATTTTAAATTTCATTAGTTACCAACATTGTAAAGTGTAGAGATTTCACAGTGAAATCCAGATTTCTATCTTCTTTCACAAAAGCCCTCAATTTGACAGCCCGAGCCCATAATTCTACTTGGCTTTAGTGCACCAAAGTTAAGCATTAGCTGCTTTGGGTAGCCTATCTGTACCCTTCAGTCTTTCCACAGTCTCCCTCCCATCCGTCCCTACCTTCAGTCATTCATTATGGATGTTACTTGTTGAGCACATTAGGCAATTAGATTTTTGACCACAGATCTGGTTCTGAAGCAACTCTTTAAAGCTGTACCTTCGTGCAGTGCCATTCATTCCCAGGCCAGGGAACCGTTGGAGGAGGAGCATGTGATGGGGGGAAGGTATGACACCTAAGGACATTCATCCAAAGTGAAGGAGTGACTGGATCTGGAGCTCAGCCCTAGATCCGGGCTGGGGGTGGAGGTTTCAGGTCATGGGCCCCCCAAGAGTTGATGGAAGTCACTGTGGATTGTGTAGAAAAGAGCACCAGAAAGTCTCTGTCAGAGACAGGGGCAGCAGATGCACCCACAAAGGAGGTAGAGGAGGGATGGAGACTTAGGATCAAACTAGGAGACCACGTCACAGAAGTCAAGAGAAGGTGGCGGAGGAAGGAAGGGGTGGTCAGCGGCTCCGAATGTCGTGAAACTGCAAATGAATCAGATCCGGTGTTAACGTGACATTTTGACTAAGACAAAAGTAAACACAGCTCATCATCTTAGAATCTTAACTTGACAGTTTGTTCTCCTCATAGTAGCTGCATATATATAACTGTGAAGCTATTTAATGCACAACGCCAACACTTTCGGCAACATAGCATTTCAGAAATAATTTTCAAATCCAAAATTATCTGGGAGTCTTAAGAGTTCATAATTTGTAGGTCCTTAGTAACGTTATCTGTCACATTCGCAGTGCCTTGCCAAAGATCAGATCACTGACATAGACCTAACATTTTAGAGGTAATGATTTAATTTAATCTGTCATTTTGCCACAGAAGTGAGGCCAATGCAGTGGCTCCCAAGGCCACAGAGCTGCCTGGCCTGGTGTCAGACCCCATGCTGCCCATAGGAACATCTCAGCACATCCTGGTGCAGTATCCAGTGGGCGCCGTTCCTTATCCAAGGAAAACCGAAATGCCCATGGGAGGCCGGGATTGAGATGCTTTCAGCTCTGACCTTCAAGCTCCCCAGGCAAACACGACGCGGGAGAGAGTGAGACGCCTGGATGTGGAGGGGGATGTGTGGCCTTCCCACTGATCCCAGTGCTGTCCTTAGCCAGGAACGCAGTGGAGTCGGGGGCAGTAACAGGAGCAACCCTGTTGTTATTATTATCATCGGTGAAATCCCATTTAGCTGCCCTCCTTTAGGGAGTGGTTCATGAGCTCGATATAGTGTAATGAAGGATTCTCTCTCCTAGTGACACAGAATGGGGAAAGATCACATGGTTTCAGTGAAGTGTGACCTTGTTTAGAATCCTGTCCTGCGGCTGGCCAGAATGCATGGCCCCAGCCAGGTATCGTCGTCAGAGCTCCAGGTCTCCTATCCAAAATAGAGGAGAAAACAGGACTTTCTTCTAGAATTACTGAACTGAACTGATGAGACATTTAATGCACATTTAATGCCTGTTGATCGAGACTTCATGTCTTGATCTACCTTGTCAGGGAGCTCTAGTCTCTGGATGTGGGATAGCAAATTACCTTAATTCCCAAAGGCTGTATCCTCATTTTGCCCAGTTCCATAGCAGCTGAGGTAACAATGGTAGCAGTTTTCCAAGAACCTTGCAGAGCAAGGACACGATTCTGATACATACGAGTTTCAGTTCACAGGGCACCTTGCAAACCAAGGACTTTTCTCTCTCTCTCCTGTGTATTTAATATGTAGAAAGTTTAATTAGGTATATTCTGATTTTTTGTCTCTTCTGATTTTTGAATGCAGTGTGTCAAAAATTGCTAGTAAAAATGTATAAATTTTAATCTTAATTTATTTACCTCTACCTTCACTTCTGCAGATTCTATGCTTTGTATATGTTGCTGTGAATTACCCGCTACGTAAATGTTTCATATCTTTCTTCTACTTCCATTTCTTAGTTTATTATTACAGATCTGTCTGTGTTCCTTGTGCTACTCTTTGCCTTGAATTCTTTTTTTTAAAACTATTTAAGATTAGTCTCTCAGTTTCCTTCTGCTTCATATTTGCTTAATCTTTTACTTTATTTTCAGACGTCATCTTTTCTTTAAATGTAGCGTGTGTATGCTTTTATATTCTGATCTAGGAGTCTCTGGATTTTAACTGGCCAGAATAGCACTTTTCCGTTATTGTATTTGTTACATGAAAATTTATTTTTATCATTTCTTTGTATTCTTTATCTACTGTGTTTTCTTTTTGTTTCTTTTCTTCTTTCCATTAGACTGATCTATCAATCTAAAAATTACATTTTTCTTATTGTCCTTATCATGAGTGCTTTTCATCAGAGACCAGACGTTCTCAATCAAGGGTGTTTCTGCCCCCATTTGATTATCAGAAGGCACGAGTTCCTCTGAGAAGTGGAAGCCAGGTTGCATTTTCTTTGTTGGGCTTAGATGTCGTGAATCAATTGTCCTTTCTGTCTGATTCTGTGCTTACTTGTCCATGCTGCTCTCAACAGCAATAGTCTTTTCTATTGCAGATTAGGGCATAGAAAGCATAGCTCCTATGCTTTCATTTGGAAGACAAAGCAAGAGAAGTATATTTCATTTTTCCCAGGTGTGCTGTTTCAGTAAACTTCACTAGAACTTTCTAATACAAATATTTAACAGCCTGTAAAGATCTTTTCTCTATTACAGACAGGAACAGGGAGTAGGATTCTACACGCCAGAAGAAATAAATATCATTCAGCAAATATAATCTCCTTTTGAAAAACTTGATACATCCCTATGTGTTCTGTACAAAATGAGTAATGACAAAACTTTAAACAGCACTGGCCTAAGCTAATGTTTCAGGTTATTATTAATGGTTTTGCATGTGCATCATAGAGCTTTGCCATAGAGAGCCCTATTGTTAGCCCAGACTGTAAACAGAAGTATCTCCTTACTGGTGATGTCTGACACTGATCTAAGACCACTCCCTGTATTATTCATTCAGTCTTCACATCAGACTTTTGGGGCAGGTATTGATAATATACCCAGGTTGTAGCGAGGAAGGAAAGACACAGAGGGATTAAATAAGATGCATAAAATCACATACCTACTAAGGTAGCCTAGCCTTCCTTCCTCAAAGGGCTGTAAATTTCCCTGTAACCACACAAACATTGCTCCCAAAAAAGATTTCCACCATGACAAAGAATATGGAAAAAAACCTTTGGGACATAAGGTCTGGGGATGCCAGTCCTCAGGGTGGCAAAGGGCCTGGCTTTCAGGCCTCTTCTCTTCTCTAATGCTTGCCTTCTAATGCAGAATCTGGTCCCAGCACCTTTAATGTCTCTGACTCCTGTGCAGCTGTCTTCAGATGCATGCCAGTCCCCTCATCAGGTGCACTTATGCAAGATGAGGAAGGAGGACCTGATCTCTGGGGATCCCCCTACTGGTTAGCCGGTGGCTGAGAAATTCGGCTTTCCACCACGATGCCTTATGCCTGCTCCCTCTCTTCAAGATGGCAGGTACTCATTGGGCTCTGGGCTGGTCGAGGTCTAGTAGTGCTGCAGCCCCCTGCTGTGTTCCTTGTGCTACTCTTTGCCTAGAATTCTCAGCTCATGGGCTGCAGCTGCTCTGTGAGGTCCTTGAACTTAGCAAGTTCCCACGAGGTCCTTGTGAGCGAGGCAGGAGCTGGACCTTAGAGTTTTTCTGTTATTCTCGGGCTGTTCACAGAGGCCCGGCCTAGCATCCATGTCTCCAAAACCCAATTCTCTGGATTAAACCCTCTTCTGCATGAACAATCTGGACCGATTCTGTTTTTCTTCATCTCACCCCCACAGTACATTTGGATTTCCAAGCAAAGACGAGTAACTTTTCTGAAAATTGGCCATAAATGCCCTTGGGGAAGGAACTGACCTCAGCACAGATGGGCCAGACAAGAATATCGACTATTCTGTTTTCTGGTGTGGTATTTGTTATGAAGTATTGTCAGTGCAAGAGAATGAGCTATTTATTAGGAGCAATTGACAGTCTCTTAAAATGTGTCCTGTTTTTTTTTGTTTTGGTTTGGTTTTTTTTAGTGTTTTCATGCAATTCAAATATTTATTTTTTTTCTTTTTCTTTTTTTCGAAAATTTAAAATTTTTTTAATAAACATATAATGTATTATTAGCCCCAGGGGTACAGGTCTGTGAATCGCCAGGTTTACACACTTCACAGCACTCACCATAGTACATACCCTCCCCAGTGTTCATAACCCCACCACCCTCTCCCTACACCACTCTCCCTGGCCACCCTCAGTTTGTTTTGTGACATTAAGAGTCTCTTGTGGTTTGTCTCCCTCCCAAATGTGTCGTGTTTAAACCTGTACAACCATATGGATCTTGTTCTCTTTATTTTGCCATCCTAGTTCAGTCTTTTCTGACTCTTCCCCCTACTCAGCCCATCCTTTTCTCATTTGTGGCCCTGGGCTTTCTTGATATTTAACCCATTCTTATACTTACTATAATCTAGGGACATTGTCTGTTTTCTTGAATAAATTCCCAAATCTGTAGAAACTTTCTGGGAACATAGACCATATCTTACTTGCCCCTTCCGGGGCCAGATTAGCATGTTGCCTGAAGAGGAGGAAATCTTACACAATCATTACATGATTAATGCATGAAAGAACATCCCCCTTCTAGGTATTAGTTATTTGGATATCTGAGTGTAACTGTTAAAATGAATATTCTGGTGATCAGAGTGGATAGAGTCAAGTAAATACCTCTCCTTAGAGAATTCCTATAATGAGGCAAATCTCTTTCTGGATGTGAGACTCGTTATATCTGTACTGAAGACCCAGGGAACTAGGAAAATATTACACCTTTTTTGCAGAAAGGAGGCAATTACTCTAAAAGACATATTATGCAATCATCTTAGTAACCTAACCAGGGATGTGAGCACACACTGTGAATATTAAGACTGGCAAATTTTGCAACCAAGTGATTTTCCCGAGGGATACAAAGAGTTCTTGTTATTAATGAAGCAGAGGTAGTGAGTGTTGCTTTGCCCAGTCATCTTTACCAAATAAGAGACAGCCAAAATGTGCAATCAGCATGGCAGGTCACAAGCACATTGACCAGCTATCTCATTTAATCCTCCACTAGGAGGTCCTAGTTATTAGGACTCCACCGCCCCGTCCCCCTCAACTTTGCAGGTGATGCCATTGATACACGGCACAAAGGGCCTTGAGAGCTGGGTCCTTCAGCTACAAGCCCTGCCATCATTCTGGCCTGTTCTCCCATTCCATTCAGATACAGGATATGAACCTCAGGATATCCTAGTTGCAAAAAGGATAACCATGACCTAGCTGCTTTCTGTAGAGGAGCCCCTGAGTTCTCTTTATTCCTCCCATCACTGTGGTCGATTTGGATTCTCAAATACGGTTTCCCCACAGCCTCAGATCCATCTAGCTCAAGTGGTTACGTTTTGGTGAAGAGGAAACCACCAGGGCACCATGGATGATCAAAGTAAATTCTTATCTCTGTCTTAGTCTGCACCGAAAACATAAGGTCTAGAGCCAGAGAGGAGGAAGTCAGTTGGGTCTTCAGAGATCTGTCCTCTCCAAGAATGCTGTGTTCCTCTCTGGACACCAGCTGTAGGAAGGATATTGACTGTTGCACTGTATTGAGTAGAGAAATAGCAGGAAAGAAAAAATACATCGTCTCCCCACAAGCTCCTCTCAGTGCTACCAGGCAGAAGGCTCTCCCTGAGCTTGAGCCCTGGACACCGCATCAGGACCTCTCTCTTTGCCCTCCACACATCCTCCCTCATCTCTGCCCTTGATGAGGGTACTTCCCTGAACCCCTGCTGGCCTCCCTCCTTGAAATTCCCCATCAGAGCACCCTGATCTTTTCCTTCCTATCCCCTATCACAAATTGTAATAGTACCTTTATTTCTCTACTTGGTGTTTAAAGTCTGTATCCTCAATTGCTTGTAAGCTTTAGTTCAAAAAAGGACCATCTTGGTTTTGCCCAACTGTGGCTCCTGCATATTCCCCAGCATGAAAGACAGTTGGAGCTCAATAAGTATCTGTTGAATAAATAGATGAATGTATGAATGCATGAAGGATGGATGGACACAATCATGGACGAGTCCCAGGTATTACAGGATGATGGTATTCAGGCTGGAGAAGAAATGCTATTGGTTGGAGCCTGTGATGATTGGGACCCAATAGAAAGTGTGATTGGATGTTTTCCTTATGGCTCATTCACAGACGCCCCATAGAGACTAGGTACTGAAAGTTTTAAGGAGATTTTCACACCCAGACTCACACATGGAAGGGCTGTTCAAAAGCAAAATGGATGGCTACAAGAGCAGTCATTTTGTGTTCTGGGAAGTTTTCACGAACCAGCTAGATGAGCTTAGGAGTATTGCAGAGTGGAGAGAGTCTTGCCTTATAAAGGGGTTGGTTCAGAGAGTATCTGAGGATATTTCCAGCTTTCTGATTCTGATTCCAGGTACTTTTTCTTTGGCTGAGTTGGAGATAGCCTTAATATCCTTTGCTCTTTTTCTTTCTTTCTTTTTTTGTTCTAAATATGCTGTAAGCTAATATATTTCTCTGTTCTGCTATTCATTTAGATGAGGTCTTGTCAGAAAACTTTCTGGACTATAAGAACCGTGGAGTCAATGGTTCTCATCGGGGCCAGATCATCTGGAAGATTGATCCCAGCTCTTACTTTGTGGAACGTAAGTACTTTTCCTATTCTTGTTGCTCAGGATAAAGCAGAGTTCAGCTGCAATTTTGTTGTTGTTGTTGTTGTTGTTGTTGTTGTTCATTGCATTGCCTCCCCTTAGAAATGTGCCATGTAAGAGAGCCATAGGTTTGTGAAGTGCTTAAAAATAAGAAGAAGTAAGCTCTGGGTTAGTTGGGCAACAGCCATCCAAAGCAGCCCACGGAGCCATTCCTTTTCATTTCAAAGAGAAGTTTGGCTTATAGGCCTCTGCATTCAAGACCTTTTGGCTTAAATCCCTTAACTTTCACTCTGTGGCTCCTCCCGGTGCTAACCTTGCAGTAGCTGCCCTGCTGTATCTTATCATCCAGTTTTGGCTTGACTTGAGCGGGTTCTTCAAGGCTTCCCTGCTCATGGCCCCCCATGCTGGGGATGTTCCTCGCGCTGCCCTGACCTTTGACTCTGTCCACGGTTCCCCAGGAGGCGGATGATCCATTACTACCAACAACCTGTTTCCTTGACTCCTGATTTACTGACATTTCTGGGTTTATAAACTTGTCATCATGTATTTTACTGAGATATTTTCGAAACTTTCTATCTGTCTTTGAAAAAAATCATTCTTACAGTGAAAGAAGGATTTTTTTCATAGGTCCCCATATTGATGCATTTCCCATTGCATGAAGAAATAGCCTTGTGGGCCTCATGTTTACCAGCTGAAGGAAATGCACAGTTTACCCTTATCTCCAAGTCCTTCCCTTCCCACTTGGGTACTGGAGAGTGCAGAATGCGCAAATCCTTTCCTGCACCTTCTCCTTCATAGCAGGGATTCAGGCCCTGTAACTCTTCTGAAAGGCAATGATGAGATACTCCCTTGTTCCAGAGGAAAGCATATGTGGCCAGGAACCTAGAGTTGTCTGTTGTCATTGGACTCGTTGTTCAAGAAAAACTGTATGCTCTCAATGCTTATGTTTTATGTTATTTTTATTCACTCTCATTTCCATTCATCCACTCAGTAAGCACTTAATAAGACCTACTATATTTCAAATATCAGGGATTTGAAAACGAAAGGTCTAATGTCTGCCCATTAGAAGCTTATGGCATCTCTCCTACTAGAAATGACACAAATGCCTCCTTATTTTGCATTAGCACGTGCAGAATGTGTAGACAGGCGATTTGATACTGTCAGATGTAGAGGTGAAATGATTTTATGAGATGTGGTTGGGACCTTGACTTTGGTTTGGTCATAATGAAGTTCCCAACAAGAGATTTCCTTTTCCTTAATATTTAGCTCCCTGACTCTAGCTTTCCTCCTGCTAATCCATTTTGCATGTTAATACCAGGCAAAATGCCTTGAACTCAACTCTGATACCATCTGGACAAAAGCCTCATGGCTCTGTTTTCTGATTACATGAACTGAAACTTCTCCGCCCTGCTGTCAAGACCAAATAAGACCCACTCTCCTCCCTCAACCCCCTTCTCCATCCTCCCCAGCATGCCCTCTTTTGCCCAAGTCATGCCAGTATCTTTCTCATCCCACAAATAGTATCATTGATCATGAAGGACATAGATGGGCTTGATCTGGGGATAACGGTGGGTTCCAGCTAGTGGTCCCTAGAGTGACTTCCCAAATGGTAAGAACAAAAAAGGTAAAAACTTGCATTAGTAATGAATATTAGACACAAGAGCTGACTGTATTCTCTAGTCTATGTTGGAAGTTGGATGGAGAGGCCATCTTTACACCTATTATCTTCTTTGGAGTTCTAACTAATTGAGAAAGAAGCCATTTAGGGTCAAAACATAGTATCAGCTCAAAACGGTGCAGGAATGAGCACATCCTACAAGTATATGTTTTTTTATAGGCAAGGAAATAACTCTTAAGGATAATGTGAAATTTTATGAGCTAATGTGAAAAAGTGGGTTGTGTATAAATTAATCTAGCAATAGTGCTATTCTTTCATTTCAAATAGCAAACCATTTAATATAATTGTCTTCATCAGGAGGATGAAGAGACACTTAAAGTGCCACTAGAGAGATACTATAACATAAAGCCAGCTCTGTAAATTATATAAAATAATTGTCATAATTGAGTAAAAGTGTATTCAAACTTGGTTAAGTAGCAAAGTCCTAGAATAAACAAATGGCTTGCCAGGTCATATTCAAAAATAACTAAAAATGGAACACATCAGAAAAATGACATTTTGCAAACGTCCTGGTGCAGACTTGAGAAGGGCTCGCTGGGCAGTGCACCTGCTGGACTAGAACTACCTCAAATGGATGAAAGTGAAATTGAGAAGGTGGTTGCAAATACATCAAAGCCATGTTCAATGTACGGAGAATGTATTATTCTGTACAAATGTAATCTAATGTGTCAAAAACAAAAAATTTATCAAGAAAAAACTTAATTGAGTTCACAAATGATGAGAATCTTAACTCCGGGCACACCTATAAATCAAATAAATTAGAATGCGGTAATGGATAATAGCTGTAGGAGTCTGAGTACATTAAAACTGTATATAATATGCTATGTGAATTCATATTTTTAATGTGAAATAATTGATATTTTCAAAATGTATGATTGGAAAAGTGCCAGATTAACAAATAGGAAGGGGTTGAGTGTACAAAATGTTCTGATAAGGCTATCTTTCATTAATGCAATAAAAGCATCAGAGTTCCTCTTGCTATAATAAAAATGCAGAAGCCAGGCCATTACCCAGAAGGTTACACAAGTTTTTGATATTAATAAAAATCAGACTCCTATAGTCTCTAAATAGTACAAAGTGCATTAATCTAATTTGTAAATTATACCTTCTTAAAATTAAAATCTATTTTACAAACTGCTCATGGGCCAGATTTTAAATGTTGAAATAGGACAGAAGACCATTCTTTTTATCTGAGGATTAAATTAAAATAATAGATAAGGTTTTTATTTTATTTTTATTTTCTGTTTTTATTTTTGTCCTTTTCTAGGAGTAGAGATATATCGCAGATTACCTGGAATCTGTGATGTTCTAATAGTACATTTCTTTGGGGTCATGATTCAATTTAGAATTAGGAAATTGCTATTGATTTATATAATTTTTTTAAGGTCTGACTAAATCAGATTTTGAAAGTACTACTAAATGAAGACCATTCAAAATTAGCATTTCCTGCACTCTGCACGGAGTTACATGCAAGATAAAATACAAAAGAAAGGTTTCCTTTTCTCTGGCATAATTTTTCCCTAGTGGGCTGCTTTTGACTATAGTAATAATTGCTATAATCTGAGAACCGCAACAAGATACAAGGTTTTGTTTTGTTTTTTAAAGATTTTATTTATTTATTTGACAGAGATCACTAATAGGCAGAGAGTCAGGCAGAGAGAGTGAAGGGGAAGCAGGCTCCCTACGGAGCAGATCTAGCTAGGTATGTGTCAGGTTCTCCCAATGAGGTGAAAGCTCTTAACACAAATAAATGGTCAGGCCCTATTACCACCGACTGAGACTATTCTGGAGGAAACTTGAGTCACTGTGTCAATAAAAGAGCATACAGATTCACCTGCCTCTCTGAACCCTTTAGTGCTAGAAGCCTCCTGGGCACTGTACTCATCTTCAGGACCTCAGGTCTGGAGGGAGAGGCTTGGTCCCTGCCAGCCAAGGCTATTTGTTGCATTCCAGTAGGAATGTGCTTATCTCCGGGCACATACCTCTCACTGTGTCCTGGTATCAGTGACGATAAGGAGCACCCATTCCAGCTTTGCGGTACGGAGTTGATCATCACCCATGAGGAAGGGGGGCTTGTAGGCAGATGGGGCCAGTGGGAGGGAAGGGCTGGTATTGGGGGCCAAGTGGTAGAGAGATCACTGCAGGCAAGGGACAGCACCTGCAAAGGCCGGAAGGCATGGGGGGGGGCGGGGGAGGGGTTGGGCAGGCATAAGGGAGAGTTGAGGACAGAGTCCTGACAAAGAAGGGGAGCAGAGGGAGGAAGAGGAAGAGAGATCATCCAATGTGCAGGATTAAGTATTGCCACAAACTCCTTGACAGTCCTCTCGAGAAGAGGCATTCAAGTCTCCTCTCCCACGTGCGTTTTCATGCTAAAGTGATGCTGTGCCAACTTCCAGGCCCAGATTTTAAGAGACAGGTAGCTTCCATTTCCTTACCCTTGAGAAAACTCACTCTTGGAGCTGTGAGGCAGCTGTGCTATCAGAAGCCCAAGGTGGCCACGCAGAAGGTTGCATGGAGAGACGGTTGGCCAGCCCAGCTGCTCCAGCCATCCCCACCCAGGGGAAAGCAGGTGCAGCCCAGCTGTTATCCATGGTAACAGCATGTGAGACCCCAAGGGAGAACTGTCCAGCTGAGCCCAATCACCTCACAGAACTTTGAGAGATCCTAATACAGTGCTGTTCTAAGCTGTTAAGGTCTTGTTTCCTTTGTTATGGGGCAACAGTAACTGTAGCATCAGAGAAACCAAAAGAGTGGGGCCAGGGCAATCAGGGAGAAGAAAATATGAGAGGAGGCATTGTCAACACGACCTGGTAAGTGCCAGTGGAGGAGGCGTGGGAGATACAGTCTGGAATGCATCTGTGGAGAGTTGGACTGGGGTTCAGAAGGAGTCGGGAGGACAGGAGGCAGAGAAAGTGAAGAGCCCAGACTGTCCTGGAAGCCTTTGACCTGCTAGGGACCAGGTGACTAGAAATGTGTTGGGGCAGGATAGGAACAGGACTTGAGGACAGAAATGCATGTGTGAGCAACCTTACAGCACTCCTTTCCTAGCAAGACGGGAGAGAAGAAACTGGAAGAACTCAGGAGTGGTTTTCACCTGTACAGATGTGGTAGAGTAAAATCAGCACTCCCCCAAAAAAGACTCTCTCTGTCCCTCTCAGAGCCTCTCTGCACACAGAATTAATCTCTTTTAGTCAAGACCATAGACACAGGGAGCTAGAAATAAGCAGGCGAATGAGGTTCTCTATAGCTCTGCCTCTAGACAGTGCTTTGACAAGGTAAGGAGGGAGTATTCTGCCCATTTTAATCTCCATGAGATGGGGACACAAGAGCTCCCGCATAAAGGCCCGTGTGGGTGAGGGCAGAGAGAGCCCACATTTGGCAGGAGAGTATGTGGGGCAGACAAGGGAGCCTGACCTAACTAAGATACTGTGTCTGGACCTGCAGCCAGGTAGGTGAGGCCGTGTCCGAAGGGCATGGCCAGCTGATGTCCATTTGGACAGATAGAGCAGATGGGCACGAAGGGGCTCCAGCCATCCCACAGGGGGTGGCCTGTGCTTGTCCCTGGGGATCTGTGCATGGGTTATAAGATCTGACCCCTGGGCAGCCATTTGGCATAAGGCTGATGTCCTGAATAGAGGAGTCACAACAGGAATAGTGCAGCGAAACATCTCGAGCTCTCCCGGTATGCCAGGCACCATGCTGAACACCTAAGACGTATTGTCCCACTTAACTTCATGAAAACCCTGGGAGGCCAGTGGTATTTTCCCCTTTTCTTCCTGAGATGCAGAAAGAGAATGCAGCTGGTCCACTATCCACAGAGTAGGACCAGGACTTGAACCTTGGCCCTCTGACCTCAGAGCCAACCATGATGTCCTGATAAGGTCAAAGTAGACCAGAAGGGCCTCTACCAGTAAGGTGGAGTTTCAGTGCAAGGTTCTGGTCCCATGGAGGGTGGGTTATCAGGTAATATACTAGATAGAACTTTGAAGTCAGAGTCAGTGCTGGGGGCATATCTCCCAGAATGACTGGGCAGGGAACTTATATGGTCATCAGAATGGGAATCCGGATGTCACTGCTCTAGCAAATCCTTGACCAGAGGAAGGAAAGTGGAGATAGCTAACATATGGGCCTTCCTCCCATCCAGATGATTCCTAGTGAGGAGCTCGTAGGCTCCACCATAAAAAGCTATAAAATTCAGCTTAGAAGACAGACACACTCAAAGATGTCAGTTACTCCTTCACACATAAATCTAGAATCTTATCTCTTTCAATGTATTTGTTAGATATGTATGAATCCCATTTGTATAGACATTTTTTAAAGTTTACCTATTTACAACAAAATCTGAAGAAAGGATTAAAGTAAAAATCACCCATAATTTCAACACAAGATAACTTTTTAAAACTTTTTTTTTGTTTTATTGCTGGTAGCATCTCCTCTTAGGGAGGCTTAATAAATATTTGTTCCGTTAATTAGTGAATTAATTAAGCTAGTGTTCAGAACTCCTGTGTAGAAAGCAAGAGACTGATGTACAAGGATAACAACCATTTTGTCTTCTTTTTCCCACACCTGGCCTTTGAGCCATCTAGAGGAAGAGACAGAGAAATATGGGTAAGGGAGAGAACCAAGTGGTCCCCAGGCAGATGCATATGGCAACCGGGTACTACAAAGACAGCATGCAGTTCTGATCTGTCCAGTTCTTGGAATAAGGAGGTAGCAGAGCGGTACCACCTTTTTAAGCAGACTTACTCTGCTCTTCCCTTAACACGGGCCAGTCCACACTGGGAACTGGACCAATCAGTTTAGTGATTAGCAACTCTTCCTTCTTTGGTTCAGGTCTTAGTGATTAGGAACTCTTCCTTCTTTGATTCAGGTCCTGGAAGCTGATGCTAGAAGAGCATTCTCCCTTTTTTACTACATTCCCAGCTTCATTTCTTCCTTTTGACCCACTGAGCCTTTTAGTCAAGTCTATGTCGTGCACAGCTGTAGTGTTCTTGAGGACAGAGACCCACAAAGGTCAGGGAAACCTGCGTGAACACCATGTGTGACCTCCTGGACACTTGTCCTTTGCACATATCTGGGGCCAGTTCAGAGGTTACCCCCAGGAGCCACTGTCATCCCCAAAACAGGTTTTCCCTAAGTCAACTTCAAAGCCATTTTGAAATGATGCCAGTGATGCTGTCTGTCCTTACGGGCTTTGTAGAGCCAAGAAAGAGTTCAGAGTTCATGTACTGTGGGGGGAGGGGGGGAGAAGCACTAACTCCTCACAAATTCTCATTAATCCAGACCTAAGCCGCTCATGAGTCTCACTTTCTCAAAATCCTAGAATTCATATGATACCCAAGAATACTGAAAAACCCAACAGCATCCACAAGGTCTAGAAAATGCAAACAATGCCTTCTCTGTTGCAGCAGCTGCTAATCTTAGCACAGTTTCCTGCTTCCCAAGCAAAACCAGAGTCGGCAGGTCCTGGTCCATATTTAGACCCACGTTTCTACTGCCGGCTGTTACCTGAGAGAAGAGGACAGACAAAAAGCTGAAAGGAGAAAGGAGCGAATTGTGTTTCTTTCAGTTTCACCAGAATGAGCACCAATCTGTCTCTAAAATCCAAACCAGAGAACGTGACTTCTAAGGGAGGAACTGTGTCATTATGCCCTCCATATCCTTGGAGAAAATATAGTTATAAATACCACACCATCTACCAGAGAATGACATATATGAAGCACTGCTATTTTTATACAGAATCTAGAAATTTGAACCTCTATATTCCAAGCCTTTCATGGGTCTTCTATTCCTTCTATTTAAAAACCTCTTGATATCTTCCCCCCTCTCTCTCCATTAATAGTTACCCCCCCAAAAAGGAGGCTTATTTTACAGTGTGGGTTTTCCGTAATAGAGAACATGAATTTCTTGTGAGTATTAAAATTTTAAGTCCTGTCTGACCCTTTAACAAAGGAACAGATGAAAAGATAATATATATAATATGAAATACTTTTCAGAAGGGGAAGAGAAGATGTAAAAACACACAAACAGTAGCAGAAGGGAAAAGGCAAGAAGGGTGTGGGAACAGGAAAAGAATGACCAAAATGTTCTACCGCGAGCCCTCTTCCTACTAGCGTAATCACAGGTGGTTCCCAAATTGGAGAAAATAAAATTCAGGCAAAACTCAATACAAAACAATGAATACTTAAAACATCAGAACCCGTTAAATAGAAGCTCTGGATACACGACACAGACGAAGTAACCACACGAGGCAACTGCACAAAGCAAATTCTTGTAAGAGATGGACTCTTGAAAGAAGACCCGACACCCCCCACCCCCACCACCACCCGGGAGTGCTCACGAGGGTCCTAACTGGGGTCCCGACGGGCAGCCCCTCTGGCGCCCTCTGTCGGCGGCGGAGCGAAGAGGAACGGGGGAAGGTCATTCCTGCGCCGGGGCCACCTGCCAGGGCTGGAAAGGAGCCAGGTAATCCGAAACTCGCCTAAAGATCAGGGTGTCCTGAGACTCTGTATGAAACGCGGAAGGATGATGCAAAGCTCAGAGGAAGCTCCATGCTGGCTGCAGGCAAGAAGCTAAGCCAGATGCAAGGTAGTAAGAAGTTCATAAAGCCTGTGATTCCGGCCACCTCGAGGGAGTGCAGAAAAGTAAGGCAGTAGTTACCATTGGGATATTTACGTCAAATTAAGACTGTTTCTGATGACGCATGCTCCTCTTGCTTGACCACCTCTGACACAAGCAAGGAGTGGCTGAACTTGGTGTGTTCGATGATCTTCTGTCACCTCTCCCACTTCCACACACCTTCCTTTAGGACAATTCCTGATTATCTGGGATAGACTCCTCTCTGAGCTTACCCAGGAAGAGATGCTGAAATTTCCAGTTCCATCTGTGGATGCCAGACATGTGGAAAGGGAGGCCCTGCGAGCCCATCAGAAGCTCACACCATTAGCAAGGTTGATAGTTCTGGGTTTTATGGGATGGCATGTGGGCCTCATTCATCACGTTTTTCTCTAACAGCCTTGACACTAACCTGCCCCATCACCCCTCTCAGCGTCTGTGGACTCTATTCCTGAATGGTCTCCCCAACTCAGCCAAATAGTGAAAATCAATGCCTCCAATTCAGAAATGAGTTTTTCCCAAGAGGCAGTAAATTCTAAACCTGCAAATGTTATTCTTTTCATGAAATCCCACATCACTGGAGTGCATTGTCCCCTTCTCAGGCAAGGAATTTGCCTGCCGCAAGGCTGCTTTTTTAAATGCAGAGGTCTCTTAGAGAGACCCAGGATTCAGTTGCTGTGTCCTAGGCTTTGGAATCAGCTGCACCTGGGAAAAGCAGCAGCCAATTCAATATGCAGCATGCCAGATGGCCTGGCATTTCTATATGAGCTTCGAGCTACCACATCCTGTGTGGCTAGGAGCCAGACTGGTGGGTGGGCTCTCCTGGGCCGGACCTGCAGGTCTGAATATTCCTAGCCTCCAAGATTCTCTCCACAGAAAACCGTGGTCCCATCTGCAGCTGACCCCGTTAGGCCTGCCTGAGCATCAGATGGTGAAAAAGTTAAGTGTCTCCTAGAATCTAAGGGAAAATTGGGTAGAGGCAGAAGAGAGGCTCCCTGTGAGGCAAAGGGGTATCTGGAGACAAAGCAGTGTTTTCCACTGGGCTGGATGCTTCACTTTTTGCCAGGCTAGCCCACCTCTGAGGATCTTACCTTGTCATGCAGCCTTTTCGCAAGATTAAAGCGTGACTGTCTGTGTTACGTGACTCCCGGAGAGCTATTTTGGTAGAGTTCTGTGAGCCGCATCCCTGGAGCTGGTAGCATAGCAGCCCTGTTAAATATGGTCACAGGGCTATCTGGTATCTGGTGACCAGGTATCAGAAATTACTCTGCCTTAAATGCCTAAGATCTGTGCATGGTCAAGGACGTACCCAGTTAGCCTAAAGTTACCCTCCCAACCTCCTGAAGAGCCATGGGTGTGGAGCTCTGACCCCCTTTACTGCCGTAATGCAGTATATCTCATGCCCCAATTGTCATGAAAACTCGTCAACAGTCAGGTCTTCTGATAACAGGCTGCTGACATTCCATTTGTGGTTCTCACCTTGATCCAGTTTTATAAGTCAATATTCAAAATGCTCTACTGATCCTAAACGGTTCATTTTAAAATTCTCGCTGAGATTGCTTCCCTCCTCCACCCATACACTCTCAGTGTCCTTCATACACTCTGCCCCAATGCATCCTTGCCCTTCATGGCACTGGCAAATCTGGAAGAATTTGGCGAGTACCTGATAAAAGTACATGCTTCCCTGAAAGAGTTCAAGAAAACACACCAGCTGGTCAAGGGCTGGGTTAAGTTATTAGTGATCAGGATAGGATGTGGGGTAGGGTCTCCATCTGACCCTGTCCCTTTATGCCAGGAACTGTACTTTCTACCATCTGGACCTCTTCAGTAGGATAGTCTGTCATTCTTAGTTTATGTGTCCTATCTCAACCCTAGGGAACTCAGCTCTCCACCATCTGACCAGTTAAAAGCCTTCCCACTACGTGGACTGAAAAGTAGAGACCGACCCCCGTACTCCAGGATGAGGGATAAAAATATGTGGCACAGAAGGTGCTAGACTTCTTGGTGTATGGCCAATCCTGTATTTGGCCTCCGAGGATCTGTTGGGATCCTTGCTTCCAGCTTGAATACCCCAGGGAGGTTGAGGGACAACCTCAGCCAGGAGAGAGGACAAAGAAAGTGTCAGCAACTAGATGGTACTTGTTTTTCACTTCAGATTCTTTGATCCTTCTATCTACCTCTTATCAGGGATTTTTTAAATCTTATTTTATTAATCTTTTCAAAGAATCAAATTCTGGTTTTCTTAATCCTCTCTATATGTTTTCTGTTTTTTTCCTTTCTGCTCTTATTTTTATTTTTATTATCTCCTTCCGTCTTCTTCCCTTGGGTTTAATTTGTTGTTCTTTTTCTAATTTCTTGAGATGGCTGCATAGCTCATTGGTTTTTAACTATTCTTCTCTATGTATGCATTTAAAGCTGTACATTTTCCACTAAGCAGTTTTTGTTTTGCTTTGTTTTGGTAAAATTCTAAGTGAAGCATAACACAACAGAAAAATGCGCAAATTTAAACGCAGAGCTTATGAATTTTCAGAAAGTGAACACATCCATGTACACAGCACCCAAATCAAGAAGCAAAGCTTTACTCACATTTTAACCCATTCTGTATCTCCTCCCTCCTTTCTGTACATCTGTGGGTTTTTTTTCTTTTTTTTAATCTTGCAGCCTTTTTGCTTTTTTTAGTTTTTATTTAAATTCTGGGTACTTAAGACACAGTGTAATATTAGATTCAGATGTAAAATTTCCTGATTGAGCAGTTCTACACAACTGCTCAAGTGCTCATCACATGTGCCCTCCTTAGTCCCCAGCACCTATTTAACTCATCCCCCACCCACCTCCCCTCTGGTGATCATCAGTGTGTTCTCTACAGTGAAGACTCTGATTCTTGGTATGCGTCTTTTTTCCCCATGATTGTTTTGTTTCTTAAATTTCACATACAATTGAAATCTTATGGTATCTGTCTTTCTGACTTATTTCCCATAGATAATACTCCCTAGCTCTATCCACATTCTTGCAAATGGCGAGAGTTCATTCTTTTTGATGGCTGAATAATATTCCATTATGTATATGTACTATGTCTTCTTTAGTCTTTCATCAGCCAGTGGACATTTGGGCTCGTTCCATAATTTGGCTATTATTGGTAATGCTGCTGTAAACATCAGGGTACTTGTATCCCTTCAAATTGTTATTTTTGTGTCCTTTGGATAAATACCTAGTTGTGCAATGGCTGGATTGTATGGTAGGTCTATTTTTAATATTTGAGGAACCTCCATACTGATTTTCAGAATGGCTGCACCAGTTTGCACTCCCATCAACAGTGCAACAGGGTTCCCCTTTTCCACATCCCTGCCAACACCTGTTGTTTCGTGTGTTATTGATTTTAGCCATTCTGACAGGTGTGAGGTGATACCTCATTGTAGTTTTCATTTGCATTTGCCTGATAATGAGTGATATTGAGCATATTTTCATGAGTCTGTTGGCCATCTGGATGTCTCCTTTAGAAAAATATCTATTCGTGTCTTCTGCAAATTTTTTAGTTGGGTTATTTGTTACTTGGGTGTTAAGTTTTATAAGTTCTTGTATATTTTAGATACAAACCCTTTTTCACATGTGTCACTGGCAAACATCTCCCATTTCTTAAGTTACCTTTTAGTTTTGTTGATTGTATCCTTTGCTGTGCGAAGCTTTTTATTTTGATGAAATCCCAATAGTTTATTTTTGCTTTTATTTCTCTTGCCTCATGAGACACAGCTAGTAAGAAGTTGCTATGGCTGATGTCAAAGAGGTTAAAACCTGTGTTCTTCTCTAGGATTTTAATGATTTCTTGTCTCACATTTAGGTCTTTAATCCATTTTGAAATTTTTTTGTGTGTATGGTGTAAGAAAGTGGTCCAGTTTCATTCTTTGCACAGTATTGTCCAGTTTTCCCAACACCATTTGTTGAAGAGACTGCTTTTTTCCCCATTAAAAATCTTGCTTTGTTGAAGAGTAATTGACTGAATAGTTGTGGATTCTTTTCTGAGTTTCTTGTTCTGTTCCACTGATCTATGTGTCTGTTTTTGTGCTAGTACCATACTGTCTTCATCACTGTAGCTTTATAATGTAATTAAAGTCCAGAATTGGGATGCCTCCAGCTTTGCTTTTTTTTTCTTTTTCTTTTTTTTTTTTTTTTTTCAAGATTGCTTTGGCTATTCAGAGTAATTTTGTGGTTCCATACAAATTTTAGGATTGTTTATTGTAGCTCTGTGACAAATGCTGGTGGTATTTTCATAGTGATTGCATTAAATGGTTAGTATAGACATTTTAACAAAGTTTATTCTTTAGATCCATGAGCATGGAATGTCTTTCCAATTCCTTGTGTTGTCTTCCATTTCTTTCATCAGTGTTTTCAGAGTACAGTTCTTTTACCTCTTTGGTTAGGTTTATTCATAGGTATCTCATTATTTTTGGTGCAGTTAATGGGATTAATTCCTTGATTTCTCTGTCTGCTGCTTTTTTACTGGTGTATAGAAATACAACTGTACCTTGATTTTGTATCCTGTGACTTTACTGAATTCCTGCATCAGTTCTAGCAATTTTTGGTGGAGTCTTTTGGTTTTTCTATATAGAGTATCATGTTATCTGCATATAGTCAAAGTTTGACTTCTTCTTTGCTGATTTAGATGTCTTTTATATCCTTTTGTTGTTTGACTGGCGTGGCTAAGACTTCAGTACTATGATAAATAACAGTGAGAGTGGACATCCCTGTCTTTTTCCTGACTGTGGAGGAAAAGCTCTCAGTTTCTCCCCATTGAATGATATTAGCTATGGGTTTTTCATATATGGCCTTTATTATGTTGAGTTTTGTTCTCTCTAACCCTACTGTGTTGAGGGTTTTTATCAAAAATGGCTGTTGTACTTTGTCAGATGCTTTTTCTGTATCTATTAAATGGATCATATAGTTCTTATCCTTTCTTTTATTGATGTAGGGTATCACGTTGATTGATTTGCAGATATTGAACGACCCTTGTAGCCCAAGAATAAATCCCACCTCATCTTAGTGAATGGTTCTTCTAATGTACTGTTGGATTCCATTTGCTAATATTTTATTGAGAATTTTTGCATCCATGTTCATCAGGAATATTGGCCTGTAGTTCACTCTTCAGTGGTGACTTTATCTAGTTTTGGTATCAAGGTAATGCTGGCCTCATAGAATGAGTTTGGAAGTGTCCTCCCATTTCTGTTTTTTTGGAACAGTTGGACAAGGATAGGTATTAACTCTCTAAATATTTGGTACTATTCCCCCCTGTGAAGCCATCTGGCTCTGCACTTTTGTTTGTTGGGAGGTTTTTGATTACTGATACAATTTATTTGCTGGCTATTGGTTTGTTCTAATTTTGTTTCTTCCAATTTTCTATTCCTTCCTTCTATTTCAGTTTTGTTGTTGTTGTTGTTTTTAGTTTATATGTTTCTAGGAACTCATCCATTTCTTCCAGGCTGTCTAATTTGTTGGCATATAGTTTTTCATAATATTCTCTTAAAATTGCTTGTATTTCTGTTGTGTTGGTTGTGTCTCCTCTTTCATTTGTGATTTTATTTATTTGGGTCCTTTCTCTTTTCTTTTTGCTAAGTCTGGCTAGGTATTTATCATTTTTATTACTTTTTTCAAAGAACCAGCTCCTGGTTTCACTGATCTGTTCTATTGTTTTTTGAGTTTCTATATCATTTATTTCTGCCTTAATCTTTATTATTATTTCCCTTCTTCTGCCGGCTTTAGGCTTTGTTTGTTGTTCTTTTTCTAGGTCCTTTAGGTGTTTATTTGGTCTATTAGGTTCTGTATTTGAGATTTTTCTTGCTTCTTATTTTTTAAAGATTTTATTTATTTGACAGAGAGAGAGGGAGAGAGATCACAAGTAGGCAGAGAGGCAGGCAGCGAGAGAAGGGGAGGAAGCAGGCTCCCTGCAGAGCAGAGAGCCCAACGAGGGGCTCGATTCCAGGACCCTGGGATCATGACCTGAGCCAAAGGCAGAGGCTTTAACCCACTGAGCCACCCAGGCGTTCCTTTTCTTGCTTCTTAAGATAGGCTTGTAATGCTATATACTTCCCTCTTAGAATCACTTTTGCTGCATTGCAATGGTTTGGGGCCGTTGTATTTTCATTTTTGTTTGTTTCCTTGTATTTATTTAATTTCATTTGTTGCCATGTAATTTTTTAATTTTATTTTTTAATTTTTAATTCTTATTCTTTTCAATTTAGCACGTGTTTAACCTGCATGTATTTGAGGTCTTTCCAAATTTTTTCTTGTGGTTGACTTCAAGTTTCATAGTGTTCTGGTCAGAAAAATATGCATGGTATGATCTCGGTCTTTTTGTCCTTGTTGAGGCCTGATTTGTGACCTCTTTTATTATCTTCTCTGGAGAATGTCCCATGTATACTAAAAAGAATGTGAATTCTGCTTCTTTAGGATGCAGTGTTCTGAATGTATCTGTTAAGTCCCTCTGGTCCAGTGTGTCATTCAAAGCACTTGTTTTCTTGTTGATTTTTTGCTCAGGTGAGCTGTCCATTGCTGTGAGTGGAGTGTTAACATCCCCTACTAGTATTGTGTTATTATCAATGAGTTCCTTTATGTTTGTTATTAACTGTTTTATATATTTGGGTGCTCCCATTTGAGGGTCATAAATATTTACAATTGTTAGATCTTCTTGTTGGATTTTCCCCTCTATTATGACACAGTGCCCATCTTCATATCTTGTTATAGTCTTTGGTTTAAAGTCGAGTGTGTCCAATATAAGTATTCCTACTCTGACTTTCTTTTGACGTGCATTTGATGATAAATGAATCTCTTGTGGGCAGCATATAGATGGGTCTTTTTTTTTTTTAATCCATTCTGATACCCTGTGTCTTTGATTGGAACATTTGGTAATTCAGAGTAATTATTGATAGATGTGTATTTAGTGCCATTTTACTATTTGTTTTGTTGTTCTTTCTGGAGACTTTCTCTGTTCCTTTCTTGTCTTTGTCACTTTTAGTCTTTCCTTTCCACTTGGAGTCCCCCTTTAATATTTCTTCCAGGACTGGTTTAGTGGTCACAAACTCTAGTTTTTGCTTGTTTGAGAAACTCTTTATCTCTCCATCTATTCTGAAAGATAGCCTTGGAGGATAGAGTATTCCTGGCTGTCGATTTTTCCCATTCCACACACTGAATATATCTCTTCTGGCCTCCTAAGTTTCTGGGGAGAGATCTGCAGTAAGCCTTATAGGTTTTCCGTGTAAGTTAAGGATTTCTTTTGTCTTGCTGCTTTTAAGATTCTTTCTTTATCACTATATTTTTCAAATTTAATTACAATATATCTTGGTGTTGGATTGTTTTTGCTGATTTTGATGGGAGTCCTCTGTGCCTCCAGAACCTGTTTCCTTCCCCAGATTAGAGAAGTGTTCAACTTTCATTGCCTCAAATCAATTTTCTGCCCCCCTTTTCCTCTCCTTCTTCTGGTACTTCTATAATATGAACACTATTACATTTGATGGAGATCCTGAGTTCCCTAAGTCTATTCTCATGATCCATAATTCTGCTTTCTTTCTTTTGTTCAGCTTCATTATTTTCCATTCTTTTGTCTTCTGGGTCAATAATTCATTCCTCAGCTTCTTCAGCCTGGTGGTTATTATAACCAGTCAAATCCCAGTAATTGCATTTTTCATTCCTGACTGATTGTGTTTCAACTCTTTGTCCAAATGCTAAGAGCCTCCCTGAAGGCTTCCATTCTTTTCTCAAGCCTGGCAAATATCCATATGATCATTCCTTTAAATTCTCTAGCAGGCATGTTACTTACATCTGTTTCATTTAGATCTCTGGCATGACCTTCTTTTGTTCTTTCATGTGGGGTGAATTCCTCCATCTTGGCATTCAAAGTCTCTGCCTTCTTTTGTGTATTAGAAAACCCAGTTATGGGGGCACCTGGGTGGCTCAGTTGTTAAGCGTCTGCCTTCAGCTAGGGTCATGATACCAGGGTCTTGGGATGGAGCCCTACATCAGGCTCCCTGCTCAGTGGGAAGCCTGCTTTTCCCTCTCCCACTCCTCCTGTTTGTGTTCCCTCTCTCACTGTGTCTCTCTCTGTCAAATAAATAAATAAAATATTTTAAAAGGAAGGAAGGAAGGAAGGAAGGAAGGAAGGAAGGAAGGAAGGAAAGAAAAGAAAAGCCAGTTATGGCTCCTGCCCCCAGAAGTAATGGCCTTACGAGGAAGTGATGATACATGTGCCCAGAGCCTGGTGCTCCCAGGAGCGTCTCAGGTGTGCGCCGTGTGCATTCTGCAGCTGTCTTTCATCCGCTTTATCCTTCAGGCCAGTTGTCTGCAGAGACTCTCCTTGTCTGTCGTGGGCAGTGTTTGGTACCTGGCCAGAAGTGGGAAGTTTTAACAAGGTGTGTGCTTTGGTCTGCTTGTGAAATGAGATCCGAAGCTACTTCTGCTAGAACTGAGGCCCCACTGATCTCTCTGGCTGGGAGATATGGTGTGGGCAGGGGTTGGTCTTCTGGGGAAGGGGCCCCCTGTGTGGAGACGGAGGTGCCCTTGCCTGAGAACACAGCCCTGCCAGAGATCAGGAGTGGGTGTGGTGTAAGCAGGCAAGGCAGCCCCTGTAGGCCCCGTGCTGCCTCCTACAGGTGGTTCTGTGCTTATGTTGAGGGGCGGGGGAGGAAAATGGCACCAGTCAACTCTTTTGTCCCCAGAGAGGAGCCTCAGTACCTGTTGGCTCTCAGGGAAGCACTCTTGAGACCAGCAAATAATCTCTCTCCATGTGTCCCATTCATTTTTCACTCCGCTATTTCCACACCGTCTGCCCCCAGCTTGTTTGCCTGCCTTTTCTGCCCCGAGCAGCCCATTGCCCTCTGGGCTCTATCTCAGCCAAGCCTGCTAACTTTTAAAACAGGGTCTGGTGGTGGGTATTAAGGAGGGAACGTATTGTATGGAGCACTGGGTGTGGCGCATAAACAATGAATTCTGGTACACTAAAAAGAAATTTAAAAAATAAAAAAAGGAAAAAAAATAAATAAAACAGGGTCTGGGCAGGGGCCTGCACTGGTCTTCTGGGGGCTGGGTCCCGCCACACTGGGATTGAGAGAGGTTTGACTAAGAAGGGCAGTTGCATCTTTCTATTCCCCCGCCATCTGTACCCCAATGTTTATAGCAGCAATGGCCACAGTCGCCAAACTATGGAAAGAACCAAGATGCCCTTCAACGGATGAATGGATAAGGAAGATGTGGTCCATATACACTATGGAGTATTATGCCTCCATCAGAAAGGATGAATACCCAACTTTTGTAGCAACATGGACGGGACTGGAAGAGATTATGCTGAGTGAAATAAGTCAAGCAGAGAGAGTCAATTATCATATGGTTTCACTTATTTGTGGAGCATAACAAATAGCATGGAGGACAAGGGGCGTTAGAGAGGAGTAGGGAATTTGGGTAAATTGGAAGGGGAGGTGAACCATGAGAGACTATGGACTCTGAAAAACAATCTGAGGGGTTTGAAGTGGCGGGGGGGTGGGAGGTTGGGGTACCAGGTGGTGGGTATTATAGAGGGCACGGATTGCATGGAGCACTGGGTGTGGTGAAAAAATAATAATGTTTTTCTGAAAATAAATAAATTGAGGAAAAAAAAAAAAAAGAAGGGCAGTTGCAGCAGAGTGCAGGGGGATGGAACTCGGAGTGAGCAGGCCAGGCGGCCAGTGCTGGGCTGGCTGCCCTCTGCCCCTGGCTCTGCACCTAGGCTGAGGGTCAAGGGAGGGAAATGGTGCCAACTGACTCCTTTGTTCCTGGAGAGGAGCCTCTGTGAATACTACCTCTCGGGGATGAACTCCAAGAAGAGTGAACAGTCTGCCCCCTGTTGTGCCCCAGGAGCTCCTGAGATTGCCATTTCCAGGCCATCTGCCCCCAGGGTTGCTTGCCTATCTTCTCTCCAGGCGAGGGGCACCCTTGGGGTTTCATCCCAGCCAAGCCCACCGACCTTTAAAACTCTGGTCTTATCCCAGTGATGGGTATTGAGGAGGGCATGTATTGCATGGAGCACTGGGGGTTTATACGCAAACAATGAATCTTGGAACACTGTATCAAAACCTTATGATGTACTGTATGGTGGCTAACATAACATAATAAAAAAATTAAAATAAGGATAGAGAGAGAGAGAGAGAGATAAAACTCTTGCCTTCAAGCCTTGCTGGTTGCAAGAATTCAAGGAAATTAGCCCCTCTCATTTTCCCAGCCAATGGCTTTGGGGAAATGTTCTCCTTATGTCTTCCCCTGTGTGCTCCTCTGTCTCTATCTCTGTCTCTCTCTCTCTCTCACCTTTGCCCGCAACCACAGCTCCCCACACCCTGTCCACACCAGCTCCACAGCACCAGTGATCCATTTCAGCCCCAAACCAGGTCTCTGTACTACCTCGCTCCCTTGATGTGGTTTCTTCTCTCCCTCTAGTTGTGGAGTTAATTCTGCTACACCTCAGGTTGATCTGATCGTTAGTTATAAAGCTCTTTTTAGGGGATGAGACAAGCCTATGGTTCTACTTCTATGCCGCCATTTAGCTCAAGCCCCTGTACTTCTTTTTTTTTTTTTTTTTTTTTTAAAGATTTTATTTATTTATTTGAGAGAGAGAGACAGTGAGAGAGAGCATGAGCGAGGAGAAGGTCAGAGAGCGAAGCAGACTCCCCATGGAGCTGGGAGCCTGATGTGGGACTCGATCCCGGGACTCCAGGATCACGCCCTGAGCCGAAGGCAGTCGTCCAACCAACTGCGCCACCCAGGCATCCCAAGCCCCTGTACTTCTATGTTTCTGTCTCTGGGGTCATTTTCCTTCTAGAAGGAAAGAGCTTCTTTTTTTGTATTTCTTTTGGTGCACGCCTACTAGTGATAAACCCCTCCATTTTTGTCTGAGAATGTCACTATTTCACTTTGACTTCTGAAGAATAATTTCACAGTTATATGAAATTCTAGGTTAGTTGTTATTTTCTTTAGCACTTAGGTCTGTCACTTTTCTATCTTCTGAAAAGTCATCTGTTAGTCTTTCATTCCTTTGAAAATAATTTGGTTTTTTTTTCCTCTGATGCTTTTGTTTTCAGCAGCTAAACTATAATTTTTTTTTAAGATTTTATTTATTTATTTGACACAGAGAGAGAGAGATCACAGGGCGGGTGGGGGGGGGAGGCTCAGGGGCGGGTTGGTGGGGGAGGCTCTCCGCTGAGCAGAGAGCCCGATGCAGGGCTCGATCCTAGGACCCTGAGATCATGACCTGAGCCAAAGGCAGAGGCTTAACTGACTGAGCCACCCAGGAGCCCCTGAACTATGATGTTTTAATGAGTGATTTTTGTTTTTATCCTGAGGCTAGATGACAAGTTATTATTTCCCTGGTTACCTTTGCCCAGTTGTTTGGGACTCCAGTCATTCTATTGTCCCGTATATCCCCTATTCCCTTGCCTGTATTTACCATTCTTTTTTCTCTCTCTTCCTTCGGTCTGGGTGTGCTCTATGTAAGCATCTAACTGACCCTCTTCCTGCTATATGTGCTATGCTACTAAGCCCATATATTGGGTTCTTAATTTCAGCTCTTCTATTTTTCAATAATAAAGTTGCTATTTGATTCATTTCTATTGGTTCTAATTTTCTGACAAAGGTTGCACTTTATCTGTTTTCTTTAAAGTCTTTGCTTAAGTGACAGGCGTTAAGGAGGGCACTTGATGTAATGACCATTGGGTGTTATATGCAACTGAGGAATCCCTTTACCTTTGAAACTAATAATATACTATATGTTAATTAATTGAATTGAAATTACAAAAAAAAAAACTAAAGTCTTTGCCTAATGACTTCAGTATCAGGGCCCTATTTCTGTTTTGGTTAGTGCTTTAAGGTCGGTTACTTCTGTCTCTTATCGTACCTGGCAGTTTTCTACCCATCATCATATGTTGGCCATGAAAGGTAGAAGCTTCGGTGGTGGTGTCTCCTCCTGGAGGGCATTTGCCCTTTCCTCAGCTCAGTGGTGCAGGTGCTGATGGTGGGGGCCTAATGAGAGAATGAGCTCAATGAAGGGCAGTACAGTCTTGGTAAGCCGGAATCTCCTTCTGGCTCACTGTGTTCCTAGGGACCCCTCTCCAGGGATTGCATAGGGATCCAAGGATTTTCACCAGGAACTTTTCCCTGACCCTCTCCCTGCCAGATCTCCTCCCGACCAAGGGACAGAAGATTCGGGCTCTACTTTTCAGATGTTTCCATGATTAGATTTCTAGTCTTTTGCCCTAAAAGCTTAAGATTTGCCAAATGTGAGGGGAAATCAGCTGGGTATCGAGGTCTCCAGTCCTGTCACTCTGGTCCCACTGAGGCAGCAGCTGCTGTGCCTGTCCTCTGCCACCAAGGGAAGGGTATGTAGGTTATCATTCACCCGACTGGTCTCTCCCTTCTCTTGTTTCCATTGCTCTGCAGTGCCTTAAATATTTTGTTTCAAAATCAGCTTACTGAGTTAGCAGCAGAAGCATTTGTCTGCTACGATTACTCTGTTCTAGAAGGAAGAGGAAGTCGCTAATTGCCTTTTAGCAAATACTCCACATGCAAGATCCCAGAGACCAGAAATACTTGTCTAATAACCTGCACTGAAACAGGAAATGAAATACATTTATTGGATCATTGTTGAGTTTAGAATCAGCCCTCGAGCACCTGAAATAAATATTGTCCATAAATTGAAGTTGTAATGTTATTTTACCTAATGGTTTAGTTTGATCAATTTCCCTCTTTTGCTGTGGTACCATATTTGAAAGCACAAACATGGGATTTATGCTATTGTTCTAAATAGGAAATTGCTCAAATAATGTATAGTTTTTCATGTAAAAAGAGAAATATCGGTTATTATAATTACTTCAGAAAGAAGTTGCAATTAAGTATTTTTCATTGAAGTAATCATAATTTAGCTATTAGAGAAAAGTGACCTACCTCATGGCAATTTTTTTTCCCTCATGGCAATTTTTATAAGTTAGGCAAATTGTGAAATACTTAAAGATGTGAACATCTTCTCTGTTTATTCAAAATTTATGACTTTATTTTTTCAATTATTTTCAAATTACAAAGTTAATATAATTAGTCTGTAATATAGCATTCTAAACCAATTCTGGAAATGCAGATTTAAGTGGGATAATATCTTACCAAATTACAAACTTTTGACAGATCAATTTGATATTCTGTAATGCCATGACTTTTTTTCTATTAGAGTCATATATTACTTTAATGAGAATTTTACTACAAAAATATCATTTGAATGCCAAGTGAAAATACCATGGTTTTCAGAGCTATGTGTAGAGAACAAAGTTTTTTGGTACAACTTCTTATGGCATTTACATTTACATATTTTCCTTTTTTTGAATGAGTTCTTGAATGCAGACTGCTTAAATGAAATCTTACTGGATAAGCTTATGTAAAAGGTAGACTGATTTATTCTGGTGTTAGTCCAAAACCAGGGCCTGATATATGAAAGGCTTTAAACCTCTACTTTCGAGATATCCAACAGACAGTATCAGCTTTAAATTAAAGTGACTTTTCCAAGTGTTAACTGTTTACATACATCATGGAATCTTCAATGTTAGGCACCTAGTCAGTGAACACTAATTCCATTTATTCCCATTTATTAGGAAGCCTTCCTTTTGTTTTTGTCAAAAATCACAGCCTTTCTCTAAGCTACTTATTTCTTAAAATCCATTTAATTCCATTTTATTTTTTTCCATTTAATTCAATTTTAAAATGAGAAAATTAGTAGAAATGAACTTATTGCTATGTAGGATAGACTGGGAGACCCCAAGAAGGTTCATATCATTAATGTTGATTATTTCTTTAAAAATATGCTAAGTGAAATAAGTCAAGCAGAGAGAGTCAAGTCTCATGGTTTCACTTACTTGTGGAGCATAAGAAATAACACGGAGGACATTGGGAGATGGAGAGAAATGAGGGGGGAATCGGAGGGGGAGACAAACCATGCGAGACTGTGGATTCTGAGAGACAAACTGAGGGTTTTGGAGGGGTGGGGGTAGGAGGTTGGGTGAACCTGGTGGTGGGTAATGAGGAGGGCATGTATTGCAGGGAGCACTGGGTGTGGTGCATAAACAATGAATGCTGGAACACTGAAAAGAAATAAAATAAAATAAAATAGAAAAAAGTTAAAAAAAATACTGCTCTTGGGAGAGGAAAGGGCAAGATGGCAGAGAAATAGGGGACCCTATTTCAACCAGTCCTCTGAATCGAGCTGGATTATCTGCCCGAACACTTGGAACACCCATGAAATCAGCCTGAGATGTAAGATTACACACTTCTGGATCTCTAGGCAGGCAGAGAATCATCAGTGGAGAGGTAGAAAGGAGTTGGAAGAGTGTGGGCAGATATCAGAGGATAAACAGAGGGAGGAGAGAGCCACCAGAAGTGAGCCATTGGAAAGTACTACTCCAGTATGAAAGTTCCTGCTCTTGGGAACCAGCAATAGCTTGGAGACTTGTGGCTGTGAGATGGGAAGGGACTAATAACAGTACTCAAAGAGAACAAAGGACCATAAGGGATAGTCGTTAGGACCAGGTGGCTACAGGTGTGGACCTAAGCCCACAGTTCCCAACTGGTCACAGCCATCTCCCACCCTTGCTGAGAGGACCTACCAAGGGCTTGAGTCAGCAGTTCTGGGAATGGCAGGTGTTGGGACCGGGCTCACCTGGACCAGTGTTTGTCGTGGTTTTGGTGGCACGGGGGGTGCAGAAAGCAGAGGCCTTGGGCGACCACTGAGACAGTGGCTGGGGGTGTGCACTGCCTGCGGGAGGCTGCGGTACTCAGCAGGGTTGACAGGGGGAGTCTGTGTGTTCTAGACCATTCAGAGGGGAGCAGACTGTGGCTTCTCTCTGAGGCAGAGGTCTGGGTACAGGCAGTTTACTTTGCTCTGACCCTCTGAAAAGGTGTGAAAAGCTGCCAGAAAACAAAAACCTCCAGAGAACAAAAGCCTGAAAAACCAGTTTCCACAGAACCCAGCCCCTTGATAGGGGTTAGGGCAACCCTGCCCAAGCAGGACTGACTGAAAAACAACGCAGCAGCCCCCCACCTCCACCAGAAGACAAGCTGAAGGAACAAGAGGACAATAACCACAGAGTCTCCATAAAACTGTAAAAGCCCAACATCCCGGGAAAACTGTATACTAAGCTCCTGGTAGTGCCTCATGGCCTGTATATTTCTTAGATACAACTTTCTCTCTCTCTCTTTTTTTAATTCTCATGATTCTTTTTCTTTTATTTTTTTTTTTTACCTACTTACCATTTCAACTAGATGTTTAATATAGCATATTCCATAGAAACTTTCTAACTTGAATTTTTTCATACATATGCTTTTTCTTTTTTTAAATATATATAGAGAGATATAAGCTTCAGTGTAGTCTCTTTTTCCCTATTCAATACTGCCTTTATGTATATACCAGTTTTGATTTCCCTGTATCTCTGGAAACTTGAGTTCTCTAACAAAGATAACAAGATACACCCAGGAAGAATTGAAATACCCTTCCTTGTTCACATCAAGGGATTATAACCACCTTTCTGTCACCTGCCCCCTCCTTTTTTCTTTCTTTCTTTCTTTCTTTTTTTTTTTTTTTTTTTTGTTGGTCTTTCTGTTTGTTCACTTTTGTTTTTGTACTTTATAAATCTTATTTTGGAGGCTCATTTTGTCTGGGTTTTTCTTTTTCTTTTGTCAGTCTTTTTGTTTGTTTTTGGTTTTGTACTTTCTAAACTTACTCTTGGGGCTCATTTTGGGTGGGGGTTTTTTCCCTTTTCTCTTTGGCAGTGACTTCCAATTGCTCCGAAACTTCCCAGGGTGTACCTTGCCTGGATAGTTGTTGATACTTTCAACTATACATCCCCTCAACCACAACCCAACAGAATGACAAGGGGGAGGAATTCCGAACAAAGAAAAGACCCAAAGACAGTGACCTCTCCAGCAGATCTAATGAATATGGATCTAAGCAAGATGTCAGAAATACACTTCAGGGTAGCAATTATGAAGACAATGGGCTGGAGAAAACTATTAATGGCAACATAAATTCGTTAAGGGCAGAAGTGAGAGCAGATCTGGCAGAACTTAAAAATTCTATTCATGAGATGCAATCTAATCTAGGTACTCTAACAGGGTAAATGAAGCAGAAGAATGAATTAGTGATCTTGAAAACAAACTTATAGAAAAGAAGGAGCAGGAGGAGGCCTGGAAAAACTTAAAATTCATGAAAACAAAATTAGAGAAATAAATGACACCATGAAACATTTCAATGTCAGAATTATTGGGATCCCTGAGGGGGTGGAGAGAGAGAGGAAGATATATTTGACCAAATCATAGCCAAGAACTTTCCTAATCTGGGGAATGAAACAAGTAATCATGTCCTAGAGGCAGAAAAGACAACCCCCAAACTGATGAAGGAAGATCGACCCCCAGGTATGTAATAGTAAAACTGTCAAATCTTAGAACCAAGGAAACCATTTTAAGGGCAGTTAGGAGGAGGAGATTCCTTACATACAGAGGGAGGAACATCAGAATAATGTCAGACCTGTCCACAGAGATCTGGCAAACCAGAAAGGGCTGGCAAGGCATATTCAGGGTACTAAATGAGAAGAATATGCAGCCCAGAATTCTTTATCTGGCAAGGCTGTCATTCAGAATAGAAGGAGAGATAAGAAGCTTCTAGGACTGGCAGAGACTGAGAGAGTATGTGATCACTAAACCAACCTTGCAAGAAATATTAAGGGGGAGTGGGGTTCTATGAAAGAAAGACCCAAAGAGTGGTACAGAACAGAGATATATAGAGACAATCTATAGAAACAGGAACTTCACAGGCAACTTATCTGTCAGTAATTACTCTCAACTTGAATGGCCTAACTGCTCCCATAAAATGACACAGGGTTGCAGATTGGATAAAAAGACAGGACCCATCCATATTCTATCTACAAGAGACTCATTTTGAGCCTAAAGATATATCCAGAGTGAAGGTGAAGGGATAGAGAACTATCTTTCATACCAACAGACTTCAAAAGAAAGCTGGGGTAGCAATTCTTGAATCAGACAGCTTAGATTTGACTATAGCTAGAGATATAGGAGGACACTCCATCATTCTTAAAGGATCTATCCAGCAAGAAGAGCTAATAATTGTAAATATCTATGCCCCCAACATGGGAGCAACCATACTTCTTACTATAATAAGTCAATCGTTAACAAAATAAAGAGACATATTGGTAATAATATGTTAATTTGTAGGAGACCTTAACACACCACTCTCAGAAATAGATCATCTAAGCAGAAAAATCAACCAAGAAGCAAGAGCTTTGAATGACACTGAACCAGATGGACCTCAGAGATATATACTGAACATTCCACCCTAAAACAACAGAATACTCATTCTTCTTGAGCATGCATGAAACTTTCTCCAGAATAGACTACATACTGGGTCACAAATCAAGTCTCAACCTATAACAAATGATTGAGATTTCCCCCTGCATATTCTCAGACCGCAATGCTGTGACACTGAAACTCAATCACCAGGAAAAGTTTGGAAGAATTTCAAACACTTGGAAGCTAAAGACCATTCTGCTAATGTTTGGGTCAACCAGGAAATCATCGAACTTAATCACTTCATGAAAACCAATGAGAACAAAGACACACCAATCCAAAAGCTATGGGATATGGCAAAGGTGATCCTAAGGGAGGAATACATAGCCATCCAAGCCTCACTCAAAAACAAAAACAACAAAAAACAAAAACCAGAAAAATCCTGAATACACAAACTATGTTTACTCCTTAAAGATCTGGAGAATCAACAACAAAACCTAACCCACACATGAGTAGGAAAATAATTAAGATTAGAGCAGAGATCAATGAATTAGAAACCAGAAATACAGTAGAACATATTATTGAAACTAGAAGCTGGTTCTTTGAGAGAATTAATAAGATCAATAAACCACTAGCCAGACTCATCCAAAAGAAAAGAGAAAGGATAATCAATAAATTATGAATGAAAGGGGGGAGAACATGACTAACACCAAGGAAATAGAAGCAATCATCAGAAATTATTATCAACAGCTATATGCCAATAATTAAGCAACCTAGAAGAAATGGATGCATTCCTGGAAACTATGAGCTTCCAAGAGTGAAACAGGAAGAAACTGACAACCTGAGTAGACCAGTAAGTAGTAACGAGATTGAAGCAGTGACCAAAAACCTCCCAAAAAGCAAGAGTCCAGGGCTTGATGGATTCCCTGGGTAATTCTACCAAACATTCAAAGAATAAATAATACCCATTCTCCTGAATCTGTTTCAAAAAATAGAAACAGAAGGAAAACTTCCAGATGCTTTCTATGAGGCCAGCATTACCTTGATCCTCAAACCAGACAAAGACCCTGTCAAAAAGGAGAATTTCAGACCAATATCCCTGATGAAGAAAACAGATGCCAGAATTCTCAACAAGATCCTAGCTAATAGGATCCAATAGTACATTAAAAGGATTATCCGTCATGATAAGGTGGGATTTATCCCTGGGATGCAGTGTGGTTCAATATCTGTTAATCAATCAGTGTGAAAGAACACATAAATAAGAGGAGAGCCAAGAACCACATTGTCCTCTAAATTGATGCATAAAAAACATTTGACAAAATATAGCATCCTTTCCTGATTAAAACTCTTCAGAGTGTAGGGATAGAAGGAACATTCCTCAACTTCATAAAATCCATCTATAAAAAACCCACAGCAAATATCTTTCTCAATGGGGAAAAGCTGAGAGCCTTTCCGTTGATATCAGGGGCACGATAAGGATGTCCACTCTTGCCACTGTTGTTCAACATAGGACTAGAAGTCCTAGCAACAGCAGTCAGAAAACAAAAATAAATAAAAGGTATTCAGATTGGCAAAGAAGTCGAACTCCCTTCACAGATGACATGATACTATATGTGGAAAACCCAAAAGTCTCCACCCCCAAATTACTAGAACTCATACAGCAATTCAGTAATGTAGCAGGATACAAAAAATCAATGCACAGAAATCAGTTGCTTTCTTATACACTAAGAGTGAAACTGTAGAAAGAGAAATCAGAGAATCGATTCCATCTATAATAGCACCAAAAATCACAAGATGCCTTGGAATAAACCTAACCAACAAGGTAAAGAATCTGTACTCTAGGAACTACAGAACAGTCATGAAAGAAGTTGAAGAAGACACAAAAAGATGGAAAAACATTCCATGCTCAGGGATTGGAAGAATAACATCATTAAAATGACTATGCTGCCCAGAGCAATCTATATTTTCAACACCATCCCAATCAAATTACCAATGGCATTTTTCAAAATGCTGGAATAAACAATCCTAAAATTTGTATGGAACCAGAAAAGACTCCAAATTGCCAAAGAAATGTTGAAAAAGAAAAATGAAGCTGGGGGCATCATGTTTCCTGTTTTCAAGCTGTATTACAAAGCTGTGATCACCAAGACAGTTGGCACAAAAACAGACACATAGACCAGTGGAGCAGAGTAGAGAGCCCAGATATGAACTCTTAACTCTGTGGTCAAATAATTTTCGACAAAGCAGGAAAAAATACTCAATGGAAAAAATCTCTTCAGTAAATGGTGCTGGGAAAATTGGACAGCTATATACAGAAGAATGAAACTGGACCATTCTCTTACACCATACACAAAGATAAACTCTAAATGGATGAATGACCTCAATGTGAGACCGGAATCCATCAAAATCCTAGAGGAGATCATAGGCAATAACCTCTTCAACACTGGCCACCGCAACTTCTTTCAAGACAGGTCTCCAAAGGCAAAGGAAACAAACACAAAAATAAACTTTGGGGACTTCATCAAGATCAAAAGCTTCTGCACAGCAAAGGAAACAGTCAACAAAACAAAGAGGCAACCCATGGAATGGGAGAAGATATTCGCAAATGACACTACAGAAAAGGGCTGATATTCAAGATCTATAAAGAACTCTAACTCAACACCCGAAAAACAGATAATCATGTCAAAAAATGGGCAGAAGACATGAACAGACACTTCTCCAATGAAGACAAACAAATGGCTAAGAGATATGTGAAAAAAATGTTCATCATCATCAGCCATCAGGGAAATTAAAATCAAAACCACATTGAGATACCACCTTACACCAGTCAGAATGGCCAAAATTAACAGGACAGGAAGCTACAAGTGTTGGAGAGGATGTGGAAAAGGGGAACCCTCTTATACTGCTGGTGGGAATGCAAGTTGGTACAGCCACTTTGGAAAGCAGTGTGGAAATTCCTCCAAAAGTTAAAAATAGAGCTACTCTATGTCCCTGCAATTGCACTAATGGGTATTTACCCCAAGCATACAGACGTAGGGAAAGAAGGGCCATATGCACCCCAATGTTCATAGCAGCAGTGTCCACAACAGCCAAACTGTGGAAAGAGCCGAGATGCCTTTCAGCAGGCAAATGGATAAAGAAGATGTGGTTCATATATACAATGGAATATTACTCAGCCATCAGAATGGATGAATACACAACTTTTGCATCAACATGGATGGGGACTGGAGGATATTATGCTGAGTAAAATAAGTCGAGCAGAGAAAGTCAGTTATCGTATGGTATCACTTACTTGTAGAACATAAGGAATAGCATGGAGGACATTAGGAGAAGGGGAAAATGGAGGAGAAATTGAGGTGAAAGACAAACCATGAGAGACTCCAGGAAATAAACTGAGGGTTTTAGAAGGGAGGGCAGTAAGGGGATGCATGAGCCTAGTGGTGGGTATTAAGGAGGGCATGTGTTGCATGGAGCACTGGGTGTTATATGCAAACAATGAATCATGGAACACTACATCAAAAACTAATGATAGGGGCACCTGGGTGGCTCAAGTGGGTCGGGCCTCTGCCTTCGGCTCAGGTCGTAATCTCAGGGTCCTGGGATCGAGCCCCACATTGGGCTCTCTGCCCAGCAGGGAGCCTGCTTCCCCCACTCTCTCTGCCTCTCACTGTCTGCTTCTCTGTCTACTTGTGATCTCTGTCAAATAAATAAATAAAATCTTTAAAAAATTAAAAAATAAATAATGATGTACTGTATGGTGACTAACATAACACAATTAAAACATATATACATAAAATAAAATAAAAATACTGCTCTTGGGATTTTTTCCTCTTGCTAAAGCTAAGTATTCTTCAGATTCAAAATTTAATTTGTATCTTATTGTTCCACTGCTTCTTTTTTGATTGAGGTTAATTAGCATGCACTATTACATTAGTTCTAGGTGGACAGTATAATGATTCAACAAGTCTATACTTTTCTCAGTGCTCATCAAGATAAATGTATTTTTAATTCTTTTCATGTATTTCTCCATTCCCCCTGGAGCTCCCCTATGGCAATGACCAGTTTGTCCTATGTATTTAAGAGTCTGTGTATTTGTCTCTTTGTTTGCTTGTTTGTTTCTTACATTCCAAATACGACTGTAATCATATGGTATTTGTCTTTCTCTGATTGACTTATGGCACCCTAACTACATCCATGTTGTTGCTGATGGCAAGATTTCATTTTTTATGGCTAAGTAATATTCCATTGTATATTTATACAACATCTTCCTTATCCATTCCTCTATCAATAGATACTTGAGCTCCTTCCATAACTTGGTCATTCTATTTTTCTAATGTTTTGAGGAACTTCCATACTGTTTTCCTCAGTGGCTGAAGCAGTTTGCATTCCCACCAACAGTACATGAAGATTCCTTTATATCCACATCCTCTCCATTGATTCTTGATCTTTTTGAGCATTTGAAAATATTGTACTCTCCATTACTCCTTTTAGATAACTGTTGGGACTGACTCTATCACAGTTATTATAACCTCGAGTTAAAATCGCTTTTCTTGGATGTTGAAGATAGGATTTACATTTGTTTCACATCTCTTATAAATGAAATATTAGATGTAAGCGCATTTTTCTTGCTACAGAATGTTATTGAACAGAGAATTTCATTCTTTCTGCACAAGTAAGTGGTAAAGGATGGCATTTTACTTCTATGCTGGTCCAAATGTCTTTCTCACTCATCTACTCTGATCATATTTTGATTCATAAGACTTGGGCATTTCTGCAGACATGGTAACATATGGATAGCTAAAAACTTACCATGAAGTTCAGATGTTCATGGTGATGGCAATCTGCAATGTCCGGACAGCAATAGGAATAATCACTTTATTCTTAAAGAATATTTTTCTGGGTTGCAGAATTCTATATAACAGTTGTTGGGTTTTGTTGTTATTGGGGGTTTTTTGTTTGTTTGTTTTGCATATGGAAGCTGTCATTCCTTTGTCGTCTGTGATATCTGCTGATACTGAATAGTCATATGTCAAATTGTTGTTCCTATGAAGATAATCTAGCTTTTAACTTCACTGGATGATGATGTGATTTTTCTCTTCTTTTTTTAAAGTTTTACAGTGATATCTGTGTACTTTTTTTTTTTTTTTGGTTCATAGGATTTTTTTAATCTATAGCTTGATGTTTTTTATAACTTTTGGAAGTTTTTGGAGAATTTTTCACTTTTGGAGAATTTTTGGCTTTAACGCCTCTGTCTCTCTCCTCTCTTTTTGGATTCCAATTTATACATAAATTAGACCACCCCCTAGTATCCCATATGTTCCTTACTTCTCTTTTATATTTTATACTTTTTTTTCTGCTTGCTTCATTCTGAATTTTTTCCTGACCTATATTCTAATTCCCTAAATATGCTCGTGTATTTTGTTTAATCTGCTTTAAAACCCATCTATTAAGTACACTATTTCAAAATTGTAGTTTTTTAGATCCAGAATTTCTATTTGGTTCATTTTTATAGGCTTCATACTTTGTTGATATTTTCAATTTTGTATTTTACTTCTTTGAATGTTTTCAGTATACGTTCAGTAAAGCTTGTGTCTGATAACCCAGTATCTAGAAGCCATATGAATCAGCTTATGATGTCTACTTGTTCTGTTGGTATTTTGTACATTGTCTAGTATCTGTGTGTACCTGGACACACAGAACTGGACACTGTAAATGAAAACTTGCAGAAATAATTTGAGGCTAAGAATCATGTTATTATGATTTCCCTCCTGAAAGGATTTATTTTCCTTCTAGGTGATATTTAGCCATCCAGACTGAGCTCAGTTGAATTTTAAGACATGAATGATTTGAAGGGCAAGTAGGTTCTCAGCAGCATATCTATTCTGCTGTTCAGGGTTCCAACTTGAATCATGAAGGATTTACCAAAATCTTCCTCTTTGGCAGGCCCTGAACCCTTACATTTGATACCCTTAGCCCTGCAAATCTAGAAAAAGTTCTTTTAGCTTTTCCAGTTTCTCAGCTGCATTTTTTGGAATCAACATAGTCCTCAGCCCCAACTAGGGAAATGACAACCCCAAATCCTAGGCTCATTTATGGGTTTTCTTTTTCTGGATCTTGTCCTCAATATTCTCATTCTCATCAGGTCTCTGATGACTTTAGACTAGAATTCCCAATTTTAGAGGGAAAATATTCCAAGACTACCTCACTAAATTTGAATTTGAGATAAACAATGAATATCTTTTCTAGTATAAGTCTGTTCCATGTAATAATAGGAACATACTTATATTAAAAGTATATTCTCTGTTTATCTGAAAACCAAATTTATCTGAGTATCCTATATTTTACCTGGCAGTCCTACATCAGGCATATTGATATCCATGTTTTTCCAGCTTTTCTAGATGTTTTCTGAATTAACTAGTACATTGTTACTGGAATAAGAAGTTTGCTGTTGCCTACCTAGTCAACAGTCTTGAGTTATTAAAAATTTTTAAAAGACAAATCACCAAATGGAAATTTAAAATGTTTACTGAAATCCTAGTTGCCATGAATTACCTAATGACCTTGTATAATTAGCTTCACATTATGGTCTCATTCTTTTTAGATGTAAAAAAAAAAAAAGAATACTAGATGACATTTGTTGAGGTCTTACTATATGCTTAGCATTGTGCTAAGCACTTTAAAAAATATTAATAATAGGGATGCCTGGGTGGCTCAGTTGGTTGAGCGGCTGCCTTCGGCTCAGGTCATGATCCCAGCGTCCTGGGATCGAGTCCCACATCGGGCTCCTTGCTTGGCGGGGAGCCTGCTTCTCCCTCTGCCTCTGCCTGCCACTCTGTCTGCCTGTGCTTGCTCTCGCTTCTCTCTCTATGACAAATAAATAAATAAAATCTTTTAAAAATATTAATAGGGAGGAGTCAAGATGGCGGAGAAGTAGCAGGCTGAGACTACCTCAGCTAGCAGGAGATCAGCTAGAGAGCTTATCTAAGGATTGCAAACACCTGCAAATCCATCGGCAGATCGAAGAGAAGAAGAACAGCAATTCTAGAAACAGAAAAACAACCACTTTCTGAAAGGTAGGACTGGCGGAGAAGTGAATCCAAAGCGACAGACCCCGGGGTGAGTGGCCGGCTCCCGGCAAGCGGCGGAGCAACGGAGCACAAAATCAGGACTTTTAAAAGTCTGTTCCGCTGAGGGACATCGCTCCGGAGGCTAAACCGGGGCGAAGCCCACACGGGGTCGGCGTGACCTCAGGTCCCGCGGGGTCACAGAAGGATCGGGGGTGTCTGAGTGTCGCAGAGCTTGCGGTTATTGGAACGGGAAAGCCGGCTGCAGAGACAGAGCCGACAGTAAGCTCACAGCTCGGTGTTGCCTTGAACCGGTCGCAAGCTCGGTGAGCTCGGAGCTCGGCCGAAGGTTAGGCAGACGCGAGTTACTAGGAGCGGTTCGCTGAGGGCGCACAGGGGAGCGGGGCCCTGGGCTCTCGGCTCCTCCGGGCCGGAGACCAGGAGGCCGCCATTTGTATTCCCGTCCTCCGGAACTCTACGGAAAGCGCTCAGGGAACAAAAGCTCCTGAAAGCAAAGCCGAGCAGATCACTCAGCCCGGCCCCTGGTAAGGGCGGTGTAATTCCGCCTGGGGCAAAGACACTTGAGAATCACTACACCAGGCCCCTCCCCCAGAAGATCAACAAGAAATCCAGGCAAGACCAAGTTCACCTACCAAGGAGTGCAGTTTCAATACCAAGGAGAGAGCAGCAGAATTCCAGAGGAGGAGAAAACAAACAACGGAACTCATGGCTTTCTGCCTGTGATTTTTTAGTCTTGCAGTTAATTTAATTTTTTTCTTTTTCATTTTTTTTCTCTTCTTCTGCTAAAATTTTTTATAACTTTTACCCTTTTCTTTTTTAATGTTTTTTAACTAGATTATCTAATATATATTTTTTCTTTTTTATACTTTTCTTTATTCATTTTCTTTTTTTTAATTCTTTTTTTTCTTTCTTTCTTTTTGAACCTCTTTTTATCCCCAAATCAGAAGAGATCCTAATCTCTTCAATCTTTTTTTTCTTAATTCTTTTTTAAATTCTTGATTGAATTTTTAATTCAATCTCTTTTTTTAATTCTTTTTTTCTTTTTTTTCTTTCTTTCTTTTTGAACCTCTTTTTATCCCCAAATCAGAAGAGATCCTAATCTCTTCAATCTTTATTTTTCTTAATTCTTTTTTAAATTCTTGATTGAATTTTTAATTCAATCTCTTTTTTTTTACTTCTTTTTTTCTTTTTTTTATTTCTTTCTTTTTGAACCTCTTTTTATCCCCAAATCAGAAGAGATCCCAATCAGAGGAGATTGGGAGATCCCAATCAGAAGAGATTGGGAGATCCCAATCAAAGGAGATCCCAATCAGAGGAGATCCCTCACCCAATCGTGAGGGGGGAGAAATCCCCCCTCATGATTTGGGATCTCTTCTGATTTGGTTAAAGCATATTTTCCTGGGATTGTTGCCACCCTTTTAGTATTTTACTTGCTCCTTCATATACTCTTAGCTGGACAAAATGACAAGGCGGAAAAATTCACAACAAAAAAAAGAACAAGAGGCAGTACTGAAGGCTAGGGACCTAATCAATACAGACATTGGTAATATGTCAGATCTAGAGTTCAAAATGACAATTCTCAAGGTTATAGCCGGGCTTGAAAAAGGCATGGAAGATATTAGAGAAACCCTCTCCAGAGATATAAAAGCCCTTTCTGGAGAAATAAAAGAACTAAAATCTAACCAAGTTGAAATAAAAAAAGCTATTAATGAAGTTCAATCAAAAATGGAGGCTCTCACTGCTAGGATAAAGGAGGCAGAAGAAAGAATTAGCGATATAGAAGACCAAATGACAGAGAATAAAGAAGCTGAGCAAAAGAGGGACAAACAGCTACTGGACCATGAGGGGAGAATTCGAGAGATGAGTGACACCATAAGACGAAACAACATTAGAATAATTGGGATTCCAGAAGAAGAAGAAAGAGAGAGGGGAGCAGAAGGTATACTGGAGAGAATTATTGGGGAGAATTTCCCCAATATGGCAAAGGGAACGAGCATCAAAATTCAGTAGGTTCAGAGAACGCCCCTCAAAATCAATAAGAATAGGCCCATACCCCGTCACCTAATAGTAAAATTTACAAGCCTTAGTGACAAAGAGAAAATCCTGAAAGCAGCCCGGGAAAAGAAGTCTGTAACATACAATGGTAAAAGTATTGGCAGCTGATTTATCCACAGAGACCTGGCAGGCCAGAAAGAGCTGGCATGACATTTTCAGAGCACTAATCGAGAAAAACATGCAGCCAAGAATACTATATCCAGCTAGGCTATCATTGAAAATAGAAGGAGAGATTAAAAGCTTCCAGGACAAACAAAAACTGAAAGAATTTGCAAACACCAAACCAGCTCTACAGGAAATACTGAAAGGGGTCCTCTAAGCAAAGAGAGAGCCTACAAGTGGTAGATCAGAAAGGAACAGAGACAATATACAGTAACAGTCACCTTACAGGCAATACAATGGCACTAAAATCATATCTCTCAATAGTTACCCCAAATGTTAATGGGCTAAATGCCCCAATCAAAAGACACAGGGTATCAGAATGGATAAAAAAACAAAACCCATCTATATGTTGCCTCCAAGAAACTCATTTTAAACCCGAAGACACCTCCAGACTTAAAGTGAGGGGGTGGAAAAGAATTTACCATGCTAATGGACATCAGAAAAAAGCAGGAGTGGCAATCCTTATATCAGATCAATTAGATTTTAAGCCAAAGACTATAATAAGAGATGAGGAAGGACACTATATCATACTCAAAGGGTCTGTCCAACAAGAAGATCTAACAATTTTAAATATCTATGCCCCCAACGTGGGTGCAGCAAACTATATAAACCAATTAATAACAAAATCAAAGAAACACATCAACAATAATACAATAATAGTAGGGGACTTTAACACTCCCCTCACTGAAATGGACAGATCATCCAAGCAAAAGATCAACAGGGAAATAAAGGCCTTAAATGATACACTGGATGAGATGGACATCACAGATATATTCAGAACATTTCATCCCAAAGCAACAGAATACACATTCTTCTCTAGTGCACATGGAACATTCTCCAGAATAGATCACATCTTCGGTCCTAAATCAGGACTCAACCGGTATCAAAAGATTGGGATCATTCCCTGCATATTTTCAGACCACAATGCTCTGAAGCTAGAACTCAACCACAAGAGGAAGTTTGGAAAGAACACAAATACATGGAGACTAAACAGCATCCTTCTAAAGAATGAATGGGTCAACCGGGAAATTAAAGAAGAATTGAAAAAAATCATGGAAACAAATGATAATGAAAATACAACGGTTCAAAATCTGTGGGACACAACAAAGGCAGTCCTGAGAGGAAAATATATAGCGGTACAAGCTTTCCTCAAGAAACAAGAAAGGTCTCAGGTACACAACCTAACCCTACACCTAAAGGAACTGGAGAAAGAACAAGAAAGAAACCCTAAGCCCAGCAGTAGAAGAGAAATCATAAAGATCAGAGCAGAAATCAATGAAATAGAAACCAAAAAAACAATAGAACAAATCAACCAAACTAGGAGCTGGTTCTTTGAAAGAATTAATAAAATTGATAAACCCTTGGCCAGACTTATCAAAAAGAAAAGAGAAAGGACCCAAATAAATAAAATCATGAATGAAAGAGGAGAGATCACAACTAACACCAAAGAAATACAAACTATTATAAGAACATACTACGAGCAACTCTATGCCAACAAATTTGACAATCTGGAAGAAATGGATGCATTCCTAGAAACATATAAACTACCAAAATTGAACCAGGAAGAAATAGAAAGCCTGAACAGACCCATAACCAGTAAGGAGATTGAAACAGTCATTAAAAATCTCCAAACAAACAAAAGCCCAGGGCCAGATGGCTTCCCGGGGGAATTCTACCAAACATTTAAAGAAGAACTAATTCCTATTCTCCTGAAACTGTTCCAAAAAATAGAAATGGAAGGAAAACTACCAAACTCATTTTATGAGGCCAGCATCACCTTGATCCCAAAACCAGACAAGGATCCCATCAAAAAAGAGAGCTATAGACCAATATCCTTGATGAACACAGATGCAAAAATTCTCACCAAAATACTAGCCAATAGGATTCAACAGTACATTAAAAGGATTATTCACCACGACCAAGTGGGATTTATCCCAGGGCTGCAAGGTTGGTTCAACATCCGCAAATCAGTCAATGTGATACAACACATCAATAAAAGAAAGAACAAGAACCATATGATACTCTCAATAGATGCTGAAAAAGCATTTGACAAAGTACAGCATCCCTTCCTGATCAAAACCCTTCAAAGTGTAGGGATAGAGGGCACATACCTCAATATCATCAAAGCCATCTATGAAAAACCCACTGCAAATATCATTCTCAATGGAGAAAAACTGAAAGCTTTTCCACTAAGGTCAGGAACACGGCAGGGATGTCCATTATCACCACTGCTATTCAACATAGTACTAGAAGTCCTAGCCTCAGCAATCAGACAACAAAAGGAAATTAAAGGCATCCAAATTGGCAAAGAAGAAGTCAAATTATCACTCTTCGCAGATGATATGATACTCTATGTGGAAAACCCAAAAGACTCCACTCCAAAACTGCTAGAACTTATACAGGAATTCAGTAAAGTGTCAGGATATAAGATCAATGCACAGAAATCAGTTGCATTTCTCTACACCAACAACAAGACAGAAGAAAGAGAAATTAAGGAGTCAATCCCATTTACAATTGCACCCCAAACCATAAGATACCTAGGAATAAACCTAACCAAAGAGGCTAAGAATCTATACTCAGAAAACTATAAAGTACTCATGAAAGAAATTGAGGAAGACACAAAGAAATGGAAAAATATTCCATGCTCCTGGATTGGAAGAATAAATATTGTGAAAATGTCTATGCTACCTAAAGCAATCTACACATTTAATGCAATTCCTATCAAAGTACCATCCATCTTTTTCAAAGAAATGGAACAAATAATTTTAAAATTTATATGGAACCAGAAAAGACCTCGAATAGCCAAAGGGATATTGAAAAACAAAGCCAAAGTTGGTGGCATCACAATTCCGGACTTCAAGCTTTATTACAAAGCTGTCATCATCAAGACAGCATGGTACTGGCACAAAAACAGACACATAGACCACTGGAACAGAATAGAGAACCCAGAAATAGAACCTCAACTCTATGGTCAACTAATCTTCGACAAAGCAGGAAAGAATGTCCAATGGAAAAAAGACAGCCTCTTCAATAAATGGTGTTGGGAAAATTGGACAGCCACGTGCAGAAAAATGAAATTGGACCATTTCCTTACACCACACACAAAAATAGATTCAAAATGGATTAAGGACCTCAATGTGAGAAAGGAATCCATCAAAATCCTTGAGGAGAACACAGGCAGCAACCTCTTTGACCTCAGCCGCAGCAACATCTTCCTAGGAACATCGCCAAAGGCAAGGGAAGCAAGGGCAAAAATGAACTTTTGGGATTTCATCAAAATCAAAAGCTTTTGCACAGCAAAGGAAACAGTTAACAAAACCAAAAGACAACTGACAGAATGGGAGAAGATATTTGCAAACGACATATCAGATAAAGGACTAGTGTCCAAAATCTATAAAGAACTTAACAAACTCAACACCCAAAGAACAAATAATCCAATCAAGAAATGGGCAGAGGACATGAACAGACATTTCTGCAAAGAAGACATCCAGATGGCCAACAGACACATGAAAAAGTGCTCCATATCACTCGGCATCAGGGAAATACAAATCAAAACCACAATGAGATATCACCTCACACCAGTCAGAATGGCTAAAATCAACAAGTCAGGAAATGACAGATGCTGGCGAGGATGCGGAGAAAGGGGAACCCTCCTACACTGTTGGTGGGAATGCAAGCTGGTGCAACCACTCTGGAAAACAGCATGGAGGTTCCTCAAAATGTTGAAAATAGAACTGCCCTATGACCCAGCAATTGCACTACTGGGAATTTACCCTAAAGATACAAACGTAGTGATCCAAAGGGGCACGTGCACCCGAAGTTTATAGCAGCAATGTCCACAATAGCCAATCTATGGAAAGAACCTAGATGTCCATCAACAGATGAATGGATCAAGAAGATGTGGTATATATACACAATGGAATACTACGCAGCCATCAAAAGAAACGAAATCTTGCCATTTGCGACAACATGGATAGAACTAGAGCGTATCATGCTTAGCGAAATAAGTCAAGCAGAGAAAGACAACTATCATATGATCTCCCTGATATGAGGGAGGGGTGATGCAACATGGGGGCTTAAGTGGGTAGGAGAAGAATCCATGAAACAAGATGGGATAGGGAGGGAGACAAACCATAAGTGACTCTTAATCTCACGAAACAAACTGTGGGTTGCTGGGGGGAGGGGGGTTGGGAGAAGGGGTGTAGGCTTATGGACATTGGAGAGGGTATGTGCTTTTGGGTAAATTGGAAGGGGAGATGAACCATGAGAGACTATGGACTCTGAAAAACAATCTGAGGGGTTTGAAGTGGCGGGGGGGTGGGAGGTTGGGGTACCAGGTGGTGGGTATTATAGAGGGCACAGCTTGCATGGAGCACTGGGTGTGGTGAAAAAATAATGAATACTGTTTTTCTGAAAATAAATAAATTGGGGAAAAATATTAATAATAATTACTTACACTTCATAGGGATTTTGTGAGGGTCAGATTTAGTAGTATGAGTGATTGGGTACATGCTAACTGCTAATTAACTATTAAGACAAATTTGTTGTAACTTTTGTTTATTTTTGCTTTTTTTACTTTTACTTTTATTCTCTTGTAGTAAACACATTTAACATTTAATACACTAAGTGTATTATACACTTAGTAGATCTCTAAGTGTATAATACAGTATTGGTAATTATAGGAGTAATTTAATACAACAAATGTTTAGAACTTACTTATCTTATGTAACTGAGAATTTATACCACTGATTATCAGCTCCTTATTTCCCTTCCCCTCCCAGCCCCTGGAAACTATAATTCTACTCTCCGCTTTTATGATTTGACTATTTTATATACAACATATAAGTGAAATCACACAGTATTTGTTCTGCGACTGACTCATTTCATTTAGCATAACATCCTCAAGTTTCATCCATGTGGTTGCATATTTCAGATTTCCTTCTTTTTGAAGATTCACTAATATTCCATTGTATACCATATGTTCTCTATCCATTCATCCATTGATGAACCTTTAGGTTGTTTACACATCCTGGCTGTTGTGAGCAGTGGTACAGTGAACATGGGAGTGCAAATACCTCTTCAAGATCCTGATTTCAATTCTTTTGGCTAAATAGCCAGTAGGATTTCCAGATCACATGGTAGTTCTATTTTTTTGTTTTAATTTCAATTCCAGTTAATTAACATATAGTGTTATATTAGTTTCAGGTGTACAACGTAGTGACTCAACAATTCCATACATCACCCGGCTCACCAGAGGAGTGCACACCTTATTCCCCATCACCTATTTAACCCATTCCTCCACCTATCTCTCCCTCAGTACCCATCAGTTTGTTCTCTATAGCTAAAAGTGTTTCTTCATTTGTCTCACTCTCTGTCACCTTTGCTTGTTTGTTTTATTTCTTGAATTCTGCATATGAGTGATAATGGTATTTGTCTTTCTCTGGTTGACTTATTTCACTTAGCATAATACCCTCTAGTTCCATCCACATTATTGCAAATGGCAAGATTTCATTCTTTTTATGGCTGAATAAATTCCCATTGTATATGTATACCATAACTTCTTTATTCATTCAACTGATGGATATTTGGGTTGCTTCCATAATTTGGCTATTGTAAACAACACTGCTATGAACATATGGGTGCATGTGTCTCTTTGAACTAGTGCTTTTTAAATTCTTTCAGTAAATACTCAGTAGTGAAATTTCTGCATTGCATGGTGCTTCTATTTTTAACTTTTTGAGGAATCTCCATACTCTTTTTCTACAGTGACTGTACCCCTTTCCATCCCTGCAAATAGTGCATGAGGGTTCCTTTTTTTCCACATCCTTGCCAACACTTGTTGTTTCTTGTGTTGTTGATCTTACCCATTCTGACCAGTGGGAGATGATATCTCATTGTAGTTCTTTTTTTAACTTAAAAAAAAAAAGTTGTTGTTGTTGTTTTAAAGATTTTATTTATTTGACAGACAGAGATCACAAGTAGGCAGAGAGAGGAGGAAGCAGGCTCTCCGCTGAGCAGAGAGCCTGATGCAGGGCTCAATCCTAGGACCCTGAGATCATGACCTGAGCCAAAGGCAGAGGCTTTAACCCACTGATCCACCCAGGGGCCCCCCAAAAAAAGTTTAAAAATTTTTTTTTCTTTATTTATTTGAGAGAGAGAGACATGACCTGAGCAAAAGGCAGTCGCTTAACCAACTGAGCCACCCAGGTGCCCCTCATTGTAGTTTTGATTTGTATTTCCCTGGTGGTAAGTGATAATGAACATCTTTTCATGTATCTGTTGGCCATTTGGATGTCTTCTTTGGAGAAATATCTATTCATGTCTTCTGCCCGGTTTTTAATAGATTCTTTGTTTTTGGGTATTGAGTTTTATTAGTTCTGTATATATTTTGGATACTAACCTTTTATCTGATAGGTCATTTGGAAATATCTTCTCCCATTCTGTAGATTGCCTTTTGCTTTTGTTGATTGTTTCCTTTACTGTGTAGAAGATTTTTATTTTGATGAAGTCCCAATAGTTTATATTTAGTTTTATTTCTCTCACCTCAGAAGACATATCTACAAAAACGTTGCTGTGGCTGATGTCATAGAAGTTACTGTCTGTGTTCTCTTTAGGTTTTGTTGTTATTTCAGGTATCACATTTACATCTTTAATCCATTTTGAATTCATGTGTGTATGGTGTAAGAAAGTGATCCAGTTTCTTTCTTTGCATGTTACTGTCCAGTTTTCCCAATACAATTTGTTGAAGAAACAGTCTTTTTTCCATTGGGCATTCTTTCCTACTTTGTTGAAGATTAATTGACCATATGGTTGTGGGTTCATTTCTGGGTTTCCTATTTTGTTCCATTGAACTGTGTGCCTATTTTTGCACCAGTGCCATACCATTTGATTACCATGTCAGACTTTCAGACTTGAAGTCTGAAACTGTGCTTTCTCCAGCTTTGCTTTTTTCTTTTCTTTTCTTTTCTTTTTTTAAGATTGTTTTGGCTAGTAAGGGATTTTTGTGGTTTCATACATATTTTAGAATTTTTTGCTCTAGTTCTGACAAATGCTGTTTGTGTTTTGATATGGATTGTATTAGATGTGCGGATTGCTTTTGGTAATATATACATTTTAATAATATTCTTCCAATCCATGAGTGCGAAATGTCTTCCCATTTCTTTGTGTACCCTCAATTTCTCCCATCAATTTTTTTTTAGATTTAAATTTTGTTAGTTAACATACAGAGCAATATTGGTTTCTGGGGTAGACTTCAGTGATCCATCATATATATACAATACCCAGTGCCTATTATAAGTGCCCTCCACCACCCATCTACCCATCCCCACCCAACTCCCTCCATCAACCCTCGATTCATTCTCTATCATTAATAGTCACTTATGGCTTGTTTCCCTTTCTCTTTTTTCTTCCTTTCCCTGTTCCCACATGGTCATCTGTTTTCTTTCTTAAATTCCACATGAGTGAGATCATACAGTATTTGTCTTTCTGACTTATTTCAGTTAGCATAATGTAGGCTCCATCCGTGTCATTGCAAATGGCAAGATTTCATTCTTTTTTTTTTTTAAGATTTTATTTATTTATTTGACAGAGAGAGATCACAAGTAGGCAGAGAGGCAGGCAGAGAGAGAGAGAGGAGGAAGCAGGCTCCCTGCCGAGCAGAGAGCCCGATGCGGGACTCGATCCTGGGACGGGAGATCATGACCTGAGCCGAAGGCATCGGCTTAACCCACTAAGCCACCCAGGTGCCAGATTTCATTCTTTTTGATGGCTGAATAATATTCGTGTGTGTGTGTGTGTGTGTGTGTGTGTGTGTGTGTGTGTACACCACATCTTCTTTATCCATTCATCAGCCAATGAACATTTGGGCTCTTTCCATAGTTCGGCTGTTGTTGATAATGCTGCTATAAACATCAGGGTACATGTACCCCTTCAGATCTGTATTTTCACATCCTTTGGGTAAATACCTAGCAGTGGAATTGCTGGATTGTATGGCAGCTCTATTTTTAACTTCTAGAGGAACCTCCATATTGTTTTCCAGAATGGCTGCACCAGTTTGCATTCCCACCAACAGTGTAAGGGGATTCCCCTTTCTCCGCATCCTCACCAACACCTCTTGTTTCTTGTGTTGTTAATTTTAGCCATTTGACAGGTATGAGGTGGTATCACACCATTGCTTTGATTTGCATTTTCCTCATGATGAGTGAGGTTGAGCATCTTTTCATGTGTCTGTTGGCCATCTGGATGTCTTCTTAAAAAAATGTCTATTATGGACTCTGAAAAACAATCTGAGGGGTTTGAAGTGGCGGGGGGGTGGGAGGTTGGAGTACCAGGTGGTGGGTATTATAGAGGGCACGGATTGCATGGAGCACTGGGTGTGGTGAAAAAATAATGAATACTGTTTTTCTAAAAATAAATAAATTGAAAAAAAATGTCTATTCATGTCTTCTTCCCATTTCTTAACTGGATTTTTTTTGGGGGGGGTGTTTCATTTCATATAAATATTTATAGATTTTGGAAACTAACCCTTTATAAGATATGTCACTTGTAAATATCTTCTCCCGTTTCAGGTACTGCCTTTTAGTTTTGTTGATAAGCTTTTTATTTTGATAGTTCATTTTTGCTTTCGTTTCCCTTGCCTCTGATGATGGGTCTAGTAAGAAGTTGCTATGGCCTAAGTCAAAAAAGTTGCTGCCTGTGTTCTTCTCTAGGATTTTGATGGTTTCCTATCTTATATTTAAGTCTCTAATCCATTTTCAATTTATTTTTGTATATGGTGTAAGAAAGTGGTCCAGTTTCATCCTTCTGCATGTTGCTCTCCAGTGTTCCCAAAACCATTTTATTGAAGAGTGTCTTCCCTCCCCCCACACTGGTTATTTTTTCCCTGCTTTGTCAAAGATTAGTTGACCATGTAGTTGTGGGTCCATTCCTGGTTTTTCTATTCTGTTCCACTGATCTGTGTGTCTGGTTTTGTGCCAGTATCATACTGTCTTGATGAGTATAGCTTTGTAATAAAGCTTGAAGTCCAGAATCATGGTGTGTCCAGTTTTGCTTTTCTTTTTCAGGATTGCTTTGACTACTCAGGGTCTTTTGTGGTTCCATACAAATTTTAGGATTTTTTGTTCTAGCTCTATGAAAAATGCTGGTGGTATTTTGATAGGGATTGCATTAAATGTGTTGATTGCTTTGGGTAGTATAGACATTTTAACAATGTTTGTTCTTCCAATCCATGAGCATCAAATGCTTTTCCACTTCTTTGTGTTGTCTTCTATTTCTTCCTTAAGTATTCTGTAGTTTTCAGAGTGCAGATCTTTTACTTTTTTTTTTTAAAGGATTTTATTTATTTAGTTGACAGAGAGAGATCACAAGTAGGCAGAGAGGCAGGCAGAGAGAGGAGGAAGCAGGCTCCTGGCTGAGCAGAGAGCCCGATGCGGGACTCGATCCCAGGACCTTGAGATCATGACCTGAGCCAAAGGCAGTGGCCCAACCCACTGAGCCACCCAGGCGCCCAGATCTTTTACTTTTTTAGTTAGATTTATTTGTAGGTATCTTATGGGTTTTGGTGCAATTATAAGTGGGATCAGCTCCTTGATTTCTCTTTCTGCTGCTTCATTATTGGTGTATAGAAATGCAACAAATTTCTTAATTGATCATATATCCTGCAACTTTGCTGAATTCATATATTAGTTCTAGCATTTGGGAGGGGTGGATTGTTTCAGGTTTTCTACATAGAGTACTGTTGTCTGTAAGTAGTGAAAGTTTGACTTCTCCCTTGCCAGTTTTGTTGCCTTTATATCTTTTTGTTGTCTGATTACTGAGGCTAAGGCTTCCAGTACTGCATTAAATAGTTATGGTGAGAGTGGACATCTCTGTTTTATTCCTGACTGTGGAGGAAAAGCTCTGTTTTTCCCCTTTGAAGATCATATTAGCCCTGGGTCTTTCACATACCACTATGATGTTGAAGTATGTTGCATTTATCTTTACGTTGTTGGTTTCTTTGTTTTTATCTAGAATGGATACTGTATTTTGTCAAATGCTTTTTTTGAGAGGATCATATGGCTCTTATCTACCCTGACCTTTCTTACTTAAAGGCATTGGAATAATCTTATTCATAAGGAAAGCTAGTAATGCCTGTTTAGAATGCCTGTTACCTAAAATTTCCTTCCACCCAGCTGTGCTTGAGCTGAAGCCATTGGCCGCTCCAAGCTGATGTTATGGCACCTACAAGCAGAGGAACTTAAATTGCACCAGCTCAGTGAGGTTGCCTAGCTATATAGGCTCACTGCTTTATTCAGTGTTCCCTCCTAATCCCTAACCTACAGGCTGGAGCAGGACTGGGTCTGGACGTGTATACCTAACAATGTGCAGATAACTGTGAGGTGCCTTGAAGAATACAGAACTGGGTTGTAAGATTGTCCACCAAGAGCTTAAAAGGCAATCAACAGTAATGCAAAATCACTGCAAGAAAAGAATGACTTAGGAGGGAAATGGAAAGAATTGTTTTATCTAAAAGAAGAACATATCCACTAAAAAGTGAGCACCCAAGTGTCATCCAAACGGTGGGAAGTCTTAACAAGTACAGTTCAATGGATAAAAAAGTAAATACAAATGGCTAATTAAGATTTGATGAGGGGCGCCTGGGTGGCTCACTGGGTTAAGACCTCTGCCTTCAGGGGCACCTGGGTGGCTCAGAGAGTTAAGCCTCTGCCTTCGGCTCAGGTCGTGATCTCAGGGTCCTGGGATCAAGCCCCGCACCAGGCTCTCTGCTCAGCGGGGAGCCTGCTTCCCCTTCTCTCTCTCTGCCTGCCTGCTTGTGATCTCTTTCTTCTAAAAAAAAAAAAAGACCTCTGCCTTCGGCTTGGGTTGTGATTCCAGGGTCCTGGGATCGAGTCACGCATTGAGCCCCACATCAGGCTCTCTGCTCAGCAGGGAGTCGGCTTCCTCCTCTCTCTGCCTGCCTCTCTGCCTGCTTGTGATTTATGTCTGTCAAACAAACAAATAAATAAATAAATAAAATCTTTAAAGAAAAAAAAGATTTAATGAAAAAATGCTTAATCTTACTACTAATCAAATACATGAAATAAAGATGAAATACTACTTAAACTTATACTTAATTGATAATACTTAATATTAACAAGGGCTACATTTCCTGATGAAAGTGTAAAGTGCTTTTTGAGAAGCATTTTGCCCACAAGAAAGGGGAATCCTTAAAATATTCATATCTTCTAAGGAATAATATTGCAGTACTCATATCTTCTGTGTCAAGAACGAATTGTGCTTTTAACTTGTGCTTGAACTCTGTAAATAAAAAAATGAAAGTATAAAAAAATAAAGAAAAAGTAAGCAAGCTTTCTATATTGTAAAATTTACAGATAACAGAAATCCCAAATAACAGTGGAAAACAACAGAAATGTTTTCTGCAAGGGAGGCTCCAAAATATAGTGCTTTAGCTGGACATTACCATTCAAAATAAAATAGAGATTTTTGTATTAAAGAGGAAAGCGAGAATGGATGTTGGATAGATAACCAGCAAGTTTTGCTCCATTATCCTAGGGAACAAACTTGAACTTCAACATAATTTTCAAAAAGTCATTCATTTTTAGGGAAGAGCCCAAATTTTCAAAATTACATGAATACCTGCAATTACAAATCAAGTCAATGATTCCATAAAACAATGAATGTCACCAACAAAGGTTTGATAGTTGAACCTGTCTGTTTAATGTTAACTTTTTAAAATGCAGTTTTATTACAGTATTATTTTACTACATTACATATAGTATTAAGCTTATACTCCCAGATATGCATAAAAACACTCATAGAAGATTTTTTATACTTTTCATTGTCCATATTTTCCATAATGAGCATATCTAAAATGCAAGCTAAGAAAATTATAGACTTTTTTTTTTGAAACATTGAGTCTGATGACAGATTCCCAGACTTGAGAAACAGGATCTCAAATTTGAGATTTCTCATGTTGTTCCAAACAAAATTAAGTAAGGGGCTAAGACATAACCTGGCAAATTTTTCAAATTTAAAAGAAAAATCCTACAAACAGTAAATTGGGAAAAGCAAGTCACCTTCAAATAAACTAGACCCAGGTTGGCCACAGATTTTATCTTTAGTTATCATGCATTATTTTACTCTAAGAACTTTATTTGCTTATCCAATACTTTATGAAGTAGGTACTGTTGTTAGTTCTATTTATTTTACAGGAAGCATGGGGTAAGGGAGGTCATGGACTTGCTTCTTGTCTCACAGATTGTCAGGAATGGAGCCAAAAGGCAAACCCAAGCAGTGTGGACCCCCATGGCCATATCTTTCCTACTTACATAGAAAGGACTTTGAAGAAAAACAAACTGTGATGCAAATAGGTTATCATTGATGAGTATCACAGTTTAGAAAATATGCCTCCCATCCATGTATTTCAGTAACTTCTCAAAGTCGTCCTCCAAGTTGCTAAGATAGTAATCACAATGAATTCAATAACCAAAAATTACAGAACAGCCTGGTGGTAGGCATCACACCAGCTAGAATCTCAGAAGTAAGGGTTTATTACAAATAACTTTTTTTTTTTAATAAATGGTTGCTGTTTTAGTCCACTGTTTCTTCTTTTAAGATTTTATGTATTGGGTGCCTGGGTGGCTCAGTGGGTTAAGCTGCTGCCTTCGGCTCAGGTCATGATCTCAGGGTCCTGGGATCGAGTCCCGCATCGGGCTCTCTGCTCAGCAGGGAGCCTGCTTCCTCCTCTCTCTCTCTGCCTGCCTCTCTGCCTACTTGTGATCTGTCTCTGTCAAATGAATACATAAAATCTTAAAAAAAAAGATTTTATGTATTTATTTGACAGAGAGAGAGATCACAAGTAGGCAGAGAGAGGGGGGGAAACAGGCTCCCTGCTGAGCAGAGAGCCCAATGCAGGATTGGATGAATGCAGAGAAGCTGAAATAATGGATTTCACTTGAGTACAAAGAGCAATTTTTGAGGACACCTTTTTAGGGAGATGTCAGACCTATCTACAGAGCCACGTTTCGATTAAGCATCAGCAGATGAGATCTGCTTGGCTCATGGGAGGAATTACGGGTCATTTTCTGGGGGTGTCCTTCTGGAAATGGTTATCTCTTCTGGATCATACCCTAGTTCTCAGTACCATTTGATTTTTATTTTTCAGCTGAAACTAAGATCTGCTTCAAATACTACCACGGTGTGAGCGGAGCCTTGCGAGCCACCACCCCCAGTGTCACAGTCAAAAACTCCGCAGCTCCCGTAAGTCCCATTTCTTCCTCTTTGGTCAGAGCTAATCTTGGTACTTCTTTGCTTTCTCCCACTTTCTGTGTGTGTGTGTGTGTGTGTGCGTGTGTTTATATACACATATGGGCATATGGATTATATATATATATATATATATGTAGATTATATATATATATGTAGATTATAAGTAGACAGAATAGTGAGGAGGAAGGAGATCCAAAGGCAAACTTATTAAAATCATACCACTTTTTGTTTGTGAAATGTTAAGCTTTAGTAGTGAGATGTTTGCAATAGATTCATGCTTCACAGGTGTGAGGAACAAGTGTTTCTCTGGTGTGCATTTTTAAAAATTCCTTGGTTTTTAAGGATTTATATTTCCATATGTTTTAATTTCTTTTTAAGCTTATAAAGAAATTTATGGAATAGAAATTTATAATCTCAGACTGATTTGGTTCATAAAATTATAAAATGGTAGGCCGAGAAAAGACTAGAATCACTGGTCCTTTTTTCCTTTCCATTCATAATGAGGAAACTGTCCGACATGCCTAAGTAATGGACCTAAGCTCACAGCTGCAGACCAGAGATTTAAGTCACGTCTTTTGTTTGTTGTCCTCTGGTTTTGCTCAGTACTCCAGTAACAAATGCTGCCTTTTCCTAAATTACAGTCTAGTTTGCATCTTTCTGGTGCTGCTTACCTTTGTTCTCAATGCATCTGATTAGCTGAAATCTACCTTCAGGTGGCATTCCATGTCCTTTTCACATAAGATAAAGATTAGTCAGTGGGAGAGGCTGACCAAAAACCGGTGAGTGCTTTGTCAGGGTGGCGTGTAAGTAAAAAAGATTTGGTTTCCCCTATGTAAAAAGAGAACCTCGGTAGCTCAGTCCATTAGGCATTGGACTCTTGATTTTAGCTCAGGTCTTGATCTCAGGGTTGTGAGTTCAAGCCCCACACTGGGCTCCAGTGAGTAAACTTAAAGTGAAGTATGAATGATTTGGAAAGACCTTTGCCTCTAAAAGACATGGTTTTGCTGTTTCCTAAGTCAGTCTTTCAAGGTGTGGAAGATGAGTGACTTGAGTCCTTGGTGGTATAACCAAGGTAGGCAGGGCTTGGGACCACAGGCTGGGCTGCCTCGATCCAGAGAATTGGTACAGAACTGGATGCTGGCTGGAGAGGGTGTCCCAGGGCTCCCTGTCGGATGACATACAGCGGGCAGCAGGAGAGGGGAAAGAAAGGGACCATCTGTACTTCTCACTGGTTGTACCATTTTCTCCTACACGAGCCAGACAGATTGGAAGGTGATGTCTGTCATTTTACTGGATAGGACAGGAATGAAAGTGTTTTGGGGAAGTAGTCCCAGAATGCCAGATACCCCCCTTGATGGGTCCAATGTGTGGGAAAGTATCAAAAAGAGGGTGCTTGGAAAGGCCAAAGAGGCTTTGATGGAAGTGGCCAGTTGTTCAGGCAGGAGGGTCAGCTAAACGGAGTCAGCCAAGCTGGAGCTGGGGCTGAACTGACCAGAGGCGAGGTGGACAAAGCATGGATGGAGGCCCTGAGCACACAGCAGACAAGGAAGAAAGGAGCCCGGAAGCGGAGGCAACTGACACAGGAAAAGCCTTCCGGGCGCAGGCACAGCATGTCACGCAATGAGGCAGCTTCTCTGCAGACACACTGACTTCTCAGCCAGAAGGGGCTTTGCTCAATGATGGACAAAACTTTTTGGTTCAAGGCTGAAATGAGTGGTGCCGTGAGGGAGCTTGGGCAGCCCTGGAATCTTTAGGATTCCTTTTTGGAGAAGGCTCTCTGGAACATGTGGCTTCTCTGAACTCAGCCTCCTGGGGACTCCAGATGTCATCTGCTTCTCAAACCAATGCAAGACACGTGATTACAGGAATGCAGGTGTACAGTTTAAGCCTAAAAGAAAATAAGGTGCCAGCTCCCTGGAAACTGCCTGAATTGCACAGTGGACAGGCTTTACCAAGTGGGATAAACTCTCAACAGACAGGCTTTCCAGGGACTGCTGACGAGAAACAGGCTGAGGAGAGAAACAGCTTCAGCCTATTATTTGACAGAAAGTAGAGGAGACAGCATTGAATCTGAGTCAGCCTTGACCTCCTCTTTGTTAACTCCTCTTGTGTTACCATTGCTTATTCTCAGACATCTTGAAATATGTTGACATGTTGCCATCATCCTGATGCTTATCTCCATAATGATTTTCTCACATAAATCAGTAGACACTTGGGTCGACAACTTTTGTTTCTCTTTTAATCCCCACGTACATGAGCCCCAGATCATAAGGCCAAATGATGCCGGGAACAGAATCGTCTACCCACTGCCATGTTGGAGTCATTTGCAGAGGGAGCATGCATTTTCCTGGAGACAGTATTTTAATATGCATTTGGGTTTTATAATAGTTAAACTACTGGCTCTTACAGCATGGTGCACTCTTCAGAGGAGTTTCACTTGCCTAATTTTAGTTGGTTCACAGCACATCTGTGAGATAGGCAGGAAGTACCATTTTGGTTACAGGACCATTTGGCTATCTGGTGATGGAGCTGAAACAAATCTCAGTTTTGTTTCTGAAATAATCTAGCAGCATCTGGTCTAAGGACTTAAGCAAACTTTTTCTAAGGGGAAATGCTATTCAAGTTTTCCAAAATCAATTTGCCAATAAACTCTGAGTATCCATTTTCCAATGATGCTTCCATTTTCCATCCAAAGATGGCTGCCAGTGGCCATATGTCATGCCCCAAGGATCAATGAGTTAGTTTGTGGCAATAATCTAAAAGTATAATTTTTTGAAAAGGGGGAAAAGATGCCAAATGCCCCCTTAGTATATAACCAGCACTTCAATATTTTGAGCACAGCAGATTCTCAGTATGTTTTAGTTCCTTTTCTCATTTCCTCATTCCATCTTATCCTTTGCCTTTGTCCTACTTACAGTCATTGAGGTCCCAGTCAGGGGTGGGGAAAGATGTCACCTATCCTTATCTTTCCAAGGCTCTCATCTGTTTATTATTCTTAATTATGTATCCGAAACTATGATGAGTAAGGGGTATGGGAGTAAATGAAATAGAAATCCTGGCATTGAGAACTCATGGTTATTCTGTTGTGAATTATAAATACTCTTTGAAGTGTCTGGTGCTGGTCTGTGAAAACCCGTTGGGCTGGTGTAAGCCATGAGGCAGTGCCTGCAGCAACTGGGAAGGCCTTGGGAGGAGGTGGTGTGTGGGCACTGTGGAGGGGAGTTGCGAGGCCCTGGAGGAAGGTAAGGCATTGGCAGAAGGATGGCAAGTGCAGAGGTGTGGGGCTGTGAAGTACAACCGGCGTGACAGAGAAGGAGACCTACATTGCATTAGAGCTAAACAATATATGACTTACTTAATTTTTTTTGCCATATATCACCCCGTACTTTGTTTTTCATACTGTTTGCATCTTATTGGGAGCACTTAGCATATATTTTATATTTTACTTATATTTTCTGTAGAAAATCACGTTTAAAATAAGCTCTTTCTCTCAGTATTTTTGCTTCCTTTTCCTGTGCATTACAGTCCCTCTTATAAGCCTCGTGGTATTTTTTTTTCCTCTCCCTATTTATACATCGAAGGACAGAAATCTCCCCAATTTGCCAAAAGACGGGGATGGTAAATTGTCCTCTGCTTGGCACACTGAATTTTCCGGCTTTCCATTCAGGTCCATGCTTCCACGCAGGTTTTCCATCTGCCCTTCCCTTTTTGTGGACCAAGCGGCATCCTCCAGTGGGATCTACTAGTGGGCTCGGGAGAGAGCTCTCCATCCACCTGCTGGGTTCTCTACGGGGCATGAGATTCAGATGCAACATGTCCCTGTTCTCAGTGTATGCCCTGCACATCTGCTTTCCAGGTCCATCCCTGAGGAGCCTTCACTGCACATGCAGTGGAAGACCACCATGTGCTCCCTCATCCCCAAACGCGACAAGGCCTGGAGACAGTAGCCTCTGGATACAGAAAATAGGCGGTTGTTGGAGACATATCTGTGGCAGGATGGGGAAGCATGGTCCAGAGAGTGGGGAAGGGCCACCGCAGAAAGGGGTCGGCAGGGGATGTTCGTTCCTGCTGTCTCTGGGGCCTGCTGTAGCTGGTTCCCCAGATTTCCATTTAGACAGGAGTATATTCCTCCTCAGTCTTCGTCAAGATTTTAATTTATAGAAATCTCATCAGAATTTTGTTATTCTGGATTGTTTTTAATCCCTAACTCACATTGCTATTGTCTAGCTACCTATTAGTATCTTCTAGCCTTCTCAGTGAGAAATTGGAAGTGAACATATCCGTTTCTGCTCCTTCTTCTACCACTTTGATCCAGTGTCTCTCTCTACAGCCAAGCTTTCAGTAATAATTGAACAGCAGAAAGTTCAAAGCAAAGTTTTCTGCCAGAACTCGAGATATCTTTCTGTCAGTTCATGTTCATACATTCATTTGCTTTGTCAACCACCCAGCAGAGGTAGAGTTCACATTCTCCTATTTCAAAACAAAACAAAACTGAATAGGCCATTTGTCTAGAAATGTAGGCTATTATTACTCTAAAATAAGATCAGGTTCATGGGGTACCCATGTGGCTCAGTCAGTTAAATGGCCGACTCTTGGTTTTGGCTGAGGTCATCATCTCAGGGTCCTGAGATCGAACCCCTATCAAGCTCCAAACTCTGGAACCTGGATATGTGGAGTCTTCTTGTCCCTCTCCTTGATCCTTCCCCGGTGCCCCTCTCCCCACTGATGATCTCTCTGTCTCTCTAGAATAAAATCTTTAAAAAAATAAAATAAAATAAGATCAGGTTAAGGTTTTCTTTGCAGTCTGGGTCTCCTGCAATGGCCATTGAACTAATAGTTGAAAAATAGCCCCCAAACTCCAAGTCATTAAACTTTTTTCTAGTAATATTTGTCTTGGGAGTTTTAAAGCAGATTTTTCAGAAAAAAATATTTTAAATCATTGAAAATAACTATAGAATAGCTACCTTAAAGTTATAAACCTCCTGGAAAACACTCTGGCCAAATTAGTTGCAAAATTAACTCACAGGCAAGTGACTGATGGGAGCAACTATCAAACAGAATTGTTAGACATGAACCGATCATTTGATCAGCTTCATTAAAGAGGGTGAAATGATCTTGTGGTTTATTATTGGGAGAGATGAAGTGGCAAGACTAGTTGCTGAATGAAGTCCTTCTTGATAAGCATCCATGGCAATGTATCATCAGTTTGGGGGTGAAGGTCTCCCAGTTTAGCAAAGGGTCCCCTTCATCCTGTGTGTCCACAGGGAGTCTCAGCTTCAGCCCCAGTCTGTCATGAAGTAGTCCCAAAATTAAAGGAGGAGTAAGAGTTCATCCCTCTTGTTAAGTGGGAGGGACGGCACCGCGATGCTGGAGTGACCTTAGCATTGGATCCACGAGAGACCCGGCACAGGCAGCCTTGAGCAGACCTTGGGATAGCAGCACTTCCCAAAGGGCTTCTTTTTCATAATTTTAGTTCTTTACGTGAGTTGTGCTGTGTAAAGAATTGCCTCTACACAGTGGAAGAAGGACTTGAGGAAAGTTCAGAGCCCTTTTCCTTAAATCACAAGAAAACTGGGTCTTGTAAGGTTTTAGTCAGAATTGAGCCTTTTGCTATCTCCCTAGACTTGTGCCCTACAATCATATCCCTCAGTCTGCCCTCTTTTCCCATTCTGATTCTAGAAACCTGGCCCCATGACATTTTGGGAAGGTGACATGATGTTTATTTTATAATTGGATGTGGAATTTATAATAGCCATAGGAGTCATTTGTGAATTAATTCTGTTTTGTCTGTTTTCTTAACTAACACATCCATAATTCGTTTTTGTAGCTTGTCACCAGTACCTATCCAACCAGGCATTAGAAAAGAACTTCATAAAAAATTCTATGTTGACATGAAATTCTGAGGCTTAGTCCCTAATATTCTGCAAATCAGATTCTTAATGAAATAATCTCAGGTACGCTAGAAGGGCAAGAAGTCTGACGTGATTAGACTATACATTATTCTAATTTTTCATTTCTTTTCTTTATATCTGTACCTCTTAGCCTTTCTTTCGGAGAGAACTTAAGAAAACGTTTTGATTTGTAGAAGCCATAAACCAAATGCTACAAATAAAACACAACAAATGTAAACTTGAATGCTCCTCCTAAAACTTCTCGCATGATTTATTTACATGCAAAGGATCTGTCTTATCCATTTACTAGCAAGCTATAGGATGATTTTATATGGGGGTATTTTACAAGATCTCCTGACTGTTGTGACTTTAAAGTCTGTCTCCATTTCACAAAGTCTAGGGTGCACTGGGAAAGGGGTTTCTCAGAGTAATAGGGAGAAGTTGGTGGTTAGTGGTGTGGTTTTTTGTTGTTGTTGTTGTTAACCTTTTCATCCCCTGAACCAATTTTATGGTTATTGACATAACATACCATTTCTTGTATTTGAGAATCTTTAGCCACATTTTGTCTCACTCCTAACCTGGCAGATTGTTTTATGGTGCTCAGAGCTTCTTGCCTCTAATCCTCTTTCCACAGAAACCACTCCCACCTCCTCATATGCAACCCTCCCCCGTATGTGCAGCACTGTTGTTCCCCTACCTTGGAGTTCTGCTGAGAACATAGTTATTTTGTACACCTTTGTGTAGCCTACTGCTTCCATAATTCATTTATTCAGTTATTTCTTTATTAGTGAGCTCTTCTGTGTTGACCACTAGTCATCCAAAACTGAACAGAATAAATGCCTCTTGAAGCTACGTGCCTGGGATGAGGTTGAGTAGTGTGGAGACAGACAAGAAAACAAGCAATAACAAAGGACTATTCTAAGTGCTGTGGGAATGGACACATAGGGCACTTTGGGAGGACCAAAGATGAGCATGCCCAGAACATGATGGAAGGCTTTCTAAGTGGAACAGACCAAATCACGGCCGGGATTTGATCAAGCCCTTTATTTTTATTTTTTTCCTACACTGTTTTGCCCATGTGTAGGGGCATGTTATTCATATGCATATTTTCAGCAAAAGTCCCTTGAGGTTTTGATTAGACTAAAGCAGGGGAACATTTAGACATTTGTATTTTGGCTAACACATCAGATGGATTCATTCTTGTCAAACAGAAGTAAGAGGAAAGGAAATCACAACCACACCAAACATCCTCTTCTAGAGAATTTATGCAGGTCCTGCCCACAGTCATACCTCTTAAAAAGGTACCCTGAAAGTTTGGATTCCATTGTGGCCCAACATAAAGAAATTTGTTCTATTTCAGTGGAAGAGGTTCAGAGTTTATTTTAAAGTGGAATTTTGGGGTCTTGAGTCTGGAGGTGTTTCCTGACAAGGTTCTTCTACCAGCTTTGTTTTGGCATAGGGGTGGTTTACATCCTTCCTTCCTGGGGTGTAGGAAGCAAGTGCCAAATAACATTCTCTGCATTTTTCCATAGAAACCACATTTGAAAATACCTAGACACATATCACTCATGGGAAGGGGAGATCCTCTCTGAGTTTGTAAGAGCCATGTTCTTACACTGGAGTTGGGATGTCTGTGAAGCTCTGATATTATATGGATGTGTTCATGCATGTCGTAGGGGTGGATCCCAGGCATTCATCAGATTCTGAACAGGGTTCATTGTCCCAAAAAGCTCATCACTGTTAGACAAAACACCACTATCACTCTTTGCTGATATAGAGACCTAATTTGTCAGGCTTTGTACTGTTAAAAGTCTACCTTTGCCTTTATTGGAGTAAACACTCTAGTCTTTGGCAACCCTACGTAAAGCCAAGAGTGTTTTTAATGAAAGGAAACAGGTAGTAAATACCTAGATAAGGCACACAAATCTAGAAAAGAGATGATCTAGACATGAATGTACCCCATGAGCCTGATATAGGAGGACATGAAAATTAAATGAAGGCCTCTTAAACAGAAATCTTTTTGTTTTTCTTTTGCAGTAGGATACAAATGTTGATGTCCAGGGATTAGAGGCAGGGAGCTTGGCACAGAGTAGACAAACTAAAAAGTATTTATTCTACTTAAAACGAAGCAAAATGAATTCATAGGTGCGGTCTTTCAAATGATTGAGGTATAAGTAAGTCAGATACAGTTTAAACATTCTAGAGCAAAAAGAAAGAAAAAAGCTTCTAAATAATTTTTCTTACCCACCATAACACTGAAACCAGAACTGTCAAAAAGAGCACTAAATAGAAAACTATAGGTCAGTCTTATTGATGAATATAAATATAAAGTCCTTAAGTTAAATATTGACAAATAGATTTCAAAAGTATTATTAAAATAAAGAATTATACCCACGTTATAAAGTTGCCTCATTATTATTATACTATGTGAACAGAAAACCACATCATCTTTTCTATAGATACAAAAAAAGCATCTGACATTTCTTTCTCTTAGTGATGCTTGTACTTTCAGAACTATGCTAAGTAATAGTGGTATTACTAGAGGTATTAATAGTGATCTCTTTTTTTTTTCCCAATTTATTTATTTTCAGAAAAACAGTATTCATTATTTTTTCACCACACCCAGTGCTCCATGCAAGCTGTGCCCTCTATAATACCCACCACCTGGTACCCCAGCCTCCCACCCCCCCGCCACTTCAAACCCCTCAGACTGTTTTTCAGAGTCCATAGTCTCTCATGGTTCACCTCCCCTTCCAATTTACCCAAATTCCCTACTCCTCTCTAACGCCCCTTGTCCTCCATGCTATTGGTTATGCTCCACAAATGAGTGATCTCTTTGTCTTGTTCTCAACTTTAATGAAACCATTTCTAGTGGTTCCCCAGAAAACATAGGCAAGAAATGAAGATTCAATATTGGAAAGAGAAACGAAATTATCATCACTTATAAATGACTTGACTGTATTATATAAAATAATTGATTGAGACTCTTAGAAACAATAAATTATCTCTAATATATAAGAATTAATAGCTCCACTATAAGCAAAGAAAAGCCAATCAGAAAACATAATGGAAAAAAAGGTTTTCATTTTAGATTAACCAAAAAAAAACAATAAAATATCTCAGTAAGAAATGTGCAAGACCATGATCTCAAAGAGTTATCTGCACTCAAATGTTCACCACATCATTATTCACAATAGCCAAGATATGGAAGCAACCTAATTGTCTATCAATAGATGAATGGATGAAGATTATATGAGATAGACAGACAGATAGATAGATGAATATTATTAAGACATGAGAAAAAGAAAATCCTGCCATTTGTGAGAACATAGATGGACCTCAAAGACATCATGCTAGAAAAATGAGCCAGAAAAGAAAGACAAATACTATATGATTTCATATGTGGGATCTAAAAAGGCTGAACTCACATGCTGTTATATGTCAATTATATCTCAGTGAAAGTGGAAAAAATGTGCATGACCAATTTATTTTTTATTTTTTTAAAGACTGTATTTATTTATTTGAGATAGAGCAAGAGAGATTGAGAGAGAGTGCATGAGTGTGGGTGGGAAGAGGCAGAGGGAGAGGGAGAAGCAGGCTCTCCACTGAGCAAGGAGCCCAATGCGGGACTCGACCCCAGGGTGACCTGACCTGAAGGCAGACACTTAACCAACTGAGCCACCCAGGCACTCCTGTACAAGACCAATTTAATGAAAAATTTAGAACTATTGAATGATAATAAAAGATTTAAATATATGCAAAGATGAACTGTGTCCTTGTTTCAGAAGCAGCATTTAACCTTATAAATTCCCTGTAAATTAATTTAAAATTCAACACAACTGCAATTAAAATATAAATAAGATGCTTTTGATAGCAAAGTAACCCTAGTTTCATCAAACCCAATATGTGAGAAAAATTATAATGGTTTTGGGAAATGAAAATAATAAGGAAAGACTAGCCTGCCAGGAATTAAAAGGGCTATGAAGCTATAATAATTAAAATTGTTAATGAAGAAAGAGACTAATAGAACAATGGAAGAGAAGAGAGTAAGAAAATAGACCTCAGGATATTGGGAAACTTAATTAACAGTTAAGGTTATATTTAAAATCAGTGTGGGAAAGAGAGATTTTACCATATTGGTATTATGGCAACTAAACAAACAAACAAACAAAAAAAATATATATATATGCATCAAACCGTCTTATTATTCCTAATTCCTTATGTACAAATGGATAGATATTTTCAATACTTAAAAATTCTAGTAAAAAAAGGCATGCATAATTTGAAGTCTTGGAGAGGAATAGTTCTTTATAATCAGAACACAAAGCCTAAGACCATAAATGAAAAGTAGCAATAAATTGTATTCAATACATTTAAAAAATATGAATGGGAAAAAATTCTAAAAAGTAAAAAAGTAGAAAACAAAAAGAAGAAACTGATTTAAAAAATCAGGCAAAAAGCTAACTTCTTTAATTTACATAGAACTCATTTATATTGTTTAAAGAAAAGAAACCATTTTAGAAACAGGCAAAGAGCCTGAAGTCCATTTTTAGGGGAAAAAAGTACAATCACCAGTAAGCACATAAAAAGATGCTCCATCAAAACAATGTAAAGACAACCACACTGGGAGAAAATATTTGGAAAAGATTTATCTGACAAGGGACTGTTATGCAAAATATACAAAGAACTCTTAAAATCAGCAATAAGAAAATGAGCAACCCAGTTTATAAATAAGCAAAAGAAGAGACACCAGAACAAAGAAGATACACAGATGGCAAATATGTACAAGAAAAAATGCTCCATATCATATGTCAAGAGGGAAATGCAAATTAAAACAAGGAAATCAGTACACTCCTCTTAGAGTGCCTAAAATCCAGACAACACTGCCAACAGACAAGGATGTGGAGCAATAGGAATGCTCATTCATTGCTGGTGGGAGTGCCAAATGATACGGACAGTTTGGAAGACAGTTTGGTAGTTCCATACAAATCCAAACAAACTCTTACTATATGATCCAGTGATCACACTCTGTAGTGTTTATCCAAAAAGTTGAAAATTTAAGTCCATACAAAAACCTACACCCAGATGTTTATAGCAGCTTTCTTCATAATTGCCAAAACTTGGAAGCAATGATGATTTATTTCATTAGGTGCATGAATAAATAAACTATGGTACATCCAGATCATAGAATATTATTATGAGCTATCAAGCTATGGAAAGACATGGAGGAATCTTAAATACATATTGCTAAGTGAAAGGAGCCAATCTCTAAATATTATGTACTGTAGGATTCCAAATATATGACATTCTGGAAAAAGCAAAACCAGAGAGACAGTAAAAAGATGAGTCATTACCAGGGGTTGTGGGAAGGGTAGGTCGAACAGGAAGGGCCCAGCGAATTTTGAGGGCAGTGAAACTATTCCATATGATACTATAATGGTGGATGTATGCATGTTATTATACATTTGTTCAAACCCACAAAATATACAACACCAAGAGTGAGCCCCAATGTGAACCAGGGACTTTCAGTGAAAATGATGGGGAAGCACGTAGATTTATACATTACAACAAAGATGGAAGCTGTTGGTGATGGTGGAGGCTATGTGTGTGTAGGGGCAGGAGGTTTATGAGACCTCTCTGTACTTTCTGCTTAGGTTTCCTGTTAACCTAAAACTGCTCTTTTTTTTTTTTTTTCCCCTAAAACTGCTCTTAAAGAAAAATAAAGTCAATTTAAAAAAGAGAGATGCTCCAATTAGAAAGCAAATATAAAACAACATTGTATCTTTGAAATTTGGTAAGAGAATGACTTTGTAAGAAATGATGGTTATAAGATAATGGGGCATCTTTAAACAGCAGGCACAGATGCTTGATCTAAAGGCTACAGGAAATCATTGAATTAGAAGACTACCTAAGAAAATTCACCTAAAACTGAGTGGAAATAAGAAACAAAAATAGAGAAAGAATAAAAAGGATCTAGAGATCAAATCTAGGGACAACAGGATTTTTTTTTAAAAAAGCATTGCCCAGGCGTCTGGGTGGCTCAGTTGGTTGGACGACTGCCTTCGGCTCAGGTCATGATCCTGGAGTCCTGGGATCGAGTCCCGCATCAGCCTCCCAGCTCCACGGGGAGTCTGCTTCTCCCTCTGACCTTCTCCTCACTCATGCTCTCTCTCACTGTCTCTCTATGTCAAATAAATAAATAAAATCTTTAAAAAAAAAAAAAAGCATTGCCAATGAAATAAAAGATAAAAGATGTTTCTAATCTCAATATATATATATATATATATATACTTTAGAATAGACATTGAAAATCCCAATCGTATTTAAGATATCTGAATATCATAGTAAAATTCATATATATGTTCATGGTAGAAAATTTAGTAAGCGCATAAATAAGAAGGAAAAATGATAACCTGGCATGCAGCAAGCCTGTGGAACAGTATCTTCAAGAATTTTCAAACTGAAGAATCCTGTAAACAAACAGGAGAAACTTCCAGGATACTTGGAAAAAACAAAACCCAAGAAACTTTGAATGTTCTTCCACAGCACTAAAGATATACAGATGGCATAGAACTCATGATGGCACTAAAGGTGGCAAGATGAGTATTTAAAGAAAACATTTTGTTTTCTACTGTCTCAGCTGTCAAAGATATGTGAGGACAAGGGAAGATGGATATTCTTAAGCATATAAGAATATAGAAATTGCCCACACATCAAAGATACAATCCCAAGTCTGAGGAAATTGTGGTTGAAAGTGAGTAAGGAAACTAATGAGCTATAAAATGATAGGCACAGTAATTGTGAGGACACATTATTATTTTATTATTCAAATATATATTGTGTGATTTATTGCATAAATGGGTTGAACAAAAAGTACTTTAAACTTAACAATCAAAAAGGCACTCTTAAAAACTCTCTTTTTAAAGATTTTATTTATTTATTTGAAAGAGAGAGAGTGAGTGTGAAAAGGAGCAGAAGCAGAGGGAGAGGCTGAAGCAGACTCCCTGCTGAGCAGGGGCCCTGATGTGGAACTCGATCCCAGAACCCTGGGATCATGACCTGAGCTGAAGTCAGATGTTTAATCAACTGAGCCATCCAGGTGCCCCTTAAAAACTCTTTAAAACAAACAGGCAAACCCTCAATATCGAGACTTGCCATGGTAAGTAATACTTGTTTAAACCAAATAGTGAGTGTCATTCTGTTGGGGCCCACAGGGACTTCCGTGGGGCCTTTAGCCACCACAGACCTCTCAAGGGCAGGTGTCCACAGTAGGCAGCTTTTACCCATAGATCTGCTCTATTAATGTTGAAAATAAAGGTTTGCATGTTGAATCCACTGAAGTATGCCTCTATATGTCAATAAACTTCACTTCTATTCCTGACCACCGAAGAGGACTAGCATGGTGACTGTATTAATGGGCAGGGCTGCCATAACAAAATGCCATAGATGGCATGGTTTAAACAACAGACATTTATTTTCTCTCTTCTAGCTTTCTGAAGGCTAGACATCCTAGAGAAGGTGTTGGCAGGATTGGTTTCTCCCGAAGCCTCTCTTTATGGCTTGCAGTTGGCCTCTTCCTCCCTATGTCCTCCTCACTGGCATTTTCTCTCTGCACATGCATTTCTGGTGCCTCTTCCTCTACTTATAAAGATGCCAGTCTGATTGAATTAAGGATCTGCCCTAAAGACTTCATTTAACCTTAATTACTTCTTTGAAGGTGGCTCTATCACGAAATATAGTTACATTAGCACTTATGAACATATGAATTTTGTGAGACACAAGTCAGTTTATAACAGAGACCTACTGTTTCCTTGGGCTGACTTGACAAAGTGTACCCTAGCTGTCTGTTGTACAGCGCCTGTGCTCCAGGAGAATTCATACAGCTAGCTCACTATCCACCACTGTTGTACATAATATATGTTTTATATATTTATAGAAATACATACTGTCACATAAGTATATAATTATATATTTAATATATATTAAAATGTAAGGATTTCAGTCTGATTTTCTGGGACTCTATAATGAAACAACATAGGAGAAGAATGCTGATCTTAGAGCACCAGTCCTATCTCCTTGGCCATAGAAATACAGATTCAGATGTAGATATAAATATAAATATACATATATATGTATATATATATATATATATATAATTATATATATGGATTTTTCTTTTCCTATTTACATGAGCTTGATCATCTTTCCACAATCCATCAAGCCAAATATATACTCATACATTACAACACTTAGCCATGAAACACTAGAAGTTTGGTTTTTTTTTTTTAGAAGTTTTTAATATCAAAATTAGGAGACCTTAGTTTTGTATAGTCCCAGGAATTCAGCTAAACAACTGTTAAATCATTCTGAACACCTGTGAACTCAACCAAAGATCTAAGAAAAAGAAGACCTATAACTGTACAAATAGAAAAGCAACCACTTTCTCCACCAATGACAAGACAGAAAAACTCACCTCAAAAAAGAGAATAAAAGGCAGTACTGACTGCCAGGGACCTAATCAATATGAATATAAGTAAGACATTGGAACCAGAGTTCAGAATAATGATTATAAAGATACTAGCTAGACTTGAAAAACTGTAGAAGACATTGGAGAATCCCTTTCTGGAGAAAGAAAACTAAAATCTAATCTAAATCAAAAGAAGCTATTAATGAGATGTAATAAAAATGGAAGCTCTAACTGGTAGGATAAATGAGGCAGAAGAGAGAATTAGTGATACCGAAGACAGAAAGCTGAGAAAAGAACCTGAGAAAAGAGAGAGAAATAACTACTGGATCATCAGGGGAGAATTCAAGAGATAAGTGATACCTTTAAGTGAAACAATATTAAAATAATTGGATCCCAGAAGAAGAGGAAAGAGAGAGGGGGGCAGAAGGTGTATTGGAGCAAATTATAGAAGAGAACTTTCCTAATCTGAGGAAGGAAACAGGCATTCAAGACAAGGAGGCACAGAGAACCCCCTCAAAATCAATAAAAATAGGTCAATACCCCAACATATAATAGTGAAGTTTGCAAACTTCAGAGACAAAGAGAAAATCCTAAAAGCAAACGGGACAAGTGGTTCAAAACCTACAAGGGTAGAAAATTAGACTGGCAGAATACCTATCCACAGAGATCTGGCAGGCCAGAAAGGACCGGTATGATATATTCAGGGACTAAATGAGAAAAACATGCAGCTAAGAAAATGTTATCCAGCAAGGATGTCATTCAAAATAGGAGGAGAGATTTTTAAAAAAGAAAAATTGCAGGACAAATAGACACTAAAAGAAATTGTGATCATTAAACCAGCCCTGCAAGAGATATTAAAAGGGATCCTTTAAGCGAAGAGAGAGCCCAAAAGTAACATAGACCAGAAAGGAACAGAGACAATCTACAGAAACAGGTACTTTACAGGCAATACAGTGGCACTAATTCCTGTCTTTCAATAGTTACTCTAAATGTAAATGGGCTAAAGGCCCAAACAGCAGGTATCAGATTGGATGAAAAAGCAAGACCCATCAATGTGCTGTCTGCAAGAGACTCATTTTAGATGCAAAGACACCTCCAGATTGAAATTGAGGTGGTGGAAAACCATTTATTATGCCAAGAACATCAAAAGAATGCTAGGGTAGCAATCCTTCTATCAGTCAAATTAGATTTTAAACCAAAGACTGTAATAAAAGAGGAGCAAGGACACTATGTCATACCTAAAAATTATGTTCATCAGGAAGATCTAACAATTGGAAATATTTATGCCACTAACATAGGAGTAATCAATTATATAAACCAACTAATATCCAAATTAAAGAAACATACTGATAATAAAACAATAATAGTAGGGGACTTTAACACTCTGCAAAGGACAGATCATCTAAGCAGAAGATCAAGGAAACAAGAGCTTTGAATGACACACTGGACAAGATGGACTTCAAGATATATTCAGAGCATTCCATCCTAAATCAACAGAATACATTATTCTTTTCTTTTTTTTTTTTTATTCTTGATTGCATATGGAACATTCTCCAGAATAGATCACAAATGAGTTAAAAAATCAGGTCTCAACTGATACCAAAAGATTGGGATCATTCCCTGCATATATTTAGACCACAATGGTTTGAAACGAACTCAAATACTAGAGGAAATTTGGAAGGAACTCAAATACATGGAAATTAAAGAGCATCCTACTAAAGAATGAATGGGTGAACCAGGAAATTAAAGGAAAATTTTAAAAATTCATGGAAACAAATGAAAATGAAAACAGGACAGTTCAGAACCTTTGGGATACAGGAAAAGTGGTCCTAAGAGGAAGTATGTAGCAATACAATCCTTTCTCAAGAAACAAGAAAGGTCTCAAATATACAACCTAACTTTATACCTAACAGAACTGGAGAAAGAAGAGCAAATAAAGCCTAAACCAAGCAGGAGAAGAGAATTAATAAAGAATAGAGCAGAAATCAATGAAATAGAAATCAAAAGAACATTAGAAGAGATCAAGGAAACTAGGAGGTGGTTCTTTGAAAGAATTAATAAGATTGATAAACCCCTGACCAGACTTTTCAAAAAGAAAAGAGAAAGGACCCAAATGAAATAAAATCATGAATGAAAGAGGAGAGATCACAACCAACACTGAAGAAATCCAAAAATTATAAGAATGTATTATGAGCACCTATATGCCAACAAATTCAGCAATCTGGAAGAAATGGATGCATTCTCAGAAACATAAAAGTACTAAAACTAAAACAGGAGAAATGGAAAACCTGAACAGACCCATAACCAGCAAGGAAACTGAAAGCAGTCATTAAAAATCTCCCAACAAACAAGAGTTCAGGGCCAGATGGCTTCTCGGGGGAATTCTACCAAACATTTAAAGAAGAACTTAATACCTATTCTTCTGAAACTGTTTCAAAAAAAAAAAAAGAAAGAAAGAAAGAAAGAAAGAAAGAAAGAAAAGAAAAGAAATGGAAGGAAAACTTCCCAACTCATTCCATGAGGCCAACATTACCTTGATCCCAAAACCAGACAAAGAGCGCCCCCCCCCAAAAAAAAGGAGAATTACAGACCAATATCCCTGGTGAACAAGGGTGCCAAAATCCTCACCAAGATACTAGTCAACAGGATCTAATAGTACATTAAAAGTATTATTGGCTGTGACCAAGTGGGATTTATTCCTGGGCTGCAAGGGTGGCTTAACATCTGCACATCAAAAAAGAAAGGACAAGAACCATATGATCCTCTCAATTGATGCAGGAGAAGCACTTGACAAAATACAGCATCCTTTCTTGATTAAAACTCTCCACACTGTAGGGATAAAGGGAACATACCTCACTATCATAAAAGCCATTTATGAAAAACCCACAGAGATTATCATTCTCAATGGGGGGAAACTGAGAGCTTTTACTTTAAGGTCAGGAATATAACAGGGATGCCCACTCTCATCACTGTTGTTCAACATAGTACTAGAAGTCCTCGCCTCAGCAATCAGACAACAAAAAGAAATAAAATGTATTCAAACTCTCACTCTTCGCAGATGACATGATACTTTAAGTGGAAAATCCAGAAGCCATCACCCCCAAATTGTTAGAACTCATACAGGAAGTTAGCAAAATGGCAGGATATAAAATCAATGCACAGAACTCAGTTGCATTTCTACAAACTAACAATAAAGACAAAAGAAAGCAAAATTAAGGAGTTGATCCCATTTATAATTGCACCAAAAATCATAAAATAACCTAGAAATAAACCTAACCAAAGAGGCAAAGGATCTGTGCTCAGAAAACTATAGAACACTCATAAAAGAAACTGAGGGAGACACAAAGAAGTGGAAAAACATCCCATGGATTGGAAGAACAAATATTGTTAAAATGTCTATGCTACTCAGAACAGTCTACAAATTTAATGCAGTCTCTATCAAAATACCATTGACACTTTTCACAGAACTGGAACAAATAATCCTAAAATTTATATGGAACCAGAAAAAAAACCCAAATAGCCAAAGGAATGTTGAAAAAGAAAACTAAAGCTGGTCATATCACAATTCCAGACTTGAAGCTATATGACAAAGCTGTAATCATCGAGAGAGTATGGTACTGGCACAAAAACAGACCCATAGATCGATGGAACAGAATAGAGAACCAAGAAATGGACCCTCAACCCTATGGTCAACTAATCTTTGACAAGCAGGAAAGAACATCCAATGGAAAAAGGACAGTTTCTTCAATAAATGTTGCTGGGAAATTGAATAGCCACATGCATTTAAGGCACCGTGGCTGACCAGGAAGCCAGGGCCAACACTTGTAGATCTGGCATCTTCCCAGATGCTGTTTTATTAGAGTTTCAAAAAGTCAGAATCCATTCCTTGCATTTTAATGCAGAGAGATAATTACTTTTTGTCCTTTGCAGTTTTTCTGTGTTGCTTTCAACAAAGGTGGCAGAAACCCTAAAATTAATAAAGTCTTCAGGCATGTTGCCGTGGTATAAAGGCCCTTATAAATAAGTGTTTCCACCAAAGGGAAGTCATAATTACCAGGCAGCTCTAGGATCTAAAGTGGAAGTCTGATCCTCTGGATTTTCTTATACCTCTCCCAGGGCTGTGGATAATTTCTCCTCCCACATTCTTGACTGCAGCCATCTTTTATGAAAAATGGTACTCTGTCAGCATTTCAGAGGAAGTCAGTAGAATCTTAGCATTGATGCTTTGGTGTATGCGTGTGTGTGTGTTTCTGTGTGTCTGTGTGTGTGTGTGTGTGTGCCTGTGTGTGTACATGTGTACACGCACAGGCGCACACCTTTTTAAGCTAATAGGAGTAGGAATTTTTATTATTTATACATCCAAATAGATACATTTCTATATAGTCACTAACAGGTTGTTGAGATTTCCTTATAACTGGAGCCAATTTACATACACATACAATATATGTGTATTACACTTTCAGATTAAAAAAAAAAATCATCCTTGCTTAAAATTGCTAACATTAACCTAAGTTTTTTTTTTTAAATCTAGCTGTTTGAAATCATTATTCTTTCTCTTTTGAGACCCTTTCTAGCTATGTCTAGCTCTTTAGTTTGCCTTTTCTTAAGGACTTAAAGAGCTAATAATATAAGGTGATTTTGTTGGATGAGGGAAAAACTTCTCAGGAGGAAGTTTATTCAAGAGCAGGAGAATCTGACTTTTCAAAGAGCTACTCTGTAACCTGGAACAATCCTGTGGTTTATGGTGTGCTCCCAGACAACCTGTCTCAGGAAGAGTCTGTTATTGTTCTCTCAGACATTCCAATGGTTCATGATGAAGCACTTTGAACTAAAAAGGACATACGGGCAACATACATCCCAGGTATAGAACACAGGGGGTGAATTATTGCTTCTGGGTGTGCATGTGTGTGTCTGTATGTGTGTGTGTGTGCCCGAGTCTGTACACATGTACATGTGTGGGCACACACCTTTTTAAGCTAATAGGAGTAGGAAGTAAGAACATACTGAAGGCAAACAGAGTTGGATTCAAATCCCTGCTCTCTGACCCACTAACTGTATGTCTTTGAAGCTGGGAATAAGATACTCAAACCCAACAGTTGTATGGGCATTTTTTCCTTTACTCCTTCATATATTTAGTTCCCACTCTTAAAATTTTAAAGACAATAATATAGGGGGAAATATGGAATAAAGAAAAAGATAATACCATTTTGGTCATAATTTTTCTTAGTACTTGGATTGTACATGTTAAAATTGGCCTGATGCTTTCCTCATTCATCGCCAAATATTAAAATATCCAATTACCCTGTATTTCTCAAACAATACCAGGGATATTAAAAAAAAAAACTGAGATGGGTTCATACTCCTGGTCAGCAGGGTTATTCATGTAGAATTAGGGTCCAGAACTCTGGGCATGATGGGTCCAGGATTTGTCTACTCTGGGTTTCTAAGTCTAAATCTGCATGGACAAAAGTCAGTGGCCACTGTTCTTATCATCCAGAGTTGTACTATGATATGGGGCTGAAAGGTAGTTCCGTTGTTATTCTTGATGATATGATGGTTTCCATATCACACAAAAGAAACCTCGGTCCCACCCTCTGGCTTCTCAGTTCCTAACACCAGTCTACTCCAGCCATGGACTCCCATGGTTCTGCTCCACACCTTCATACCACCAATGACAGCATCACTTCCAAATTCTCAGTTCCAAGAGTACATGCCTCTTGGGCCATCCTCTCAATACTTTGCAGCGAACTTCCCCACCCTGCATATTGCACTCATGTTTTCTCCTCCCTGGCTAAGATTCTACCACATATCGCTCCAATCTGTTGCTTGCCCCTTTCATCGCTGTGTCACTGTCACGTGGCTAAACCCAGTCCTGGTTAAGCCCAATTCCATCTACTCTTTACTTGCTTCTAGGAAGCAGAAGAATCTTCCATTATTCTCTGACCACAAACCTCAGGGGCCCTTTAGTACTCCCCAGAAGCACTCTGCCTTTCTCACACTTAGAGAAGGCTATTTCACATTTTCTTCTTTTTCCTCAAACCTCAACACTCCTCCACTGTCAGTTGATGACCTGTCTTCCTTCATTGAGAAAATGGAGGCAATCAGAACACAACCAGCTGGCACCCACACTACCTGGTCTACTAGCCTGCCTGCATGTGGGCAATGCCCCCTCCTATTATTGCTGCCAGGTCAGCCTCTGCATGTGTGCAGCACCGTATCCCATCTTGCCTTCTAAGAAACTCATGCTGAAAGTAGTATCTGGTTCTTGCATAGTCAGTTCTTTCCCCTACTGGAGCTTTCCAAAGCCATCACATGACATTCCTGCTCAAAAGTGACTCTTTCCCCAAACAGCATTCTTGCCATAGCCTTCAAGTCCTAGATGGTCTACGCTTCGATGGTCAGCCTACTGCCACCTCCTTGTTTTACATTTAGTTCTAGCCTCACTGGTTGTCCTTCTGACTCTTGAATATAGCAAGTTGGTCTGTCCTCAGGGCCTTTAGCACTTCCTATTTCTCTGCTTAGAATATTTCCCCAAATATTGAAATGGGATACTCTCTCTCTTCATTTAGGATTTTTCTCAACGTACCTCCACAGAGAAAGCTTCTGTAACCATCCAAAGTGAAATCTTTGTTCCACACACACCCCTATGCTTTGTTTGGGGTTGTGTTATAATTTGTCTGTGTTTGCTCCCGTGTAAAAGGGTAACCTCCAGGGTCATGGAGGCACCTGCCTGTGCTATTCAGAGCTGTTTCCCAGTACCAGCTAGAGCAATATCTAGCATGTAAGAGGGCCTTCATAAAACATTTGTACCCAGTAGGCTTGGGTCCGAGCCCTGGCTCAGACACTTAACTTGATGGCCTTGGACAAGTTACTAAACTTTTCTGAGACTCAATATATAGGTAGGTGATAAAAATGGACCCACTTCACAGGACTGTTGGAAGGATGTCTGAGGGATGAAATGGCGTCTGTGACACTTTCAGTACTAGTTTATCAGGTAATGTGCCTACAGTAAGGATTAATTCATAGTATGATGAGCATGAGCTAATCCTGAAACCATTTCTCTCTGGGACTGCTTCAGCTCTCTGGTTGCAAAATACATAGACTTCAGTATCAGTAGAATAGAGAGAAGCTAAATACATGTTTGGATAATATACGGAAAGTTTGAAAATGCTAAAAGATGAGTTAGTACCTGTAAGCAGAAGTTTTTCTTTCGTTAAAGATGTTTTCTTCAAAAGAATTTACTGACCCTAGAATAGTACCCATGAGATGGATGGTTGGATGGATGAATGGATGGATGAATCGATGGTTGGTTGGATGGATGGATGGTTGGATGGATGGGGATTGTTCCAAATGATGGCTGAGTTATGGGTTTTATTTTAACAAATATTTGTAAGAAAAGAACTAGATCAGAAGTAGTATGGATTACTTGTAGTGCACAATTGAGTCTTGTTTAGAGACCTTGTCTTTAAAGATCACAGTTTAGGCAACTAGAAGGAGGGCATTGGCTTTCTACAAAGCCCTGGGGAATGCAGAGGTGTGAAGTAGGTATGAGGTTAGTGGATGCTGAGCAGTCTTTAATGAAAGAGCAAGAACTCTCCTGCCATATGTGAGAGAAGGGTTAGTACCCACTCATTACATGATTCTGCAAAGTGTAGGCAGCAGGAGGCCCCCAATGCATCTGGAGAGTAGGAAGCTGCTCCTCAAGGGCCCTGTGACGGCAGAGTGCCTGGGGACCAACAGCAAGCCCATCCTTGGATGTTAGCAGGCTCTTCCTAGTTTCTCTTGAAAAATGAGTATCCCTGTGGCATGTCATAGGCCAAAAGGCATTATACTAGAGAGAGGCAGATACGCTTGTTTGCCCAAACATAAATAACTTTTTACGTGAGAATGCATCCTAGAAATGTTAGAGCAAGTTAGCAAGGGGGAAATGGTTTGTGTGGAAGCAAAGTCATTTTATAGGTATCTTTTCAGGAGCATCTTTCATTTGGTGAGGGGTACATACTGTCACAGTTTCACCAAACACTGCCCATCCCTCCCTGGGTGATCCCTCACATTGCTGGTCTGCTCAGTCCAAGGGAGTAGATGGTGACAAAGAACTCCATGCAGAATGCAGTCCTTTTCTTTCACCAGCAGAAATAGCTGCTGACATAGTCCCCATGATTTCATTTACCCAGAGGTTTTCAGGTAATTAATTTAACAGCTGTTTCAAAAAGCAGAATTAAAGCCGTTCTCTTTTTCCTCTCCAACCTCACATATTTAGATGCAAAGACCTAACTATTGGTGCGCCTGCCTTCTTAGCTACTGGTGGTGGTAAAGTACAAAACCGAGGTCTGAAAGGACAGCGGATTTGAGGAGTTTTATAACCTGTTAGAACGAGATTCTAAATTCCAAGAGGATACAAAGACAGAGAGGTTCAGTACAGGGCTCCTCTCTTTCCCTGAGCACTTAATGGAGCAAAGTCCCCTCCTCCACACTGTTGTCCTACCACAATGTTGGGACCCTCATCATGCTTCACCTGGGCCCTTGCAGCTGCCTCAGTGTTGTGGCTTCTGACCTCGTGGTTCGCAGCCTGAGGTGTAACCTAGACTCACCAGGGGAGCTTTAAGGATGAATGTCCTTGCCACACCCAGAGGGTCCACCTCCTCAGGTCTGGAGAGCCTGGATGTAGGTACAGAAATGCCCTGCACATCAGCCTCCGGGCTATGACCATGGGAGCCTTTGGAGCACAATCTAAGCTTTGAACTCCTGTCCAGAACATTACCATGCTTCTGCAATGAGCATGTCTTCCTTTCTGAAGTGAATTGGATCATTTAAATCAAAGTTATTCACCAAAAAATAAAACCAAACATTCACTGGCTCTCTCTTGCCTACAGGTAAAGGTCAAGTTCCTAAACATATACCACAATAAAAAAGAAATAAAAATAAAGCATACATTTAAATGTCCCAAACCTGGCAACACCAGCCTCCACTTCCTGATGCTGCAGAGTCTCAGGGACACCAAGCTTTCCAGCTCAGGGATGGGGCCGTGTTGGCAGCTCCCAGAACACCAGGCTAGTTTGCATCACTCTGCCTTTGCTGCAGCGGTTCTGTCTGCCTACAGCCTCCTTCCTCCCCTACCTCCCTTGGCTCATTCCGTCTCATCCAGCAATACCCAGTTCAGGAGTATTCAGCTCCAGAGCAAACCTGGGCCATACCTCCAGCTGCACAGGATTGAAGCAATCCATTGCCTGTCAGAAGATCAGCTCCCTAACGGAAAATGCCAAGTACCCCATGGCACTCGAGGGCTGCAGGAGAGAGATTTGTGGGTGGACCCCCTGTCCCTGCCTCTCCCTCTGCCACCTCCCCTTCGTGTACTTTTGTGGCACCTTTCCCTGACTTCTTTCCCCTGGCTTTCAGAGTGTGCTCTGGCATGATTTGGCTTTAGTGAAAGTGTGGTCTGTCAGTGCATAAAGCACACAAAATGATTGATTTGAAAGATTGATGAACAATGAAAGAATTGTTACTTAAGGGGAGGGTATCATTCAAGGAGACTAGAGAAGTTTTATAGATTTATGTATACAGACATATACACATGTACATACATATACATATTTATAATATACAACGTAAGTTATTCTGTATGCTATATGAGGTTTTATACACACATAGGTATTTCTCAAAAGTTGAGAAACACAGAATAAATTCTTTTTTAGACAGTAGGTTAGTTATATTTCCAAGTGATACAGTTAACATATTTACCCTCTAAACACCTTTCCAGGTGCTTTAAATTTAAAGCAGTGGCTCCAGTTGTTAATCATGAACTGTCAATTTCTTGCCCCTACAAAGTGTTCTAAAAGTCTGGAAACACAGGGAAAAGTGTGTGTATGTGTGTGTGTGTGTGTGTGTGTGTGTGTGTGTGTACACATGCCCTGCCTTGCTCCAAGGAGGATCTTAGGCTACTAAAAGAATACACAAGCAGTGAAGGGTGGGGCTCCTGGGTCAGGTTCATGTGCTCAGGACCATGGTGGGCACACATTTTACAAGGGCTGTGGTGGGGCTGATAGCTCTGTATTCAAGTGGTCCTTGCTAACAGGAGAAAAGTCCAGTTACACAGTTCATGGTTTACCAGGGATGAAAACTGGCCACAGCTGCTCAGGAGAAGTACATCTGTTGGTTCTAAGAAAGGGCAGATGTTTTTCACAAGGCAAGAAAAATGTGTGGAAAATGAGCTCTTCTCATAAAGGAAATAGAGTGAAGAAGGTTGTGTTAGTCTTCTATTGTTGTGTAATGAGTGACCACAAAGCTAGCAGCTTAAAACAGCACAGATTAGCTCACAGTTCTGAAGGTCAGAAGTCCCATACGTGGTGGCTGCATTCTCTGCTCAGTGGATCGCAGGTAAATACAAAATCAAGGCATCAGCCAGGCTGAGTTCTCGTCTGGGAGTTCCAGGGGAATTCTGCTTTCAAGCCCAGTCTTGCTGAAGAACTCAGTACCTCGTGGTTGTAGTTCCTGTTTCCTTGGTGGCTCTTCAAGCTAGCAATAGTGCATCAAATCCTTCTCACTCTGAAACTCTGACTCTCTCTTTCTTTCTGCCCTTCGGACCCAAATTTAAAGGGTTCATGTGATTAGATTAGATGCACCATATTATCTCTGCCTCTCAAAGTCAACTGTGACATATCCCATCACCTAATCATGGGATTATGCAGGGCTGGTATACCAGAGGCAGGAAACCTTGAGGCCCCTGGAAACTCTTTCCTGGTCCAAGAAAACTCTTAGGCCCCTTCTTTCCTGCCACAAGGCTTAAAAGGGTCTCTTCAGGACTCCTGGTTTTGGGGGTTAAAGATGGGGGGGGGAGACAAGCCAAACCAACTCAACCAGAGTTCCTAACTACCCACATTATGTAGATGTTCACTCCCAGGATGCACATGGTCTCTGAAGAAACAGAGCTGCCACCCTTCCTTCCCCATGAGCTGCCAAGTACTTGCCCTTAATCCAGCTTTACCACAAAGTAACCAGGGAGATGCTCAAAACTCCCTACAGGCTTCCCCTATCTTCTGATGGAACCTTTCCAGAAGTTCTGCCCACCACCACCTCCCTGCCTGCTGCAGCTCTGTGACCCCTAATCTCAACCTGTGACCCTTCATCCTAGACCTATGGTCCCTCAGATCAGCTCCAAAATAAGCAAGATGTGCTCATCCACTGTCTGGGCCAACTGAAGAGCATAGAAGCTAACACAAGCTTAGTGCATAGTTGCTTCTATTTTTCTATTTCATGAAGGCCAAGATGATTAAAATAGCAGCTTAACATGAATTTGTTGGAAAACTGAGGATAGAAAAATATGGACAAGATTCCAAGTACATTAAGTTAATTCATATGAGTGTGGCATAGCAGACAATGCGTTTGTTGACTTGAGGTAGATTTATAAGAGTCTGGCAGAGGGGCGCCTGGGTGGCTCAGTGGGTTAATCCTCTGCCTTCGGCTCAGGTCATGATCTCGGGGTCCTGGGATCGAGCCCCACATCGGGCTCTCTGCTTGGCAGGGGGCCTGCTTCCTCCTCTCTGCCTGTGTCTCTGCCTACTTGTGATCCCTGTCTGTCAAATAAATAAATAAAATTAAAAAAAAAAAGAGAGAGAGAGAGAGAGTCTGGCAGAGCAGAAAACTGGCCCAGACATGCAGAAGGCCTGGAGGCAGCTTTCAGACTACCTTGTGGTCATGTCTCTTTTTCAGAGCCAGCCAAGCAGATGCCTCAATTGACCTCTTTATGCTTCATGTTCTTCATTGAAGAGTAAAGAATCAAATATTAGATAACCCGCTAACATAATACTTAACAATAAAAAGCCAGAGGCTCAAAAACAAGTCACAGTATAAATAACAACACTGGCCTCATTGAGAGCTTCTACTGTGTGCCAGCCTTTGTGCTGAGTGTTTCATGTGCACCTCATTCAGGTCTCAGGAGAACTCTGAGAGGAGGTTCCGTTCTGGCCTCCGTTTGGCAGAAAGGGAACATGAGACTCAGAAGAGTTGATTGTCTTGCCTTGGGCCACACACTGAAGAGAAACCAGCAGAGAAGGGGGTGTACAGACTCTGGCTTGAGCTGTCAACACCCAATAGAATACCTGCTTATCACAACCTCCATACGTTTTTTGGTGAAATATGAGAGCAAGAAACAAACTGTGGGAGTAATGTCATCAAGGTGGTGGTATAGGAGATTGTAGCTTCTGTCACCCCACAAGCATCCACAATTAGCTGCCCATGGGCAGTAACAGCTCTGGGGGAGCTGTGGAGTCCACATAAGAAACTTCAGCAATGCAATGAACAAAAATCCTAAAAATAATCACACAAGAATAGAAGGAAGACAGCTTTCGCAGCATCATCATCTCCATTCCCAGGCTGACACTGCTCAGCACCCCCAGGGATGCTGAGGGAAGCCCCCAATAGAAGGAGTTACCCTCTCTGGGAAAGGAAGACCAGAGTGAGTGTCCCCAGTATTTTAGGGCACAAAACAAAGGTCCCACTTGGATTTTACCGCACCCAGACCAGCAAAGCTGAGCTGTATAGAGCTAGCTAGGAACAAGGAAGGAAAATAAGGTCTATCAATAGCAGCACGCAGCAGGAACGATCATGATTCACAGTGACCTGCTCTATAGACAAACCCAGCAGCTTCCATTACCATAAAAGGAATTAATGACCAGCTCATCTGTGGCAGAACTCCTCCAGATTTTATTAGCTTTATCACAAGTACCATGAGTACTTGTGTCTGCCAGTGCAAACTATCACGGTCCGTCTTAGCTCACTCTACCCCCTTCCACCAGGCCTGCAAACCACACCAGGAGCGAGCCTAGGCCTCTGCATCTGTTGTAAATGCAAGATACCACCTTTGAGCCCCATGGCTGACTTTCATCACTGTGTGTGCCAAAAACTGTAATAAGAAACAAAGGTCATCATATAATTACAAAGGGGTCTATTTATAGCATCTGTCTACCATCTATATCTATATATCTATATTTATATATTAAACAACACATTTTTAAACAACCAATGGGCCAAAGAAGAAATCAAAAGAGAAATTTAAAAATCCCTTGAAACAAATGAAAATGAAAATACAACATATCAAAACCTGTAGAATGCTGCAAAAGCCATTTTAAGAAGGACTTTTATAGTGATAAATGTCTACATTAAGAAAAAAAAAAAGATCAATGGGACGCCTGGGTGGCTCAGTTGGTTGGACGACTGCCTTAGGCTCCGGTCATGATCCCGGAGTCCCGGGATCGAGTCCCGCATCAGGCTCCCAGCTCCATGGGGAGTCTGCTTCTCTCTCTGACCTTCTCCTCGCTCATGCTCTTTCTGTCTCCTCTCAAATAAATAAATAAAATCTTTAAAAAAATAAAAATAAATAAATAAATAAAAGATCAAATAAACAACCTAAATTTATACTTTAAAGCAACTAGGAAAAAAAAGAACTAAGCCCAAAGTTAGCAGAAAAAAGAAATAACAAAAATCCCAGCAGAAATAAATGAAAAAAGACCAACAAAACTATAGAAAAGACTAACAAAACTAAGAACTAATTTTTTGAAAAGATAAACAAAATCCACAGACCTTTATGCTAAGGAAAAAAAGAAAGAAAACTGAAATAATAAAATCAGAAATGAAAGAGGAGACATTCTAATACCTCAGAAATTCAGAGGCTAATAAGTGATGACTGTGAATATTTATACACTAACAAATTTGATAACCTAGAAGAAATGGAGAAATTCCTAGAAACATACAACCTACCAAAACTGAATCATGAAGAAATAGAAATCTAAACAGATCAATAATAGGTAAGGGGATTGAATCAGTAATCAAAAACTTTCCAAGAGATCCCAGGATCAGATGGTTTCATTGGTTTTTCCTATCAAACATTTAAAGAAAAATTAACACCAGTGCTCTTCAAACTTAAAAAAAAAAGTGAAGAGGAGGGAACACCCCCAAACTCATTTTACAAGGCCAGAAATACCCTAAAACCAAAGCCAGATAAGGACACTATAAGAAAGAAAACTGCAAACCAATATCTTTGATGAATATAGATGCAAAAATCCTCAACAACATATTCGCAAACAGAATTTAACAGTACACTAAAAGGATCATACAGTATGATCAAAGTGGGATTTATCCTTCGGATGCAAGAATGGTTCAACATATGCAAATCAATCAATATGTAAAATAAATATTAATAGAATGAAAGATAAAAATCGTGATCAAGTTAGTAGATGCAGAAAAAGCATTTGAAAAAATACAACATCTTTTCATGGTAAAAAAATAATACAAAAAATTAGGCAGAACATACCTCAGTGTAATAAACGCTATATATAACAAGCCCACAGTGAAAGGCCAAAATGAAAGGTTGAAAGATTTTCCTTTAAGATCAAGAAAAGATAAGGGTCCCCATTCACATAGTATTGGAAGTCCTAGCCAAAATAATCAGGCAAGAAAAAGAAATAAATGCATCTTAATTGGAAAAGAAAAAGTAAAGTTGTCTTTTGTTTGTAATGATATAGTCTTTTTATTTATTTTTTTTTAAGATTTTATTTATTTATTTGTCAGAGAGAGAGCGAGCCAGAGCGAGCACAGGCAGAGTGGCAGACAGAGTCAGAGGGAGAAGCAGGCTCCCTGTGGAGCAAGGAGCCCGATGTGGGACTCCATCCCAGGACGCTGGGATCATGACCTGAGCCAAAGGCAGCTGCTTAACCAACTGAGCCACCCAGGCATCCCATGATATAGTCTTTTTAAAAACATGATCTTATATATAGAAAATCTTGAAGACCACACCAGAAAACTCTTAGAACTAATCACTCAGTGAATTCAGTAAAGTTGGAGGATACAGAATTAACATATGTGCATCAATTCTTTCTATATACTATCAGAAAATGCCAAAGAAAGAAGGGGAAAAATACCACTTAAAATAGCATCAAAAACAAATACTTAGAAATACATTTAACCAAAGAAGTAAAAGGTGTGCACTGAAAAGTATGAGGCTTTGATGAGAGGAATTAAAGAAGACACAAAAAAATAGATATTCCATGTTCATGGAGCAAAAGAATTAATGCTATTAAACACCCATAACTACCCAAAGGAATGGATAGATTCAGTGCAATCTTTATCCAAATTCCAATAGCACTTTTCAAAGAAATAGAAAAAACAATCCTAAAATGTGTATGGAACCACAAAGGACCCAAAATAATGAAAGAAATCCTAAGAAAGAACAAAGCTGGAGATACTACACTTCCTGATTTTGAACTATACTACAAAGCTATAGTAATCAAAACAGAATGGCACTGGCATACACAAAGAAACGTAGCCTGATGGAAAAAAAAAAACAAGAGCTCAGACATAAACCATTATATATATAGTCAACTAATATTGACAAGGAAGCCACGAATCCTCAATGTAGAAAGGATCGTTTCTTCAATAAATGGTATTGGGGAAACCACATGCAGAAAAAATGAATTAGACCTATATCTCCTACCGTTCACAAAAATTAACTCAAATGGATTAAAAACTTTAGTGAAATACCAGAATCCATACAATTCCTCAGAAAAAACATACAGAAAAAGCTCCTTGACCTTGTCTTGGCAATTATATGTTGGATAGGACACCAAAAGTACAGGCAACAGAGCAAAATCAACGATAAAGCAAAAATTAATAAGCGGAACGACATCAAACTAAAAAACTTGTGCACAGCAAAAGAAAAAAATCAACAAAATGAAAAGGAAACCTACAAAGTGGGAGAAAGTGCTTGAAAATCATGTTATCTGATAAGGTGCCAGTATCCAAAATATGTAAAGAACTAATGGACCTCAGTAGCCAAAAACAAACCAATTTAAAGATGGGCAGAGGACCTGAATAGACATTTATCCAAAGGAGAGATACAGATGGGCTGCAGACACATGAAAAGATGCTCAATATCACTTATAATTAGGGAAATGCAAATCAAAACCACAGTGAAATATCACCTCATACCTATTAAAATGGCCATCATCGAAAAGATAAGAGATCAATGCTGGTGAGGATGTGGAGAAATAGGAATCCTTGTGCACTGTTGGTGGGAATGTAAACTGGTGCAACCCACTCTGGAAAATAGTATGGGTTTCCTCAAAAAATTAAATATAGGGACACCTGGGTGGCTCAGTCAGTTAAGCGTCTGCCTTTGGCTCAGGTCATGCGTGATGCCAGGGTTCTGGGATCAAGTCCCACATCAGGCTCCTTGCTCAGCAGGGAGCCTGCTTCTCCTTCTGCCTGCCACTCCCCCTGTTCATGCTCTCCCACCCTCCATCTTTCCCTCTCTGACAAATAAATAATAAATAAATCTTTAAACAATTAAAAATAGAATTTTCATATAATCCAGCAATCTCACTTCTGGTGTCTATCCAAAAATATGAAAACAGAATCTTGAAGAGGTATCTGCATTGCCATGTTCATTACAGCATTATTCACAGTAGCCAAGCTCTGGAAACAACCTAAGTGTCCATCAATGAGTGCATAGGTAAAGAAAATGTGAGATAAATATAGATATAGGTATATAGATATGTGAATGTTACTCAGCCATGAGAAAAAAAGAAATCCTGCCATTTGCAACAACATGGAGGGATCTTGAGAGCATTGTGCTAAGTGAGATAATGCAGACAGAGAAAGACAGATACTGTATGGTATCACCTATATGTGCAATCCAAAAAAGCCAAATTTATGGAAACAGAGTAGAGGGGTGGATTCTGTGGGTGGAGAGGTGGGGGATGGTGGGGAGATTTTGGTCAAAGCATACAAATTTTTAATTGTAAGATGAATAATGTTCTGGGGATCTGATGTCAATTATGGTGATTATAGTTAATAATACTACATTATGAACTTGACAGTTACTAGGAGAGTAGATCTTTTTTTTTTTTTTAAAGATTTTATTTATTTATTTGACAGACAGAGATCACAAATAGGCAGAGAGGCAGGCAGAGAGAGAGGAGGAAGCAGGCTCCCTGCTGAGCAGAGAGCCCGATGCGGGACTCGATCCCAGGACCCTGAGATCATGACCTGAGCCGAAGGCAGCGGCTTAACCCACTGAGCCACCCAGGCGCCCCTAGGAGAGTAGATCTTAAATGTCCTCACCACAAAAATGAAATGGTAATTATATGACATGGTGGAGGTGTTACCTAAAACTATGGTGGTAATAATTCTGTGGTATATAAGTGTATCAAACCAACACTTTGTATGACTTAAGCTTAAAAAATCATTATATGTCAATTATATCTCAAAGCTAGGGGAAAAATAATTTGACAGGATTTCAACAAGAAAAACTGGCATATACATCCAATGGATTATTCAGCCATAAAGAGGATTAATCATGGGGAAACCTTTTGATGGTTAATTTTATGTGTCAACTTGACAGGGACACAGGGTGCACTGATATTTGGTCAAACATTATTCTGGGGTTTTCCTGTGAGGGTACTTTCGGATGAGCTTAACATTTACGTTAATAAACTGAATTAAGCAGATTGCCCCCCCTAATGTTGGTGGGCCTCATCCTAGGAACTGAAGATCTAAATAGAAAATAATCCTAACCTTCTGTTGAATGAAAGGGAATTCCTCCTGCCTGACTGCCTTTTAGTTGAGACATCTGTTTTTCCTGCCTTAGGACTCAGACTGAACCGTCAGCCCTTCATGGGTCTTGACTGCTGGCTTTCACACTGGAACTTAACACCATCAGCTCTCCTGAGTCTGCAGCTTGCTGACTGCAGATGTTAGGACTTGTAAGCCTCGAAAAATGTGTGACCCAGTTCCTTATTATATGTGTGTGTATACACACACGCACATACACACACATACACACATACACACATACACACACACACTGTTGGTTCTGTTTTTCTGGAGAGCCCTGATTCGTACAAACCTCAAAAACGTTACACTAAATAAAAGAATCCAGTCACAAAAGGCCATATATTGTATGAACCCATATATATAAAATATCTAAAATATGTAAATCCACAGAGACAGAAAGTGAATTAGAGGTTTCCTGGGGCTGGGGAGGAGAGAAGAATGGAAAGAAACTGCTCAATGGGCATAAGGTTTAAGATTCTACACTGAGTCGTTAAAATGTCTAAGAAATAGAACAGTGGTCACACAATATTGTGAATATGTTAAATGCTACTGAATTGTTCCATTTAAAATGGTCAATTTTAGGGGCACCTGGGTGGCTCAGTGGGTTAAAGCCTCTGCCTTTGGCTCAGGTCATGATCTCAGGGTCCTAGGATTGAGCCCCACATTGGGCTTTCTGCTCAGTGGGGAGCCTGCTTCTCCCTCTCTCTCTGCCTGCTTATGATCTCTGTCAAATAAAAAATTAAAAAATAAAATAAAATGGTCAATTTTAGGGTGCCTGGGTGGCTAAGTTGGTTAAGCCTCTGCCTTGGGCTCAGGTCATGATCTCAGGGTCTTGGGATCCAGCCCCACACTGGGCTCTCTGCTCAGTGGGGAGCCTGCTTACCTCTCCCCCTCCCTCTCTGTCTGCCTTCCTGCCTGCTTGTAATCTCTCTCTGTCAAATAAATAAAATATTTTTTTAAAAAAGATCAGTTTTATGTTACGTGAGTTTCACCTCCTAAATTATTTTAAATGAAACAGAAAAAAGTAAAAAATACATACATACATACCCCCCACACCCATGTACATACACACATGCACACATGTGTATATATGATTACATGTGTACACAGTACGTACACGCCCCACACATGTATGTATACCCATACATGTGCGTGTACATGCATACTCCCATGCATACATACATACTACACACATACGTACATACATACATACACACCAAAAGCTTCCAGGGAGCCAAGTTGGTATCACATTTCATGGAATCTAAAATGCCATGGATATTAAGATGCATCATTGATTTTCATACCACCGTGATGGAAAAAGCTTCCCAATTACAAGACACATTGATGATAGCAATACCCTGACTTCACAGCATTAACATGGAAAGCAATGGATATCTTAGGATTGATGAAGGCAGCTCTAAAGAGATGGCCTGGGAAGGTGTGCTACTGCCACTTCTCAGCTTCAGTTGCTTATGCTGGATATTCTGGAAAAGTCTGAAACCCACATTTTAAATAGTTTAATTTAAAAAAATATGTTGGAAACTAATTTTTTAAAACTCTATGACTGTATTAGCCAAAGAAAACACATCACTAGATCATACAGCCTGCAGTGTCACTTGTGCTCAGTGATTGCAAGAGTGCCTTTTGCAGGTAGAAGCAGGCAACAGTGATTAGCTCACAGAGAGTAGAGTGGAGGACCCTTCACAGACTGAGGGCCTCACTGTCTAGGGGACAGTCATCCAGACCAGGAAGTGAGATCTGCAGAGAGTTGGATTTTTTGTCCCCAAGATACAGGCTTGAGCACAGCGCATGGGGCCTCCATGGGCCCAGGCATTACAGAACCTGCTTCTGGTGCTTGGAAATAGGATCAAGACAGTTTGAGATAAGAGTTACAGACAAATCAAAGGCATCTTTCTATTACTGTTTGAAAGAAATCGACACTTAAGACTGATGCTTCTCCAAGTGTGGTCCCCTCAGCAGCATTAGCCTCATCTGAGCCTTGGTAGAAATACAGACTCTTGGGCCCTCCCGAAACCTACAAAATCAGACTCTCGGGGATGGGGTCTGGTAATCTATATTTTATGAAGCCCCGCCGGTGATTCTGATGCATGCTAAAGTCAGAGACCTCAGCCCCGGAACAAAGGGAATGACTCAACTGTGTCTTAGAATTTGGTAGAGTTTGTTATACGCCTACTTTCAGAATAGTCTACACTACACAAGAAACTATTTTTTAAACAAATAACTAGAAAAACTAAAAATCATCAGGGAACATCCAGGATTTGCTTACTTCCAAAGCATTGCTCTGTACCCAGTCTCCTCACTTTATTTAAGAAAGCCAAATACCTAGCCTCTCAGCACAGCAGCCCCTTCCCCCCAAGGAGATTTGCTCCTGGTGCTAATGTCTGCAGTCCTGTGTTGCCCAAAGCAGTCAGAACTAGAAAATCATTCCCCAGTAGTTACATGTTTTGTTCAATTCACACAATGAAAACTAAGAGGAATACCTCATTTTCCAACCCCTCTCTTTTTGCCCAAAGTGATTAGCAGAAGACCCCTGAGATTGAAGGCCATGCCTTGTCTTCAAGGCAATAATGTAGGAGCAGTGGGGACTCTGGAAGCTGACTTGGTGACAGCAGCATCAGAAGGCAGAGAGAAGCAAGCAAAATAACAGAATAGAAGCTGAAGAGCTGAGCAGCCAGACTGGGTCTGAGGAAATGGTCTCATGGGGCTGAAGGGCTCTGTTGCGGGTTCTGCAACTCTTTCTATTTAAGCCAGAGGGACCAGAGATGGATTCATCCCGGGTGCATTTGGGGAAGCCAACACATTGTTCTGAGCTCAGCTTTCACACTTGTGAACTAGTGATGAGTGAATGATGCTTAACTTGCAAACCATTCTCAGAGTATGTCTAGAAGTACTGGCTCTGGGCTTCACATGTCACCAGCCTTCATCCCTGTTACTTGTCTCTTGCCCCTTTAATGGGCCTTGTAAGTCTTCCATCACAGGTGTCCCTGGGGTTGGGAAATGGCCTGGAATGTGGCTGACTGTTAGAATTTTATGTTTTATTCTTTTATGCCCCTAAAGATGACTTTGCACTTTAGATGTATAGACCTTTCTGCTGGAGAACTTGGAATGAGTTGCCTAACCACCTCATAATCATATTATGAGGATTCAGTAAGACAAATGTACTTAAAAGTGCTCTATAAACATTTATAATGTGTTTCTTTGTTTATTATTTGCACATTGAACATTTCAGAGACTTGGAGGTAGAAAGGAAACTTGGAACTTGGATTTGTTTGCTTTCTTTTTATGTTTTTTCTTTTTTGAAGGCAGGTTGGAGGCATCTAAGATTAATTATTAGATGGAGACAAAATATATCGAACTGTATGGGAACCACTGATCTCTGATCTAAAATGGAACCTGTAATTCCCTGCTCTTGGCTGCTAATATGCCACAGCTTGGATAGCTTATTATTGGTAATGCTGTGTTAGCTGGCACCTGATTTTTAAATTCATACTAACAATCATGGAGCCTGCACTTTGCTTTTATAGGAAAATGAGAGTTACCTGGGTCAGGTAAATAAATAAAGGTTAGGGGCGCCTGGATGGCTCAGTGGGTTAAGCCTCTGCTCAGGTCATGATCTCAGGGTCCTGGGATCGAGCCCCACATCAGGCTCCCTGCTCAGCACAGAGCCTGCTTCCCTTCCTCTCTCTCTGCCTGCCTCTCTGCCTACTTGTGATCTCTGTCTCTGTCAAATAAATAAATAAAATATTTAAAAATAAATAAATAAAGGTTCAGTGAAGTCATGAATTTCAACGTCTGGCATCATTGTTGCTTGAATTGTTCTGGAACCGAACACAAACCTTGTCAGCATCTTAGGAGGAAGAGTCATCTACAATTATTTGAGAATAGTTGTGGCTATGTAAATGGAGTTAATGCATTAGAATTGAACATACTGTGGCCACACCCCTGTTGGAAATGCTGGGGGTGGGCAGTGTGCTACATGGAACTTTTCCAGCTTTTACCTGAGGAAGAAGAGCCAGGTCCAGGACATTTACAGAAACAACTCAGAGTTAGCTTTCCCATGCAAGAGAGTTCTTTGAAAACTCCTTTTTTACCTCAAAATGCACACAAATTTTGCATTTGAGTTTAAAGCTCTTTATGTTTGTTTTTAAATTAGTTTTACCCCAAATTTTGAGTACAGTGGGTGCTCCACAGCAGATGTCTCCCTTCCCCCACCCCGCCCTGGAGCACACTTGCCTACCTCTGGGAAGGAGCAGGCACCTCTGTGTTCGAGAAACCTCTGTGTTCTCAGAGACTGGGAGACGGAGGATATAAGTTAACACACTCATATGACCGTGTGTTCGAGGCACGCATGTTTTCAGCAAACAGCTACACACCTTCATACTGCTGAAGCAGAGTTCCCCTGCCAGGGTAAAAAGGCCTGCTCTCCACTCAATTTTTTGCCTAATTGTGTTTTGGGAGCATGTAACGATGTGGATTCATACTTAGGGCCTTTCAAACAGCAGACCTAAAGAGAAAATGAGAATGTGAGTAGGAGAGATACATCAGAACTAACCCCAAAGCCCTTCCCTCAACACCAGGGGCCTTCTCCATAGCCTTCGGGAATCTTCTGCACACCACCAACAGATTGGGCTGTGAATCTGTTAAGCCATTTGCCGAGGAGGCTTGTTGTGGAGACGTCTTTGTGGAAAACAACCAATGAACTGGCGAGGGCTGCATCCGACGGGGGGCCTCCGGGCTAGCACCAGGCGGTTAGGGTAATGGCAAGGCATCACACATGGGAAAGAGCAAAGGGAACTAAGAGAACCTACAGACCCGAGAAGATGCGCAGTCTTCACCTGCCTCCATCACCTCAGTCAAATGGTTCCAGGGTGAACTCTCTGGCTGAGTCTTCACACCGTTTTCACAGTCCATAAATGGTAGGGCGTCTATATGTGCAGCAAATCTTTTGACCTCAAACACACTTCTGGAACTCACCTCCACCAAGACGTCAGGATGCAGAACCTTCCTGAAACACGCAAACATTTTTACTTCCTGGAAAATTTTAATCACGGTTACTGTTGGCCACCACATTCACATCGTCAATCTGGCGCCGAGATGACTGTAAATAATGTTAACAAAAATCCACGAGCTAAGTAGATTTCTGAGGGGTTTTAAATGTGTCTCCTCTGTGAGCTTAGTAGCCTCTGAAAAATTCACACTTCTCTCTTTGTCTACAGACCTGATTTTTGCTACCATAAAGATGAAGAAATAGTTTGTAAATATCCTGCATATTTACAAATTTGTAAATATCCTGCATAACGAGCAGAGGAATATTTAAATAGGAAGAAGCAAAATATGTATGCTTCAAACTATCCTTTGCTATGATTGCAGGTTTAAGCTTGTGTTAGCCTGTTATGAAATGTGTGGTTTAGTCCTCCACTTTTTAAAAATTGGAATGCACACACTTTAGACTTATAATTCTATAAGTCTTTATTAAAGTATGGTTTTTGTTGTGTCTTCAGTGAACTTATATTCTGAGGAGATAAGCTAGATGTTGATATCTTTAAACTAGAATTAAGAAGACAGTTGTCATTGTCCTACTCTGGCACGTACAGCAGCGTAAAGGGTTGTGGCCAGCCTACTGAGAGCTCCTATGGCCTTCATCTGGACATAGGTTTGACAAAGAAGAAAAATTTACATTAAGGAATTTTGATTTATGCCTAGGTGTATTGGCCACTTGAAGAGTTAGGAGAAGGGTCGAGGCTGAGGACACAGTGTCTGAGCTGTTTGTTGACTTCTCGGGCTCTGTGTCAGCCAGGCGATGTGAAGACCACACACAGAGCAGGAAGAATCAGGCTTTCCAAATGGAGGGGAGATAATGCCTTGGGACCAGCCCATATTCCCAACCCACAAATCCCAGGCCGTGTCTTCCTCTAATTGTTTATTATCAAATGAGATTCAGAGAACAGACCTATCTCTTATCTCACTTGATGCCAAGATCCATTCCATATGCCACTGACATTGATTTCCTCTGCCACAGCCCAGGAGCCCTGAGATGCACCTTGCGCTTGGGTCTGAAAACAGGTATACTGAGGAGATTTGCACATTAGCTAAAGCCAAGCACGTAGGCACACCAGGGGCACCAGCTTCAGTGTGAGGAAGGATTCTAGAAATCCCTTTGTACTCTCCTGGGCCAAAGCTGTAAGCCCTAGTGATGCCCAGTCGTTACACTCAAGTCTTACAAAGGCGGCTTGATGGTAGCATACAGTCACACTCTTACAGCATCAAGGATACTGAAAGGCAATAGAAACAGCCCCACAACCTACAACAGAGAAACAGCTAGAGGTCGACAAGTTCAAGTTTTCTATCTTCTCCTTTCTCAGGACAGATTATCTTCTAAAAAGTGGACACTTGGGCAGCTGGGCTCAGGTGGCTCAGTTGGTTAAGCCACTGCCTTCGGCTCAGGTCATGATCCTGGAGTCCTGGGATGGAGTCCCACATTGGGCTTCCCCTGTTCTGCAGGGAGCCTGTTTCTCCCTCTCCCTCTGCCTCTCCCCCTGCTTGTGTTCTCTCTCTCTCTTTCTCTCTCTCTGTCAAATAAATAAATAAAATCCTTACAAAAAAAAAAGAAGTGGACACTGTATGAATTTGCTTAATAATCTAACTTTTTAAAAATTATTTTCTGCAAATGCAGTGCTTTAAATAGTAAATCTGCGTTGGAATAAATAGTCATGATCATTTCTGAGTAGAACTTTCCTAGGAGAAAATGGAAGCAAGGACTTTAGGTGTTCTGATTAATATATTAGCAGATATATATTGAGCAGTGCTGGAAAATAAAACATTTTAGCAACTTGACTTGCAAATACTCACCAGACTACAGATAATCCATGTAACAATTATGTTTCTGAAGTTTCCCAGATTAAATAAGAGAGAACTCAGAGTAGTTCTTAATGCTATGCTCAGGCTCTTCCCTAATACACGGAATTTCCTGGAAATCCCTACATAATAATACAGATTAGAAGAAATGGAGGTACCGCAGTTTTACAGCATACTTTGCTAAATGGAAACATATTATAATTACAGCAGTAAACATCTATTGACCTATATCATTCTGTTGCCTTAGGGTCGGCTTTAATAAATAGTTTTTGCAAATTTGAATGTGAAAAGATGTTGTTTACATAAGTAGTTACAAAGAGCCTCTAATATTACAGTAATTGTGTTTGTTGATTTCCATTACTTTGAAAAATGCCCCTCCTCCCCACTAGCAGATCCTCTATTACTGGGAAAGACATAAGATTGCTAGAAGCTTGTTTTAATCAATAGTAGCCTAATAAAATCACAACACTGCTGTCTTTGTAGACTATAGTTGGAGAAATAACTGTGATTAAGCATTTTGCTTTGCAGTGTGAGTATCTATTTCAATGCTTGTTTTGCTTGTCTCCCATTTTCCTTCTTACAGATTTTTAAAAGCATTGGCTCTGATGAGACTGTCCAAGGCCAAGGAAGTCGGAGGCTGATCAGCTTTTCTCTCTCAGGTATGTTTCGCTCACCTGAAGGCCATGGAGACAATAAAAGGTCAACCAACAGTTGGGTGACCTATTTGACTCTTACCTACAAGTTACTCCATCTCTATGTGCCTCAGTTTCCCTATCTTCTAGTTTAATTCCACATTTAATTTAAAACAAAAATTAAAAATACCGGCTCCGTTTCCCTTGACCTCATAAGGATACCAGAAGAGACAGTAAGTAATAGATGCTAAAGCACTTTGAGATAATAGGAATAAAAGCTGCCATTTCACTTTGCCTCCATCGTCACTAGCATTATCTGAAAGTTTATAAAGTGGAGGTATGGGAAAGCCCAGGGAGAGAAGCAACCAGCAGACTGTTTAAATGAAATCTCACATGAAGCTCATTTGGTAAAACAGATAAAAACCAAGCTGCTCAAAATAGTACATTTGTGGAAAAGTCAGTGAAAATCCAAATAAAGTATGTAACTTAATTAATAGTATTTAGTTGAGTAATCTAATTTTTTAGTTTTCATAATGCATTATAGTTCTGTAATATATTAATAGTGGGGCAAACTGGGTAATGATGTCTTGAAAATATCTGTACCATCTCTGCAACTCTTCTGTAAATCCAGAATACTTTCAAAATCAAAAGAAAAACTGAGTTACTCTGCCTAAAATGATATACAAAGCTCAGAGCCCTACACATTAAATTCCATCCTAAGTGGTCTTTGGGGAGACACAATGGCTTGAATCTCTGGGACTCTATGGAACACAGAAAACCGTTACCTTAGCTTATTGTCAACCAACAAATGTTGCAGGCCATGAATGTCAGAGAGCTAAGACCAAAGACACTAAATACACTAAGTACATGAGTGTCCTTGGGAGATAGATAGTCAACTGGCATTTTTTTATGTCTAAGTGAGCCCCAGTAAAGCAAATGTGTGCCTGAAGAACCACTGGTAAATAATTTTAGCAAGATTACAGGATAAAGGTTAATAAACAAAAAGTCAGTTGCTTTCCTGTATACTGGCAATGAACAAATGGAAATTGAAATTAAACACAAAATGCCTTTTTATATTAGCACCCACAAAAACAAAATGTTTAGATATAACTCTAACAAAATTTGTACAAGGTCTGTATGAAGAACTCTGATGAATGAAATTAAAGAACTAAATGAATGGAGAGATATGCCATATTGATAGATTAAAAGAGTCAGTATTGTCAAGATTTTAATTTTTCTATAGAATCAAAGCAATCCCAGTTAAAACCCCAGTAAGTCATTTTGTAGATACTGATATATGACTCTAAAATTTATGGAGAGATGCAAAGACCCAGAAAATCAACACAGTATTCAAAGAGCAGATCAAAGTTGGAGAACTGACTTACTCAACTTCAGACTTGCTACAGCTATGGTAATCAAGTTAGTGTCATATTGTGATGGGACAGATAGATCGGTGGAACAGAATAGAGTATCCAGAAAGAGACCCATATAAATTTAGTCAACTGATCATTGACAGAGGAACAATGGCAATACAGTGGAATAAAGACAGTCTTTTTAACAGATGGTGCTAGAACTACTGGACATCTCCATGAAAAAAAAAAAAACAAAAACAAAAAAAAAAACACCTCTATATCCAGAACTTATTTATACCCTTCACAAAAATCAACCCACTGAATAACTGTTAGAACTAATAAATTCAATAAAGTTGGAAGACACAAAATCAAAATACAAAAATCTGCTGTTTCTGTAGTAATGCAGAAAAAGAAATTAAGAAAACAATCCCATTTATAATTTCATCAGAAAGGCTGAAATACCTAGGAATAAATGTAACTAAGGAAAGACAGACCCGTACACCAAAAACAAGAAACACTGATGAAAGAAATTGAAGAAAATGCAAATAAATGGGGAGATAGTCCATGCTCATGGATGAGAAGAATTAATATAGTCAAAATGTCCATACTACCTATAGCAATCTACATATTCAGTGCAATCTCTGTCAATATTCCAATAGCATTTTTTCACAGAAATAGAACAAAGAATTCTAAAATTTGTATGAAACCACAAAAGACCCCAAATAACCAAAGCAATCTGAGGAAAGAGCCAAGTTGGAGGAATCATTCCCAATTTCAAACTATATTACAAAACTATAACAGTCAAAATAGTATGATATTAACATAAAAACAAGACACATAGATAGATCAAAGGAACAGATAGAGAGTCCAGAAATAAACATACTCTTTTATGGCCTTTTAATTTACAACAAGGAGCCAAGAATATACAATGAGAAGAAGACAATCCAGTCAATAAACAATTCTGGGAAAACAGGACAGCCACATGCAAAAGAATAAAACAAGACCTATATTTCACCGTACAAAAAAATAACTCAAAATATATTAAAGACTTGAACATAAGACCTGAACTCACAAAACTTTTATAAGAAAGCATAGACATGAGTCTTGGTGGTGATTTTTTGGGATTTGACAAAAGCAAAGGTGACAAAAGCAAAAATAAATAAATGGGACTACATCAAACTAAAAAGCTTTTGCACAACAAAGGAAACTGTCAACAAAATGGAAAGGAGTAAGAGAAAATAATTGCAAATTGTATTTCTGAAAAGGGGTTAATATCCAAAATATAAAATATATAAAGGGGTTATATATCCAAAATATATAAAGAACTCATGCAACTCAGCAGAAAAAAAAGTCCGACTTAAGAATGAGCAGGAGAGGGGCGCCTGGGTGGCTCAGCTTGGCTGCCTTCAGCTTGGGTCATGATCCCAGGGTCCTGGGATCGATTCCCAAATCGGGCTCTCTGCCCAGCAGGGAGCCTGTTTCTTCCTCTCTCTCTCTCTGCCTGCCTCTCTGCCTACTTGTGATCTCTGTTTGTCAAATAATAAATAAAATCTTAAAAAAAAAAAAGAAGAATGTGCAGAAAATCCGAATAGACAGCTCATCAAAGAAGACATATAGATAGCCAACAAGTACACAAAAAGATAGTATCACTTACCATAAGTGAAATGCAAATCAAAACCACAATGAGATATCCTCTCACGTGTGTTAGAATGACTAGTATCAAAAGACAAGGGAGGAGCGCCTGGATGGCTCAGTTGTTAAGTGTCTGCCTTCAGCTCAGGTCATGACCCCAGGGTCCTGGGATCTAGCCCCGCATTGGGCTCCCTGCTTAGTGGGGAGCCTGCTTCTCCTCTCCCACTCCCCCTGCTTGTGTTCCCTCTCTATCAAATAAAGAAAATATTTTTTTTAAAAAAGACAAGGGGAAACAAGTATTAGTGAGGTGGTAGAGAAAGGGAACCTTCATGCACTATTGGTGGGGATGTAAGTTAGTGCAGTCATTATAAAAACCAGTATGGAGGTTCCTCAAAAAATTAAAGATAGAACACCATAGGATTCAGCAGTTCCACTTCTGGGTGTTTATCCAAAGAAATGGAAAAACTAACTCAAAAAGATATATGCACCCCCATGTTCATTGAGACATTATTTATAATAACCACGACACAGAAGCAACCTAAGTGTCCACTGATAGATGAATGGATAAAGAAATTGTGGCATATATATACACAATACAATGATCTTCAGCTAAATAAAAAATGAAATCTTGCTATTTGGACAACATGGATGGACTTGAGGGCATTATGCTAAATGAAATATGTCACACAAAGAAACACAAAGACCATATAACCTCACTTATACATGGACTAAAAAAAAAAAAATCAAGCTCGTGGATTGGTTGGGGTTGGGCAGAATGGGTGGAGATGGTCAAAAGATACAAACTTCCAGTTATAAAACAAATAAATTATGTGAATACAATATACAGCATAGTTACTAAAGTTAATAATACTGTATTGTGTATTTGAAAGTTGCTAAGAAAATAGATCTTAATTGTTTTTATCAGAAGAAAAAGTTATAACGATGTGTGATGACGGCTGTTAAATAGACTTATCTGGTAATCATTTTGCATTCATACAAATATAATACAAATACATGAACCATTATATTGTACACCTGAAACTAATATAATTTCAAATGTCAAGTATACCTCAGTTTTTACAAATAACTCAAAAATGGATCAGACTTAAGTGTAAAATGCAAAACTATAAAACTCCTTGAAGGTAACAGGAGAAAATCTCCATAACATTGGGTATGACAATGACTTTTTAGCTACAACACTAAAGATGTGGTGCATAAAAGAAATAATTGATAAAGGATGAAATTTATTAGAATTTAAAACTTCTACACCACAAAAAACAATGTCAAGAGAACAAGAAGACAAGCCACACTGGGCAAAAATATTTACAAAATACTCATCTGTTAAAAGAACATTATCCATTATACAAAGAACTCTTGAAACTCAATATGAAAACAAACAACTCAATTTTTAAAAATGGGCCAAAGATCGTGGCAGACGTCTCATACAGATGACAAAAAATCATATGAAAACATGCTCCATATCGTATGTCACTGGGGAAACACAAATAAAGACAACAATGAGATACCACCACATACCTATTAGATTGGCCAAAATCCAGAATGCTGACAACACCAAATGCTGACAAGAATGTAGAACAGTGAGAACCCTCAGTGGTTACTGGTGGGAATACAAGTGGTATAGCCACTTTCAAAGACAGTTTGGTCATTTGTTACAAAACTAAACATACTCTTACCATAGGATCCAGTGATTGCATTCCTTGGTATTTACCCAAATGAGTTAAAAACTTAACTCTGTACCAAACCTGCACACAGATGTTTATAGGAGCTTTTTTCATAATTGCCAAAACATGGAAGCAACTCAGATATCCTTCAGTAGGTGAATGGATGAATAAACTGTAGAACATCCAGACAATGGATTGATGTTCGTTGCTAAAAGGAAATGAGCTCTCAGACTAGAAAAAGATATGAGGGAATCTTAAATGCATATTACTAAGTGAAAAACAGTTATTCTGAAAAGGCTACATACTATATGATTCCAACTTTACGACATGATGGGAAGGGCAAAACTGTGGAGTCAGTAGGGAACTCAGTGGTTGCCTGGGGGTGGGAGTGGGGGTTATGGGAGAGGTGGAGAACAGAGGACTTTTTAGGGCAGTATACATATTCTGTATGATACTCTAATAATGGATACATTTGTCCAAATCCATAGAAGATACACCACCAGAAGTGAACGCTAATGTAAACTACAGACTTGGGGTAATAATGATGTGTCAGTATAGGTTCATCAGTTGTAACAAATGCACCCCGCTAGTGGGGAATGTTGATAATGGCAGAGGCTCTGCATGTGTGAGGCAAGAGGTATATGGGAAAGTCTGTACTTCCTCTTCATTTTGCTGTGAACCTACAACTCCCCCCCATCAAAATAAAGTCTTTTATTTGAAATAAAATAGTTGATGACATTAGCATGTATCTAAGTTAAAGAAAAAGGAAGAAGAAACTCAATACTTTTGTGTTATTAGGGCAGAAAGCCTGCAGCTCCTGATTTACCATTCTTATGTTCCTGTTGAAATGCTTGAGAAATAACAGTTAATTGTGCAAACCTGCAGAAACAGCAGAATCATAGAAAACTTCTCAACTGCCTTCCAGAAACCAAGAGGGAATTTCATTAACCAAAACAGTGAAATCCTGAAGCCTGAGAGGGATGCCATGTAGGATGGGCAGCACGGGGCTGGGGAAGGAGACAATATCTCTGTTAATTCGTTCCCATTTTGGTTCTGCCACATAAACATGGGTTGATAGACCTACTATATTCATTGTGTGAGACTACAGCCCTTGGCCATCTTACCTCTCCACTTTGCAGAGGAATTTTCACTTAGACCCTTAGAATTTTCATTTGGATTTCTTCTCTCAGTGTCCACCAGGTTTCCTGAGGTGACCTCAGGCCCTCACCTCAACTGTCCTGAGGAATGCTGGAAGTCCAGTCCAGGAAGGGCCAACCATCCTCTCTTAAAACACATAGTAACCACAATATCCGTTGTATTGATTTTTGACAAGGAATGGTTTTCTACATGTCAATAATTGTTCCATATAATGGGTTCTGTAGACATACCAGTCTGTCTTTATAATCTAAAGATTGGAAAGACTTTTCCACATTTTAGATGGACTTTTCTTCTTGTGTAAAGCCTGATATGATCTTTAACCTCACCAAAACACATTTAAATTAAAATGTTCCTAATTTTATAGATTTCCAGGCCATGGGGTTGAAGAAAGGGATGTTTTTCAACCCAGACCCTTACCTGAAGATTTCCATTCAGCCTGGAAAGCACAGCATCTTCCCTGCCCTCCCACACCATGGACAGGAGAGGAGATCCAAGATCATAGGCAACACTGTGAACCCCATCTGGCAGGCCGAGGTGAGTGTTGTGGGCCCTGAAAAGAGGTCTGAGCGGCCAACTGAAACAACTGACCATAAACCAGCCCACATGCCATGCCCTCCTTTCTTGGAGCCCCAGACTGCTGCTAAGTTCATGGCTCTCTGATCTTAGAAGAGAGCTGTGTTCTCTGTGGGTTGTAACTCAGGGATCTTGCTGGAGGCCCTCAAGGCAATACCAGGAAACTTGCAGTAACACTCAGTAGGCCTGCTGTAGCTCTTCATCTGATTCAGAACCTGCATCTGAGAGCAAGACAGCCTCCCAGTACCTCTGTGTGGGAGAAAGAAGAGAAGCATTCTTACACTCTTCCTACGTGTGCAGTCCTTAGGCAAGAATGTCAGATTTTAAATGTGTCCCTCTAGACCAGTTCCAGAGTTTCTAAAACCATCCATTTCCTGGAACAGGTAAATCCTGAAGCCCTACAGTACCCTTTGGAATTACATATTTTTTTTATTTAAATAAACATGAACCCTAATTTTGCATCCCACCTTCCTGGTCTGAACGGTGTTCGGTAACTTGCTGGAGTATCGAGTGGTTGGTTCTGTCTCATGAAGGCCTGTCTCCACTCCCGAATGTGTGTCCTCTACCGGCCAGAAGTGAGGACATTCCTCAGTAAAGCCACGCACATGTCAGACTTGGCCTCACGGTGACTAAGTTCTCTCCTAGGGAACTAACGGAAAGTTGTTACAACCTGCTGGGCAGCTTAACTCACATGCTTTGGCTTGAGGTTGTGACCTGCTGACTGTGTGGACTGGGGAAGCAGGGAGGCTTAGGGCATGGGAGGAGCTACTATTTAATGTTGGTGTTAACAGCACGGGTTTGCAGCCACACAAATCTTGGTTCAAATCTCAGCATGACCTGTTACTCATGTGGATTTAAGAAATCAATCATCCTCAATCTGAGCCTGAGGTTACCTTCACCAGGCTGTTACTGACAGGAATGTGCTCCTCCTTCCCAAGGCATTTGCTTTGGACAGGTTTCCTTCCTTTATTCTTCAGAGTAGATCATCTCTGTTGTAGACTTTACAAGCGTCCTTGAATAAGAAAGCGTAATTAGATGTCTGGGGATAAATCTCGTTCATTGTCTCTTAAATTACACCACCCACTTCCTAGGCTTAATAAACCCTGACCCAGGCCTTACAGAGGAGCAATATTTAAAGTTAGAGCAATGTAAAGGAAATGGGATTGCACTTGAACTTCCTACTGCTTTGGTTATCAACAGATTCTAGAGCACTGAGAGTACCAGTAGCATGGAATACTGAATCTTAGATTATTTGATCCTTCAGTCCTGGCTATTGTCACCAATTATTTCTGGTCTTCTCACTGCATTCCTGGGGATAATAAAAGACGCCACAGGAATTTATAGTACATGGGGGCGGGGGGGAGGCTTCTCTCTTCCGAAGAACTTCAGAGCAACTTGTTCTAAAACATTTAGTCACAAAGGTATTATAAGTCTCAAAGAACAGTTCAGAAACCCACCACTATCAGAATGTTTTTGGTCTAAAAATGTCAGCTAGAATCCACTTTAAGTTCCGAAATTATTTCTGCATCTTTAGTTAAGATTTACTTCACTCTGGAAAGATCCTAGCACACTCTCACTAGTCCTCTGCTTTTGACCTCCTGCATTCTATTCAGCCTCCCCTGGTTAAAGTTGGTGTTCTTTTTTTTTTATTTCCTTAACTGGGTTGGGTGATGGGCCTTAAGGAAAGGACGTGATATAATGAGCACTGGGTGTTATATGCAACTGATGAATTACTGAATCTACATCTGAAACTAATCATACACTGTATGTTAACTAATTTAATTTAAGTATGTAAAAAAAAAAAAGTTGGTGTTCTACAATAAGTTTTTCCACAGGTCTTCCCTATGAGGCTTAGACTGAGGGTAACTGATTTCTCAAGTTAAATATCAGATAACTTGACTGAAGATCTGCACTTTCCACCCCTAAATGCTCTCCTGTGCAGAGCATTCAAGGACTTGGCTGTCCCAGTGTTACTTACCGCTTGTGTCCATAACGGATGCACTTGGCTCTGAGCTAGAGGATGTGGGGCCAGCTGTGGTATTTTTTACAAACAAGTAGTCCAGAGGGAGGTGGTTCTGGAAGCGCTGCTGCTGAGAACACCAACGAGGGACTCGAGCTCTCTGGGTCTTCCCACCACACTGTTAGCCGATGACGCTCATCGTCCTGTCTTAAAGCCTCAACCTCAAGTTCGAGGGAAGAGAGCAAAAAGCCTTCTCCGTGTAAGGCTTTGCATTTTTATTTTGTAAGAGAAGCCCTTCCCAGCAAAAGCCCTGTTATCTGTCACAGACATTCACCTGTTTGGGAAAATCTAGTACTTTGATTCCCCAGCTCTAAAATAAGGAGAGGAAGGGAGAAGGTGGATGAACATGGGTGTCGAATAGAACAATTTGTAGTGTGTGCAATGTGCTTCAGCTCCCCTTGCCAGAACCTTACACTCTCAGTAGTTGCCGTCCCCCACTGCCCCACATGCTTTCACGGGGCTGCATAGATAATCTTTGCTCACTTCTGCCTGAAATGTACATTCCCAACGAATCCAACTACCAAGTCCTGCTCACGCATCAAGACTCTGCTAAAATGCCACCTCCCTACTGGGCCTTCCTTGATTCCCACCCTGGACCTCAGGAGGAAAGTGCTCCTTCCTATCTGTCCCTTTTTTTATTTGCACATCCGTCTTTCCCGTGAGCCTTTGAGCTCCTCAAGCAGATGCTAATATCCAGTTTTTCTTAGCATCTCCAGTTCTGAGAACCTACTTCTATAAGGCTTATATATAGGCCTTACTATGTCAAGCAGTGGAAACATTTTATGTAATTAGCTCAGTCTTCACAACAACTCTAATGTACTATTCTTACCTCCATTTAAAGATGGGGAAACCAAGACACAGAGAAGTTAAGTAATTTTCCCCAAGTCTCATAGCTGGTAAATGGCAGAACCAGAATTTGAAGCAGGTCATCTGCCTTTAGAGCCTGATACTGATCAGTTTGGGGTATAGGTGGTTGTGGATAAATTCTGGAGAGAGTATCCACAGATTTTATTGGATACGCAAAGTGATGAGTATAACCCTTCCCCTTCAAAGGAAGAATAAAGTTTAAATCTATAGCATTGGATGATGAGGCTGAAGACGGTTATCAAGTCGAACGTGGTCTTTCAGCTAATCATATGAACTGCTATTTCTGAAGGGTAAATTTGAAGGATCAGTGAGAATGTTTTTAATGGGGAAATCCAAGTGAAGTTCCTATGGCTGATGATTAATATAAGAAATGTTATTGGCTATCTGTTCTGTGGTAGAAATAGAAATCTCTGGAAGGACAAAAAGGATTGATAGGTAAGACCTCTCAGGCAGGTGGAAGGAGACAACAAGGAAATAAATGATCTAATCAAGGTATGGACAGAATGCAGCAGAATGCTGATGGGAGGACTTCCCAGATGGTGTGCTGTGGGACTTAGGTCGTGATGGGTGATGAGACATTTTTGGTGAGTGCCATGGGGGCATTCCAGGTAGAAGGAACAGCATGTGCGAAACTACCAAGGCATCTCACAAACACTTGGGGAACTCTACAGAAATGGCATGTGGTTGAGAAATAAAAAGAAAGAAATACCATGTGGTTGGAGCTCACGGTACACACAGACAAGTGATGGCTGTTGGGCTGGGCTTACACCAGTTGCATATATCCAGCATGGTTCTCTTCTTTCTTTTTTTTTTTTCCCCCATGTTCAGTCAGCCAACATACAGTATACCATTAGTCTTTGACATAGTGTTCAACAATTCATTAGTTGCCTGTAACACCCAGTTCTTGTCACAATACGTGCCCCCCTTAATGCTCATCACCCAGTTACCCTATCCCCCCACCCCTCCCTTCTGTAACCCTCAGTTTGTTTCCAGAGTCCAGAGTCTCTCATAGTTTGGTTCTCTTATTTCTTACAAACGAAACCTAATGTTGGGTCTCATACTGCACCTTGGTGATCGAAATGAAGATTCCCTGCTCCTACAGAATTCACGCACATTTTTAAATATCTGTGCAAACAGGTGAGTGAGAACCAAACTGTCCTACTCTCTGTATATACCTACTAACATATAAAGCACATTCATTTGAAATAATTGAATTTACCTGCACTTAAGAGCAAGAATATCCTTTACTATATAGTTTAAATGCTAAATTTATTTCTGTGATTAATGTTGCATTAAAATCTTACTTTAGGGGCGCCTGGGTGGCTCAGTGGGTTAAGCCGCTGCCTTCGGCTCAGGTCATGATCTCAGGGTTCTGGGATCGAGTCCCGCATCGGGCTCTCTGCTCGGCAGGGAGCCTGCTTCCCTCTCTCTCTCTGCCTGCCTCTCCATCTACTTGTGATTTCTCTCTGTCAAATAAATAAATAAAATCTTTAAAAAAAAAAAAATCTTACTTTATTTTTTTCAGATTTATGCAAGTTCAAACTTAAAACATGTTTTTGCTAATTAAAACACGCTAAACCTTAGAAAAAATACTCTTGGAATTTTATTTATTTACTTATTTATTTTTACTATCAGAATTTTAAAATTAAGAGAGAAAATTGAGAGAAGTATAATGTCAACTAAAAAAATTTTTAAAGAAGACTACATGTTGATTGATCTCTTTTTTATGATTACTACTATAATTAGAAACTATTTTCACACAGGGAAAACGCTCCTGATTTTCAAGTCTGTTTACTTTCCTGAATGGATATAATGAGCACTTAATGAGATTATATCCACACAGAGAAGTTAAATAGAAAATGGCAGCAACTGAAGGGTTTGGGGTTCTTTATTCAGAGTGCCTATCGGGAGAGTATATTTAAACCTCTAAATCAAACAAGGAATTTCTAAAAGCAAATGCTTGGAAATATCATGTGGATTGAGCAAATATTAAAATCGAGCCTGGGGCCATGGTGTTTGTCAGCCTCTACCCTTCCCTAGGAAGGGGCCTGAATGTACCAAGCCTGGCAGGCCTACACAACAGCAGGAAGGTCATTATGGCTGGAAAATAACCATGTGTGAGGGATGGGAGTCAGGGATAAGATGAGGTTGGGCAGAGAGGCAGGGACCGGCATCTTATAAGTCAGGGAACGTGGTTGGTTTTTTATCCCAAATGTGGTAAGATGCTATTGGGGTAAGAAGGCATCATGTTCTGATCAAAATTTACCCAAATGTTCCTGCGGCTCTGTGTAGAATGGAAGCAGTTGCTTTCTGCTTCCAGCTATCATGAAGCAGCATGTGGCACACTAACACAAAACACCTAGAAAAGCCAGATAAAATTTAAAAGAAGAAAAAAAAAAGATGTGTGATCGTGAAAGGATGTTCAGGACAACAGGACTTGTGTGGCCAAGATCCTGGAGAGGGGGATGCCTGGGAGGCTCAGTCGGTTAAGCATTTGCCTTCAGCTCAGGTCATAATCCTGGGGTCCTGGGATCCCACGTCGGGCTCCCTGCTCAGCAGGGAGCCTGCTTCTCCCTCTCCCCCTGCCTGCTGCTCCCCCTGCTTGTGCTCTTTTCTCTCTCTGACAAATAAATAAATAAAATCTTTGACAGAGAGAGAGATCACAAGAGGGCAGAGAGGCAGGCAGAGACAGAGAGAGAGGGAAATAGGCTCTCTGCTGAGCAGAGAGCCTGATGTGGGACTTGATCCCAGGACCCTGGGATCATGATCTGAGCCGAAGGCAGAGGCTTTAACCCACTGAGCCACCCAGGCGCCCGGTCATCATAAGTTTTCTTGTAGTGTTCAGCAATTCATCAGTTGCATATAACCCCCAGTGCTCATCACAACATGTGCCCTCCTTAATACACAGGTGCCTATTCTTGGACTTATCAGAGGTAGATTTTAAATACTATTTTATGTTTTTAAACTTAAGAAGCTAGACATAAATAATAAAAATAAAACTAGAAAATGCCCATCCACTTTGAAAATTTAGCAAAATCTTAAAAATCTAGGGGTCAAGGAAGATATCATAATAAAAACTAGAAAATATTTTGAACTGAATAATAATGAATATATGACATATTTAAACTTATGGGATGCAGCTAAATTAGAAAATAAGCCGATCCCAGTGATGTGAGTTTCCATGTGATTAATCTACTATACCAGTACTGTGAAGAAGATGAATGCAGAAATCACTGAACTAGAAAACAATACCTGACATAGAAAGTTAACAAAAATTACAATGTAGTGATTGTACTTGTATTAAAAAGATGAGTATTATGAAAATATTTTGCAAATAAATTTGAAAATTTAGAGGCAATGGGAAATAATTTTTAATAGCCAAAATTACAGACTTCATTTAGATTTCCTCAGTTTTCCCTATATTTTTCCCAGAGTTATTATTTTTTGTTTGTTTTTTATTTTGTTTATTATGTTATGTCAGTCATCACACAGTACATCAATAGTTTTTGATGTAGTGTTCCATGAAATGGGAAATACTCTTTACATTATTATTTTTATCATTATGTTTATTAAGGGACAATCTACAAACAAAAATACAATTCACTACATATGACAAAAAACTACATTAATTTAAAGCAGACATTTTGTGGGGAAGGTGCCTGGGTGACTCAGTTGGTTGAGCATCTTACTCTTGTTTTTGTTTTTTTTTTGTTTTTTTTTTTAAGATTTTATTTATTTATTTGACAGAGAGAGATCACAAGTAGGCAGAGAGGCAGGCAGAGAGAGAGAGGAGGAAGCAGGCTCCCTGCTGAGCAGAGAGCCGGATGTGGGACTCGATCCCAGGACCCTGAGATCATGACCTGAGCCGAAGGCAGAGGCTTAACCCACTGAGCCACCCAGGCGCCCTTACTCTTGGTTTTGCCTCAGGTTATGTTCTCAGGGTCATGAGATTGAGCTTTGCATTGGGTTCTGTGCTCAGCAGGGAGTCTGCTTGAGCTTTCTCTCTCCCTCTGCCCATCCCCCCCCAATAAATAAATCTTTAAAAAAAAATTAAGCAGGGGCTCCTGGGTGGCTCAGTGGGTTAAGCCACTGCCTTCAGCTCAGGTCATGATCGCAGGGTCCTGGGATCGAGTCCCGCATCGGGCTCTCTGCTCAGTGGGGAGCCTGTTTCCCTCTCTCTCTCTGCCTGCCTCTCCGCCTACTTGTGATTTCTCTCTGTCAAATAAATAAAATCTTAAAAAAAAAATAAGCAAATGATTTGATTATAACAAGGTTTCAGGATACAGGGTTAATATACAAGAAGTCCCTTGCTATCTTGTATACCAACAATGAACAACTGGAATTTGAAATTAAAAACAACACATTTATATTACCATCCCCAAATGAAACATTAGCTATATATCTAACAAAATTTGTATTGGAAACACTTAGCTATATATCTAACAAAATTTGTATTGAATGAAAACTACAGTGAATAAATCAAAAAACTAAAAAATAGATATATGTTCAAGGATAGGAAGATAACATTGTCAAGATGTTAAGCTCTTTCTAATTTCATCCATAAACACAATGTAGTCTTGAAATTCCAACAAGTTGTTTTTTGGGTATTGACAAACTGATTCTAATCTTTACATGGAGAGGCAAAAGACCTAGAACATCTAACCAATATTGGAGGAGAAGAACAAAAATGGAGGACCAATGGTACCCAACTTCAAGGCCTACTATAAAGCTGCAGTGTCAAGAATATGTGGTATTGAGGGGGAAAAAAAAAAAAGATAATGAAAGATCAATGGAACGGAGTAGAGTAGAGAGCCCGGAATTAGACCCCCACATAGTCAACTGATCTTCGACAAAAAAATAGAGACAATATAATGGAGCAAATATAGTCTTTTCAACAAATGGTGCTGGAAATCCACATGCAAAGAAAAAAATCTAGAGACAGTCCTTATACTCTTCAAAAAAATACTTTCAAAAAAATAATTCAAAATGGATCATAGACCTAAATGTAAAATGCAAAATTATAAAACCTCAGATATTAACATAGGAGAAAATCCAAATGACCTTGGATTTGGTGATGCCTTTTGAGATACAATACCAGAAGCATGACCCATGAATGAAAGAATTGACAAGCCGGACTTCATTCAAATTAAAACTGCTCTGTTAAAAACTGTATCAAGAGAATTAGAAGATAAGCCACAAACTGGGGGAAAATATTTGTAAAGGCATAGCTGATAAATAGCTATTATCCGAAATATAGAAGAAATTCTTTTTTTTTTTTTTTTTATTTGACAGACAGAGATCTCAAGTAGGCAGAGAGGCAGGCAGAGAGGAAGGAAAGCAGGCTCCCTGCTGAGCAGAGAGCCCGATGCGGGGCTCGATCCCAGGACCCTGGGATCATGACCCGAGCCAAAAGCAGAGGCTTTAACCCACTGAGCCACCCAGGTGCCCCTAGAAGAAATTCTTAACACTCAATGAGAAGAAAACAAACAGTCGATTTAAAAATGGGCCAAAGATCATGACAGGCACCTCACCAAAGATACCCGGATGGCAAATAAGCACATGAAAAGATGTTGCACACCTTATGTTGTCAGGGAAATACAAATTAAATTAGCAAGGAGACACCACTGCACACCTATTAGCATGGCTTAAATCCAGAACACTGGCAACACAAACACAAACACTGGAGAGGATGTGGATCAATAGTAAATCTCATACATGGCTGGTGGGCTTGCAACATGGTACATTCACTTTGGAAAAGAGTTTGGCAGATTCTTAACTAACTATACTCTCTTAAATGACCCAGCAATCAAGGTCCTCGGTATCCAGAGGATTTCAACACTTATGTCCACACAAAAGCCTGCGCAAGAATAATTGCCAAAAATTGGTGCAACCAAGATGTCTTTCAGGAGGTGATTGGATATATAAACTGTAACAGGTCCGGACAATGCAGTGTTATTTAGCACTAAAAAGAATCAAGCTACCAAGTCATAAAAGACATAGTGGAAACTTAAATTCATATTACGAAGTGAAAAAAGTAGATCTGAAAAGACTACATACTGCATGATTCCAACTATATGACATTCTGGAAAAGGCAAAACTATAGAGACAGACAGTAAAATGTCAGGGGTTTCCAGGAATGTGTAAGGGAGAAGGATGAATAGGCAGAGAGCAGAAGACATATAGGGCCGTGAAAATACTTGGTATATTACGATGGTGGGTGAATCTTATTTTACTTTTGTCCAAACCAATAGCATATACAACAGGAAGAATTAGCCCTCAGGTAAACTGTTGACTTGGGTGATTATGATGTGTCAGTGAAGATTCATCCTTGGTTTAAAAAAAAAAAAAAAGGTGCCATTCTGGTGAGGGATGTGGATGATGGAGGAGACTATGCATGTGTGGGACAAGGGGTGTAGGAGAAATCTTTGTTCCTCCCTCCAGTTTTGCTGTAAATCTAAAAGAGCTCTAAAAAATAAAGTCTTTTAAAAATAGCTTTGGCTCCTCCAGAGTTTTTGTATTTTCTGATAAATTTTAGAAAGACCTTTGAACCTGTAAGAAAAGAAGTTCTAGAATTTTATTTGGCAATTTGTTGAATATTAACTATTCCATTCTATGAAATGATATATCTCCACTTATTTAGGTCTTTAATTCCTCTTGACAATAGATGTGGTTTTCAGTATAGAAATCTTGCCTATGGGGGGGTGTCTATTGTAAGTGGAATCTTTTTTCATTTCATTTCCAGTTATTTGCTTCCTATATATATAAATTTTCTCTATTAATCTTGAATCCTGCAGCCATACTAATTTCACTTGCTAATTCACTAGTTGTTTCATGTGAAGATATTTAAGTAAACAAACATACTACAGCAAATAAAAATAATTTTACTCAATCCTTCCTAAATTTATGCCTTTTGACTTGTTTTTGGTGGTCCGCCTTATTGCAATATGCAAAGCCTCTAGTACAATGTTAACTGAAGTGATGATGGAAGGCATCTTTGCTTTATTACTGATATTAGGGAGAAAGCATTCAATATCTCACCACAAAGCATAGTGCCACTAGATTTTTGTAGATGCTCTTCATCAGCTAAGAATGTTTCCTTCTATTCCTAGTTTGCCAAGAATTCTTTTATTAATCATAGGTGATGTTGAATTTTGTTAAACACTTTTTCTACAGCTGTTGAAATGATTCCACAATTTTCACATTTATTCTATTAATTTGGTAAATTACCATGATTGATTTTATTTTTTTATTATTACTTTAGGTTAGTCATCATTAGTCATCGTTAGTTTTTGATGCAGTGTTCCATGATTCATTGTTTGTGTATAATACCCAGTGCTCCATACAATACGTGCCCGCCTTAATTCCCATACTCAGCTCACTCATCCCCCACCCCCTTTCCCTCTAAAACCCTCAGTTTATTTCACGGAGTTGATAATCTCCCCCATCATGTTTTGTCTCCCCCTCTGATTTCTGCCCCCTTCATTTTCCCCTTCCTTCTCCAAATGTCCTCCATGCTATTCTTTATATTCCAGAATAAGTGAAACCATATGATAATTGACCTTCTCTGCTTGACTTTTCACTTAGCATGATCTGCTCCGGTTCCGTCCTGTTGATGCAAAAATTGGGTATTCATTCCTTCTGGGTATTCTATTCATTCATTCATTCATACCCAAAATTTGGGTATTCTGTTCATTCTATTGAATATTCTATGGATATTCATAGAACATTGTATGACTATTCTATTCATTCTGTTCTTTCATTCTTTCTAATATTAGATCAACCATGCTTTCCTAAGATAAATTCTACTTGGTCAAATGTGTCATTATTTTTATATATTTTTGAGGTTCTTTTACTAATGATTTATTAAGGATTTTTACATGTACATTCATGAAGAATCTTGATCTGTAATTTTGTTAGTCTGGTTTTGGTATAATTGTAATCTGGTCTTATGAAATTAGTTTTGAAATTTTCCTTCTTTTATATATTCTGGAAGGATGGTGTATAATTGTTGTTTTCCTTCTTAAATGTTTAATAGAATATATAGATGAAGACATTTTAGACTGCAGTTTTAAATATGTGAGAAAGTATTAAAACGTGAGTTCAATTTTTAAATAGAAATAGGGCTATTCAAATTAACTATTTATACATGGGTAAGCTTTTGTAATTTATGTCTCTCAAGGCATATTGACATTTTTCTTCATGCAGTTTTTATAGGGGTGTTCCAAATAGTATTTTATTGTCCTTTAATGTTTATAAATTCATTAAGAATAATATTTTTCTCATTTTTTTAATGGTGAACTATATTTTCTCTTTTTTTTGTTAACCAATCTATATATGTTTTTATAAATCTTGTTAATTTTTTTTTCAAAGAACCAGGTTTTGATGATGATTTTCTCTATTTTTCTTTGTTTTCTATTTCTTTCTATTTCTACTCTTAATTTTATTTCTCTCCTTTGTTGCCTTCTACTTACTTTAGGGTTATTTTGCTGTTCTGTTTCTAGCCTCTTAAGGTGACATTTTAGGTTTTGATTTTAAACTTATTTTTCTTCTATAATATGTTCATCTAAAACCATTAATTTTCTTTAACCAGTGGTTTAGCTGCATTTCATAAAATTGATATTTTTTTATTTTCATCATTCAGTTCAACATATTTTTCAATATCCCTTCTTTGACCCATGGATTATTTTGAAATAGATGGTGTAAAGTCTAAATTTTAAGGTTTTCTTAAATATCTTCTTGTTACTGATTTCTAATTCAACTTAAATGTGGTCAGAAAACATACCTACTGTGATTTCAGTTCCATTTAAATACATTCAGTCATGTCTTACAGTCTGGTATACAGAATATTTTGGTGGATTTATTATTTACAGTTGAAAAGAATGTGTATTTTATGTTTTATGTAGTAAAAATTAATTTCTTACTATCTAGTTTTTATCAGTTGCTGAGAAAATTGGGAGATGCTTAAATTCCCCTGCTATGATCATGGAATTATCTATTTCTCCAATTCTGCCAACTTTTGCTTTCTGTATTTTGAGGCTCTCTTTTGTTAGGTACATGCATAGTAATGTTGTCCTGATGAATTGGCCCTTTTAACATTATGAAATATCTCTCTTTGAAATACCCTGTCTTTGGCAATCCCCTTTCTCTTGAAGGCTATTTTATCTCACATTAATATAGCAACTCCAGCCTTCTTATATTTAATATTTGAATGGTATGCCTATTCTCATCTATTTACTTTCTAGATATTTGTGTTCCTATATAAAAGATCCATATCCTGTAGACAGTTTTTCACCTACTGTGATGATCTCTACCTTTAAATAAGAGTCTTTAGTTCATTGTCATTTTTTTTTTTTAAGATTTTGTTTATTTGACAGAGATCACAAGTAGACAGAGAGGCAGGCAGAGAGAGAGAGGGGGAAGCAGGCTCCCCGCTGAGCAGAGCGCCCGATGCGGGACTCGATCTCAGGACCCTGGGATCATGACCTGAGCCGAAGGCAGCAGCTTAACCCACTGAGCCACCAGGCGCCCCCCATCATCCTCTCTTTTTTTTTTTTTCTTTTTCCAATTTATTTATTTTCAGAAAAACAGTATTCATTATTTTTTCACCACACCCAGTGCTCCATGCAAGATGTGCCCTCTATAATACCCACCATCTGGTACCCCAACCTCCCACCCCCCCCGCCACTTCAAACCCCTCAGATTGTTTTTCAGAGTCCATAGTCTCTCATGGTTCATTTCCCCTTCCAATTTACCCAAAAGCACATACCCTCCCCAATGTCCATAACCCTACCCCCCTTCTCCCAACCCCCCTCCCCCCAGCAACCCACAGTTTGTTTCGTGAGATTAAGAGTCACTTATGGTCTCCCTCCCTATCCCATCTTGTTTCATGGATTCTTCTCCTACCCACTTAAGCCCTCATGTTGCATCACCACTTCCTCATATCAGGGAGATCATATGATAGTTGTCTTTCTCCGCTTGACTTATTTCGCTAAGCATGATACGCTCTAGTTCCATCCATGTTGTCGCAAATGGCAAGATTTCGTTTCTTTTGATGGTTGCATAGTATTCCATTGTGTATATATACCACATCTTCTTGATCCATTCATCTGTTGATGGACATCTAGGTTCTTTCCATAGTTTGGCTATTGTGGACATTGTTGCTATAAACATTCGGGTGCACGTGCCCCTTTGGATCACTGTTCATTGTCATTTAATGTCATTATTCATATGGTTGTATTTAGGTCTGTTCTTTTATTATTTTTTTGTCTGTCCTCTTTATTTTTCAGTTTTTCTTTTTTCTTGTTTTGGATTATTTGAATACTTTCTAGAATTCTGTTTTAATTCATCTGTTGGATTTTTAGCTACCCATTTTTGGATAATTTTTTTTTTGTAGTTGCTTTAGGGACTACAATATACCTTCTTATATATTCATTATCCACACAGACTTAATACTATACCACTTCACAAAAATGTGGTAACATTTCAACAATATTTACCTGTGCCCATGATCCTTTATGTTATGGTTGCCATATATAGTACATTTTTCTTTTTTTTTTTTTTTGAGGCTTCTGTTTATTTTTTTTTTCAATTTATTTATTTTCAGAAAGACATTATTCATTATTTTTTCACCACACCCAGTGCTCCATGCAAGCCGTGCCCTCTATAATACCCACCACCTGGTACCCCAACCTCCCACCCCCCCCGCCACTTCAGACCCCTCAGATTGTTTTTCAGACTCCACAGTCTCTCATGGTTCACCTCCCCTTCCAATTTACCCAAATTCCCTACTCCTCTCTAACGCCCCTTGTCCTCCATGCTATTTGTTATGCTCCACCAATAAGTGAAACCATATGATAATTGACTCTCTCTGCTTGACTTATTTCACTCAGCATAATCTCTTCCAATCCCGTCCATGTTGCTACAAAAGTTGGGTATTCATCCTTTCTGATGGAGGCATAATACTCCATAGTGTATATGGACCACATCTTCCTTATCCATTTTTCATACATTATAAACCCCACATAACTATGTTATAATTTTTGCTTTAAACAGACATATATGTATTTTAGGGGTGCCTGAGTGGCTCATTTGGTTAAACAACTGACTTGATTTTGGCTCAGGTCATGATCTCAAGGTTGTGAGATCAAGCCCCATATCAAGCTATACACTGGGTGTGGAACCTTCTTAAGATTTTCTCTCTCCCTATGCCCTTCCCTCCTCTCCCCTCTCTAATAAAAAAGACCAGACATATGTATTTTAAAGAAGTTAAGAAAAAGTACAGCCCCCTATACTTTCCCCATTTGTTTCCTATTTCTAATGTTTTCACTCATTTCTAAAGATCTGAGTTTTCCTTCAGGTATCATCTCCCTTCAGCATGAAATCTTTCCCTTGGCATTTCTTATAGAGTGAGCCAGGTGACAGTTCTCTTAGTTTTTTGTTTATCTGAGTGTTTCAATTTCATCTTCATCTTGGAAGATATTTTCACTGAATATAAAATTCTGGGTGACTGGTATCCCCAGTACTTTAAAAATGTAGTTCCACTGTGTTATGGTCCCCATAGTCTCTACTAAGAAATGTGTAATGATTTGAATCATTGCCCTCCTGTATGGAATGTGTCATTTTTCTTTGGTTGGTTCAAGTTTGTCCCTTTATCTTTGGTTTTCAAGTTTGATTATGACATTCCTAGATATGGTTTTTATATAAGTTTTCTAGGTCATACATTGTCCTGCCACATACAGAACATATTATTTCATAATTCTGGAAACTAGAAGTCCAAAATCAAGGAGTAAGCAGGGCTGATTCCTTGTGATTGCCTTGAAGGAGAATCTGTTCCATGCCTCTGCCCTAGCTTCTGGTGATGCTGGCATCTTGGTCATTCCTTGGCTTGTAGATGTGTTGTTCCAATCTCTGCCTCCTTCTTCACATGGTATTCTCACCATATGTCTCTGTGTCCATATTCCTCTCTTCTTATAATTACAACAGACACATTGGACTAGGGCCCAGTCTACTGATCTCATCCTAACTTGATTACATCACAAAGATTCTATTTCCAAATATGATTACATTCACATGTTTAGAGCTTCAACACATTTTTGGAGAACAACATAATTCAACCTGTAAGTTTTCTTACAGGTTTTCTTCTAATTTATCCTGTTGGTTCATTGAACTTCTGGGATCTATAAACTTATGTTTTTACCAAATTGGTGAAGTTTGGCCTTCATTTCTTCCAATATTTTTCTGTTGAATGCTCTCTCTCCTTTTTTTCTTGGACTCCCAATATTATATGCTAGACCTTTAGATATTGTCCCACAGGTCTCTAAGGCAATTCCCTCCCTTCTTGTAATTGGATCATTTCTGTTGATCTGTCTTCAATTCCACTGACTCTTTATCACCTCCATTCTATTTTTATCTCTATTCAGTGAATTTTTTTCATATATTAGAATTTTTAACTCTGAAATTGGAGTTTGGTCTTGTTTTTCTTATTTATGTTTTGCTGATGATGTTTCTTATCTATATATTCATGACAAGTATATTTTCCTTTACCTCACTGAGTGTAGTTAAAATAGTTGCTTCAGGGTCCTTTCCTGATATTTCTAACATATGTGCCCCTTTTTTGTTGTTATTCATTATTTTGTTGTTTTGTGGTAGCAGGCAGTTAACTTGGTTGGGCTCACACTGCCGTGAACGTGGTGGCCAGCAGTTCAGACTTCAGTTCAGTTCTTTAAGATGTAACTGCAAGCTGATTTCATTTTCCCTGTACCTATATGATTCTGTGATCAGCCAGAAACTTGGGCTGAGTTTAAAAAAAGAATTTGTTGCTTTCATTCTTTGCCTTTCTTCTTTCTGGCACTTTTCTTTCACTTTTTGGTGATGCTGGTTACTGCAGGCTCCTTTGCCTGGTTTCTGCCAGCCAAAATGATGATGGGGTTTTTACTGAAGTTTTAGCTACTCTTTACCACTATTGGAGTAGACTATAGCTACATTCAAGTCAAAAACCCCCAGTCTCTTATTTCAGTGAACAGGTTCTCACAGTTCAGCTGTATCACAATTATAAGCAATCCTTTAACATTTTTCTGGACATTGCCAGAATTTGAATTTTTTGTAAAGAAGCAACAATGGCTAGCTGTCTTCTGTGGTATTCATTTTAAGTGTGCTATTAAAATTTATTTAAATTTAATGAAGGGGAAAAAACATGTTTATCTTAGTAGATCCAGAAAGTGTAGTTGATAAAATTTAATATCTATTCCTGATTTTTAACAACTTTCAGAAAACTGAGAATAGAAGAGAACTTCTTCACTCTGAAAGAGGACTTAAAATATTAAGAATAATAAGAATAAAATCTAGAGTAAACATCATATTGAAATACTTTACCTTGAGAACAAGATAAGGATACATGCTTTAGCCACTTCTGTTTACTGAAGATCCATTCAATGGAATAAGGCAAAAATAAAGAAAATATATCACAGTTGGAAAGGAAGACTTACTTATTCTCAAATAACATTGTCATATAAGTGAACAGTGTAAAATAATAAACCATTAGAATTAATAAGTGAATTTAATGTCACTAAATAAATAAAAGGTTAATATATAAACACACACTATTTCTACATGCAAATAGAAAATGAAAACTTTAAAAGATGCCATTTACAATAGCATCACAAAACATCAAATACCTAGGAGTAAATCTAGCAAAAATGTAAAAGACCTCTATACTAAGCACTGCCACATTTCTGAGAGAAATTAAAAACACCCTAAATAAAAGAATAGATATTATATACTTAAGGATTTGAAAATTCAGTATTGTATGGGGGCAATTCATTCTCAAATTGATCTGTGGATTCAGTGAAATTTCAAACAAAATTCTAAGAGGTATTTTTAATGTCACTTGACAAGCTAATTCTAAATCTATACAGAAATTTTAAAAAATGGCCAAGAATAGGCAGGAAAATCTTGAAAAAAAAAAAAGGACTTAAGTTTACAGATGCTATGATAAATATAAAGCTACAGGAATTACAATGATATGCATTGGCATAGAATAGATGAATGGCTAGTTGAAAAGATTAGAATGACAAATTAGATACACACGTAGTATCACTGTTTTATGACAACAGTGGTACTGCCATATACAGTAAGAGAAGGATAGCCTGTTCAGAATTTGATGTTGGGTCAATGCGCTGTCCATATACAAAGCACAGGAGCCTCGAATGTAGTCTCATAGCATAGACAAAAATCAGTTCCCAATAGATTGTTAATCTAGCTAGAGAAGTTTAACAATAAGGTTTCTAATTCATAACATGAGAATTCCTTCGTGACCTGATGGAAGCCAAAAAAAGGGGGAGGGGCTGTTAAGTAGAATATGAAAGCATTAACCACAAAGCAAAACTTGGTTAATCGGATGACATTGAAATTACAGATGTCTGTTCCTCAAAATTCTACATTAAGAACAAGCCACAGAGTAGGAAAATATATTGAACTGTATCTAGATAGCACTCACTACCTCTACAAATCAAGAGGAAAAGGACAGACACTCACAGAAAAATGGAGCAAAGACACACCCAGGCACCTCCCAGAGGAGGTTGTCCAAATGCCAATAAACATATAAAAAGCTTCTCAGCTTCATTAGTCATCCAGGACTAAAAATTAAAAGTGCAGTGTGATTCCACTGCACACCCACCAGCATGGCTAAAATGAAGGAAATGGACAATGACTACTGCTGGTGAGGTATGGAACAAGTAAGACTCACACTCTGCTGATAGTGGGGGCGGAGTGAGAGGGAGGAGGGGGAGAAGGGACATCAGTTAGGAGGCAGTTGCCAAAGCTAGGTGGGAGACGATGAAGCTTGGACCAGAAAGGTGGCAGTGAACATGGAGAAGTGTAGATGTAGATATAATTAGCCATTATGCCTCACTTTTGTCTACTGGGTCCCTTCCATATCTCCCAGATACCAGGCACTTAAAATAGGGCTCTAGCAGGTAGCTCAGAGCAGCATCTAGTGCTGGGGCTGGCTGTAAGTCCAGTATTAGGCACAAAAAAACTCAAAAGATTAGCTTACAGTTAAGCAAACCACAAACCACCAGATGTGTCAGATGTGGGCAAAAACTCACAAGAGTCAGGCTTGGGCTCGACATTTAGAACATTCTTGTAGATGCCAAGTGCTAATAGGCTGTTACCAGAGTTTTCACATTTAGTCACCCCAGCAACATCACGAGTAGGTAAGAATGAGACTTATTGTCAGAGAGATTGCCAAAAACCTCACTGACCAAGCAGAGCAAGTGGACCACGTTAGGCTACAAGCCTCTTGCTCTAGAGATGAGATAAAAGACCCTGGCTAAGGCCGTGATCTCTAAGGGCAATGCTAGATGATTACTGTAATCAGCCAGCCCTAACAGGCTTTAATCAAGCTCTGATTGGTTTACAAAAGATGGTTAACCTCAGTGCTGGTTGATTAGAAACTGAAAGGTAATTTAATCAGAAGTTAAACTGTACTTATAACCTGGACTAGATGAACAGTTTTCATAAACACAAAAATCACATTCATGGAAGAAAAGCATTCTTCAAAATGCAAAGCTGGCACTGATGGTACGAGAGAAGCCCTAGACAACAGCCCTGTCCCAGGACAATAGTTTTTTGTCTTGTTTTTTAAAGATGTTGTTTATTTATTTGCCAGAGAGAGAGCGAGAGCTCAAGCAGGGGGAACAGCAGGCAGAACGGGCAGATGGATAAGCAGGCTCCCTGCTGAGCAGAGAGCCCAATGGGGGACTCAATCCCTGGACCCTGGGATCATAACCTCAGCCAAAGGCAGCCACTCAACCAACTGAGCCACCCAGGCGTCCCAGGACAATAGTTTTTAAAAAGATTTTTTGAATGGGATGCCTGGGTGGCTAATTTGGTTAAGCTGCTGCCTTCGGCTCAGGTCATGATCCTGGGGTCCTGGGATCGAGTCCTGAATTGGGATCTTTGCTGAGCGGGGATTTCTGCTTTCTCATCTATCTCTGCCTGCTGCTCTGCCTACTTGTGATCTCTCTTTCTCTCTCTCTCTATGACAAATAAGTAAATAAAATCTTAAAAAAAAAAATCAGGGCACCTGGGTGGCTCAGTAGGTTAAGCCTCTGCTTTCAGCTCAGATCATGATCTCAAGGTCCTAGGATCCTAGGATCGAGCCCCGTATCAGGCTCTCTGCTCAGTGGGGAGTCTGCTTCCTCATCTATCTCTGCCTGCCTCTCTGCCTACTTGTGATTCTCTCTCTCTCGCTCTCTCTCTCTCTCAAGTAAATAAAAAATAAAAAATAAAGATTTTTTATTGATACAAACTATGATAATCTCAGCACCAAGTAAGTTATTTTAATTGATGAACTTAGGAGCTGAACACTTTTCTGAAAGGAACTCGTGAATGGAACACCAGCATAAAAACACAAGGGGCTCGGCTCCAGAGCTACTGCCTCTGTTTCCCAGGTGATGCCTGAGGCTCCTGCACTGAACTCAGAGGCACACAGTTTGGTGTCAGCTGGCTGTTAAGCTAATGACATCCAATAGGGCTGATACCAAAATCAAAGGTGAGGCTAGAGTCAGTAAGAAACAGATCGAAGTGGATTTCCAAGAATAAAGACTTGAGAGTTAAAGAAATCAAATGCAGATGAGCCAAAGAGGAGGAACCAAGGAAGACAAGGATGAGGACTAGGGGAGCAGACAGTGGGAAGAGGCCGTGGGAAATTTCAGAGGAGGCATGCAGTTGTGCTTAGTGTAGCCATATAAGCTGGTCGCATTTATTTTTAAAAATGAAAGAAAAAAAAAAGCAGTGTGGACTAAGTCATAGAAACCAAATCCTGTGCATTCTCTTTCCTTATTCATTCAGCAGAAATTCTGCTTTGGTAAGGCCCATCCCTGAGAGTGATCCTGTCCTTTTGGGGGCCTACAGCAGGTCCCCATCTTTGCCTCCCTTATGCTTGTCTTGCAGGAAGTAATGACTGTTCCCCAGGGACAAATTCCAAGTCAAGTGTTTAATCTATTTAGCTTTGTCAGCTTTTCCAGTGCTGTAGGTAATTAACCTGGAAAACCATAAAGATATATGAACAAAAGCAAATATAGATAACAGTATTTTTAATGATAAAAATATCAGGGAAAATCAATAGAGTTTGTGTCATATTATCAATGACTTTAATTTGCAAATTTTTTACAACAGTATTACTATTAGGCTATTGATTTCCTGTATTCTAACATTATTATTATGGTGCTACCATGATTAATTAGCTAATCTCACAGTTCCGGGGGTTTTGTTTGTTTTAAATTTTTTTTTTAAAGATTTTATTTATTTGTCAGAGAGAGAGAGGGAGAGAGAGCGAGCACAGGCAGACAGAATGGCAGGCAGAGGCAGAGGGAGAAGCAGGCTCCCTGCCAAGCAAGGAGCCCGATGTGGGACTTGATCCCAGGACGCTGGGATCATGACCTGAGCTGAAGTCAGCTGCTTAACCAACTGAGCCACCCAGGCGTCCCGGTTTTGTTTGTTTTAAAGAGAATATATTTATCTTCAAAAAAAAAAAAAAATCTGGTAAACTAGGCTACTAACTGCGTCTGTCTTTGGCTAAGAAACCCTTGTATTTAACGGAGGCGTTACTGGGTATGGGTGTAACTTAGAACATTTGTGAAAGAGACGTTCAGACAGAAGTAATACAGCACTAGTCTGTTGACTTCCAGAGTGATGGAAAGGGGGTACCAGGCAGCCCACACAGAACATGAAAAAGCAGAAAGCAAATCCACCTGACGTTGCAGGGAAGAGGAGGGAGTCTGGCTCCATTTGTTGGACCAGCTCTTTAGATATGGAACACTTAGGGGCGCCTGGGTGGCTCAGTGGGTTAAAGCCTCTGCCTTCGGCTCAGGTCATGATCCCAGGGTCCTGGGATCAAGCCCTGCATAGGGCCCTCTGCTCAGCGGGGAGCCAACCTCCTCCTCTCTCTGTCTCTGCCTGCCTCTCTGACTACTTGTGATCTCTGTCTGTCAAATAAATAAATAAAATCTTAAAACATACACACACACACACATACACACACACAACTCCACTGTTAAAGATATGGAACCCTTAGTGACCTGACTTTTCCTATGAGCCCACAAGTGCCAAATCTAGGCCACACAGCATACCCACTGTTTTAAAAAAGTTCACGTTTTAATATAGTATTTTAAATATTCACCTCTCTTCTTGTGCCTGGAAACATACAAAATGCATACAATATAGCAAGATAAAATATATTTAATATAAGCGAGAAGAAGGAAATCAGAAAATAAATTTTAGGGGTGCCTGGGTGACTCAGTGGGATAAGTCTGCCTTCGGCTCAGGTCATGATCTCAGGGTGCTGGGATCGAGCCCCGCATCAGGCTCTCTGCTAAGCAGAGAGCCTGCTTCCCCACCTCCCTTCCTTGCCTGCCTTTCTGCCTACTTGTGATCTCTGCCTGTCAAATAAATAAATAAATAATCTTTTTTTTTTTTAAGGAAATAAATTTTTAGTACAAAGATAAAGGTAGTACACAAAATGAATGTTCAAAGTCTTGTGCACCCTCTAGAAGAATGTTAGGAATGACTGAGGAGAAAAGGCCTTCTGATCTCAGAGGAATGGTCACACAGGTAGTGTAGTGCTTAGCCTAGAAGACAAACTTTGGTACTTTTCATACAAATGCTGATTTTGATTTGCAACTAATTTTATTTAGAATTTGTGCAACTGTCTATGTTAACAAGTAAGATATTTTTAATTTTATTTTCTTACATTATTGTACAGTTTGTAGAAAAGGTGTCTCGTCCTCAGCAAATCATTGGGGTAGCTGTCTCCTTTTTTATTTTTACTTTCTTTGAACAGTTTATATAAGAAAAGATTATTTACTCCACGAGTTTTGGTAAAATTTACTTCTAAAGTGGCCTGGAGACAGAATGATTGATTACAAAGTCAACTGTTTAATGTTACTAATTTATTCAGGTTTCCTATTTCTTCCTGAATCTATTTTAAAATTTTTTCTAGAAAGTACCTATTTACATATGTTTTCTATTTATTTTTATAAAATTGTTCATAAAAATACATACAAAATACAAATGTGGAGGCCATATGCTATGTGTGTGTATATATGTACAATTTTTATGTCTCTACTATTTCTCTTTATATTAATCTGATGCCTTGATTTTATTCACCTAAAGGGCCCTGAAAATTTGTGGCTGGTAAACTCTCTTAAGTTTTTTTTTATTCAATTAGCTCATTAGTTTTAGATCTTGTGTTCAATAATTCATCAGTTTCTCATAACACCCAGTGTTCATCACATCACATGCCCGTCTTAATGCTCATCACCCACTGATTCCATCCCCCACCCATCTCCCCTCCAGCAACCTCACTTTGTTTCATATAGTTAAGTCTCTCATGGTTTTTCTCCCTTTGACTTCTTCCCATACAGTTTTCCCTCCCTTCCCCTATGATCCTCTGCGATGTTTCTTATATTCCACGTATGAGTGAAGCCATATGATAATTGTCTTCTCTGATTGACTTATTTTGCTCAGTATAGTACCCTCCAGTTCCATCCACATTGATGTAAATTGTAAATAATCATCCTTTCTGAGGGCTGAGTAATGTTCCATTGTATATATAAACCACATCTACTTTATCCATTCATCTGTTGATGGACATCTAGGCTCTTTCCATAGTTTGATTATTGTGGATGCTGTGAATGTTGGGGTGCAGGTGCACCTTTGGATCACATTTGCACATTCTTTGGGGTAAATACCTAGTATTGCAATTCCTGTGCTATAGGGGTAGTTCTATTTTTAACTTCTTGATGAACCTCCATGCTGTTTTCCAAAGTGGCTGCACCAACTTGCATTCCAACCAACAGTGTAAGAGGGTTCCCCTTTCTCCACATCCTCTCCAGCATTTGTTGTTTACTGTCTTGTTAATTTTAGTTATTCTGACTGATGTAAGGTAGTATTCTCATTGTGGTTTTGATTTGTATTTCCCTGCTGCCAAGAGATGTGGAGCATTTTTTCATGTGTCTGTTGGCCATTTGTATGTCTTCTTTGGAGAAATGTCTGTCTATGTCTTCTGCCCATTTCTTGACTGGATTCTTTGTTTTCTGGGTGGTGATTTTGATAAGTTCTTTCTAGATCCTGGGTACTAGCCCTTTATCTGATTCGTCATTTGGAAATATCTTCTCCCATTCCATAGTTTGCCTTTTAGTTTTGTTGATTGTTTCCTTGCTGTGCAGAAGCTTTTTGTCTTGATGAAGTCCCATTAGTTCACTTTTGCTTTTGTTTCTCTTGTCTTTGGAGATGTGTCTGCAAGAAGTTGCTGTGGTGGAAATCAAAGAAGTTACTACTGTCTGCATTCTTCTCTGGGATTTTATGGATTCCTGACTCCTATTTAACTCTTTCATCCACTTTGGGCTTATCTTTGTGTAAGGTGTAAAAGAATGATCAGTTTTATTCTTCTGTATGTCACTGTCCAATTTTCCCAGTACCATTTATTGAAGAGACTGCCCTTTTCCATTTGATATTCATTCCTGTTTGTCAAGAATTAGTTGACCATAGAATTGAGGGTCCTTTTCTGGGTTTTCTATTTTATTCCATTGATCTATGGGTCTATTTTTATGCCATCGTACTTTCTTGATGATTATAGTTTTGAAATATAGTTTGAAATCTGGTATTTTGATGCCATCAGTTTTGGTTTTCTTTTTCAACATTCCCCTGGCAATTCAGGGGCTTCTCTGGTTCTGTACAAATTTTAGGATTATTTGTTCCAGCTCTGTGAAAAACGTCGATGGTATTTTGATAGTGATTACATTGAATTTGCAGATTGCTCTGGGCAGCATAGAAATTTTAACAATATCGGTTCTTCAAATCCATGAGCATGGAATATTTTTCCATTTCTTTGTATCTTCCTCAATTTCTTTCATAAGTGTTCTGTAGTTTGTAGAGTACAGATCCTTTACCTCTTTGGTTAGGTTTATTTGTAGGTATCTTGTGTTTTTTGATATAGTTGTAAATGAGACTGATATCTTTTATTTCTCTTTACCTCATTGTTAGTGTGTACAGATACAACTAATTTCTGTGCCTTGATTTGATATCCTGCCACATTGCTGAATTCCTGTATGAATTCTAGAAGTTATGGGGGTAGAGTCTTTTGGGTTTTCCACATAAAATATCATGTCATCTGTGAAGAGGGGTTTGGCTTCTTCTTTGCCAATTTGAATACCTTTTATTTCTTTTTGTTGTCTGATTGCTGAGGCTAGGACTTCTAGTACTATGCTGAACAACAATGGTGAGAGTGGGCATCCCTGTCATGTTCCTGACCTTAGGGTAAATGCTCTTAGTTTTCCCCCATTGAAAATGATATTCTCTGTGGGCTTTTCACAAATGACTTTTATAATAGTGAGGTATGTTGCCTCTATCCCTACACTGTGGAGAGTTGTAATCAAGAAAGAATGCTTTGTTTTGTCAAATGCTTCTTTTGCATCTACTGAGAGGATTATATGGTTCTTGTTCTTTCTGTTAATGTAGTGTATCACATTGATTGATTTGCAGATGTTAAGCCACCCTTGCAGCCCAGGAATAAATCCTACTTGGTCACGGTGCATAATCCTTTGAATGTACTGTTGGATCCTGTTGGCTAATATCTGGTGAGGATTTTGGCGTCCATGTGCATCAGGGATATTGGTCTGTAATTCTCCTTTTTGGGAGGGTCTTTGTCTAGTTTTGGGCCCAAGGTAATGCTGGCCTCATAAAATGAGTTGGGAAGCTTTCCTTCCATTTCTATTTTTGAAACAGTTTCAGAAGAATTAGGTATTAAGTTCTTCTTTAAATGTTTGGTAGAATCCCTCTGGGAAGCCATCTGGCCCTGGAATCTTGTGTTTTGGGAGATTTTTGATGACTACTTCAATTTCCTTGCTGGTTATGGGTCTGCTCAGGTTTTCTATTTCTTCCTGTTTCAGTTTTGGTACTTTTATGTGTCTGAGAATGCATCCATTTCTTCCAGATTGCCGAATTTGTTAGCTTATAGTTGCTCATAATATGTTCCTATAATTGTTTGTATTTCTTCAGTGTTAGTTGTGATCTCTCCTCTTTCATTCATGATTTTATTTATTTGGGTCCTCTCTCTCTTTTCTTTCTGATAAGTCTGTCCAGGTGTATATCAGTCTTATTAATTCTTTGAGAGAACCAGCTTCTAGTTTCATTGATTGCTTCCAATATTCCTTTGGTTTCTATTTCATTAATGCTCTGATCTTTATTAATTGTCTTCTGCTTGGTTTAAGTTTTATTTGCTCCTCTTTCTCCAGCCCTATTAGGTATAAAGTTAGGTTGTGTATTTGAGACCTTTCTTGTTCCTTAAGAAAGGCTTGTATTTCCATGTACTTCCCTCTTAGGACCACCTTTGCTGCATCCCAAAGATTTTGAACAGTTGTGTTTTCATTTTTGATTTGTTGCCATGAATTTTTAAAGTTATTCTTCAATTTCCTGGTTAACCCATTTATTCTTTAGTAGGATGCTCATTAGCTTCCATGTGTTTGAGTTCTTTCCAAATTTCCTCTTGTGATTGAATCCAAGTTTCAAAATACTGTGGTCTGAAAATATGCAGGGAATAATCCTAATCTTTTTGTATCAGTTGAGACCTGACTTGTGACCCAGTATGTAATCTATTCTGGAGAATATTCCATGTGCAGTATGCATTCCATGTGCAGAATGTGTATTTTGTTGCTTTAGAATGGAATGCTCTGTATATATCTGTGAAGTCCAACTTGTTCAATGTGTCATTCAAAGCCCTTGTTTCCTTTTTGATCTGCTTAGATGATCTGTCATTTGTAGTGAGTGGGGTGTTAACATCCCCTACTAGAATTGTATTATTATCAATGTGTTTCTTTAATTTTGGTTATTAATTGGTTTATATAATTGCCTGCTCCCAAGTTAGGAACATAAATATTTATAATTGTTAGATCTTCTCATTGGATAGACACTTTAAGTATGATATAGTGCCCCTCTTCATACCTTACTACAGTCTTTGGTTTAAAACCCAATTTGATACAAGGATTGCTACCCCAGCTTTCTTTTGATATCCATTGGCATGATAAATGATTCTCCATCCCCTCACTCTCAATCTGGAGGTGTCTTTAGGTCTAAAATGAATCTCTTGAGACAACATTTGGATGGGTCTTGCTTTTTTATCCAATCTGATACCCTGTGTCTTTTGATGGGAATATTTAACCCATTTAAATGCAGAGTAACTATTGACAGATATGACTTTAGTGCCATTGTATTGCCTGTAAATTCCCTGTTTCTGTAGATTGTCTCTGTTTCTCTCTGGTCTGTTACTTCTGGGTTCTCTCTTTGCTTACAGGATCCCCTTTAATATTTCTTGCAGGTCTGCTTTAGTGATCACAAATTCTTTTAGTTTCTGTTTGTCCTGGAAGCTATTTATCTCTCCTTCCATTCTGAATGACAGCCCTGCTGGATAAAGTATTCTTGGCTACTTTTTTTTTTCCCCTCTCTTAGCACCCTGAATATAACATGAGAGCCCTTTTTTGCTTGCCAGGTCTCTGTGGACAGTTTGATGTTTCTACCATTGTAGGTTAAGGAGCTCTTGCCTTTAACTGCTTTTAGAAATTTCCTTTTGTCTTTGAAATTCTCAAACATCACTATTGGGGTGTTCATCTATTTTTATTGATTTTGGGGGTGTTCTCTCTACCTCTTAGACTTGAATGCCTATTTCTTTCCCCAGATTAGGAAATTTCTCAGGTATGATTTGCTAAAATATACCTTCTGGTCCTCTCTTTCTTCTTCCTCTGGGACTCCAGTAATTCTAATATTGTTTCACTTTATGGTATCACTGATTTCTCAAAGCCTCCCCCATGGTCCATAGTTATTTTTCTCTCATTTCCTTAGCTTCCTTCCTTTCTGTCATCTTATCTTCTATGTCACTGACTCTCTTCTGCCTTACTTATCCTAGCTGTTAGAGCATCCAGTTTAGTTAAACCCAGTTAAACCATTTTTAAATTTTGGCCTGATTAGATTTTATTTCTATAATGAGATCCTCTAGTGTCTTTTATGCTTTTTCAAGCACAGCTAGTAACTTTATAATCATTATCCTAAATTCCACCCCTAACATTTTACTTATACCCATATTGATTAGATCTGTGGCAGAGAGTATTATCTCTGATTCTTTCTTTTGTTATGAATTCCTCCTTCTAGTCATTTTGCCCAGAGAAGAATGAACAAGAGAACAAAATCAAAAATATCAACCATCACCCAAGTAAAGTGCACACTAGACAAATTTGAAGACATCTGAAACCAGAAAAAGAAAAGAAAAGTTAGAGACAAAAAGGGGGAGGAGATAATATAATCTCCCAGGTGGACAAAACAGGGTGGTCCACTTGGTCCTAGGTGCATTTTGGTATGTTTGTTAGAAGACACTAAATCCCAAAATTCTAAAGAAAGCAAACCTTATATTCTAAGGTTTATATTCAAAATTGAATACAGTGAAAAGAAGCCAAAAATGAAGAATATATCTATAAAATGTAAATGTAAAAAGTGAAAATTTTAAAAAAAACTTAAAAACAAAGAGGTAATAAAATAAGAAACTAGTTGAAAAGGAAAAAGAAAATGAAAATTTAAAATTTAAGGGAAAGGAATCATGAGGAAAAAAAACTCAAATTCTATATACTGCTTTCCCCTAGCACTAGAGTTTTGCAGTCCTGTGTGCTCTGTAAACTTGTTCACCTATTGTTCCAGCTGGTCTTCTGTGGGAGGGGCCTGCTGTGCTGATTCTCAGGTGTCTTTGCCTAGGCAGAGTTGCACTATTCCTTGCCGGGGTCCAGGTTCAGTGTGAGCTGCTTCAGGTTCTTCTATATGGCTTTTGTTCCCTGAAGGCTTTCCATGCCACTTCAGAGGATGAAAATAAAGATGACCTTCCTCCTTCCCCCCACCCAACTCCGCCAATCTCCAGCCCTAGGCCTGAAAGATCTTGGCTGCCTTTCTTCAGTAAATCCTCAGGGAAAATAGTCTTCCCTTTTGTGTTCACTCTTGTGTGCACCAAATTCTGTGGACTCCTTTGGTGAACACCAGTGCAGATCCTCCTGGGGAAAGGTGGAGGGTCACCAGGTTTCTGCCCTTTGCAGGGCCCCCACACAGAGAGTAGTCACCTGACCCTGCCACTATTTGCAGTTTATGGCAAACACAGCTGAGACCCCACTCCCAGGCTCACTGACCACAGCCAGTTTCCCCGCTCCAGTGCTTGGGAACTCTGCTGGCTCAGGAACCCCCATTCTTTCTGTTACCCTGGGGATCCCGCTAGGATTCTGCCTCACTTTGCCTCCTGAGCACCTTTCAGACAAACCTTTCTCTCACTGGAGCATTTTCTAAAAGTTCCAATTTTCTGCTCAGGGGCTATATCACTTTCTGGAAGTCAGCTTAATGTAGGCTCCTTCCCCACACACCCCCACCAGTTATCTTTCAATATATCCCTTCTGAATCATCTCTCTGTACCTCCTACCTTGTAAAAAGTGGTCACTTTTCTATTCGTAGAATTCTAGCAGTTCTCTTTCATCTCAGGTTGATTTCATAGGTGTACAGATGATTTGATAGTTATCTAGCTAAATTCAAAGGACCAGGTGAAATGAGGTCCACTACTCTTCTGCCATCTTGCCTCCCTTCTCCAAGTCTTTATTATTTGAAAATGTTTTTAATTTTTACTTCACTCTTGAATGAGAGTTTAGCGGGTATAAAACTTTAGGTTAACAGTTATTTTTCCCTCGGCACTTTGAATTATAACTGGACACAAAATACCAATTTCCCAGACTATGATCTAGCTTACAGCCATCCTACCACGTAACAACACACAGTCACACATACACACACGCATGCATGCACATGTGCCCAGAGAGGTGCCGTAGTCAAATATGTAAACACTGAATTCTATCTTGCAGACTCATGATGGATATTTGTATAATTAAAGCCCCTGCTTCACCTGCTATTAAAGAACTGTTTCCCGTGTTTAGCTCAGTGTTTCTTACCAGAGCTTTCTCTCTTTCTTCTTTTTTGAGGGGGACCTCTCACCATGATGGGGAGACCAGTTCAAGAGATACTACAGTACACTGATTTAAATACTATCTACAAATAATCACAAACATATTCATAAGGTCTCATCCTGCTCTTACTTACCCTACCTTATTGTTTTAGGTTTCTATTACTGTGTAACAAGTTACCACAAATTTAGCAACTTAAAGCCACAACTGTTTATTACCTCACAGTCCTGTAAGTCAGAAGTCTGGGCTCAGCTTATCTGGGTTCTCTGCTCCTGGTCTAAGAGGCTGAGATCAAGGTATTAGCTGACCTGTGTCTTCATCTAGGCTTGTCTAGAAGAAAGACTGTTTATAAGATCATGAGGGTTGTTGGCAGAATCAGTTCTCTGCTGGTTGTTGGCTGAAGACCACTCTTAGCCACTACAGACTGTTCTCTGGTCCTTGTCATGTGGTCCTCTCCATCAGCAAAGCCAGTAATGGGGACTCTCCCATGCATCAAATCTGTCTCAATATCTCAATACTTTTCATCTCTCTGACTTCAAAAAGTGCCCAGTCTTTTTTAAAGGGCCCTCCCGATTGGGTCTGGCCCACCCAGATTAATTTCTTTTGTATTAGGTCAAAGTCCATTGATTGGTAATTCCCAAATATGGGTGTCCCATCCATCATGTTCACAAGCCCCACCCACACTGTGGAGGGGGTTATATGGCATGGGTGGGGAAGGGAGAAACTGGAAGGGTCATCTCAGAATTCTCCCTACCACATTTATTATTCATCTTTGCCAGCCTGTGAGTATCTACATCACACACGCAAATGAGGAGTTTCACTTTCCTTTTATTTCAGAAAAGTCCACTATAGTATAATTCCCAGGTTTTCTTCCAAAACAATAACTAGTATGGCCTGGACACTGATATTTCAATCTAGTGTTCATAGAATATTTTGACTCACTCACAAGCTTGGAGTGTATTCCACTTTTACAGCATTGGTGTTTCACATGGAGTGGAATTACTTCAAGAACCAGCCAGTCATTCATTACCTCATTTATTGGTGTCCTGAATACAAAGGTAATGTGTTGGCTTCTGTGTGCAAAAATCTTTATTAAAAACAGATACTACATGTACATCCTTATTAACCACAAGAAAATAAATGGACTATAGAGGAGCTGTTGAAGCAGAAGAAAGAGTCGCTGCCTCTGTTGGTGGTTCCCAAAGTCAGAAGAGGCTTCACGGAATAAATTTTATGTGAATGAGTTTTTAAAGCCTGAGTAACATGGCAAGGAAATAAGGAAAGAACAATTACCAGGCAAAGAGTAAATCTGAGAATGTGTGAAACAAAATGAATATTCCATTTCATTTCTGAGTATTTCAGGGAATAAGTATGTTAAATGGACCTGGAAAGGCTGGCAGGAGCTGGACACGTCATTGGGAAATTTAGATTTCATCCTGTAAACGAGAAGAAAAAGGAAATAGCTATGCAGGAGAATGAAATGATCAGATCTGTGTTTCAGAGACATACCTTTACTGGCAACTGTAAGAGAGAAGCTGAATACAGGGAGACAAGGGCCATATGTAGGCCAGTGCAACCAGAGTGAAGAAGGGAGAATGGAGAGTCAATAAGAGAATTTAGGCTGTGACTGACTGGATTTGGGCTTCTGCAGGTGCAAGAACAAGCAGGGTGGCCCAAGGTGCATAGGTGAGGAACCACATCAGGGATGATGGCAGTTTGCCAAAAAAGCATGTGCAGATGCTGAAGATGAAAGAAGAGCTCTTTTCTTTCTACTCTGTTAGGGGTACCATAAAGTTGGGACAGAAAGGTTAAGTAAGTTGCTTGTGATCACACAGCAAATTTTGGTCTTTGTTTCCAATCTAGTAACCTAATCCTATTCCTTCTTTGTAAGTGTTTAAGGGAATCATCTCCAGAAATAAAAGATTAGAGATATAGATGTGGATAAGGATATGGATATGGATATAGATAGAGTACATGTATATATAATATACACTTTTGCTTTTGATATATTTTATGTGTAATATGTAATCATATACACATTACATATTTATAGGCACACACATACAGATCTTACTTCCCACTCAACCAAGCTACGAGTAAATCTTGGCCTAACTTTGCCATAGCAGTACCTAAAAATGAAATTAATAATACTGTATTCTGAAGCTGGAGATTCTTAGAGCCTCATATGGAGATGCTTGAGGCCCTGTCAAAATCCAGTTTGTTCACTCTTGGGCATTAGAGGAGATGAAAACTTCATATATATCACAAATTTCATATATATCACAAATTTACTATTCAAAACAGTTAGATTCCCTGCAGTTACAAGGCTCATGTCCCAGCAGAATTGTCTCTGGCACTTCCTTCCTAGCACAGAGTTAAAACACACACTGCTTAGAGGGGCTTACGCCTGGACTCCAGGGCCATCCCTTCTTAGTATAAAACCCTGTGATGTTGCTAGGGAGAGTTAAAAAGTTCCTCTTGATTCAAGTATTGCTCTACTGATGGAGTTGTTTTTCTCTCCTTGACTTTAGGCAGCCCTGCTTTCAAGGGCCATTTTAAAACTCAATGAATAATGCCACTTGGATAGAAAGCCATATACCGTGCAAGGTTCCATGGGACAGTAGCTGCAGTTTGTATGCTCCATTTACTTCTTTCCTGCTTTCCTCCTCTTTGAAGAACTTTCGCAGCGGAAGTAGCAGACCTAGTCCATTTAACTTTCATTAGCAATGAATAATAGTGTTGGCTGCATGGTACCGGCAGCCTTTGGTGAACAGAACTGACTTATTTCCCTATTAAACCCCACTGCAAGGGAGGCAAGGCAAAACTAGATGTCCCTTCTAACTGACCTGTTTCGCCAAACTGGACCACTCTTACTCCATATCGCCAGTTACATAATCTTGGCTTCTAGTTGGTGTCCCTGCCTTACTCCTGAATATCCTCCTACCTTTTTGAAAGCAAAGTTAACCATCTCTGTCATTTTTCGATTCTCAACCTTTTCCAACTTGCATAAGTTTATGAATAAAACACTGTACTACCGCTGTTAAAGACTGGGGTCATCTTTTTCTCATACCCCTCCTTAAACACTCAATGGAAAAATAGTTTCCAGATCATGATGAACATGTCTCTTAAATTTCCCACAACTGTTTCCTCATTTTTATTATCATATCACCCTCACATTGATACGTGTCTCATCTCAGTTACATTGAGGCAATAATGAGCCCCATTAAAGGACTCCTGTACGTGACCAGTAAAGACCTTTCTACCTGTGGTGACATCTTCCCTTTCTACCTAAGACCTATTATTGTGGATGATCATGGTCCACACAAATGACTTATCAAACTTCCCAGTTTCCTTAACCTCCTCAGTTTCCTTGGCCTTCACTTCCATTCATCACCAGCCATCCATTCCAACACTTATACCCTAGATCTAGTTAAAATATCACAAGCTCTCCAGCTTTCTTTACAGTCAACTGTTTGATACCCAACTCTTTATTTCCATCACTCTGTTCTCTGATTACTTTGGGACATTTGGTCACTCAACCCCTCTCTTATTCCTAAATATCACTCCTCCCACATGCCCTCAATCCTGGGAATCCAATCTTGGAAATTTGTAGCCTCTTTCTCTCCCACATGCCATGGCTCTCACTGACATTTAGCCAGTCCACAAATCCGCCACCCTCTCCTCCTTCCCTGCCAGTCTTCCTCCTTTTATCTCACTTGTCTTACCTGATCTGCCCACTTTCAGATCAGGTAAGTGGGCAGCCATATGTATGGACCACCTCCTCAGCACTACTACATTCCTCAAATGCAAGACCTTTGTGTGTCTGTCATTTGCATGAGTCAGATCCTTCAGTTCATCCCAGATGCCTTTGGAATAAGTCCAAGCTCTGGCCAGGAGTTTTATCTCACAACATGACCCACACCAGAACCCAAACATACTGAGCAGCCCACAGTCCCCAAAGGGACCTGTGCATTCTGTGAAGTTCAACCCCTTGTCCATGGTACTCTCTCTCCCTGGAATGTTCTTCCCACATTTTCTTTACCTGGCAGATGTCTGCCTGTATGTTGAGATTCATTTAAAGCATTGCACCCTCTGGGATGTCATCTCTACCTGTCCATCAGGCTCCTCCCCACCATCATAGCTCTTCTCTTTATTCATTCATTAGGATGAGCCTTTGGGGACTCTCACTATAGCACTTCCTATCTTATGGTTGTCTACTTGAAACATAAACACTGTGACTCTTAAGGTTAGAGACCTAAGGCCCCAGCACTTAAGGGTGGTGGCTGTGCCATCAGCACTCAGCTCAGAGTCAGTGCTCAGTGAGTGTTTTTGAGTGAGTGTACAACATTCCCCTTCTCCTGAGTCATTGCCTCCTTCATTAATGACACTCCTGATTTTTTCCCATTGTGGAACTGCTGCCAGTTTACATAATTGCCAACTAAATAGTCCCTTTAATTAGCTACTCTTTTTATTTCAATAAGTTCAATTCATGGAAGTTCTTTTTATAAAAGATCTGCCTCGTATTTTTCCTGAAGCAAAATGGAACATAATAAATAAAGTATCTTCTTTCTATAAAAGGCATGTTGAGTAACAGTGCAAACTAAAATAAACAAATTCCCCCACAGTTGTAATACCAGTCCTAATATCTCTCTGGAAAACTGAAGTTGTCAGGCCTACGTCAGTGGTTCTCAACAAGGGTGATTTTTCCCCCCAGGGGACATTGGTCAATATCTGGAGCTATTTTTGGTTGTCACAACTAGGTATTACTGGCATCTGTTGGGTAGACACCCACTAACATCCACTGCTATTATTAAGAATGCCAAGACAAAAATAAAGAATTATTAAATTGGGGATGAATAATAGGTTATGAATCATTGGACTAAATATTTAAGCCACAGAAAAAGATTTAGATTTGATTTAAGGAATATTTTCCTAACAATGAGAGAATTTAAAGTTAAAAATGGATTGTTACTCAGAGAACTGTGGCTCTTCATTCTGGGTGCCCAGCAAAGTAAACTGGGAAGCTTAAACCATGACCAGTTCCCAGCTCCACCCCCCAAGGAAATCTGATTTAAATAGTCAAGAATGGGATTCACTTACAGGTATTTTTGTGAAAGCTCCCCAGGTTATTCTAACGAGAGCCAGAGCTGCGTACCAATGGCCCAAAGCAAAAAATAAGAGTCCCAACAATATGTGCTTAAGCAAAACTTTTACTTTGTGTTGGAAAGTTTACTTTTATGTGAAGTTTACTTTTAACCAAAAGGAGGCTTGATGCTGTAGGAGTACTGCATATAACACTCCAGCTTATACCCAGGTGTTGGGCCTTGCACAGCTTTCTTCCTGCCCTTGCTGCCCAAGTGTAAGAGATCTAACATTTGCCCAAAGTACACCCAAGAATGGAATCCAATGCTATAAAGTAAAGGTGACCTGAAGAACTTAACTTCTCTGACCCTGGGGACACCAGGAGTTCCTTTGTTTAGGACAGTCTTATGTTTAGGTGAAGATAAGGAGCCATTTATGGATTCGTTGGTCCAAGCCTGTGTTTGTAGATTCACAGTTCTCTAGGGAGACTTCCCAGGTGTAGTCTGAAACCACACCCCATATGTGGAGGGCAGGGAGAGAGGAAGAAAGAGGCATGCCATTCCAGGTTGGTAGGTGGCAGTTTTAACAGTAACAAAGGGAACTTACATATGAGGCTTGTCTTGGGCAGCAGCAAGATGAATGGATCCCCATACCTACCCTCTAAATCTTAAAAGGTGACGAAGAGGCCCTAAATGGGTTTAGTCATATGTACCATGCAGCTGTTTTCAACATCACATCACCATTTCGAGGCTGTCCTTGGAGCAGCCTCTGGCAGTAAGAAAGCCTCTGGCAGTAAGTAAGAAACCCACATCCCAAGGATGGGGGTGTGTTGCAGAAAAGAGCTGTGTCTGGGTCCAGCTCACAGGTCAATCAGTGTTGTTTGTTTGTTTGTTTGTTTTTTAAGAGTTTCTAATTTTATTTATATGAGAGAGAGAGAGACTGGGGACAGGCAGAGGGTGAGGGAGAGAGAATGTCAAGCGGACTTCTCGCTGAGTGCAGTGCCCATCATGAGGCTCAATCCCAGGACCCTGAGATCATGACCTGAACCAAAATCAAGAGTCAGATGTTAACCAATTGACCATCCAGGGGTCCCTCGAGCAGCGGTCTTTCTTTATAGTGTTCACCAACAATGTTTCAGTTGCTTTTAGATGCCCATGAGCAAAAAGAGGGTGAAGTGGGAAATGGCCAGACTTTAGACCCTAAAAATTTTCAGGGAATGCTCCTTCATTTGCCACATTGGTTTTCTTTCACAGGTGAAGTAGGATAAAAAAGATAAAATTCCCCAAACAGAGAGGGCTTAGAGCAGTAATGCATCTTTTCAAAAAATCTTTTGCAGAATCAGTTCAGACATTTCTCTTTTGGCCAATAGCCAAGCTATTTCTCTGGATAGAAAGACAGAGGGAACATTACCAGTAGGAAGCTATAGCTTTGTCTGAGCTGTAGGTATTTGAACCAGGCCTTATGGATTAGTACAAACAGCTGTGGAATTATTGGTCATTATGGGCCAGATGAAATGAGGTAGGGAATTTGAAAAAAGTACAATAATTAGAAAGTCAAAAGGAGAAAGAGTCATTATGGGCCAGATGAAATGAGGTAGGGAATTTGAAAAAAGTACAATAATTAGAAAGTCAAAAGGATAGATGATCCCCAACTTATGATGACTGGACTTAGCAATTTTCAACTTCATGACAGCGTGAAAGGTGATATGCATTCGGTAGAGACTATACTTCAAATTTTTTATTTTGATCTTTTCTTGGGCTAGGGAATGGGTGTGATATACTTTCATGATGCTTAGCTTATCTGGTGATGCTACAACTCCCAACCAGGTGATCATGATGGTCAACAACCAATGCACTTACAACTATTCTGTACCTGTACAATCATTCTGTTTCCACTTTCAGTATAGTATTCAATTGATTACATGAGATATGCAAAAAAAAGGTTTGTATTAGATGATTTTTCCCAACTGCAAACTAATGTGTTTTGAGCATGTGTAAGGCAGGCTAGCTAAGCTATGATGTTTATATTAGATGCATTGCATGTATTTTCAACTTCTGATATTTTTAATTTAAAATGGATTTATGAGGATGTAATTCCATTGTAAGTTGAAGATCTGTAGTGGATGTGGCAGACAGAGTCTGGATAGAGCAGAATGGAAGGAAAGAATACAGTTTAATTTAACATGGAATGAGCCTTCTTTTCCCATTTGACAATTGAAGATGCAGAGCCTCAGCGAGGTTGTTCATGAGATTCAAGAATTTGGATGTGCAGAACTAGAAATAAAAACCAAGTCCATTGTCACACCAAAGGTTCTTCAGGAGCTTCAAGTAAGCCAGGTCAACAGAAGCAGCCAGGAGAAACACCCTTGACTCACCAGTACAAGGAGCTTGCTCATGAATAGACAGACTTTTACATTTTCAGAGCTGCTCACTGGCTCTTAGAAGAACCTCACATAGCTGGGGGCTTACGTGGACTCCCGGATCTATGGAATGGAAGGAAGGGCCTAGTAGGGAGAGCTTGATGGGGAGAGAAGGAAAAACTCAAGCATTGCTACTGAGTTTCGCAGTGAGTTTTGCTAAGCTGACTTTGGTGTCCAGTGTAGGCTGCTATAACCAGAAATACTCTTGTTTTAATAAAGGTGATTAAGTTTTTCATTTTGAAAATAATATATACTCATTACAGGAAGTATGGAAAATACAGAAAAAGAAATAGGGGGAAACAATCCTACTTGGAAAGACAACTGCTATTAAAACTGATTGTAGGGGCGCCTGGGTGGCTCAGTGGGTTAAGCCTCTGCCTTCAGCTCAGGTCATGATCTCAGGATCTTGGGATCAAGTCCCGCATCGGGCTCTCTGCTCAGCAGGGAGCCTGTTTCCTCCTCTCTCTCTCTCTGCCTGTCTCTGCCTACTTGTGATCTCTCTTTGTCAAATAAATAAATAAAATCTTTAAAAAAAAAGATTGTAATTCTTTCCAGTTTTTTATTCATGTAATTTATATTCTTTTGATCATGAATTAAATGTTAAGAATAGGATGCTCTTGCAATGGCCACGGTCGCCAAACTATGGAAAGAACCAAGGTGCCCTTCAACAGACGAATGGATAAGGAAGATGTGGTCCATATACACTATGGAGTATTATGCATCTATCAGAAAGGATGAATACCCAACTTTTGTAGCAACATGGACGGGACTGGAAGAGATTATGCTGAGTGAAATAAGTCAAGCAGAGAGAGTCAATTATCATATGGTTTCACTTATTTGTGGAGCATAACAAATATCATGGAGGACAAGGGGTGTTAGAGAGGAGAAGGGAGTTGGGGTAAATTGGAAGGGGAGGTAAATCACAGGAGACTATGGACTCTGAAAAACAATCTGAGGGGTTTGAAGTGGCGGGGGGTGGGAGGTTGGGGTACCAGGTGGTGGGTATTATAGAGGGCACGGATTGCATGGAGCACTGGGTGTGGTGAAAAAATAATGAATACTGTTTCTGAAAATAAATAAATTGAAAAAATTAAAAAATAAAATAAAAGAATAAGATGCTCTTATCACTTAACATTGTAAAACAAGCATTTTCTATCTTTTGTTCAACATTATAATATTATAGCTATATATATACACCAAACATAAATTATTATAATTTAGAAAATTATAAACTATTCTATCATATACATTTACTACAATGTACCTAGCCTATTGTTGACATTTAGGTTAGGATATTGATTACAGTACACTTCAGAATGGAGTTACTGGTTCAAATATCTAGAAGTTTTAAGGATCTGAGACAGTTACTGGGGCTGGATTCTGGCTTAGGTAGGCCTTCTTAGAGAAGTACCTCTTCCTGGTTTGATCCTCAAATTTGCCTGTCCATAAGTTTTGTTAGTACATGAAATGATTGATACTTAGGAATTGAACTATTCTAATGTATTAAGGAAATTAGAAGCACTACATGGAGGTACGGAGGTCATTAGTGCTGTTTGTCAAATATTTCTGCTCCCCGCCTCCCAGACACATTATAGGATCCTAAGTCCTCCCTGTAGTTGGCTGAGCCATGTGTCTAGTCTTGATGAGGAGTTGGGTTTGGAAGTGAACACTTATTTGCAGGGCCAAGACCCCCCAGAGTCCCCTTTCCTCTGTCACTGTGGCTGGCAACTTTTGAGAAGGTGTCTGCTCATCAGACTGGCTCCTTGAGTGGTTACTAGCAGAGCCCTCAGCCAACCCTCAATGTCAGTGTGAACAAGGAACAAAACTTTACCATCAAAAGTCACTGAAACTTGAAATTTGGTTGTTACTGCAGCATGACTTAGCCTGTTGTCATGGTACAAAGGAGACTTTAACATTAGTGTATTTAACATACTTAATCTCTGTAATTAGAAATCAACGAAAGTTAAAAGATTGCTATTAGAAATTAATCACGGTATGAACCATGAGAGACTATGGACTCTGAAAAACAATCTGAGGGGTTTGAAGTGGCGGGGGGGTGGTGGGAGGTTGGGGTACCAGGTGGTGGGTATTATAGAGGGCACAGCTTGCATGGAGCACTGGGTGTGGTGAAAAAATAATGAATACTGTTTTTCTGAAAATAAATAAATTGGGAAAAAATATAAAAAAAAAAAAAGAAAAGAAATTAATCACGGTAAAAGGAAATAATTATATATTTCAGCTGTTATACAACCCTTGATTAAGGGTACTGTGATGTTCAATATTATTAATACTCCCTTCTCCCAGGTAGTCTGAGCTAGGCAAAGCCAACATGTACCTTCTCCTTTTCTGCACTTTTTGTTTGTTTATTAAGCTTTTATTTTAATTCCAGTATGGTTAACATACAGTGTTATATTATTTTTGGGTGTGCAATATAGTGAATCAACAGCTCTATAGATCACATGGTACTCGTCATGGTTAAGTGCTTTCCTTAATCCCTAACACTTATTTCCCCCATCCTCCAACACACCTCCCCTCTGGTAACCATCAGTTTGTTCTCTATAGTTAAGAATCTGTTTCTTGGTTTGTCTCTGTTTTTTAGTTATAGTTAAGAATCTGTTTCTGGTTTGTCTCTTTTTTTCACTTTGCTCGTTAGTTTTGTTTCTTAAATGCCACATATGAGTGAAGCCATATGTCTTTCTATGACTTATTTCACCTAGTGTTACACTCTTTAGCTCCATCCATGTTATTGTAAATGGCACGATTTCATTCTTTTTTTTTTTATCTTCTTTATCCATTCATCTACCAATGGACAGGTGGGCTGTTTCCATAATTTGGATATTGTAAATAATGCTGCAGTAAACATAGGGGTGGATATAGCCTCTTGAATTAGTGTTTTGGGGGTTGGTTGGTTGGTTGGTTTTTGCATAAATACACAGTAGGGCCATTACTGGATTATAAGGTAGTTCTATTTTTTTAAGATTTTATTTATTTATTTGACACACAGAGAGAGATTACAAGTAGGCAGAGAGGCAGGCAGAGAGAGAGAGAGAGAAGCAGGCTCCCTGCTGAGCAGAGCACTTGATCCCAGGACCCTGAGATCATGGCCTGAGCCAAAGGCGGAGGCTTAACCCACTGAGCCACCCAGGCCCCCAAGGTAGTTCTATTTTTAACTTCCAAGGAATCTCCATCCTGTTTTCCACAGTGGCTCCACCAAGTTTGCATTCCCACCAATCGTACCCAAGTGTTCCTTTTTCTCCATGTCCTTGTCAATACTTGTTTCTTGTGCTGTTTATTTTAACCATTCTAATATGTGTGAGATGATATATTGTAGTTTTGATTTGTACTTCCCTAATGATGAGTGGTGTTGAACGTCTTTTTTTGTGTCTGTTGGCCATCAGAATGTCTCCTTTGGAGAAATGTCAATCCATTTTTAATTGGATTATCTGGTTTTTGGGTGTTGTGTTTCATGAGTTCTTTATATATCTTGGATACTGACCCTTTATCAGAAATGTCATTTGCAAAGATCTTCTCCCATTCTTAGGTTGCCTTTTAGTTTTGTGGACTGTTTCCTTTGCTGTGCAGAAGCCTTTTATTTTGGTGTAGTCCCAATACTTTATTTTTGCTTTTATTTCCCTTGCCTCAGGAGACACGTCTAGAAAAATGTTGCTATAGCTGATGTCAGAGAAATTACTATCAGCGCTCTGTTCCAGGATTTTTATGGTTTTGGGTCTCACACTTAGGTCTCTCATTCATTTTTTATTTATTTCTGTGAATGGTATAAGAAAGTGGTCCAGTTTCATTCTTTTACATGTAGCTGTCCAGTTTTCATACCACCATTTGTTGAAGAGACTGTTTTTTTCCCACTGCGTATTCTTTCCTCCTTCATCAAAGATTAATTGACCATATAATTGTGGGTTAATTTCTGGGTTTTCTATTCTGTTCCATTGATCTGTGTGTCTATTTTTGTGCCATACTGTTTTGATCACTACAGCTTTGTAGTATGACATGAAGTCTGGAGATAGTTCATCTTTAGTTTTGTTTTTCTTTTTTAAGATTGCTGTGGCTATTCAGGGTCTTTTGTGGTTCCATACAAATTTAAGGATTGTTTGCTCCAGTTCTGTGAAAAATGCTATTGGTATTTTGATAGGGATTGTATTAAATCTGTAACTTGCTTTGGGTAATATAGACAGTTTAACAATATTTGTTCTTCCAATCCATAAGCATGGAATGTCTTTCCATTTTTTTGTGCCTTCTTCAGTTTCTTCCATCAGTATGTTTTATACTTTTTAGAGTACAGATCTTTCACCTCTGTGGTTAAGTCCGTTTCTAGGTACTTGATTATTTTTTGGTGCAATTGTAAATGGGTTGTTTTATTAATTTCTTTTTCTGCTGCTTCATTATTAATATATAGAGATGTAACAGTTTACTGTACATTTGTTTTGTATCCTGAGACTTTACTGAATTCATTTATCAGTTCTGGCAGTATTTTGGTGGTCTTTTGGATTTCTGTATAGAGCATCATGTCATCTGAAAATAATTTGCAAATAAGTTTGACTTCTTCTTTACCTACTTAGATGCCTTTTGTTCCTTTTTCTTATCTGATGGCTGTAGTTAGGACTCCAGTACTATGTTGAATAAAAGTGGTGAGAGTGGACATTTTGTTTTGTTCTTGACCTTCAGGGAAAAGCTCTCCATTTTCTCCATGAAGTATGATGTTCACTGAGAGCTTTTCATATACGTTGAGGTATATACTGTCTAACCCTACTTTGTTGAGGGATTTTTATCATGAATGGATATTGTTCTTTGTCAAATGCTTTTTCTGCATCTATTGAAATGATCATATGGCTTTTGCCCTTTCTCTTAATGATATGAAATATCATTCTGATTGATTTGTTAATATTGAATCACCTTTGCATCCTGGGAATACATCCCACTTTATAGTGCTTTATGATTTTTTTTTAATGTGTTGTTGGATTCAGTTTGCTGGTATTTTGCAACCTCAATGCGTATCAGCTCTTTTTTAAATGCTTGGTAGAATTCCTCTATATTCCCATCTGGTCCTGGACTTTTGTTTATTGGGAGTTTTTTGATTACTGATTCAGTTGCCTTCCTAGTGATTGGTCTGTTCAAATTTTCTGTTTCTTCCTGCTTCAGTTTTGATGGGTTATCTTTCTGGGAATTTATTAGTTTCTTCCTGGTTGCCCAATTTGTTGCCATAAAATTTTTCATAGTATTTTCTTATAGCTGTTTATATTTCTGTGGTGTTTCTCTAATTTGTTATTTTGTTTGAGTCCTCTCTTTCTCTCTCTGTTTCTCTCTCTCTCTCTCTGATGAGTTTGGCTAGAGGTTTATTAATTGTATTTTTTTACCCCAAAGAACCAGCTCCTGGTTTCATTGATCTGTTCTATTGGGGTTTTTTTTACTTTTTTATTTTTTATTTTTATTTATTTATTTTTTTAGTTTCTATACCATTTGTTTCTGCTCTAATCTTTATTTCCTTCTTTCTGCTGTCATTGAGTTTTATTTGATCTTCTTTTTCTAGCTCCTTTAGGTATAAAGTTAGGTTGTTTATTCTTTCTACACTTTTCATTGTTCACTATGCCACCTTCTGATGGTTACAATCTTTCTTTAATTGTTGCTGCCTTTTTTTTAAAAGTCATACAGTTATTTAAAAAATGAACAGTTTAGAATCAAATGAAAAAGATCTGCTTTCTCTCCTCTAGCCTACTAGCCTACTTAATTTAACTTACCTGTTTCTTTTTAATGACAACAGAGTTTTCTATTTCAAAGATTTACTATCCTTAATTTAACTGGTCATGCAGCTGTTTAAAAAATGAACAGTTTAAGAATCAAATGCAAAAGATGTTTTCTCTCCTCCCTACTAACCTACTTCCTAAGGCTAAGTTTGGAGCCTACCCCTCCAGGCATTTTCTTTGCAGTTCCAAGTACAAATGAAATCCACTCTTCATATTGTTATACATCTTGCTTTTTTACTTTGTTTTTAAAGTAGCTATTCATGTTGGTACATATTTACCTGTTTATTTTTAATGACAACAGAGTTTTCTATTTGAGAGATTTACTTTCCTTAGTTTAACTGGTTGCTGTTGATAGATATTTTTGGTCTTTTCAGTCTTTTGCTATTGTTAATTCGCACAAGTGTGCAAGTTAATCCAGAGGGAGAATTCCTAAAATTGGGATTCTGAGTTGCAGGGGATTTGCAGCTTAAATGCCAGTAAATATTGCCAATTCCTTTCCCAAAGGTTGAATCAATTGAATGGGATTGTACATCAATAGTGTGAGATTTCTTTTTCCACTGTCAAGAATACAGGGTACTATGAAACATTTTTAAATCTCAGCCATTATAATCAAGAAAAAGAGGTATTTTGTTATGGTTTAAAGTGCATTTCCTTAATTACAGATGACTTTATGCTTGTTCTTTCTTTAAATATGTTAATACCTTTAGTATAATGGGACCTAAGTGGATTCTTTCTCTTTAAGGTGAGCTGTTTTTATTCTTCGAGTCTTGGAGAATAGTCTTATTTTTAAGCATCAAAAAAAATGCCTCAGTGTAGTTATTATTCATTTACTGAATAAACAGGGCTCATAGCATTTCTAAGACCTTGATATATATATATATATATATATATATATATATATATTGCCACTGGGATGTTTTATAATGACTTCATCCAAGGCAGATGGGCTGGGAATTGGCCAGCCCTTTCACCTCTCAGTTAAAAACTGAGAAGTGAAAATAAAATAAAATAATAAAATAAATTAAATAAAATAAATGAAAATATTTATTTTTATAATGATTTTTATAAAAATAAAGTTTATTTTTATAAAAATATAAATATTTATTTTTATAAAAATTATAAAAATAAAAATAAAATATTGTATTATTTATCAAAATAATAAAATATTATCTGATCAATAGCAAATAATATTGATGTGACATATTGTTTAATTACAGCAATTCAGCTTTGTGTCCTTGCCCACTGATGTACTGGAAATTGAAGTGAAGGACAAGTTTGCTAAGAGCCGCCCCATCATCAAGCGCTTCTTGGGAAAGCTGTCGATGCCCGTCCAAAGACTCCTGGAAAGACACGCCATAGGGTAAACCTGTGCCTGAGACCTCAGTATCACTAAGTCTTCAGTGAGCAGGCGAGGGGACACCTCCAAGCTGCAACAATGTAGTCTCGTGGGGACTCAGACTAAAATGGTGGTATTGAACTTCCTTGGCTTCTCCCATTAATTATCTTGCTCGAGACACAGCATTGAGTTACACCAACGTTTCCCTTTCCTCTTGTTTATGTACCACTGGGTATTTCTGCAGAAGAGTAGAAAAATCCCAAGTTGTATATACTGAAAGGAGCCCTTCATGGGGTATTTTTCTCTACAGGTAGAAATTAAAATTTCTTTTGCTATCGAGAATATTATTTCTGCTTGTGTAAAGAATTTAATCATTTGGGACATTTCTATAACAAGATGAAATGCTGGGTTACTAGTGTAGAGAGATTTAGAAGATGTTAGTATTTGTAGAAAATGCTAGATAGTATGTATGAAATTTTAAATCATGAATTCTCATGGACAACAGCAATTAGGTCACTTGCAGAATTCAGTTATATTTAAGAATGTTTCTCTTTGTATCTTTCATTTTCATGTCCTCTCATGATTCTCATTAAAACAGACTCTTAGCAGATGAGATATTTATATATAGTATATATTTCCCTAGTTAACAGCAACTATATTTGAAAATGCTAGGTAGAGTTCTTGGGACATAAATGTATGCTATGCTGTGCTGTGCCACTGCAGCCCTTAGAATGATATTGAAGGAATGAGGAGAATGTGCAGAATTTCCAAGTGTCTTCATTTAAAGCTTTTTGGATTTTCAGGACTTTGGAATCACAAATGATTATCATAATTTAATTAGCGCATTGTAGCCTGTGTGCGTCTGCGTGCGTACTGGCGTGCCATTAACTCTCAAGCCAAAGGGAGAGACATTTATGGAGCTACAGCCATGTCCTTGTGTCAGACACAGTGTTGGGTGCTTTCTGTTTATGGTTGTGAGGATTAAACAAACAAACAAATGTACATTAAGAATGCAAAGCAGTCCCTGGCACATAGGGACTAAAAGACTCTAGATCATTCATTTTTATAAAAAATAGCAGAATCATGGCTTGTAAAATAAAGGCAACTCAGAAGGCACCCTCATTTCCTTTGCCTATAACAACCCATCCCTAGGCTAGTTCTCCGCCTCCCCTGAGTCCTATAGCTGGACCACCTCAGCTTCACGTGGGATAGCCGTGGCTTCCTTGAACTTTTTAGAGTAGTCCTGCCTTATGCCTCTAGCTGGATGTAAGCTATTTAAAGGCAGGCCTATGCTTTACAAGCTCTGTATCAACTGTGACACTTTTCACGTGGCACAGGCTCCGAAAAATATTTGTTAATGAAGTGAGTGAGGAACAGAAGAAAGAAAAGCCTGGAACAAAGAGCAAACTTAATTTTTGTCTCACTGCCTGGTTGTCTTATGCCTAAAGACATGTCTTTATGCCCTGATTTCAACTAGGTTTTTGGGTTCAAGATCTCTTTCCTGTGGTCATAGTAGATTTGCTTCATAATATTGACCAAGGTCCTTTCTAAATAAAGATTGTGGTTCATTGGGTTTTGCTCCCTATAATGCTTTATTTCATGGACCTCCTAGGAACCTCAAACGCTAAACTATGGCTGACCAAAGAAATATATTAACTCAGTGTATCATTGGGGTATAGGCTGTTTCATAATGCTGGTTGTTTTTTTTTTTTTTCAGCATAACAGTATTCCTTGTTTTTGCACCACACCCAGTGCTCCATGCAATCTGTGCCCTCTCTAATACCCACCACCTGGTTCCCCCAACCTCCTACCTCCCGCCCCTTCAAAACCCTCAGATTATTTTTCAGTATTTTCTAGAAACATTAAAACGCTACCAGCCGGCCATTTATCTTTCTATTTTAGCATGCCCAGTGAATAAATGGAGTGAATACAGAATCATTTGAGTAACAAACAGTTTGGGAATATGTCTTGTTATTATTAAACTGGATTTGTTGATTCTTGAATATCCAATATAGTTACCTTTCCTATTGAAGCCAAGGTGGGCTGGGGGGAGGGAAAAGCGCTCTGCTAAAGCTCCATTGCTGATGAAACTATGAAAGCAAAGTTTCACGTTGATTCCCCCTGGATAATTCTCTTCTTGGTAATCAAGAAATAGCCTTGAGTGGGCAGAGGGGAATATGCCAGACTCCAGGGCAGAGTTTCAGAGTCTGTATGCGGGACTGTGGATTTAGCATAACTGGAAAGCAACCTACCAGTTTTGCTTCAGTCTGTCCTGCAGCAGGTCCCCTTTGGAAGCACTCCACAGCTCTCCAGACCACTCCAGTTACAATGACCGCATCCTTTCTTAGACAGTATGTATACAGACTCCAAGACATGCCTCTCTTGCTGGCAATGTCCGTTGAGGGCACTGGAAAACGTCAGCCTGCACAGGAAAAGCAGGCAAAGATACCCATGTCTTTTTTGTTGTTATGGTTGTCTTTTGAGGGGTTTCTTGGCTTAGAACACAGGTTGGCAGCAAACTTTCTGTAAAGGGCCAAGTAGTAAATATTTTAGGCTTTGTGGACCATGTAGTCTCTGTTTCAACTATTCAACTCTGCCATTGTGGCATGAAAGCAGCACCAGACAATAAGTAAACTAATAAGCATGGCTGCATTCCAATATAACTTCTATTCGAGGAACTGAAATTTGAATTTCAGACAATTTTCATGTGTCACAAAAATATTACTCCGCTTTTTTTCTAACTGTTTTAAAATGTAAAAAGCTCAGAGCTCAGATGTTTAAAAAAAAAAATAGGTAGGGGGTCAGATTTGAGCCCTGGGCTACAGTTTCCTGACTCCTGCTGTAGAACATACAATAAGGATTTTCTTGAATTTTTTTCACTGCTGTTGAGCAAATGTTTAGCTTCTGTCTGTCTTCTCTGCACCTGAGTGGATCATCGCCTCCTATTAGCAGGGCCTCCCTGGACTTACCTATCTCACCTACCAGCGTAGACAGCATGCTGTCTAATCTTTAAGGAGAGGTACTGACCAGATTGTAATGGTGCTTATTTCCTTCTAGGGATAGGGTGGTCAGCTATACACTGGGCCGCAGGCTTCCAACAGATCATGTGAGTGGACAGCTGCAATTCCGGTTTGAGATCACTTCCTCCATCCACCCAGGTATTTTTGGCATCAACTTCATGTCTTGTCCTAGCCTAGGGTTGGTGTGGTTCTTTTCTCTTAAAATACAATAACCATGGTTCTCTCCAGACATGTCCTAGGTTTTGTGGTTCTCTCCCTTCTCCATCTGAGACCCAGAAGGCAGTGATCTGTTCTGGAAGCCAGGTTGCTGTCCCCTTGATTGAGAGGCTCCTCTTCATTCTGGTGACCCAAAGGTAGAGGGTTAGACAGTGGAGGGGGAATTGACAATGAGGCCAGCACGGGTATGGAGCCGTGTCTAATTTATCATTTTACTCCCAGCACCCACATAGGAGATGCTCAATAGATGCTTAATCATTGCATACATGAATGAATGAATGAATGAGAAACATGAACGAATGTGATGCATATCACATTATTGGAGAACTATTATTGTACAATGGATTTATCACAGGGGAAAATGAAAAACATAAATCAGACCAAAAACTTCAGAATCATCCAGTTTTCTGTTTGTCAAGCCAAAACACATTTCCAAACAAGAATGATGAGATGCTTATAATTCTACTTTGGTGTTCTCCCACAACCCCCTTACTGAGTGTAGATTACGCTGAGAATTAGCCAGAATTAGTCCTTCTGGGCCACATTTATGAGTTGCTGTTAAAGCTAATGAGGCTTTGAAAACTCTTAAGTCTGTAGTTTTTCATGGCCCACTTGTCAAAGTCCAGTTGTAGTGGTCTGTGCCCAACAGATAATGCAGATTGTGAGAAAACACCCTGACTGCTTTGTCCTTTCACACTCATCCTGAGAATGAAATTGACTCTTCCTTCACTGTAGCAGTAAAGATGGCCTCACGGCTCACCAGAGAGATCATTCATCTTCAGTGAGTGCATTGCACTAGTGCTCTTGAAATGGGAAGTTCACACCAGGCAGGCATCCAACAGAGCAAGCAGCTGGGGGAAGGTAGAAGTAAACAGTGCTTGCTGTTCCTTGAATGGTTGGTTGATGTGGAGACCTCGTTTATTTTCCATTGCAATAAACTGCAACAGGCTACAGAAGGACCCTGGTTGCTCCCATCAAGTAGTCATTTTCTGCTCTGTTGCTAAGAACTTGGCTTTATCCATTCTGCCACCTGCTGGACCCCACAGAGGACACTCAGCAAACATCAGCCTTGCCTTAGGGCAAGGCCCTATAACCACGCCCCCCCCACCCCCGCCAAGGGCTTCTGTACAGTCTTCCCTGAAGCAAACATTGTTGAGCTAGTTTTATAGGGTTTGGGTATTTTAACCAAAACTATGAATTCCCTTGAAACAGAATTCTGAAAGATCAAATTGTCATTAACATACGGAGAACTCATTCTTAAAGAATTTTTTAGCAGAGCTTTGGCTTATGAGAAATCCTCATCAACGCCTCCATCCGATATCCTCATGCAGAAATCCTTTAGGATGGCTTACGGGGCCCGCAGAGTACACTAATGCACGAACCCCACAATGCCCTCTTCTGGGAGAAATGACATTTTCTTCTCGCCCGCAGATGACGAGGAGATTTCCCTGAGCGCCGATCCCGAGTCCGCGGAAACTCAGGACAGCCCCATGAACAGCCTGGTGGCCAGCAGCCGCGGGGAGTCTGCGGGCGAGGCCCTGGAGCCTTCCGGGAGCTCGGAGCCCGAGCCGTCGAGCCAGGACGGTGCCGGGGACGCTGCTGGGAGCGAGAGCCTGGAGCCTGCCGAGCCGGTTGAGGAAGCGGCAGGTACCACCGAGGCAGGAGACGACGGCGCGGGCTCTGTGGGACCTGACAGGGCTGGGGAGCTTCTGGGCCCGGGGCGCGAGGACGCCGAGCCAGCCCTGAGTGCGGAAGAACTGGCCGAGCGGCTGGAGCTGGGGGGGGAGGCGCCCCCGCCGGGGCTGCTGGAGGACGGCGAAGCCCGGGGCAGCCCCGGGGAGCCGGAGGCGCAGGAAGCGGCCGCAGAGAGCCGCGCAGGGGGAGAGGAGAAGGAGCAGGCCGAGGAGGAGGAGGAGGAGGGCGACGTGTCTGCCCTGGGGCAGGGGGAGGACAGGCTGCCGCTGCGGGCCTCCGTGAAGAGGAAAAGCAGGCCGTGCTCCCTGCCGGTGTCCGAGCTGGAGACGGTGATTGCGTCGGCGTGCGGGGACCCCGAGACCCCGCGGACACACTACATCCGCATCCACACCCTGCTGCACAGCATGCCCTCCGCCCAGGGGGGCGACGATGGCCCGGAGGAGGAGGCCACCCTCCAGGATGCCTCGGAGAAGGACGGGCTTAGCGAGGTGGACACGCTTGCCGCCGCGCCACCTCCCCTCGAGGAGGACGGAGAGGGACCCGAGGGGGCCACTCCAGGCACGGCGACCCCGGGCCACTCCGGCTTGACCAACGGCGTCGTCCCCGATGGCGACTTGCTGCCCAGCACGGGGAGTGAGAGCGACTCGAGCCCCCGGCAGGGCGGGGACCACAGCTGCGAGGGCTGTGACACGTCCTGCTGCAGCCCGTCCTGCTACAGCTCCTCGTGCTACAGCACGTCCTGCTACAGCAGCTCCTGCTACAGCGCCTCCTGCTACAGCCCCTCCTGCTACAATGGCAGCAGGTTCGCCAGCCACACGCGCTTCTCCTCCGTGGACAGCGCCAAGATCTCCGAGAGCACTGTCTTCTCGTCGCAAGACGACGACGAGGAGGAGAACAGTGCATTCGAGTCTGTGCCAGACTCGGTGCAGAGCCCGGAGCTGGACCCGGAGTCGGCCAACGGGGCCGGGCCGTGGCACGACGAGCTGGCCACCCCCGCCGGGAGCGTGGCAAGAACCGTGGAAGGTCTGGAGTCCCCCGTGGCAGGGCCAAGCAATCGGAGAGAAGGTTAGACCTCAAACCTGATCAGAGTGAGAATAGGACCACCAGGGGGACCCAGGTCTCACCAGCAAGGTTTCAAAACAAGTGAGAGATCAGTCTCAAATGGGGTTGCCGGGGCAATGTATGCCTGTCCTGTACATGTATGTGCGTGTGTATCTGTGTATGTAAGTATTTGTGACTGTGACTAGCAGACATCCACCACCTCTCAGATACACACCAAGAAGTACAACTAGTGCACTCATGTGAGTGTGCTTTAGTATGCGTGCCTGTCTGTTTTACCTAATCACTAGAACTGGTTAGTGTACATGTGACCCTTCTGGTCTTGACAATGACCAGAGCACCCTAGATAGTCTTGAATGATACAAGCAGAAAATATTCGGCAACATTCGGTGGGTAATGTATAAATATCTGCTGACTTCCCCAAACATACTGAAGATTAGCAATAAATGTTAATATAAATTGAAGAGCATTGATTTTTACCTTTGCTTTAGAATTTAACGTAGCCTATGTACATATGGAAATGTATAGCCTACATATATTTGTCATTATTTCTGTCTGTTCAGTTCTCGTTACTGTTGTTTTTTTACTATTATTCTATTTATTCAATCTAAAAATATAAACAGCTCACCCATTTCTCCCATTCCCACTCCCGCCTCTGGCAACCATCCACCTGTTGCCTGTTCTCTTGAAAACTACAAGACATTAATGAAAGAAATTGAAGAAGACACAAATAAATGGAAAGATCTTCCATGCTGATGGATTGGAAGAATCAATACTGTTAAATGTCCACACTGCCCAGAGCAGTATTACAAGATTGTGAGAATCCCTATGAAAATTTCAATGGCATTTTTTACAAAAATAGAACAATCCTATAATTTATATGGAACCATAAAAGACCCCAAATAGCCAAAACAGTCTTGATAAAGGACGAAGCTGGAGGACTCACACTCAGATTTCAAACTACAAAGCTATAGTAACTAATTCTGGTTTTGTTTTTTTGTGTTGTTGTTGTTGTTGTTTCTTGTTTGTTTTGTTTTAATTTGGCTATTTTGGCTAATGGGAGGGGAAAAAATCACATGAATTCATAAGTCACCTCGTTTCAAGTGGGATTCTGATCCAAAAGCTGCCACCTTTAGTTTTAAAATATATTCTATATTTTAACCCAAGATGTTTGTTCTTAGTCATGCCTGTGGAATCTTCTATAAAATTAATTCTTTATCCAGATTTGAGAACCATCTTCCAGTCAATGACAGTGACATGGGGGAAATAATTCAAAGGTCACATGATACTATGAAATAATTCCATTGCTTTAAAGGAAAAAAATACAGATTCTGCTATTTTCCTGCTCTCCTGTTTACATTAGCCTCCAAATAGAGGTGGTAGTATTGTCTCTAGATTGTAAGCTCATCAAGGGCCAGAACCATATTTTCTGTCTGATTGATTCTTAGCACGTAAACAAATGCTTGGCACCTATAAAATTTTATAGCAACCAAAGTGAGCATAAAAATTAATCTTGAATATTCGACAATGCCCAGTTCTACATTTCAGAGAAAGATGGAGTGAGGGAAAATAGCACATGGGATAAGGAGGAGTGCCAAGAGACTGGTCAAGAAGGAGAAACACAGGGAGGAAAACCACGGTGACATACAATATGGAAAGGCAGGGCTGAGAATGGGATGGACAATTCCTCTCTTTAATGCGGATGTTTTGAGTTGCTCTGGGCCAGATGCTATGTGCTGAGCCCAGGAAGATGGACAACTGTCAGAGGTGTGAGAGGGGCTCAGTAATTACAACAGAATTAAAAATAATTATAGTATAAAGATATCTGGGGATACACATCTAAGAGGCACAAGTAGGAGCTGGATGGGGTGTTTTAGTCCAGAGGTTGGCAAACCTTTTCTGTAAAGGACCCGGTAACAAGTATTTCAGACTTTGTAGATCAAGAAGACAAAATTAAGCTACTCTTCTTCCCAAAGGCTACTTTTTTTTTAAACAGTTTTACACTTAACAGTGTAATAACCATTCTTAGCTCAGAGCCGCATAACAAGGCCAGAGTCATGGTTTGTCACCTGCTATAGCCTGTGGTGTGTATTTTGACCACCATGTCAGGAGGTAATCATTACTTGAAAATTGGTTCAGTTTACAAAGGCATGTTTTACAAAAAAAACAAAACAAAACAGAACAAACACTCTCCATGCCCTTGATGGATGAACAGTCCAACTGGGAAAACTCCACCTTAACAGAAAGGACAGGAAAGTGTTTGGGGGCCATAGTGGACCTCTTCGCAGGGCAGTTTCGAAAGAAAATTGTGAATTTCTGAATTCTGCAGACTGTAAACTCAAAAATGGCTGAGAAGCACCTACAGGCTTTACTTTCGTGCCTGCTGGGGGCAATGCAAAGATTCCTGAGATGGCCAGTCCCATGACAGCTGGGCACAGGCTACATGAGCCTGCCCTGTCCCCTCTCGGTGGTGAGTCACTGTCCCTCACCAGCACACGCTTGAAGAAAGCAGGGCTTCACCACCATCTGCCTGACCTTGGCACGTGTGCCCTGTTCTTCCACAAGACTCACTCTCGCCCCTTCCTGTGGCTTCCAAGACAGGGAATTCCTTCACTAAGTTAGCTAAGGTAGGCGGCTGTACACATGCCCACATAACTGAATCTGCAGCCATTTAGGGAAGATGGGTTCCGTATCTCCCTTTTGTTTCTTCCCCTCTCTGTGAAAACCCCCTTTTTAACCTCAGCATAAAATAGTTTTTGAAAAATTGTCTGCAGATCGAATGAAAAGAGCAGTATAATGTGATTTGAGCTCCAGACCTTGGAGTCAGGCCTCCTGGGTTTAATTCAGTCTCCTGCCCCTTCCTAGCTGTGCGGCCTAAGCCAGCTTCCTGGAATGCTCTGTGCCTTGTGTGTGGAGTGGGTGTGAAGGGAGACTCGCTTTCCAAGGGTTCTGGGAAGGATGAAATGAGATGATGCACATGGAGGGCTCAGCTCTGACCAAGAAAGGGTTCTTCCAGGCAGAGAAGCAGGGAGGCTAACTTTTAAAGTGGAATATGTTTCCTTCTCAGGGATTCTAGCAGGTCTGACCACTTGCTTTGTGTTTGAGGCAAGGGTGAGTGTGTGGCGCCCTGCCCTCCCGCAGAACAGACCCGCTTGCTTCTTCCTTGCGCTCCATCCATTCAGTGGGCTGAGCTGCGCCTGTTGCATCATTGCATTTGCTTGGGGTTCACAAGCAGGTGGGGTCGGCTCCATTAACCCCAGCAAACAGCAGTATTGTGTTTCCACTAGCTTGGAGGAGTAATTAACCCGATTGGTCGAATTAATTACAAGAGGTAAGTTTGTTGTTCTTTTTAAGAAACCAAATTAAAAAATGCAGCAGCTGGTGACATAACAACGGTACCATTGCTTTTTCGTTTCTGACACTGAGCACATGCAAAAGCAAACATGAGTGTGGGATCCACTAAAAACAGAGCCCCTGTCTGAACCAGGAGTCCAGTCACAAGGAGTGGTGCACCAGCACAAGGGGCCCCTTCCTCGGTCTCCTCAGGGTCTCAGAAGTCCCCCAGGATTTGAGCAACATACCAAAGCTTGCACAAGAAATCATGCTATATATTTAGCATTTAAAAGGACCCGTGGTTCCTGAATACATCTCTGTTTTTATTTTACAGTTAGCTCTAGAAATTAAATGGCTAAATTAAACCCACCTAACTTCCTTCCTAATTAATTTTTTTATCAGTTTTTGTTTGTTTGTTTGTTTTTGTTTTTGTTTTTGATCTAGAGTGAGAAGAAATTATCCTTTCCATGTATGGACATTCTAGGACATGTTTGAAATTTGGGATCCCATAAACATCTTCACTACTCTTTTTTAGCTTCTCTCCTTTTTGACCTAAGGGATGATGGAACGCTTGCTATTTGCGTCAGCCGTGGAGGGCAGAGGAAGGAGAAGGCCTGACCTCTGTCTTCAGGCCAATAGAGGCTATTGCCAGTGAGCCAGGAGTGTGTGAGCTAGAGGGATACCACTCTGAATGGGGGCTGTCTCATGGCGTAGGCCTTCCTAGCTCTCCAAAGGTCAAGAGTGATTGCTTCTGATGATGTGACCTGACCCTATGGGCCTCCCCTCCACATAGCCACTCTCATGCAGGATTACCAGGACCTGAGAACGTGATGAAATAGGAACATCATTTTAGCACATTGTTCAGTTCACTCTAAGTCTGATTGACAATAATATTAACTATGTCTATAATAATCGAGGTATGCATTCCATGGATATGTTTATTTCTAAAATTTCTCCATGTCTGTCTTTCTTCCTTCTATCCCACTTCTGTGTTTCAAGTTTTCCTGTCTCAGTCTTCCTGCCTCTTATCTACTTCCTTCATCTCTTACCCTGGCTTGTCTGATTTTTCCTCAGAATAATCTAGAACAATCACAAGATCCCATAGCTACTTGCTCCTCACCCCAGTCCCTAAGCTTCCATACTAGAGGAATTTACCTTCTTGGCCCACCAGTTCCTCAGCGCCATCTTGGAAAGGCACCATCTAAGAGTTTCATTCCAAAATCGAAATCTGAAAAACAGCCTCTTGGCAGCCCTCTGGTGAAACCTATCCAAATGAGGACCTTTGGTTTTTTAGGGGCTCACCAAGATTTTACAGGACTTCACAAATGCTGCACTTCCCTCACACAGGCCTGTTTCTTTAGCTGGGCTCAAGTCAGGCTCTGCTCATTTTCTTTTGTGTCCCCGTCTGATGCCACCCTCCCATTAACAAAAGTCAAGTGGGTACAGAATCAGACCCTGATCCTATATACTGGTCTGTGTGATACAGATCATAGTCGTGAAGTATTTATTTTCTTGGGTTTTAAAAAAAAAAAAGAATACCCCTATTCCCTCTCTCATGAATGACTGTGAATGTAGCAAACTGACACACACAAAAACAGATTGCCCGCTGTTTTTTTTTTTTCTTGTAGTCATTTGTTTTACAGTCATGCTTTTTTGATGAAGTTGCTGCAGCAATGAGTGAATCTGAATGTCTTGACTATCTTGTCCGTAGGTGAATGTCCTATACTCCATAATTCCCAGCCAATAAGCCAGCTTCCTTCCTTGAGACCTGAACATCATCACTACCCAACAATCGATGAGCCTCTTCCACCAAGTAAGCTTTAGTGTTTAAAGTCTATGTCTTAATTCTTCCTATCGAGTCTAAACAGGTCAGTATGAACTTGTGTGTACAGATCCAAAGTCTTCCCCAACTCCATACCTTACACGACTATAAAATAAATACATTTATATACATGGCACCTACTGTAAAAATGGGGTGTTTTGATGAATGATTTCCGTATGGGATCTTGAAGAGAGAATCCATTACCTTCAGTGCCCCTCAACTTCTGAAACAGAGTATTTCTTACGAGACTTGACTAGTCCTTGCAAACTGTACATTACCTTTAAGTCCTGAATTTTACTATTTTCTGTTCAGAAGTTCACAGGTCAAGATAGACTAATCCTGTTGTTCTCCATTGAACCTGTTACATCGCAGACGCCTCCATATAATAAAACATTCAACCCATCAAGATGCAAGGACTTGTGTTGCCTTGCTATAACGTCCATCAATAGGTGACAGCCTACTTCTTCGGTAGTTCTTAGGAGCTTCCAGAAAAAAATATCATCTTTAGGGATGGTGTTCCATCCATAGTAATGGTGTAACTCATTACTATTTAACTAGTCATTTGAACTTGGGAAAATCATGTAATATCTCAGAGACTGAGTTTTCTTATTTGTAAAGTAAAGCCTTAATTTTCTCATTAGCTACATGCTAGATCTAGACTGGGTAGTTCCTAGATATCATTTTGGCCTTAACCTTATAATACTACATTATCATACATTTCTAAGAAGGAACTGATACCCTGGACATTATACAGTCACTTCACATATATATGTTCACGAATAATTCTAGAACATCTCTGTTTTGGCTTGGGCTTATTTTTCAAGCAGAGATAACCTTTAAGATTTGATAAATTTTACAACTGCAGAATCTTGCCAGGATGCAAGGAATCGATATTTCTTTACATTCCTTTGCCTGTGCTTACATTAGGAGATAACAGTTAAAAAAAAAAATCCTGATTCATCTATTCTTGGTAACATGATATATTTTGCATTTACACCATTCTTGTCCTATTCAGTTGTAATTTATCAGTGAGAAAAGAATAAATACCTTTAATATGTAAACATTTAAAAGAACACTGTATTTGGGGGATCAAGGCAAACATTATGTTTTTAAATTTTTGATACCTGATTCCTTTCTTTATTTATATATTGATTTATGGATAGTCCACAGATGACTAGTAAAATTTCAGCGTCACTATACTTAGCACTTATGTAAAAAATATCTATTACAAATACATATATATAACATGTTCTTACCAGGAAAGGAACACTTCCCCACAACAAAAACCTATCAATTCCTGTGTGCATGAATTGACCTCCAATCCATGCAAGAGTAATTACTAGGTATATTCCGGACCTGGTAAATAATTGAATATAAGTCTATTTTAAAGATTTACTTTATATAAGCTGTTTTCAATAATGAAGACAAATTTCTCCAGTTGGTTCTCAGTTCTCTGTTCATTCAACACTGAAAATATGACAAATGTTGGTAGGGAAGCCTAACAACAGAATTTTCTTTTTTTTTTTTTTTTAAAGATTTTATTTATTTAGCAGAGAGAGGGAGATCACAAGTAGGCGGGGGGGGGGGGAAGCAGGACCCCCGCAGAGCAGAGATCCCGGTGCAGGGCTCGATCCCAGGACCCTGGGATCATGACCTGAGCCAAAGGCAGAGGCTCAACACACTGAGCCACCCAGGTGCCCCCAGAATTTTCTTGATAGTCATTCTTTCAACAAATATTCGTTAAATGCAAGAAATATCCAATAAAAGGTAAACAAAACAGACAAAGAACCCTGCCCTCCCGGAGCATACAGTGTAGCCAGGCGGAGACCCACTCATGATGAAAAGAGTGAACAAGGCAATAGTGTTAACAGGTTAGATGGTGGGCAGTGCTGTGGGCAGGCACAAGCAGAGTGTGGCGAGGTGGGATTTGGAGGATGCGCTGGCAGCTGGTTCGCCGTTTTAAATCTGGTGGTCAGGCAGGCTTCCTTGAGAGGCAGCATTGGAAGCTAGGCTTAGAGGAGGTTGAGGAACAGCTGGGAGACCAGTGTGTCTGGGGCCGGGAGACAGCAGTGGCGGATAAGGTCAGGGAGATACCAGGGACCCAGATCACACAGGGCCCTGTAGGCCACTTAAGAGCTTCGGCTTTGACTCTGGATGAAAGGAGAACATTTAGAGCAGAGAAGTGACATTCTCTGACTTAGGTTTTGTAAGTTTTTCTGTGGTTGCTCTATTGGCATTAAATTTTGAGGAGGAAATCTAGAAGCATGAAACCCAGCGTATGGTTATGGCTGTGGCCCAGGTGAGAGGCAGAGGAGGCTAGGGCCAGGGTGGGAGCAGTGGAGGTAGTGAGGACAGCTGTTGCATTCTAGACCTATGTTCCATAGGTAGGTTTGCCTACAGATTAGATGTGATGTCTGAGACAGAGACAGGAATCAAGAATGATCTCAAGCATTTTAACCTAGAAAGATGGAATTGCCTTCAACGGGGGCGGGAAGGAAGGCTGCAGATAGAGGTTTTGGTGGGAAAGATCTGAAGCTTGATTTTGACCATGTTCTATTGGAGATGTCATCTAGGTAGTGATGTCAAGAAGGCAATTGGATGTGTGGCTGAAGTTTAAGAGAAAGGTGTAGACTACAAACATGGTATTGCATTTGTTAAAGTAAAAAGAAGAGAAGGAGAATAATTTTACAGGCTTTTTTTAGTATAATAACTAAAGATGGTACATTGTTAGGCTCTACATTGTTCCTAGACTTCATGGAAAGGATAGAATTTTATATTTGCTAGGGCTTTCAGTCACAAATGAATCAACCTAACTTACCCAGCATCATAAAGGTAATCGCTGGCAGGAATCTGTCTAGCCAACACAGTGCCGTGTCTGTCAGGATACACTGAGGCCTGAAGTTCTATTTGGAAATCTTTCTTTACACAATATGTAAAAGTAAATTCTTTACAAACTAACCCAGAAAAAAATGCTTATCATCTCTAGAGATTATAAATATATAAATATATATAAGAAATATATAAAGATACATAAGAATATATAAATATATAAATAGAAATATATAAATATTTCTGAACACATATGAATTTAAAGTTATGCATTTATAGTTAGCACTATTACATATTTAATATATTGACAGAAGGACATGTCTGGCTGGCTTGTCATCCTTTTCCACGAGAGATTGGGAAATACGGTAACTTGTAGAGAGAAATTGTTATTACCACTGCACCGCCCCATTTGCTAGTGTTTTCCTTGGAGAATTTATGAGACCGGAGTCCTTCCTTCATGGCTGGAACCTGGAGGGTGGGGACATTGATTTCTCAGCGGTGTGCCCATGGGACCTGGCATAGTTTTTCGTTCATAGGGAGTGCTGAGAGGAGTTTGTTTGTTCAACTGAACCAGATACCACAATACTCTTCAAAGACTCATGTTCCTTCTTTGTTGAATGACAGTCATGTTGAGTTCAAGAAAAAAAAAATTGTTGGGGAATCACTGAAATTTTAACAATTTTTGGATCAAGATTAATTACCTAGTAGTTACACATATACCCAGTTTCATCAGTGGGCTATTTTTCATTTACAGCTAACAGTTGAGCTGGATTATCTAGTAGACAATTTTCGTCCACACCTTCTAGAATATATTTATACAATCTGACCATGTTTTTCCTTCAGTGTGTCTTAAACAAGATTTGGTGTGTTCTGGTATTTTGATTTCCATTGTGCATTATTTGGCAATTCCTCAGGCAAATGTCAGACATAAGCTATCATCGTCACAGATGTACCATGCATACATAAAACCATAAATATACCAAATATATTGTTTTTTCTCATTTAAAAAAATTGAGAGTTGCTATGTCATTATCTGAATGATCATTTCTCAATAGAATTATTAATATCTGACATACTCCCTAAAGCTATGGATTTCCTTACTTAAAAGGCTGAATAGTTTTCCTCCATTTGCAGTCATTTTTTGCTTTTTCTTCCTTAGCCTAACGCATTTTGCAGCATAACTTTATCATGAAGCTATTATTTCCACCACGTTTTCACATTTGGACTCTAAAAGCTTTGCCCATTGCTGTACAGCAGACATTGCTCTTCTGTGTGAAGCTTATTTATGTGTGTATTACTTCTAGCTCTCCCAGTTTTGAGGACTTTGGCACCCACCCCGCCCTACCCCATGTATTTATGTCGTGTATCCCCCCCATGTGTGCGCGTTCAGTTGTTCGGTTTTGAAATCCAAGAAGGAAAGGAATTTACCTTTGTCTTGGGCTCCCCCTGCTGTTTGTGATGTTTCCTTATCAGCAAAGAGGTAGTCCAAAGCTTGATGTGTGTTCATTATTTATCAGTGAAGAGGTATTTAAAATCTTGATGTGTGTTAATAGTTGTTATTGGTTTTGTTTTGTTTTGTCAAGAGATATTTGGCAGCCACAGGTGGGTTGAAAATACACTGAACTTACAACTTACCGAAAGGATGGTTTGAAGGGCTCAGATCCTTCCATTCTTCCTCAAGAGGAATGGCAATGAATTAAAGTTGCAGAGTATTGGATAGAGGTCATCTGAAGTTTCAGGTACAGTATCTTAGAACTGTAGCTAAAAGTGGTTTTAATACGAGGGCCATCGTCCCCTCACCAACGAGTCGCTGTCTCTCAGATTTAGCGAAGAAAGGATTCTCCGGCATCAGACGGTCAGCTCTCCCTGGACGGTGTTTCCAATCTTGCAGCTGTCATTGGAGTAGCCAACAAGATTGACAGGATGGAGATTGTTAAGGGAAGAGATAAAGTAAACGTCAGACTTTCTCTTTAGAAAACAGTAGAATCGTAGCATACGTCATATTTGAGGAACCCCAGCTACTAAGAGACTGTTTTTCGGAAGTGCAGGAGGCTGTTTTTCGGAAAACCAGTACAGCAGTAGTACCTCCGAAGTCATGGCAGGTGCTGGGGGCAGGGTCTGACCTTTAGCAGGTCACCAACAGTGAGTTCTTCCTACAGAAGACCTGGCAGTGGTATCTATTTCCCATGAATCAGGAGTTTGTCCTTGATTTCTCTTTTTGCCTTTTTATCACACACCAGACTGGGAAGCTCGCATTGACAGCCACGGGCGGGTCTTTTATGTGGACCACGTGAACCGCACAACCACCTGGCAGCGTCCGACAGCAGCAGCCACCCCTGATGGGATGCGGAGATCGGGGTCCATCCAGCAGATGGAGCAACTCAACAGGCGGTTGGTGATCAGCATGCGGGGAACCCCTGGGAACCCCTTGGAAAGGAGAAGGGCAGCCAGTGAAAATCCCCCCCACTTACACGTTTCTGCTCAGACTGTATGAGGAGCCTGGAAAGTAATTGCGTACCTTAAGAAACCCATTTGTAGCAGGTACTTAGAAAGCTAGATTTAGAATTTGGTGGCAGGAGACTAATTAAGCCTGAGTGTCATTTAAAGATGGAGAATTCTTTGAACTTCTTGATGGCATGTGCTCAAAAACAGGTGTTCCTTAACCAGGGGCTCTCAGACCACCCTCCTCCCTAGGTATTCACTGAGGATGCCTTTGTTCCATGAACCCTCCAGAAACTGTATGCAAAATTATACATGGATGCACATTTTCCCATCAGACTGGTCCATATTTCTCATGAGATTCTCAAAAGGGCCCAGAACTCAAACAGCTGAGAACCCTCCAAAGATGGGTTCCGTAGAATACGGAAAAGCTGTCTGGAGAAAAAACAGTATCATCCTGTATTCATGTCTGTCTGTATTCATGTCTGTCCCGGTCCCCTAATTGCTATATACTCAGTAATTCCTAAACAGCTTTCATCTTAGAAAAAAAAAATGTTTAAAAGCAGTTTTTGAGGATTGTTTGGTCTAAAAACCAGACTCTTACCTGTGAAATTGTCAAGATGCCATTTTGTTTTTAACCTGCAAATGAGATCCTAAATAACATTTCTGTCAGCTGTAAGCTAGCATGCTCATCATATCTGACCTCTTGCTTCTTTAAGGCCAAGATGGCAGGTTTGGGATACTTTTCGTAGCCAGGACCGCAAACTGCATGCTTGAATTCAGCCTTATCCACAAGCCATCTCATTAGGAGGAAACAAAGGAAAAGTTGAAAGGAACTCTACAGTATAAGGAACTAGAAGCTGACAGTATCAGCCAGAAAAATAAAGTGGGCAATTTAGTCCTATGAAAAACACACAGAGGCAAAAAATTGAACTTCTGGTTACTGTTGCACACAGAAGAACACGCTTAGGTGAAAATCGCCAGGATTCTTTGATTGCTCGAGCATTTGGAAGACATTCACTGTCCATTTTTTGTCCATTAGTAACTGAGTATTTAAAGTCATTAATGAGAACCGTGCTGGATGTTCATCAGCAGTACATTTCTCTACCGTCATTCCCACAGAAGGAAAACACGTTACAGAACTTGTGATAACCCAGCTTTATTAGTTAAGAATGCACCAGAAATCCACAGGAGAGCCCTTTCCTGGTGATTACAACGAAACTCCTGTCAATAAAAATGTGGAGGACACAGCAACCTCATTTTACACAGAGACTGCACTGAGATTGCATAGGCAGAAATAGTCTATAGATCTTTCCTGCCCAAGCAGAGAAGCTGAACTTGATTACGAGCTGAACTTGGCAGGCTGAGACATAGGGAGAGTATCACCAGGCTATTATCTACGGGAGGTACAATTCCAAGCATTTAATGTCCTTGACCTAGGACATTAAAATCCATGAAAATTCATCATATTCAGGTTATATAATATAAGAATTAGGCCAAATCCATCCTGAATCAGGCCTCTAGAGAAGTTCTACAGGCTTTCATGTGTAAATTCCTGTGCCCTCCAGTGGAGCTGAACCACTGGAGAGGCAGCCAGACTTTGTGAAACAGGAAGTGGTATTTGGAGCATCCATCTGGACAGATAGAAAGAAAAGGAATTTGGTGACTTGAGAAAGTACTTATTTCTTGTGAGAAAACCTACTTAGGGAAGGCCAGATAACCTCGAGATAAGTATCCCGGCTCTTCAGCGCTTATCTTAACCTAATACATTCAAGCTTATAGAGTTTTTCAGTGACCTGGCATGATAAGGCGGCCACAGAAAGTACACTGCTGGTCTTTGGGATGTGATCACTCCTGGGGGGTGTTTTTCTGAAAACCTTTGTTGGTTATCAGAAGGAATTAACAGCAATCCCCGTATCACAGCAAAACAAATATTTCTTGGTGTTGCAAGGTGTAAGGGAAGGAAAACCTTCTTTCTTCCCTTCTAAGTTCTTTGGCTGACTTAATACTTAAATTGACATAAGAAAAAGATTAGAAGGAGAAAAGTAAATTTAATTTCATATGTAGGAAAGCTCACAGAACTATGAGACTCAAAGAAATGACAAGAAACATTTTTGTGTGTGTGAAGAATTAACAAACCAGTTTGGGCTTCGGATAGTAAATTGGTGAAGAGGAACAAGGTTGGTTTACCCAGCCTTCGTGAGCCTGATCCCTATCCCTGGTGATAAAGAGGACTACTGCCCTCCAGGTGCAGATTCACAAGGGAAATTCACTTCCTGCCTTCAGAGATCAGAGGACAGTCAGAGGGTCCTTCTGCACTGGTGGTTTCTTAAGTAACTTTAATTCAAAATAATCAATATGCGGAAATGGCATATTTTGGGGTGGCCTGCCCTGGACCCAGTGGGGTTTCCCTGGACTCCCAACAGCATAATTATGAAAGTCAAGTGTGTTTGTGCAAGAAGACGCACACTGAAAAAGGCAGAATGCACAGTGCAGCCTACAGGCGACCACATTCAAACTCACCAGTACCCAAACGCAGCACACCTTTCCTGGCCTTTATGGCTTGACCATGTGCTTCTGCGGCAGAGACGTCCCTCACCACCTGTTTGCCATGCTCCATTCTGCTAAGGCCCATGAGAATGTCCTGTGGTCCCTGAAATCTCCCAGAACTCTTCACGCACAGCTAGTGGTTGCCTCTTCTGTGATTGAAACTTTCTGCCTTGTCCTCCTGGATACCCCTCCCCATGCCTGATGGGTACCAGAGTCTAACAGGACTCAGTGTAAGACAGTTTCTCTAGTTAATTCTTCCACTTTCAGAATATTCTGAATTAACTCGATGCACCTTCACAGATATTTATCGAACAAGCAGAAAATATAAATATGTATTCTCGCAGAAAATATAAATATGTATTTTCACTTCAAATAATCAACTAAAGTTTGGGGTTTTTTAGTTATTTGGATAAAATATTTCTGTTATTGAGACATGGAAGTTTAAAAATGAAAAAAAAAGATGTATATATAATTCTACGACCCCAGGCTTTACCTTTTGAAAAAAATCTTGTCTTTAATTTCCATGTGCATGCATAGACCTTGTGTAGCTGTGATGATAATATGTAGTTTTATATTCTCTTCTCACTTGCCGCACTATAAGCATTTTCATATTGCTACAGAGACTTAGAATATCATTTAAATGGTTGTATAGTATTCCAATGAATGGACTGTACTTTAGTTAACTTCATTTGCCATAGTGCTGGATGTTTTCCTTATTGCTTTCATCACTATTTTGGATAAGGCTGAAGGCCCTGTAAAATATTAGTATTGTCTCACAGGAGTATTTTCTGGGGGTTATAGTCTCCAAAGCGCAAGCCACGGGAGATTACTGTGGTCTTGGTATTTTATATCAATGCCTAATGTTTCCTAAAGTGCGGGCTCGCTCTGCCAGCAGCAACAACTTCACTCCTGTCCTATCTTTGGGTGTGGTTTTGTGGACCTAAGAGGTGCTCCCAGGATTTTAGTTCTTACATTTGATTTCTGACAGGGAGGGTCAACATTTGTTTCCATAAGTTTTTCTTTTACCAGTTATAGCTCCTCCCGTGAGAACTGTATGGTCTTGGGCTTTTGTGTTTGGTTTGGCTCAATTCTGGAAGGTTTTCCTCTTGCTTGGTTTTGTGCATCCCTGTGTGTATATTCATTTATAAATTAGATATTCTGGCTGACTTTCTTACCAATTTCCATGAACTCTTTTTTTTTTAATAAAGTAGTTTTTAAAATTTTTATTAACATATAATGTGTTATTTGCCCCAGGGGAACAGGTCTGTGATTCATCAGTCTTACACATTTCACAGCACTTACCATAGCACATACCCTCCCCAATGTCCATCACCCAGCCACCCCATCCCTAACCCCCCACCACCCCCCAGCAACCCTCAGTTTGTTTTGTGAGGTTAAGAGTCTCCCTCCCAATCCTATCTTGCCATAAACTCTTTATATAATATTTTTAAAAGTATGAAGGAGGACATGGAAGGATAATTCTTGATGAAATGCGAGAGAACCTGTTCTGACTTCCTCTCTCATCTTTAAAACAGAGCGAGTGTCTGAGGCTACCCTCGCTGAGTGATCCCTCCACAAACTGCTGTGTGTCCTGCTTCCCCAGAACTGTCCCTGTACTTCAGGACAGATCAGGGCTGGGGTGTGGTACCTGGGATTTGAGGCCGTTGATGCAGTAAAGCCCAAGACAACCAAAGTCCAACTGAGGACACACAGCAGGTTGTGAAATTACTGACATTTTCATCATCAAATAAGATTGCATTGATTCACAGACATTCTCTTCTGTGGTCACTGCACTTTGGGAAGGAAAAGTGAGGCTACAACTTTATATTTGTCTGTGCTCTATTCTGGGTTATCTCTCACAGAGTAACAAACCATCCAAATTTGGTGGCATGAAACAATGATAATTTATTGCTACCATCATTGTTATTATATATCACTTTTATTTGTCATGGTTTCCATGGCTGACTGGGTTCAGTGAAGCCATTCTCTTTTGGGGTATTGTGTTGTCTTGTGGTTGCAGAGGGTTGCCGGGGCTGGCGACCCACATATCTGGAGGTTGATGCTGGCTGTGACTGTCAAGCAAAACACCTTTCTGTGGCCTTCCCATGGTACCTCACAGCATGGGGATTGCAAACTGTCACTTATATTATCTTCAATTTGTCAAGGTACCCACAAGCTCTTCCCAGGTTCAAGGGGAGGCAACATTGATTCTATGTCTTAATAGATGAGTAATTAGGTTCCAGAAGAGCATGTGGGACTAAAAATATTGTTGAGCCATTTTTGGAAAATGCAGCCTGCCATGAGTCATTTAGGGAATCTCTCTGACAACAGCTCCCTTGGTCTTTGGCAGCCCCATTCCTCCCCTGGTCAAGGTTACACACTTGGGCAGCTTCTCAGTGGCCCACTCTGTCCCTCCCACCATGGTGGCACTCTCTCAGTTCCAACAGGCAGAACAGCAGACAGCCATCCTTCACCTTCCCCACAATCTCCAGACCACAGACAGGTTGACATGGTAAATAAACATGGGATTCCTTGATATAATCCTTTGCTCATTCCTGCCCTCTCCCTGTTTTCTTATTAGAGGCCTTCTCAAAAATGCCCCACAGTAACTGCTGCAGGCAAAGGTGTCTCTTGACACACGTCATGAGTGAGTGGCTGAGCCTCTGTAGATCAAGTACAACTTAGAGAGAGCAACTGGTGACTCTTAAACCTAGACAGAAGTAATGCCACCTGAAGGACTTCTTAGAAATGCAGATTTCAGTTTTGCTTCTATTTCTGTGATTATATCAATCGCCCAGCTGATTCTCTTGCAAGGGGTGTAGAGACCACACTTAAGAAAAAAAAAAAAATCCTTTAAAGGCCAAAGAAGGAGGTCTCTGTTCTTCAGAAGCCCCGTCACAGTGGACTCTGTAATGATATTTCCCCCTTGCCCCATGTTGGATTGCATTCGGAGACCTGGTTATCCACTGTTCCTTGGGCTCTCACTCTCTTCTTCCTCTTCACACCTCTTTCTCCACCCCCTGTATCTCCTTCCTGGGTACAAGACTCATCCAGCAACCGTTCCTTTGCCTCTTGTCACTTGCATGAAATCAACGACCTCCAAGTCAACATGTCCAAAACCACACCCAGATCTTCCCTTCCCTCCTGCCTGTTCTCCTACATGTCCCTTTTCAGGACTGGCTCCCTCACTTACCGTCACTATTTCCTCCTTCTTCAACCTCTGCATCCAGACAGGCCCCCAGGTCCTGTGCAGTCTGCATGTAAGATGACACCGATTCTGCCATGAAGTCTCTCTTGAATTTAGCTCCTTCTCCCATTCCTGCTGGGCCTTGAGGAAAGGGGAAGCTGAATCCTGGGTGTATGCCTTGGTAGGCTGAGACATTAGGCAAAACAGAGGTCAGGCGGGGAGGAGAAGGGGGCTACATGGACTGAGGGAAGTAGAGCAAAGAGGAAGGACACGGCTAGACATCGACCTATAAATTACAGCGTAAATGAGACAGAGTGGGCTATCAGAGGCAGGGAGGTTTAGGAAATGTCTGCATTTGGGGGCAGAGACAGATCTTACTTTCCCTGCCGTGTGGGGGTATTCCTCTCCCCCAGCAGCATGCTTGCAGAGCCACCATCGTCCCCCATGCCCGCCTGTGTCCAGGCCTTTAGCACCTCCAGACTGGGCTGTTGCAGCGGCTGGTTCCCAGCTGCTGTCCCCAACTCATGCTCTCCTCCTGCAGTGCATGCCCCACCTAGATGGAAGTCCTCATTCTCAGTTGCTAGCTCAACCTCTTTTTCAGCAACTAGCCAGATCCTGCCGCAGTGGTTCTCAAAGTTGGTCCCTGGGCCAGCAGCAGCAGCATCACCTGGGAACTAGTTAGAAATGCAGGGTCTTGCCTCCTCCCTCCCCAGACCTACTGAATCTGAGAAATTCTGGGAGTGGGGCCCAGCTGTCTGTGTTTCAGCAAGTCTGCAGGTGATTCTGCTGCAGCTCAAGAACCTGTCCCTACAGGGGCACCTCAGGGCTCCCTGCCTCCCCCTCTGCTGGTCCCTTCGCTGCCTGAGCCCCACACCTCCCGGGAACCCACCCAGCTGCTCAGAGTTCCGCAAGACTGAACTCTTCTGTGTTAGTGTACATTCTTTCCCTGAAAGGTCCCCAACAGGCTCATACTGATTCAAAATGTAGGCATCGAGGTGTTTCTCGGTCTGTGTCTTATGCTTTGGGACAGCTTTTTGACACTGTTAGAGTGATGGCTTGCCTGCCATTCCCCTCTTTGTTCTGTCTCCACTGTGTGTGTTCAGAGGCCGAAATCCTATTCCCATCCTGACTTGGATCTGAAAGTCCAGCACGGAGCCTGGGCATTTTGGGAGAGTCAGTACATACTTAGTAAGTACCTGGAAAGGTGACTGACTGGCCGAATCCTCAACCTGGGAAGAAAAATAAAATGAGCCTTCAAATCAGCAGAAAACATCTGCTTGTCGGCCAGCATGCTCTTAGTATGTAATATTTCCACAGTTCCTGCCAATGGTATCAGTTACCTGTCAGATGACAATAAGGGAGTAGAATTACTACTCTGGTTTATAGACCACAATATGCACAATAATGTAGAAGTAATTTGATATCTTAGTTGTGATATTTAAAGTTATTTCCCAAACCATTATTTTAGACTTAGTCTGGTTTTGTTTAATGCAGGGCAGAGGCTGGTTTTTCTGTGACTAGTTATCTGTGTTAATGTGTAAAAGTTACCATACTTGAAACTTATCACCGTTTACAAAACGAAAAGAAGTCCACTCATCTGGACACACTTGTCTTGCCAGTTGTTTCCGTATCTTGTGGGAATTTTAAGCATTTATTTGCCAATATTCAAGACGCTTCTTTACAGATTTCTCCAGTTCCCTGATTCAGAGCATCAGCCCCCAGCAAGGCAATAAGCAAAAGTTAACCCCTGTCTTTCCATTTTCTGATGCAAAGGTATCAAAACATTCAGCGAACCATTGCAACAGAGAGGTCGGAAGAAGATTCTGGCAGCCCGAGTTGTGAGCAGGTCCCGGCAGGAGGCAATGGAGGAGGTGGTGGGAGCGACTCAGAGGCTGAATCTTCTCAGTCAAGTTTAGGTATGCAAGGAGGAGACCTGAGTCTCCTGGGTTGGCATCCGGTGGCAGTGTGACAGTGTATGGACCCCTGCCCTGCCTTGGGGATGGACTGGGTCCCGGGGGAAGAGTGGTGGAATGGGGGAGGGGAAAGAGGCTTGGTGTCATCAGTGTGAAACAAACAGCAGTTTCCCACCATGAACATAAAGGAGAAGTGAATTCATAGTAAGAGAACTCATACTTGCACATTGAGGCAATTTTTCCAGTGGCCTAATGATTTCTAGTCGAGTGAATTTATTTGTGGGTGTCCTAAGAATTTTCCACTTATAAATAAAACATGCATTGAAAATTCACAGTCTACATCAAAGAACCTACATAACAACACTAGGAATAGTTATTTGTTTGCATTTAAAATAAAATACAATTCCCCCTTGAGGGAGCAACATGGGAGTAAAGAGGTTTTCCCAAAAGCTTACCTTAGGTACTCTTCTGCCCCCGTGCCTGGTTACCTAATACTGGAGGCCAGGCCTCCGCCAGTTGTCTGCTTTTCATTTCTTTGAATCTGCCTGAGTAGACTCAGACGAGAATATTCAAGAGGCATAAAAGACTGGCTTCAGTTTTTTATACCTGTAAAGACAAAAGATTTTCACAGTGACTTCCCAATCCACTTTCGCTCTTTTTTTTTTTTTTAACTTTATAGGAAAACTTGTATTGTTCACTCGTTTCCACTATTCCGGTTCATATATTTTTTTTTACACATAGGTAATTTTTTTAACCTATTTACCATCACAGCGAGCTGTACAGTACATCAAATTACATAATACCTTTCTTTTTTTTTTTTTTTTGGTGCAAAATGGTGGTTTATTAAAGCACGGGGACGGGACCCGTGGGCAGGCAGAGCTGCCGCCCCAGGCTGTGAGGGATGGCAGGTTATATACCTTGTGGTTGGGGGAAGATGAGGGGAAGGGAGGTTCAGAAGGGCTATTGGGGGAAAGAAGACGATCAGGATATTGAAGGCCTGGTTACTCTCAAGCCAAGGCCACTTTCCCTCTAATGAGGCATTAACATAAAGACAATTGGGAGTCTCCTGGTGGAATGTGACATTCCTGCTAGCAAGCGTCCTTGTTAATGAGATGTAGGTTTAGAAGAAATTTAACTTGACTTACTTTTCCTTCTCCCTCCGCCTCCTTTGGTTTTTTCCAATCCACTTTCTCTTAAGTTGGGTTGAGTGGGGGCACGTTGGAAGCTCGGGGCAGAAGCTCCTCGCTGCAGGGCAGAACAGTGGATTTCCGTGCACACACACAGTCCCACCAACGACTGTAAGTGCATCCACTCTCTTCATTTTACCAGATATGCTAGTTAAACTGACTGGTTTTAGTTTTTCTATTTATTCATTTTCGTGACCTCTGAGAGAGGTGTGCTCAAGTGGTCAAGTAATTAAAAGCAAGAGGTAAAAAAAGGAATAGAAAATCTCTTTCTGAGTTTGGTTTCGGGAAGTTTTGCATTTGCAATGTAACAAACCATCCCAAAAGGTAGCAGCTTAAACTCCCAGCCTTGCATTCATCACACAGGAGAGCAATTGTATTTGCGGTGGGGCTCGCGCATGCGTCCTCAGTCAGCTGCCCAGTCCTCTGCAGGCTAACTACCCTGATGTGGTCTCATTTGGGCTGGCTGGTCCCTGCTCCCTGTAGCTTCTCATCTTGTCCCAGACTAGCCCAAGCTTGTTCTCACAGTGGTGGCAGGGTCCTAAGACAGAGTGGGGACACGAAGACTTCCTGGAACCCTAGCTTAACGAGTTCTGCCAAACTCTGTTACTCTAGGGAAGACACAGGCTAGCTCAGTTCAGCAAGAAAAGTGCAGAGTCTCGTGGATGCAGGGAGGGGAAGAATTGTGCCTCTTAACTATGCTTAGCCTTAAGATAGCCTTAAGATAACTATGCTTATCTTACCTATGCTTAGCCACTCATAAAATAAGGAGAACAACACTGGTATAGAAGGGACAAGATGTTCGAGGACGTGAGCCTACCGGAGTTATGCAGGAGCACTCCTAGGAGATAATGACTCTTCACTGGCTCAGACGACGTGATAGGACACCTGGTCCTATCACCGGGATACCTGATCATATCACTATTCAGAACCACAGTCCGTTCCCAGCTGTCCAGTCAAAGCTTAACGCGCTGCTGGTGTACAGAGAAAAGTACTGCATTTAAAATGACTTTTTTCCAACGTGGCTGTTGCTTTGCTTTCCTTTTTCCAGATCTGCGGAGAGAAGGGTCACTTTCTCCGGTGAATTCACAAAAAATCACCTTGTTGCTGCAGTCCCCAGCGGTGAAGTTCATCACCAACCCCGAGTTCTTCACTGTACTACATGCCAATTATGTGAGTACTCTTGAATACAGAGGAGGCCCACCTGGCTTCCATCAAAACTCAAAACACGCCTTTGCTAAATTGTTTAATAGACGAAAAAGGAAGGCGTTTTAACCCAGGCAAGATTGAAACCAAAACAAAACAAACCAACTCGGTCCACTCTTTCTACTATCTGGGAGTCTCCCCAAAAGGAGAAGAGCTGGATTTGGCCACGCTGTTGCTTCTTTGTTTTCATTAGGCACAACTGTATCAATATCAGTGGAAGTCCTTTGGAAACAGATATGTGTTTCTGTTACTGCTAAAATTTTAAAGGAACAAGATTATGAAGTTGTGACAGATTCCCCTCAGCCTGCCTCATTTTATAAAATCACTTTCATTAAAGAAATGTTAAATTAGATTTCTCCTAGATAAATATCTAGTTTTCCCTTTAATGAAACGAGATGTTCAAATACCATACTTAAGTTATTTTTGCATATATGATTTTTTTGGTATTTTCAAGAAAGCAATTACATGCTTTCCCTATATTCATTAATTCCTTCATTAGACAAACATTTTCTGTGGACAGATGCAGATCTAGGTGCTGGCCTCACAGAGACAGCATGACAGCTGAACAGCACAACCTCCCAATTTGTGGAGCAACAGACACGTACTAAGACTAGTCTGACGTGAGAGGACAGCGCCCAACCTCAGGGAGGAATAAAATGCTCTGGAAACACCAGAGATACAGTCTAGGGGAGCATCCCTGAGGACAGGGCTGCTGAGCTGAGTCAGGAAGGTTGCAGAGGGGTGGGAAGAAGCTCCAGAGAGAGGGAGAAAGGACGCAGCTGTGAAGAGGCTCAGGGTTGGGTATATGAGGTTGGGATGTGGTGACGGGCAAAGGTGGTTCAGAAAGGCCTGGAGAAAAAGTAGCAAAACTCAGGGGAAGTCATGAGAAGGAGCGTGGCTATGCCTCAGGAGGCGGTAGGAACAAGCAATAGTCCTAGGCATTTGTGTTACAGGATCAGGTGTTCGATTAAACATCTTCTCTATCAGAAGGGCGGCGACTGGGGGGCTATAAGGCTAGAGGCTGATCCAGTGTCACAAGTGAGAGATGATCGAGGCCCACCCTGAGGAAGGGCCTGGGAGGACAGAAGGGGGGACCATGGTGATGGAGGCAGGCAGGGGTGAGGACTCGAGAAAGTCGGAGTCTTTTCTACTTTGGGCACCTGAGTTAGGGGTGAAATTACTTGCATCTGAGCAGGTGCAATTATTTGATTAGGTGACAGTGGGAGGAGACCAGTTTTTAGCAGGTTTTATTTGAGAAGACTCTGGGACATCTGTTGTTAGACTCAGAGTGGCTGCCCACTGGGGCAGGGGTGAGTCACAAGGGGGACAAGGATGTCAGATGTTGATGCCCTCAAGCACTGGGCACCAGGTGGCTCTGGTCAGGAGGAGCCACAGCCCCACTCTGGCAGCAAGCGGGCTTGGCTTCCAACCCTGTGGACCGGAAAATCATCATTTGGCACAACTAAAAACTCTGGAAACGTTTTCCTTTCTTCTCATCCCCATCCCCTCCACACAGAGAAGTTTGTGACAGACCTCTGAAGGCCAGCCTTAAGTCCCCAGGGACCCTAAATTAATCCTCCTTGTTATAGATGCAGAAGTGGAGCAAGAGAGAACTGGTGCAGGCAGAGAAGGGTGGAGAAGAGAGGGGGGCAATGCTCCCAGTGACGGAGGGAGACTCAGGAAAGCCCAGCCTAGCGCTGACTGGGGAGAAGGGAGAGGGGAGCCTTTGAGTGTACCCTTCTGCCCCGCCCAGAATGTGACCATATCAGAGGCTGAGGAAACACCCATACAGATCAAGCAGATCCATGTGTGTTTATCGTGCACATTTAATTTTTGAGCAAGATCTCCCTTCTGAGGCTTCCCCCTCCATGCGCACAATAAATCACTGTGTTAGCAATCAGGTTACATCGCGATAAGGTGCTCAAGATGTACTTGGTCTGTATTTTTCCTACCCTCCTCCCCCAACCCTCTATCCCAACTGGCCCTGACCGCCCTCTCAGGGTGCCTACCGAGTCTTCACCAGTAGCACCTGCTTAAAGCACATGATTCTGAAAGTCCGGCGGGATGCACGCAATTTCGAACGCTACCAGCACAACCGCGACTTGGTGAATTTCATCAACATGTTTGCAGACACGCGGCTGGAACTGCCCCGGGGCTGGGAGATCAAAACGGACCAGCAGGGAAAGGTGAGTGTGACTGACAGGTGGGCCTTTCAACAGAGAGCTCTTTATCTGAAGAAGACCCGTGAGAAAGTGAGGGGTGGGGGAGATGAGTGAGGACAGGAAAGCCTGTGTCTCAGAGATGTGCCATCAGCTACCAGGAGGAAGAGAGGTTCCCATCCTGCAGCAGGGTTTCTGTCCTGCAGCATCCCCAGCCTCTTGCCCCCTGATGCCAATAGCATCAACACCAACTTGGGATATTGCTAGATGTTCCCTAGAGAGCAAATCATGCGCAATTGAGAATTGCTGCCTATGTGTTTGGAAATTGAAACCAGAGTCTGTTCAATGACCTTTCTATTGTTATGCCTCCGTAGACAGCTAACTCTCAGGGAATGAGATTATTAGTTAAGTGGGAATGATGTTATTAGATTACTTGTGGTGATTTTCCTAATAAGCCTTCAGTTCTCATTAAAACAACCTGGCAAATGGGAGGGTATCTTGGGCCCATGTGATGTTACTGGCTTGTGTATTGCCTTTGTGTGATCTTAGCCAAAACTGATCTTTCCCAGGGATGCTTTGGAAGCCTCACTGAGTTTGCTGCAGCAAAAATGTTCTTTCTTAATCATCACCAGTCACATCAATGTATTTATAGGACAGGCCAAACAGTTTATGAAAGACTTGTTTCTGTGTAATTTTTTTGGGGGGGGGGTCTGTGGTAGAGAGAATGCCTCCCTTTTTTAGGGTCAAAGGAATCAGAAATTTTGTCAGTAGACATGTCTCAGTCTCTGTGATGTTCAGTGTGCCATAGTTCCCCAAAGTGGGCTGATTGGGTGCCGTTGTCCCCTGGGAACCACAGATTCCTCCCAAAAACCCCTTAGCATGTCTCAGTACCTGTACTCTCTGAAGTGTGTGGAGAAAGAGTGTCCACTAATGCAAGTCTGTTAGCTTAGTAAGTCTGTATGACCGACTCCTGTGTAGTTGGGTGAATTGGAAAAGGGTCTGGGGTGGGAGGTGAGCTTTGTGTAGTAGAAAAACCTCAAGAGCCAGAATCTGCTCCTAAGGACCTTCTCTTTTACTAGGTGTGTCCTCCACTTGGAGAATGACAGTGATTTATGCTGGGAGGACCTGAGGTTGTGTGTTAGGGTGGGAAATAAATCCTGAGCCAGACAGAAAGCAAAGGAGCCAGAGTGCACGTGCCTCATCCTGGTGGTCTGTGGTCGCCATATTTACATTATTCCTTAACTAAGTTGTCAAGAGTACACCACTAAGGGGGCGCCTGGGTGGCTCAGTGGGTTAAAGCCTCTGCCTTCGGCTCAGGTCATGATCTCAGGGTCCTGGGATCGAGCCCCACCTTGGGCTCTCTACTGCGCAGGGAGCCTGCTTCCTCCCCTCTCTCTCTGCCTGCCTCTCTGCCTACTTGTGATTTCTCTCTCTCTGTCAAATAAATAAAATCTTTAAAAAAAAAAAAAAGAGTACACCACTAGGAATCAGTGAACAGAAAGTGTCATTATGGTTTATTATGCAAATAGCACACTAACGCAAACAACTTGCTTAGCCCAGATTTCCATAACACCCTAAGTGCATACAGCTCTCACACTAGGATGCAAACAGCCAGAGACCCAGCAGAATGCCAGGAAACCCCCCAGTGCCGTCAGCCCTGTTTCTCCAGGGTGTATCACACTAGCAAAGAAACACAGTAGCTGAGACTTGCACCAAGAATTTTAGTCATTTTGAAATGTGTATTAGGGAATTTCTGGCAAAACATTTTCCCCCTAATTTTGTTCAGTGATATGGTACCATATATAAGAAAGAAGGAAGTCTGAATCTAAAATGAGAGGGCTTAAATTCTGCTTTCAGTTATGACACAAACCAGCTGTGTGACTAGGTACACACACATAAACTGGTCTAATTCTTTACTAATTGAGCACATACAGACTCAGAGATGGCAAACAAAACTTCTAAGAAGCATACCGTGCACTGAATTGTTGCAGGGGTGTGGGGGGATGGGAAGTAGCCTTCAATTAAAAATGTATTATCACAATCCATAGGGTAGAGAGCAACAATGAAGGATAGTGGGGACTACCCCATTCCATTCTAAACACGTGACCATGAGCAAGTTCCTTTACTGCTCTGAGCCTCACTTTGTCTGTCATAAAGTAGCAATAATTACTATTGCCTTCATGCCAGTTATAAAGAGTAAATAAGTGAATATGGGCATCCATGATAATAGAGTAGATTAGTAATTCCTGCTATTCTTCCTCTTGATGCTGTGGGAATTGTCCAATCCAAAAAAATGCAACATCGGACTGGCAACTGGAGAAAATACAAGAACACCTCATTGCTAAAGCCCATGGATGATGGGAATAGGTTGAGAAGAACATTTGTGGACTGTCTCCTACAGGCTCACCTCTCTGACTTGGAAAGAATGTGTTGCACAGGAGTCTGGGATCTAGGAACAGCGGTCACTGAAAAATCCGGGGGTCATAGCTCTCTATGCAAAAGACATTTTCACAGATGGCCAGAGAAGATTCCAGAATGCCACAGCACCTTCTGGTTCCTCATTCTAGCCAACATGCTTCTTGCTTTATTGACGTGTGCGAAGACAACAGCCTTTGTTTTTAGTGTACACCATGGTGGGCATAGAAGACCAGGGCTGGCTGTTCGATGTCTTTGGATGCATGATCATCCCCACAAAGGGGTTCAGGGACAGTGCTCTGAGAGTGGCACCACTTCAGGAGGACCAGAGTGAAGGCCCAAATGCCATCTGACTCATCCGTTGTCTTAGAAGTCTGAGAAAGGAGGCCACAGCCTTCTGCCAGCTTCGGTAGAGATTGGATGTGGACCTTAAGTAGGTTCCAGGCTTGAGTGAGGGGGAGACTTATCATCCAGAGAGGGCGTGGGGCTGCAGATGGTGGGGCAGGGGAGGGTCTGCCTGTGGCCGGCATGCAACAGAGGCATCCTCTACTAAGGAATGAACACACAACAGCAAAATAAACAGGAGCCTATGAAGAGAGCCACTACTACATGAAGGAAACAGAACCTTTGAGGAAAAAAAACATCTTACAGTACAATTTCCTTCAGAAAATAGAAGAATTTAAAAGGTACCTGCCAATCATACACAAGATGGTTTAGGAGCACGTGGTTTCTACTGAGCAAGAAGAAGTAAGAAGGAAGAAGCAGCAGCCACGAACTGAGAAGAGCTGAGAGGAGACAGATGTAAGGAAACAGAAAAACCGTATGATCTGGAAATCCGAAAGAATTGCAATCAGAATCTCAAAGAGATACCTGCATTGCTATGTTTCTTGAAGCGTTAGTCCCAATAATCAGGCAACCTAAATGCCCACTGACAAATGAATGGGTAAAGAAAATGTGGTGTATAAGAAGGGAGGTAGGGGGGTGTTAAATGGTGATGGGGGTTAAGGAGTACACGTGTTAGGAGGAGCACTGGGTGACATATGTGAGTGTTGAATCACGATATTGTACACTGGAAAATAATGTACTGTATGTTAAGGAGCTGGAGTTAAACTAAACACTTTGAAAAAGGAATGTTTGTAAATGTATGTACAGAAGCATATGGGACTAGAACTGCTCCTAACTCAGTGAAACTGCACAGTGCATAATGTGTCTGTCAAGTAGCATCTTCCATTAAGATATTAGTGTTAAACAGGTGTTGGCGAGGATGCAGAGAAAGGGGAGCCCTCTTGCACTGGTGGTAGAAATGCAAACTGGGGCAGCCACTCTGGAAAACAGTATGGAGGTTCCTCAAAAAGTTAAAAATAGAGCTACCCTACCATCCAGCTATTGCACTACTAGGTATTTACCCAAAGAATACAGAAATACTAATTCAAAGGGATACAGGCCCCCTAGTGTTTACAGCAGCAGCGTCAGCAATAGCCAAAGTATGGAAACAGCCCAGGTGCCCATCAACTGATATACAGTGCAATGTTACCAACCATAAAAAGGAATGCAGTCTTGTCAGTTGCAAGGAGGTGGATGGAACTAGAGTGCATTACGCTAAGCAAAATAAGTCTTGTCAAAGACAAATACCGTGTGGTTTTACTTACGTGTGGAATCTAAGAAACAAAGTGAAAAAGCAAAGGGCAGGGGAAAAGAGAGGCAAGCTGAGAAAGAGACTCTTAACTATAGAGATCAAACTGATTTTGTTTTTTTATTAGTATGTTAGCACCATATAGTCATCAGTAGTTTTTTGATGCAGTGTTCCAAGATTCATTGCTTGCATATAACACGCCGCGCTCTGTGCAATACGTGCCCGCCTTTTCAAACTCAACACCCAAAAAACTAGTGGTTACTAGGAGGGAGGTGAGTGGGAGGGGATGGGGGAAATAGGTGATGGGGATTGTCCAGTGAACTTGTAATGAGCCCCAGGTGTTGCATGAAAGTGTTGAATCGCTGTACTGTACACCTGAAATTAATATGATACTATGTCTTAACTGGAATTTGAAAACTTACTTAAAAAAGAAAATGTGGTATATACATATAGTGGAACATTATTCAGTGTTCCTTAAAAATGAAGGATGAACCTGGAGGACATTTTGCTCCATGAAATTAGCCAGTCACAGAGGGTCAAATACTGCATAATTCCCCTTACGGGAAGTATTTGAAATAGCCTCAGAGTGACAGAACAGGATGGCGGTGACCAGGGCTGGGGCAGGAGGAAATGGGGAGTTTGGGTTCAATGGGTGCAGTTTCAGTTATACAAGATGAGTAAGTTCTAGAGACCCGCTGTACAGCCTTGTGTTAACAACACTACCATATGGCTGAAATTTTGTTAGAGAACAGTGATTAAGTCTCACATGTTCTTCTACAATTAAAAAAAAAGGCTGAAAGTAAACGTTTTAAAATCACAAGGAAGAGCAACATGTAATAGTGTAGGGATAAAACCGAGCAGAACTGATGCTATATAAAAATCAGATCACTGAGAGAGAACGTGGAAACGACCTCCAAAGTGAGGGAAGAAACCAGATCCAAAAACATGGAGGGGTAAGTTAAAAATAATAAATAAATAAATAAATAAATAAAAGCAAAAAGACCATATCTTACTTTCTCAGCCAGGCCTATCCTAACCGATTCTATTTAATACCAAAAGCACCCAAGATCCCCAACCCATGTGCTCCCCCATATAAGTTATATACTTGTTAGATTTATTGTTTTGTCTGTTTCTCCTGACAGAATTTTGAGCGCCTTGAGAGCAGGGATCTTTGCTTGTTGATGAAACCCCGAGGGCTTAGAATATTCCTAGCATATAATTACCACTCAGTTAAAATCTCTGTTGGGGAATGGCTTATGGATGTTCCTAAAGAAGAAACCAGAATAATAAGTAGAACGACAAAAATTAAATTCAGAATATAAAAACTCACTTATTAAATATTGAAAATAAAATTTTGTGCTCTAAAATAAATTATTCAGGTAGGCAGATTAATGGGGCTCACTGAGCTATATTAAAATTAATTAAAATTCTATATCTACACATACTCTGGAATTGTCTTTAAATGGGGATTTTTTAAAAGTCTTATCAGTATATAGCCATGATAATATGAGTTACCTTAAAAAGAATAAAAATCAGGCAAGCTTAAAATTTTCCATCCATGAAACTCAACTACAGAAATTCACAGAGCAAGGAGTACAGGTTATTGATGAAAAAAATTTGCAGCCCCCAAATTCTATATCCAAACAAATTGGTGTCATTCTAGTGTGAAAATATTGGGAAAACCACCTTACATGCAGGATTTCAGAACTCACTGTACTCTCTTGCCTGTCCAAAGAAAACACCAAAAGCCATTCCCCCAATGACTTACAAATGAAGCAGAACAGGAAATAAATAATGGAGAAAACAGTATAAAAGGGCCTTAGTGGTGAATATTTAAATCAATCAAATATATGAATGTAAGTGTAAATAATTGTTAAAATGCTTTAAAAATATTTTGAAAAAAAAAAAGAAAAAAAAATTCTGAAAAAGATTCAATAAACTATGGGAGAATATTTGTAAGAAAAATGGAAAAATTGAATAACAACTATCTGAATCATATTCCTAACCTAAAATAAAATAGATGAGGGAAGAGGGCCGGTGAACAGGGCAAGGAAAGTTGTGCTAATGTTCATAGTTGAGTAATTTGAAAAACAATGGCTAAATATAGTTATTTGATCAACTTAGAAGGCAACTGTTTGTGCCATTGAAAGCAAGATTTTTCTGTTTCAAATTTCTACCAAAATAAGATCAAGCAAAATATGGTTTACATAGCAAAATACCCCAAAAATCCACCAGGAAGCAAAAAAATTGGAAATAACCAAAATAAAATAACAAAAGTACAGCCAAGCATAATAGTCATAGTGATAGGTGGAAATAGGATAAACTTATGTACCAAAAAGGAAGACACTTTCAGATTTGGTAACAAACAGATCCAGCTTACTAAAAGACATAACCAAGAAATGATTCAGAGTTTAAAAAATAAAAGAATAAATATTAATAGAATGTAAAAACCATAACAAGAAAAACAATGGTATATTAATATCATAGAAAGGAGAGTTCAAATTCACACCATTAAATGGAGTCAAAGTAAGATTTTTTATAAATCAAAGGCACAACTAAAATAAAGATACGTTATTCATATATATTATGAGCCAAATAGCATCATATCATATATAAAGGAAACTAAAAGAGAAATACAAAAGGAAATGAAATAAATGCATTGTAGGAAAATGAGTTTTGTATCTATCAGTTTGACAGAAGGACAAAATAAGTCAGGATTTAAATAATATAGTTTTGTAATAATGGATATATATTATTTTGTTAAAATTAGACCTTATGTAGACCTTAATTACATACAATTTTTATTTGTCAATTATACCTCAATAAGCATAGAAAAAATAGTTATATGAATGGATAAACAAAATGTGGTATTACCCATACAATGGAAGATTATGCATCCTTGAGAAGCAGTGAAATTCTGACACATGCTACAGCATGAATGGACCTTGAAAATATCATGCTAAGTTAAACAAGTCAGAAACCAAAGGACAAATATTTTATCTCACATGAGGTATCTAAAAATAGTGCAATTCATAGAGACAGAAAGTAGAATAGAGGTTCCCATGGTCTGAGGGAAGGAAGTAATGAGGAGTTTGTCTTTAATGAGTACAGAGTTTCAGTTTAAGAAGATGAAAAACTTCAGGAGATGAACAATGGTGATGGTTATATGACAATGAGAGTGTATTTAATGCCACTAAACTGTATACTTAAAACTGATTAAAATGGCAAAATTTGCATTTTGTACATTTTACCACAATTTTCTTTAAAAAAGAAAAAAACAGTTTACAACTCCTTTATGAGATCCTTGGAGCTTTTTTTTAATAAATGATAATATTTTATAACACAAAGAAAACAGAAGAGCATAAAATACTCATGTTGCATTCCATGGCCATAAGCAATAAAAGCTAAATTTTAAACAACAAATTTAGAGTCAGTCAGGAAACGACATACTGTATGACTTCACTCCTGTGTGGAATTTAAGAAATGAAACAGATGAACATGGGAGGGAAAAGAGAGACAAACCATAAAACAGACTTGTAATGATAGAGAAGAAACTGAGGGTTGATGAGGGTTGATGACAGCAGGTGGGATGAGCTAACTGGGTGATAGGTATTAGGAGGGCACTTGTGATGAGCAACGAGTGTTGTTTCTAAGTGATGAATCACTGAATTCTACTCCTGAAATTAATTAATATTGTACCACATATTAATTAACTAACCCATAAAACTGTGAGAAAATATTTGGCTTCCCCTGTAAACAATAATTCAGCATCATTTATCATTCAGCATTTCTAAGGGGTCTTTCAAATACTCCACATTTATAAAGTCCATGAAAAGCACTCATGGACTTATGATGAGGATAAGAAGGTAATTTGTTAATATAGACCAATAAACAATTTTTTCTAATTTTAGCCCAGTGATTAACTCAACTTTTAGGAGTTTATACTAAAGAATTGCCACATATGCACAAATAACAAGAAACCCATTTAACTTTAACTTATAAACATGCAGGCATATAGTTCAGTAATAAAAAGACACCTTCAAATATTGACTTTAGCTTATACTTGTGTGTTTAAAATCTCATGTTATAGAAACACGTTGATAAATTTTTTTTTTTTACTCACATTTTTTCTTCTTCAGATTCTTTACTCATCTTTTCGATGTCAACCAGTGCCACTTTTAAAACACCGAACCCAGTTTTTCAGGACACATCATATTTAGTCTCATCCAGATTGGACATACGGATTTTTTTTACTTTTATTTTATATTTCTAAGATTTTATTTATTTATTTGAGAGACAGCACAAGCAGGGGGAGGGGCAGAGGAAGAAGGAGACTTCCCACTGAGGGGAAGCCCAACTAGAGGCTGATCTCAGGACTCTGAGATCACGACCTGAATAGAAGGCAGATTCTTAAGGGACTGAGCCACCCAGATGCCCCCAAATAGGCCTTTTTGAATCTGTGTGGGATGCTGTCCTGGGAATTTTACAGCAAGTCACAGATACTGAGTCACATGATATTAGGGGAGTTAATCTCCTACGTCCTGTGGAGGTAACTTTTGGTCCCCATAATGAAACCACTTCCTATATCACTTTTTATAGAGCTCTTTAACAAAAGAGACTTGTTTGCAAGGACATCTAATACTTGAAATTATAAGCTCATACTTCCCAAGAATAATTTTTACATCTGTATTTGACTTGGATTACCTCTGTAAGGTGGCATCCGAGTGTGTCTACAATGAACATTGATTAAGGTCTTTAAGAGGAAGTCACCTTCACCAAACATTACATTTTGTCCAAGATAGTATTTGAAAGATTGTTTAGTAGTACAAAAGGGGTTTTTTCCTGAGAAGGTACCAATTTTATGAGAGGTAATTTTAGATTTAAAGAATAACTTTTGTCACATATTGGGACATGTACAGTAATCAGACATGCTGCAAAGGTTTATGAACAAGAATGTTTGTTGAAGCATTATTTTTAAAACAGTAAAAAAGTAAAATGTCCAGTGATAGAGGGTACCAAAATTACTATATATCCATCAAGCTATAACCTGCTAAAATTGTGTTAAAAGAATGTCTGATAACTTAAGGAAATGCTCATAAAATAGGAGATGGAAAAAAATATTCTAACAAAATTGTAGGTGCCAATGTGGGGAAAATATGTAGATATTTGTATATTTGTGTGAGAAAAGAAAAAACTGGTGGAAAGGTCACCATAATATTTTGAAGATTACCCTTGGATTGTGATATTTGAGGTAATTTTTATTTTCTTCTTACTTTTTTATCCCTTTAAAAATTCTTCTCAATGGGACTGTGCTAATTCTATAACCAAAGAAAGAGACTTTATTTTTAAAATAAAATGTTTCATGAATTATTACTAGTGTTATTTTAATACATCGAAGGCTGTATTTTTCTTACTTTCCACGGTGAGTAAAGTGTTATGACCAGGAGTCTATAAGTCCGCATTGTGAAGTGTTTATCTGCAACTGGCATGCCCCCGTCTTCCATCGTTTTGAGCAGATAAAAAGGAGTGTCAGAAATAAACTTGAAGACTGGGCTCTGTAGCACTCCCTTACTTTATTGACCTCACTCTGGCTCATTCTCATGCAGTGTTCTTTTTTACTGGTCTATCTGCAGTCTTTCTTCGTGGACCACAACAGTCGAGCTACCACTTTCATTGACCCCCGAATCCCTCTTCAGAACGGGCGTCTCCCCAACCACCTGACCCACCGACAGCACCTGCAGAGGCTTCGGAGCTACAGCGCTGGAGAGGTAACCCCCCCACCCCGCCAGGTTCACGTTTCCACAGGCCCTGCTCCATTTTGGTGACTGGGATCTAGGATTGCCTGCTCCCCAAGGGCTCTGCCCTATCCCCATGATCTTTAGAAGAAGAATGCGGAGTCAGGGACACCCACTGAACTCTGTAGACCCATCTTTAGACCGCCTTCCTTCTGCCTTCCATTTTGTCCTAACAGTCACACTACAAAGACTATGTCTAGCTTAAGGGACGAAATGGAAAATGCAGGCTCAGGAGACCCGCACACCAAGCCTGCACTGTGCTTCCGTAGGCCTGCCAGTCACATGTGATTTCCTAAACGATCCTAAGGATATGACTGACATTAAACTTTGGGCTCTTCATAGATCCCAGAGAAGACATCAGTATCATAGACATACATGGACCAAAAACTGGGGGGGATCCACTGGGGACATGAATACTCTCTCTGCATCCTACCACGTGCTCTTTCCTGGTTTATATCTTTAGTCACTGCCTATGGTCACCTTCCGCTGAATCATGAAACCATCCTTCTTAAACATCATGGGCATCGCCTTTCTCAAGTACGATCTCTTTATCCCATACCCTTTCCTGGCCTCCCTTCTCAAACTGAAACTCCAAACATAGCTGTTTTCTACTTCTAGTCCGTTCCTGGCAATACTTTGAGTAAATCTCTTATTGACGTTTCCCAGGTATCAGTACCATCCTGGAGACCAGCAGGATCTCAGGAGGTGGTGGCCCTGAGAACCCTTTCTCGTAAAACAGCCTGTCGTGTTGGATTACAATGAGGCAAAAAATGTAGTAGTACAGGGTAAAAGAGGAAGTGTGTGTGTGCGTGTGTGTGTGTGTGTGTGTGTGTGCAACTCCCCACTGCCCCCACATCATTCCAGGGAGAACTAGGGTGAATGTCTCAGGAAAAATGGGGAAAAACAATCCACCTGGCAGCCTCAGACAGCAAGTCTCAAGGGAAGAGCCTGTTCCTGATGTATTGGTACCAGTTTACTACTCTTTTAGGGGAAGCATCTGTATCCTGACAGGCCTAACTCTTCCCAACCGAGGGCGCTCACGATATAATGCCAGTGTGAGAAAACGGATTTCCCTTTCATGGGTCATCTTGTTGTTTTTTTTATTTTTTCCAATTTATTTATTTTCAGATCATCTTGGGTTTTGTTTTAGGATACTGCTGAAAACATGCTGATTCTTTAGTTCTGCGTATATGTAAAATGTGCACCTGACCATGCGGAGAAAAATATTACGCATTCCCCCAGGTTACATGGGTGTCAGGAGCACAGATAGCAGACACTCTGCAGCTGCCATGCTCGCAGATGACAAAAAGCAGCGCCCAACGTCCCGGCTCAACAGGCATTGATTGTATCCCTCTCTGGTGGCACTTACTTATAACACTTCAGAAAGTATGGCATTTGTGAGATCATAGTGGATAAACTCAAGATTCTGAATCAACTTGAAACATGCCATTTAATTCATTTAAAATATCCAAGGTCTTTAGTATTATTAAGGCAATTTCGTCATTATGAGAGATGAACCACATTTGATAAAAGAAACTGAGTCCTGAAGTCAGGTTCACTGTCAATAAAACAAAAAGGTAGGTTCCTCCTACCTCCTACCTACTACCCAAGATAAACCCCCTAAAGATCTAGATCTCTTACGTTTATAAGAAAGTAGTCTGAAAATACAAGTACTAAGACATTTCTGTTGAAATGAGATTCAAGTCATGAGTGCCACTTGCATTACCTGTTTTTTGTTTTTTTCAAGATTTTATTTATTTATTTGACAGACAGAGATCACAAGTAGGCAGAGAGGCAGGCAGAGAGAGAGAGGAGGAAGCAGGCTCCCTGCTGAGCAGAGAGCCCGATGCAGGGCTGGATCCCAGGACCCTGATATCATGACCTGAGCCAAAGGCAGAGGCTTTAACCCACTGAGCCACCCAGGCACCCTCAGTTGATCAGGTTTTTAAACCCATCCCATCTCTCCGCACATCCCCTGGTAGCTTTGCGCTGACACAAGGAGAAACCAAGAAAAGCTGGGTGGCAGAGAATTGCTCATCGGGTTAGCATTCCAGAGAAAACAAAGACCCAGCCTCTATGAAAATCAGTATCTGGTTCGTCCTGCTGTGAAAGCCCAGAGCCCAGGGAGTGAGACAACAGGAGGATCTTGGTATAAAAACAGGAGGAGGGGGTGGTGGGAAATGTTAATTGTGTTTGCTGTGATATGATTTTGCTCAGCAAACATTGATTAAGTGCGTGGCTTGCTATGAGCACTATGGAATGCAAAGAAGTATGAGATATGATCCCTGCCTGGGGGGATTTTATAGCCTGTGTTTGAAGCCAGGCCAGAAAACACAGAGTTAAGTACCAAGAACAATTAGAATATGATTGAGTGCCAAGAGAGATGTTAGGATAAGTGCCACAGAAGTTCAAAAGAGGCCAAGGAAAGACATCTTTAAAGTTAATGTACTTGACCTAACCCTAGTATCTAGCCAGGTACAAAGGAAGAGGAAGGGCAACCCCACAGAGAGCCCGCATGAGCAGAGGTGCAGCGGTAGGGTCGAGAAAGGGCAGTAAAGAGATAACGAATATTTCACTGTGACCAGAATAGGGTTTCTACTTGCATTTTGTCTTAGTTTTTTAAAAGCTTTGAATGCCATATGGTTGACACTTCCCCATGAGCCCACTGAATGAATTTGAGAGGAATAACATGATGGTTTTTGTGGAAAAGTGGCTTTAGAGGAGAAGACGATTGGCATTTTTTTTTAAAAGATTTTATTTATTTATTTGACAGAGAGAAATCACAAGTAGATGGAGAGGCAGGGAGAGAGAGAGAGGGAAGCAGGCTCCCCGCTGAGCAGAGAGCCCGATGCGGGACTCGATCCCAGGACCCTGAGATCATGCCCTTAGCTGAAGGCAGCGGCTTAACCCACTGAGCCACCCAGGCGCCCCAAGACGATTGGCATTTTGAGGACACTTCTCTAATGTGTGGAATTGTCCCCTGCCATTGTAGGACCTTTTTTCCTGCTCAAATCCATTAACTGTCAGGAGAGCCCTCGCCTCAGCCATCACTATGACAACCGAAACAAACAAACAAAAAACACCAAAATACCTCTAAGCATTTCCAAATATTCCCATGTGGTCATACCACTTTAGTTAAGAATTGTATTTTATAGTCAGGCAAACTTAAAAATCAGAAATTCAGGTCACACAGGGAGTTCCAGACCACAGTTCAGATCTAACTCCCAGTCCAGTGTACACTAGTATTTTAGAAAACAGACAATGGCGGCCACGAAGAGGAAAGAAAGGAGTGATCTGCAAGAGAAGGGCCCATTAGAGGCCACTGGAGGTGGCCAAGAGATCCAAGACAAAGTACAACCCTTGGGAAGAAGACTGCAGAGGTCAGGAGGTGGGAGGAAGAGGTACTTGGGTCTTCAGTTAGCAGATGGAGTCTCAGCCCCGGCTTTGCCACAGAGGACGTGTGTGTCACTCGTCCTTCCTTTCCTTTCTGGGGCCTCAGTTCCCTCATCTGCAGGGGACACCAGGGGACTAGATGGCTGGCTCTGTGATTCTCAGTCTGTGAGCCTTGTGGCACATTAATAACACACAGGTGAGATGAACAGGAGAGCCAGTTGGGGAGGATGGCGGGTTTGCTCTCGGGTAAGTCAGACAGTGAGTAGGAAAGCAGTAGGCTATCCAATTTGAAATGAGTTAAGCGGATGGAAATATGAGACTCGGGAATAATCAGTGAACTATTTCCACAATCCGTGGTTTTTCCGTGTCACATGTCAGGGTTACTGGGGGATTTGCTATAGATGTTTCTTAGGCCACAACCTTAGGGATCAGTATTTTCTGTTTCACCTTCATGAGCCACTCCCTTGAGTGCTACTCAGCACTGAATGTTTTATCAATTTTAAAGACAGAATTGAAATCAGCTCCTATATTCAGGATTCTAAATGGTAGAAATTTCCCTCAAACCCCTGTGATAGGTTATTAACAGAGGCACTGTCACATTTCTTTTAGATTTTTTTTACTTCAAATGAAATTTTTTCAGGCATTTTGCTGAAAGCAGTTATCAGGAATATAGTACTTTATGCATAAAAAGATCGTAATTTGATGCTTTAGCCTGCATTTTAGTACAGTGTCACGTTGTCTGCAATATACAAAAAAAAAAAAAAAAAAGTTGTTAATAGAACAGGCCTAACTCTTCCCATAATGTCCAAATGGAAATGGCCACAGATCAATGGAAAGAGCGTATTGGGCTATAAATATTGGGCCCCATCTCTTGTGAGGAAATCACTAAAGATCACATTTGTCTTGTAACAATAAGGAAGGATAACAGGGTACATAATTTTTATTTCTTTTAGCTCCTTATTTTGGTCAGGTTAGAAAGTCATTAGTCATAGGAAAGTTCTGGACGGGTACACACAAAAAAGGATAATAGTAATTGCCTCAGGGAAGGGCAGGGATCTGGTAGAGAAGAGAAACTGACTTTTCACTTTGAAAGCAGAGGTCACTCTGGGTCATTCTTTGCAGCAAGCTTTTTTTGATGGTAGAAGTTATTCCAGTAGCTCTGATGACACAGAGAAGTCATCATTCAGGAAGCTTGCCTTTGGGGAAGGTAACTTCCTTACCACTTCTAAAAATTGGGAATTTTCCTCTTGATTCCATGTAACCTGTATGTGGTTATAGGTTTTACTGGAAGTTTATAGAATTCAGACACTTATGAAAATAAAGTTTTGAGTCAACAGTAAGTAAAGAGTGTAGAAAACACAGACACAGATGGGAAAGAAGTTGAAAGGAGAGTATAATATCCCATCTGGAGACACTTCTGGTCTACACAGAAATAAAAAATTGAATCATGTTGTCTATGGTTCTGTATCCTACTTTACCAGTACAATACCCTGGAGACGGTTCCCATGCCATTAAAATTCTTCTGTATTTTAATCGTATGAATCTACCGTAATTTAGCTCAAGCCTTTCTTTGTAATTATGTTTATTATTCACTTTCACTATTATAAATATGTTGCATGACTCAAGCATAGATCTCTCTCTTGTTTCCTTAAGATAATTCTAAAAACTGTTAATGATCTACTTTCAGAATACAAAAGGAATCTAGAGATGAGTGCAAATTCATTACTTGGGCTTTTCCTCTGAACTCAATATTTTATCATTAGGTCTCCAGCATTTTCAAAGAGAACGTTAGCTGATTATTAACCCAAACTCAGTCTAAAACCTGCAATTTCAATCAGGGCTTTAAAAAACCCACCAGTTTACATTTCTAAATTGCAACACAGAAGAGAAGCTTGTTTACCAGTTACTGAAAACTATTTTCTGAGCATATATTTTTTTTTTCTGGAGAGCTCAATGTTTGAAGTTTTCACATTTGCAATTATGATTAAAGCTATCTCAACATCAAAAGGAAAAGAAATCTTTAAATTAGTTCCTACTGCAAACTGGGTTTTAGCCAGTCATAGAATAGTCATGGCATGTCTGGGGAGAGGTGGGCCCTTGTGCAAGGGCAGGGGTGTCCCTTCTTTGTCTCTCTGTCTCACACACACACACACACACACCTGTGAGAAACTCAGTAACACAAAAAATGTCAAATGCACTTCAGTGAGTCATGTAATTTTGGTTTTAAATGGAAAATCCATTTTTCTAGTCATTTTCAGTAGTTAGGAAAACAAATGTTAACATCATGTTTGCGGTGAGATCCAAATCAGGTCACTCAGCCGATGCCAAACATTCCTCAGGATGGACAATTTAGTACTGCTTTAGGGGTACAAGGATTCTAGCACATAGTAAACTCTAGACTGATCTCAAAGTCATTCCCAGCCCTGCTTGAAATTATCTCCATCTCTATAAATTCCTGGCTCCTGGTTGAACAAGCCTGTTCCTATTTAACCCTCCCATCTGCTCTCATCTGTAGGCCCTCCGCTACCTCCTTTACCCTCAGCAGGTATCTCTCATGGTTCAGGTACCCCATGAGCCCTCCCTTCCCCCTGTGTCGTTTCCTCCACCTCACTCCCAGTTCGCCTGAAGCACATTCATCAGTCAGTCATCAACCTGCAGGGTAGCTGCCCCTCATCTGGTTTCTGAAGTTTTGCCATCGGGCTTAGTTTTGCCAGTGAGCAAGCAACTTGAGAAGTAGGACCAGGTTTCCCTAAAACGTATCTGCGACATATGAATTCCCTACGGCAGCCAGGAATAGAAGTGAGCCTCCTCCTGTTTCAGAGTGCCCTTTATTTCGGGGCAAGCCACCAACAAGGGGACGCTTAGGCTCAGGGTGGGACAGCAGGCATCACCTGAGTTCGGAATACAGCCATGCCTTCCTGAGGTCTGTTACCAGACCTACTTCTTCAGTTCTGTAATACATCATTTAGATAATCTTCAACTGAGTAGTCTTTCAGATACCTGTCTCTGCAGCATTCAAAATATTTCAAACACATTCAAGCAGACTGATGTAACTCCTTCCAAGAAAAAGAGACCTATCATTTCAGTCCTAGAAGGGCTTTACATATGTATTAATTCAAGGAGAAAGAAATGTAAAGACTCCACACTGCCTACTTTAATAATCAGCAAACTTTTCTTTCATCACCTTGCACTGGAACCATGTAAATGGGACTAGAAAGTGCTGTTGCAGAAGTACTAGCTTCTAAATCTTGGTGGCTAACTATAGGAGCAGTACAGAGCTGAGAGCTAATGGCATCGAAGTGAGGAGTCTACCTCAGTGGCCCAAGGAATCTATTTCCTGGTCCCCCAAGTAAGCAGTGGGCAAGGAGAAGGGCCAGGATAGAAAGGATAGATCTCTATGGCTACTACTTCAAGAAGAGCAATTCAGGGGCACCTGGGTGGCTCAGTGGGTTAAGCCTCTGCCTTCGGCTCAGGTCATAATCTCAGGGTCTTGGGATTGAGCCCCACATAGGGCTCTCTGCTCAGCAGGGAGCCTGCTTCCCCCTGTCTCTTTGCCTTCTGCTCTGCCTAGTTGTGATCTCTCTCTCTGTCAAATAAATCAATCTTTAAAAAAAAAAAAAGAGCAATTCAAAGACTGCCGTATACAGACAGAACTGCTCGCACAGCTTGCAAAGAAAGGATGTTACCCGTCTCTGTGTGGAGTGTGGAAGGAGGACCCAAATGAAAACCAGCAATTACCATGTCTTTAATGAGTAAGCCCTAAGTAATCTGTCCTATTTGTCATCTGCTATATGATACGCGGATTAGCCTGAAAGTCCCCTTTCTGGACTTCGTAGCATAGGAACTCAATAGCCTCCTGAATTCTGTGGAAGTGAATCGTGCAGCACTCTCAGAGGGATCTTGCGCACTTTTCTTATTTGTCTGGATCTTGTGCACTTTTTAAGTAATATCACAAAGTAATCGTCAATGTAATTCTGAAATGTTTGCAAAGCCTGTTTTGGTGTACTTTACCAGACACCATCAAATGAGTCATACTCTACAGCAAACCCCATATATCTGGTGAATGTACTCCAATGGGGAAAATCTATAGGGTCCTTGTTTAAATAGCTTACCCTGCAGGGTCCTTTAAGGAGCAGAGGTGCACGGAATCAGGGTAGGAAGCTCACTGCCGTACTCTAGAACTCAGGGCGTTTGTTAAAACTTAAAACTGAGCTGAATTAATCATCACAAATATCAGTTTTAAGCTAAGAAAATTTTATATTTCATGAAATTTTATCAAAATGGGCATCCAAAACCAGGGTATTGGATGCAGGCTAACAGCAGGAGAGGAGTCAAACAGATGCTTTGTGGTCAAGCATTAGCTGCTACCGTGGTTCTGCCTCTTACAGTTTAAAATGTTGTAAAAACTAAATTTATCCAATTCTCAGTTTCTCTGTTTGGAATCTGGGGTTAATAGTGCTTATCTTTCAGAATTTTGGGAGAATGAGAGGATACTATGCGAAGAGTAGCCAGCACAGAGAATGGATCGATAAGCACTCAGCAGAGAATGACCATCTGAGAGTGATCCGTGCTGTTAAAAAGAGCAGGTCCATTTCACACTCAGTTCTGAAGTGAGGTGCTAACTCTGAGAAATAGAAGTCATAAACTTAATCTTTACTGAGAGTATTCATGTTGAATTTGTCTCTTCGATCTATTTTTTTAATTTAACTTTCTTTTTTCAGCTTTCAAAGATTCATTGTTTATGCATCACACCCGGTGCTCCATGCAATGCGTGCCCTCCTTAATACCCACCACCAGGCTCACCCCTCCCCTCAACCCCCTCCCCGCCAAAACCCTCTAAGAAACATTTCCTCCAGGACTGGAGGAAATAAGTCTCTTCAACGTATTGATGAGGAGAAATGTTTCTTAGTCGATATGGTGTATTAATTCAGATAACATTGATAACATTTGGCACATTCACTTTCTTAAAAAACCATCAACCATCCTACTTAGTCGTTGTTTTTTTTTTTTTTTAACTTGCTTATTTCTATTCACTTTCAGGACTGTAACTTCATTTCTTTCTTAACTTAGGTGATATCAGGATCTTTTACCCCTCATATTGAAAAATTAGTATCAAAAGACCATCTGAAATTGGTAAGATTTCCAATGCTAACAATTTTATTTTGAAATTAGGCTTCAGAAGTCTCTAGAAACAGAGGAGCCTCTTTACTGGCCAGGCCAGGACACAGCCTAGTAGCCGCTATTCGAAGCCAACACCAACATGAGTCATTGCCACTAGGTACGTATCATGCTTTGGGGACCCCGGATACCCAACACTTAGCCTTTTTTTTTTTCTTGTCATGAATCTTTTAATATTTAGGATTCTGTGTTCTCTTTTTTCCTCCCCTATGGTGTAATCTACTCCTACCCTTTATTTCCATTCCCTTTGTGCCCCTTTTTCCTTTCTCTTCACTCCTCAATTTGACCTACCATCTTCCCTGTTTCTCTTCTGCTCTCTTCCAGACCCTCATCCCCCTCTTCTGTATTCCAGTCAGTGATTTGTTAGCCGAGTCCAAGAGAGCATAGTTTAAATGAGGTGATGGGACCTGTTGCTCTTAGATGCAGTTTTTGATTTAGAACTCCCTTCTCTTGTGTATGGGGATAAGTCAGCACAGTCTTCGTTCCTAACCTCAGTTATCTCCTGAGGTACATGCCACTTGTATCAAGGGAAGTGAGGTGAGAGAGCCCCAGTGGATTTGGATATTTCCATTATCACTACTGGGAAATCAACCTTGGCCACAGGTTGTCAGGGTCAAGTGCTCAAAAAAGGGTTTCTTTGAACTCATGTAAAATTTTTTGCCATAATAACTATAATAACTGACCAAGAGCAGTCAGAAGGAAGAGAGTACAACTCTCCTCATGGAAGAGCTATTTTATTTTCCTTCACCTGTTCACACAGGGATGAGTTAACACACAGTTAAGTTCCTGGAATATTAAGGATGATTAACTTAGATCTGGTTCCCTTTTGGTTTGCTCTTTTAAAAATGATAGTGCTATTATGTCACAGAAAACAACCCGCAAGAGCTTACATTTTTTGATGAGTATGTCACCTGCCCTTCAAACTCCCGGGTATCAAGCAGCCATTTTCCAACCATTAGAGAAATTACCTCTGGGCGGAAGACTCAACCACAACTCGCCGTTCTGTCTGTTTCAGCATATAATGACAAGATTGTGGCATTTCTTCGCCAACCAAACATTTTTGAAATGCTGCAAGAGCGTCAGCCAAGCCTGGCGAGAAACCATGCACTCAGGTAGGGGCTTGTCCCTCATCCTCTAGCTCTGGGTCTCTCCAGCTGGTCTTTCAGGTGGGACAGAACCTCCGTGGGGAGAGAACAGAAGCCTGTGTTTTGTTCGTGTATTTAATTATGTCTTGAATACTGAAAACAAAGGATCCGGGGGGTTCTAATATTCTTTGCAGTGTCACAATAATCAGAGCTAGCCATATTGCCGGGTCACATACTATTCATACAATGCCAATATGATTTCCGTTGATTTGGAGGGAGGCACAGAAAAGTAAAATAGCTTCCAAGAAAGAATTACTTATGTAAAGCACCACATAAATTTTTTATTCAAGTGTTATTAACACAGTAACTAATGTTATATTAATTTCAGGTGTACAGTGTAGTGATTCAGCAGTTCTGTGCTTTACCCAGTGCTCTTCGTGGTCCCTGTACCCTTAACCCTCTTCACTTATTTCACCCATTTCCCCACCCACCTCCCCTAGTGTAACCATCAGTTTTTTCTCTGTTGTTAAGGGTCTGTTTTTCCTTTGTCTCTGTTTTGCCTTGCTTATTTGTTTTGTTTCTTAAATTCTACATATGAGTGAGACCCTATGGTATTTTTGTCTGACTTGGCATTACTTGGTATTATACCATTTAGATCTATCCATGTTGTCGCACATGGCAAGATCTCATTCTTTTTATGATTGAGTAATGTTCCATTGCATATATGTACCACATCTTCTTTATCCATTCATCTGTGGATGGACACTTGGATTGCATCCATATCTTGGCTGTTATATATATATGCTACCATAAACACAGGGGTGCATATATCTTTTTGAATTAGCGTTTTCAATTTTTTGGATGAATACCCACTAGTGGAATTTTTAGATTGTGTAGTAATTCTATTTTTAATTTTTTTTAGGAACCTCCATACTCTCTTCCACAGTAGTGCACCAGCTTACATTCCCACTAACACTGCTTATGGGTTCCTTTTTCTCCACATCCTTACCAGCATTTGTTGTTTCTTGTGTTTCTGATATTAGCCATTCTGACAGGTGTGAGGTGATGTCTCGTTGTGGTACTGATTTGCATTTCCCTGATGATGAGTGATGTTGAGCATCTTCATGTGTCTATTGGCCATCTGGATATCTTCTTTAGAAAAATATCTATTCATGTCCCCTTTCCACTTTTAATTAGATTATTTAGGGGGGTTTTGATGTTGAGTTGTATAAGTTCTTTAAATATTTTGGATGTTAACCCCTTATTTGGTATATCACTTGCAAATATCTTCTCTCACTCACTACATTGTCTTTTGTTGTTGGCTTCCTTCACTTGCAAAGGCTTTTTGTTTTGGTGTAGTCCCAAAAGTTTATTTTTGCTTTTGTTTCCTTTGCCAAAGGAGACATAGCTATAAAGATGCTTCTATAGCCAATGTCAGAGCAATTACTGCCTATGTTCTCTTTTAGGAATTTTATGGGTTTAGGTCTCACATTTAGGTCTTTAATCCATTTTAAATGTTTTATCTTTAAAATATCACAGTTAATGGTAAACAAACTATTAGATGAACATATTCAAAAATACACCAACAAGCAAACCAAAAGTATCAGAAGTATCCTGTGTTCTAACTACTTATATCTTAATATCCATTAGTGTCATTGTTGTATGAGTGTCTCTGAAACTGAATCCACTTCATTTGGAAAGGACAGCCACTCAAGGTGATAACAAGAGAACATATCCTCTGAACTTAGATCCCACTTTCTTTGCAAGATATTCAGCTATCTCTCTGCTTCAGCTGACTACATAACATTTGGAAGCTGGCTATTCACGACGGTTAAGTGTTTCCTCTTGGAGTTTGAATTCTTACTCCATCTCCTAGAGACCATTAATCTGGGCCTGTTATTCAGCCCATAGATGCCCTTGATCTCTTCAGATACAGAGTTATCATGTGGGCACTCTGGAGATGCTTTTATGAGTATGTGTAAAGGATCAGGGAAGGTGGGCACAAGTGCAGTCACTGACTTGTCATCTCCCATTTGGTGGTCTTTTGCGTCTAGCTGACAGCTGTAGTACTCTGATTTGACTTCCTCAGTGAATCACCAACACCTGAACATAGCCTCTTTGCTATTCAAATTCCTATTACTCCTGCCTGGGTGGGTCATTCACTGTTCTCCCCACACACACCCACACACCCTCACAGATACCTCTTTTCCCTGCTTTTTACTCCGTGTGAATTAGAATCACTGTCTTCCCCGTTGCCGGATCTCCACTCTTCCCTCTTTCCCTGTCTCTACATACAAACGTCTGCCTCTCACTTCCTCTCTTCCAGCCTTTTTTTTTTTTTTTTTCTTTTTTCTTTTTTCCTTCCCTATCATAGCCTGTGTTTGGGTGCTCAACATTTCTCTCCTGGATTTTGTAGGGGTGTCCTGGAAGGTGTCCCCTAGATCTAGGACAAAATTACCTTCTTATAGCACAGAATAAATCATCTTACACGCCTTTAAAAAAGCTTTCCATTGTGTATAAAATAAAGTCAGGATTTCTAAGCACAGTTTCCATAGTCTGGCCCTAACCTAACTCTCCATCTCATGCTAATTTTTTCCTTCTGGCTTCTTCCACCTCCATTAAACAAGCTGTGTTCTCTCCTTGTTCTGCCCTCTCAGGAATGGCTTTTCTCTTAAGGACCTCTCACTCCTTTTAAAGGCTCAAACCAAATGGCAAAGATTCACTGACCTAGACAAACTTAAGTACTTCTTTTGCCTTACTTTATTAGTACTCCTTTTTTGTCCTTCTACTATATTTTTTCCATTATCTCTTGAATACTGTCTGTACTGCTGTCTCTCTATGATATGTAAGCTCCTTACAGCAGGACCTTCTGTTCCTTGCCTTTGTACCACTCTCCCCCTCAGAACCTAGTCCTCTGCTTTGAAGATAAGAAACATTAATTACGGGCGCCTGGGTGGCTCAGTGGGTCTCATTTGAGTCATCTTTAAAAGTGAAAAATGTAATCCCGTGGGTAAAAGAGTGAAAGTAAACTATTTTCAGCACTATTGCATAGTATTCCACTATAACAAAATTCAAGAAATCTTAAAGTCTTTGTTGCAGTGCAGAATTCTACAATTACAATTTTCCAGATGTGGGGGAACTTGGAATTAAGACATCTTGTAATTGGAAAAAATCTTGGCAATTATTTAGTACAGAATCTAATAGCTTCTTTAAGATTATGGACTCCTTTAAGGACCTGTAGGCCCAGAATAAGAGCCCAAATATCTCATCAAAAGCAGAAGGCCCACAGTAACTAAGAAGCTATGGAATAAAAAAGGGAGAACAGTAAGAGGAAGAAACTGCTCTTCAGGGAGTCAGGCTTCCAGGAACCAGGAACCTGGGCATTACTTGCTATGACTGGGCTTGTACTTGACCCTAAGTGTGACAGGAGGGTGACTCAGCTCTATTTTAAAAGTCCAGAGATTGAAAAGAAAACCTTCTTTCCACATGACACTGTTCAGAGGAAGAAACTACTGCTTCCTCTGTGGTCTCCAGGTAGGGGCTGTGACCCCTGTTCAGCCTTGCTCTTCTCAGGGAGCCATGGATCCACTATCGTGGGTCCACAAAGCCAGTTTCTGGGTTAGATGGTGGAGGGGGAGTCCTCAGAAAACTGTTCAGCAGACAGCAGTGAACCATAAGGAAGCCACATGTGGAAAGGGAAGATGGAGCCACAAAACCCAGCGGCTGACGACATTTCTTCACTTTAAGGATCATGGTAGCAGTTTTCATTCATTCATTCTTCCTCCACCTGGTGTTTTTATTGTGCTGGTGTTCTGAATCAGAACTGTGGGAGGCTGTGTACACAGTAGCAGAACAAAGCAGACATTGGCCCTACACTGCATGGTATTTGCCATCTATTGAGGAGGGCAGATGATAGGCAAGTTTGCCTTTTTTTTTTTTTCCTTAAGCTAAATATATAGCTATAGAATGTGTTAAAGGCCACAAAGGACAAGATCAGAGTTCAGTGATAAAGACGAAAGAACGTCAAGGATTTCATTTGGATATTAAGTTTTGAGGCCACAAGGGGAGATGTCAAGATGTCAAGGAGGCAGGTGGCTGTAGTGAACAGAGTCTTGAGGAGAGTTTTGCGCCGGAGTTTTCCTGGTGGGCAAGGGTTATTATGTGTAGGGGAGGTATTCTAACCTTTAGAGATCCTTCCCAGTGCCAGTACCTTTGGGATTGAGTCCCAGGGGCATTTGGAGCTCCCCTCCCCCAGACGACTGGGTCTGCATGAGATTTTCATAGACATGACAGAAGGTGCTATGTCCTGTGGAGAGCCACTGAAAGTCTCAGAAAACTGTGTTCGGCTTTCTTATATATGGATGTGGTTCATGTGGGCAGTGGGATAATAGAACCACTACAGGGCAGTGCCACTTTCTGATGGCACTCTGCTGCCGTAGTAGAGTTGACCCTCTTTGGACTTCATGTCCTCAGGGACACTGGGAATAAAGGGCAATCCCTAGAATGTTCTTCCCATTTTTCCTACAGACAAAGAGACCAGGGGCTTTCCCACATAAAGGTCCTTGGGGAATGGGATGATGGGCCCCAGGGGCACTGTCTTTGGAATGACATAAGTTTGAGAGTCCTTTGTGAGGCCGAGTCAGCAAACCAGGGGAGAAGATCCACCAAAGTCTTCCAAACAAGAGTTCTGTGAGGTGGTATCAGGATTTAGAGGCCAACACTCAGGAACATGGAGTCAAGAACAGGAACATGAAGGGAGAGACAGTTGGTGGAGGCGGCATGGTGCTTGCACGGTTGGCTGGGCTTCCACATCTTCCCTGCGAAATGGTGACAGTTCCGCTCCGTTTTTCAAAACCCCAGTCAGTGAAGACACTGTGAACACCCCCCAGGTTTTGACAATAGCCTTTACTGCAGTGATGGGCTACCTATCCTGAGAGGTTGAGTCACAGTGCATTTCTCTGTTCGATCTTATTTTGCATATCTTTGTAGAGGCCCAAACGTTTCCCTTTTCAAAAATATACCCACCAAAAGGACAAATTTATTATATTGTTGCCTGAAAATATTCAAGTAATGATGAAGATCTGGGTTCACATTATTATCATCAGAGAGGGGAAAAATTGGGAGATTTATTCCCTAACTTACCTGTTGGTAATTCATACTTTGTTTCCCACATTTTTCTAGGGAGAAAATCCATTACATTCGGACTGAGGGTAATCACGGGCTTGAAAAGTTGTCTTGTGATGCAGATCTAGTCATTTTGCTGAGGTAAGGGGCTAAGCCTGAAACGCTTCTAGAAAGGATGCTTTGGGCAGTCTTCCTCCACTACAGCTATGACTGAAACACTCACCGTTTGTTTTAGAGGATTCTACTGGCTGCAACTAAAGTAGGGCCCCCACCCTTGTACCTGCTGCCCATTGCCGCCTTTACATTTACAACTGGGGTATCAAGAACTGTATATAGTACTTGAAAGAGACAATTATTTCAGGATTAATTAGGGTTTAAAATAACGTTGAGAATATTTGCAGGCCGGCATCTACCTTCCTAAGTGAACCTAAGTGCTTTTGTTGTTGCCTTGTGAGAACCGTAACCACTGTTACCCCACTTCATGAATATTCTCTCACGGACAGAAAACTAACTTTTTTCCTTTCTTCTTCTTCCTTCTCCTCTGCTTCTTCTTACTTCTCTTCTTCTTTTTTACTTTGCAGTCTCTTTGAAGAAGAGATTATGTCCTACGTCCCACTGCAGGCTGCCTTCCTCCCCGGGTACAGCTTCTCTCCCCGCTGTTCACCCTGTTCCTCACCTCAGAACTCCCCAGGTAACTTGAGCGTCTGGCATTCTGTCTCCTGTGAGTGGCGACCCGTGTTTCCCCAGACGGAGATGGGCGAAGGACAGTTGTATATGGGCTCTCTCTCTCTTCCTCCCTCTCAATTTTCTGATTGAAAGCACACTGCCAAGATTGGGTATTGAAATTTGCTGTCCGTTTTTGTAATGCTGCGTTCTACATTTTTTTGAAGATTTAATTTATTTATTTGACACAGAGAGAGATCACAAGTATGCAGAGTGGCAGGCAGAGAGAGAGAGAGAGGGAGAAGTAGGCTCCCCCCTGAGCTGAGAGCCTGATGTGGGGCTCAATCCCAGGACCCTGAGATTTTGACCTGAGCTGAAGGCAGAGGCTTAACCCACTGAGCCACCCAGGCGCCCCTGTGTTCTACATTTTTAAATAATTGGAAAATCAAAACAGTATTTCATGACGTGTGAAAATTCTGTGAAATTCAAATCTCAGTGTCCGTAAATAGAATGTTATTGGACCCCAGCCACACCTGTTTATTTGTGTGTTTTCTGTAGCAACTTTTACACTATAACGGCGTAGAGGAGTAATAATGATGAGACTGGATGGCTGCAAAAGCTTAAAATATTTACTATCTGGCCCCTCACAAGAAAAGGTCTGCTGACCCTGCTCTAAATTGCTTTTATATCCCAAGGTACCCCACAGGCATTTAGAAGGGAAGAACCGTTTCCAAAACATTCTGCCTTATGACTCAGAATGTTACTAGATACCAATTTTGGTAACTTTTTGCTAAGGAATTGCTCGGTGATATGGTTACTAGGGGCCACCATAATGTCCCCTATGAAGATGTTGAAGACTTTTCTTACATGCACAATTGTTCCCCCACTGTTTTCTTTTATGTACTAGGATTAATTTATTCATAAAACAGAAATTCTTTATAGGTATCTTCCATTCCAAATAAGGAAATGAATACTGAACTCTTTAGTGACAAAGGGTTCATCAAATCTAATCAAAATGATTAGTTACTAAGTAAAATCCATACTCCCAAATGGGATCCAGATATTGGAGAGTTTTTCCTCAGTTACTTGGTTTACTATACCACCTTGGTCAGAGTCTTGGTGGCAAACCCAAATTTCTTTTTATAGCTTAAAAAGTAAAGGGAATTAGTTATAAAAACGTAGTAAGTAGATGACTGGGTGATGGGCATTAAGGAGGGCATGTGATCTGATGAGCACTAGGTGTTATACGCAACTAATGAATCATTGAACACTACATCAAAAACTAATGATGTATAAAACAGAATGGGAAGAAATCAGAGAGGGAGACAAGCCATGAGAGACTATAAACTCCGGGAAACAAACTGAGAGTTTGAGAAGGGAGAAGGGTGAGGGGATTGGGTAGCTGGGTGATGGGTTTCAAGAAAGGCACATGTTGCGAAGAGCACTGGGTATTCTATGCAACTCATTGAACTCAACTCATTGAACACTGTCAAAAACTAATGATCTACTATATGTTGCCTAACTGAACACAATAAAAAAGAACTAATGATGTAATACTGTATATTGGCTAATTGAACTTAATTTAAAAAGGAAGGAAAGAATGAAGGAAGGAGAAAAATAATAAAATAAAAATCTAGTAGGTTCATATCTCACAGCCTTTAGAGTCTGTCCAAGCTTAGTTTTTGAAGCCACTGGAGAAAGTCACAAGAGAGAGATTATAGCAGTGTGTTCCGTCCCTCCAAAGGGATGTCTCACTCGGCATTACTTGGAACTGCTGCAGGTCTCTAAAATGAATATATTAGTTTGGCTCCTCCAAGTCATGTCCTCAGAATTATCTCTTAGAGGTAGTTTTATTAATTGCTAGAATCTGTTTCTAAGTCAGTATCTCCTCATTGTCGTCTCCTCCAAACCAGTGCACCAAAGGCTTAGTTAAGGACATACAGTGTAATTGAGATGCTGTGGCCTGGGAAAGGAGGATGAGGAGCTTTGCCTGAGCCAACATCAGGACAGCCAAATGTTTCTGGTGCACACAGGATGAATTACTTTTGGGGAGCAGAGCCTTCCATTTAGGGACAACTGTGAGTCTCCATCATGATCTTTCATTTTGTCATAAATGTTGTCCTAGCCTGATAAAGCATCTGCACTTTGGTTCAAACAGTTGAAAGTAGAGTATGATTTTAACATCTTGACATGGGGGAGATATCATAGTACAAATAGAAAAAAGAGAATAAAGAGTTATTTGCTAAATGATAATTATTTGCATAACTTTTATAAAAGGCATCAACTTTCCCAATGAGGCATTACTAATACCATGAACGCAAACAATCATCCAATTCATTTTAATTTTTAATTCTCCTAGCTCTGACCATGGGGTCTTAGATTATGTAATCCAAATTTTGATGTTAAATTTTACAATTCCCATATTTTTAGACCTTCATGAAATTTAACTTGGTGCTACAGAGATAGCAAATCATAAGTATTTATGCTAAAGTACTTTGTAAAGCATAAATTATTAGAAAAATACATAGTAGTGATCATGGGCATAGTGGTAGTACCAGCACTAATAGAAGTCATATTATAAAATACACTGCATTCTACTGGGCAGAAAATGCTACTTGCACCTAAAGACTTGTATTCTGGTTGAACCTGTAGCCTGAAACCTGTCATTTCACTTAGGATAGCTCTTTTCAAGTGGTGGCTGTTGATTCCCTTACACCTCAGGTGCTGTGGGGGCACAAAGGTGAGGCTAGGGCCCTTCACACTTCCTTGATCATACTACTCAGCTGTCTCTCCCCACCACCCCAGTTGCTGTCATCTCCCAGCCTTTCTGTCATTCTCAAAGACTGCGGCACCTGTCTCATAATCTCCCTCTCCTTCTCAAGTGCTTCCATCATCCTGAATGACTTCAGCATACACAAGGACACCCATTCATTTCCCTGAGCTCCTGGTGTCTGGAATTTCTGGTCTGCAATGACCTTCCCCCCAGTGCAACTACTTGTTCCCACAGTCATCTTCCCACCCCTGACATTATCTCTAAAATCACTGATTCAAGCATCTTACTCCCATCCAACATGCTTGTTCAACTACTCTCCCCATTACTGTCCCTTGTCCTCATCAGGACCTTAGTTCATGCATGTCTCTCCTTTCCTTTCTGTTCTTCCCTTACCCAGCATAGATTCCACAGTTCATTTTCTTCGTAACATCTGTGCCAATGGCCTAAACTCCCCAGTCCTCTCCATTTTGTTTGCAGAACTCTGCCCCTTGATAAACATACTATCTGCTTCCTCTGCATCTATGCTCAGGACTTCTTGGGCAAAGTCATCTGACAGGGCAGACTACAAACTATATGTTAGTCATCTCTCACCTCACCTGGACCTTGAATACCCAAAAGAAAACTCGACCATGTTTCCTAGGTAAACTTCCCTACTGCTGTTTATTTTTTCTTTCTTTCTTTCTTTTTTTTTTTTAGAGAGAGAGTGTGCAGGGGGAAGGGCCCAACACAGGGCTTGATCTCAAAACCCTGGGATCATGACCTCTGAGCCAAAATCAAGAGTCAGACACAACCAACTAAGCCACCCAGGTGCCCCCTACTGCTATTTTGAATGTTTATGTGCCCCTCAAAACTCCAGCTCTCTGTGTCTCTCCTAGCAAATGAAGCCCCTTCTCCCTTCACTGAGAAAACTGAAGCCATTAGGTAGACATTTTCTCCACTGCCTGCTGCCAATACTACAAGCCTTCCAAGCCTACCCCTTCTTCCACTCCACACTGGCGCATCAGAGGACCTGCCTTCACTAAGGTCACCATGACCTCCAGACACACAGTCCAGTGGGTAATTCTCACATTTAACATTAAGCCACATTTGACATTATTGATTGCTCCCCCTCTTAAGTCACCTCTTCAGTAAGCTTCTGTGACACTACTGTATGCATTTCAACTACTTCTTTGGCCACCTGTGCAGATTCATCCTTCACTTCCTGCCATGCCCAAAACTCAGTCCCAGGTTTCTTCTCTTCTCTCTCTCAAACCATGTCTCTTTCCAATCAGACATTCAAGGGTAGCACCATCAAAGACCAAGCTTGTGTTTTCATAACTCAATTGTCATCATGTCAGTCCTCGTGCAGTGGCTTCCTACCGTGCTTAGTATTAAACAGAATTGTTTAGCAGAATGGACCTTATCCTTTTGATCATCCACCCACCTCGCAAGCCTTGTTTGCATCACTCTAATCCATGTACCCTGAGCCCCACTTTCCATTCTGCCTCAGTACCTTTGTACATGCTGATCTTCTACCTAGACTGCTCTTCTCCCAGCTCATCTCGTGTCTTAGTTAAAGGGAAGCCTTTCCCAACTAATTCAGTCTAATTCATGCTTACTTATTCTTCCCCAGGGAATATTCCTCAGGGAATCCTTCCCAAACTTGGCCAGAGTGTTCTCTGATATCAAAGAACTGAGTTCCTTTCCTTCATAGCTAGCAGTCATCTCAACTTGTAATTATATTGTCCTGCCTGTGAGTTTATTGGTATCAGTCTTCTTTAGAATATTAATGCAACACCTGGAATATAGTAGTTATTGAAGGGGCAGGCCATAATTCTGGTCATCTGTAAAACTTGGAGAAGAATGGTATTTTTTCCACTCCTTTTCTCATTAAAAAGTGTATAAGGATAACAAAGCATTCACAAAACAGTGATATAAAAACTCTTTTCTAAATAGAATCATAAAGTCATTATTATTATTATTACAAATGTTTCCTCTATGATACAAGACAATCTAATATAAAGTCCTCAATGCTCTGGGCCCTATAGGACACCTCTGTTTATTTTAGGGTCAGTATAGTTAGACAAGTACGCCATACACATGTGTTAGTCTGAGTTGCCTCATTATAGTTATAATCACTTATTATAACATGAAAAATTTAGACTGGTTTTTATAACATGAAAAATTTAACAAGAAAAATGTAGACTGGTTTGATATGTTGATTTAGATTATTTAAGTACAGTTAAGCCAACAGATATGCTCACCAAGGTATTGTTAAGAGAAATACAACTTGAGGTGGAGTGGAAGACATAAATGTTTATTGTCATCAGAATTCATTTTTCTCTTTATTATATTACTTCCATTTATTATAGAAGAAACTGAAAGAGTAATGGAAATCAAAGGAACTGGTTTTTTTTTTTTTTTGAGAGGAAAAATAAGACATAAGAATGTGCCTCCGATTGGTCCTTCTTCTGACATTGCTCCACATATCAGTGATGACCTTCAGACCGTGTGCTTCTCTCTGCAGGCTTACAGAGAGCCAGTGCAAGAGCCCCTTCACCCTACCGGAGAGACTTTGAAGCCAAGCTCCGAAATTTCTACCGAAAATTGGAAGCCAAAGGATTTGGTCAGGGTCCAGGGAAAATTAAGTGAGTGTTCCAATGCTTGTTCACCGAATTCAGATGCTAGATGTTCCTATCCTTTTCTCCCCTATACCTTTGTGATACTTTTTGGAGATTGGATTCCATGGTGTGGTAACAGTTATGTTCATAGAAAGGAGGAAGGTTAAAAAAAAAAAGTTGGGAAGAAAGAAGGAAGTTAAATTGGAAGAGAAGCAGGAAGGAAGGAAAGAGAAGAGAAGGAGAGAGAGAAAAAACATTTCAGACAAAGGCATATACAAAATTAATGGTAGACCTTTCCAGAAAACCAAGAATCTTGAACTAAATTTTAAAAATTATGTATTTCCTCTTACTTATTCTTGGAGCAAATTTAATTCATTGGTCAAATTCATGCATTCTATAACTTTGTAACAGAGGTCTAAGTGAATAGTTATATTTTTCCCTGGTTTATTGTGTTCATCTTTAAACACGAAATCTTAACTCAGGAATCCAACTTAAGAGATTCTCTTTGGAAATGATCAAAAGAATCCTAAAAGTAGGGCAATATGGTGGAAGTCATCCAATTATAAAAATGTACATGTTGTCCCTGTGCTCCCAGTGTTTTGGAAAGAGCATTAAAATAAATCCATTGCTGAACTCGTGGGATCTGCACCAAGTTGGAGAGGCCAGGGCGTGAGACCATAAGCTTGGGCGCTCACAACTCATCTAGAGCACTCTCCAACATCAGAGCCCAGAGCCACTACTCACTGCCCACATGGCTTCTTCCCAGGCTCATCATTCGTCGGGACCATTTGTTGGAGGGAACCTTCAATCAGGTGATGGCCTATTCCCGGAAGGAGCTTCAACGAAACAAACTCTACGTCACCTTTGTTGGAGAGGAGGGGTGAGGCACCAGCAGTTTTATGCAGACACCTCATTCAGTGTGGGCAGGCCAGAGTCACCAGATCTTGGTGATTTTTCTCAAAAGAGAACAGGGTAGCTCTTAGCCTTTGCCCCAAGGTGATTCTGATCATGTCCCTCCAGGAGGTCTTTCTCTCTCCAGGCATTGCCAAGCTTTAGAATTATGTTCTTCAAAAGCCCAAGATTATTGGCTTGTGTTAGAGTCTGAGGTTATGTATTTACATTGTGCACAACCAAAAATATAGACTTAAGCTATTGGATCTTTACTTTTTCAGGTTGTGTACACTTTTGAGTATCTGAACAAAAAGCTCTTCCTCCTAGAGTGCACATAAAGAACTACATAGCAAAATTTCCCTAGCATTTCAGTGATTTTGTGAAAAACTATCTCCAACACTGAAAGATAAGCCTACCTAGGAGGGCGTATCACAACAAACTTGGAAGTTTTCTTGGTTCTAACCCATGTACTATCGTGGGAAACTCTTTTATGCCTCTCACAGCAAGCTCCTTCTTTCAGATGGGCCAGCTGTGTGTTTTATCCAGTAGGATCATTTGATTGAATAAAGGCTAAGAAACACTGCCATAGGAAATTTATTCATGGACATCTAGTAAGAAACATGCCGAAGCTGCCTCCTCACTTTCTACAGCAGACTGTGCTCCCACAGGCATCCACTGTAAGGATCAGAGGCCTCTCTGCTTTCTCTACACTGACTGAAGGAACAGACTAGCACCTGGGTAGAAACAGGCCCCTCCCCCCACAAGTAACGAGCTTCTTGGGCCTCTGCTTCCTTTGCAGCCTGGACTACAGTGGTCCTTCGCGAGAGTTCTTCTTCCTTTTGTCTCAGGAGCTATTCAACCCTTACTACGGACTCTTTGAGTACTCTGCAAATGACACCTACACAGTGCAGATCAGCCCCATGTCCGCGTTTGTGGAAAACCATCTTGAATGGTAAGACCTGGAAGGCTCACTTTCTCGGCTCAAAAGTTCTGGTCTTTCTCAGTCAGACGTCAGTAGTACTGACTTGAGCAGCACTATTTCTTGTTTAGAGCAGTAGGCCAGATACTAAGAGGGGTAATGAGAGTGAACAAGAAAGCCCTAGAAAGAAGATTCTGTTAGTTTTCACCCAGAACATGAAAGGAATTACTAAAGACACTGCAGATTTACTAGGAACAGCAAATCGCTAAAAGAGCCAGTAATTGCCTTCTGAGGAAGCACTGAGGTAAGTAGATGTAGTTGAATGTTGAAATGTTTACCAAATGTTGAAAAGTCTACTAAAATCCTAAGAGTCCCTGGTGGAGGCTCCTTGGAGGTATTCACTGGGTTGGACATGTTCTTGACGGTGGACCAGTGGCTCTAGAACTGTCGATATCAGCTTGTGCCTCTTACCGTGAAGCAAGTAAGGCTGCTGGGTCATGTGCTCTCTGAACATCCTCCCGGCTTGAAAATCCATTATTTCTTTGGTTCTCTTTTATGGAGGCATCCATCACCACTTACCAAGATGTATAAGAAGATAACTGTCAGTCAACTGTCTGCCATTCTATGTGTGAGATACCTCAGATGTGGGTATTAGAAGTCTCCAGAAAGTTGTGTGGTACATCTAGGATGCAAGCTTCTTCCTGCTGTGGCACCACCACACCTGATTTGAAAAGTATTCCTACTCTTACTATAGGAGCTACTGCTGTTAAGAGGAAAATGAGTCCTAGAAACTGATAATATCTTAACGTTGCTCATTTTTGATGTGTTGTGACAGCTGCTGGGGAGGGAGCTCCTGGCGTGATCCCTGGCCTCCTGGCTTAGATCCCTAATGCCCATATTTTGATATATAGCATCAGAATAACCCACCTCTGCTAAGACTTAGCGCTATTGCACGTATCCTCTCTCTCCAAAAACCCGTAGCTCGGAAGTTCTTGAGTGGAGCAGCAGTGTATCTGCACTCAGTGTTTGGCCCAAGTGAGGAACCCAAAGTTGCCCATTGTTGTTCCATTTCCTGTTTATCCATAAGTGGATGCTGAAGTCTGTGGGGCAGAAGCACAGAGGCAGGGCAGGTGGAGCGTGCAAGGGGCCACTAAGGGGGTTTGTGACCCCGAGAACTGAAGGCCAGCTCGGACTAAAGTCACATCAGGAGGGGTTCATTCCAACAGTAGAGAGCGCAATAGCACCCACGACACAAGAGTACATGCATACGCATGTTATCCTCAGTACAGTCCCTCAATTATCCCTTAGTTTGCGAGCATGACATTTAAGATGTTAGAAGTAGTGACTTACAGTCAGCGATCAAGAAAGAAATATTTCCTTCAAATATACGACTGTGCTAAGGTGTTGTGGGGATGTCTTCATTAATTTAGCATTGACGAACCAAACACACACTGTGTGCCGGGAGATAAAAGGTGAAATGAGGAAACTCTTTCCCCCACGGAGTGGTAGAGTGGTGGGGAGCAGCACATGCGTAGACCAACAGCTGTGCTGCAGTGTCTTAAATGCCAGGCTACACGTACTTAACACACATGCGCACGTGTGTGTAAGCCTGGGATGCATATACAAGCCTGAGAATTGTATTAAATTGTATTATATAAAATTGTACTACATTGTATTAAATACATGTATTAAAACACATTGTATTAAATTACAACTCTCAAAACCACTCGACACAAGGTAGGGGCGTGGGGTGTGGGGAGTGAAGCCAGTGGATCTTAAAAAAGAGGGGATGACTACACCCAGTCTTAAGAGACTCCGCAGAGGAGGGGAGAAAAGATATGCCCAGAAACCAAATAGGGATTAAGAACTGAAAAGCATGAGAGGGAATGGAGTTTTCCGCAAGTAGTGCAGACATATCAGAGCAGAGAATGACCTCAGGGTTGAAGTGAGGCTGGGGCAGGAGAGGCAGTTGGTCATAATCTACATGGAGTACACTGTAGTTAGATTTGTGGTTTTGAAAGTAAATCTTGCCGTTGCGGGGAGACACATTTGAGGAGGTAAGACTGGAAAGAGTGAAACCAGCTCTAAAGCAGTTGATGAGTCAAGGGGTTCACACTCAGGCAGAGGTGGTGTCCCAGGAAGGAAGAGACTGGCTTGAAGGGCATCTTGGAGGGAGAAGAGATTGAACTAGTTGGTTCACTGAAGTAATGGAGCCTCGAGGGAAGAAGAGATGCATAGCATATGTCCGGAGTTGCCTGGTTGGATGGGCCGATACTACTGGCTGTGATGGGAGTTACATGAGGTAAACAGTACTCAAAGATTTTATTTATTTAATTGAGAGTGAGAGCGAGAGAACACATGAGCAGAAGGGACAGGGACAGGGAGAGATGGTCTGAAGCCTCCCACCAAGTGCAAAGCCGAGCACGGGGCTCAATCTCACCACCACAGGGAGATCATGACCTGAGCCGAAACCAAGAGTCAGATGCTCAACTGACTGAGCCCCCCAGGTGGCCCTCAATGATATTTAGAGGAAAGACGAGGAATTCACCCTTTGGCCAGTCGTTTGCACTTTCTTCTCTAAGGACAGGTTGATGTGTTGTGTAACTAGAACTGTGGCCCTGGTGAGCTGGAGAGCAGCCGGGCTAGAAACTGGGATGCGGGGGATTGCAGAGTGGCTGCACTTTGAGAGGAGAGGAGAGAGCCCTCAGAGCTTGTGCAGATGACGAGCAGAGCCAAGGCCCACAAGACGGGGACAGTGCGGGTGCGCCGGGCATGGGCAGACCCTGAGAAAGCTAAGAAGGAAGAACCCGAGAGCTGAGCTCCTGGGAGGAGCATGACGAGGGAAGGAACGCACTGGTGGGAGCAGAAGGTGCTCATGAGACGCCTGCTGGGGACAGGGGAGGCAGTCTGGAGAGGGAGAGGCAGAGGGAACATGTAGGCAGCAGAATGGGGTCTGCAGGGCTCCAGAGCCTGGGATTTGGTGGACAGAACTGAGGGGATCCAGGAAGTAAGGACATTCAGATGACCAAGGGGGCCGCATTCGGATGGTGGCACAGGGTAAGGAGGGTCAGCGCCATGGTGGCATTGTTGGGACCCAGAGTTTTGAAGGAAACCTTGCAGTCAAGCACGTTTTAGTGCAAACACAGAGCAAAGGCACAGACAGACTTGCAGCTTGCTACCCGGGAGTGGCCTCCGTTACTTTCCACTGGGGAAGGTGGCTAGCCCGCCGCCCAGCCCCTGCTCTCACACCAGACTCCGGTGCCTTCTGCTTACCTCTGGCATGAGTGGCGGCGGACAGCCGTGCCGATGTGTAAGTTACACTTTATTGCAGTGAGGAAGGGACTGTTAAACAGGGATGTTGCAAGCATTGGCGGAGTTCTCTGGGTGAATGCTTTATAAACATCAAAGACCTAGAAGTAGGTACCCTGGAGTTGCTAACGGCTGCTTTCCAGAGGAAAGTACCTGGGGACTTTGTTCTGCCAAGGTCCCTACTCGTGTTGAGTATATGGGCTATGTAGCCTAGAACAAAACTGCAGGTCGCTTTCTGAGCAGCTCGCCATTTCCACGGAGCCCTGGCAGACCAGGCCGCTGTAGTGCTGTACATTGGAGGGAGAATCGTTATAAAGTGAGCAGGGACTTCCCCTCTGATGCAAGGCAGAAACTCAAAACTTCCAGTCCTCCGCACCCTGGGCCAGTAGAGACATGGGGATGCAGAGCGAGCACGGGAGCTGGACAGCACAGGGAGCCTCACAGAGACTCGGACGCTTCTCTCATGCGCGCGCAGGGGCCTGGGAGCGGGCAGCAAGCTTGTTGGGTGGTCAGAGCCATGGCTGGAAAACTCGAGCCACTAGGACACAGCCTGCTTTAGCTTTAGATGGGAAGCCCTGCTGGGCTGTGGCATCGCAGCGAATATTCCTTCTGGGTGTCTTGCTAGAAGCTGCCCTTGTGCCTAGTAGCAAATAGTTTTACAAAGAAAACTGAGCACCCTGAGGTGCTCCGTCAGCTCGTTGGCAGACATTTTAAAGAGGGGCGCCAAGGAGGGCTCACACTTTGGAGTCACTCTGGGCCTAACACAATGGATGAGCACCGTGTGGCCGCCGAGGCCGCTGCCTGAGGCTTTGTCAGTGTCACTCCTGCAGCTGGGAGAGGATGACACTGTGGAGTTGGTCAGTGAATCCTGAGTTCCGAAACTCAAAGCAGGTGCCACACCCCCGCCAGCAGGATGGGTGGGGCTGTGGCTGATCTTGGGTCTAGGTGCAGGGCTCTCCTTCCTTCCTCACTCCCAGGACGCTTTCTCCCACGATCCACATGGGCTGTCAGGAGGAAGATTCTTGCTGTGACCAATACATCACACACAAGAAAACAGACCAAAAGAGTAGAGGACCCATCCTGGTTGCAGCCTTGATTTTGTAAAGCTGGAAATTGTCCCCCATGCAGAACAAGCCTGGGCAGGGGTCTGCCTGGAAGGAGGAGTGACTCCCGCCCCCTGCCCACCTCTTCACTCTACACAACAGAAATGAACAGAAAACTCTTCAGGTTTACAGGATTCCAACATCACCCAGGATTGAAACCTTGCTCAGGTGTGGCTGGAGGAGGCATCCTTGCACTAGTCTTTTTTCTTTCTTTTTTTCTCTTTTTTTCTGGTCTTTATCTGTCACTGGCCTTCTTCTGTGTCCCGTACCCTTATTTATGTGATTCTCCCTTGAAAATACCTTCATCAGAACAGAGACGGGTCTGTCTTATTTTTACTCTAGCACATGCCTGCCAATTTGAGGTGTTAAAATAACATGTCTGTGAGGATTGGCTGGATAACTGAGTGTTGTTCCACAAGCCACACCAGTCACTTCCTTGTACCAAGGCCATTAAAATAGAGGGCTCCTACCTTCCATGTACAATTAGTTGCTCAAAGGTGACCCTTTGTTACCATCTGTGATTTTAAAGCCCTTACAGTGTCAGCAATAAATGCACATGTCCCTGGGAGCTTTGCACTCTGCTGTTACTAATGGCAGAGCCTCCATCTCTTCTCACACTGCACTGGGCCTCTCCATCAGCGGCTTCCAGGCCAGCCTCCCCCCAGAGATGGGCAGAAGAACCTTCCCTGCCTGCTCCCATTTGACTGCAGCTGCCTGAAATTCTCTGGCCCTTGCTTGCTAGTGTGTGGGCTTCACATACACTAGGAAACAGCCAGTGAAATCAGAAGCCTGTACCGTGGGGCATATGGATTCTACCCACTTCCCTTTGTTTCTACTCAAATGTTGAGAGATCCCAATGTGAATGAATATAGTGTACACACATTAAGGAAACTGCAAAAAAATCTGATTGGGGGGTGTGTGTCATAGGCCTAAAAGGACTTCTTGTAATTGCTGTTTCTTTACTTATTTGTCCAATGACTTTACAAAGTGAGAAGGACCCTGTCAGAGTCAGCAGTGATAACACTCCTGACAAGAGAGAGATCCTTCCATAGAAGCTGCAGTCACAAGAGCTTGCAGCCCTGCCGGACCTGAGTCAGGCAGCAGTGGGCTGGGAAAGAGCATCTCAACACTCTTCTCCCATCCTCCAGCCCCACTGGCCAAAACACCCGTAAACCAGAGGGCAAGGGATCTCTAGACATCACAGCCCATAGCAGCCTGTCCCCAAGGTTACTGTGCAAGGCAAAGAATGGTGGGAAACCCATGGAGGTGAAAGGCCAGGATCAAAAATAACTAGAAGAGCCTCTAGAGCTCGGACTTTCAATCCATCCACTAGAAATATTACCATTTGCTAGACTCCATGTGTCTGTCACGTGTGTCTTTGACTACAGAAGCTTCCAAGTCCTATTCCAAAGTCTGTATCTTCATTCTTTGCCATTTGCAGATTAATGAGGTGTTCATATGCTCTCCTTTTTATTCTTTTAATCGCTATTTTAGACTGATTTTATGGCCCTGGAAATACAGGAGCTAATACAAAGCTAAATAATAAAACATCCATTGAAAGCTTGCCAACCATGTCAGGCACTGTTCTAGACACTTTTGTGTAACAATATTATAACCCAGATACTGAGTAGATGAAGGCACTGGTGCAGATGAAGACAATAAGGTACAGACATAACCAGTGTCACAGAGACAGTCACCAACCAAGTAGAAACGGGAACCCAGGCAACCTGGCTCCAGCATCAGGCTCCAGACCACTTACTAGGGCAAAGGCAGGTATTTAAATGGACAGATTTACATACAATATGATAATTGCTATATATACCACGTTATGCCCTTACCACATTGTATGGTAATGAGTATTAGGTACAAGAGCCTTAAGAATGAGCGTGAGAGTATTATATTGTTGGACGTTTAGATTTATTCTATTTTTAAAAAGATTTTTATTTATATACTTATTTGAGAGAGAGAGAGAGGGAGCAGGTGGAGGAGCAGAGGGAGAGGAAGAAACAGACCTGCCCCCCTGAGCAGGGAATGATCCCAGGACCCTGGGACTGTGACCTGAGCAGAGGGTAGATGCTTAACCAACCGAGTCACCCAGGTGCCTCGGTTATTCCATTTTTTAAAAAACTGGTTTGAACACTTAAATAAGTATCCTTTATATTTAAAAAAAAAAAAAAGAAGAAGAGGAAGAAGAATGGCTGGGATCTTGGGGCACCTGGGTGGCTCGGTCATTTAGCCTCTGCCCTGAGCTCAGGTCATGATTCCAGGATCTTGGGATCGAGCCCCACCTTGGGCTCCCTGCTTAGCCAGGAGCCTGCTTCTCCCTCTGCCCTTCCCCCCCTGCTTGTGCATGCTCTCCCTCTCTCTCTCTGTGTGTGTCAAATAAATAAATAAATAAATGTGTGGGGGGAAAGGGACATCCAGATAGAGGTCCCAAAATTCCCAGCAGAGTGGAGGCGTGAACACACATGTCGTTTGGTGCGGCTACAAAACAGAGATAAAGAGGCTCTAAAGGCGTCCTCTTTATTAGTAGGAAAGGGCATCTGATGGCATTCCAGGGATTTTGGATTTTATCATGAAGATGACAGTGTGATATCTTTAGAGGAATGTCTTGATCAGATCCGTATTTTCAAAAGTCAACTCTGGTTATAAGTAGTTGAATTGGAGTGGACAATGGGGGTGTCATTTAAGAGGCTGTTGAAACTGTTCTTTCGAAAAGCAGTGGGAATGGACTTATTTCAGAAGGAGAATGGGCAAATGAGCAAAGCTTGGTGATGAATCATAGATGATAGACAGTTAATTTAAGTATATGAAATTTTCCACTCGCTATAAAGTGATATATAAGAAAATACCAAGTAAAAACTTCTTATGTATTCTGAATGAAGGTGACAAAACTGTAAATGTGCAAAGCTCTAAATGTATTTTTATGTCTAATATAAAGTATGAATGGTGCAAAATGCATATATTTTCAAATTATTATGTTTGAATAGGTAAGATTCACATTCAGTTTAAACATTTCCTCTAAGGGCCTATCCTGATCAGTTGATTTAAAATAGCCCATCCAGGGGTGCCTGGGTGGCTCAGTGGTTTAAGCCTCTGCCTTCAGCTCAGGTCATGATCTCGGCGTCCTGGGATTGAGCCCCGCATTGGGCTCTCTGCTCAGCGGGGAGCCTGCTTCTCCCTCTCTCTCTGCCTGCCTCTCTGCCTATTTGTGATCTCTCTCTCTCTCTGTGACAAAGAAATAAATAAAATCTTAAAAAAAATAAAATAGCCCATCCATTTATAACTCTCCAACTTAACAGCTTTGCATAGTGGTAGAACTTATTGCTGTATGAAATAAAGTATATTTATATATTTATCTTATATATTTATAACTCATTATTGGTTTATCTCTCCCCCTAGAATGTAAGCCCTATAAGACCATTTCATCTGTTTTCCTAATCACAAACTTGGCACTCAATAAATATGTGTAGAAGCAAAGAGAGATCACAAGTAGGCAGAGCATCAGGCAGAGAGAGAGGGGGAAGCAGGCTCCCCACTGAGCAGAGAACCCGATGTGGGGCTCGATCCCAGGACCCTGAGATCATGACCTGAGCCAAAGGCAGAGGCTTAAACCACTGAACCACCCATGCACCCCTCATTTCAATTTTTAGTTCAAAATATTTGGGATTTGGAAAAACAGTGCTCATTTTTGAAGATCATTTAAGATTCTACCAATTGTCCTCTCTAAGATCACCACTGGAAGTTCTTTTCCTGTCTCAGTGATTCTAAATGCCACTTCTCCCCGAGCAAACCTAAGATCTTAGCGCTGAAGACTAAACAATCGAAACAGGTGAATGGCTTCTCCGTTCTGAGGCAGAGTGCTAGAGTGTCACACGTGCTCTGTTTTAAGTACTAGCATGCATCACTTTAAAACACTTACTGTGATGTGAGTCACTCTTCACATTATCATCAGCAGCAGATTTTCAGAAGCCAGGTTTCAGATCTGACACTGTTTAATCAGTTTCTGTTCAACAGCTAGAAGGTCCGTGTGGTCATTTCATGTCAGTGATGGTGGCCCATCTAACCCTGCCAGTGTCATAACCAGAACTCTAAGACCTCTCAAGTCAAAATCTCCAAGAACCTTTGTATTTGTAGCATAGACTCTTCCCCTCCTTCTGCTTCTGCCCTGACCTCTCTCCCTTTGCAAGCAGACACTACTTGGGTGGTAAAAATCGTCTGCTTTCAGGTCTTTAGCAAAGGGAGGTGCTGGGAGGAGGGAGACTCCTTTGAACATGTTTAGAGGTTGGCCAAGTGGGTATTAAGTGTAATTGTAGAGCTTTATGGAACTTAAGAAGTCCTGGATAACATACTTTAAATGTCCCTTGCTACATGTGTGGAGTCTTGAATTAGTAGGTAGAAACCACAATATCACAAGATCCCATTGGATGTCTTCTGGCCTTTCAACCTCCCCAGGATCCCTCCTGACAGAAGAGCTCAGTGTATAGTTTTCATCTGAGTCAGGATCAGATAAACTCCTTACCCCACGTCACCCAGCAGCAGTCGCTAGGGCTTTCTGTGGACTAAGAGCTTCGTGGGTCCCATCTGGCTGAATCTGAGTAGCCTTCCCAGCCATGCCATCAAGTAACTATGGCACAGAAACTAGGTTAGAAATCACCATTAAAGTGTGCATGACCTGTTGTGACTGTGTCCATTCTGTTCGTTTCTTAACCCAGCCTTCTTCAGAACTTGCGAGGAAGTTTAGGCAAGATTTCGAAACTTAGAAAGAACGCTCACTTTGAACACTTGCATTATCTAGAAATAGACCTGAGGATTTAGTATATTTAAAATACTCAATTCAGTTGGGAAAGAATGAACTCCTCTGTGAATGATGCCAATACAATCATCTGTGCAACAAAACCTTAGGTTAAATTTCTGTCTAATCTGAAAGCATATGTAAAAGTTACAGCAAAATTTCTTCAAGCAAATCTAGGTGCCGTAGATACTCTAGAACATTAACATTATTGATAACGTAAAAGAAACAAGAAACCTTGTGTGGTAGAGACTTCTTAAATCATTATTGGAACCCTAGAATCTATCATAGAAAAGACATTTGAATATGTATAAAAATCTGAAGACTTTTTTATGGCAGAAATACCACAAACAAATTCAAAAGGCAAGCTTAAAAAATGGATCTATGGTCATTTTAATGAATTCATCTAAAGATAATGTGCGATTTTTTAAAAATAAATTCGTGGGGGGGCGCCTGGGTGGCTCAGTGGGTTAAGCCGCTGCCTTCGGCTCAGGTCATGATCTCAGAGTCCTAGGATCGAGTCCCGCATCGGGCTCTTTGCTCAGCAGGGAACCTGCTTCCCTCTCTCTCTCTGCTGCCTCTCCATCTACTTGTGATTTCTCTCTGTCAAATAAATACATAAAATCTTAAATAAATAAATAAATAAATAGATTCGTAGGGGCACCTGGCTGGCTCAGTCATTAAGCATCTGCCTTCGGCTCGGGTCGTGATCTCAGGGTCCTGGGATCAAACCCCGCATTGGCCTCTCTGCTCAGGGGGACGTCTGCTTTTTCCTCTCCCACTCCCACTGCTTGTGTTCCCTCTCTCTCTGTGTCTCTCTTTGTCAAATAAATAAATCTTTTTTAAAAATTCAAAAAAAAAATTCCCAGGGACACCTGGGTGGTGCAGCCAGTTAAGCATCTGACTCATGGTTTCGGCTCAGGTCGTGATCTCGGGTCCCGGGATGGAGCTGCACATCAGGCTCTGCACTAGACACTGAGTCTGCTTCTTAAGACTCTCTCTGCCCCTCCCCCTGCCACTTGCCTTCTCTCTGCTTCTCTCCCAAATAAATAAATCTTTAAAAACAAATCATTAAATACATTCCTAAAGACTAAAATGCCATTTGGTGCAAAGGGCTTAGCTGAATTACTAGTTAGAAGCATGTCCCAGATATGAACCCCTCCATGCACTCCTGCTCCTGGGGACTTGGTGTCTGTCACATAGCCTGCCTGGCAGCGAGCTTCCTCGGGCGTGTTATAGATGCTGCATGTTCGTGTTGCCGCCTTGCTCTCCTGACCTGGTCTCTCCTTTCTCTATCCCATTTTGCCACCACCCACCCACCCCCCTCCACCCCCTCACCCCTGTTACTCAGCACAAAAATCTGTACTAATTCCCACTGTCTACAGAATGCAGTCCAGATTCCTCAGGTCCTCGGGACAGCCCAGGAGGTCTGAGACAGCTGGCCTTTGAGACACCATCTGCCTCTCTGACCAGTTCCTCCTTTGTCCTCCTCCTGCGTCTCCTGGGGCTACACTCCACTCTCCTCCGCCCTCTAGGGTTCCTATTGTCCCTCTGTCCCTCAGCCATAGGGGTCCACATTTCATCTGCCCTTAAAGCCCACTTAAAATATTTAGTAGTTCCTTCCTGATTTCTTTCCTGAGCTTTCTTCCAGAAAACAGCTTCTCTTGAGTTCTTTGAGAACCCACGGTGCTCAAACCCTTTTAACTAAAACTACTTGCCAGTGGAATGCGCGTTCAATCCAGCGTCTAGAACAAGGCAAGTAGAGCCAGTCTCCGTCACGTGCTGTGTGACTGCTCACTTGCCCACTCAGATCCTTCTTCTCCCCCCTTGGGTCTTCGCATTGTGAAGATTTGTGTTAGTTTGGAAACTGGATCAGGCAACACCTTACTGTCTTTGCTCTTTGCACCCAGCCTGGTGTCTGGCATAGAGGCAGCACCCCAGTTCCTGAGCCAGGGCATCACTCAGCACGAGGTGATGATTTCAGAGCCTGGCAAACCTGCCTGCACATTTCTGCTCTCCTCTTCAGTGCTGTGTGAACCTGAGCAGCTTTCTTAACCTATCTGAATCTCGGCCTCCTTGAGAGAACGGTGCCTGTTCTGCATGGTGGAGCAGAAAGTAGAGCAGAAGGTTGTAAACGTAGATGCCATCATTCTGTCCTCGATATTCTGCAGGCACGTCGGAAGGTGCCAGAGAGAGCTAGAGTGGTTCCTTCCATCCACAGTTTCTCGACCTCAGCACTGGTGACATTTGGGGCCAGATAATTATTGGAAGGTTTGTCCTGTGTGTTGTAGAATGTTTAGCAGCATCCCTAGCCTCTGCTCTCTGGGAATGGTTGTGCCACCCCACTGTAGCCAGTTGTGACAACCCAAAATGTCTCCAGAGGTTGCCAGATGTCTCCTGGGAGGCAGATGTCTCCCTATTGAGGACTTTTATGTTTCCATATGGAAAGGGGTTGGGCAAAGAAAAGTACCTCCTGGCTGAACAAGGGCAGTCACATTTCTGCAGGATAAAGAATATTTCTGCAGGCTTATCCTATCATGAAAACATGTTTCATATTGGAATAAGTCTTTTTTTTTTTTATATCTTTGGTTACTGGATCCACATAACCCAGCCTCTGAGCAGGGACGAGGCAAGAGCCTCGGTGCCATCAGGTCCCTGACTCCAGGCTCTGACTCTTTCTACTCCATCCACAAGGGAGCCTCCCACTTGCTCTAATCATTTGCTTCCAGGACACTTGCCTGCTGGACTCAGTGGCAAAGCTTAGAGAGAAAGCCGTACATCTCAGGAATCAGGAGGCACGTGGGGTTCCTTGGGCGGGTTGCAGTCAGGGAGTTCTCTCTGGCCGGGTGCTGTCACCTGCCCCGCAGACCACCTGTTCCCTCCCAGTGGGCCTGCAGCTGTGCAGGACGGCCTGGTACCCCACGGCAGTCTTCCTGTAGACCTGGAGGGAGCAGCACCAGAGCAAACTGCTGGTGGGGCTGCCGGGGCCAAGTCCAACCCACTAGTAGCTGTGGCACTGGGAGACGAGCTTGGGGCCAAACCCAGCACTCAGCAGGCAGGAATGTGTACTGAACAGAGGGAACAAAAACAGTGCTGGGTGCAGCATGGGAGCAAGGAGCTGGGGAAATGTCACCCTGTTGGAGGACAGAGAGCTGCAAAGAGTCCCAGCTCCACTTTCCTAACATCTAGGCCAGAACAGCACCATAGCAAGGAGGTCATTATTGCTGGCCCTTGACCCAACCGTTTGCAACCTGTGTTCACTTTCCAAAGGGAGTTCTGCTCACATAAGTTATGGGGATGTAATGTACAGCAGACAGAATGTAGTTAATGATATTATGATCACTTTGTATGGTGACGGATAACTAGTCTCACTGTGGTGAGCATTCTGCAATGTATAAAAATACCAAATTACTATGACATGTACCTGTCCTACTAGTAGGACATTAGTATGTGAGTTATAATTGAATAAAAAAAAATATATTAGCAATCAATAGCCCTAAAAATGGCTCTTTCTGGGAGCCTAGTTGTGCCTAGCAGCGAAGCATATAAGATTTCTGAGTAGATAATAAGAAGAGAGGCAAATTATAAGAGAGAACTATATAGAATTATAAGAGAGAGCAGGAAATTGATGGGAAAGAGCCGTGAGGAGGCGGGAGGGAAGATCCATCACACTAAGGAAGAGAGAAGCTTTGGACCGGGGACGGCTCCCTCTTTGGGTTGGAGGGAGAGAAATGACAAGGGTGGGTTGCAGGTGCACACTTGAGGCTGGGGACACACGAAGGGGGTTAGTTTGGGCAAGAAAGAAGAACCCCTCTCCTGTTTACTGTGGTGGAAGGTGGCAAAGACAGATGCACGTGGGTGCGGGTGAGTGGGCTGAGTGTAAGTGTACCATCTGCTTTGAGAAGAGATGGGTCTTTACACTCCACGCCCTCTCGGGGTCTGCTCATAAAATGCAATGGCTGATGCCTAAGGCAAAACTTCACTTCTGACTTTCAGACCATTTCTCCCCACCCGCCCGGTCCCCTCCGCACCCCCAGTTTAAAAAAAAATGATGAGGGATTTAGAGCTAATGATTCTCTTTAGTTGGCAGATGCCAAACTTGATTTACAAGCATACTTCCAGAGCCCACTCCACAGAGTCTGATGTCCAGGCACCTATATATTAACAAGCACCCCAGGGATTCTGATGGCAGTAGAAGGGTCACCAGGCTGGGAGAAGCATTACCGCACATTCTGGCAGCTTCCAGAGCCCTCAGAGAGAGGGAGAAGAAGAAAACTAGGTGTTCGTGCAGTTTTCACACAGAGAAATGAAATCACCGCAGGCAGAAACAATAGCTTTTCTCTCAATTTACCAATATGTGAGAAGTCAGAAAACATAAAGATCCAAAAATGAAGGCAATAATATTGGGTAGAGAACAGAAGCCTACAGTTGTGTGGGAACATCATAAATATTGTATGCACCTAAGTAATGAGGTCAAGAAAGGATAATTATTTTTAATTAATAATTGCCATGAGCATAAGGAAAGAGGAGTCTGTTTGAGATAGGTTTATAAAGTGAAATAGAACTTAGCAATTATGAAGTGCTTTTCATCTTCAAAGAACCTATTAACATTAAATTACTCTTCTTTTTAATTCTCCCATGAGGTAGGTAAGCAAATTTTAACGTTATTATCCCTTATTTGTAGATGGGAAGAGAGGACTGGAGAGGCTGTGACATGCCCATGTAGACCTAGAATTGAAAAGACTTAAAAGAAAAAGAAGTTCCCATCATATAGGAGATGTGGGTTTCCAGGCTGTAATTTCACCTTTGGTTTCCTGTATGGAAGAAGGTCATTGCGGCACAGGGATGGGGGAGGCCACTTACCGCTCCCTTGATTTCCCTGGTGCATTAGGACTTAAACTGAGGAAGAATTTTTTTTTTTAAAGATTTTATTTATTTATTTGACAGAGAGAAGTCACAAGTAGGCAGAGAGGCAGGCAGAGAGAGGAGGAAGCAGGCTCCCTGCTGAGCAGAGAGCCTGATGCGGGGCTCGATCCCAGGACCCTGGGATCATGACCTGAGCTGAAGGCAGAGGCTTTAACCCACTGAGCCACCCAGGCACCCCTGAGGAAGGCTTTGGAAAGAATCACAGGTAATTAATTTGACCAGACTATTTACATTACCTTACTTCGGCATACATATGAAGTAGGGATTAAAAATTGTGCTTTGATTACATGATTCAGACTCTTTTTTATGAATACATCTAGGCCAAGAATTCCCTAAGCTTGATGCTTTCTAAGTATAAAAATTCAAAGTTGGAACTATTGTTTAAGTCACTGGAAGATATACTTCCCATAAAATTTGTTCATTTTCTGATTTGTTTAAATACCAAATAGAACTAACAGAGTCAACAGCATCTTGTCTATTGGAAGAGGTTTTAAAAAACACAAATTCTGTGAAACTATGAAGGCTTCTTTTCTGCTTAGCCTCCATCTCGTGAGAGGAAATGTGCTCTCAGAGCATTGGGCAGGATTGAGTTGAACGGCAGCGGAAACGGGTGAATGGAGGGTCAGGGCCAATGTAACCCACACAGAATGGGTTTTCTAAATTGAGAATAGTTAAACTGTCTGAAAAAAAGTGTTGGAAATGACATTTGAAGAGATGAACCAGGGACAGATGTTTAAACTTAACCAAGTTGAGAACAAGATCAGGGGCTCCAAGTGATCTGAGAAAGGGGATAATTGGTGCAGACATACAAATCTGATTATCAAGAATATCATTGTGATGGGGCGCCTGGGTGGCTTAGTCAGTTAAGCGTCTGCCTTCTGCTCAGGTCGTAATCCCAGTGTCCTGGGATCGAACCTGGCATCTGGCTCCCTGCTCAGCAGGGAGTCTGCTTCTCCCTGCCCTGCTGGCCAGTACACTTTCTCTCCCAAATAAATAAATAAAAGCTTTAATTTTTTTTTAAATTTAAAAAAAGAGTATCATTTTGAAAGATACACATGAATCACTCTAGACTTCTAAAGAGGTGCACGATATGATCCAGGACACAGATCCCCAGGCACAGGCTGAGCACAGATCTTGGGACCTTGGAGTCTGTAAGGGTACTAAAGGGGCAAGAAGGGCTTCCAGTTTTCAGATGATGAATAACAAAGGTACACTCTAAGATTAGCTTTCCCTGCTGGCCAAACTTCTAGGGACTTTGTCTTTTTTATATTCTAGCCCCAAAGAATATCAATTAATTCTATTATCTTAAGAAGTCAGCAGATAAATCTTCAAATCTTCCAAATAATAAATCTTCAAAACAGTCAAGCCAGATAAAACATAGTTGCACACCTCAGTGTCATATTTATTTTTTTATTTGGTTTATGATGTTCCCATGCCCCCCCTCTATCAATACAGTTAATTCAGAACCAATTACTTAAATTCCTGTAAGGAGTCCCGTTGTTCTGGGTGTATCTGTACCTGTGGGGCATAAGAACTTGATGTTGTCAGAGCCAATATTATTTTGCCAATTGCATAAAATCTATAGAATGTCATTGAAGTTGAGACTTCAGGAAGTTACTTCCTGAACCCTAATAATGTCACTAGACAGTATGCTCCATGGGAGCTTGGGAGCCTTGTCTGTTGGGTTCCCTGAGGAGCCCAACAACTAGCCCAGTTCCTCAGAAATGGTAGGGAGCTCACGATTTGTCGGAAGGAAGGAAGGCAGACCTAAAGTTGCTAGGCTCTATCAGATTGATTGTTTTCTTTCTAACCTGAGTTTTAGTAAAATATCGTGCATTGCTCAATGAGTCACAGCCAAGAGAGGGATACAGCATTTCAAGGCATTGTAGATTCTGCTTGGAGCACAGCGACGTTGCTCTCCCAGACTCTCTTCTTTCTGTAGCTCAGATAATTAAGACCTTTTCAACCTCACCTTCCTGGATTAGTCAGATGATGATATAGTAGATTTCAGATCATTTTAGCTATGCAGGCAAGCGACCGTTTCTGGTCAGCTTCTCTGCACAATTCTGGGCGTGGGCCCAGACTCCATGTCTCGTTTGAAATTAGGTAAATTCTCCTCTGGCATGAAATGAAATGACTTTAGTGGATCAACTTACAAACAACACAGTATTATGCTTATTGAGAAGAATTCCAGAAAACTAAAGAAGATTTTTGGATTCCATATTTGTGTTCTCTATACCTTTCCTAGGGTTGCCACACCAAATTACCACAAACTGGGCATTCTCAGTCTGGAAGCCAGAAGCCCAAAATCAAGGTGTTGGTAAAGACATGCTCCTTCGGAAGCCTCTAGAGGGAGAATCCTTCCTTACCTTCTGGTAAGGGGGCTCTGAGGATGTCTTGGTTGGGGCTGCATCACTCCAATCTCTTCTTCTGTCTTTTTGTGGCCTTTCCCTCTGTTTCTGTGTCTTCCCTTCTCTCTCTAATAAGGACATTTGTCAGTGGATTTAGGGCTCACGTGAATAATCCAAGATGATCACTCCTTGAGATCTTGAATCCTACCCACAAAGACCCTTTTTCCTATTCACAGGTTCCAAGGTTTGGAAAGCAGATTCCAGGATCTGGGAAGTAGACATAACTTCTTGGGGGCCAACATTCAACCCACTAAAAGGCACAGATAATTTGCATCATAATCTTCTAGAAGAGCTTTCTCTAAAATGGAGTCCCTCATTTGGCCACCATATTGAGGACCAAGCAGCCCTGTTCTTACTCGTTTGCCCCCTGTGGGGCTGGTATTAATAGTAGGCACTTGGCAGGCATCAGGGCTAGACATTCGTTTCAGTTGCTAATTAGCAATCAGAAGATAATATCCTGTCATTATCTTGGGTTGGCAGAGTCTCTTTCATGGCAGATGAAGAAAAATTCAAGTTTTCTCAGCTAATTGCAACACTGTTTCCTCACGCAAGGAGCTATGAAAACCAAATAAAAATCATGCCTTCCATCTGCAATATTTTAACAACTTTGGGGGTGTGACGGAGGGGATTCTTTGCACATTTCTTGAAACATTCTCTGAATAAAGGTGGGTATAGAGAATAGACCTAATCTACCTAACCCCAGAGGCCTTGACCTACATTCCACTCTGGCCACCTGCTCCCACAATGGCCCTCCCAGCCTCATTATCACCCAGACCTGTGCCATATCTGAAGTTGAAAAATTTAAAATCCCACCATCAATCATTGTACATGCGGTGTTCCCACCTCCTCCCCCTACCACAGCTGCTCCCCAAGTTCATTTGCACCTCCGACACCATCCCCTACCCATCTGGCATGGCTGCCTTCACCCCGGGCCTCCGTGTTTGCACTCCATCTGATGGGCAAAACGCCACCTTGGATCAGTGTCATAAGGCACTCTCCCACATTCAGTGCCAGGGCTATTTCCTGTACCTCTAGCACCAAAGAAGATGAAATAATTCTGAGAGGTGGTACAGTGTCTGACCTCAGCAGGTTCTACAGCAGAGCTCCCCAGGCCTTTGATACTTCTTCCCTTCCACTGTCCTGAAAGCTCTTCCACGTTGAGGAGATGACTTCAGATCCCCCTCAAGTAGAAACACTGAGGCTCTCCCCTCAATTTCCCACCCCAACTACAAATGCCCAGTGCTGACTCCTTCCCAGCCCCTCCTTCCTCCTGCTTAAGACAGACCCTTCCACTCAGGCTCAGGATCCGTCTGCTCCCTTTGCCTCTGTGCCCTCGCTCCAACAGTTCCTTGGTTCACTTCTACGGAATCTGATGTCTCTATTCGTCACCAAAGCTGCCCTTTCCGTGAGCAGCACAGACCACCTAGTCAACAAACCCGGTGAGCTATCATCCCTCCTTACCTTAGTGGAAACCTTTACTCACGGATTTTTATATGTCAATAAACATATATGATTTTATAACATCAGTAATGTGCATTCATTGTAAGAAATTTAATTCGCATAAGGAAATATCTCCACACAGAAACAAAAACACTGTTAATATTTGACTTGAGGGGCGCAGGGCGGCACAGTCAGTGAAATGCCCGTCTCTTGGTGTTAGCTGAGAGTGTGATCTCAGGGAAGTGAGAGGGAGGCCCACCGCGTGGGGCCCTGTGCTCATCAGGGCATCGGCTTGGCTCCATCTTTCCCTCTCCCTCTGCCCTTCTCCCCACGCTCTCTCATTCGCTCTCTCTCTTTCTCAGATAAGTAAATTAATCTTTAAAAAAATGTTTTTTTGACTCCAGTCCTTCCAGGTTATTTTATGGATGGTTGAATAGGTGGATGGATGGAAAGATCTATATAATCCTATATAAAATATAACAGAATCAAAGTTTCCTGTTTTTTAAAGTTCTCTCCATGTTACAGTATAAATTCTAAAGCCAAATGTTTTACCTGACCTCTGTGTTGAGCGGCAAACTCTTTTATCCAAATACCTACTAGACGTTTTTATTTTGATCCTCTCCCAAGTTAGCATCTATCTAATCTCCCACAAGCCGCTTTCTGCCATCCTTCACTGCTCGTTCTGCTCACAGGATGCTCCCTGTCCTGACATTTTTACTTTCAAAATTTTTCTCACCATGACCTGGACATACTGTCAATCACCCTCCAATCTGCCCTTTCAACAAATCCATCCCCTCACGTGACTGCAGACCGATTTCTTAAAATGCCATCCAAGTACATCACTGCCTCGCTTAAACCCTTCAAGAGGTCCCCATTCTCTAGGATTTAAAAGCTGAGCTTGCTGGCATGGAAAGGAAGACCTCCCAGGACTTCCCACTTCCTCTTTCTTTAGCCTAATCTTGCTGCTCCTCTCTCTGTGTGTGCTGTAGTCATCATAAACACATTCTGTTCTATTTCCTGCCTCTTTCCTCATGTGATATTGTTTTCTTGGAAAGCCCTCCCCTGCCTTACGTGACCTAATTTCTACTCATTTTTCAAAGTTCACCTCAGTCATCACTTCCTCCAGGAACCCAGTTAGATTTAATCCCTTCCAAATCAGCAGGCGTCCTTCCTCTGTGTTTTCACACAGCTGAGTACTTTTCTAAGCACATCTTACACGGCAATGAATCATGGCATTGTTTTATCTATTGTTGCATTGTTACATCTATTCCCCTGTCCTGTAAACTCTTCAAAGTGAACGTTTACCTTTGGCATCTTTGTACACACCTGGCACATGGTAGAATATCAGTAAATTTGTTGAAATTGAAAACGCATGAACACAGCATAGTTTCTCTTACATTTGAAAAACAAACCCAAGCCTCCTTTGGTGTCACACCCTCCTTCACCTACTACCCTGATTTCCCACTCCCCCTTAAAGACACATTTGTACAAAGAGTTATCCTGCCACGTTCTCCACTTCCTTTCCTCCCGTTCTCTCCAGCCAGCCTTTCCTCCCCTTTACCCCCATGGAAACAGCTCTCATCAAGGTGCCAAATCTGCTGGGCAGCTCTCAGACCTCCTGTTACCTGATCTCAGAAGCGCCTGACACTGTTGGTCTCTGCCTCCATCCTGAAGCATGTTCTCTTGGTTCCTCTCCAACCTCTTTGCCATCCCTTCTCAGTCTATTTTATTGTCCCTCCTCATCGTCCAGACCCGTGCGTGTTATAAATGCTCAGCCCTTCGTCCGTCTCTCTATCTGCACATGCCTCTTTGGGGAAGTCTGGTCCAACTGTATAACTTGAAATGCCGTCTACCTCCTGCCAGCCCTCACATTACCATCTGCAGAAGGCCCTTCCCCAGGAGTACAGACTCGCTGCTACAGCTGCCTGCTCGACAGCTCTACCCAGACACTGAATAAGCATGACAGCCTTAATGTGTCTGAAAGACAACTCTCCAGTTTGTCCTGCAACCTTCTCTTCTGGTGTTTCCCATCTGGCAGATGGCACCACCATCCACACAATTGCTCTGGTCCGAGACCATGGACAGTCTTTGGTGCCTCTCTTTTTCTCACATCTCCCATCCAGTCCCTCAGCAAGTTCTTTTGGCTCTGTCGTGAAAATACATCCTGAATCTGACTTCGTTGCCTCTACTGTCACCACCCTCGTATAAGCTACCATCACCTCCCATCTGGATTACTGCAGGAACCTCTAAACTGGTCCCTCTGCTTCCACTCTTGCCACTCTCACCTCTCTGCATGCAGCATCCAGAGAGATCCTTTCAGTGCCTCGGTCAGTTCATGTATAGACCCTACGTGAAACCCGCAGGGGATTCCCACCATACTTCGGATAAAATCCAAAGTCCTTACTATGGACTGCCGAGCCCTAATGTTCTGTCCTTTGGGTGTCTCTCCAAACTTGTGTTCTATCCCCCTCACTCTCTCTGTCCAAGGTCCAGTCCCATTGCTCCCTTCTCTGTCATTCAAATAAACTGTATGTGTTCCCGCCTTGGATATCACTGTTCCCCCAACGTATAATGCTCGTTCTCCTGGAGGGTCACTCCTTTCCATAATTCAGATCAGAAATCATCCCCTCAGAAAGGATGACACAGTCTGGTGTGTTTGGAGGGAATCAGTATTGCCTCCCAACTTTCCCTCAAGAGAAACCTAGAGGCCAGGTTTCTGGTGGGAATATAAAATTATATTTGGTGGAGTAGGGTTCCTGGAGATTCTTAGAGATTCTAGGAGTGGTGGAAAACTGCTCAGGTATTGCAGAGTGGAACACAAAGCCTTGAGACTGGTGACCTTAGTTGCCACCGAGGGCCCAGGAGAGGCATGCAATACCTACATCAGTTAGAAAGGAGACTGTAATCACCTATTTGGATATTCTTCCCCCAAGAGGGTGGCTTTGCCCTCACCCCCACCAAGGGACATTGAACAGTGTTTGGAGACAGTTTGGGCTATCGTGACTGGTACTGGCATCTAGTGGGAAAAGGCCACCAGTAGTGTCAGCTGTCTTAAAGTGCACAGAACAGCAACAGTCCATGCTATTCCTTATGTTCACAAATAAGTGAAATCATAGATAATTGACTTTCTCTGCCTGACTTACTTCACTCAGCAGAATCTCCTCCAGTTCCATCCATGTTGATACAAAGTTGGGTGTTCATCCCTTCTGGTGGCTGCATAATATTCCATTGTGTATAAGGACCACATCTTTATCATGGAACACTACCTCAAACGCTGATGATGTACTGTATGGTGACTAGCATAACATAATAAAAAAATAGTAAAAAAAAATAAAATAAATAAAGTCCCTTACTATTATTGAAAAAGAGAGAGGGGGAGAGAGAACAGCTAGTCGGTAGTGCTACAACTGAGGAACCAGCTCTGTTCTTTTGAGAGTCACAAAGGACCTTATAACCCTGCAGAGTCCTGTCATTTGCAGGGAAGAAGTGACCTAGGATGATCTACGAAGTAGCAGGAATGGAAAACACAGCTGCTTCAGAGAGAATTCTAGAATTCTAGAATTCAGCCATCACAAATCATCTGCTGTCGGTCTGCAGGTGCTAGGCAGTGAGCAGGTGGGTACAGTCACAGAGCCCTAGCCTATGAGGCCGGCCATGGTGATGGTGTCCTGGGAGTATTCAGGCATGCGTACAGTTTTGGCAGCACTCTGGCCTCCTTTGTTGACTCAGCACAATGTTCTCAAACCCTTGGGATTTTCCAGTAGAGTGCTGGTTCTGACAGGTGCTTGTGCTCTAGGAGACCTTGTGACATTTGGAAAAGGCCTCCAAAGTCTGCAGACTGTATACAGGATTTTGAGCAGACCTCCATTTCCTGCCAAACACTTGAACATCTGCCGCTCATCAGCCCCCAGCCTCTCACAGGCAGCAGGGGCAAGCATATTATCACCAATTTTCCAGCCTCTTGCCCCCCCCATGTACTGTCTGATAACATTTCCAGGCAGGAAGGCCAGGAGATAGGGTCAGCTTTAGGTCATTCAAGGCTGAAGCTGATCCAAGGGGTCTCTGTGATGCTGAGCATCAAAAGATCCAGAAATCATGGGGTGCCTGGGTGGTTCAGTGGGTTAAGCCTCTGCCTTCGGCTCAGGTCATGATCTCAGGGTCCTGGGATTGAGCCCCACATTGGGTTTTCTGCTCAGCAAGAAGCTTGCTTCCCCCACCCCCCCGCCGCCTACTGACGATCAATCTCTCTGTCAAATAAATAAATAAAATCTTTTAAAAAAAGAAAAGATACAGAAATCAGAGTCACACAGGAGGAGAGACTGAGGGCTTACAGATTGAGAAGAAACTGAGAAGACCAGTAAACCCAGAGACACCTCGACACAATTATTAGGGACCCAAGTTTAATGCCAGGGCATCAAACTACCAGATACACCACAGCAGAATCTTTTTGACTTGGCATATTACCTGGATACTGCACTGAGGGTTTTATTACATTTTTATATCACTTTCATATAAAGACATTAATTGGAAGCCTTTTAAGAGTATTTTGTTTCACTATCCGAAGTGTTCTCCAGGGTATCATTAGGTCTTATTTTCTTCTTTGTCAAGCCATCTGCTTTCCCTTCCATAAATCCAGCCTGTGAACAAGAAATTCCTCTCCCAAACTTCCTGACTGAACATTTTTGCCATTGCGCAAACTGCTTTTGTTTCAAGAATCAGTTGAAAAATACTCCGTAAAATCATTACGTGCTACCTCCTGCTAAAACGTGTTCCCATCCAAAGTTCCACCTGAAAGACTAAAGAGGGAGAGGAAGGGAGGGAGAAGCCTACTATGTTGGCTTCTTGGTGTGAAACATTCACCACATCTTTCCATCCGTTGACTCAAGTCACCCAGTCTCCTCCATGGTTCCGTCTTTCCGTCTGTCTTCCTGAATGGGGACCTCCTGTGGATATTGGAAATGGGCATCCAGTGGTAAATGATGTCTCAGAAATGTTCAGTAGGCTTGTCTAGTCATGCTCCACTGGGATAAAATCCGATGATGATTTTTAATTTAATTCAATTCAGCAAAGCTTAATGGGGTCCTTAACCTGTGCCAGGCATTGTGATGCGTGAATGTTGTGTGTGAGCAGAGCAAAAGCCTTAGTTCTGTAGCAGCCACGGACTCAGTCCACATTCATTCGCACCTCTCAGTCCAGCATGGGTGTGTATGGCCCTGGGGTTCTGAGGGATCAGACGTGCTAGTGTGCAGTGGTGTTTATTAAACTCCCAGGTTGACTGACCTCCTCTAGTCCCTGGGCAAAGTCTTGTAGAGTCTTTGCAGTTGCCCTCTACAACGTTTTGACCCCCATTTTGCAGATGAGTAAACTGAGGACCGTGGTTGTTTAACAGCTTGCCCAAAGTCACACGAGTCAGATGAGTTAAGCTGAGGCAGCCTGACATCAGAACTTACAGTTTTGTTCTTCCCACGACGCCACCTTCTTTGGATTATTGGCTAACAGCCCAAAGAATGATGAGTCAGCAAATGGTTATATACTCAAGGGGAGAGTCGAGTCTTTGTTGGGCTTTCATCCCATGTGGAAAGATGTGCCAGAAATGTGTAAAACTCCATTACCTCCTGAACTCACTAAAATGCACAAAACCCAGATAGTACTGAGATAAATCCTTGCCAGTAACATCAGTTCCTTTCATATCTCCTGCCATCATCTCCCTCCATGTGTTTACCAAAGCTCAGAGTGGCTGCAGTTGCTTTCATCAGAGGCAGACTCAGTTCACCTCCAGATATCTGGTGAGGTGTTCAGAAGGATGCTTGAAGAGTGCCATGGGCCTGTTTCAGAAGTCCTCTGAGGGTCCCAAAGTTAACCGGCTGCATCTGCCTCCCCCAATACTGATGAGCAGATGGTTAAAGATGAAGACCACTTGGGTTTCCATCAGAGTGGGAAGGGCCAAACCAAGTGAAGAAATTTATGAAATGAAATGCTTTGTGAGTTTATTTAAATCGCATGATGAAAACCTGTATTTGCAGATATGTGAGGGGGTCTGTGTTGTCCTATGGTATGAAAAGAGGAAGCTGCAGAGAAGCAGGAGTGGCAAGGTGGTCCCATTCACACAAGTGTGTCTGTGCTCAGCAGCTGACATGTAGGGGAAAGACCCATCAAGGTCAAAGACGTTACCTCATGAGACAGAGTTGATGTTCTTTTATTTGATACCTTCAATGCTGTGTGTATTTTTCTTTACACTAAAAAATACCCAATTCTGTTTCGCTTGGCAGGAAGATAAGGGTTGATGATAACAAAAACCAAAAACTGGTAACACATGGAAAACCAAGGATATGAAAAGAACATAGAGTCCAAGGATTTTTTCTATAAATCACAGGGTTGGTGGGGCTAGGTTGAGAAATGTCATTGTGAGCTGTCCACTTTCTTGCCCTGAAGGAAGACAGACCATGTCTTTGTAATGATGAAACCCATAGGTGACTAACTCAATAGAAGGGTTTTTTTTTTTTTTTTTCCTATTAAGGGATTTTTATTTCCTATCCTGGGGTTCTTATGATTTGGGTATATTGATCATATTTTTGTGGCATCTTAGGTCCAAATGGATTTCTGTGGATTAATCTCTGATCAGGAAATAAATAGGAAAAAATGGCTTATGTGTTTTTAAAGAGTCAGGAATACCTCTTAAGGGGATGGCATATCACAATATCCTAGGAGTTTTCATATTATACCCAAGGTGGAGCTAGAGGGAAACTCTCTCGTCTCCAGACTTGAGATTACTGATGAAGGAAGGCCCCATTCCTGACCCATCAGAGTACTATATCCTTCAGGTGGCTGGAATGGAGGAAAGATTGAGACCCACCCTCTAGTGCCAGGGGCAGGGTTCAGAGAGACCTGCGTGGTGTAGCTGTCATGTCTGGTACATGCAGTTGGGGGACATGCCTTGTCTTCCCATGTCCTCCCTCAGACACCTCCGTGCTGTCTGCACTTGTACCTGCTGATGTACCTGGGGCCTGAGGCCCCACCTGTGAAGAGAAGTTGAATGTGCCCCCCACTGGAATTGGACCCATGTGGGCATGTCTGATATGCCCACAAAGGGGAGCCCAACAGGAAGCAAGTGTGAGCAGGGAGTCTGGGGTCCCGGAAATAACACTAGAGAAGCAGAAAAATGGCACAGCAAACCAGAGTGGTCCGCAAGCCTGAGGCCGAGATGGGAGAGCTGATCCCTAGGTCCACCATGACTTTGCCAGCCTAGGGGTTGAAGGACAGTGAGTAAACTTCAAAAGGAGTTCCAGTAAACTCTCAGGTCCCTAGCAGCTCTGCTGTGAAGTCTGTCCAACAAAGCAGGTCGGCACAGAGGAGCTGTGCCCTACCAGCAAAACAGAAATGAGCATGGTCCACTCCGAAGAGCAGGTCTTGGGCAGCAGCAGCCTGTGGGTCGATGGCAGTGGCACCACACTAAATCAGGCAGCACATTAGCCATCGCTGATATGGGCTGAGATCAGTACGCTTTCAAAAATGGCAGCCCGGGAAAGGAGGAACAGTGCCACACCCTGGGAGCCAGGCTGACCGGCAGTATCAGCTGAGACTCCTTGTGGGGTCCCTGCTGAGGAAGGAGAGCTGGAGGTCCTGCAAGTTCACACATGGGAACATGCAGCTGGGGACCCTGGGGCCTGGATGTTGAAGTGACACAGGAATATCCACACGCAGGGAAAGCACGGTCTGCTACTTCCATGGGGACTTTTATTTGTCCTTAAAACTTTTTATTTGTGGGGCGCCAGAGTGGCTCATTCAATTGAGTGTCCAGTTCTTGGTTTCAGCTCAGGTCATGATCGCGGGGTCCTGAGATTGAGCCCCGCATTGGTCTCTGCACTCAGCATAGAGTCCGTTTGTCCCTCTCCCTCCTCCTCTACCCTTCCGCACACTCCTGCTTGTGCATTCTTTCTTTCTTTTTCTCTCTCTCATAAATAAATAAATAAAATCTTCAAAAAGTACTATTTGTTTGTGCCAAGTAATTTAGACCAAAACATAAACTTTTTTTGCTTAAATTATGTGTATAGTTTCTTAAATTATCAATACAGAGACTAAAGAGATATAATTTCTTTCCATTTCATAATTCCTACACTTGTGTAACAAAAAGGATAGTCAGTTTCTCAGCAAGTAGTTGTTCAAGCTAAGTGAGATAAACCAAGGAAGTGCACAATTACTAGAAGATGTTTTCTTATAAATGAAATTATACACCATGGCAATTCACCAGCTGTTAAGGTTTTCCATTTCAATCCATGCTTTTTAAGCTGTTCTTTTGGATTGGAGTTGTACAATTGTATTGTGCTTCATACAGACACATCCCAGATCATAGTTCATTGCTCTGGAAAATATTTTACTATATATATTGATCTGGCTATGAGCCATCCTGTCTGTGTTTATGTAAAGCAAACCACATTATCATAGATTGCTTGCACACCTACAAAAAAATATCTAGAGCTTACTAGTGGCCCACATCAGCCTGTGAAACTGGTATAATTTTGTCTTTAGAAATTCCATCTTACAGTCTACTCATTCAAAGTCAATCAACAGCTGTCTGTTGGTGGTCTGCATTGCAAGTGTCCTATGCCGGAAACCAGGCCATTTGCCGCACTCCCATCGGGTCGCAGGCCCTTGTTGAGAGCTAGGTGGTGGTGATCCTCGCTACACAGTGCTGGACAAGACACCAAACCCTGAGTCTGAGTCTGCTCCCCAGAACTTGCTTTCCTGATCACTTACAATTGGTCCAGGATGGGCAGCCAACCTGAGTCGCAACAAGCAGGGAATCGTGTTGGAAATTTGGACTAAGTCAGAAAGAGTCAAGTTGGCCTCTCGAGGATGAAAACCACAGGAAGTTTTGACAGCAAGAGAGAAGAAAGGAGCATAGGTGCATAAAGAGAAGCCAAGGGGAGAAGGTAGATGAGGGACAGTGAAGACACTCCAGTGCCTCATCTGGCTGGCTCCCAGCTGCCTTCCTGACCCTGGATTCCATGAGATACCACCAAGAACTTGCAAGGAATTCCTCCCTTGACTCAAGTTAGTTGAAGTACTTGACACAAGTTGGTGTTGGAAGTCAACATAAAATAAGACAATAATATCATGTAAAAACTGCCGTTTTCCAGAAGAAAAAACAGAGAGCAGGTAGTTAAGTCCTTGCAGGAGATCACACACCAGGCAGCCCGGCCCCTGGACCAGAGGATTAACTTCTCTACCGTTTGGCTTCTCCAAATGGACACAGAGGGAAAGGCCTGACAGATACGCATCGGTGTCTTCACCATACCACTTGCTTGGGGCTAAATATTGGCCTTCAGTTTCTTAATCTGTGAAATGAAGATAGAAAAATTGTGAAAATAGAGTTGTTGCAAGGGTCAGGGAGATAATATCAGTAACATGTTGGTTCAGTAGGGATTCAGTGAAAGTTATTTCCAATCTGTTTCCAATTTTTCACTCAGAAGTAATTGCAGTCACTGGAGCTCCTGGCACATTGTAAAGGGCAGTGGTAACCAGCATTCTTGGGGGCCACCTGTCAGTGAAGAGGGTCCTCGGCCAGACACCTGTGTTGATGTTTGCGCTCTTCCTGCTTTGGGTGGTCTCGGCCATCTCCATCTGGACGGTCACAACCCCACCATGACACTAGAAGCCTCAGCCGTAATGCTTAGAGTCCAGTTAGAGTGGGCAAGCCTGTATTGGGGTAGAAGTAAGCTGTGTTTGTATATACAGGATTGTGGTCAGCATGTTGGGGACTGGTCAGTTATTAAGCGGGTCAGGAGACAGCCCTGGGACAAAGCACTAGTGGAGCACACTGGCCTCAGGGACTTCAAGACATCTGATTACTCTGCGAGCTTCCCCATCCACAGTGCCTCTCCGCTGAGATTCCCTTTACCTCCACTCTCTTCCGAGTCGATCGTACTTGTACGTTGATGTTTGCATGTTATCTCCTGCGAAAAGAATTGACCACTTGAAATATGCCAGTTTGAAGTGTTATTTAGAATTATGCTCATTCTATGGGATCAGAGGATGTATTCATTATAACAATGTTTATAGTAGTTGTAGGGTAGAAAATCTTCTGAGTCTGAAAAAAGTCTCATGAAAGGTAGTGGAGGTGGGTTAGTTGAAAATTCCAACTGGGGGAATCTGAAAAAAAGTCACAGCGGAGTCTACAGTTAGGTGAAAGTCTGCTTAGATGGAAAGAGACCAGGGAGACCCCAAGTCTTGGAGGCAGGAGCCAGAGATGGACAAGGCCCACATGCTGAGGAAACCGTGTGCTAGACCAAGGAGACGAGCTTCTGGTTTAGGAGCAGGGCAGCCGTGGGATCAAGCTCCAGCAATCAGCCAAGCAGGTTATTAGCGAAAATTCTAGAATATTATTAAAAAATCCCAGGATTTTCCCCGATAAGCATTTAAATCATTAAAGGCCCATGTATCTGGAGGTAGCCAGACCTACAGGACCAGTTCTTCCCAGCAGAGACCTGTTCTTTGCTTGTGTGTGGCAATAGTAAATAGCCATGTAGGCTCAGCTTATGCTTAACCACAGCGGGATTCCACGGAACTCTTCCTCCTGACTCTGAGCACAGCTGCCGTGAAGGACTCATACTCAAGTCTTCTACCTCCTGGAGTGTATTGGGCACACATTAGACCTTCCGGTGATATCTCTGGAATGCTTGAATGGATAAGGAGACATGGTCCAGAAAGCTTTCTATGTCCTTGGGTTCAGGTCCTCCTCAGGTTCAGTGTGGACTGTTTATCTGGGCTTCCAGACTTCCCCTTTACCAGTGCATTTCTTCTCTTGAGTCCTTATACTGTCAGCTCTGAGAAGAGGACTCCAGCAGAAGGACTGTCTTCTGGTCCTTGGGGGAGAGGAAAGTTCCTTTAGTACATACCAAGCACGCAGGTGTGGTTTAGGGTAAAGCATAAGAAGGAGGAGAATGGGCACTTCCCTTGTGTCATCAATTGGCAAATTCTGTAAACAGCTTACTGTCAAGAAACACATCAAATACAAGTACAAGTTAAATATTTTAACAATGTGAATTTCCACCTGCCCTTCAATTTTTCTGCCTTGTCTGTGTTTCAGGTTTAGGTTTAGTGGTCGTATCCTAGGCCTGGCTTTGATCCATCAGTACCTTCTTGACGCCTTCTTCACAAGGCCCTTCTACAAGGCACTTCTGAGACTGTAAGTGTATTACTGTAGGCCGTGGTCCACACACTAAGGCCTGGTCTCCCTGGTACCTCGAACTCTGTCCCTGGTTTACCCTAACCATTCCTGTTCGTTGACTTCTCTGAGTGCTTAGACGTCACATAAACTTTTTAATACAATATAAAGGCATTTGGAGTTTTTATGTAAGCATAGGAGAAGACTATTAAAACTTCATATAACGGAATGAATCAGTTTATATAAACAATTACAGTCATATTGCAAACTTTGCATTACACTAAGTAGAATTAATCTGTCTAAAACTTCGTTGTTTTCAAATATTTTTTAAAAACATTTCTCCAGTTGCCATCAAGAATCCATGAGTTAATAATCATCCCATGTTTTTTACTGGGATAATTGCATTCCATTTCACAATTGAATTTCAGATTTCAATTTGAAAAACAAATTTCCAAAAACAAGCACTGAATGCACTGAAAAGACTCGTCAATATATTCCAGAGTATCAAATTGTTAGAATCAGTCTATGTTGTTTTAGCCAGGCTGGGCATCTGTTCGGTTAACAAACTGGTTACGTTTTACCCTTGGAATGCATCCAGGCCCTGTGATCTGAGCGACCTGGAATATCTGGATGAGGAGTTCCACCAGAGTTTGCAGTGGATGAAGGACAACAATATCACAGATATCCTAGACCTCACGTTCACTGTTAACGAAGAAGTTTTTGGACAGGTTTGTGAGATGCGGGGCTTGGAAAGAGCATTTTTTTTTTTACTATTGAACATTCACATGACACAAAGTTTACCACCTTAATTGTTTTTAAGTCTATAGTCCAGCATTGTTGAATATAGTCACACTGCTGTACAATCTCTAGGACTCGTTTATTTTGCACAACTGGAACTGTAGCCATTAAATAATAATTCCTCATTTTTCCTTCTCCCCAGTCCCTGGCAACAGTCATTCTACTTTCTCTTTCTGTGAATTCGGCTGCTCTAGATACCTCATACAGTATTTGTCTTTTTGTGACTGGCTTATTTCACTTAACACATTGTCCTCAAGATTTGCCTGCATTATAGCACATGATAGGATTTCCTTATTTTTTAGAGCTGAATAGTATTCCACCGTGTGTGTGTGTGTGTGTGTGTGTGTGACTTATTTATTTATTTATATAAAAAATTAATTTACCTATTCACCTATTGATGAATGCTTTGGTTTCTTCCACATTTTGGCTATTGTAAATAATGCTGCTGTGTACATAGGTGTACATTTATCTGTTCAAGCCCTTGCTTTCCATTCTTTTGTTTTTAATCTAGAAAAAAAAGAATCTCATTCATTTAAAATATAATTCGTTGAGGACTACTTTCTTTAGTAAAGCTGCCCATGTCTTCTTCCTTCTTTTCCTTTTCATGACGTGGATCTACTTTATAGATATTTTGAAAATCAAAGTGGTAATGGATTAGAAAACATTTTTATGAAGTGTGAAATACATTTGGAAGGTAATAAGTGATCTGTGCCACTAGAAAATACTTCTTTTTATCACTAACATCTAGATATTTGCTCCTCCAAAATGCATGTATATAAATATGATTTAATAAGATAAAGCTTCTCATTTTTTCCATCAGTATTTATATATTTTTTAATCTTCTGGGTTATAGTTTTATCAGGTTAACCATAACCTGAGTCATTTACAAGAGATTTCAAAAGCCTGTGACACGTGATAACTTGTAATGGGTCGTTGTGAGAGTGGAGTTGGTAGGCTTTGGAAGTACCTATGAGCACAAGTATAAGCACAAATGTGGGCGGCCTGCTGAGTCCAAGTGTGAGAGGCACCCACTGAACTTGGCGGCACCCATACCATAGTCAAGAATTTTGGACAGGTCCTAGAAGATGTCAACATTCTGTTGAATTTCCTCTGTGTAAACATACCTCTGAAGAATACCCTCTTCCATATTTGAGAATTTTTTTTTTCCTTTTACAACTGTAGAGGGCACATTTAAATGTGTTCAAAAATATATGATTTTTTGGGCCCCTGACTGGCTCAGTTGGTAGAGCATGTGAATCTTGATCTTGGAGTTGTAAGTCTGAGCCCCATGTTGGGTGTAGAGATTACTTAGAAATAAAATCTTCCCGAAAAAAACAAAAAGAATATACAGTTCACTGAACTGTCTTGCCATGTACTAGGTGAAAGTATGAAGTACACTTCCCTGTGCATGACTTCTTTTAGCCCATTCTTTACATTTGCCTTGTAGTAGAGGGTAAATTTGTAAAATAAGCTCAATCATTTAGCAAGTTTTATTAAGACAATGGAGTAGCCATCTTAAAAAATTTTAAGTTAAAAAAATTTTAAGTTAGATTCCTTTTTTAAAAATTTTATTATGTTATGTTCATCACCATACAGTACATTATTAGTTTTTGATGCAGTGTTCCAAGATTCATTGTTTGTGTATAACACCCAGTGCTCCATGCAATCTCTTCCCTCCTTAACACCCGTCACCAGGCTCACCCATTCCCCCATACCCTCCCGTCTGAAACCCTCAGTTTGTTTCCCAGAGTCCATAGTCTCTCATGGTTCATCTCCCCCTCTGATTCCCACCCTCCCTTCATTTTTCCCTTCTTTCTCCTAATGCCCTCCCTGCTATTCCTATATTCCACATATAAGTGAAACCATATGATAATTGTCTTTCTCTGCTTGACTTATTTCACTCATCTTAATACCCTCCAGTTCCATCTATGTCGATGCAGATGACAGACATTTATCCTTTCTGATGGCTGAGGAATATTCCTTTGTATATATGAACCACATCTTCTTTATCCATTTGTCTGTTGAAGGACATCTCAGCTCCTTCCAGAGTTTGGCTGTTGTGGACATTGCTGCTATGAACATATGAGCATATAGCCCTTCTTTTCTCTTTAAGCTAGATTTCTAACCTAACTCATTATATCACAATAAATACCACCTAGATGAGAAAGCTGACTATTAAAAATAAATAAATAAATAAGAAAAAAATGATAGAATTTTTATTTTTAGTCTTCCAGTAAGGAATGCTACTATAGATGTGACACAGCTTTCAAAGTCATTAAAGAAGAGACTGACATAGTGAGCTAAAATTACTATTTAATTCTGTGTGGCAAAAATACAGCATAAACAAAGTAAGAGTGTCATAATATTGAATAGACTAAAGCTAGTCTTTCAACATAGAAAGAGATTCCGCAGACCAATAAGGCAATGATAAACAAGTAGATCATTAGCAAAACATAAGTGATTCTCAGAAAAGGAAATAATCTCATTCACAAGTTGTAAAAATGTAAATTAATCTAAATTAAAGTATAGTGAAATGCCGTTTTCCCTTACACTATTGTCAAGAATCGGAATGGTTAGCAATATTCCATTTGGGAGGTGGTGTAGGGAGCAGACATGGCTGCACAGGAGTGTAGGTGGGAGTAAGTGGAAGTTTTGTTCACTCCCTGTGAAAAGCACATTTATGATATCTACCCTCATTCTAAATGCACCTGCCCTTCCGGGTATTGTATGTAAATGATGAATCACTAATTTCTGCACCTGAAACTAGTATTACCTTGTATGTTAACTAACTGGAATTTAAATAAAAAAATAAAAAAACAAATGCACCTGCCCTTGAGTCAGCACCCATGTCTAGGAGTTTGTCCTACGGATTCACACCTGATTCAAATGAGTAATGTACTAAGATCTTCACCGCACCCTTGCTGATAGTTGCAAAAGATCTGAGTACTCTGAATGTCCAGAAATAGAGCACTGGCTAAATAAAGTCTGATACATTCACACAATGGACTAGTGAGCCAGTGGGATGCGGGGCTGAAAAGTGCAAGACATCCCAGCCCATCAGCTTCCTTGTAAATCATAGACCGTGAACGGGATATTGCAACAACAACAACTAGAACAGAGTAAGTCAGTTCTGAATTGGTTCACAACAACTGTCAGGGTCCATTTTTAAGTGAAAAAAGTATGGTGATGAATAGTGTATAAAATATGCTATTTGTGGGGGAAAGGAGATGACTTATACATGTTCCCTGCTATATTGGTCAGTTCTCCCTGGAAGAGAAGTGAGGGCAGTTTTCTCCGGGTAGGGAGACTAACGGCTGGGAGATGAGACGGGAGAGAAGCTTGCTTTTCACTCATGGCCTTTTATACCACTTGAATGTTACTCCCTGGACCCATATTACCTACTCAGAGAAAAATGAAGTAAGCTACACATAACTGAATACACAAAATTAGAGGGAAAAAAATAACATTGAGAATACAAAAGCATACTCCTCTTGTGTGTGTGGCACAGGAACAACTCAGAAGTTCACCATGTTCCCAATGAAAAAAAATAAGGATGTAGTGTAGATCTAGAAAAATGTCTCTCTGTGTACAGTGTAAACAGATCTCATTCTTCTTCAAACGAGGTCGCTAAGAACAATGACATTAGTTCTGGAGAACTGAGTCCTAGCCCTTCTTTTAGCAAGTTATGAGATCCTGAAGAGCAGACGGACGGCTGCCAATAAAGGACATCATAGGCTTTTCCTGGGTGTGTTAGTTGGGATTAGGGTCAGCTGTCTGTGAGGAAACCCAAAATGGCTCTGCTGAAATTAATAGTTTATTTTTCTCTCACATCCAAGTATAGAGGCAGACAAGCCACAGCTACAGGGCCTGCTGTGGGCACCTGCACTCGTGGCCCAGCCATCATGGTGGGACCTGAAGCCGCAGGACAAAGGAATGACAGCCCCTCCCTTCAAGGAGGTCCCTGAATGGGCCATACAATACTGCTGCTTACACTGTACCTGCCAAGATTTAGTTACCTGGCACACGTAGCTGCAAGTGGGGTTAGCAATTAGTCTTCAACTGGGAAGCTGAAAATCAGAGGTTCCACGGAATGTGGATACTGAGTGGCAATTAAGATGTTAGAATTAGCCAGTATTTTGTAACTAGCGCTAGTCACCTATGTGATAAAAATAAAAATAACCATCAGATTTCTGTGGACAGCTTGTTGAGGTACCTAAGTCAATGAATGCCAAATATACATATCTACATTTCTCAAACCCATGGCTAAATACAGTTATGCCTCATTTCTGACAGCTTCGAGTGGTGAGCTGAGCCACTTAAATGACTGACAACTCCTTAAAACACGAACACTTTTTAAAAAAAAATTTTATTGATTGATTTGAGAGAGAGACGATGAGCAGGGGGGAGAGTCAGAAGGAGAAGCAGACTCCCCACTGAGCAGAGAACCCAACGTGGGGCTTAATCCCGAGACTCCAAGATCATGACCTGAGCTGAAGGCAGCCATTTAACTGACTGAGCCACCCAGGCACCCCAACACTTCCTGATAAAAACGGCTAATATGTTATCTACCCTCTTGCCTTTCAAAAGATAGAGCACAGATCATAGCTTTTCTTAACGATTCATTTGTCCTACAAGCACCACTATACAAAGTGGCAAGGCCATTCTCTGTTTCCTTTCTCAAGGTCAGGCTGTCATTCTTCAGTCAATATTATACCGGCTATAAAAACCATCTTCCCACCCTCTGCTATTTTCCTGTCAATGACCTGCTTTGGGTGGGGAGGCTGGTGGCTTTTGAGGATGTGATCTAAGTGGGATTGGGGGAATTGAGTATAAGGACTTTCCAGTCCATCTCTTTCCCTGGGACAATGAGGGGCATTTTTCTTTTATTTCTGTTATGCCTCTTGAGTTAAGGAAATATGTTTCCCCTTAATAAAACAAACAAAAATGCAGCTTTCCAGCTTCCAGCTCAAACCATCATCTGAGAAGAACCAGAGCTTTTTTTTAGTAACTTCCAGAAAAGGAAAAAGACTGAAGGAGTTAATAATGCTGAACCCATGTGAGGAAGACTTTTTAAAAATCATTCGTCCTCCTAGAATTGACACGTGTCACGGCCAGATGAGCTGAGTTGACAAGCAATGCCGTCTTTCTGTTTGCTCACAAGGTAACGGAGAGGGAGTTAAAATCCGGAGGGGCCAACACCCAGGTGACGGAGAAGAACAAGAAGGAGTACATCGAGAGGATGGTGAAGTGGCGGGTGGAACGCGGTGTGGTACAGCAGACCGAGGCCCTGGTACGGGGCTTCTGTGAGGTGAGGCCCAGGCCCGGCTGAGGAAGACAGGCTGCGGTCAGGGCCCTCCCTCGTCACCGGCACAGCTTGTAGTGGGAAAGGAGAAGAAAAACCAAGTCAGGCAAAGAGCTCGGCTCCAGTCACCACATTGCAAAGAGGACACCCTTGGGACAGATGACAGAGGGGTCAGAGATCTCTGGGACCTAGCTCTTGTGGTAGGTGAAAAATGCCCTCACAAAAATGGTGTTGCTGTGGCCCCGGTGTGGCAGTTAGGAAAACACTCAGTACCTCCTGTCAAGGTATGTGCATGCTGTGTGTTTTCTTTCATTCAGTGAAATGAAAATAAGTGACCTGAATGCATTGGAGGGCACTATCCGGTCCTGCTAGATTTCTCGTGGTATAGTGTCACTTTGTGCCATGACCAAGGTGGTAAGTCAAGAGGACAGGGACAGCTGCCAACTTCCCGTGCACCAAATGTTGACATCCTTAACCTTTTGCAGTTTAGAAACAAGACACTGTAAATGTTTTCTCAGGGCTCGGGTCTTGGAAGGTTTTCTTTCCCTGCCCGTGATGGAGGACAACATGGCTCACTGGCTTGTCCGCCATGAGTCTGATTGGAGGAGCTGTGACTTGTGTCTGATCTATTTGAAAACAAAGCGTAAAGTCAGAGCTCAGAGCCCTAGCTAAGGAGGTCCTTCCAGGTCTTTGAAGGCAGGAGGAAGGAACTGAAGGGAGAAAGGAAGGGAAATACAGTTGTTTTAATATAGAATGCCCATTTCTAGGAAATAAGTCATAGTTTTATATGGAAGAGAGGACACCTTGTAAGTGAAATGATCATAGTAAAAGCCCTCACGTCACTTCAACATGTTGGGACCTTTTGCCTTTAAAATGCACTGATACTTGGCAACTTCAGTGCGACCAGAGAAAGTCAAGTCAGATTTGCTCATGTAAGCGTTCTGAGAGGCACTTTCAGAGGTAGTGAAAACCCTGGGGCCTTTTTGGAGTTCCCAGCTCATTGATGGTTGTGTTTCAGAATGTTTAAGTCATGACTTCGAACTTGAACACAAAAGTACATTGGTTTAAAAAAGAATAAAGTTGGAAGTGATGGTCCGTTTCCTAGTGTAAAACCACAGAAGTGATAATAACGACTAGAACTTCAGTGTGGTTGGATCTGAAGCCTAAATGTGTATTTCAGGTTGTAGACTCGAGGCTTGTCTCCGTGTTCGACGCCAGGGAGCTGGAGCTGGTGATAGCTGGCACGGCGGAGATCGACCTGAATGACTGGCGGAATAACACGGAGTACCGGGGAGGTGAGCTGAAGGGCTGGCCCAGATGCAGTTGTCTGTTTTTAAGAAAACATAGACTGCGGTGAAATTAACGTAGCCACTCCTTGTCTCACGTTCACCAGGCCGGAAAACGGTTGGTGGGGTCCCAGCTGTTCACGTGGGAAGCAGACATCTCTGAGGACATCCCTCAGAGCATAAAATCTTATAAAATGGCCATTTTGTAAATCAGCTTTGGCTATAAAACCTGACCTGGGTGCACAGATTGCCTTCGACCTGTGTGAAGGCCCACGTTAGAGAACCTGGCAGACCGACAGGAGCAGTTCAGTCCTCCTCACCCCTGCGATACATGTCGCCTCTCTCCCTTCCTCCTCTCCTCTCTGCACATCCTCCCTGTCCCCCAACCTCCGCTCCCCTCAGGTTACCACGACGGGCATCTTGTGATCCGCTGGTTCTGGGCCGCCGTGGAGCGCTTCAATAACGAGCAGAGGCTAAGGTTACTTCAGTTCGTCACGGGAACGTCGAGTGTGCCCTATGAAGGCTTTGCAGCCCTCCGGGGAAGCAACGGGCTCCGGCGCTTCTGCATAGAGAAGTGGGGGAAGATTACATCTCTCCCCAGGTAGGCGCTCCTGCCAGCCCTCACGAACCCACCGAAGAGGGCCACACACTTTGATATTGGGGTTTGGGGGATGGTCCTTCGGGATGGAATTCATTCCTGCCACCCAAGTTACTCTTATGTGACTTACTGGCGAAAGGCACCCGTGAGGAGTCTCTGGGAGGTGAATTTAGACCATATTCTTGGTTGGTTTTTTTGATGACTGAGAGCATTTAGGCTGTAGTGTCATGGCCCGTGTGTCTGTTGTGGGAAGCCTTCCCAGCTGTCTGTAGCCCAGTTTAACTTGAGGAGGAATGTCTCAGCAAGTAAGGGAGGGAGGAGAGGCTTGAAGCCCAACAGAAGCGTTCCAGCTCTGTATCTGTCCTTCTCCGGCACATGACTTGTACTCGGAAGGATGGTTATGCTCGTACGTGTCACATTTTTCCTACTGTGTTTTGAAACATGAGAGGACAAGACCACGTTTATCTCAAGTCTCTGTAGTGACTTCAGTATAGCAAGCTGTCAAGGAGATGATGGTGAGATAAACACAGTAAAGGAGACACTAGGGATCCAGGCAATGTAACAGAAGGAATTCCCTCCACCACGAGTTCTAACACTTCCCGGATCCTTCCTCGACCACCTTGAGCAGCCTTTTCCTGCTCAGTGACATAAAAGGGCACCTCTGCATAGGTACCACAGTAATAAATACTGCTCAACAACAGAAGAAAAGACTGATCCATATTATTTGCTTCTACTATGATATTTTCTGATTATAAAAGATGATCCACATTTAATTCAGCTCTTTCCACATGGCCTCCTGGACACTACTGCTAAATCCTAGTGGAAGGATCTACTGAACTATGATTGGCATCTAGACCTCCCAGACCTTCCCATGTCCTGAAGACTAGTCAGCTGATGTCAGTGAGCGTCAGGAGGCCCAGGAAACAGAGTACATGCTTACCTGGTCAATGACAGCCTACCATCTTGGCACAGTTTCCAGCTCTGGCTTCATGCACTTGTTCAGCAGACCCTTGGTGCTCATTCACATGGGTCTGCTGAGAGCTGAGCCTACTGAATTAAATCTGGCAAGAAAATAAGGCATAAAATGGCAAGGTTTCCATTTATGTAGTTTAATGACAGATTCGGTAGATGAGGTTATTTGGAAACAGTCTGTTTTTAGAGGAATTGGTTTGCCTCACTATTTGATGATAGCACAGGCCCCCCACCCCCAGCATCGTGTGTACCCTGAAGAGTGGCTAAGACACAACCGTCTACCTTCCCAGAAGAGCTTATAGTCTAGGAAGGAGCACAGCCCAGTAATGGTAAGTTACAACACGAAGTAGAATCAGAGAAGCAATGAGAAAGAGGGTAAATGGAAGGTACCAGGAAGGTCTGTAATGTAGAATACAGACCAAATCCCAACTGAGTTGGGAAGGGGACATGCCACAAGAAGAATGGCACTTAGGTGAGCACTGAGGGGGCAATAAATGAGTTGAGCAGAGTTCCAAGCTGAAGCAGGAAGGATCGCTGAACCAGTGTGGAGGTCAAGATATCCAAAGTGATGCTCACAAGGGATGTGATTGAGAAAGATAGTTTGGTGGGTCACAGGGAGAGGGCTGTGCTGGGGAGGCTCTGTTTTACTCTTTAGGAAAGGGAATAGGAATTGCTTTTGTCATTTGGAGGTCACAGATTGAGCCTAAATACATATTTACTTTGAGAAGCTTTGAAATATACATTAATACTATTAACCCACACAAGGAGCCTGTAAGATGGACATCGGGCTTATCATCAAGCTATTCACATCCCGGCCAAGGCATCCCTGAAAAAGCTGCCGTTCTGCAAACTGCAGAGAGGATTCCTTGGGGAGACAGAGACTTTACCTTGGGCCAAGAGGGTCCCAAGAAGCAAGTGCTGAGATGCCTTAGGGAGGACAGTAAAAATGACCCCCTGGATAGTAACCCCTAACTAGCCTTCCCTGTACATTTTCTGAAGATCCAAGAACCGAAAAAGTTCACCAATGTGTTCAAAGAAAGAAATAACTTCTGACTTCCAAGAACAGTAGTTTGGGTAGACTAGCCAGACCACATGGTAGATGGCAGGAAGCCCAGAGCTAGCAGAGCACCAGGCACAGGACAACCCGGGACTTCCCAGGGAACAGAAGCCCAACGCACACTGCCCAGACTGGGAGGAAAGGTGGTCTGGAACTACTTTGTTCTCAGATCGTCCCCCCATAGAGAGGCAGCTGGCTTCCCAGACCAGAGTGCCAAATAGCATCACAACCAAACCCGAATCATAGCCCAGGCTAAATAAAACCTTCACATCAATTCAAGTCCTTGCCTCCTAAAAACTGTAGGAGGGTTAGGAAGGAGGACTATGAGAGCAGTGGTTTCCAGGGTGTCATTTTACAGTGTCTGGTAAAGAAACTTCCGTACCAGATGGGCCGGATAGTCACTGGGGTTGAGGTCAAGGAGCTGGCAGGTTAGGGCATTGAACAGGCCAGTCACCATGTGGACTCAGGTACCACATAGTCTGGCGGGAAAACTTGAAATGGGAAGGATTTAAGCAAAGAACCAGAGGTTTTAATAAATATAATTAGCTGGCAGGTCAGAAGGTATGGAAGATAGTTCGGGATCACTGATTATCAGACTTTTTAACCATAGGCCACAGAAAGAAATACCTTTTTTACATAACATTACAACCCAGTCTGTGCATATTTGCTTTGTGTATGTGTATGTGTGTGTGTGTCTGACATACAAGTTCCTCAAAATGACACTTGACCTTCTTGCCGGCAGATAACATGCTGTATCTTCTAATCTATCCTGTTGAATTGAAATTAAATGCCAGATAAAACCTGTAGTTAGGGCACCTGGGTGGCTCAGTGGGTTAAGCCTCTGCCTTCAGTTCAGGTCACGATCCCAGGGTCCTGGGATGGAGCCCTGTATCAGGCTCTCTGCTCAACGGGGAGCCTGCTTTCCCCTCCCCCTCTGCCTGCCTCTCTGCCTACTTGTGACCTCTCTCTCTGTGTCAAATAAATAAATAAAATCTTAAAAAAAAAACCCAAACCTGTAGTTATGGGGGGGCAGAATCTAAGAGAGTCAAAGGAACAGAATTTTTTGAACATTTGATTCCCTCCTTTTTTAATTTATTTATTCATATTTATTGACGTGTACTTGACACAGCGTGTTACATTAGTTTCAGGTGTAAGCATTGTGTACACGTCTGTAAGTTAGGCTGTGCTCACCGTGAGTGTGGCTACCATCTGTCACCTTACAACACTATGATGATGCCATTGACCGTATTCCCTGGATCGTGCCTTTTATTATTGTGACATTTTCATTCCATAACTGGAAGTCTGTACCTCTCGCTCCCCTCTCAGCATTTTCCCCATCCTCCCACCACCGTGCCTCTGGCCACCACCAGCTTATTTTCTGTATTTATGGGTCCGTTTCTGCTTGTTCTTTGTTACTTTATTTTCTAGATTACATGTATATGTGAAATCATTTAGTATTTGTCTTTCTTTGTCTGGCTTATTTCACTTAACAGAATACCCTCCAGGTCCATCCCTGGTGTCACAAATGGCAAGATCTCATCCTTTGTCTATGGCTGAGTAAAAAGAACAGAAATTTTTGATCGAGGATTTGAAAGTAACAATCTAGAATTGGCAGTGGGGAGTGAGCAGGGTTCGCCCACATCCCAGAATGTGGCAGAGTGATCGTGGGCCGTCTCCCTCAGGAGCACTGGGAAGGGATGCTAGGACTTGTAAGTCATGTCCAGAAAGGAAGAATGGGAGAGTTTCCTTACTATGCAGCAAGGACTGGGGAGGCGCCAAAGAAAGGAAAAGCAGGGAAGTTAGAGTAGGCACTGCACAAGACAGCATGGAGATGGAATAAAGGAGAGGAGAGAAACTTCAGGGTTTACATTTGGAGTAGGGACCAGGGATTACAGAACTGTGGGTCAGGGGCAGATTAGCATAAAAGTTGCAAATGGAATTCTAACCACAGGCTTCACTGAGCACAAGCACGGGGGAGGGGGAGGCCTGGTTAAGGTGGGCCGGGATGGCTCTCAAGCCGGCTAGGAGATGTAATTTTGCCCCCCCTACAGGACATTCAGCAAGGTCTGGAGACATTTCTGGTCGTGGGGGGAGGTGCTATTGGCATCTGGCAAGTAGAGGCCAAAGATCTTTCTAAGCATTTTATGGTTCACTGGACAGCCCCTCCCAACAGAGAATTCATTTAAAATGTTAGTAGTACCAACCTGAGAAACCCTGCTCTGCGGACCATAAGGCTTCAGGGAGCCACTGGGAGATCAGAAAAGAAATTGCCAACCACTGAGAAACCAGAGAAGCCAAGGGGAGAGAGATGTTCAAGAAGGCTCTTATAGAGCCTGAGGAAGTGAGGGTAGAGAATGGGTCCCTGGATTGGGGACCAAGAGGTTCTCAAAGAGGTTGAGAGAGAGTAGGTTCAGTAGTGACAAGAGTGAAAAGCATCACAGAGTGAGGCTGTGGTTGGGTGGGGAAGAAGACGGCACGAAGGGAAGACCGGACTTGGAACACTGGCCTCACGGCTCGCCAAACAAGCAGCCGCGGGGGGCAGGGATTTGCCTGATGTTAGTAGTGTTGTTTGCTTTTGACCAGCCTCAAAGTGGTCTCTTCTGGGGAGAAGCATACTGTCCTTGGCCTTGGTTACCATCTTCATCAGTAACTTGAAAAAAAAAAAAAAAATAGAGGAGACAGGGCGATCAGTCGTGCAGATGATACAAATTAAAGGGCAAATAATACAGTGATTGACGCAATTTAAATCCTGAATTAACCACAAAATGCTGGAATCCTAGATTAACACCAACCGAGTGAAAATTGACCTGGCAGGATTGGAGAGATCCGTGTGGAGTTCCAAAATAGCAACCGCACAAATGGGAAATCCGGGTGACTCATCTGCCAGGAGTTCATGTGCAGAAGGCCGAGGGGCTTGAGTCCCCTCAGGTGGGACATGCTTCCTGCAGTCATCTGCAGTTGTGGCCACATTGAGAGAACCTTGTGTCTAAATGATGAATCATGGATTATAAGAGGCATTTACGTGTATTCTAACATTGCTCCTCACAACAGACCCCCAAGGCACACAGAACATGTTATTACCCCCATTTCACAATGGAGAAGACTGAGGCTCAGAAAGACTAATTGACTTTCCCAAGGGGATAAAGCTAATAAGCGGCTAGACCACAGTCGAAAGGGACGTCTTCCAGCTCCTGGTTTGGGGCTTTTTTCCCAGCACCCCAATGCACCCCAGAGCATGGGGCCCAGGGGGGAAAGTGAGCAGGAGCTCTGAGCGGGCAGAACCACTCCAGGAGGACGGCGAGCATCTAAGAATGCGAAACTGAACCGTGACTGGATTGTGTATGTTCATCCTAGTTCACAAACTAGAATCTGTTTAAGAGTGTTAACCAAAGCTGGTCATAAAAGCAGTAAAAGCCATTCAGAGAAACTCTGGGTGTTCACACAAGGTCTTAAAGAGTACCATTTGCTAATGCTTTCAGATTATTCCCAGAAATTACCTTATATAGAATTCATTTGGTTTCAAATAGGGATTTTTTTGCTGTAACATTTCCGCTGATGAGTGCCACTTAAAAAAAAAAACAAAACCAAGACGATGATGTCTGCTCACATCTCACACCTCACTAGTTCAGCTAGGTTCAAAAGCATACCTGGGATGTTCCTGCCCCACTTAACATAGCTAGCCAGAGCCCAAAGTAGTTTTAATCTTTCTAAACATAGAGAAGCCACTGACATTGTCATCCTGCTCATTTTCCTGAGTGCTTTTTCACTTTTACTCAAATGAGTTTAAGTAAAATATTTTAATTATTCTCTTGTGAAGTCAACCTAGGCCTACTGGAATAGTAGATCATAATCTGAGACCTCTACTAATCTTGGTCTGTTTTTATGCTTCTTCCCAGTTAAGTCCTTGAGGCCTAAGGTCAGATGCACTACAATCCTCTACTCACCATTGGCGCTTGGGAGGGGAGGAGTTTGGGGGGTATTTTCCCAAGGACAGTGAGGGAGCTGTGACCAGGCGAAGGAGGAATGGATGTTGAGAGGCAAACACAACGGTCTCCTTCCCCTGAGCCTCATCAGGAACTCTGAAAACAAAGGTATAAACAATACACAACTTCCTTGGGGACCTTGTGATTAGAAGAATTCCATATCCCAAATGAAATTCAGATGGAGGGAGAATGGTCTCTTCGGTTAGAGTTTTGTTTATTTGTTTGTATATATACTTGTGATATGTTATCTTCTTCTCTTTTATTTTTTATTATTTTATTTTATTTCATTTCCTCTAAATGTGCCCTTTCATGTGCTGGTTGGCTTCTCAAAACACCACTGCAACACACCGCCCCTTCGAGGGAGCAAAAGGCATTCAGTTAACTGAGTGGCACCCACCCACCTTCCTCCCTACCTAATGCAGGCCATGGCCTCAACCAGAGAGTCCATGAAAACAGAGCCCATCTGACAGGGAGAAACCAGTCAGGTGACTTGAAGTTCCACAGGAGGAACCTGTTCTGGTCTCTTGGGCTCTCCACTGAGCCCCATACAGATGACACAGGATCTGGTCCTGGTGGGGGAAACCATTCCTTGTCCAAACCAGGTGCTGTTGTGCGTGGGCCCCGAGGATGAATATAGGATAGGACAAGTAAGGCAGAACCCAGGGTGCAGGCATGATCCAGGCAACCAGGAAAGACTAGTCCATGAGCTCAGCTGTCCTTGGAAATCCACGTGCCCCTGTCAGGTTAGCTGTGTCGCACTGCAAGTGGGGGAGTCTGACGTCTCCAGGGCTCACCGGACTTGATGGAGCTTTGGATGTCAAGACTCCAGGGCATCTCATGGCAGGCGTGCACTGATGCATGTAGTTTACTGTGGCCCAGAAATCAGAGCTGGACAAGGAGACGTGGGACTATGATCCTCTAATAACGATCATGCTTCGGCCGCCTTCACTGGTCACATCCAAGTTCACAGCTCAGACGCAGAATAGAGCGGACCCACAGAGAAGCCGGCCAGTCCTCTAGTACAGCCCTGCATTAGTATGGTTTGCTTATGAAGGCAAACCATCTGTTTCCATTACTCTCCTTCCTCAACTAGTTTATGTGTGTCTGGAAGGCTGTTGTTCTTAGTTGCAAGATTAAAACTAGTTGCTCCACGGTGGTCCGAAATAGTGGTTGCGCTCACTTTGTCCTCCCTTTTGCTTCATAGCTTCTGATCGCAGATACATGCAAACGTCTTCACCGATCTTTTTTCCCCATTCAGGGCACACACGTGCTTCAACCGACTGGATCTTCCACCATATCCCTCATACTCCATGTTGTATGAAAAGCTGCTCACGGCAGTAGAAGAAACCAGCACCTTTGGACTTGAATGAGGACCTGGAAACTCACCTGACATTTTCCTGGGATGATCCCCATGCCCTTTCCCTAAATCAACTCTCCTTTGATTTTTGGTATCCCATGATTTTTATTTTCAGACCAAATCAGGATTGACAAAAGCTGTGCATGAAGAACTGCCTTCTTCTGAGATCCAACCTTCAGGCTTATCTCCTCTATTCTCGATGAACTGCTAGCCTGTATGCAATATTAAACAGCAGCCGTCTCAAGGTCTGTGTGTATCTCCACATACCTCCATTACTAACAGTGAAATAGGAATGCAAACTATGCTACACTTGACCAAATGGTAATCAAAGTTTACTTCCATTTATATAATTTTAGGGAAATTTGAGCATTAAGCATTCCGAGCTTTTATACGCCCATGTCTTCTTCTGAGCAGAGCCACCATTTTTTATAATTTCTAACAACCAACTCCAGGTCTAGGAGCCAATCAACAATTTCTTTTCCTCCCACTCTCCTTTTGCCCTGTGCATACCATCCATCCAGAAACAGCAGTGGCAAAGCTGAAGTTTTTATACGTTCAACTCATGAGTCCTGTGTGGCATCAGTCCCATCAGCTGGAACTGGCCTAGACATATGGTGCAAATACCACACTTTCCAACAAGTAACAACAATGGGAAAAACGCCCCCTGCTGATGCAACATAGTGTATCTCGTTGGTTGTGGGGATTGTGGCTTAGCCTGAGTTTAGAGAAGTCCAGGAGGGGCACAGCCCCCGTGAACACTCACCACCAAGAAGCAGAAGCATGTGCACATGAAGGAGATCTCATTACGTAGCCTGAAGCCCGAGGCTTCCACCCCCATGGTGATGTGCAGTAGAACGTGACAGAGCGAGCAGGAGAGAGGGAAGAAGGCCACGTTAGGTTGGTTTGAATACCGGGGTTCTATTCTGTTTTCCTTTGCTTTTCTCTGTTTGGTCAAGCTATGGTTCTCCTTCGCAAAGGGAAAAGAAAATGTAAAGATCGTCTCATGGCTTTTGTTAAAGGGAAATGGCAAACGGACTTTTGTTTTAACTTTGATATTGTTATTTTCATGCTGCTTTTTTTTTTTTTAACTTTTCTTTGCTGTGGTGTTCGAATTCCTTCACATCTGATTGTCCACGGGGACACGTTAAACGAGAAGCTGCAGAGAGTGATGGTGCTTGTTCGGGGTCAAGGGCAATATAATACTCCTCCTTCGTCCGCAGCAGTCTCCTGGAGCAGACACCTAACACCCCAAAGGCACGTAGTTTTGTCAAAATAAATACCCAGTTTCTTTCAGCGATCAGTGAGGAGATAGCTCAGAAAACTCAAGTGTTTCCAGAAAAACAGTTGCCAGCTCCAGAGACAGACTAACCTCTTGATTACATTTGGAATAAGCCCAAACTTAATGGTCATTTCTATTTTTCTAACCTTGTTATCCGTGTTGTCTGAAATATGTCATAAGTGAAAGTGTTTTTCTTCACTGGGAAAAGAAGAGCTAATGGCCCCTCCCCCACTGTTGAGATGTCACATTGTTACTTCTAATATATTAAAGGAGGGAGAAGTGTGAGAAATGAAATGTACGACAGAGTTAATCCCACAGGAAGCCATGCCTTGTGCTCATGGTATCAGTGTGTGTCCAGGCACTACATTATGTTTCCTGGGCTCCAAAAGGAAACTTCTTTTAGTAAGAATTCTTTATAATGCACCCCTGGCTGCTGTGTATCCATAGTCAATCAGGAAATAATATGTTACAGAAGTTCAGCTTTCTGTTGTTGTCTGAAAAGAATCTTTACCAAGATAAGATGGAATGTGTAAGTCACATAACATAAATTTGGGGGATCTGTAAAATTCAGTACACATTTCCGTATCTGAAAAGTTATGGGTTCCAAGGGAGCTATTATTTGTAGAATAATGCACATCATCTCACCATATTACCTCTTTGAACAGCATCTCTAGTATAGGGAGCATCTTTCATTTTTAGAACTTGGTGTTATCCATGTGTAAATACTCTTAATTCAATCACTTGATTCCTTTTTTAGTACTTACCTTATTTGTTAGGCATTGGCAAGGAGAAAGGTGTTCAAAAGATGGAACAGGCTCCTGGGGAGCTTTGCAATTTACACAAATATCTAATTAACATATTAATTAGATTACTTGATACCCATTCTACCCATACACAGAAGGAACGAGGTATCCTAGGAAATATACAGAGGTATATATCTTGGACATGAATGGTTTTTCAACTAAGTTTTCCTTCTTCCTGTTCCCCCTCCTCCCACTGGATGCCCTGACTCTAAATGTATCCCACAAAGCTTTGCAGGATCAGTATTTCGTAAAAGTATAAAATTCCAAAAAGAAGTACCGATGTCAAAGTCAGCTGAAAGGATGCAAAGTTTGCTTAACAGGGTCCCAGATTCTGTGACAGCCTCGCGTAGAATCCTGAAGGAAGGTAAAGAAAGAGAAAAGCAGTACATACAGTTGTTTTGGAAAGATCCTATGATTTCTCTATGTTCCAAGTGACGCTTCTTTAGCTATTATTCGCTAATATATGAGGCTAGAATACATGAAAATCATGTGTATATAATTATGCCATTAATTCCACCAGCTGGAGGTGTGAGCCTCCCCCAATCATATGACACAACCAGCGAGGCAGATCTGTTTTGTTACCACTATATTTTCTTTTTTCATTTAAAGTATGAGTTTTCTCCATGGAGGCATATAATAATATCAATCACTTAACAAACCACCATTCCCCTAAAACACGACCTTTTAGAGCTAGTTCTGGTAAGAGTATATTAAGCTTAATTAGGGAACAAACAACAATTAATAAGAGAAAACATACATTTCAAGTAGAAAAATACTTGTAAAATGCTATGAAGTATTATAATTTCTATGATAGGACATTTTATTGTACCATACAAAGACAGAAACTGCCTCTGTTGGGTCAGGAGTTCTTCATAGCTTCCTGTGTATGGAAGTTGGCAGCAGTTATGAGAACTTTTTTTACTACCATCGTAGCACAATTGTTTAAAGGGCAATGAGGAAATTGAGAAAAAGAGAAAAAGGATCCTTTGGCAGATTTTTAAATCTTTTTTCTCTTTTAATACATGACCATATGTCTATTAATGGTAAGTATCTTTGTGTGGCAAGTTGATAAGCCAGAATTTCCAGAACAATTCTAATGTTCCATCCATGATATTTGTCAGTCCATGTGTCAAACCATGTGTCCAAAATTTGGGTTCAAAAAATTTCTCAGTTGCCACAAATGTTTTCCCAGTCAAGATGAAACACTTTCAAATGAAAGTAGTTAGAACTTTACATAAAAAATGTGGTGCTTTATTATTATTATTATTATTATTATTATTATGTACTTCAGTGTCCAGTATTAAAACTACTGCAATACTATATCATAAAAATCTGGGATGGATATTCTGCCCATCATACGGTTGAAAAGAGAAAATGTTATTTTCCTGTTAGTGACATGTAGTCCCTTTGTTCTCGTAGAAAAAAAGGTGCCTAGAGGTAGTGTATAGAGTAAATCTTGTTCCATTAGCCTACTTCCTGCAGCTTCCAACTTACCTAAGGAAATGTCTATAATGGTTTTGTTCAAAGTCTTCGTTCTAGTCAGTAGCAGGAGAAGTCCACAGAGCTGGGCTGCTTTTGCTTCCATCGACAAGAAAAATGTCACGTGATACTCAGGCCGAGCTTTCTCTTCCATCATACCACCTTCAAGGAATGTCAATAAACTCACTTTGGTATGGCATCGTGTGTCCTCCTTATTGCAAGCAGAAGTCTAGGGTAACGCGTAACAGTTTGTGTCATGCCCACGCTCTCACTGGATTAAGCAGTAAAACAGCATGGAAGGCGGTCAGCTGCTGGGATAAACCATCCCTGGAAAAATTATTTACCAAAAGAGCAGAGTACGTGTTCACAAATCCATGAATAATGGAACAGGTTTTGTAACAAGTTCCTTCTGTATGCCTGTTAGGATAGCACACAAGCCACGTGGGCCGTGCCTGTGAGTGTCCTTCATGTTGAACTAGGCACACATGGGTTTATTACATCCCTACCTGTCGAGATGCTTCCACAAAGACTCCAGGCTACAGCCCAACACCTAGGGTGACCCCCAGAAAAGAGCAGTAGACAAAAATGTTGTGTCCAGTGGCTTGTACCGGAGCTCCCAATATCGCCATGGTCTTGGGAGTCCGTAAAAGACAAACCGTGGGACTGTCACTGTGTAGTCAGAAGCTGAGTTATCCTTTGAGGAGGAAAAAAAAATCAGATAGTGTGGGTAGGACTGAGAGACCAAAAGTCCTGAGAAGCCTCAATATTGCACTTTTATGCACATTCTGGGTTATTTTAGATTCATTCTAACTGAAAATAATTTTTCTCTTAAGGCATAAGAGAAAAATTAGCCTAAACCATAATTTGCAGACAGTAGATGATATTATTTGATATTTTAATCTGATCATTATTCTGAAATCAAGATCAGATTTCAGATCTCCCCAGTTCTGTGGCCATGTTTTTCCAACACAGAGTGCTGACAACTGTGGGAGGAAAAAAAAAGGCACATGTATCTTAAAGCCCAGACACAATTTAGGTATGTTTGTAGAGGACAGTTCTCTAACAATTAATGAAGAGAGAGTTATGGAAGCTCAGGCTAACCTTTATCACTGCTGCAGAAATCATTACAATTTTGGCTGAGGAGAGACACTTGGACACTCCTGTCTGACGAATTTTCTCTTGGAGGTAAAGAATCTGGGGCCAGGAGAGATGATTTGCTCAAGGCCACCAGGCTTTATCTTGAGGGCTAAAGGTATGTCCTGTCGCAAAATATCCCTTGGGGTCCTGAGCTCCTGGACCTGGTATAACCATGAAGAAATTGGCCAGGAGGGTGGGAGAGGGAGGCGGTTATCCATCTGGTGAGCCATGGGGTATGCCAGGAATCCAGTCAGGGTGAACTCACCAAAGAAGGTTGTGGGCTGCCTACGGCTACAGACCCTCCACATGACTTTGCTGGGGCTGCTGTAACAAAGGACCATAACTGGCTTAACCCGGCCTGAAAGTCTAAGATCAAGGTGATGGCGGAGTTGACTCCCTCTGAGAGAGGATCCGTTCCATCCCGTTCTCCTAGCTTGCAGGGATTTGCTGGCCGTCCTTGGCCTTCCTAGGCTTAGAGACCCCAGCCTTCATTTTCATGTGACATTGTGTGTGTGTGTGTGTGTGTGTGTGTGTGTCCAAATTTCTCCTTTTTATAAGGACAGCAAGTCATAGCGGATTAGGGCCCGCTCTGTGGCCTCATTTTAACTTGGTTACCTCTGTAAAGACCCTAACTTCAAATAAGTCCATGTTGTGAGGTACTGGGAGTTAGGACTCCAAAGTATTATTTATGGGGGACACAATCCAATCCCATGCTATCCTCCTTCCTGCCACATGTCATCAGCCCCGACAGTAATAGTAATAATAATAAAAGCTAACATATTTAGAACCACACTGTTCACCAGGCTCTTTTATTGCTCTTACAAAAATCACAGAAGGAATAAAAAACATTGCCTGTAAGTTTACTGCTTTTTAAAATAGTTTACTATATAAATCAATAATTAATATTGTGGCATCTATTTTTTTAGAAGATTTTATTTATTTATTTGACAGAGATCACAAGTAGGCAGAGAGGGAAGCAGAGAGAGAGAGAAAGAGAGGGAAGCAGGCTCCCTGCTGAGCAGACAGCCCAATGCGGGGTTCGATTCCAGGACCTCGGGATCATGACCTGAGCTGAAGGCAGAGGTTTTAAACCACTGAGCCACCCAAGTGCCCCTGTGACATCTATTTAATCAGTGGATTAATGAAAATGACTGTGATCACAATAAATTTTTTCACTACTTAAGAACTAATTTGTGCTTTTCATGTATAACACTATGAGATAACTTATATCCCTATCTTAAGCTAAAAAAAACCTAAAACATAGAGAAACCAATTAATTTTCCCAAAGCAAATGATATAGCCAAGATCTGAATGAGAGGCTGGGCTCCTTCCAGAGGCCAAACACTCAACCACCACCACACACTACCTTCCTTGAATTAACCATTTATTGAATACTGTCCTGGGTACAGGGGAAAATGGTAATATTTGCCTCAAGGAGTTCATGGTCTAGCAATACACAATTCATTCTTCTGCTTCATGTGAGATTTGACCCCTGTTTTTGATATGAAAAGTCCCTCCCGCTGCAACCTCACCACAGCTCCTTACCCACATGAGTAAGGTATGATGTCATTTAAAAAACAATAATAAATAAGCAAAATGCTATGGGGAAAAGGAAATAAGAGTCATTGGGTCCATTGGAGAGGAATGAAATAGTAACAGAGAAGGGATGAGAAATGACCAAATCAGCCTAAGAACGTTCATACCTAGGGCGCCTGGGTAGCTTAGTCGTTAAGCATCTGCCTTTGGCTCAGGTCGTGGCCCCAGGGTCCTGGGATGGAGCCTGACATTGGGCTCACTGCTTGGCAGGTGGCCTGTTTCTCCCTCCCCACTCACCCTGCTTGTGTTTCCTCTCCCATTGTATCTCTCTGTCAAATAAATAAATAAAATCTTAAAAAGAAAGGAAGGAAGGAAGGAAGAAAGAAAGAAAGAAAGAAAGAAAGAAAGGAACTTCATACCTTGAGGACCTGGGAGATGAGTGCTGGAAAGAGATTTATTTTAATGCCTGGAATTGCTGAGTGAATTAGTGTCAAAATGTGTTGAAATTAATCATCTTATAAATACTCTAGAATTTGTATTTCTTTCCATCTTTTCCCAAAGGGTATATCTTACAGTTTTCTTTTTTCCTTTATACTTACGTAGTCCCTATTAATTTTTTATTGTAATAAAAATGGGATCATGACTTTTATCATATCCAAACTTTTATATTTGTCGTTTAGAAAAAGAACCACTCTTCTTTTTTAAGTTAAAGTTAAATTTAAAATCATTTAAATTAAATGATAATAGAGAGTGTCTCTTTTCTAAGATTGTGATAGATCGCATTAAATGGCCTTAATTTTTCATCCCTTCCTATTAGCCATACCCAGTCACCTCTTACAGGGAGCCAAGCCCAGAGGCATGTAAATTACTTGCACAGTTGAGCTTAACCTCTCTCTCTCTTTATATTCAACTGTCATGGAAGCAGAGGCCTGGTATAAGAAGAGGATGAGCACATGGGGAGCAGTGATGAGACCAGGCTCAGTCAATCAACAGCCAGATGACCCCCCAGGTATTTGAGTAAACACAGCCAAGATTATGAAAGCCACGTAAGCCAAATTCCAGCTGATCCCAGAAACGTGAAATATAAGTTCATAGTTATATGCCAGTGATATTTTGTGATTGTTATACACTATTATTGTGGCAAGTGCATAACCAGTTCAAAGACCATCTTTTCCTTTCTGGGATAACTTTTGAAACCAAGCACAGAAAGTTTAGTTTAATGGCACGAATGCATCCACTATGCATGATAGCCACTGTTTAAATTAATAATGAGACTGAAGACAGAAGAGAAATTAGCATATTTATATGAGCTCATCAACAAAAAATTATAGAATGCATGAAGAACTCCAGTGCCAGGAAAGAGAATCCACAGATAGAATGAATGGGAGAAACTTGAAATATATACTACAATCTAAGAGAAGTCTAAGGTAAGTACTTTGAAATGTTCAAACAGATAAGGAAATGATAAAATACATAAATCAGAAACAGAGATTATAGGGCCTAGAAAGGCAGGCTTGAAAAGGAGATTCTGAGATTCTTTTCCTTTTATTTATTTATTTTTTTCTAGAACAAGCCTCTTGAATTCTTTAGGTATTTAACTTGTATGAAAATGTATAGCAGCTCACAACACTTGAAAGACGTACCTTCTAAAATACGTGAATCTATATTTCTCCATATATATGTGTTTACAAAATTTACCTTTATCATAATTGCATAGTAAAAATAAATAAATGCCCTGTTAGTTTCATTTTATAAGTTCAAGTTCAGGTTGAGATAAGAATACACAAATGCTGAACTTCTACCCTAAGAATGTTGAACTTCAACTTTCAAAAAAACAGACCCATAGGTGTTTAATAAATGTTTTTTAAATTTGTTTGTCATAGTAAATATAATTTGTTTCAGTAGCATAGCAACACATACATATACATAAATATGATTTGGGTTTAAATCACTTCTTGTTACTAATTTGCATAAATTATAAGCCAAAATTCTTTGAATTTATAATTCATTTATTTTGAGACTATGTGTGATGTGTATATAAGTTTATGACTGTTAGGTCTCCTTAGTGGCTTGTTTCTTTTACAAATATGTAATGAACTTCTTAGTGCCCATCAATATTCACCTAAAATTCTACTCTCTTGGTTATTAAGAGTTATTAAGGGTTCTATGAATATCTACATTCACCTACGATGTGGATACCCATAAGATCTTTTATCCAACACACAGAGAATATGCATTCTTCCCAAGCACATGAAACATTAAAAGAAAAAAAAGACTACAATGTCTGAATAAATGCCAAAGAAATTATAGCCCCACATTCTCTGGCCACAATGCAACATAATTAAAAGCCAATGCTTAAAAAAATTGTTTACCATGGGATAATAACAGAACACGAGTCATCCTTAACTCATGGAAATAGCAAAAACATCTCTTATACTTACATGTTCAACTGGCCAGTGAACATCTCTATTCAGTGGGCTAATAAATCATGTGTATCACTCAGGAAAGTACAGTCACTCCGATCCAGAACAAGGAATTTATTATAGAGACGGACCTTGCACAGTTGTGGGAGCTGGGGAATAAATCTGTGGAAGCTGTGCAGCTAGTGGTTGACCTGAATCAGAAGAAAAGCCAGATATTATAATAAGGAGCTGAGATAAACTGAAATGCATGAGAACAAACTAGAAGCCTCCTCAGTTCAGTGACCTTCTGAAAGCAATGGTTCCTTCCATCATGGAGCCACACCCGTTTCCGACCCCGACTCAAAGAAACTGCAGAAAGAGATCCTTCTCCTAAACTCTTCATCCAACCCGCCAGCGATTCCCATTGGAACTTTTCATCAATCCCGTCACCATGTCCGTTGTCTGAGCCACAGTAATCATGCACCCAATGTGACTGTCACAGTCACCTAGCCGGCTGTCCTGTATCCAGGTCACAACGTTACAGTGTGTCCTCTACACCGCAGCCAAATCATCATTATAAGACATGTGTTAAAGCATGTCACTCTTCAGTTTCAATCCTTCAGTGGTTTCCCATCAGTTTTTAAACCCTACATGATTTGCCATGAGTTACCTCTCTTATCTCTTACCTCTCTCTCCTAGCCACACACCCCAGACTCCTTTTCCCCTGAGAGCATTTGCAGTCACGATTTCCTCTGCTTGAAATGCTCTTCTTCTGCACGTCTGCAAGATTCCTTTCCTGGCTTTATTTACGTCTCTCTCTCTATTGTCACCTTCTCACAAAGATATCTCCTTGCCAATCCTTCTGAAATATGGCCCCCAGTCCCTCCCTACATCCTATTTTTGCTTCATGTTTTTTCATACTACTTATCCCTATGGACATTGTCTTGTACAGTTGACCCTTGAACAATACCAGGCTTGGGGTCCTGACTCCCCACGCAGTCGAACATCTATATATAACTTTTGATGCCCCCAAAACTTCACTACTAATAGCCCTCTACAGACCAAAAACCTTACCAATAATATAAACAGTCAATTAACACATATTTTGTATATGTATTACATACTCTATTCTCACAATAAACTAGAGACAGGAACATGTTTTTAAGAAAATCCTAAGAAAAAATACATGTATAGTACCATACGGCATTAGGATCGGGACCTGCATTGGGCTCCTTGCTCAGCAGGGAGTCTACTTCTCCCTCTGCCTGCCACTCCCCTTGCTTGTGCTCACTCTCTCTCTCTGACAAATAAAAAAAATAAAATATTTAAAAAAAAAAAGACTGACCTTTATTCTCCTCTCATTGCCTGGATATATCATCAGAAATGATTCTGTAAGCAAGTGTATTAATCTTTTTTAACATTGTATCTACAGATCTCAGTACTGTAAATGGTAGAAACTACTTGTAGAGTGTGGGGGGAGTAACAATGTCTTATTTTCTTCAGCTTCTAATTGCAGTTGGTTAACATACAGTGTTACATCAGCTTCAGATGTGCAATGTAACAATTCAACACTTCCATTTCGATACCCAGTGTTCATCACAAGTGCACTCCTTCACCTCCATAATCTATTTAACCCACCCTCCAACCCTCTCCCCTCTGGTAACCATCAGTTTGTTTTCCATAATTAAGAGTCTGCTTCTTGAGTTAAGATGGTGGAGGAACAGGGGACCCTGATTTCCTCTGATCCCTAGAATTCAGCAAGATAATGATCAAATCATTCTGAACACCTGTGAAATCAATCAGAGATCTGAGTAAAGAAATGCTGCAATTCTACAAATAGAAAGCCACCACTTTTTGGAAGGTAGATGGTGCAGAGACATGAGTCGGGGTGATCTATCAGAGGATATGGCAGAGGGAGGGCACCTGCTTAAGGAGTCACTGCCAAGTATTATAAGCAGCCCCAAATCAGAACTTTTAGAAGCCTGCCACGGTAGAGGATGTCCCTGGCTTAAAGGTGTTCAGGTGGTGAAGCAGGCCAGAATCCCAGGTGGGACAGTGTAGTCTCAGGATCCCTGGGGCCTGAGTGTGGTAGGGTTCCTGGGCATCGGAGCGGGGAAGCTGTCTGTAGCCAGGTTACGCACCCACTTTTTGCTCGATGTTTCCATAAACTGATAACGGCTGTATGATCACGCAACTACTTTCCTGACAGGGGCCAGACAAAAGACAGGGTGGGGAGACCTCCCTCCCTCGCTGGGGAGGAGTAGTGTGGGTGCAGACCTCAGGAGTCTGTAAAGTCTTGAGACTCAAAACTGGGTCCCATGCCTGGGATGAAAACTCTCAATCATGGGCTGAATGAACACAGAGTTCTAATGGTAAATAAAGGGACAAGAGAGGTTGACTGCTTTTCTGTCAGAGATCACTGAAGAATGGGGGATGCGAGCTTTCAGCTCCGGGGCTAGAGGTCTGGGTGCCGCCATATTTATCCCTCCTCTTGGTGCTGAAAGCATTGAGGGAGCAAAACAGCACCACAGAGTGCAATCCAGAACAACTGAAACGAGCCTGGCAGGGAGGCACCGGGCCAAGGATGTCTGGTGGACCAGGCCTGCCCCTCCAGTCTCCACACCCTCACCACGGGGCAGGAACTGCGTGGGGCTCTGTGTGGAGCTCCGTCTCCTGCTTTTGGGGGACAGGCAGAGCAGGGCTATTACTGAGATACAGTAAAAAATGGAAGCTCTAGCAGAAAGGATAAATGAGGCAGAAGAGAGAGTCAGTGATGTAAAAGATAAAAGGATGGAAAAGAAGGAAGCCAGGAAAAAGAAAGACAGCTACTGGATCACCAAGGGAGACTTGAGAAATCAGCTGTGCCAGAAAGCGAAATAATACCCTGGTAACAGAAGGGAAGAAGGGTTATTTGAACAAGTTATAGCTGAGAACTTCCCTAATCTTCATAAATGACTTGAAACTCTGTGTCGAAAACCCAAAAGACTCCAGTAAAAAAAATCGCTAGAACTGATACAGGAATTCAGTGAAGGCGCAGGATATAAAATCAATGCACAGAAGTCAGTTGCATTTCTGTACAATAACAATGAGGCAGAAAAAAAGAAAAATCAAGTAATTGATCCCGTTTACAATTGCACCAAAAACCATAAGATACCTAGAAATAAACCTAACCAAAGTAAAGGTTCTGTACTCTGAAAACTATAGAACACTTATGAAAGAAGTGGAAGAAGACACAAGAAATGGAAAAACACTCAATGCTCATGGATTGGAAGAACAAATATTGGTAAAATGTCCATGCTACCCAAAGCAATTTACACACTCAAAGCATTCCCTGTCAGAGTACTATCAGCATTCTTCACAGAGCTGGAACAAATAATCCTACTATTTGTATGGAACCAAAGAACACCCAGAATAGCACACCAAATTCAACAACGCATTAAAAGGATCATACACCATCATCAAATGGGATTCATCCAGGGAGGCAAGGATAGTTTAATATCTGCAAACAAATGTGATATACCACATCAACAAAATGGAGGAAAAAAAATCACATGATTATCATAATAGAGTCAGGAAAAGGTATTTGACAATAAAAATTCTGAACAAAGTCTGTATAGAGGAAATGTACTTCAATGTAACAAAGGCCATATATGACATAGCCACAGCTGACATCATAATCAACACAAAAAGCTAAAAGGTTTCCTCTTAGATCAGGAAGAAGACAAGGATGGCCACTCTCCCCACTTTTAGTCAACATAGTATTGGAAGTCCTCACCACAGCAATTAGGCAAGAAAAACAAATAAAAACATCCAAACTGGAAAGGAAGAAATAAAACTGTCACTATTTACAGATAACATGATATTATATATAGAAAACCCTAAAGCTTTCACCAAAGAGCTATTAGAACAAATGAACTCAGTAATGTTGCAGGTTACAAAATTAATATGCAGAAATATGTTGCATTTCTGTACACAAATAACAAATTATCAAAAAAGAAATTAAGAAAAAATTTCATTTACAATTGCATGAAACAGAATGAAATACTTAGGAACAATTTTTTAAGATTTTATTATTTATTTATTTACTTACTTACTTATTTGACAGAGATAGAGAGCATGAGTGGGGGAAGGAGCACAGGGAGAGGGACAAGAAGACTCTGTGCTGACCATGGAGTCAGACATGGAGTTTGATCTTGGGGGTTTGATCTCATGACCTTAAGAATATGCCCTGAGCTGAAACCAAGAATATGCCCTGAGCTGAAACCAGATGCTCAACCAACTGAGCCTCCCAGGTGCCCTAACCTAGGAGTAAGTTTAACAAATGAAGTGAAAGATCTGTATGCTGAAAATTATGAGACGTTGCTAAAAGAAACTGAAGATGACACAAATAAATGAAAAGACATGCCACACTCACAAGATGGAAGAATTAGTATTATTTCAATGCCCACACTGCTCAAAGCAATCTACAGATTTAATGCAATCCCTACCAAAATACCAATAGTATTTTTCACAGAACGGGAACAAATAATCCTAACATTTGTATGGAACTGCCAGAGACCCAGAACAGCAAAGAAATCTTGAGAAAGAACAAAGTAGCAGGTATCATGCTATAGTAATCAATACAGTACGTTGCTTGCACAAAAACAGACACACAGATCAGTAGAACAGAACAGGGAGTCTAGAAATAAACCCATGCTTACATGGCCAATCTGTAATAAAGGAGGCAAGAACATACACTGTGGAAAAGACAGTATCTTTTTTTTTTTTAAAGGTTTTATTTATTTATTTGAGAGAGATCACAAGCAGGCAGAGAGGCAGGCAGAGAGAGAGGAGGAAGCAGGCTCCCTGCTGAGCAGAGAGCCCGATGCGGGGCTCCATCCCAGGACTCCGAGTTCATGACCTGAGCCGAAGGCAGCGGCCTAACCCGCTGAGCCACCCAGGCGCCCCAAGACAGTATCTTTTAAAAGCAGTTTGGGAGGGGCACCTGGGGGGCTCTGCCGGTTAAGCAACTGCCTTTGGCTCAGGTCATGATCTCAGGGTCCTGGAATTGAGTCCCACTTCAGACTCTCTGCTCAGAGGATCCTGCTTTTCCCTCTCCCTCTGCCTGCTGTTCTGCCTGCTTGTCCTTTCTCTCTCTCTGTGTCCAATAAATAAAATCTAAAAAAATAAAAATAAATAAAAAGCAGTCTGGGAAAACTGGGCAGCTACATACAAAAGAATAAAAGTGGACTACATTCTTATACCATATTCAAAAATAAACTCAAAGAGGATTAAAAACTTAAATGTAGACCTGAAACCATAAAAATCCTAAAAGAAAAACCAGGCAGTAAGCTCTTTATCACTCAATATTTTTTTGATGTCTCTTCAGGCAAGGGCAAAAAAACTCCAAAGTAAACAAATGGGCCTGCCTCAGACTAAAGTTTTGACACAGTGAAGGAAACCACCGATAAACAAATGGGCCTGCCTCAGACTAAAGTTTTGGCACAGTGAAGGAAACCACCCATAAAACATAACCTACCAAATGGGAGAAGATACTTGCAAATCATATACCCGATAAAGGGTTGATATCCAAAATATATAAAGAACTCATAAAACATAATAACAAAAAGCAAATAACCCCATTTTTTAAAAATCGGCAGAGGTCCTGAATAGACATTTTTTCAAAGAAGACACACTGATGGTCAACATACATATGAAAGATGTTCAGCATCACTAGTCATCAGTGAGATGGGAGTCCAAATGATCAGGAGATAGCCACCCACAGCTGTTAGGATGGCTATTATAAAAAAGACAAGAAATAACAAGTGTTGGTGAGGGCATGCACTATTGGTTGGAAGGTAAATTCATGCAGAAGATTCAGAGAATATATATATATGGAATATTACTCATCCCTTAAAAAGAATGAAATCTAGCCATTTTCAAGAACATGGATGGACCTAGAGGGTATTATGTTAAGTGAAATAGGTCAGAGAAAGACAAATACCATTTAATTTCATTTATATATGAAATCTAAAAACAAGACAAAACAAAACATAAACAGCCTTATAGATATATAGATACAGAGAACTAACAGGTGGTTGCCAGAGGGGAGGCAGATAGAAGAGGGCCAAAATAGGTGTAGGGGATTAAGAGGCACTAAGTTCTAGATAAAAATAAATAAGTCATGAGGATGTAATGTACAACACAGGGAATATAGTGAATAATATTGTAATAACTTTGTATAGTGATAGATGGCAACTAGACCTATGATGCTGATCATTTCATAATGTATAAAAACATACTTAACTATCCTGTACACCTGAAACTAATACAATATTGTGTGTCTATTTTAATTCAATTAAAAACAGACCAGATGAGAGAGGGAGAAGGTATGTGGGAAATCTCTGTACCTTTCAGGTAGTTTTGCTGTGATCCTAAAATTTCTCTAAAATAAAAAATAAAGTCCATTTTAAATTTTTTTTATTTTTTTAATTATTTTGTTCTTATATACTTATTTGACAGACAGAGATCACAAGTAGGCAGAGAGACAGGAGGAAGCAGGCTCCCCGCCCAGCAGAGAGCCCGATGCTGGGGGGGACTCGATTCCAGGACCCTGAGATCATGACCTGAGCCCAAAGCAGAGGCTTTAACCCACTGAGCCACCCAGACGTCCCTAAAGTCCATTTAAAACAAACAAACAAAATAACCCCCTAATATTTAGAAAAAAAAAATACCAGACGAGAGCACCATGTTAAATACAGAGAAGACAACAGACGTATAATAATGCGTATTGCATAGGGCTAGAGTAAGGGGTTAATAATATTTACTCAACTTCTGCTTCCAGATTTCCTCCCAGTGTGTGAAGGAACGAGGTGCCCTGGTCAACTCCCCGTGCTGTACAGCAGCCCTGCTCAGTCTCATAACAACCCGCCCCCCCCGCCAAGCCCCACGCCCAAGGTAAAGCGCCAGCTGGCAACACTTATGCCTTTCACTGACGGAGGGACCAAGTTTTGGAGCACTCAGATGTTCAACAGGTGTGCAACTGGGGCCGGGCGCCCTGGCTTCGGAAGGGTAGTGCTGCTTTTCTTCTCCCCCAGGCCGGAGCGGCCCCCCAGGCTGCACTCTCTCCCTCTCGGCTGCAGAGGGAGCGCGTGAGATACCCTGCGCTCCCGACTCCGAGCGGGCAGGCGAGGGGCGGGGCTAGGGGCAGGGCGAGGGGCGGGGCAGGACGTGGGCAGGACGCCGGGAGTCCGCCCGCCGCAGTTAAAGCGCGCTGACGCGGGGGAGAGCGGTTTCGTGGAGGCTCTTGGGTCCGCGTGAGGCGGCTGCAGGTGGGACCGTTACCCGCGGGCAGCCGGGAGCGAGCGGGGCGGCCGGAAAGGAAGCGTGCCGGTCCACCATGATCCCCCTGGAGAAGCCCGGCAGCCGCGGCTCCCCCTCGGCCGCCGCCTCCGGGTCGGGCCGGGCTGGCGGGAGTCTGGGTGCGCTGCGCCGGCCGCCGCCCCCACCTCAGGCCCGCGGGCTGCTGACGGAGATCCGCACCGCCGTGCGCACCGAGCCCTTCCAGGACGGCTACAGCCTGAGCCCGGGCCGGGAGCTGGGCAGGTGAGGCGGGCGGGGCCCGGCGGCCGATAAGTGCCAGAAGCCGGCGGGCGGGTGCCGTGGGGGTGGCGGGCCCGGGGCCGATAGCGCGCGCCGTGACTTGGCACAAACTTGGGTGCGGGCGGCGGGCAGCGGGCGGGGCGGTCGAGTCGCAGCAGCCAGCCCTCCGCGCGCCACGGCTTGTCCCCGCAGCCGGCGAGGCGCTCCCCGGCGCGCGGCTCTCACCCGGCAGCGGGTGTGACCGAGTCCCCCGACGGCGGGGACCCGGGCCGTCAGCCCCGTCTCTGCGCAGGCCCTTCCGGCGTCTGAGGCGTTTTCCATGCTGGGCGGCGAGGGGGGCGTGGGAGCTGCGTGCATTTCCCGGGGAGCCGCAGCTGCGGAGTCGGCGCTGGCTTCGCCCTTCAGCTCGCGCGTGTGTGCTCGGTCCCCTCCGTGGCCGTGCGAAGGCGAAGCGGGGCGGGACGGCTTCCGCTGCCCCCGCGCCGGGCGGCCGTCTCCGCCTCGCGCCGACTTCGTTTTCGGTTTCTTGGTTTCGTGCGACTTTAGTTGTGAAGTATTTGGGTCTCTGTGGCCCAGGTCACATCGGTTTTACTCCCAGGCTCTTGGCCCTCGCCTCGCGCTTTCCCCTCTGCTCCAGCCGGCCCTTGTCCTCTCCTCCCGCCGCCGCTCTTCGTTCGGCTCTTCGTGAAAACTGTGAAAGGCGAAGGCTTGCTTGGAGACCTTACACTGTGCGTGTTGATGAGGGGTGAGGGCCAGGGGTCTGGGGACCGACTCCCCTTTTCCTTACGAACAGTTGGGAGAAGTCCGAGGCGTCGGTGTTGGAGTCAGACTTGAGCGCGTTCAGCCTGGCCGGCCCGCTCCGTGTGCATTCGAGTGGATCACTTCGACTCCTGCTTTCTCACCCATAAAATCAGTATCATGACCGTGCCCGCCTCCCTCGCGGGGGTGCTGTGCGGGTGACAGGCCTGTAAAGCACATGCTGCAGGTCCTGGCACAGAGACTCCCTAAACGTCCGCCGTTGCTGCAGACGTCTGTCGGGCTTGCCAGACAGCGCCACGGTGGGATGGGGCAAGGGCCTGACGGTGGTGACTGCCCTCATCTGGGGTCTTGGGAAAGGAAGGTCTTGTAACATTGCTCACAAGCAGTATTTAAAAAGCTCAATTTTGCATATATTAAGCTGGCTTTTATAAATAGGGGTTGGGGGTTTTTTGGTTTATGTTTTTGAGGGGAATCTACCTTAAACATGTCATCCTTATTCCAACTGGTCATAAAAGGAAGAATACCTTTCAGAGCAAGATACACTTCGCTATGGTGCCCACTATTTTTTTTTTTAAGATTTTATTTATTATTTGACAGAGATCACAAGTAGGCAGAGAAGCAGGCGGGGGGAGGGGAAAGCAGGCTCCCCGCTGAGCAGAGAGCCCGATGTGGTGCTCGATCCCAGGACCCTGAGACCATGACCTAAGCCGAAGGCAGAGCCACCTAGGCGCCCCATGGTGCGCACTAATTAACTGGATCTGTACACACTTTTATGTGACAATTAGTTATACCAGAGAAGGCCTAGAGAGCTACTGACTCAGCTAGGTAATCTAACTCATCCAAATTCCAGACATTGTGAAGTAGCCCTGGTCTCCTGAGAAGGGAAAACTAAGACTTTCTATTATTTGGTTGTCTGGCTTCCTTCCACAGAAGGAAAACTGGCATTACAAAGCTGAAATATCTTTAGGTGGCAAGCACTGTCTTGTAGAGTTTATAATAATGACTTAATCTGAAAAAATTGATTTGCACCCTACCAGGTGTTGATACTAATTCCTCCAGGAATGTTCTTTTCAGTTCTTATTTTTGTCTGTATTGTAAAATTCACTTGCCTACAGGTATTTATCTTTTGCAAGTATATTACATATATTTATATGCTCACATAAGTTTGTTTACAAAAGTTACAACTCCTGAAGCAGCAGAACAGTGCAATTAGATAGCTACTTGATATAAGAACCTAAAACAGAAAAACCAAATTAATGTATTTGTTTCTTTTTGGTTCCTTTATTTTCTTTTTTCTTTTTGTCACGGAGAGGTTTAATGCAGTGGTCTTTGGAGTCAGTCCGTGGTCTTTGGAGTCAGACAGGCTGTGGTTGAATCTTAGCTCTTTACTTACCACTTATATGAACTCGAGTAACTTAACCATTTATTGCCTCACAGTTGTAGAGAGAATTAAATAGAACACATCTATAGCATTAAGGCTGTGCCTTTCTTAAGGGGAACACTCAATAAATGTAATTCATTGTGTAACAATAAGTGTTCTTTTACATGTAACCAGAAAGCAAAAATAAGAAAACCTGCACAATTTTATGCTTCTGTCTGTGGTGAAAGTAGTGAAATCTCATTGCAAAACAGACAGGAACTGTTTAGAACTCTCAGGTAGCAGAAGTTCTGTTTTCTGTTATTAGCAGTCTCTGTTTAAGATTTATAAATTTTGCCTGTATATTATGGTTCTGACATAATTATTTACTCATAATCTTTTCTGTAATAAGAAAGGTGTCTTTTTTTTCCAGCTATGAACTGTGGTTGCATTTCTGGTATAACTAATTGATCTCATTCTGATACAGAATTCACAAAATTATCTGTTATATTTTAATGATGTAGTAGGAAAAAGAGAAGATCTGTTTGCTACATTCTATGGCCTTTCATTTAGTCAAAAATATTGAAGAGATGAGAAGAGATAAATGTTCAAAGAAACTGAGTTCTTTAAGAAGTTACCATTTTTTATCTTACACAAAATTAAAGCTTTCAGTGAAATGGTTGAAGAGAATTTTTGAAGTGGTCAATTTTGGTTCTATAGTAATGAGAGGATGTGATTTTGATTATTTTTAAGAAATGTCAGGTCATATTCTTTGATGTTTCCAACAGAGTCCATAGCAACCTAAATGTGGGTAAATATAGGATGTAAAATTTTGTTTCTTGAAGCTTGACTTCTTATTCGTAAAGCTTGTTACCTTTCTTTCAGTCAGGAAATGTGCCAGTGTAAACCACATAAATGATTATAGGTACAGGAGACATGACCTTGAGTTCTGAGAATTTTTTCATAATATTGATTCCCCTTGAGCTTGAAAGTACAGGAACAAAAATATGTTTCTAGAAATTTAAAATAGTACAAATTTCACATTGAGTGATTTGCCTTACATGTGTTTTCATTATTTAGTCCTCAACTTTAACACTTTTTATGCATTGATAAATTTTATCTTAAGAAAAAAAGGATTTTAAAGCCAAAAGAATATCTTTTGTTTATTAAATTATTACATACTGATAGTTGAATTTCCTATGAGAAAAAATATGAATTCTCTGCTGAATGAGTATTTCATAAATACTTTATGGTTGTACAGGTACTTTCAGTTGTATTATCTTACTTAATTCTCCCATGCACGTTTGGGAAGTCATTTTCTTTCTTTCTTTCTTTTTTTTTTTGAAGATTTTACTTATGTATTGAGAGAGAGAGAGAGAGCTCAAGCAGGGGGAACTGCAGAGGGAGAGGGAGAAGCAGGCTCGCTGCTGATCAGGGAGCCGGATATGAGGTTCTATCCCAGGAACCTGGAATCCCGACCCGAGCCTAAGGCAGATGCTTAACTGACTGAGCCACCCAGGCACCCCCGGAAAGTCCCATTTTAAATGAGAAAACCAAGGCAGAGATTGATGGAGTCTTATGAAAGACTGCTGAGCTGGGACTCTTTGAAATCCCTTCTGTTATAGAAGTCAGATATTTCTCAAAGAATAATCTGCAGCCTGTCTTGTAGCTGAAGCAGTTTCTCATAGTTTTTATGAGAGGACATGAATTCCATGTTGGGACGAACTCCATGAAGCTTCTGTGTCATATAGTTTCCTCCTCAGTTGGTCTTTGTGGTAGATAGGGATGTTGTGTATCTTTCTCTTCAGAGCAGTTGAGAGTAACTAGAATAAGAAAGGATTATTATCAGAAAATAAGAGAATGTTCAAGCTGAAGGAGGGCGGGTATATTTCAGGAACTGTGTGTTCTTTACCTGGATTCATGGCTGTAGATAATGGCTTCAGGCTTTTGTACCTTATAACTACTTGAGTATGTGTCATAAATTATAATTTGTAATTTCTTTAGAAATTAAGACCTTTCTGGGGCATGTGACTGGCTCAGTCAGTTGAGCTGTTGATTCTTGATTTCTGCCCAGGTCATGATCTCAGGGTCCTGAGATCCAGCCCTACATAGGGCTGCACACTCACTGGAGAGTCTGCTTGAGGATTCTCTCTTCCTCTGCCCACCTTCCCTGCCCCCCTACCCCCATCTCTCTCTCTCTCTCTCTGTCTCGCAAATAAATAAATAAATCTTTAAAAAGAAATTAAGACCCTTGGTAAGTAATATTGTCCATGCAGAAGTTGCCTTGTTTTAGGATGGATATTATTTAAGATTTCTTGGCCACTAGTGATTAGTTTGAAGAGTATTTACCAATAGTTGTGTGTAATTTGGTATTTTTGGAAGGATTAAAAAAATTGGCTATGTTTGTGGTTCAGCAGCAGGGTTACTTAGCAAGTTCTAAGGCAGATACTTCATTGAGTCAGCTGTTCTAATTTTGAAAAGTTGGGACTTACAATGTTAAAATCTTAACTTAAAATGTACATAAACTTGGTGTGCCTGGGTGGCTCAGTTGGTTAACTGTCTGCCTTCAGTCCAGATCATGATCCCAGGGTTCTGGGATGGAGACTACATCACGCTCTCCACTCAGCAGGGAGTCTTCATTACCTTCTCCCTCAGCCCCTCCCCCCACACAGGCTCTCAAAATAAATAAAATCTTTTAAAAAAATAAAATATAGTCACTTCTTAGACTTTTGGCTAAGATCAAGTGTAAAAAAATACATTAACGTAAGGATTGAAGAATTTCAGCCTCTCCATAAAGCTATATGTAACAAAATTTTATAAAATCAGATTATTGAACCAAGTGCATTAGAAAGCTAAGTAGCTATTGTCATTGATTCACCTATTCAGGTAAAGAAGAAGGAACTATATTTATTGAGGGAAATTTTACATCCAGTAGAGAGTTCAAGTTAGCCATCTTCAAAATTTCTCTGTTCTAGGATTCTTCTTTACAAATTACTATCATTATTGATCTGAAGTTTGTACCCCAAACACTAAAAATAGTTACTGATTACTGATCATTTGTTGAATGCTATACACTGTAGAGATGTAATTTTGTTTAGTCTTTACTATCTTGCAAGGTTAAGTGCTATCAACCTAATCTTACAGATGAGGAATTCAGGCTCAGAAATAGTTGAGTAAATTGCCCAAGATTATGTAGTTACAAGCCAGAATGGAAAATAGTTGGTCTTTTAAAGCCCTGCCTGTTCTTGTCACTCATGCTGATAGCTGACCTGAAGGACTCACTGACTTTTACACTTAGGATCCATAGATATTTTGGGTTCTGCTTGTTTCCTTTCAGAGGTAAAGAAGACAGGTAGAATCTGTTCTAGATCTTTCTGGAGTGGAACTTCTTACATTTACTAGCACTCCAGTGCTATTAAGTAAATGTTCTATATTAAGCACATAAGGCACTTTGCTAGCATCTGGCAATTCTCAAATGTAACAAATCAGTCACTATTCCCTTTATCAACAAGAAGACATGTCACCTGGGAAAATTATATGGGGAAAATAACATATGAGCTCAGCCTTAATGAATGGATGGAATTCTAATAGTAGTGATGAAAGATACTCCTCCAACCATTGGCAATAAAATAAATAAGCACAGTGGCAGAAAAATTCAGTGAAAGAGGGAATAGCAAGTAGTCTGATGTGGTTAAAATATTAAACTTCATAAGATTAAGTTGCCAGAGAACTTTTATTTAATAAAAAACAGGAATAGTTGTGTATATTCAGGGTGCTTATCTGATACCCTATTTGAGCACCTGCCATGTGCAGGGCACTATGGAGACACAAAGATGAATGATAAGTGAGGTCTAACTAGGGACCTCCTAGCCTAGCTCGGGAAACAGGCATAGTGCAATGGTACTATGTCAGACCAATTTAAATAACATGTGCGAACCCATCTAATCGGTCTGTCAATTGATGGTACCACGTTTATCCAGTGCTCAGGTAAAAATCTTCCAGATTTTTGTGGAACAAAAAAGTGCTTCCACTTTTCCCTTTTCCCCTCAGCTCTGCCTGCAGTTCCATCTGCCAAGGAATGCTTATGAATTTTGACCCTCTTTTAAATGCATCGTCTTTTCCTAGCCTCTATGCTGCTGTTTTACTGGACACCTACTACCTTAAATTATTTTATTGGTTTCCCTAGTTTCTAGTTAACATTTTGCAATAAACTGTTAATAACACTATCAGAATTATCTTTAAAAAATTTATTTTAAAAATTCTAACAAGTACCCATTTTTACCTTGAGAGAAGCCAAACTCCTTAGCACTTCTTAAAGATGTGCACCACACCTTCCTAAGTTAGGCCTCAGCAATGCCAAGATGACAAAACCAAGGAGGCTTAGACTGGTGGATCTAACTCGATGCCCTTCCTCTAATTATTTGTTGATGCATCTTTACTTTCCCACCTCTCTGCAATGTATTATCATTCAGTGGTTCTGAAATATATTGATTTTTTTATATTCCCCCCCATCAAAAACTATTTAATACAAACCTGAGTTGTCAGTTTGGTGTCTAATCGTGAACCACAGATTTTTGTGAAATGCATGGAGAACTCAGTAAATTGTGATAACTGTGTGGTCCAGGAAGAATTTTGGCTAAATCAATAAAGAAAGCAGATGTGAAACAAACATCTTATGCCATTTGAACCTCATCAGCTTCAAGTCTGTATATTAACTGTGGCCACTAGTGTCCGGAGAACACTTTATCTTTCTGCCCAAGTAACCTGAAATTCAGGATTTAGATACAATCATGGTTTTTACCATGAAGCTGTGGTAAAACGTGCATATTTCAATCCTTGAGGGGTGTAACATTTAAACACTGTGATGATATAATTCTTAATGTGTTCACTAGGACTCCACACCTTGAATGCTGAATCTCCCATTTCTGGGTACTATGTTGCTCTACAGAAAGAACAGTCTCAGAAATCTTTTTATCTCCTTTGTACTCTTCCTTGAGTAGTTTCAAGGGTTCCCCTCCCATTGCACCAGTCATCTAGAGGTGAAGGCAGTACAGGTTTCCTCAAAACCCTCATGATCTGCTGTTCTTGCTGTCAGTTTTAGTATCAGAATGATGGACGAGTTTCTTCAGTGTGGGTTAATGCTGGGCTTGGCTGACAGTTGCTGGCCGCCTATTTTTGTAAGGCTCCTGAGCTATATAGAATGACTTTTACATTTTTAAATAGTTGAAAAAAATCAGTAATATTTGATAACATGGGAATTATATGAAATTCACATTTCAAAGTCCATAAAGTGTTTTTGTTTTGTTCTGTTTTAACCCAGAGCAACCCATTCATTTACCTTTTGCCTGTGCTTTCATTTTACAATAGCAGACTTGCATAATGGCAACAGAGACCAGCAAGAACGAAAATATTTGCTATCTGCCCCTTTAGAGAAAAATGTGCTGACTTCCAATATAGTGCATGACACAGTGGAAAGAAAAGAATAAACCTAAAACTGTGAAGAGTGCTTCCACAAAAACAAAGGCGGTGTCCAGACTAGTCACTGGTGGGGGTGGAGAGCCACAGGAACTGTGCTGGTGACCCTAAGAAGTGGTTGTGTGGCTCCAGATGTCGAATTGAGTATGGGTCCCTTTCCTGTATTTGCCTCTGGTTCTGGAATTTAGCAATAACTTTTCTGTAAAAGAGCTCCCAGAGTTTGTAGGTTTGCAGTGTGTCTGAATCCCTTTCCCTTTTGAGTCATTTTTCTTCCCATCTATTCAAAAATACACATTCAGGCTAGATATGAAGTTGTATTTTACTTAATGCAGAGTACTGTATTGCCTGGAATGTTGTGTGTGAACAGTGAACATTTGTGTATTTGATGGAAGAGTATGTTCAAAGCAGTTCGGCAGTCATTTCTAAATTACCAGGAACATACTTCCTGTCAATTATATATGTTGGCCTGTTTTTTATAAATGAAACTTTCTCTCTTTTTCTCTTTTGAAACTTCTGACATAGTAATAATTTGATTCTTCTTATTTTTTTCTTAAAGATTTTATTTATTTGAGAGAGAGAGAGAGCACAAGTGAGGGGCAGAGGGAGAGGGAGAAGCAGACCCCCCACTGAGCAGGGAGCCTAGTGTGGGACTTGATCCCAGGACCCTGAGACCATGACCTGAGCTGAAGGCAGATGCTTAACCAACTGAGCCACCAAGACGCTCCTGATTCTTTTAATATCTATGACTTTTTTTCTCAAAAGAACTCAAAAGTCATCAGGAATCTTTTAAAACTTGATAGAGATGTTAGTCTAATGATTTTGTGGAGTAAAATAAAAAGCATTAGTCTGTGATGAATAGGTTTATGATTTAATCCCTCTAAGCATCTATAGACGTCTTTCACATTTTTGTGAACAAAAAGAATTTTGATCTGAACGAGGGTGCTGTTAGGTAGATTGTTACTTATGTGAGCAATTACGTTCACAGTTATATGTAAGGATATATCCTTTAACATTTTTATTAGTGGAGGTTATAAAAGTATAAAGGGCATGAAAAATATATTTGTGGTTAACAGCAGCTAGGAAGGAAGAATTAGTACGCAAAATTACATCAATAGACTAGAATTCTGGGTCAAAACCTAGAATAATGAGAAAGTCTTCAGAACCTTTATAGGGATAAGGAATGATTGAAAATTGGAAAAAGAAGGGGCGCGTGAGAGCTCAGGTTGTAATCCCAGGGTCCTGGGATGGAGCTCTCTGCTCAGCGGGGAGCCAGCTTCTCCTGCTCCCTCTGCTCCTGCCCCACCCCACTTGTACTCTTTCTCTCTCCATCTCTCTCAAATAAATAAAATCTTAAAAAAAAAAATGGGAAAAGGGAGTGCAGTTAACAGATCCCAGCTTCCATCAATACCCAATAGATTTGCATTTGGAAGAGAAAGGTCTTTCTGTACCGCTCAGCAAAAAGCCCAGTCTCAACAGCCCTTCACTTAGGCTTGTGACGAAAATCTTTTTAAAATAATATGCACCCAAGAGTGGAAGAAACAACCTCACAGTTTGAAAGAAGACACTGATACTGGCAGTAGGTTAAAAAAAAGAAAAAAAAAAAACCCAGAAACAAAAACTGATTCCTAACTGCCTTCCAACTTAAAGATTGGGTATTTTGGGTGATGACTATCACAAATTATTGATTTGTTTGATTAATAACTTTTTATTTAGCACTTACTTTGTGACAAATCCCTTGTTGAGCTATTGCTATGTATTATATGGTTGAATTCTTATACAACCCTGTCAAGTGGATTCTGGTGTGTCCTCTTTTACAGATAAGGAAGATGAGATTTAAAAAGGTTTAATGAATTGCCCAAGTGGGCTGCAGAGCTGTTTCTGGGATTCAAACCCACTTCTAATTCCAGAATTCATAGCCTTAATTTGCTTAGTTTGTTACACTCACTCCCCTGTGACTTCCTTATTAGTTTAATAACAGATGATAGTGTATTATGTCAAAATGATACTTGTTGTATCTCTCTTTATAGGAAAACGAGACAGTTCCAGCTGATGCTGTAGTTGAAATATATAAATGAGATCCCTAACTTTTGTAGTTTTGAAAGGCAATATAGTATTAGTCAATTCAGTTCTTTTAGGAATTCTGATAACCAGTTTCTCTTAACAAGCCTAATACCTTTTTTCAAGATTCAAATCATTCTTATGTATAAATGTAAAAAAATAAATTGCATAACTGCAAAAAATATTGACATTAATATACGGTTATTCTCTATTCAGAAGTAATTTTGCAGGTTTACCAGTTACATTTTATTTGATTAGAGCTGTACCTATTAAATTCCTAAGTGGTAGTCCTGCATTTGTGATTGAATATGGTCTGAATTTGATTATCCACTGATGAATATTTGGAAATTTTATGAAAGTTTACCATCTCTAGAATGTTGTCAAGTTTAACAGGGAATGTTTTTGTTTAATTCTAGGGGGAAATTTGCAGTGGTGAGGAAATGCATAAAGAAAGATTCTGGAAAAGAATTTGCAGCAAAGTTCATGAGAAAAAGAAGAAAAGGTCAAGATTGTCGGTTGGAAATAATTCATGAGATTGCTGTTCTTGAACTAGCACAGGACAATCCTTGGGTCATTAATTTACATGAAGTCTATGAAACACCATCAGAAATGATCTTAGTTCTCGAATAGTAAGTATTATTTTCCTTAGAGTTTGTTAGACAGTCCATACTTCATAGGATGCTAATCATCTATGATATGTATTGTAGCCTAGCTCTGGAAATCTGAAGATTTTCCAGAACTTTTTCATGTGTTTCTCTTGTTAATTTGGAAAATACCAAATTAATAAGAATGCATGTATATTAGATTTTTTATTTTCATTCTTTAATGAAATTCTTCTGATAGTAAAGTTCTCTTGTGTTCTTACTAGAGGCATTCTTCAGAAACTAAGTGATAACAAGGTAATATTAAAATAAGAGACATTTCACAGTCTCTTACATGTTCATATAGTCTGAGTTAATATTCTCCTTCCTTTCAGAAACAATTGTTTGATTCATACCATGTTTTCATTTGAGTAAGTAGGAACTGTATAGGAAACAGCTTCGGAAAATGGACAGTTTTTTCTTCTTAAGAAATCCATTTTCCCTCTCTGCTTCTCCTACTAAAGGAAATGATTGATAGATTTGAATACATATAAAAGTCTTAACTACATCAAGAAATACAAAATGAAAAGACAAGCTCAGGGAGAATAGTTTTATCTGTTCATCCAAAATGCTTAAAATTTATTTACTCTGTAACTAGATATTACAAATTATACAAAAACGTGAACCTCCCAGTTTAAAAGCAATGGACAAAGGATATGTTAAAATTTCAACCAAGTAAAATTGAAAATCTGATCAGCTTTATTAAGCGATTCTAGCAAGTGGAGGGCAGCTTCAAGGAGTTGTACAAAGTGGACAGGTTTTCTAGGAAGGAGCGTGTGGCAAGAAGTTATTAGCAAAAGAGGGGAAAAAAGGATTGTTTCAGGCAACATCACCTTCCCTTAAGGGGAGGACAGGGGGTCTTATTAGGTGGATTACCTCATCTTCTTTTGGGCGGATGGATAGGGCCCATGTGAGATTCCTTGCTGATGTTGGTCAGAAACTTTCTGACTGACTGGTTAAGACTTATACTTCTAGGGGCACCTGGGTGGCTCCATGGGTTAAGCCTCTGCCTTCAGGTCAGGTCATGATCTCAAGGTCCTGGGATCGGGCCTTGCATCGGGCTCTCTGCTCGGTGGGGAGCCTGCTTTCCCCTCTCTCTCTCACTGCCTTACTCTCTGCTTACTTGTGATCGCTGTCAAATAAATAAATAAAAAATCTTAAAAAAAAAAAAAAAACCCAAAAACGACTTATACTTCTAGGGGAGGTTGAAACGGTAATTAGGTTAGATATGAAGCCCCAGTTTGGTGATTTGTTGATTTGGTGACACCAGGTTGGGCCTATGCTTTTCTTTTTAACAGATATTAAGGGAAATTCCACATAGATGTACATATATGTAAATGGCCTATATGTATATGAAAAATATTGATTCTTAGGATTTTTATAATGTAAATTTAAAAATATTTCCCCTTACAAGAGTGGCAGAGATCATTAAAAAAAGTGATGTTCGTGGGTTGAACCATCTGATTTATGCTACAGGTGGGAATATTAATTGGTGCAACTTTTCTAGAGGACAGACTGGAGTTGTGTATCAAAAACTGAAAACAACGACGATGATGAACAGTCTTTAATCCAGCAATTTCACTTACATATTTTTCCACAAGGAAATAATGAGGTAGTTGAGCAAAGATGTGTTAGAAAATATTCAGTGAAGGTTTTTTAATGTAACAAAAAAGAAATAACCTAATTGTTTAATAGAAAGGGCTCAGTTGGTTAAATAAGTGATAATGTCACAAAGTGAATTACTGTGCAATCATTTAAAAAGCTAAGGTGGATATAAATGTTTCAACATAGATTTTTAAAAAAATATTGTTTAAAAAAGTTACAAATGTGTAGTATTCTTAAAAATTTGAAAGTTTGTAGAAAGCAAATTCTAGATGGCTAAAATAGTGGCTTCCTCTTGATAATGTAATTCAAGAGCATTGTGTTCATAAATTTTAATTCAATAATTTCACTTATAGGAATCCCTTCTAGAGAAATTATAAAATGTGTTTCACATAGGGTATTTTTAATAAAAATTAAAAATGACGGGATGGTTAACAAATGTAGTATATGTGGATCATATCTGAATAAAGTTTTCTAACTTAAAAAAAAGTTGGTCTAGGAATCTCATATATAAATCCCCTGCCTACCTAGATTTTGGTTTCCAGTTTGTTTTGGAGAGGATCAAGGCATGACTGGAATTTGATCTAGAAAAGACTGTGAAATGCTACTCTCTGACCAGATCTCATTCCTCTCCTGTTCCCACCAAACCTGCTCTTCTGCGTTTAATACTGAGCTCTTCCCAGGTCTCCCGATCTTTCTGCTGGCTCCAAACTCCCTTCCTTCCTGTGATTCCCTTTTCTTCCATGGCTAGTTCCGCTAGTCTCTTGCCAGCACCTCACGTTATTTCCTTCTTTCTCCCAGTCTCAGATGAGCTTTCGCTGTCCTTGGGTAGTTCTTTACCTAATCTCTCGTTCTTTTAATGTGCCCCCCCCCCCGCCCCTGCCAGGATCTCAGGATCTACTCAAAACCTTTAACACACTCACTACATCACCTGCTTCCCATCTTTTCTAAGACACCTAGCCCTTTGTCCCCTTCCTGGAGAGAATAAAGGCTGGCAGGCACTCTCCCGAAGCATCCGTCACCCCTTCACTTCTATCTGAAGTTTCCACAGCTTAACTCTGAGGCTAAGACCTTAATTTGTGTTTTTTAACTCTCTTCTTTTCTAGGGCCGTAGTTTTGTTTTAAGGTGAGTTCACTGACCTCTCTCAGCTTTTCAGCCCCTCTTCCAAGGCGGTGCTCTGCCCTTGTCTTCCAGTGTGGCTGTCTCTCTTATCCTAAAATTCCTTTTCCTCAGTTTTGACTGTCTTTAAACCATAGTCCTGGCTTGCTTTGTCCTTTCCTGCTGTACTCTGTAAAGGAGCAGGCTGCATTTACAGCTTTCCTCACCTCGTCCGTGTCGCTCTCCGCCAATCCTCGCATGTGCCGCGGGCCAGTGCGCCATGACTCTCCTCTGCCGCACCTGCTCTTCCCAAACCGTTTGCCAAAATCTGTCTCCTCTTTTCAGCGCTCACTCCACTTCTTACTCTCTGTAAACCCTTTGTTGTATTATACCTTCTTTCTTGAAATGTCTTCTTCTTTCTTCGCTTTCAGGGTCTCTCTCTTTTTTTTTTTCTTTTTTCTTTTAAATCTGTCACAGCCTTTCACCCTGCTTCTGCCGTGTGAATACAAGTGCTCCCCAGAGTTCGTTAGTGGTGTTCTTGTCGTGCATTTATATTCTGTGCCTTTACTCTGACTGATAACAACCTGTGTGGCTTCAGCTATTACTTATAGTGATTATTTCCAAATCTTTGTCTCCAGCCCTGGGCCTTCTAAGTTCCAACTGCGTCTCTCTGTATCCAGCCACACATTGTTATCAATTCAGGATATGAATATGTGGGCTCCCCTGCATTGCCCTGATAATGCCTGTTTTTCTTCTGTTCCCCATTTCCATTGTTATTCCCCATTTATTTCATAGCTCAGGACTGAAACCTTGACTCTCCTCCTTTCCCTTATCTCCTTTAAAAGCTTGTAAATAATAAATTACCAAGTTTTTCACTTAAACCTCATCCCTGCGTTCCTTTTTCTTGGTACCTGCTGTTTCTCCTCTCTGTTGGATCTCTGATGGACTCTGAGTAGCTTCTTGGCTGATCACTCTGGCTTCAATTCTAGGATGTTCCACAGGCTTCTGGTAGGTAACTAAGACATAGATGTGGTAATATCATTCCCTTGCTTAGAAATCTTCGGTGGCTTCTGTTGATTTAGTGATTATGGTTTCAGGACCACACATCAATATGATCTGTCTAAAAATATTTGTATTCTACTTTTTGTGTGAAGAGAAAGTCTTAGAAATATGCTTTTGGATATTGAGGTATCAAAATTCTCAGCTACATCAGTAGATTGTTTTGAGGGAAACAGGCAGGTTTATGATCCCCACGTCACTAATGCATTTCGCATACACTTAAGTACCTGCCATATGCACCAGGTGCTAATAGTATAAAAGTGGTATAAAAGTAAAAAAGTATGAAAGAAAGAACAGCACAGCCTCGGCCCTCTCCATGCTACAGACTTAGTGAAGGAAATATAAATGATTACAGTGATGTTGGTGTTTAACCAGAAATGCTTGCTAATTGCTGTGGGAACAAAGTGTCCTGGTCGTGTAAGAAGTGACTGTGTGTACCAGGCACTATGCTAAGTCTTTCAGCCAGCTTTATAGAAAGTATTCACGTGCTGTATATACATTGTCTGTTCTATTTTTTAAAAAAATTTCTCAGGTTTATTGAGATGTAATTACATAAAACATTTTGTAAGTCTGAGGTGTAGAATGTGTTGATTCAATACCCTTATGTATTGTGTGATGATTACCATCATAGCATTAGTTAACACCTGCATCAAGGTATATAATTACCTTGGGGGGGAGGGGGGAGGGGTAAGAACATTTAAGATATACTTTCTCAGCAACTTTCGAGTATATAATATTAGTAACTATCACCACCATGCTGTACATTAAATTTCCAGAACTTACTTGTCTTGTAACTGCAAGTTAGTACCCTTTGACCAATATCTCCTTTTCCTCCACCTCCCCACCCACTAGTAACCACCAGTCTAGTCTCTGTTTCTAGGAGCTTTGCTTTTTTATATTCCACATATATGTGGAATATATTAAAATGGCTGAATAATATTCCATTTTATGTATAACACATCTTCTTTGTCCATTCTTCCATTCATCGATACTTCAGTTAACAGGGGAGTGTTAATCTTTGTAAGATTCTGTTTTCATTTCTTTTGTATATATACCCAGAAGTGGGATTGCTAGGTCATATGGAAGTTCTGTTGATGAACTCCATACTGTCTTTTCTTTCCTTTCCTTTTCTTTTTTCTTTTTTTAAGATTTTATGTATTTGACAGTGAGAGAGCACAAGCAGGGGGGAGCAATAGAAGGAGAGGGAGAAGCAGGGTCCCTGCTGAGCAGGGAGCCAGATGCAGGGCTTGATCCCAGGACTCTGGGATCATGACCCGAGCCAAAGGCAGGCTCTTAAGCATCTGACAACCCTGGAGCGCCCCCCCCCCCATACTGTTTTCATAGTGGCTGCACCAATTTACATTCCCATTAGCAGTGCCATGGATTCCCTTTTCTCTGCATCTTTGCCAACACTTGTCTCTGTGATGATAGCCATCCTAACAGGTATGAGATTATACCCAGTTGTGGTTTTGATTTGCCGTTCCCTGGATGATTAGTGATATTAAGAACATTTTCATGCACCTGTTGAACATTTATATGTCTTCTTTGGAAAAATGGTCTGTTTAGTTTCTCAACCCATTTTTAAAATCACATTGGTTGTAGAAGTTCTTTATATACTTTGGATATTAAGCCCTTATCAGATACATGATTTGCAAATATTTTCTTCCATTCCATACATTGCTTTCCATTTTGTTGATGGTTTCCTTTGCTGAGCAGAAGCTTTTTAATTTGATGTAGTCCCACTTGATTATCTTTGCTTTTGTTGTCAAACAAAGAAAATTGCCAAGACTGATGTCAAGCAGCTTACAGTTTATGTTTTTTCATAGGAGTTTTATATTCATGTCTTATATTCAAATCTTTAATCTATTTTGAGTTGACTTTTGTGCATGATGTGAGGTAAGCATCCTGTTTCATTCTTTTACGTGTAGCTATCCAGTTTAAAAAAAAAAACATTCATTGAAGAGACTGTCCTTTCTCTATTGTATATTCTTGGATATTGTATATCCTTTTTCATTAGTTAATTGACCATCTATGCATAGTTTTATTTCTGGGCTTTCTATTTCTGTTCCATTGATCTATCTTTTTATGCCAATACCATACTGTTATTATTGCTGTAGCTTTAATACACATATACACACACCCCCACAGTTTTTTCACAAGAAACTTTTTATATTAGAGGTAAATTTGGTTTATAACATTATGTAAACTTCAGGCGTACAAAATTTGACTTGACGTGTGTGTACTACAAAGTGATCAATACTGAAAGTCTAGTTACTATCCATCTTCATATAATTGGCCCCCTTCACTCAGTTTTGCCCACCTCTCTCCCCACTTAGCCTCTGGTTACTACCAGTATGTTCTCTATATCTATGAATTTTGTTTTGTTCATTTTTTTTAAGATTCTGCATATGAGTGAAATTATATGGTGTTTATCATTTCACTTAGCATATCAGGGTCTATCTGTGTTGTCACAAAGGCAAGATTTCATTCTTTTTAATGGTTGAGTAGTAACTTATTTTGAAATTGGAAATATATTTTGAAATCCAGATTTGTTGTTTCTCAAGATTGCCTTTGTTATTCAGGGTCTTTGTGGTTCCATGCAAATTTTAGGATTTTTTTTTCTGTGTCTCTGAAAAATGCCATTGGAATTTTGATATGAATTGTGTTGAATTTGTAGATTACTTGGATAGTATGAACTATTCAACAGTATTAATTCTTCCAACCCATGATCATGGTATATCTTTCCACTTACTTATGTCCTCTTTGATTTCTTTCATCAGTGTCTTACAGTTTTCATTGTGTAGATCTTTCACTTTCTTGGTTAAATTTATTCCTAAGTATTTTATTCTTTCTGATGCCATTGAAAATGGGGTTGTTTTCTTAATTTCTCTTTCTGAAAGTTCATTGTTAGTGTATAAAAACACAATGATTTTGGTATATTGATTTTGTATCCTGCAATCTGATTTATTTGTAAATTTTAGAACAAGATTTTATATGAGAAAAAATTTCAGAGGACTAATCAACCTAAAGTCACACTAAATAACAGTGCCAAGGTTCAGTCTGGGAGTGTGTGATTCCAGAGCTTTTACCCATGAGTTGTGCTGCTTTATGCATCTAGGAGGGAGATATTTAGGGTTGTATACTAACTCCTTGCCTTACCTAGAATGTTTCAGATTGTTTTGACCTTCTCTCCTATTTTTCTGTCTGACTTACACCTCCTCTCCTGCTAGTCCTTTTCCAGCCACAGTGTGCATTTTAGACACACTGTCTTTTCTCAGCACTTAAAGATGTCATTGAGTTGTCATTTGCCTTTTGTTTATGACAAGAAGTCTGCATTGATTCTCCGTTCCTTTATAAATGTCTTTTTTAAAGACAGTAATTCAGAAATTTGAGCATGATGAGCCTTGGTTTTCTTTGTGTTTATTCTGCTTGGGGTTTACTTTGAGCTTCTTGGTTGGATCTTTGGGATTATAGTTTTTATCCGTTTGGGAATTTTTCAGCCATTATTTAAAAAAAATATTTGTGTCCCCCCCAACTCTCTTCTCTTGTTCCTTCCGTTACCATCTGTTAAACTGCTTGATATTGTCACTCAGGTCCCTGGGAGACTATTGTTTTTGTTTTTGGTTTTTTTTCCCCTCTCTAAAGATTGAATTGCTAGGTCTTAAAATTCTGTTGCTCTGTCTTAAAATTCACTGATTCTTTGCAGTGCTATAAAGCCCATCCAGAGCAGTTTTAATTTTAGATACTTTATCTCTAGAAGTTCCATTTGGTCCTTTTTTGTACCCATCATCTCTCTCGTTATGGTCATATTTTACTCTAAATCCTTGAGTATATTTATAATGCCTTATCTGCCAATTCCATAATCTCTGTTATTTCTGGGTCTGTTTTTATTGTTTTCCTATAAGTTGTGGATTATAATTTTTAAGATTTTATTTATTTATTTGACAGAGATCACAAGTAGGCAGATAGGCAGAGAGAGAGAGAGAGAGCGAGAGAGGGAAGCAGGTTCCCCGCTGAGCAGAGAGCCTGATGCAGGGCTTGATCCCAGGACCCCAGGATCATGACCTGAACCAAAGGCAGAGGGTTTAACCCACCGAACCACCCAGGTGCCCCTAATGGATTGTAATTTGTGGCACTTTCAGATGTCTTAATTTTTGGAATGATGCCATACATTAAGATTGTCACAGTGTTGAGTGGATTTTATGATCTTTCATTAAAAATGATGACGTTTGTTTTGACAGGCAGTTAAATCACTTGTAAATCAGCTTTCTTGGGGCAGTTCAGAGGCTACTTAATCTTACTACTAAGGTATGGCCCTTCTGGGATGGGGGGCCTGCTAATTGCCCAAGTGGTTCACATGATTTGTCTACTTCCACTGGACAGGATTGAAATATACTGTTCTCTGTGAATGCTAGGAATTATTCAGCTTCTAACTTCCCAGAAATTCTTTGCTTGACCTTACAGAGTTTCACCTTATGCTTGCCCTTATTAGTATTTTATCTAAGACTTCAAGATACAGCTAAGCACATGTCTGGAAATCTTTCTCTGTAGGTCACTCCTCTTGAAATCCAACTTCATTAGCTTCATCAAGCTCCTGGTCTGTGTCTTCATTTTAGCAAGGCTGCCATATTCTGCTTAAGCTTCTCTACCACCCTGTATCACAGTCCATAAATTATTTCCAAATAGGAAGACAGACAGTAGGGCTTCTTATTGGTGTCCCTTTTCTTTGGGATCATGGTCCGAACTGCTTGCATTCTCATGTCTGAAAACAGTTGGCTCATATACTTTGCTCATTTTCTAGTTGTTTATAGATAAAGGGTAAGTTCTCTGCCATTTGGTTCAAAGGGGAAGTAGGTACTTAACCTTTAGTGAGTCATGTCCTGTATTTTTTACACCATCATGCCCTTATACTTTGTACACTCTGCCTGGGATGGTGCTCTTAACCATTTCAGATAGTGGATTCCTCTTCCTTCTACAAGTCTTAGAATAAATGTCATTTTTTATAAGCTTTATTTTCTCCTTTCCAATGAATTGCTCAATTGCTGAATTATCATATCACTTGATATATAATTTCACATGCACATTATATTTATATATATGTGTTTTTAAAAATGTTTCATTTTTTTCTCTCCCACTAGTACCTGAAGTTATAAGCCATACTTATTTATTTATTTTAAAGATTTTATTTATTTGTGTATCAGTGTAAGCATGCACAAGCAGGGGGAGTAGCAGGCAGAAGGAGAAGCAGGCGCCGTGCTCAGCCCCATGTGGGGCTCGATCGCAGGACCCTGCTATCATGACCTGAGACTTAACCAACTGAGCCACCTAGGCGTTCCCATACTTATTTGTAATTTATCTTTATATCCATAGCACATTGCATAGCACCTAACATATTTGATTGGTATTTGTTAATTTTGAAGAGTGAGGGAGGAAAGATCTGAACTGAGCCTTGAAGCAGGTACAAATGGATATGCTAGTTTCGATAGAAAAAGGAATGTTTGGTGTCAGAGTCTAGCCTAGGTGCAGGCAGCCAGGCAAACAGCTGCTTTTAGCCTGCAAACATTGTGTACATACATGGATCTGCAAAATGTTGATCAAAAGATACTTAACTTTCTAAGGGCCACTAGAACGTTGAAATGAAAAGTTCTTTATATGTTTTATAAAAATAGTTTCTGTGTAAAATTTTTTGCGCAAAGTTCCTGAATTAATGTTTTGTAAAAACTTTTTTGATAAAAAATTATATGTAATTCATCATAAAGTTAATTTCTCAGTTTCTGGGTAATTTTAAAGTAGTGGAAAATAAGCACTACTAAAGTAAATATACCATAACATAGTTGTGGAAGTGTTGCTGCGGTTAAAAGATAGGGCACAACAAAACTTGTTGTGGTTTTTTTTTTTTTTTTTTTTTAAGATTTTATTTATTTATTTGTCAGAGACAGAGGGAGAGAAAGCGAGCAAGCACAGGCAGACAAAGAGGCAGACAGAGGCAGAGGGAGAAGCAGGCTCCCTGCCGAGCAAGGAGCCCGATGTGGGACTCGATCCCAGGACCCTGGGATCATGACCTGAGCTGAAGGCAGCTGCTTAACCAACTGAGCCACCCAGGCGTCCCAAAAACTTGTTGTGTTTCTCTGGCTTGTAAGTGAAGGCAGATACTTCCTGTGAAGTGGTTGGTAAATAGTCTTCTATGTCCTGGTAACCCTACATAACAGATGCTTTTAAGTGTTGCAGATTGTTCTTTAGTATAATTTTGTTCAGTTCCATTCACTAATACAACTGCATTTCAGCAGATATAAACTGGGATGATTGCACATTGTATCAGAAGGGTGTCCGAGTCTTGCTGTCAGTGAAGGGTAACCTTTACGGCTTTGATAGTCTGCGTTTGAAATACATCTCTGAAAATTTTCAGAAAACTGTAGTTTTGTACTTCGTATGCTGTGCTTATGTAGACTCCTTAAATTGTTGGGAAAACAAAGGAAACCCTTGGGTTATAGCAAGGATGGGTACACCTTATAGTGGAATGAAGTAATAAGAAATTGCTCTTAAATCTTTTCACTTATGTAAATTGACCTTTATTGAATTTTATTGTGAATGGTAGTAATGAGCTGAGAGATTCCGGGAGACTCCATTGTGTTTGGGAAACTTTTTCAACCAAAATACTGTTCTCTGTTTTAGTTGAGGAACATGGACAGTTCTGAGTTGTAACTGGCAAATGGTGGTGTACGCGTGCAGAGGGCCATATGTTCTGTTATGGTGTATCTCTAGCTGCTTGGGACTGAGTAGCTCATACTGACTCTTGCTTTAGGTCAAGTCCATCTTCACAGAGTACAGTAGAGCAAGGCTGCAGTTAACATACTCTGTAATGATGTTGTGACTGTTCATTTCTTTTCTTATGACTCGTATATTACTTTAACCATGCCTATATATGGGCATTTTACAATTAAATACATAAAAATTATTTTGATGCTTTCATATTTTTAATACTCTAATCAAAATAAAATATCAGTTGTATAGGTTTAGCCAAAATGAAAACCTTATCAGCCAATGAATTATTTGCTTTCACTTTCATCACCTGCAACTGTTCCGCTAAACTTAAGTATGTTTTTATCTAATTCTGATGACAAATTGTCTTTCCTTATATGGGCAGAATTTGGAAATAGGTTGCTGTAACAGAAAAGGAAAGAAAAAAAGGAACTAAGTTACCATACTGAAAGGCAATTAATAAGTAGGTCTGGTCTGACAGCAGCATGGCTGTTCGGAGTTTTATATTTCATGATAATTTATAGCAACTTTATGAAAACAACCTAGTCTTTTTCTTTTTTCCACACATAAAGGACATTTTGAGATAAGACATGAACTGCCATTTTTGGTATGAGCAAAATGTTTAAGTATGGACTTTCAGCCTAAGAGAAATAAAATTTTTAAATGTTGATTATTTTTTTTCCCTCTTAATGGCAAAATTATTTGGAGGAAAACAAACTGAGATGCTTTGCCTAGAGGTTGGAAGAAAGTTTAAATCAGTATTAAACTTCTGGTGAGGAGAGGCTCTTCCTATTAAAATTTAAAATGCACGTTCCCTTCACTCCAGCTGTTTTGTTCTAGGTATCTACACTTGAGAGCTCTTGGCACATGAGGAAACATGGGAGAAACTCTAATGTGCCTTCTCATCACAACATTGTTTGTAATTGTGAATAATTAGGAAGAAAGTAAATGTCCTTCAAAGGGGTATGGTTTATTCACAGGGATATAAGAGTTCAAAATTATGAGGTAGGTAGATAAATATAAAACCATCAAGGAAAGATTCTTAAGACATGTTTAAGTAAGAAAAAATTGTAGAACAGCATCAGTAGAATGTGTCCTATTTACCATTTATGATTTTTGAAAAAATCCACACAACTAATATTTTGTGTACATTTAACAAGTATATATTTTCATGTATGTGTGTGTGTGTGTGTGTATATAAATTTTTATATAAATTTTTTTTTTTAATCTGGAAAGAAATAGTACACCAAAAGGAGATGTGGCCCTAGCTAGGATTGGAGAAGGGACCTTTAATTAATTGGAGGTTGTTTGCTTTATTTTCATTATTTGTATTTTTTATAAAAATATTTCTATGTATTCTGTAATCAAAAATCTTGAGAAATTTTCACTTGAGGGGTGCCTGGGTGGCTCAGTGGGTTAAGAGTCTGCCTTCAGCTCAGACTCTTGGGATGGAGCCCCACATCTGGCTCTCTGCTCAGTGGAGATTCTGCTTCTCTCCCTCCTTCCTGCTCATGCATGCTCTCTCTCTCAAATAAGTAAAATCTTAAAAAGAGAGAAATTTTCACTTGAAAGTGTGTTAGTATATTTCACTATTAATGTTTAATTCTTGAAGTTCTTAAATTGATGTTTTTCTTTAGCTTTGGAAATGTTAATCTTAGATCATCTTAGAAGCTTCATATTTTCGCTTGAAAAAGAAAAATGGATTTAGGCAAGTAGACAGAAGTTCACAGACACTCAACCTATACTTTAATTGGTTTTATTTATTTATTTATTTATTTTTTTAAGATTTTATTTACTTATTTGACAGACAGAGATCACAAGTAGGCAGAGAGAGGGGGAAGCAGGTTCCCTGCAGAGCAGAGAACCCGATGCAGGGCTCCATCCCAGGACCCTGGGATCATGACATGAGCCGAAGGCAGAGGCTTTAACCCACTGAGCCACCCAGGCGCCCCTCAACTTCTACTTTAAATGAAGATACTTAATGTGTAAAATGTTAAGAACAAAAAAAGGCTCATTTTTAATGAGCCCTTTTGCTTTATAACTGAAGTGTGTTTCTGTCTTTCTCCAGTGCTGCTGGGGGTGAAATCTTTGACCAGTGTGTTGCAGACAGAGAAGAAGCCTTTAAAGAAAAAGATGTTCAAAGACTCATGAGGCAGATATTAGAAGGTGTCCGCTTTTTACACGCTCATGATGTAGTTCATCTCGATTTGAAGGTAAGATCTAAATTACTTTACAAGTTTGAGATGGTTAAAGAATGATGACACTCCAGGTGTAAAGTGTTTAACATGATTTATTCAAACATTTATCAAGTGTGTATGCTTTATAAGGTAATAAGGAAATAAAGGTCGAGTCTCTTCTTATACTCTAGCCAGTTTTATCAAGGAAGTAATGTACAGGTGTGTACATAGAAAGGTAAATAAATTGCTCCAGAAAAGGGAGCAATTTTAGAGGATATTGGTAGGATAGGTAAACTCTTCCTAATTAAAGATCGGGTTTGAGCTAGACCTAAAAAAAAGATTTAAATAGATAGAGAAAATATAGGAAAAAATAGGGGAAAATTCAGAAAATAGAAGATAAAATTTTGTCACGAGTTAGGAAAACTGGTGGGGCAAATATAAATGGAATAGCATCACTGGAATTGAGAGATGAAATAGGAGATATTGACAATTGAGAAAAGACCAGATTCCAGGGGTTTCATTATGGAGAGGGAGATGACTTTTTAGCAGGAATATCTGAAAGATATTGTTGTAGAAAATTGGGCAGGCAGCAGTCAATAAAATAGAGAACTAAAGAGATTCAAGGCAGGTAGATTTAGAATTGAAAATTATCGAAGAAGGAAGAGGAGGTAAGAAAGAATACACAAAGGGCAGCATATCAAGTAATCAGAATGCCAGCTGAAAGTAGGGGGACGCAAAAAGGGAAATTTTATTGGCTAGAAAGACCAGGCATAATTTTAACTTAAGGTATGACACTATTCATTAATTCAAATATTATGAGTAGTTGGTTTTTCTTCAATCCCCAACTCTGCCTTCTCAAAATGGCAAAAAGATGGTAAGCTAGCTGCTGCCATTTAAGCCTTAGAATTGTCCAGAGGTGTAGCAGGAAAGAGCCAGGTTCTACTAATTAGCTCTTTCTGAAGTGCTGAGATGCACTCTCACCAAACCAACTTAGATCGGTCTGGAACTAATAAGCATGTGGGGGTGGGGGGGATTGTGCAGGGTTTTGACTGGCCAGGCCAGCATTACCAGTGTCATCTGCTCCAACCCTGGAGGGGTAAAGTCCTCCTCCCATCCAAAGTTTCATTGGGACCAAGAGTGGGGAAGAGCTGGATTCTCAGATCAGTTCTTTTTCTAAAAGAACAGAGGGTGGGTGGATGCTCAGGAAACCGTGAGTGTCCACTACAAGTATCCTTAGCGCATCCCTTCAGGCATCCGGGGTAGAAGAGTCTAAGATCCCCATTGATGGTTGCTTCCATATCCAGTCCCGGTGTGACTGTGGGAAAGGAAACATTCCTCAAGGAACACACCAGTGACTCCAATTCTTTATCAGCCAGAGGAGACAGGGTTAAGAAGGAAGGTAACCTGAGGAGACTGAACCCCTGAACCCCAAAAAGGCTTTCCTCTTCTGGACTTCTGCAGCCTCGTTTTACTCCTCATCTGCCGATCTCGCTTGACTTCTGCTGTAGTTCGCCTTCTAGCGAAAGGAGCTGCTTATGGCAGTGGTTCTCCAACCACAACAGGGATCAGGACCGCCAGGAAAGGCTTGTCAAAGCAAATTGCTAGGCCCCAGTTGCAGAGTTCCCATGGGGTACTGATACCAGTACAGGCGCCATTTTTGGAACTGCTGCTGTGGGGCGTGGTAGATGTCCTCCAGTTTAAATAGCAGTGTAAATCTTCAGTGCGTGAAGGAACACTCAGGGAGGAGTACAGGAGTGTACCGTGTGTGCTCTGGAGGTTGACTTCTTAAGTAAACTTGATAAAACTGTTTGAAATAAGGTGGAAGGGCAATAGATATTCCTTTAAATTCTAGTTTCCTACAGAAAATATAGGGGAAAGAAAACAATTTGGAAACTTTCTTGTTCTTTTCTGAAAAACGCCAATTTACATTCATTCTGTAAACAGATACTTTTCTCAGGGATGTTAATTTTTTACTACAGTGGCTAAAATGCATGGTTATGACACTGTAGATTATGGTAGGTAAAGTGGCATTTTTGGAAGGCAGTTGTACCCACATGGAGTTCCAGGATGGTAAAGCTGAAATGGCCTGGGTAAAACCCTCCTAGCACAGCTGAGGGAACTAGGGCTTTGTTTTTTCCCTTTAGTCTGTCATATGCTTGGAAATTTGCTGGAAGTAATACACACCACTGCCTCCCTCGGGAACACTTAGCCGGAAGAGATGGTCTCTGCAGCCCAGACTTAAGTAGACTCGGACTTCAGGAAGCCTCAGTTAGTGTCAGCCATGCAGAATTCCCACAAGTAATGTTTGCACTAAGCTTTTTTTTTTTCTTTTTTCATGTTTGGTTTTACACACATAACTTTGGAAAGTCCTTTGTTTATTTTTTATGATGTTTTGCTGGTTTTATAATGTGAAAAGAACTTCCAGGAATGAACCCTAATTTAAATAACATTGCACCTATAGCAAATACGCTTTCGATTTATGACAGCTCAACCTTTAACTATTATTCAGGAACTAATTAAGTAGCAGGTCAGACAGGTTGCCAACACTGTGTGTCATGGGTCTTTGATGTTACTTGAAAGCAAAGCAGCCGAAGGTGAAAATTAAGTTCTTGAATACCAGGTTTAACTGTGTATTTACTCAAGGAAATTATATCCCTTTCTCCCTAATACGCTCAGTATAAATCATATTCCTTTCTCCCAGTACACTTGGTGTAGAATTCTTTCTGGATTTAATAGAGGCTTTGATGATGGGCCTTTGATGTTGGGAACTGGACTCTTCATGTTTCGTAGGCCCAGAGGAACTAGAAGACTGGGTGGCCTGGGGGGTTCTCAGCCATCCCTGTCTCACAGTGTCACAGGTGCAGTCAGATATGTCCCTACGTGAACTGCTGAAGGGGGAGGGTCGGAGATAGAGTTGGTGCTGCAGCCGTGCCGATGGGAATGATTTCTACCAAAAGGTCCTCTCCAGTTGACTTTCTGTGACCTCTGTGAGTCTGGACAGAGAGTCTGCTGTCCCATACCTTTTAAGAACCATCTGTGCCATGACAATTTATGCTTATAATGTTGACTCTGAGTCTAAGGGCTGGAAAGCTACAAAGCTAATATGTTTTCTGAACTTTTAATTCTGTTCAAATTGACAATCCCCATGTCTAGGGCAACTATGAGTTAGTAGACTGTTTATTCTCCATTATGGTTAAAATGGGACATTCTTGTCCCAGAGACAAGTAGTTAGAAACTAGAATAACTATTGTAGTTCTCCTATAAAAGAGATAATTGTCACAATGGGAAATATGCTACTTGGCTTCAGATCAGACCCCAGATGGGCAGTTTGCCAAAAGACTGATTCACTGATGACTCTCAGCCAGATATCTTAAATTGAACATGGCAAATGCTTTGAGGGGTAGCAGATGCAGATCTTGGACTGTTTATATGACTGCAAAAATAGAAAAGACACAAAACTGCGATGAAGGGAAAGCCTACTCATTTCACGTAAATCGTGGCAGGATTGACAAAATCTGAGAAACAACAACTCTGCCAAAAGTCAGGACAAAGCTAAAAGCTTCAAAATGACCTTGATCTGGTGAATTAGTGGGATAGTGGGATAGTGGCCTACTTCGGTCACGGGATGGACTTGACCAGAAAGAACACAGAGAAATCCAGTCTTAAAACCTGGTGCTCTTTGTGATTGAATGGTCTTTGTTGGTTAGATCTCTCAACAGTTCTATACCCGGTCTTCGGTCATGGGCTCGTCCACACTGTTACATGTATGTGACAAGCAGAGGAGCCGGCCAGGAACTAGAAGCTGGAACTTTCTGTTTTGAGATTTAAGTTGGTCACTGACAGTTTGAACATCAGTGTATTACTTGAAAGAGGGGTAACATTTCTTTTTTTAATTTTTATTTATTTATTTATTTATTTATTTGAGAGAGCAAAAATGAGAGAGAAGGGAGAGAGGGTCAGAGGGAGAAGCAGACTCCCCGCTGAGCAGGGAACCCTGATGCAGGCAGGACTCGATCCTGGAACTCCAGGATCATGACCTGAGCTGAAGGCAGTTGCTTAACCAACTTAGCCACCTGGGCACCCAGGGGTAACATTTTTAAACAGTCTCCCAAACTGATTCAGACAGTAGTATTAACTTCTTTCTGTACTATGACTGGGTGTTAATAAATAAAAAGCTTGAATTTTCATTGCCTGATAAAAAATGTTCCTCAAAATTTTGTTCATGGTAACTTAAGGCTAATTAAGCAAGTCAACCTCAACTTTATAGTGCTCTTATTCCTGGGTGATGATTCAGTAACTGTTAAATGAGGTATATATAGGAGAAGATGACGATACCAAGATAAATAAAAAGTACACCCCCCCCCCCGCTGTGAAGCAGAGAAATAAGATAATCCAAAGATCTCCTGACTGCCTTTGTCTGTTTGAGGACAGTTTGTGTGTTTCCTGTTTCTTCCATTGTCATTGCTTCTCCAGCGACCTTCTTTTTTCTTTTACCACCTGGGATTCATGCGTCTTTATAAATAGAGTTAGGTGCCGTGAGCCACCACTTGTTAACACGAACTGGACTCTCTAGAAGGAAGGTCTGGCTGAGCTGTAAATGCTAATGTACTTCTCTTTGTTTGCAGCACAGCTGTCTCACTTCCTGGAAGTGGGTATATTTTGCCATCACAGATGGGCAGATTATAGTCCTGTAACTGTACTTAGGTTTTATTTAGAAGAGTAAGGGCTGTTTCTGAAATGTTTCTGTGGTCAAACCAGGGCAGTTAGCAGAAACTACACAGTAAGCATTAACTGAAATTCCCTGAAAGAGCTCTGATTGTAAAACGTGTTTTTTCCTAGCAGTCCCTCTGTCAACCGTTTAATGTCTCTCACTTTGGTAGATGATGGATGCATGTGACTGGGCCTAGATTTCAAATACAGTAACGTTTTAATAATCTGATCACATTAATTTAGAATTTACTTCATTACCACCACTCCAACTAATTTTTACATGATTACCAAAGAAAGCATTTCCCAGGGAATGTAAAGTATAAATAAAATATAAGGGACAAACATTTAAGCTATTTTAAAGGAACAAATGGTATTAATGTTCTTAGAACATTTACAGACTGTGCATGTTTTAGTAATCACAGATGGCCCTTACGATATGGTAAAGATTTCCACTTCGCAATATTTCTCTTGGAATTTTTTATGTACTGGAAAGGGCAAAACATGTTCAATGATGAATATATGTAACAGAGGCAACTTCTCTTATCTAATTTGCTTGAATAATGACATTTTATTTTACTGGAGTATTTCATCAGTGTAATAATACAAAAATTGCCTTGAGAAGTCTTGGGACTCATAATCCTAGTTTTTTTCCCTGAAGAAATAGCTAGAAGCTAATTAACAAAGAGAAAATAGCTTTATAATGGAGTTTGTTTCCAACTTAATGAAGGTGGTTTGCCAAAATCTCTTGTTATTTTATGATTAAAAAGAGAAACTTGGGACACCTGGGTGTCTCAGTGGGTTAAAGCCTCTGCCTTCGGCTTGGGTCGTGGTCTCAGGGTCCTGGGATCGAGCCCCGAGTCAGGCTCTCTGCTCAGCGGGGAGCCGCCTTCATCCTCTGTCCCTGCCTGCCTCTCTGACTTGTGATCTCTATCTGTCAAATGAATAAATAAAATCTTTAAAAAAAAAAAAAAAAGAGAGAGAGAAACTGATTCTAACAGTGATCAGTTGCACATTTTCTGTCCTTTTGTGTATGTGACAGGAGGGATGATTTATCTGGTTTGGATTAATTTATAACAGTTAGCTCGCCTCTGCAGTCCAGACTTCTGTAGTGACAGCAATTCATGGTTTTTGTCTTTCTGTTTTAAGTTTTTACTTTAGCCAAAACTTTCTTTGATTCAGAAAACAATCTTTTGTACAAAATGACAGATTACACTGAGCCAGTTGTTTTCACTATAGACAGAAAGTCTTAGTTTTTATGAATAAGTTTTCAAGATGAACTGCTATTCTGTAATTGTGTAGTGGTAATAAATTAGGACATTATACAAGAGATGTTAAGAATTCTCTGAACATTTATTGGGGTATCATTTGGATTTTTTATTTTTAATTAAAGGCATTTATAGCTACACTGTTCAATCCAGTAACACTGGCCATTTGTGGCTGTCAAGCACTTGAGAGCAGAGATGTGCTCCAAGTGTGAACTTTTTGCCAGATTTCAAGGACTTAGTATGGGGGGGGGGGTAAGTAAAGTAGCTAAAAAATTTTATATTATTACCTGTTGAAGGGATAACATTTTAGATATATTAAATTAAAGAAATATTAAAATTATTTTCACCTGTTTCATTTTACCTTTTATAGTATCTCCATAGAAGATTTTAAGTTACATTCTGTGACTTGCATTACCTTCCCTTAGGACAGCACTGGTTCAGAGGACAGCCACAGATAATTAAGCCAGAATGACCTGTAATATAAAGATCACTTAGCCTTTCGGCTTATTTTTCAACCTACTATAATCTGGGTTTTTCTTCCAGGGTTTTACTAAAAATTACTTCTTCAAAAGTCTTTCAGAGGTTGTTTATTTGCTATATTCAGTGGCCTTTTCTTGGTCCTCACTCTTTCCCGTGTCAAAGAGGACCTTTGACTCTCACCTTCCTGATTTTCTTACTACAACATGGTGCCTGGGTTCCTAGCCTCACTTCTCAGACTGCTATTTCTTTTCTTTTTTCTCTTTCTTTTCTTCTTCTTTTTTTAAAAGATTTTATTTATTTGATGGGTTGGGGGTGGACCTAAGCAGGGGATGGGGAGAGGGAGAAGCAGACTCCCGGCTGAGCAGGGAGCCCAATGTCGGACTCGATCCCAGGACCTCTGGATCATGACCTGAGCTGAAGGCAGTTGTGCAATCGACTGAACCCCCCACCCCCGCCCGGCCAGGCGCCCTCAGACTGCTATTTCTGAACGTGCTTGTCACTCTTGTTGCTTTCCATTTGATATAGTTATTGGCCCAAACTCATCTTGGCCACTTTTTTTCTTGCCGTTTTCTCTTCCTCTCATTTACTTCCATGGTGTTAGTCTTGCCTCTGTGTCCTTGTCCTCCGGAGCCATATCCTCAGCCCTGGACTCTTTCCAGACTGAACTGCCAGCAGTCTGGGGTGTTTCTGCAGGCACCCCTCCTTCTGGGTCTGAGAATCAGAATGGAACCAGTTGTCCTCTCTTGCTGACCTTGGCTGTAGTAATCAGTGAATGATCTAAGCACCTTGTTCCTCCACAGCGTCGGTCCCAGTGGGCTGTGGATTTGGTTACTGGAATGTGTAAAGTTTCTTCTATTTTTGTTTTGTTTTGTTTTATCCCGTGCTTCATCATATCTTCCTCACTCTGTCTCTGTCTCCCTTTCAGGACTGCAAAAACAGGGTAGAGGCACATTCTTCGAAGACATATTCTTGTATTTGAGAATCCCTTGCACGCATCATGCTGTATATTAGCTCACCTGTATAAGCTTCGGCGTGTGGCCTTTTCTTTCCCTGGGATGTACTCTTGTCCTCCCCTCTAGTCTGTCTTCTACCAGTTCTTGCAGAAGGCCTCACAAAGCCTCTCTGATTCCTGTTCCTCCGCCCCCATCTGCTCACTAGGCTTTGCCTGCCACCACACTCATCCCTTCCGCATTTGCACTGTTCTCCGGTTTGTGGTTCCTCCACTGGTAGCTTGTCCTTGCGTCTGGCGGGGTCTTTCTTCTCCCGGAATGCCCCCTGCCAACGCCAGGCCCCTGAGTATTGTGCCTGGACTGGCTCCTTCATAGCTCACTACTGCCTTCTCAGAGAAACCTTGCCTGACTACCCGGAACCAGCACACTCATGCGCAACAGACACACCCCGCAGACACTCCCATCCATTTCCCTGCTGAGTTCTCCTGAGTGCTTAAAAGCACCCAAGGTGTTACTATTTACTTTTGCTTCTTTGTCTCCATTGGAATATAAGCCTCCAAAAGAACGTGGGATTTAGGTCTTATTTTCTGTTTTCCCCGTAGGCCGTCAATAAAATTTTTTTGAATAAGCGACAGTATCCCTTTTCTCCTCCAAGGTCTGCTCACTTCTCTCCTGTACAGTTCTCCAAGGCTGAATTATTCTCGCCAATGGATGGCCTGAGCGCTTTGTCCACGAGCACACTTGAAACGCACAGCAGAGCTGGTCGAGCCTGCTGGGTGCTTCCCTGTGATTTCTTTTCTGATGGGGAACTGTCACCGGAGACTTGGGATCACTGGTATTTGCAGTGCCTCCATTCCTGACACAAAGTGGACACCTGTTAGATTCTTTTGTATAGTTCTGTCTCTTCCTTTCATTCAAGCAGTAGCTAATGTGTGCCCCTGGGTGCCAGCCCACTGCATGACTCCTGGAGCTGGGGTTTTTTCCTTCTCTGCCCCTGAATCCAGACTTGGGTCAATCTATAAGCATTTTCCTAATAGAGAAGGGCAGGAGGGACGTTGGGTAGATAGTAACCCCTTTAAAAGAGAGGAACCACCTAGACCTCAACTTCCTGTTTCATATGTTCTTGCTTGTTGAACGCTGTTAAAATCTCTTTGCTGCCATCCTAGAGGTCTTCTCAGCAAGCTGACATGATGCACAGAAGAATGGGGGAAAAGTACACAAAGATACTGTTGTAAGCGCGAGCATGGCAAGCAGGATACACTGGACAGTGTCTGCCAAGACAGTCTCCACTGTCACCGAGCCAAGGGGAACAGGTTACTGATGAGTCTGGAGAGCCAGGGAGGAGCTCGGACCAGCAGGGGTTTGCATGCACGTTAAGGAGTTTGGAGGTTAAAGCTAACGGGAAGCTACTGACAGGTTTAGTCAGGGGGTGACAGATCAGGTTTGCATGGAGCGAAAGATCCTTCTGTCTACAGAAGGCTGGGCAAAATAGACCCTAGCAAAGTGTTTAGAGGCTGTTGCAATTGAGCAAAAATTTGATGGTACCTTGAATGAGTGTTCTGTAGTTGGAGAGAAATAAAGTCTAGAAATGCTTAAATTTAGGACTTAAACTCCATAGGGTGTAGTGAAACGTCAGCTAAATGAAGAGAAAGTGGGGAGAGAGGAATGGCCAAGGTGATTCTTAGTGTTTTCTTCTACCTTGCTAGGTGAGAGTGGCATTCCCTGAGGTGACAGTCACTGGCATATGGGGAATCTGATTTGGGAGGGAAAATAGTCTGGTTTGAGCATGCTGAATTTGAGGTAGCTGTGAGACATCAAAGGGGAGAGAGTAGGTGAGCAGTTGGTTGAAGTGGTCTGAGCCAGAGATAAAAATCTGTGACTCATAATGTCTAGGCTATGCTTAGGCCCTGGGTACAGATGCACTGTGTCAGGTAAGAGCGGGGAGTGTACGAGTGGGGAGCCTTAAGACCAGGCTGTGAGAAACCCATTGAATGGGCCAGTTAAAGGATGATGAACCAACAAAGGAGACAGAAGCAGCAGCCAGAGAGGAGGAAAAGCAGGATAGTGCTTTCCTGTGGAAGCCAAGAGTAAAAGAGTCTGTAAACAAGGAAGGAGCGGCAGTGATGTCAGCAATGTTCAGAAAGCGTGGGATTAGGTCATTGGATTATAGTGACCTACGGGAGAGGAAGAAGGAGACAGGTCAGATGGAGTGGCTGGATATGCATGGAAGGAAGGGAGATGTTACGGTTCATTACAAACCTCTGGAGAACCACAGTGTGACAGAGGGGAGAGGAAAATACAACAAACCGAGCAGGATCATACGTCCGTCACGTACAAGGTGTTGTGGAGTAGAGGGGGGCAGGCATCGAGCCCTCCCTGGAGGGCCAGAGAGGGCGTCAGAGTTGGCTTTCTTGAGGCACCGGTGCCTTGCTGAGACCCGCCACGTATGGAGTGAGTGATGGAACTAAATTTGCAAGCAGAGAAGGGGAGAGGGCTTCCTGAGCAAAGGGAGCACAGAAGGCAAGGGCATGAGATGGGGGCGTGCACGTCTTGTTTAGGGATTACAGCTTGTTGGATTTGGAACACAGATTGCCTGCGGGAGGGTGGCAGGAGGTGAATCGTGAAGAGGAGGCAGAAGCCAGATCATGAAACACTGGGGTGCTGTAGTGAGGTATTTATACTTTATTGGTACGTATGGTTCTCAATTTATCTTTGGAAATATTCTTAATGGCAGAAGACAGGAAGTGCAGTCCTTTTCTGAAGCAACATAAACTTTTCTTTCAAAAGTCATTTTATTTTGGGGTGCCTCGGTGGCTCAGTGGTTAAGCCTCTGTCTTCAGCTCAGGTCATGATCCCAGGGTCCTGGGATGGAGCCCCGCATCGGGCTCTCTGCTCAGCAGGGAGCCTGCTTCCTTCTCTCTCTGCCTGCCTCTCTGCCGACTTGTCATCTATATCGGATAAATAAATAAAATCTTTTTTAAAAATCATTTTATTTTAAAAATTGAAGTGAATTTTATTTTCTAGTATATATGTTTGACTTTTTATGTAAAAGTATCTGAGGTTATTTGGGTTAAAAAAAAAAAAGACTCCAGGAATATGAACCTTATTGATTCTGTGGCCTTGGCCTTGGGTAGCTCTGTTGCCCATTGTCAAATACATTCCCTCCGAGAATGTGTTCGTGGGTGAGGACTAGCAACCAGTATCCTAATCAGACTTACTTTATGGCAAGAATATTGTTCAGTGAAGGATGGGTTGAAGGTGGGGAAAACTAGAGGCAGGAGGGTAGTGGTCCAGGTGAGAAATAATGAAAGCCCAAACTTGAAGCAATTGGGGGTTTTGAGATTTGGGACATGGTACTGGCATGCTGGTGACTTCACTAGGTGTGAGACATAGTTGAAAATGAAGGAGACAGAGCACTTTAGGTTGATTCCCCCCAGTGCCTGACCCGGGCAATGACATTGGGTGTAGACAAGGAGAGGCATGGGGCACCTGGGTGGCTCAGTGGGTAAAAGCCTCTGCCTTCAGCTCAGGTCATGATCTCAGAGTCCTGGGATCAAGTCCCACATTGGGCTCCCTGCTTGGCGGGGAGCCTGCTTCCTCCTCTCTCTGCCTGCCTCTCTGTATATTTGTGATCTCTCTCTGTGTGTCAAATAAATAAAACCTTTAAAAAAAAAAAAAAAAAGGAGGAGGAGGAGAGGCATAGGGTTGATGGGGCTGAAGGAAGAGCTCTTGCCTGAGCTGTTTACTGGATTGATGGCCTTGCTCAGTAGTGGGAGTTGAAGGTGTGGCCCATTTCAGCCAAATGAAAAGATCTGATTTTAATTTTTTTTTTAAAGATTTTATTTATTTATTTGACAGAGATCACAAGTAGGCAGAGAGGCTGGCAGAGAGAGGGGGAGGAAGCAGGCTCCCTGCCAAGCAGAGAGCCCGATGCGGGACTCGATCCCAGGACCCTGAGATCATGACCTGAGCCGAAGGCAGCGGCTTAACCCACTGAGCCACCCAGGTGCCCCTGATTTTAATTTGATCTATGAGTCAGAGAAGGACTTAGGATAGAGGTCACCAGCCTGTAAGTGGCGGTTGAAGCTTCAGTAGTAGATGACATAGTGGAGGGCCAGCCAATGAGGGATCTGGGGCAACACCAGTATTTAAAAGGAGGGAACAAGGAAGAAATCTTTAGAAAATGGTGAGAGATTAAGGAGGAAAACATCCAAGAGTGTGTAAAAGGGTGGTTGGCAGGCCAAATCATACAGCCACAATGGTGCCTTGAAAGACATTTATTCGATTTGGGGGGGGGGTTGTCTTTGATTATTTAAGATTTTGCGATCTTAGTAAGAACAGCTAGAGCTAGGAGAGGGGGCAAAATCCAGACTCAGCTGCATTGAGAAGTGACAGCAAGTGTACACAGCCGTGCTTTCTAGCTGAGCTTTGAGGGAGTAGCCTGGAGTGAGTGCGTTGGCTAGAAAGAAATGGAGAGTTTTATAGGATATTTATGAGTGACTTGGTTTTGTTTTTAAGATGGGGTAGATGCACATTTATGTGCTGAGGGGGAGCCAGTATAAGGGGAAGAGATTGTATGAGGCCTGTTGCCTTATGTATTGTAAATATATTGTAGAAGTATTTCGTGAATGACTGCTTCTGTTTTTTTTTGTGTGTGTGTGGTTTGTTTTTTTTTTATCTCGATTTCACCGGCGAGCTGTGTAGGCTTTATGGGCTACTTGCTCTTTCTGTATTTTTTTTTTTTTACTCTTTCTGTATTTTTTAGCCTCAGAATATTCTGCTGACAAGTGCATCACCGCTGGGTGACATTAAGATAGTTGATTTTGGTCTTTCAAGAATAATGAAGAACAGCGAAGAGCTCCGAGAAATTATGGGTACTCCTGAATATGTGGGTAAGTACTCTTGAGAGGGGGTTATGTTCTGCATTTGGGGTCAGGCATCGTCTTCGTTAGGGAGCTCACATGCGGCGTGGTTAACAGTGGGGCAGGCCATCTGCTGTATTAAAATTCTACCATCAGAGTCCTTCTTTTGTGTAAAGATTTAAAAATGGTAAGCATTAAACGGTAAGTTACCAAACTGATGATTGCTTTCCTGAAGGGAATCAAGAGAATTTAAGGGCTTGCTTCTAAAAGGAATCAAAAAGGATTTTCTTAACAAAGTATAGGATACCAGGTTACCTGAAGTTGGGAGGATGTTTAACAAGTAAGGACCTTTAAAGAACTTTAAGTTCATAACAAACACTGTTGAGTAATTGCAAGCCCTGTGAAACAGTCGGCATGTGGCATTTCGTTGTTGTTGGATTAATGCAGGGTCGAGCTTCTGGCAGAAAGAAAGAAGCGTTAAGCTTTGAAGGTACAAGAGCAGCCGAAGGGATGAACCGTGGCTTTTCAGTTTTATTCAAAAATAAGTGAATTCTGACTTTTTGGACAGACTGGCAGAACTACAGGATGCAAAGGGAGCTATGGCCTGAATGAGGTTAAAAAAGATACCCGGAAGCAGAGCAAGGCAGTGAAAGAGTGTAAAGGTGGTGACCAAGAGTTTACAATATTTACAATTTCAGAGGTGGAACTGTTCTCCATCATTACTAGGGCCGAGGGGCGGCTGTGGCCCGCGGCGCTCCAGACCTATAGGTGCAGAAGCTGGACGCCAAGCTGCCTGGGGCAGACAGGAGCGCAGACGCTGTCCAGGGTGGTGGCAGGCGGGTCAGGGGGTGGTTTTGTGTCTGATGACAGCAGCCAGGGGCAGGGGAGAAGGCGGAGGTTGGAGTTGTGAAGGGGACAGGCTGGCTGCATTTCTAGAGGGCCTGGACAGCCGAGGCCTCTTTCCGGAGAGGAGCCGAGGGTAGTGGGACTTAGTTTACAAGAAGCGTCAATTCCAGAGGACGGATAGGGTTGAGGAAAACAAAGCTGCTGGGCAATGATAGTGCAAAATATATAACCCAATGCTTTAAAGTTAAAGTCCTACGATTTTAAACCTCCTTAATTAGGTAATGAAAGGTATCACTGGCAGACAACCTTCAGAATGTTGATGTGTTCTTTGTGGGCTAGAACACTTAAATTCCAGTGTGCGTCGTGACCACTCAGGAAGGTTTAAGGATGGGGCTTCGCAGGCCTCCTCTGGGGAAGCAGCAGCCCAGATCCCTCAGCCGGTCGAAAGCCTTGCAGACCAGAGCAAACGAGGAACGCAGGGCTGTGAGAGGAGAACCTTGTGGTGGTTACTGCCCTGAAGGGGGAGTTCTCTTATGTTTTGTTTTATGCTTTCTGTTCTTTGGGTACATTCTCAGTTTTCTACCAAGAACTTTTTTTTCCCCCTCCAAAAAACCAGAACTATCTTTATTATAAAAGTAATTCCCAATCCAAGAAGACTAAAAATAATTCAGAACTATGTAATAGAGAAAAACAAGGGGGCCTCTCCTCTCTTTCCTTCCTGCAATTTCAAGGTGAGTGTAAGCCTCCCAGTTTGTTCTCTTTACAGAATCCTGTCTGGGCAGTGGGCTGTGCACGTGACCTTGGTCCTGAAATCTCTTTAAGACACCCCATGCCTCTGTCCCTAAAATGGGGCTACCCTAACACTACTCATCGGATTGGCTCTATCAACTCTTACATCCATGTTCAGCTTATAATAAACATGAGAAAGGAAGCTACTATTTCCTGCTCCCTCCTCCCAGCAGCTTCTTTGGTCTCCTTTTCCCCTCCGGTAGTTTGGATGCTGTGCATTTCATTTTAAATTTCCCAATAGTTTCTTTTAAAACTTTAAAGTAATATTCATAACCTCTGTTTCATGACTCAGCATCAGAAGGTGAAGTTGAGGAAATATACCCTACCTAACATTTTCTCCCAACCCTTTCTTCCTCCCTAATATTGGGGGGGGGGTGTGCCCCCATCCCCTACCAGTGATGAGTATGTGACTTGAGTGTTTCGTTTTTTCCTAGGATTAGATATCTTCACACCCCCCCTTGTTAAAATTGTAATTACCACAGCTGTTAGTTTTTGATCTGTTTATAAATGGATTCAATACTTGATTGCCTGTCTTGAGTTCTTCCCACTTTTGAAAAAAAACTCATCTTGTGGTTGACTGGATTGTATCAGTGAGTGAGTTTGCCTTTCAAGGAGGATTTTCATAAATTTCTCCTACAGTCCTTGCACACTTGAGAATGCCTTTTGTATTGCTTGCTGGGACAGTTTAGTTAAATGTTATCAAAGCATGCTGTTTTCCAGGACTCTACAGAGGCAACTTTGTTGTCTGTGTGTGTGGTGCATGTCATCTGAGAATGCCCAGTTTTTTCTTTAACCATTTTGATTGACTTTTTGTCAGTGGGTGGACATCTTAAAACCCCCTCCGGCCACAGCATGGAGAAGAGATCAGGCAGGTCAGGGGAAAGTGCCATGGGCTAGGGTGCGGGCCATGGGGAAGCAGCACCACGGATGGCATTAAGATTTTAAAGCAGTCATCTGTCAGGATGCTCGATTATCGTGGGTATGGGAAGAGGAAGGTGTCAGAGTTGTCAGTTCCTGTTACAGTACTCATGCATTCAGGTATTTTAAAAATATTAAGACCCAACAATGGAGGGTACTGGTGGGAAAATAAGTTAATTATATCTAGTTAGACTTTACAGTAATTCATGTTAATTTATATAATGCTATTTCATGTTAGCCCAAATCTTGATGGTGTCTTAGAGTTTCTGATGAGTATTTTAAAAAAATTTTTATTTCAAAGTGCAAATTGGGAATTTTTTTTCACACAGCTAAATGTTTTCTTGTTTCTGATACTAGCTCCCGAAATTCTTAGTTACGATCCTATCAGCATGGCGACGGATATGTGGTAAGAGTTATTTCTGAAAACTTGATCAAATTGGTTTCAAGAAAAGAGTAGGATACTAATTTTTCTTGCATTTTCATTCTGCTTTAGGAGCATTGGAGTGTTAACGTATGTCATGCTCACAGGAGTCTCACCTTTCTTAGGTGACAATAAACAAGAAACATTCCTAAACATCTCTCAAATGAGTTTAAGTTACTCTGAGGAAGAATTTGATGTCGTGTCTGAGTCTGCTATTGACTTCATCAAGACACTTTTAGTTAAGAAACCTGAGTAAGTATTAGTGAATATTGATCTTTGTCCATTTTTGAGTGATCTGCTCTCAACAAAAGCAGGCTAACCTGAAACACCAAACGGGAGGCAGGACAATGTAGACATTAAACTAGATGAAACCTTGAGCCTATTTGTATTTGTTGAAAGAAAATGTCAAAAATGAAGTTTCTTAGAAAACGTGAGCTGCATCTCAGTGAAACAGCTATTGTCTGTCTGGTCTTCCAAAAGGGCTTTTCAGAGATCTCTTCCTTCGAGTGTTTTCCAACACTGTGGGAGTGGCATTTGCACAGATGCCAAAACTCCCAGTCTTACTCAGGAATCACAGTAAGATTCTTGTCAGCTCTTCATACCTCCCCATATATAATACAATAAATACCTTATGCTCTGATTTATGTATTTTTAAGATTTTATTTTTTGAGTAATCTCTATACCCAGTATGGAGCGCATACTCAACCCTGAGATCAGGAGTCACGTGCTCTACCAACTGAACAAGCCCGGGCCCTCCCGGTATGCTCTAATTTATAATTGAAGTTTTATTTTTTTTTAAAGATTATTTATTTGAAAAAGAACGAGTTGAGGGCAGAGAGAGAGGGAGAAGCAGACTCCCTGCTGAGCGGGGAGCCCGATGCGGGGCTTGATTCCAGGACCCTGAGATCATGGACCTGAGCCGAAGGCAGAGGCTTAACTGAACTGCCAGGTGCCCCTCTAATTGAGGGTTTAAACTGTCTTAAGTGTGAAATGTGTTTCATTTTACAGAGATCGAGCCACAGCCGAAGAATGTCTAAAGCATCCGTGGTTGACGGAGAGCAGTGTTCAAGATCCTTCTTTCAAAGTGAAAGGGGCATTAGAAGCAGCAAATGCACTCCAAGAAGGTGATGCTGTGCCTGAAATTAATTCAGATACTCAGAAGCCGGAAACCGAGGAATTAGGTGCAACAGAGGAGTTAATTGTATTTACTTCATATACTTTAGGACAATGCAGACAGTCTGAAAAAGAGAAAATGGAGCAAAAGGCCATTTCCAAACGATTTAAGTTTGAGGAACCTTTGCTACAAGAAATTCCAGGAGAATTTATCTACTGAGCAGTACTTCCCTCTAAAACTTTAAAAAAGATTTCTGCATTGAAAACATTATTATTTATGGACTTCTGGCCACATGGTACATGTACTGAAAGTGGATAAACCAGGTATTGCTGATAGAAACTAAAATAACTTTGTCAAACTTGTGGAGTTAGTTATATCAAGACAGATTTATAAAGCTGCCAACCAGGAGTTTTAACGGGTAAAGTTATCTGTGTCCATGTTATTTTTTTAAGAAGGGAGATGTTTGAACCTTTTGTTTCTAAATATTGTTTCTCCAGAATGAGAATTTGTTATGCAAAGATATCTGTATTTCCTTTCTTTAAAAATCCAAGTAAAAGTGCCAAATTAACATCTTTGTAAATCTATTTAGCATTATTCGTGTGCATCTATATCTGCATATATATATATGAATATATATAGATATAGATGTAGGTATCTTTGCTAAAATTGATACTTTTTCACTTTGGATTTTTTGGAGGGGGGAGTAAGCTTTTTAATTATGTATCTTCCAAATTTAGAATAACATCCACTAGAGTTTGATAATATTTTTATATTTTATTACTGCTTTATAGGCTTGATTTGACTTCTATTGTCTTTGCTTTTGCCTAATGCTTGTAACCTATCAGTGAAAAAGCCCTGGCTCATTTTTTTTTCTTCAGTGTCATAATATAAGAGTGGTGATGATTTTTCACCTCAGACTATTCTGGTTTTAAGGTCAAGGTTAAGTAACCTGAAATGTAAACCAGTGCTGATTTCTCAGCCCCCCACCACAGGTTACTTGTCTACTGTCTTTAAGGAGATGGCACCCGTGCCGCCTTCTCATGTGCTAGTCACTTGCAAGTGTCAGTGTGATCTGATCAACATGGGGTTGCTTTGGTCAGTGAAAAGATGCTATTACATTGTTTTTGATAATAAAACCCCCGAGAGGGTAAGAGATGAAGCATATTCGTCCTAGCCATTGAGCCTCTACTTCTGTGCCCTCTGACTGTACTAAGAAATGTTATAAAAAAACAAAATATTTATAAACTTTATTTTGTTCATGAAAAACGTGCCATTGGATACTCTGTCATCAGGGAAGAAGCCATTCCCAGAACTTACATGAATATACTCAGTAGAATTTAATTTGATTAGGATCAACACTTCAGTTGGAAGTAGGCCCCATAGTGAGCAATAAATTCCTATGAAAAAGTGGAAATGTAAAAGTGTACTCCGTATAACTTAAAGCAACTAAACATCTTTCTCACACAAAAAGTCTGAGTCGTGTCCTTATTTATCTTTTATTAGGCTCAGGGCATCAGGAGACTTGTAATATAACTGGTCTGTCGCCCGACCAGTCCCTTCACAGTTGCTCTTTGGGGCTCACTCGATGCTCTCCTCTGCACGAGTTCTTAAATGTCAGGGTCATGAGCTGGTGGCAGCACCTAACCACGTGTTGTGTTGTAAAGTGTGTGCGGTGTACTGTACAGGACCCTGCCCCACGGTCTGTAACCACCCCCTGCCTGCAGGTGTCAGAGCCCCTTGGCCTTTATACAGCAACAGCTGAGGCTGATTAGGCAGTTCCAACCGGCAGGTTGCAGTTTCTCACAAAATCGGCCACATTTACAGTTTCTTGGAAACCAGCGTTTCTAATCGAGCTATAGGAGGAAGAGGAAGAAATGCTACCACCATGGCAGGGTTTTCTGTGAAAACCCGTGACCACTATGTGAAGCTGCAGGTAAGTTCCTTTCCTCTTGGAAGAGGAAAAAAACAAGTTTAGGCACATTTTTTTAAACCTCTCTCTGACAAAAATAGAAGGGAGGTGAGAAAAATGCCCACTATTGAGTGACATTTTTATACTTGATAGATTTGTCCAGTTTTAAAACCAGAACATTTAGGTAACATTTAGATTTTTTTGAAAACCACTTTACATTACATTCCAAATAAATACATTTAATATAGTTGCTGTATTTGTTAAAAAAAAAAAAAAAACACCTGTTTTCTTTTAGCTAGCCACTTTGCTGTTTGCAGTGTGCTGCATCTTTAGTGGCTTTTGTAAACACATGTAAAGATATACTGACATTTTTTTGACTTATACAGAACATGAAGAGCCTTCACGAAAGTGGGCCAAATAAAATCTTTCCGTTAGTGATTTATCAATTAGCTTTATACTCACCTAATAATGTTAATTTTTTCTTTTAACAAGCTTATGAAGAACCAAACCAGTATTATTGAATTTGTTCACAGAATCTGCAAGTCCATTTTTAATAATAATAAAATTCCATACTGTCATATTTTAGCTTGAGAAGTTTATGAAAAAATAGGGAAAATGTATAAGTGGTTTTAGTCATTTCGGAAATTGTGTTTTAATGTTTTGTTGTTTTCACGTGAAAAGTAGGAGAAAATGCCACACTCTTATAGAGGAAGGTCAGGTGAGAACCACAAACTCCTAAACTTTTACAACTGACCTCAGTTTGGAAGAAAATTTAATAGAGAAAAAGTCATAAAGGTTGCTCAGAGAACATTGGACAAGAGGTGAGTTACAGTCCTAGTAATGTAACGTGTGGTCTATAGCTCAGGCCACAGAAACCAAAAGCAGGATTGATCTTGGCACCAACATAGATGGTCCTATGTAGGGGGAAAGGTCATTAGCCGGGTATTAACAAACATCCTAAATACACTTTAAACTCACACACACTTGTAAGAATTAAATTGCATTGATGAGACTAAAATAATCAAAATTGTTCAAGGTTATTTACCACCTAGTACCTTCATTTAGTTCCAGAATTTAAAAAAATACTAGGGAGAAGGGAGGTTGTTTTGCCTGAAATGTTATGATCCCTGTCTAATTTTTCACTCACTCTGAAAACTCCTGGTTTATGATAAAAGAATTCATGAAAGAGCGTAAAAAGAGGTTTCAGTGGCCTTAATATTCAGGAAAGGAACTAACCCTGAAAAACAGTGAAATGCTACTTAACATAAAAATTGCCAATTTCAGAAATTCACAAAATAGGGACTTATTTTACCATTTTCTTCTATGTACTCATCAACAACATTCAATAATCACAATTTTATAATATAGATTCATTGATTTGAAAGTATCCAAGGTTTCAAAGTTTGTTGATGGATATTTTGGTTGTATGTCTCCAGTTTTTGCTATTACAAATAGAGTTCATTAAGTAATACTATGTAAATGGCATTTTGTATTTTTGTTAGCTGCTTTTTAGCACACAGTCTCAGAAATGGGATTGGTGGGTCAAATGGTAAAGGTACATAACATTCTTCCAGATATTGTCAAGTTCCCCTCTGCAGAAGTTGTATCACTGTGTTCCCATCCCATCTGCAATTTAAGAGAGCCTGTTTCCTCACGGCTTTTCAAGTAGGTTCTCACACTTAGGGATTATTGCCAATTTGCTCGAAGAAAAATGGTATCACTAGTTTTAATTTGCATTCTTTTTAAGAATGAGGTTGAACTTTTTTTTTTTTAAATATAATTCACTTGCATTTTTTTTCTGTGAATTCATTCATTAGTATCTTTTGCTCAGTTTTCTTCCAGGTTATGGTTTTTCTCTACTTTTGCTCCTTACAAATTATGAATGTTAACTTTTGCGATATAAATTATAAATGTTGGGGCACCCGAGTGGCTCAGTTGGTTGAGGGTCAGGCTCTTGGTTTCCCCTCAGGTCGTGTGGGGTTGCGGGATGGAGACCCGCTTCAGGTTCTGGACTTGTTCAGGAGTCTGTCTGAGATGATCTCTTCTCCTTTTGCCCCTCCTGACTCTCTCTTTCAAATAAATACGTCTTGTAAAAAAAGGTAAATATTTCCCCCACTTTAGCATTTGCTTTTTGCTTAGTTTTTGTTCTTTCTAGACATGCAGAAATTTGTTTTTATACAGTCAAGTTTATTAATTTGGCTTATCACTTGTAGATGGTGACTCATTGGGAAGATCTCTCTCCTTCCAGGTTCTAAGAGTTACCTATAATTTTGCTAGTATATAGATGCTTTCATTTTTACATTTAAGATCTTTGATCTAATTGTTACTTGTATGGTTGACAGTGGATCCGATGCTGTCTTTCTGCATCTAGCTATCAGCTGTTGTCTTTGTTCAGATGTCCCCCACTCCCTCCCGACTCAGATGCTAGCGGTTACCATAACCAGGTTTCTGTGTGCACTTGGACATGCATCTGTATTCTCTGTGCGGTGTTGCTGTGGCGTCTCTTCATGGGTCAGCGCTGCATTATTTATATTTTAATGTCTGGCAAGACAAGCCCTCCCTCCTTGACCTTGCTTTGCTGGGATTTCCTGGCTGCCTTTGCTTACGCTTCCAAATGAGTTTATAACTAATTAGCTGATCTAACTTTTAAAAATCCCTAATGTTTTCTTTATTGGTACACATTAAATTTAACTCCAGGAGGACTGGCATCTTTCCGACGAAGAATCTTGCTATCCATGAATGTGGTAAGCCTTTGTATTTGTCCAGTTGTACTTTGTATCTGTTGGTAGTGTTTTAGCACTTCTCATGTAAGTTTGGCAGGTTTTTTGCTAAGTTTTTTTCCTAAATAATTTGTTTTCTGCTGCTGTAGATAGTCTGGTCTCCGTTATTTCTTCAAACTAGTCACTACTTGTATACGTAAAGATTTTTCTATATTAATCTTATACTCTCCACTAAATACTCTGTAGTTTTCCACAGATTCTTTTGGGTTTTGCTGATATGTAGTCATATAATCTACCTAAACAGTAACTGCTTTCCTCTTCCTAGGTTTTAGGCCTCTTTTTTCATTTTTTTGCCTAACTACACTGGATATAACACAGTGTTAATAGTGGATACAGTGTAGCCTCATCTTGTTTCTGACCTGAGTGGGAAAAATCTCTGGTAGTTTCCTCATTGAGTGAGCTGCTGGCTTTGAGGAATACAGGCATGTGCACACACTCCTCTCCTGTAAGGGGAACTGTGGATCCTGTATGAAAGTATCCTAATTTCGCCTCCTTAGATCTATTAATGATTGAGCCACCGAGCACTCCTGAAATAAACCTCTCTCAGTCGATGTGAACAATTACCAGAAGCTAGACTAGGCTGATGTAAAACTGGCCGCTGATCTTCGGGGCTTATCGCTGTTATTTCTCATATGTGCTACATGGCCCATCGTGCTTCAGCAGTAAGCTCTGTCACATATCGGCTTCGTTCCAGAACCTGAGTCCCCGGGATAGCTACTATCTAGAATATTACTGATTTTAGGGAAGAGAGAAAAGAGGACATGGGGAACCAGACCTTGGTTCCCTGGCCCTTAAAACGTCTACTCATAAGTCTTCCCTATCACTTCCACTCACAAATTCACTGGCCAAAACAAGCCACGGGGTGACACCTAAGTTCAAAGCAGGGCTATAGAGTCTTCCCATGGAGGGGGACACTGCAAAGGGATAGGCAGCACAATATTTTGCAAAATACAATATACCACTAACTATATGTTGCTGGATACAGTTGCTAAAATTTAGAATTTTGCTGCAACATTCATGGGAGAGATTGTAAACCAAACTTGGAATTAAATTCTTAAGACTGCAACGTAACTGACACTAACATGGTAGCTAAATTTAAAAGCTATTTTTTAAAAGTATTATGTGGTGGAAGAAAAGTAATTTCTGCCTCTAAGGTTTATTATTTAGTGATAAAAGATACTACACTGTATGTGATCTGTGATATAGACCCGTATCTGAGAGGCCTGTTTTTTTCTTCTCCCACTTTCCTACCTTGGATTGTAAAATGCTAGTTTTTCTTTTCCTGATTTTTTAAAATGTTATGTTAGCCACCATATAGTATATCATTAGTTTTTGATGTAGTATCCCAAGATCCATTGTTTACATATAACCCCCCGTGCTCCATGCAGTACGTGCCCTCCTCAATACCCATCACCAGGCTCACCCAAACCCCCACTCCCTCCCCTCTAAAACCCTCAGTTTGTTTCTTAGAGTCCACAGTCTCTCATGGTTCGTCTCCCCCTCTGATTTCCCTCCCTTCATTTATCCCTTCCTTCTCCTGTCCTCCATGCTATTCCTTATGTTCCACAAGTAAGTGAAACCATATAACTGACTTTGTCTGATTTCACTCAGCATAATCCCCTCCAGTCCCACCCAGGTTAATGCAAAAGTTGAGCATCCATCCTTTCTGATGGCTGAGTAATATTCCATTGTATAGGTGGACCACATCCTCTTTATCCATTCATCCGTTGAAGGGCATCTTGGTTCTTTACAGTTTGGAGACTGTGACCATTGCTCCTATGAACATTAGGGTATATAGATGGCTCTTCTTTTCACTACTTTTGTATCTTTGGGGTAAATACCTAGTAGTGCAATTACAGGGTCACAGGGAAGCTCTATTTGTAATTTCTTAAGGAATCTCCACACTGTTTTCCAAAGTGGCTGCACCAACTTGGCATTCCCACCAACCGTGTAGACGGTTTCCCCTTTCTCCACATCCTCTCCAACACTTGTTTCCTGCCTGTTGATTTTGGCCATTCTAACTGGTGTAAGGTGGTATCTCAGTGTGGTTTTGATTTGTATCTCCCTAATGGCTAGTGATGATGAACATTTTTTCATGTGTCTGTTAGCCATTTGCCTGTCTTCTTTGGAGAAGTGTCTGTTCATGTCTTCTGCCCATTTTCTGACATAATTATCTGTTTTTTAAGTGTTGAGTTTGAGTTCTTTATAGATCTTGGATATCAGCCCTTTGTCTGTAGTGTCATTTGTGAATATCTTCTCCCATTCCGTGGGTTGCCTCTTTGTCTTGTTGACTGTTTCCTTTGCTGTGCAGAAGCTTTTGATCTTGATGAAGTCCCAAAAGTTCATTTTTGTGTTTGTTTCCTTTGCCTTTGGAGACCTGTCTTGAAAGAAGCTGCTGTGGCTAGTGTTTTCTGTATATAGCTGTCCAATTCTTCCAGCACTGTTTACTGAAAAGACTGTCTTTTCCCATTGGATATTTTTTCTGCTTTGTTGAAGATGAGTTGACCATACAGTTGCGGGACCATATCTGGGCGCTCTACTCTGTTCCACTGGCCTGTGTGTCCGCTTTTGTCAGTACCGTGCTGTCTTGGTGATCACAGCTTTGTAATAAAGCTTGAAATCAGGCAACATGACACTCCCAGCTTTTTTCTTTTTCAACATTTCCTTGGTGATTCAGGGTCTTTTCTGGTTCCATACAAACTTTAGGACTGTTCCAGTACCTTGAAAAATGCCAATAGTATTTTGATCAGGATGGCACTGAAAGTATAGAGTGCTCTGGGCAGCACAGACATTTTACCAATGTTTATTCTTCTGATCCATGAGCATGGAATGTTCTTCCATCTTTTTCTGTCATCTTCAGTTTCCTTCATGAGTGTTCTGTAGTTCTCAAGTACAGATCCTTTACCTCTTTGGTTAGGTTTATTCCCAGGTATCTTACAGTTCTTGGTGCTACTGTAAATGGAATCAGTTCTCTAATTTCCTTTTCTACAGTTTCACTGTTAGTGTAAAAGAAAGCAACTGTGCATTGATTGTGCAGCCTACCACATTACTGAATTGCTATATGGTTCTAGTCCTTTGGGGTGGAATCTTTTTGGTTTCCAAAAGATTTTAGGTTTTCCACATGAAGTATCATCGGTACATGTTCCTTACAGTACTTTCAACTGAATGACTCTGCAGTCGGCCAAAGTCAGGACAATGAACAGGTTATTAAGGAGGTGAGAATCCTGTGGGTGGGCACTGGAGGTCTTCCCAACATCCTTCCGCCGTCTCCATGACTCCTGCAGTCATCAGGTGTCCTGTGTGGACCAGCAGCTTTTGCCCAAGCAGCCTAACAAGCAGTGTAAACACTGTCTCACTTGTAAGGCAGGTGCTTGGGAAAGACGGAGTCATATTTTTCATACAGACAAACTGAAAACAGCAGAGTCAAGCGGCCTAAGGCCGGCTGCCTTCAGAAAATGCTGGAGCTGCTGTCTACTGAGCATTACCTCGCCCTTTCCACTACGGCGGAGGCTGCAGGTCACTATTTGCCAAGTTCTGGCTGTTTCATGTACAGAAAATTTATTTCAGCTTCACCTTTGCTGTAAGCAACTTTACCAAAACCAGGAGTAGTCACACCTTGTCTGCTCAGGTGGTGTTGACTCTCCAGACGGGGGGATGGTTGAAGGGAAGAGAGGCAGAAGGAAGTAAATTCTCACACACTGGCATAAGGGACAGGACTACCAGCCCTGTCAGGACACATTCATCATGGTCGCTTAAACCTTCATTAACTGTAGAATCCAGTGCTTACGCCAAAATCTCTAACGGCCACCTGCAAAATGCCAACGCAGGCACATGCTCTAGCCAGCTTACCTTTCCAGGGCTTTCTTTTACGAGGTCTTAAGCTAAGCTACACCCTGGCCAACTGGGTATCTTATTTCTGGGGCACAGTTCATACTCGTCCTGCTGAGGCCTTGCCCTGAGTTGCTCTCTCCACTTGCGTGAAATCTCAGATCTCCAGGCCCATCAGAGCACCGCGCCTAGATTTCCTCCTGAACAGTAACTCACTCTTTTACATCATTTTTTTTTTTAAAGATTTTATTTATTTATTTGTCAGAAACAGAGGGAGAGAGAACGAGTGAGCACAGGCAGACAGAGAGGCAGGCAGAGGGAGAAGCAGGCTCCCTGCCGAGCAAGGATCCCGATGCGGGACTCGATCCCAGGACCCTGGGATCATGACCTGAGCCGAAGGCAGCTGCTTAACCAACTGAGCCACCCAGGCGCCCCTCTTTTACATCATTTTGACACCACTGCTGGAAACGCTCTTGGCACAGTATCCTAATACTCTGTAGCCCTCCAGTCCCTCCCCACACGCAGCACGCCAGCTGGTCGGCAACTTACAGGGGCGACAACAAGCCACGTCTTGTAGAGGAGAGGCTCAGGGGAGTCGTACTACCATTTGCTGGCTGTGACTTTGTTGGCTGTGTGCACTCTCTTGCACGGTCCTTAGGATTCTTGTGATTCTAGTGAAGCCCCTTCTCCAGTCCCCAGGCTGTCCTGTCCATTACAGGGTATGCAAGGGGCACTTCCTCAAACTGCTGATGGGGAAGAGTTGCTTTTTCCTCTGATGACAATATGGATTACAAGATGTCCTCACAGTAGCTCATGGGAGGCAATGGCTGAGGCACGGTGAGGACTGGATACACAGGGCATCATGGGCTGCGGATACACATCACTGCTCTGCTCAAAGCAAGGGAAGACAAGGTCTGTCTACTGCGAAGACCCAAGTTCTGGCCTGTTCACTATCATACAAGAAGGTAAGAAGTGCATACGTGGAAGCACACTTAACTGGGAAAAGCACCCAAGATGGTGACTTTGAATAGAAATCAAGGATCTTCTCCTGCTATGATAGTATTTCCTGTCAGTTAGTTTAGAAAGCCTCTTAATTCAAGCTCTACACAAACAACTGACACTTGCTTTGACTTCAGAACAGATGGTCCACCCAGGCCCGGGTTTCCTGTGATTTGGCAACAGCATGAAAAACAAGCAAACACTGAAAGGAACCAAAGTCAGAGAACAGTCAGATACGAAGCAACACACACCGACCCATAGCCAATCGACAGTATTAACTTTTAAAGAAAGCAGCATAAAACTGTGTATCCAATGTTACCATTTACTTTGAAAGATTGTACAGATTGTGATGTTTATCGATAAACACAGGGCAAAAGTGCTCTCAGGGAGACTCACTTTTCACTCTAAAATCTATTCAAAGACTGTGTATTTTTAAAGAAACAAGCTCCAGAATAGACCTAACTTCCAACGATTAAAGGCCTCATGGTCCACCAGCGTGTTTAAGCTCAATATTTTCTGAAAGGCTTCCCTCAAGGAATATTAAGAATGCAGGAAAAGAGCTCATGAATGTCCTTTATTGTAGGCAATTATAACCACATTAAGTCTAACAACATCAAGGGGGTAAAACTGGCCTTTTCAAAGCAAAGGTATCAGATTTCTGGTTTTCATCAGCTCCGGTGCTCAGAGGGAAGGAAGATCTTTGACTTCCTAATACTGTTCCCTTATAAAACAGGTAAAACCTAAAGGTGCGCTTCTCGAATAGGGGGTTGTGTATGAAACAGAAGGACAAGGACCTGCTGCTAGCTTTAAACTACCCATTCCTAACTTAGTTTTGCATGTGCTATGTACACATAAATAGTTTAAGCTTCCAAAATGTCTGGATTAAAGCAGTTATTTTGCAAATCTTCAATCAGGCAGACAGTTGGTGACTAAAAGAGAAATAAGATAAAAACAACAGCAGTGAAGCCAAAAAAAAAAAGTGCCTAAGGGATTGAGAATGTTCACAAGCTATTTAGCAACATGAATTCAGGGTAGGGCATTCTAGTGTTAACAATTAAAGACCTCCTCGGTGCCAGTAAGTCCTGGTCTCACTGACGGAACTGAAAACCATGGGGAGGGGGTGGGAGAGGAGAAAGGAGAGATGAGAACCAGCTGAAATTAACATCTTATTAGTACAGATTCCTGGCATTCTGTACTTTGTTTTTAGACCGCAAACTTTCAAACAGACTCTTACATATTTAGAGTACAATTTTCGTTTCTAACTAAATTAAAAAATCCACACTACTTGTGGACGAATTAGAATCCTACCAGAATCCCAATTTGCCGGCACACACAAGCACCCCGGCGGCAGGACGCCTGGCTCGCAGCCATGAGGGCACGCGGTGATGAGGTAAGACTGTCTGGAGGGAGCCGAGTCTTTTCGATCATCTCTACTCGTTTTCTACTTCATGACCCGTGTTCTCACTGAGCTTGAACACGGGAATCTGCTGCCCATCCTGAAGCTTTAAGAAGACCTCCTGAAGGCGCCACCTGAGAAAAACCAAAAGAAAAGTCTCTACTCACGCACACCAAGGCAAAACACCTGGCCAGGAAAGGAAAAAAAAGTTTTTTGAATAATATCTTAAAAGTTTTAAACATTATTGTATACTGCAGCTACGTTACCATAACGCTTGAACATTGTCTAATGGACTCTGATTGTTTAACCAGCATTGCTGTTAAGGAAGTTCAGCAAAGAATGAATGACGGGTGAATGGAAGGGGCACGCACCGGGGAAGAGATGGGGAGGCTTATTCCCCGTTTCCTAGTTCACATCCACCTTCAATGCTGCGCTGGAGCTCTGCCAGCTCCTTCATTAATCCCAGGCTCAGGGGTCCATGAGCCCAGGGGGCACCAGGTGGGGGCTGCCCGAGGGCTGCATGCTCTCTTGTCCTCGGGAATTCAAACCCATCTTGGCTCAACGGAAAGCTTCATGGAGGGAAGCTTCCCGAGGGGGAAATGAGCAAACGTAGCTACGGCAACCAGACAAGAAAAGCCAATTAATGGGGTGGAGATTTAATATAAGGGATGGGATGAATAGTTCTGGAACAGGAACCCATGACTTTATTCATCTGCAGTGACCAAGGCCGGCGTGTGAGAAGCTATTGCACAGCAGCAATTACCAGAGATCTAGACACTGTAACTGTGAAGTTCTTCAAGGAGAGGCTCTTCGGAAGATTGTACTGGATAAAATGTCTGGACTCAGCTAAGAGCCAGCACCCTGGCTTGGGGTCTAGGCTGTCAAACTTTCCAAGCTTTGAAAAACAAACTCTTATTATGGCAATCACTTTGCTACAAATGAAAATAGGAATCAGGATTGTTTCCGTCAGAAAGTTCTCCTGCTCCCCCATTCCCACCCACCTTCCCACACACCTCTGAAAGGGGCCGTCTCGGGATGAGTGGACGTGGAGAAGACCCTGGGACTTAGAGCCAGAGACCGGAATCTTCAGCTGGGGGTGAAAAATGTGAGATACAATTGGATTGTTGTCCTCTAAGGAAGTGAAAAAATGTTTTTAGAGTGAACCCTAAGAAGTCCAATGATCGTTCACAGAATCAGCTGTTTTCTAGCTGAGCCTAGCTGCAGAATTTCCCCTGATTTTTCATCTGGCTCCATCCAAACATCCTACCCCTCTCCGGACAGTTTGGTGAGGTCAGTGGCAGGCCTCTCACTGGCAAACCCAAGGCTCTGGGCACTTCCAGTGATACTCGGAAAGCCACTGCTACAAGAGAACAAACCGCAGCTCCATGCAACAACACGGATGCCAAAGGCCCGGAAGTACGGAATGCACGATTTCTGGTTCTGGAACAGGCTAAACTATGTTGGAAAAACTATCGGAAAAGTGACTGTCACTAGCGGGGCTGAGGGATGTGAGAGGACCTGCTGGGAAGAGCATGCGCACGCTGAAGCGAAGGGAACAGGCTACAACTAGGTGGGGGCCTGAGCTGCACAGGTGTATGCACTTATTAAAATTCATCAAATAAGACAGATTTATATCCTTCCCTGAAGGTAAATTTTCCCTCAGGAAAAAAAAAAAAAAACCCCTCTGCTTAATGATATGTTGCTTATGAGTTTAGATGAAGCGTATGGATGTCTGAAAATAACGTGTTCGTGGACAGATATCGGACTAGATGAACAGCTATGGGATAAAGCAAATCAAGTAAAATATTAACAGTTGACCCTTGAAGAAGATTTCAAAATCTGCATCTAACTTCTGACTTCCCCAAAACTTAACGACTCATAGCCTACTGTTGCCTAGAAGCCTTACTGAGAACACGACAGTCGATTAACACATACTTGTGTGTTACATGTATTCTATACTCTAGTCTTACAATACAGTAAGAGGGAAAAAAAGCCGAGAAAAGCATACGGAAGAGCAAATGCATCTGCGGTGCTGCACTGAAACGCGGTGTTAAGTGGCGGGTGCTGGACAGTGTCAGGCAAGGATCAGCTCACGTGTGGAATCCAGATAGCAGTTACCTGGGTGCCACGGTGTACATTCTTTTATCTTTTCTGTATGTTTGAAACTTTTCATAATAAAAGAAAAAAAAAATCCCTGGTTTAAAAGGAAGAGCTATTACCAGCAAACCTTCTGGTTCACACTCTGACCTCTTAGGAGCTAAGCGATGGCACATCTCACCCGCTCCAAACTGCCACCAAGAAAGAACTGCGTGCTGGGCCCTGGCCCAGCAGCCGCTCCTCTGCGCGCAGCCCCCAGCCCACCAGCTGCTCCCTCCCGCGCCGTCCGCCTGAGCTTCCCCATCTTCCTGGGAAGTTTTACACTGTGGACCTTGAGCGCCTTCGTCTCTGCATTCCGCACGCAGTTAGAGTCGGTCCTTCACTCACCGTGGACTCTAACGCGTTTGTTGGACAGACAGACAAGCGCACTTTGCACTCAGGTGGGTTTATCAGGGGAACCAGAAAGGACGAGCCATGAAGAAAGCAGCCGGCATTCCACGGAGGCATCGTGAGGAAGGGAGAAAACTACCGGTTAAGGAGCCGCTCGGGCTCGCAGGAGCACCCACTGGCTGCGGACGCACTTCGCGACCTCAGCTGAAGCCGTGGTCCGCCACCACGGTCCCTTCCCGACAACGCTCAGTCCAAGGTGGCGACCCGAACCAGAACGCCCTCCCCGCCCCCCTGGTCCCTCAGAAAGGAAGCTGGACATAGGACGATGAATAGATCCGTATCGCTCTTACAGAAGGTTCTCCACAATGCCCAGTCATGGCTTGATTTAGTGATTTTCTCAGCCCGATCCCTTACTTCAGTCTCCTCCAAGACGCCCCACCCGCCCCCTCCCGCCGGCAGTGGCCTCTCCTGGCCTCCCAGGCCGCAGCCCGCGGGGGAAGCCGTTACCCGGGCGCTGGCGATGTCCACGAAGTTGTCCCTGTCAGTGAGGTGGAGGTGGTGCACGCTGAGAGGAGCGCCCAGGGCTTCCAGGGCCTCAGGGCGGCTGTGCAGCTGCTCCAGGGCCAGCTGGTAATAGGAAGCCTTGGAGAAGGCCTCTAGAGGGGAAAGACAGTTGTCACATTTACTTTTCTTTTTGAGATTTGGTCACATAGACTCTCTATAGAAAGTTGGAGGATACAATTCACGTACAGCACAGAAACAGAACAAATGTGAAATTTCTGGATGGAAAAATAGTGAGGGACCACTGACTCCAAGCAGTCCATTTCAGAGAAGGCACCTGGGGGAACAGGCAGATGAACTTGGGCGAGGCACTGGATCCTTCCGTTTCTCCATTTCTCATTTCCTGCCTCATGCATCGCCTCGTTTCCTCATCTACAGGGTTGGCTCAGATCCTCTCTAGCTTCCCTCTCGGTTCTAAAGTCCTACAACTCCATGACCTGCTCCAAGTGACACGGCTAGTCTGCGGCGGAGCTGGGGCTCAGATCTGTGACTCGGGACTCCTACACGCTGTCCCTTCCACTGAGATGAAGGTTCTGATCAACCAAAAAACAAGACCACAACTTCAACAGCAAAACCCTTAGGCCAAGAAACAGACACTGAAAGTGTTCATTTGTCAAAGTCTATAGGTTTAAGGCAACAGTTCCCACAGGTAAAGCTTTTTAAACTTCTTTCAGTGTCAGGTGCATTCCTGGCCCAAAGGCTGCTGGTAACTCCAGGAAGCGTCGCCCTGGCGGTGCCAGGGAGACAAGCTGCCCTTGGGAAGGGGTAAAGGTCGGCCTCCCAAGCACTCCTTCAGTCTGGCACTGAGAAAGAGCTTTGTTCCTGTAGGCCCGATCCCGGTAACGGACGGGAAAGTGAGCCTGAGCTGGGAGAAGTCAGGGACAGTGCTCCTCCTGGGCCGCTTCCCAGGACCGGGCCTGCCGGGGGCTGAGAGCAGAACAGGTGCCAGCCAAGGCAGGAAAAGGGGGAGCAGAAGCTGGCTCCGATTTCCATGGTCAGACACTGTCCTCAATATTTCAGAAAGCTTCCAATCCTCGGTATCTCAGAGGCTGTGAAATTTCTTGTACAATGACCTCAGGCACCGGCACTGCTATCATCCCTCATCACACAGCTAACTGTGGGGAGAGACCCCCGCCCCCTCGAGGCCACACAGCCAGTGCAGAGTCTCAGCTGTCTCTACTGGCAGACCCTGGCCTGCGAAAGGGGAAAGGCCAGCAGGCTCCCGGCCCATAAAACGCATCTATTCCTGTTGCGTCCTGGCCCCATCCCTTAGGCAGGGGCAGTGGAGACTGAGGAATTCCCGTCCGACTTCTCTACCCCAGGCGGTGCTCCTCTCAGGCCACCTTGAGACTCAGAGGCCTGAGGGCCAGCTCTGAAGGGAGGCGGGGCAGAGTGGACATGGAGGACACTGAGCTCCCTGTGCCGTCTGCTGGTGACACTCACGTCCCGGCAGGAAGCGAAAATGGCACAGAGTCAGGGTGAGAAGCCAAGCTGGGCGGGCATAAAGGGTCTTCAAAGAAAGTCAGTCTAGAGAAAAACCGCGGCTGCTTTGCAACTGCCTTGGCCGCCAGAATCACCACAGCCTGTCTTTACAAATTCAAATTTGGGGGCAGCGGGGGCCGGAAGCGGCTTCTGTCCGGATTTTGCATCCTGGACTCTGCTTTTATTTTCTGCTCTCCCCAGAGCCCCTGCTCGAGTCCCCTCCTCCACTAAGTCAGCAGCAGAGAGGCCGACGGCACTTGAGAAACAGCTGGTTTCCCCACCTGTGAACCATCTGGTATTCCCTCTCCCTCCCTCCCCTCTTTACAGAGTCTCGGGAATCCGCAGGGCTCTCTGGCGCGCGTACTGGCGAGCCAACGGGCTGGCTTTCTGCACGGCCTCCACCGCCCACGGAGCTGGGTCTTGATCTGCACTTGCAGGTCCAGGGAAACCGATCACGGGATGAGCTGGAAGCTACAGCCCATGGGAACGGCGGCCTGGCTTCTAAAAATAGCTCCCTCCCCCTCTCTCTGACCTGCCGGAAGCTCTGAAGCTTTTCCCTCGGGCGGGAGAGGGGCAGGGAGCGGGCGGAGGCCTGGCCATACTCACTCTGCGTCAGGTAATAGATGAGCGCGCAGGTGCCAGCGGCCAGCGCGCCGGAGGACAGGACCATTCGGCCGAACGCCCACGGCATGCTGCTTCCTGGAGACGCAAAAACAAGAGACACGGGTTTATTGTTACATTCAGGTTCATGCCAAGGCCTTCACCTGGGTGGGGGCCCGTGGAGAAAGGAAAGCTGAAAAGGAAGCGAGGCCGCGAGGCCACCGTGCCCGCCTGCGTCCTCTCAGAAAGCTGGGCCGTCCCGGGAGCAAAGCAGGGGCACCCTCCCGAGAGTGGCCCGCATCCAGGCCCCAGGCCACGGGGGCACCGCGGAGCACAGAGCAAGCATTCAGCGCCACCGGCTCTCCGGACAGGGCCCCGCCTGCCTGCCAAGCCTGCGCGGCCCGGGAAGCACAGCCGCTTTGTCCCCGGCCGGCTGGTAAACAGGAAGCGGGTCCTTTTGTCCCGAGAGCCGGTCTGATGAGCCTGCGAACGGGCTGGCGTGGTCACCGGCTGCTTTCTTTTATATTTTGAAAAATGTCCCACTGCCTGGATGATGCTTGAGCAGATGGAGAGGGGCCTGCTCGGCCACTTCGGCGCGCACCCCCACCCTGGCCCTAGCTCCGGCTCCCGAAGCCCGGGCGGGACCTGCTAGCGCTGCTGGCCTGCGTCCCCACAGCATTTAACCACTGCCCACACCTGGCCTGGGCCTTTCTGCGAGGCTGCGAGATACCCGGCTGTAAAACAGAGGAGGCCACTGGCTTCGATCTGGGCCACCACTCAAATGCCCACAGGACCACACAAGTCACACAAACGAGGGCAGACACTGACAAGTGAGGCGGGCGCAGCCAAGGGACACCTTCCCCCTGGCTCCAGCCAACAAGACCCCTGTGAGTCAGATTCTCTGTGCCGGCTTCCGGTAGGCTGCGACCACGTGCGCTGCAGGGGCCACATCCTCACCCTCTGTGAGATTTAGGTAAATTCCTCTATCTTGATATTTCTCCAAAAAGAAATGAGATTTTTGGACAGAGATGGAAATCCCAGTGTATATAAAGGGAAAGAGGAAAAGTGTTTATGTCCCCATTTGAAGATTTAACCTTAGAATTTACGCACTGCTTTGGGACAAAGCCATTGATGTGACATAAAGGGGTCCAAGGCATTATTGTGCAAGAGAACTGACCAGAATGCCAGTTCCTCCGCCGGCTGGACCTGTGCGTCAGGGTATCTATATCCTCACCACCCCTCCTTGACCTTCTAGAATACAGAGCATGGTAACAACAGTCTGCTTATCATTTCTGAAACCTGCAGGTACATGAATCCACGAAAAGGCCTGTTGGAGAAAGTTCCCCATGTGGATATTCTTTTTGGGAACCGAGAACTAAACACACCCCCAGGTAGGGCTAAAGTTGACCAGTTCAACACTAAAATAACATTAAATTGAGGTTTATATACGGAAAGGATTTTCATCAACATATCAAATTAGGGAGGATGAAGCTGTAGATCATCATTGTATTCATTTACTTACATGCAGTTTTATTCAACTAAGAGAAAGCCACTAAAACCCCGGGCACACGTAGCAGGATTGCTGTGCCAGTACTGGCTGGTGTTGGGTAGCCTGTAAGAACATTCCCCAGAGCTGAGTGTAGGTCAGTTACAGCGATGCAATCTGGGAAAAGCCATTTAATCTCATAATGCAAATGGTCAGAGCATCTCCGAAAAATGCATGAATCAGATCTTGCCTAATGCCAAGGGCAGTCAGGAGGGTGGGGCAGTGAGTATGAATCCCAGGGAACTCCCCACAAGGCTGTAGTTTCTAAAGCTGGCAGGAGGCCCGCGGTGGAAACTGTCCTGAAACAATGCAGAGAAGAGCCACCCATCTCTCACGGGAAGGTACAGTCCCAAGTGGACACTAGAGACCAGGAAAAACCCGCAACTGTTACGGGAGTAATTTACACATACTGTCTAACTTGACAGTACTCCACAGTTCTGATGGGGAACGCGGCCCCAGAGCGTTCATTACCTTCGCCAGTTCACAGCACAGCTTTCTTGAAGATCATCAAAGGAAAGGTGCGCTGCAATTAGATAAAGATTTTACATTAAAATCACTTTTCAAACCCAATTCTGATTTCCAGTTTTAGACAGCCAAAATTTATTATTAGTCCAAGCCTTGCAACATGAATAAGAAGTTAGGTTTAAATTTCAAAACAAGCCTGGTCTATAAAGGGCCCCAGATCCCCCCTTTCTCTTCTGCCCTACTAAGGAGAGACAACAGAGCCTGCTGGCTTCCTGTGCGTGGGCTCGGTATCTCTCGCCGTGATCGCCGTGATCAGAAAACCGGCGTGGGGGGGCAGGACCCGCAGCAGGTGTCTGACCACAGTTTGAGTAAGCCCGGGGCCAGGCAGCCGCCCATCAAAATGAGATGCTAGCAATGGAAGCTGTACACCGTAACTAAAGACAGTTTCTCAGGGTTAAAAAGAAACAACAGTGTAGTAAGTGTATGCATAGGCATTAATATAATAAGTAACACATATCTCTCACTGTTAGGTGCTTGGCACCTATATTCTGAGCACTGAACACAGAATAATGCATTTAACTCTCCCAATCACCCCATGAAGCAGAAACTACTGTTATCATCCCCATTTTACAGACCAGTAACTGAGGCACAGAGAGGTGAAGCAGAGTGCCCAAAGTCACAGACATGCGTCCATGTGGTAGCACTGGGATTCAGACCCCGGCAGGCCCAGGATCTGTGCTCTTAACCACCCTGACACGCTGACAGTAAGATACCTGCTGATTTCAGAAATACTGAAACAGGGGCGCCTGGGTGGCTCGGTGGGTTAAGCCGCTGCCTTCGGCTCAGGTCATGATCTCGGGGTCCTGGGATCGAGTCCCACATCGGGCTCTCTGCTCAGCAGGGAGCCTGCTTCCCTCTCTCTCTCTGCCTGCCTGTCTACTTGTGATATCTCTCTCTGTGTCAAATAAATAAATAAATAAAATCTTTAAAAAAAAAAAAAGAAATACTGAAACATTAAAAAAAATATATATGTCTGAATATAGCCATAATAATGTTCAGTGCAAGAAGGTCTTATCATATATGCCTTTCCTGCTATCTTTCGTGGTAAGAAAGTGGCAGGTACTGGGACTTCCACTCTTCTGTTTGGCGAACGGTTGCTGAGGGCCTGTTCCGGTCGGACAAGCAGCGCTGCGGATCCACAAAAGGGCCATCAAGTAAACTGGGCAGTTCGGCACCGCACGATCCTCACAGGTTACACGCCCCAGACTCCTGTTCATTAAGACAGTTTTCCAATAGTTGGAAGTGCTAGAAAGTGACGGAGGAAAGGGTGGGTGCCTTTTCCTAATTTCCACAAAGGCACCTACATGCCAGCCGCAGCCTGGTGAGTCAACCAGACGTGTGCACCAGGAGAGGAAGTGACACCCAGGAGCCGCGGACTCTGCCTGGAGGGCGTCAGCAGAGGTTTCACAGAGGAAATGGACTCAGCAGAGAAAGCAGCGAGACAGGCTTCCATCAGTGGAAACGGGGAGCAAAGGCCTAGCAGCAACCTCCACCCACCACCCCCAGCTACAGAAGTGCAGGGGAGTGGGTGGATCTAGGGCCACAGGACAGTGGTAGGGAAACTGAGGCAGTTCCTGCTAAGGGAGGCCATCCACCCTGAGCTGCTGGGCTCTACTCCACAGATGAGGGGCTGCAGACAGGGGGCGGGGGTGGGTAGCCATGCAGCAGGACCAGTCAGATGACCTATGACAGAGAGTGAGACCAAGAGCTAACACCGAGGTAGGAAGAGTATATCAAAAAGGCAGTTTCTTAAAATATTTATTTACTAATTGGTACAAGAGCTTATTCTCAAAAGGATGACAGGGCTAACAAGGCTGCGTATTTTAGAAGAAAAGAAACAAACTGAAAGAGGACATGAAGCCAAACAGAAAATAATTTTAAGAAAAGAAACAGAGCTGAGTTTGTAAAGTCAGTGCACGAAAGTACATGCTCTCGTGCACTAGATATTTCTCTAAGGAAGCCAAAAGATCTGACACCGGGTTTCCCATCTGCTCGGCAGAAAGGAAAGTCTGGGCAGTTGCAAGCGCCAGAGTGTCCGCGGACCAGCAGCGGGGGAGGAACACACATCCCAACACACAAAGCCCGAGAAAGCTCTCCCATACGTGCCCAGCACTGCAGTCTCTGCAGTGGCCAGCCCTGCAAACGACATCCCCAGAATTCCTTCCTAGAAGTTTACAGCTTCCGGGCGCCTGGGTGGCTCAGTTGGCTAAGCCACTGCCTTTGGCTCAGGTCATGATCGTGGAGTCCCGGGATCGAGTCCCACGTCGGGCTCCCAGCTCCATGGGGAGTCTGCTTCTCCCTCTGACCTCCTCCCCTCTCACGCTCTCTCTCACTCCCTCTCTCACTCTCAAATAAATAAATACAATCTTTTTTTAAAATTTCACAACTTCCAAAGAACTACTTTTTTTTTTTTTTTTTGGCAATATCCCATAATAAAAGCCACAATCACAGTCCACGGAAAAGCATAACCAAGTGGCCAAACAGTGAGGCCTGAGCGGGAAGCTCCGATGGGCCACCCTGACTCAAAAGAGACATGAGGCGGTCATGACCCTCCTGCTCCCTGTGCGTGAAAGTGAGGGGAGGGTCTGGGAGCGGGGTTAGGGGCAGAGAACAGGGACTCAGTCCCTGCTCCTTTTCAGTCCACTTCGGTTCACCTGCCTCATCAGCTGTTTTTTTTTTTTTTTTTTTTTTTAAGATTTTATTTATTTGACAGAGAGAAATCACAAGTAGACAGAGAGGCAGGCAGAGAGAGAGAGAGGGAAGCAGGCTCCCTGCTGAGCAGAGAGCCCGATGCGGGACTTGATCCCAGGACCCTGAGATCATGACCCGAGCCGAAGGCAGCGGCTTAACCCACTGAGCCACCCAGGCGCCCCCTCATCAGCTGTTTTGAAGAAAGAACTCAGCAACCCCCAACCTCACACACAGAAAATAGAAAAAGCCTTGGTAGAGAACTAGAGATAGATGTTAGGCTAATCCCAGGATTGTTCATTTTAGAACTAAGCTTTTGAGAACTGAAATTTTTAAAATTTGATGTGAAAGTCTGCAAGAAACTCAAATTCTGTTACTAATGCACAGTTAAGGGAAGACTTTTCACTTTACAGCTAAGTAAGAGGCAAGGCTTCTGGCACATTTTGAAAATTAAGTTGGTTAGCCACAAGGTAGAACAAAGTACAGGCAAGCTCTCTTCAGAAAGCAGTCCTAATAGCTCTGCTCTGACACACAAAGGGTGACTTGAGTCCCTGAAGGTCAACAGCTTGCAAACTTTCTAGAAGCAAATGGCAATCTGTGAAACAGATGCCAGCAGAGCTGCTCAAGCCAGCACAGGGCTGGAGGGCCCTCTGATCTGCCTCCCCCTAACCCCCAGCCAGATGAAGGTCTGCAGGAAGTACCATTAGGTGGGTAAACAGAAGCAGCCAGAGGGTTCAAGCCACAGGCAGGATCTGACCAGGGAAGCAGGAAAGCAGTCTGCTGGTACAACCTCAACCTGAGCTGCACATCAGAATCATCTGAAAAGCTTCCCCCAAATCCCCCAAAATAAAAAACAGATGCCCAGGCCACCTCCCAGATCAATTAAAACAGAATCCATGGGAAAGGGTTCTAGGCACAGGCATTTTTTACCTCCTCAGGGGATGCTAATATGCAGCCACGCTTAGGAACCAGGGGTCTGCAGGACCAAAGCACAGAAAGTCAGCAATGGCCTGAAGTTCAACGGCTGGTCATGTGCTCCTGGGAAGTTAGAGACTGGAAACAGCTCTTCTCTCCAGGCCACAAACCCCGCCTACCCCCGTCACATCTTGAGAGACTTAGAGCCTACAGCAGTAAATGGAATGGACTCCTCTTGCCAAACATTCTGGCAAGACCGGACAAGAGGCAAACTAAGCTAGGGGGCCAGGTCAGATGGTGAGAACCTCAAGCAGAGATTTGCCAGTCCATGAGATAAAATCCCAAGCTTAATAAAAGTTGAGCTCAGGAGGCCCTCACATTGAGACAATCATCCCAAAACCCAGCTGAGGAAGACGGACCAATCTACAGATAAAAATCCTTGATTTTTAACAGGCATTTTTCTCACACTGTATATTTCTGAAAGTCCGGTTATGTCTTACCAACTGAATCTCCGTAGTAAAGTGATTCTTTCCTCTATACCACCATCCCCAAATAGTTAAAACCACGACTACCTTAATCTGTGGGCATAACATAAGGCAGCGGAAGTGGAGAAAGGCCAGAAGCCGACCCATGAACCCAGAGTCATGTGACTTTCCCAGCAAGACTATTCATGTTCCATGGTTCTAACTCCGGGCTTTGCTAGGGGAGCCCCACTTCAGGAATCATCTGCCTGCTCACTTACTTTCCTCCAGATCACATACGGCCAGCCTGGCTTGTCCCACATCTAGTGACAACTATGGGCCAGGCACAATGAACATTTTATACGCGCTACTAATATAATATCTGTGAAGGACAGATATTTTTGCCTTTTTGGAGCTAGATAAAAAGGCTCAGGAAAGGTTCTGAAACAGCTCATCTGTTCCACAGCAGAGCTATTACAGGCCTCTGTCTGATCCCAGAGGCCACGGTTTTTTTTCCACTAAGTAACAAAACCCGTGTTACAGACCAGAGGTTTCAGAACAGTCAGCTTCCCATGTGGGTGATACATGCTGTCCAAAAGGCACTCCACAAGTTCCCAGGTGATCCCTGCAGGAAGCAAGCAAATCACCCCTGTCCTGGGAAAGAGTTTAATCAATATATCCCCAAGTGATCATTTTAGGACTCAAGACAAAACAAAGACGTAAAAAATCTATTTAGAGACAAGAGGCGGTGGAGGAGAGAGAGATCTTCCCCGTTTGTTGAATGACACTGTCCACTGCTACTACCCCCTGAGGATTACATATCCCTCCAGCCTTTATAAAATCAAAACCGTGAGGCATATGGGAATCAATGCCTAAGAAACGAGAGATGAAAAAAACTAAGTCAATAGGAACTTAAATTAGAATGAAAGGACAACAAACAAAAAGACAAAAATACAGAAAAAAAAAGATTTTAAGAAAAAAGTATGAATAGCAAAATCAAGAAATAAAAGAAGGTAAACTTTTAAAAAACAAACGTATTATATTTGAGATAAAGGAGACAAAAAAATGGCTAATACCAAAGAACAAAAAGACAAAAGCACGGGAGTAAATACATAAGATTAAGAAAAAATGAACTTAAATGTTCTCACACACACACAAAAAAAGTGAGGTGATACATTTATTAATTAACTTGATGGAGGAATCCTTTCACAGTATATATGCATATAAAATCATAATGTACCCTGTATCTTGTAATTTTGTCAATCATACCTCAACAAAAAGAGGTCATGATGTTGACATGTGGCCGTTAGTGTAGAACACCCAATGCCCATTCCACCACGTGTCCTCCTTAAAGTCCATCACCCAGTTATCCCCTCCCCCACCCACCTCCCCTCCAGCAACCCTGTTTGTTTCCCAGAGTTAACAGTCTCTCATGGTTTGCCTCCCTCTCTGATTTCTTCCCATTCAGTCATCCCTCCCTTCCCCTATGGTCCTCTGTGCTGTTTCTTATATTCTACCTTGAGTGAAACCATATAATAATTGTCTTTCTCTGACTGACTTATTTCACTCAGCTCCAGTTCCATCCGTGTCGATATAAATGGTAAGATTTCATCATTTCTGATGGCTGAGTAATATTCCACTGTGTATATATGAACCACATCTTCTTTATCCATTCCTCTGTCAATGGATATCTGGGCTCTTTCCAGTTTGGCTATTGTGGACATGCTGCTATAAACAATGGGGTGCACGTGCTCCTTCAAATCACTAACTTTTTATCTTTGGGGTAAATACCTACTAATGCAATTGCTGGATCATAGGGTAGCTCTATTTTTATACTTCTTGAGAAACCCCCATACTGTTCCCATAACCTCTTATTTGTAATAGGCTGATCAACAGGCAAGGACCCTGGCATGAGTGACTCCCCCGCCCCTTCTTAACCTGAGTTAAGCAAGTTAATAAGAGGCTGTCCATATTCTTTCTATCATAAGTATCTGTTAGTGATCAGAGGGAGACCATGATTACCTGGAGAGAGGGCCCAGTACCAATAAAAATAATTAACATTTGAAAAATATTAGTAAAATGTAAGATAAAAAAGACAACAACTAGTTTAAGAGAGTACCAGGCTACCACTTCCTGACCTGAATTTACAAATCCCATTTCAAACATCTGTAAAGGGGCACTTGGGTGGCTCAGTCACTAAACGTCTAACTTCAGCTCAGATCCCAGGGTCCTGGGATCGAGTCCCTCAATGAGCTCCCTGCTCAGCGGGAAGCCTGCTTCTCCCTCTCCCACTACCCCTGCTTGTGTTCCCTCTCCCCCTGTGTGTGTGTGTGTGTGTGTGCGTGTGTGTGAAATAAATAAATAAATAAATGAAAGAATAAAGAACTTTACAAGAGATACTATTATAAAAAAATAAAAATAAAAAGCCAAAACATCTGTAAAGAAATACAAAGGAAATGACAGAAGGAAGAGCCTGCTTTGAGCATTAACAATTTGCTAAGTCTGGGAGAAATTTCTAATAAGCACAATGTAAATGCAGACAGAGAAACACACCCATGGCCTCTGAAGGGGAAGAACCAGGAAATACTTGGGAAGAGGTTTCAGCTCCTCACCTCTCTCCACCACTCCAGAGCTGCTAGGTTGGCAGCAATCAGTAAATAGGCCTGCCCGTCCCACGCTAGATAAGTCCTAAACAGCCACTCTCCTTTCCCCATCCAGAAGCTCTTTTTCTGCATCCATTTGGAGACTCCTATCCTAGTAAGTACCACCCTGCAATAATTAGACGCAAGACTGGCAGCGGCAACAAGTGACTCCAAGAAGTAAAATAACGTGGAGAAAAATGATTTGGACAATTTCAGTTTACAGGAGTAACTTACTACCTCTGAAAACCAAGAGCAACGGGAATAAGGAGACATTGTTCTGAAAAAGAAATGGAAGAAATTTAGATAAGGAGAGATTGCAAGAAAACCTGAAAATGCAATAGCAGAAGTGACATGTAGCCCAGGAGAAAAAGAGCAGAATTTACACGGTGGAAAAGCTGAATTCATAATGAGGAAGTTACAGTCAAGACTTGACAAGAGTGGGACAGACCAAAATGCAGGTCATGCTCCAGTTCCATTCACCAGACTTACTGGCAAAAATTTTATATTACAAGAAAGAAAAGCAAATAGAAATCAGTTCCCCAAAATTATACCTATAAAGAACAATGAATTCCCAAGGACAATGGAACAGCAACAATGACTTCCTGAGAAACAAAGACTGTGCTTCAAGAAATCCATGAACAGCCAAACAGTGTAAACGCAGGAGGAGGCACTGTAAGTTTGGAGATTAAATATTATTATATTACATAACCTACACAGCATTCCTGAAACATTATTTGAAGATACATTACACCTTATCAAAAAATAAACCCAAATTCCCTAGAAATAATGGTATATTTGGACTGACAGCATACATGGAGGTCAATTAAATTAGTTACATCTAAGTAACTATTATTTATACAGTTACCGAATGAATGGAAACATCTAGTCTTTTTTTAAAAGAATATATAAGGGCGCCTGGGTGGCTCAGGGGGTTAAAGCCTCTGCCTTTGGCTCAGGTCATGATCTCAAGGTCCTGGGGTCGAGCCTCACATCGGGCTCTCTGCTCAGCAGGAGCCTGCTTCCCGCTCTCTCTCTCTATCTGCCTCTCTGCCTACTTGTGATTTCTATCAAATAAATAAATAAAATCTTAAAAATGTATATATATATAAAATATTTAAATTTATAATATTGACTAAAATTCCAGAAAATTAAACCTTAAATGTGTATAAAACCAAGCAGAGGGACTCACTCATCATAACTGAGGTAAAGATACTGTTTTTTGTCTTGATGTTGAGAGAGAAATCTGTAGAATTAAACACAGGAATCAAATTCACTAAGGAAAGTACATGCAAAGAAGCCTTTGCCAAAGGAACAACAACATATCAACTAACACAATAAATGTGAAGGGTTTAGACTCTCATTGTGGTAGGCGGGCTCCAAAGATGGCCCTCAGTAAAACACCCCTCCACATTTTCACAGACATGTCCCTTGAATCCAGGCTGGCCCTGTGACTCTCTTCAACCCGCCCAATGAGGCAGAACTCATGCGGGGGCAGTTACACGCCCCAGCTTTCAGTTTAGCACTCTTGGGAGCCCAAAGCTGCCGAATCAGAAGTATGGTTACCTGCTGGGGAGACCTCATAAAAACACCAGGTGAAGTGACCATTCGATGAAGGAGAGGTCTGAGACTAGATGGAGACAGACAGGGAGACAGACAGACATAGATGCCCCATTGTCCCGACATCCCATTTGAGCCCAGCTGTCCCTACCAACACACTAGGCAACCACAGACCTTCTCGCCTAGGCGAGCCACCAGACGGCCGCAGTACTAGCAGAACACCATGGAGCGGAGGGACCACCCCTGAATCAAGACGGACAATGAACAGTTCCAGTTTGAAGCCACTAGTTTGAGATGCTGTGTTATGCACCAACAGAAAACCAAAACATCCTTTAAAAACTTTTCTAAAAGTGTTTTTAAAACTCTGCAAAATATACCTTATTTTTAAGGACAACAATTTAAAAAGCAATAAAAGTCCTAAAAATAGAAGAATTGGCATATTCAAACAAAGACAAAGCAGAGTAGAAATATTTAAAGCATAGAATTTAAGGCAAAAAGACTTTAACTGACTCAAAGATAGACAAAAAAATATAACAGCTATGATTAGTAGTAGCAAATAACTAACACTAAAATATATAAAGCCAATAACTACTAAAAATAAAATAAAATAATTAAAAAGTACAGTATGAAACCAAAATGTCACTTTCCATCTTTAGCAAATCCAATGGGGAAAAAAAAAAGGCAATCAAGAACTGGGGCACCTGGGTGGCTCATTGGGTTAAGACACTGCCTTTGGCTCAGGTCATGATCTCAGGGTCCTGGGATCGAGCCCAACATCAGGCTCTCCCCTCAACAGGGAGCCTGCTTCCCGCTCTCTCTCTGCCTGCCTCTCTCTCTCTGTCAAATAAAATGTTGTGATCTCTCTGTCAAATAATAAAATGTTTTAAAAAAATTTTTTTAAAAGCATCAAGAACCAAGAATTTTAATAACTTCTTACCTTGCAAGGTTCAGGGTTTGTCCACACATATCTGTGAATAAATATTTGAACATACTGATATTTTTCAGTGTCTAGCAAGTGGCATGCATTTCATAAGGCTTCATGAGGCTGACATAAATGTTTTTCTGTTTCCACTGTCCAGGCCAGTGACTATCTCCTGGAGAATAAATCTGTACAACTCTTGAGAGGACAAAGCAAGTATAGATCAGCAATCGCGTATCTTAAACCAATTCATATGAACCACAGCAGAAATTCACCCTAAGCTACTGCAAGTGGCTATTATCCTTAATTTTGAAGACTGAGATGGTAAAATTTGAACTGGGTTTCAAAAAAGATGGATGAACTTAAAATTAGCTTAATGCCATTTTTAAGAAGAATAAAACTAACTGGGGGCACCTGGGTGGCTCAGTCAGTTAAGTGTCTGCCTTTGGCTCAGTTTATGATCCCACGGTCCTGGGATCAAGTGCTGCATCAGCGACCCCTGGTCGACAGGGCATCTGCTTCTCTCTTTTCCTCTGCTCTACCCCTCTGCTCCTTCTCTCTCTCTCTCTCTCAATAAATAAATAAAATCTTTTTTTTTTAAGATTTTATTTACTTATTTGACAGACAGAGATCACAAGTAGCCAGAGAGGCAGGTGGGGGCAAGGGGGGGGGCTCCCCGCTGAGCAGAGAGCCTGATGCGGGGCTCCATCCCAGAACCCTGAGATCATGACCTGAGCCGAAGGCAGAGGCTTAACCCACTGAGCCACCCAGGTGCTCCTAAAATATTTTTTTAAAAGAATAAAATAAATTTAAAATGTTAGGCTGTTGTCCAATAACTTAATCAACTGCACTCAAAATACCAGGCACCAGGCTATGCGGATACAGCAGAGAACAACATAGAAAGGTGGTTTGTGGACTTTACATTGTAGTGGGAGGAGATAAACCATAATAATAATAATAATAATATTATTATTTTAGTTAGTGGTAAATACATTGGGAAAAATAAGAGTGTCATGAGAATAGGAAGACAAGACAAGCCAAAGACTGGGAGAGAGTATTTGCAAAAAACATATTTGATAAAGGACTGCTACTCAAAATATACAAAGACCTCCTAAAAATCAACAATAGGAAAATAATCCTAATTAAAAGCTAGGAAAAAAATGTGAACAAATATCTCTCCAAAGAAGATGTACAGATAGCATATAAGCATATGCAAAGATAATGTCATCTGTCATCAGGGAACTACAAATGAGATAAAACAATGAGATATCATTATGCACCTACACTAACTACTAACTACAACTACAAAAATCCAAAACACGACCACCACCAAATGCTGGATGTGGAGCAACCACCAATGGTGAGAACGCAAAGTGGTACAAACACTTTGAAAAAAGCTTGGCAGTGGCTTGCAAAACTAACCCACCTACCCACCTAAACAAACAAACGTAGGTGACACGCGTGAAAATCAGCGAAAGCTCTTCTGTCCTATCAATCATCCTCAAATGCAAATCCAACCGGAAGTGGAGGACTTGGCAGGCGGAGACTACTTTACCACCGCAGCAGGAAGAAGGTTTCCCTCATCACACCACCACCCGTCCCCGCCCACAACAGCCCAGCCAATGAGACAATCACCACTCAGCCAATGAGGAGCTGCTGGACTTCGAGCCCCACCCACCCCCTTGCTGCGTGCACTCCTTGTTTGTAACTGCCTGCCCCAGTTCCCATCCACCGGTTCCAGCTATACAAGAGTACACCTCTCCTTTGTTCTCCCAGCTTCCCTATGGTTTCAACAGAGCTTACCCGGACGCAGATTTAAATACTTTGCTATTCCCCCGAAAAACTATCTATTGTTGGTAAAAATAACTGGCAGTTTCTTTTTAAGATGAACACATGCTATAATATAAACGAAAGAAAGAGTAATACTAGCTGTGCACTGACAGAAGGCCTCTCTGCCACGGCAACATCTGAGCTAAGACGGAAGGTGTGATGTGAACACCAGAGGAGGGGCGAGTAAAGGTAGCTAAGGCCCTGAGGCAGCCACCAATTTGGTATGTTCAAGAAGCAGAAAGCAGGCTAGTGTGTTAAATGAGGGCGGGCGGTCGGCAGGGTCTTCACCATATAGGTCTTTTTAGGGTATCATAGAGAACGGATTTTGTTCCAAGTGTAATAAGATGCTGCTAAAGACTTCAATTAGGGGATGCTATAGTCTGGCTGGCCTTTTCTTTTTAAAGATTTCTCCAAAAGGGGTAGGAACAGAAGCATGAAACCCAGTTAAAAAGCTCCTGTGGTAGTCTGTGCTGACAATGACAGCCCCTTGGACTAGCTATAGCAGTAACGATGCAAAGAAGTGAAAAGAAACGAAGTATGAAGCAGAACTAACAGGATTTGCTGATAAACTGGATATTGCAGGTCAGGGAAGGACAAGGCAAGAGTGATTTCACAGAATTTATCACTATGATCCTTAAACCTCCTTATAAATACTTTGAGCATTCAAAATTTCCATGCAGTTAGACTTTAGAAATGATAAAGAGTCGTGGTAGAAAGCTTTAAATAGTAAACCATGATTTCTAAATTTGATTACTCATGAGGTCTCATCTGTCTGAAAAAGGAAAAAAAAAAGTTTCAAAGCCATTCTCTTACAGATTTGAAAACAAAACACAAAATAGTATTTTCTGGCAATGGACTCTGATTCATAACCATTGTGCAAGTGAATATGTAAAGCAAACCCTATTAAACGTTTACTTCAGCATTTCTATCAAAAGCCTCCATGTTAGAAAAAGAAAGTATATAGAAAAATAAAACAATTTGGTACCAGTGATTAGAAATGGAATCTGGGATAGCTGTGGTTGAATGTCCTTCCCTGAAACTCTCCCATCATTTTCACAGACTCAACTCTCTACCTGTTTTCCTTTTACCTCCCTGGCCTGCCCTCTTAAGCTTTTTATTGAAATCTATACCCTCTATCTGTTCTATATTGTCTCTCAGTCTGTATTATAGGACGAATTATGTGCTCTGCCCCCTAGTCATATGTTGAAGCCCTAATGTCCAGTACCTCAGAATAGAACCATATTTGAAGGTCTTTAAAGAGGTAATTATGGGGGCGCCTGGGTCATTCAGTGGGTTAAGCCTCTGCCTTCAGCTCCGGTCATGGTCTCAGGGTCCTGGGATCAAGCCCCACATTGGGCTCTTTGCTTGGCAGGGAGTCTGTTTCCCTTCCACCCTCTGCCTGCATCTCTGCCTACTTGTGATCTCTGTCAAATAAATAAATCTTACCAAAAAATAAAGAGGTAATTATGTTACAATAAGGTCTTTATGGTAGGCTCTAATCTTACAAGGACTCCCTTGAAAGAGGAAATTTGGGCAAACAGTAAAGAAGACCATGCAAAGACAAACAGAGAAGGTGTTCCATTTACAAGCAGAGAAGAGGACTCAAAGGAAACCAAACCTGATAACACCCTGATCTTGGATATCTACCCTCCGGGATTGTGAGGGAATATATATATATATATATAGTTGTTGTTGTTGCTCAAGCCATCCAGTCTCTTGCACTTTTTTTTGGACAGTCCTAGACTATGACTAGTCCTAATGCACTCCATATACTCTCTTCTGCCCCCACTCTGATCTTCACCTAAGATCATACTCAAAGGCTTGAATTTGGATCAATCAAGATGATTCTCAAATCTCTATATGTTGGTCAGGCATCCCTTCTGTGCTTTAAACTAAATCTATATTAAATACTTTCATATGTGTCCAAGTAATCTCCTTCCCCCATCTTTCTCTGCTTTATGCCAGCTCTCCCCTTCCTGCATTCCCTACCGTGGTGGGTGGAACCAACCCAGGTGCCCAAGCAAGCTACCTGGGAATCATCTTTACAAAAACAAGAGGGAAAAAAAAAAGGCTACCATGTATTTATTAAACACGTAAGAGCTTTACATACATCTTAAAACAACTAGAACTTTTATATACTTCTAGTGGAATGTAAGTTAGTAAAAGCACCATGGACTGTTCGGCAGTCACCAGAGACCCCCAAACCCAGTGCTGCCACACACCCCTGCACTCAGCACCCCTGCACCACGAGACCCAGGTTCACAGCACACTCCAATGTGCCACCAACTGCAGGTGAAGGTCTTCCCTTCTGCAGTTAGTCCATAAAATGCGGAAGAAGTGACTGCTGCTTCAAATAGACAGCTACAGTGATCACAAAGAAACAAAGAAATTAGTTAAAAATAGGCAAAGGGCATGAACAGACATTTTTCAAAGAAAACATACAGATGTTAGCCATCATCAGGGAACTACAAGTCAAAACTACAATGAGGTATCACTTCCTACCTATCAGAATGGCTAAAACTAACAACACAGGAAACAACAGGTGTTGTTGACAGGGATGTGGAGAAAGAGGAACCCTCTTACACTGCTGGGAACGCAAACTGCTGTGGCCACTTTGGAAAACAGTATGGAGATTCCTCAAAAAGTTAAAAATAGAACTACCTATGACCCAGAAATTACACTACTAGGTATTTACCCAAAGGATATAAAAATACTCATTTTTTTGAGAGAGAGAGCAAAAGCAAGAAAATCACAAGGGGAGAAGGAGAAGCAGACTTGCAGCTGAGCAGAGAGCCCAATATGGGGCTTGATCCCATGACCTTAAGATCATGACCTGAGCTGAAGGCACTTAACAGAGCCACCCAGCTGCCCCAAGAAACAGATTCGTAACTACAGAGAACAAACTGATGGTTACCAGAGAGGAGGTGGGGAGGGGATGGTTTAAATAGCTGATGGGAATTTAGGAGTGTATTTGTTATGAACACCAGGTGTTGTATGGAAGTGTTGAATCACTAAATTAGACTAAACTAATTTAAAATTAGTTAAAATTTAATTTAAATTAAACTAAAACTAATATTACACTGTATGTTAACTCACTGGAATTTAAATTAAAACTATTAAATTTTTTTTTAAAAAAAAGGAGACATGACACCACAATTATTGAAATCACAATAAACTTCCAGTAACTGATCTCCTCAAAATGAAGATAAAGAAATTGTTTTACAAAACCTTTTTAAAAACTGTTATAGTCAGAGAGCTGAAAGGAGACACAGATAAACAGTTTAATAAAATCAGGAAAACAATACAAGAACAAAATGAGAACAGAGAGATGAAAAATATAAAAGAGAACCAAACAGAAATTTTGGAGCTTAAGAAGTGCTGAACTGACAAATTTAATACTTTCAGCAACAGACTCAGAGAGAAGAATCAGTTAACTCAATGACAAATCATTTGAAATTACTCAGAGGACTAAAAAGAAAAGGAAGTAAGAAAGAATGAAGAAAGCATGCAAAATTTATGGGACACCATTATGATAAATAAATGATGCACAAGGGGGCTCCTGGGTGGCTCAGTGTGTTAAGCACGTCCCTTTGGCTCAGGTCATGACCCCAGGGTCCCCACATCAGGCTCCCTGCTCAGCAGGGAGTCGGCTTCTCCCTCTCCCTCCCCCCAACCCCCACTCATGCTCACTTGCTGCCACTCTCAAATAAAGAAATAAATAAATGATGCATATGAAAGTCCAAAAAAGAAGAGAGGAAGAAAGGGCAGAAAGTTTTTTTAAAAGATATAATAGCTGAAAACTTTCCAAAATGGAGAGAGATTTGAACATCTGAGTTCTTAAAGGTCATAGATCTCTAAACAATTCAATGCCAAGATTATCTTCTGGAAGACACATTATAATACACTGTTCAAAATTTGGAGACAGAGGGAATCTTGAAGCCAGCAGAGAAAAGATGCTTATCATCAACCCCACAGCATATCAGTGGCTTTCTAAGCCGAAATTTTATAGTTTCAGCTTTGAAACTGTGAGAGAGAGAATAGGATGATATATTCAAATTGTTGAAAGAAAAAAAACTGCCAACCAAGAACACTGTATCCAGCAAAGCCCTCCTTCAGTAATAAAGAAGAGGTAAAGATATTATCAGACAAAAGAAAAGCTGGGGGAGTTATGCATCCAGAGATCTACATTACCAATAATGTTGAATAATATTTTCAAGCTAAAAAATCAGGATGCTGAGTAGTAGTAACATGAAACACAAGGTAAAGTTAAGTTCATAGTCAAATGCAGAAAACTCCCATAGTGTAATATAGTGGTTAGTAAATCACTTAATTCCAGTATAAAAGACAGAAGTATCAAAAATAACTATAGGTATAATAATTGATATACACTATGAAAAAATAAAATGCAGGGGGAGTAAAAGGGTAGAGCTTTCTGTATGCAATTGAAATTATGTTGCAATGTTTAAAATAGACTTTTAAATATCTGTAAAATATTTTATGGAAGCCCAGATGTCCATCAACAGATGAATAAAGAAGAGGTTGTGTGTGTGTGTATATATATATATACACTTCTGTATATACACACACACACAATGGAATATGACTCAGCCTTCCAAAAGAATGAAACCTTGACATTTACAATAATGTGGACGGAACTAGAGGGTATTACACTAAGCGAAATGTCAGTCAGAGAAAGACAAATACCATATGATTTCACTCATATGTGGAATTTAAGAAACAAAACAGATGAACATAGGGGAAGGGAAAGAAAAATAAGATAAAAACAGGGAGGCAAACCATAAAACCCTTAACTACAGGGAAGAAACAGGGTTGCTGGAGGGGAGGGGAGTGGGGGATGGGGGGGTAACTGGGTGATGGGCATTAAGGAGGGCATGTGATGCAATGAGCACTGGGTGTTATACACAACTGATGAATCACTAAACTCACCCCCTGAAATTAATAATACACTATATGTTAACTAAGTTCAATTTCTAAAGAATTACAGAAGGCTCATGGAAATAACAACCAAAAATCTACATAGGTACATAAAAGACTTAATAAAGGAAGCCAAGGTGTACCACTACAGAAAGTTATTACAAGAAAAAAAAAAAACAAAAAAAAAACAGCAAGAGAGAAAGGAACAAAGGTACTACAAACAACCAGAAAAAAATTATAAGATGGTATTATTAATAAGTAGCCATCCACAAATATTAAATATAAATGGGTTTGGGGCGCCTAGGTGGCTCAGTGGGTTAAAGCCTCTGCCTTCAGCTCAGGTCATGATCCCAGGGTCCTGGGATCAAGCCCCGCATCGGGCTCTCTGCTCAGCGGGGAGCCTGCTTCCTTCTCTCTCTGCCTGCCTCTCTGCCTAGTTGTGATTTCTCTCTGTCAAATAAATAAAATATTTTTAAAAAAATAAAATAAAATAAAAAATAAATATAAATGGGTTAAATTCTCCAATCAAAGGAAAAGAATGGCTATATGCATAAAAATAAGACACAACTATATGCTGCCTATAATACACTCTTAAATACTTAAAGACGCAAATGGAAACCAAAAAAGAACAGATAGCTAACCTTATTATCACACAAAATTAACTTTAAGTCAAAACTTAACAAGAAACAAAGGTCATTATATAATGATAAAGGTGTCATTTAATCAAGAGGATGTAACAATTGTAAATATATACGCACTCGACAGTGGAGTACCTAATATAGAATACATATATAACAGATTTGAAGGATGAAGTAGACAACAGTGCAGTAATAGTAGTGGACTTTAAAATCCCACTTTACAATACACAGATGATCCAGACAGTAAATTAATTGGGAAACGGGACTCAAACTGTACTTTAGACCAAATGGACCTACCAGACATGCAGAAGATACATTCAACAGCAGCAGCATATACCGTCTTTTCATAGGCACATAGGACATTCTCAAAAATGGATCATATATTAGATCACAAATCTTGTATTTTAAAAAGATTTAAACCATACCAATCTGACCATAATGCTATGAAACTGGAAGTCAATAAAAGGAGGAAACCTAGAAAATTCACAAATGTGTGGAAATTAAATGACACACACCTGCAGAACAAATGTGTCAAAGAAGAAATAAAAGATTAACTTGAAACAAATGAAAAAGTAAACATAACATACTAAATTTATGTAATGTAGCAAAAACAGTTGTAACTGGGAGGTTTATAGCAATAAACATTATATTAAGAAAAAGCTCCCAAATAAACAACCTAACTGCATACCTCAAGGAATGACAAGAACAAAGTCCATGTTAGCAGATGGAAAGAAATAACAAAGAACAGAGCAGAAATAAATGAAACTGAAACAAATATAACAACAGAAAAGCACAAGAAAACTATAAGCTGGTTTCTCGAAAAGGTAAAGAAAATTGATAAAACTTTAGCTAGAATAACCAACAAAAAGAGAAAATGCAAATAAATAAAATAGAAATGCAAAAAAAAAAATAGAAATGCAAGAGGAAACATTACAACTGATACTACAGAAATATATATAATCATAAAGACTTCTGTTAACAATTATATATACGAAAGAATAGATACTATAAAATAAATAAAATTTCCTAGAAACACATATTCTACCAAGAATGAATCAGGAAAAAACAAAACTGAACAGACCCGGGCACCTGGGTGGCTCAGTCGTTAAGTGTCTGCCTTTGGCTCAGGTCATGATACCAAGGTCCTAGAATCAAGCTCCACATTGGCTCCCTGCTCAGTGCAAAGCCTGCTTCTCCCGCTCCACTCCCGCTCCCTCTGCTTGTGTTCCCTCTCTCACTGTGTCTGTCAAATAAATAATTAAAATCTTAAAAAAAAAAACTGAACAGACCCATTATGAGTAAAGAGATTGAATTAGCAATCAAATACCTCCCAACACAGAAAGCTCCAGGACCAGATGGCTTAACTGGCTAGTTCTATCAGAATGAAAGAAAATTTAATGCCAATCCCTCCCAAACTCTTCCAAAAAACTGAAAAGGAGGGAACACTTCAAATCTCATTCTATAAAGCCACAGTAGTACTGTGATTCCAAAGCTATATAAGCGTACTACAAGAAAATTATAGACCAATGATCCAATGAATATAGATGCAAAAATTCTCAACAAAATATTAGCAAACTGAATTTAAGAGCACGTTAAGTGTTCTTTTCTATGACGAAGAAGGATTTATTCCTGGATGCAAGGATGGTTCGGCATATGAAAAATCAGTAAGTGTAATACATCACATTAATGGATGACAGATAAAACTCACATGATCATATCAAGAGATGCAGAAGAAGCATTTCACAAAATACAACATCCTTTCATGATTAAAAATGTTCAACACATTGGTTATACAAAGCACACACCTCAATATAATAAAGGCCATATACAACAAACCCACAGCTACCATCATATTCAAAAGTGAAAAATGGAAAGCTTTTCTTCTAACATCAGGAATAACACAAGGATGCCCACTATAACCAGTCATATTCCACATATTACTAGGAGACCCAGATGGACAATCAGTCAAGAAAAGGAAATAAAAAACAACCAAATCAAAAAAGAAGAAAAATTATTGTTATTTTCAGGTAACATGATTTTTTTTATATAGAAAACTGCAAAGATTCAAAACAAAACTGCTGGAACTAGTTAAAAATTCAGTAGTTTCCGGGTATAAAATCAACATAGAAAACCAGTTACATTTCGTACTAATACTGAAACAACAACAACAACAAAAAAGTAAAGAAAGAAACCCCTATCCCATTAACAATAGCTTAAAAAAAAAAAACCCCAAATACCAAAAAAAAAAAAAAAAAGCAAAGAAAGGAAAAGAGCTAAAAATGAAAAGTGTAAGAATTCCTTAAAAGAAATCAAAATAGAAACAAATGGAAAGACATTCCATGTTTATGAACTAAAATAATTAATATCATCAGCTGTCTATACTACTTAATCACTATGAAAATCCCAATGGCATTTTGCACAGAAGCAGGAAAAACAATCTTAAAATTTGTGTGGAAATGCAGAAGACCCTGAATAGCCAAAGCAATCCTGAGAAAGTACAAAAAAATGGAGAAATTGTATTTCCCGATTTCAAACTGTACTACAGATTTATAGTAACAACAACAATATGGTTTGGCATAAAAATAGACACATAGACCAAGACAACAAAATAGAGTGCCCAGAATTAATGCCCAATATATAGAATCAACTAATATACTGTAAGGGAGCCAAAAACACTCTATGGGGAAAGTACAGTCTCTTCAATAAATGCTGCTGAGAAAACTGGATAAACACAAACAGAACAATGAAACTGGACTCCTAATTTATAAAACTCAAAAAAATTAACTCAAAATATATCAAAGACTGAAACATAAGGCTTGACACCACAAAACACCCAGAAGAAAACATAGGGAAATAGCTCCTTGGTGTGAGTCTTGGAAATGGTTTTTTGCATATGATACCAATAGCAAAGCAACAAAACCAAAATCAACAAGTTTAACTATAGCAAACTTGAAAGCTTCTGGACAGCCAAAGATACAATCAATAAAATGAAAAGGAAACCTACAGAATGCTAGGTATTTTTGCAAATAGCAGAATACACATTATTCTCAAGTGCACATGGAACATTCTCAAGGACTGTATGTGAGGCCACAAAATGAGTATCAGTAAATTTAAGAAGATTGAATGAAATCATATATCTTTTCCAACAACAATGATATGAAACTAGAAATCAACTGCAAAGAAAAAACAAAAACATGTGGAGACTAAACAACATGCTACAAAACAACCAACAAGTCAATGAAATCAAACAGGAAATAAAAAAATATCTTGAGACAAATGAAAATGAAAACACATTTCAAAATCTATGGAACAGAAAAAAGCAGTTCTAATGATGAAATTTATAATGATACAGGCCTTACTCACCTAAAGAAAATCTCACCTTAAGAAAAATCTCTTAATAATCAAATTTATACCTAGAGAATGAAAAAAAAGGCGGAGGGAAGCACAAAGTTAGTAGAGGGAAAAAAATAATAAAGATTAGAGTGTAAATAAATTAAATAGAGACTAAAAGACAACAGAGAAGATTGCTGAAACCAAGAGCTGATTTTTTGAAAAGAAACAAAACTGATGAGCCAACTCATCAAGAAAATGAGTGGTTCCAAATAAATAACATTAGAAAAGAAAATTATAATTGATACCACAGAAATACAAAGGATCAAAAGAGACTACTACTAAGAGTTATATGCCAACAATTTGGAAAACCTAGACAAAATGACTGAATCATTAAGAATTAGAAAATATGAATACTAGTAACTAAATTGAATCAGTAATTAAAAAACAAAACAAAACAAAAAAACCAAAAACCTCCTAGCAAACAAAAGTCTAGAACCAGACAGCTCCACAGGTAAATTCTACCAAACTTTTGAAGAAAAGTTATGACTATCCTTTTCAAACTATTCCAAAAAATTTAAGAAGGAATGCTTCTAAATACATTTAATGAGGCCAGCATTACCTTTCTACTAACACAAAGACACTACAAAAAAAGAAAATTACAGACCAATATCCCTGATGAACATAGATGCAAAAATCCTCAACTGAACATAAGCAAAATGAACTTTAAAAAATATATCAAACGGATTATACACCATGATCAAGTGGGATTTATTCCAGGGATGCAAGGATGGTTCAATATCCACAAATCAACGTGATTCACCACATTAACAAAATGAAAGACAAAAACCATATAAACATCTCAACAGATGGAAACAAAATAGAATTTGACAAAATTCAACATATATTTGTGATAAAAACTCTCCACAACGTGGGTATAGAGGAAACATGCCTCAACATAATAAAGACAATATATGACAAACACACAGCTAACATCATACTCCTCAGTGAAAATCTAACGCTCTTCCTACAAGATGAGGTAGAAGACAAGGACCCATTTTCACAACTTTTACTTAATAGCAATTAAGCAAAAAAAAAGTTTAAAAAGAAGAAAGAGCATCCTCATTTGAAAGAAGCAAAATTTCACTATATCCAGATGACATGATACTAAGACCCTAAAGTCCCCACCAAAAAAGTGTTAAAACCAACAAATTCAGTAAAGTTGCAGGATACAAAAATTAATCTGTTACATTTTTATACACTAATAACAATCAGAAAGAGAAATTAAGAAAATAAAAACCATCCTAAAATTTCTATGGAGCCACAAAAGATCCCAAATAGCCAAAGCAATCTTGAGAAAGAAAACAGCTTTAGGTATCACAGTCCCTAGAGGAATCAAATTCTACTACAAAGCTACAGTAATCAAAATGGTATGTTATAGGCACAAAATACAGGCACAAAACAGACAAATGGATCAACTAAAGTGAACAAGTAACTCAGGAATAAACCTACATATATACCATCAATTTATGCAAAAGGAGGCAAGAATATACAATGGGGAAGTCTCCTCAATAAATAGCATTAGGAAAACTGTACTGCTAAATGCGGAAGAATGAAACTGGACTGGTTTCTTACACTATATACATAAATAAACACCAAATGGATTAAAGGCCTGATGTCATAAAACTCTTAGAAGAAAATACAGGCAGTTAACTTTCTGACATTGATCTTAGGGACTACATTAAATTAAAGGGGGAGGGATTGTGGTGGTGGTGACAGACCAAATAGATAAAGAACATTAAGTGGTATAATATTCCAGTTATAAAATAAGTTAAACATAGGATGTAATGCACAGCACAGGAAATACAGTTAATAGTATCATAAGAATTCTGTATAGTGACCAATGGTAATTAGACATTGTAGTGACCATTTTGTAATGTATATAAATACTGAATCACTGTTATACACTTGAACTAGTATAATATTGTACATCAACTATTCTTCAATTAAAAAATCCTAAAAAATTAAATTTTAAAAAATAAGGTAAAATAATAAAAATTTAGAAGGCAAAAAAAAAAAAAAAGATAAAATTGAGGACAGTAGTATTTCTAATGGGGAGGTAAAATTTTACCTCTGCCATCTTAAGAGTATCCAGCTGGACCTGAGAACTAAACTGACTTAGGACATACTAACAGAAGAAAAGCATATAAATCTTGTTACATGTACACGGAAGTCTTCAAAAGGAAACGAAGACCTAAAAACTGGCAAAACCCAAGTGTTTCTATATTAGATTGAACAAGGACAGACAATTGTGGAAAAAGTAAGATATACTGCAAACATAAAGGAAAATAGGAATTACTTTAACAAGGTCTCTTTGTAGAGAATACTCAGTCTCAACTTCTGACTTTGGTGATAAGAATGTTTCCTCCCTGCATAGGGAGGGCATCTTTCACTTGGGAGGTCAGAGTACCCTTCTTTGTACCTCCTGTTTTTCAAGTGCCTTTAGCTAAAAATAATCCTTATGTCAAAGTGGCATATTCTTAGGTGACATATTCTGCTACTCTTCGATAGTATTCTAGGTTCTCATATTGTTCTTACATTAGGTGATCCATTCATAGAAATCCACAACTTACATATGTGATCCATAGGTTCTTTTGCATGTATTTTAATGTATATGAAAAAAATCTTTAAAATATAAAATAATATTAGCTCTGTGCCAAACATACAGTAAATATCCAAGAAATATTAACTATTTTCACTGTGAGGGGAAAGTTCCTACTTAATAGTAGAATTCAATCATGGTCTCTATAAAATAGGACCTACTTTTTAAGGATAAAAAAGAACTCGATGAAATAGATAAAAATGTTCACAACCTCTAGGTGATGAGACGCAGTTAATTTTTTCTGGATCTCCATATTTGTCTGTACTTTCAAATCTTCTGCATTAAGCATGCTTAAATCACGAAGAGTACCAAGAGAAATAAATGGAACAATGAATACAATGTCTCATGCACATTATGCACTTAAGTATCTGTCATAATATAAAGAAAAATAATTATCTCATTTTCAAAAATATTATCAATAAACAATGAATCTTGGAACAGTGTAAAAATAAAACCTAAAAAAATAATAAATAAATGTTATCAAACTGCTAAATGGCTTTGCTGCACCATCTTATCCTCGCAAAGTCACCTGAAGACCAAGACAGGATATATTCTAAAGGAACCTTGTGCTCCTCTGCATGGCTTATTAATAGTTTAGCTAACTTCTTGGTTAGTTAGCATATCATGAAGATACTGCAGATACATAGCAGTGGGACTAAATATCTACTCCATTCTTCATTTAATCTCTCTGGGCCTATGAACCATAAAGCCCCTGCAGTTCTGCTGTAAAGAACAATGGAGATATTATAAAAACCATCTGTAATCTGTCAAGGGCAAGGCAGTTGAGAGTTGCCCGTATCATCCTATATTTCTTCATCTTGGGGGGTATAATCAGGTTTGTAACCCCAGTGACTATCAAAGAGTTGCTGAATCAAAAAAGAGGTTCAATAATGGCTTCTTAAATAGAATTTCTTTTTTTTTTTTTAAAGATTTTATTTGTTTATTTGACAGACAGAGATCACAAGTAGACAGAGAGGCGGGCAGAGAGAAAGAGAGAGGGAAGCAGGCTCCCCGCTGAGCAGAGAGCCCGATGCGGGACTCGATCCCAGGACCCTGAGATCATGACCCGAGCCGAAGGCAGCGGCTTAACCCACTGAGCCACCCAGGCGCCCCACTTAAATAGAATTTCTTAATGTGTCTTCCTCCTCCACCACCCAATAGTAGCTCTAACACTTCTGTTTTATAGATTATAAACCTCCAATGACTAAGATGGTCTTTGATAAAAATCAAAACTATTCTTAAAATTCATCTCTGGGTAAGCTTTTCTTCTGTCCTTTGTGTGTTGTATCTTCCTAACAATACTCTGTGTTTACCCACAAGTAGAAACTGTATGAACTTGTCTTGGGTTCAGCATAATACAATGTTTGACAAATTAAGCATTTTAATACACAAAAGGGAATCTTTCTTTCTTGTTCCAAAAGTAAAAGCTCAATAGCTTTCAGGAGGAGTTGGGAGAAATTACCCTAAACACATAAAACTGCTGGTGATACTACCGTAGGCAAATCTGATGATAAGCCACTCTTTGTGTTATAAAAGAATGAACATAGCAACATGCTTTGTTCGTAATTTCAGCCTGATGTAATCCAAAAGTTGAAGTGCATGATTTGTGACCAATGGACCTGAGTCAAGGACAAGATTTCCTTGATGAATAGGCTTTACTGAGTTAGTCACAGAGGCAGTAAATATACAGAATTCAGTAATAGGGCTTATCTTCAGGATTTTAAGGGCAGGCTTCCCATGACCACTCTCATCCCAACCCAGTGTATGCTTTCCACGCTGAACCATGGCATAAGTATTAGGCATTTTTAAAACTGCTGATAAACTGATAGAGTTGCATGATTGAAGGCAATTTTAAAGGTTAAAGGTTATTAGCCAAGTTTATTTTTCAACAGATACTACACTTTGTTTTCCTTAGATACCGTTAATACAAGAGTAGCCCTTCATGGTTTTTTTTCTTCTCAACACACATGCCACATGATATTTAAATTCACAAATACATGCCAGGCTATAGAACAAGTGCACTCAGAGTAACACCATCTCCTTCTCCCACACTCAAGGAAATGAGTCAAAAACTATTATAAAATTAAGTGTAAGTCTACCTTAATTTGTATTGTAAAAGTAAATTAATGACAAACTTAATCCAATTCCTAGATTTAACAAATTACCTGCTGAATACCTCATGATCATTCACTACTCTGAATTATAAGGGGATGATGTCAAATAGGGAAAGTTAATTACACATTGCGGTGGGGGGCGGAAGGGGGCGGGAGTGCTACTGGTACACAGTTCAAGAGAATTTACATGAAAAATCTTATCAAGGAATCTTACAATGAATCTGAATAAAACCAGATGCTAATCAGTGGCTCACTTGTACAACTGGAATAAAATAATGTACTGCTCTGTTGATTCCTTTACCATTAAAAGTCCTTTAACAGATTTCTAAAAATTGCTACCCATTAATATTTCATATTCATATTGGAACCTACAATTCTAAGAAGTTTCCAGAGCCTTTTTTGTGTGGGAGTTGGGAGGAGCCATTCAAAACAGATAGTAATTCTTTCTATCACATGTACTTTATCAAAACTTACTGCTAATTCCTCTGCTGATTTCAAAGGGTTTGGAAAGACTAGAGTGGAATTGAGGGGACTAGAGAATCAGGCTAATCTAGAGACCCACCAATATTAAATCTTTCAGAATCAGCTCCTTGGCACAAAGCCAGACAAACACAAGGTGCATAGAGACTCAGTGGACTAAACACCTCACCCTTCATTAGACACCAAGGAAGACTGATGTTTCAAAGTGGTAGAGTTATTACTTGGGTTATACACAAATACCTCCCCATTAACAGCTCCTTAGAATACTTCTAAAAACTTCTAGTTTAAACAAAGAATTTCCATTAAAACTGGTTATTTGTTTAAAAAATAAATAAATAAAATCAGTATCTTCAAGGAATGTTGGCTGATACGAAGGGAAATTAAGAATACTTTCTACTTTGTTTTATACACTAGGTGGAGGCATGAAAACAGAGCTATAATATATTTATGGTTTATTTAGAGAAATATTCTGGTAAATTAGCATGGCTAAGTGTTACTTATTTAGAAACACTGATGTAATAGGGATTTTAAAAAACAAAAACTACTTTAAGAATTCAAGTCAAATTTTCATTCTGAATAAAATTTCAATAACACAAACAACTTGGGCTAGACTATTAAAACAACCAAACAGTATGAAGACATTTAATGAATACACTAGACTTTTTCAGAGATACTGTGTTCTGGCTACATGAGACTGGCTTTGTTCCTTTCAATAAATTAGAAAAGGGAAAAAAGGGGAAGGGAATGTGACAATCACACTTAATCCACACCAGGCTGCCATATGTCACTTTTTGTCCTTTGCTGGTTCATTAATTATTCATGAATTCACTACCTGAAAAGTGCTATATTTATCTTTACAGCCACAAAGCTGTCAATTCAGTTTGAAGCAAGCCTGTCTTTGTTTTCAATGAAATGCACAGTTTGCACCCAAAAAGAGGCCTTGTGTATATGACACCACTCTACACTATAATACAAATATTAAATTTAAAAAAAAAAAAAAAACACTGATATAAGTTGAGTTTCCATGTTGGTCCCAGCCTGAGCCTTATTATTATTTTTTTAAGACTGTTAAATCCAAAGAAAAATGAAGCAGTCTCAGCTTTTAGAGCCTTTGGCCTTTATGGATTTCCACAAAGGCCCTGAATCCTGCTCCCTGTATTTTGTTATCAATGGTCTTACTGTTTCCTTTTCTTTATTCTTTTATACATGCTTGTTTCTGGCAAGTTTACTCTGCTATTAACTTACCTGCTTAAAGCTACCTGAGTTCCAAGCCCTGCTTCCCTGGGATTCATTACATCAGCTCTAGCTCAAAATCTATCCTAGAGTTTCCTTTTCCCACAGACAGTCATCTCCATGAAAGATTTCACAGGTCATTCAAATTCTAACTTGTTTGCCAGCATCTAAAGAAGATACATTTTTAAAAAGTTATATAGAGACACTCGGCTTTTATCACAACCGGACAAGAAGACAGGGAAAACAAGCTTGCCTGAAGATATTTTAAATGCTTCGTTGATGGCTATAAGCTTAAAACTATCACCACAAATCCATCAGATTTTTATGGAGGGAGAAAGATCAGAGGGAGAAAATAGATTAAAAATAGATTAAAAACATACCTGCATCCTAAAAATTCCTTGACTAGCCCGAAGAATTAAAAAGCAAAGTGAAATCTACATTCCAAAATTACTATCATTTAAAAGTTTTGAAAATAATGCCAAAAATGTAAATTGAATTTAATTTTCCTTAGGTGTGCTCAACAATAATTTTGACATGAAAGTTCAAAACATGTGATAAAGGTTAACAATTAGCAATGGAGGGAAAAGACCTAATCAGAAGTAAAAATAGCACTTTATAAATAGTTCCAACATATTTATCTTGTGAGGATACCTAAATTTAAAAATTTCATTGTAATTCAAGAATGTGATTGAGGCCTATACCTCCATTAACAAGAAAATGAAGCAGAAAGAGCCTTGATATTTCAGAACTCCGCTATGGTGTAGGATTAGTCATCAAAGCCCTAAAGTCATTAAAGCAGGAGATCAATGTTTATGCCTAAGAAAACAAAAGAAAAAAGATTCAAATACAGGATGAATGGTTTCATGATTTAAAAAAAAAATTTAGGGAGAAGGTGGTTGGGTTGTGGACATTGGGGAGGGCATGTGCTATGGTGAGTGCTATGAAGTATGTAAACCTGGCGATTCACAGACCTCTACCCCTGGGGCTAATAATACATTATATGTTAATAAAAAATTAGAAAAGTTAAAAATAAATTTAATTGCAGAGACTTATCCAAGTCAGTGTGTAATTGTTTTATAGGATTATCTATTTCCAAAAGTTCCTAGCTTATTTGTTCTTGACCCAATGCACCTCCCCTTGTTTAGTCATCCAGGATAAAAACATGGGCCTCTTCTAGCACCCTGCTTTCATTAGTTAGGACTGGGTACAGCTGCATATAGCCATCTACAACAAGAACAAAAACAGATATCCAGGGGTGCCTGGGTGGCTCAGTGGGTTGAGCCTCTGCCTTCAGCTCAGGTCATGATCTCAGGGTTCTGGGATTGAGCCCACATTGGGCTCTCTGCTCAGCAGGGAGCCTGCTTCCCCCTCTCTCCGCCTGCCTCTCTGCCTACTTGAAATCTGTCAAATAAATAAATAAAATCTTAAAAAAAAAAAAAAAAAGATATACAGACAAAACTAATAGCTTACATAAGATAGAAATTGACTTTATTCCTACATACACAAAAGAGAAGCCCTGAAAGGGACGCCTGGGTGGCTCAGTTGGTTAAGCAGCTGCCTTCGGCTCGGGTCATGATCCCAGCGTCCTGGGATGGAGTCCCACATCGGGCTCCTTGCTCGGCAGGGAGCCTGCTTCTCCCTCTGCCTCTGCCTGCCTCTCTGTCTGCCTGTGCTCGCTCTCTCTCCCTTTCTCTCTGACAAATAAATAAATAAAATCTTTAAAAAAAAAAAAAAAAAGAGAGAGAGAGAAGCCCTGATGTAGTCAGTTAAGCATATAGTAGTTCAGAGTGCTGGACTCTTTCCCATGTGATGATGTGCCATTCTCAGCATGTGCCTTCCACTTCAGGGTCCAGGACATCAAGATGGTTGGCTGCTTGAGCTCCTGCTATCACATGTACGTAATAGCCAATAGGAAAGATGGGAAGCAGGAGTCAATACTAAGATTCTTCTAGAAGTTGCATACAGTGCTTCTACTTTCATCTCATTAGTCTGGATTTAGTGATTTGGTGATATGGTCCTATCTACTTACTAACTGGAAAATGAATTCTTTACACTGAGGAAAAATATGTCCAGCTAAAATTTAGGGTTCTCTTACACAAAAGAGAAAGAAACTGAAAGCTGGGACTGGCACAGTCGCAGTCTCTGATACTTCTCTCTTATTTTATATGTCCAAGTCCCCTCAGTTCTTTATCATTATTTAGTTAAGTCAGCCTAATCAGCCTGGTTTTAATTCATCTCATCATTGCCTTTGCTTGAACTGCAACACCCTAAGTGATCTCCTTCAGCCAGGTGGAAATCAGCTATTCCATTTGGACACAGAAACTAAAGAACAATACCAACTATCGTAAGTATGAGAAAAGCTCTCTGAGTGGGAGGCAGTTCTAAGTTCTAGGAGGGAAGTTTACAGCAAAATAGGCCTACCCCAAGAAACAAAAATCTCAAATGAACAATCTAACCTCACACCTGAAGAACTAAAAAAGAAAAAACAAAGCCCAAAGTTAGTAGAGGGAAGAAAATAATAAAGATCAGAGTGGAAACTAATGGAACAGAGACTTTAAAAAAAACAGAAAAGATCAATAAGACTAAAAACAAAACTGATAAACATTTAGCCAGACTCAGCAAGAAAAAAGAGAGGACTCAATAAATAAAATCAGAAATGAAAGAAGAGAAATTATAACTGACACCAGGGACATACAAAGGATTGTAAGAGATAACAATGAAAAATTACATGCCAATAAATTTGGACAACCTAGAAGAAATGAATAAATTCCTAAAAACAAAAGAACTTCCAAGATGGAATCAGGAAGAAATAGAAAATCTGAACATACCAATTACTACTAATGAAATTGAATCATTAATCAAAAAACTCCCAGGGCGTCTGGATGGCTCGATTGAGCGTCAGACTCTTGGTTTTAGCTCAGGTTGTGCGATCAGGCCCCATATTGGACTCCATGCTAAGTGTGGAGCCTCCTTGTAATCTCTCTCCCTGCCCCCCCCAACTCTTGCACATGCACTCTCTCTCAAAAAGAAAAACATTCCCAAGAAACTAAAGTCCATGAAATGGATTCACAGGTAAATTCTACCAAATATTTAAAGAAGAGTTAATGCCTCTCTTTCAAAAATTATTCCAAAAAATTCAAGAATGCTTTCCAATTCATTCTATGATACCAGCATTATGGAATACCAAAAACAAAGACACTAGCAAAAAAAGAAGAAAGGAAAGAAAAGAAGAAAAAAAATTAAATTAAATTACAGGCCAACATCCCTGAACACAGATGCAAAAATCTCAACAAAATATTAGCATATTAAATTAAAAAACAATTACAAGGATCATTTGCCTCAAATAAGTGGGATTTCCTCCAGGGACACAAAGATGGTTCAATATAGGGGCGCCTGGGTGGCTCAGTGGGTTAAGCCGCTGCCTTCGGCTCAGGTCATGATCTCAGGGTCCTGGGATCGAGCCCCGCATCGGGCTCTCTGCTCAGCAGGGAGCCTGCTTCCCTTCCTCTCTCTCTCTGCCTGCCTCTCCATCTACTTGTGATTTCTCTCTGTCAAGTAAATAAATAAAATCTTTAAAAAAAAAAAAAAAGATGGTTCAATATACACAAATTAATAAATGTGAATAAATTAACAAAATGAAGGACAAAAAACATATGATCATCTCAACAGACGTAGAAGCATCTGACGAAGTTCAACATCCATTCACAATAAAAACTCACAACAAAGTAGCTACAGAAGGAACATACAACATGATGACGGCCCTATATCAAAACCACAGTTAACAGCATGTGCAACAGTGAAAATCTGAAAGCTTTTCCTCCAAGATCAGGAACAAGACAAGGCAGTCCACCCTTACTTTTATTCCATATAGTACTGGAAGTCATAGCTACAGCTATTAGACCAAAAAAAGTGAATAAATAAATAAAAGGCATCTAAACTGGTAAGGAAAAAGTAAATCTGCAGATATTACCATGCACAGATGATGGTTAACTATAATCAGAAAACCTTAAAGACTCTTTTCTACAGAAAAAGAAAAAGAAAAAAAAAGAACAAATGAATTCAGTAAAGTTGCAGAATACAAAACCAATATGCAGAGATACTGCATTTCTGTACACTAATAACCAGAAAGGAAAACTGAAAACAATCCAATTTACAATGGCATCAAAAAGAATAAAATACCTAGGAATAAAATTAGCCAAAGAGACAAAAGAAGATATCTACAAATGATATATTTTATAAGGGATTAATATCCAAAATATATAAAGAACTCCTATAACAACACCAAAATTACAAATAATCGGATTTTAAAATGGGCAGAGGACCTGAAAAGATACTTTTCCAAAAAAGACATCACAGATGGTCAAGAGACAAAAAGATGCTCAACCTCACTAATCACTGGAGTAATTCAAATCAAAACCATAGTAAGATGACACCTCACACCAGTCGGAATCACTATTATTGAAGAAATAACAAGTGTTGATGAGGATGTGGAGAAAAGGGAACCTTTATGCATTATTGGTGGGGAATGTAAATTGGTACAGACACTCTGGAAAACAGTATGGAGGTTCTTCAAAAAACTAAAAATAGAAATACCATACAACCTAGTCATTCGGTTTCTGGGTATTTACTCCAAGAACACAAAAACACTAATTTGAAAAGATACATGTACCCTCATGCTTATGGCAGCATTATTTACAATAGCCAAGACAGGGAAACAACCTGAATGTCCACTAATAGATGAATGGATAAAGATGTGAAATGAGTGAGTGTGTGTGTGTGTGTCTACAATGGAATATTAGCCATAAAAATGGGTCAAATCTTCCCATTTGTGGTAACATGGATGACCTCAAGGGTATTATGGTTAAGTTAAGTCAGATAGAGAAAGAAAAATACCATATGATTTCACTTATATGTGGAATCTAAAAAAAAAAAAAAAAAAAAAAAACCAAATGGATAAACAACAACAAAGAAACAACAAAGAAAAGGAGTTTCATAGAGAACAAACTAGTGGTTGCCAGAGGGGAAAGAGATGGGGATATAAGTGATTAATAAGAGATGAAAAGTACAGGATAGCAAATATAGTCAACAGTACTATAATAACTCTGTAATGGTGACAGATAATTGTGGTGAGCATATCATAATCTACATAATTGTCAAATCACTACAAAGTACACCTGAAACTAATATGTTATTTCCACTTTGATTTTTTAAAAAATCTCGTATCTGACTTACTGAAGAGAGTAAGAGATACAGTTTCACTTTACCCACATTACTATTTCTCCAACATGACACAGTTCAGAGCCAGAAGACTCTCTCACCAACAGTTTTTCCCACAAGGTGGAGAGAGAGCATTTAAGTGTGTGCCCAGCTTTCCCAACTGTATTGCAATCTTCCTAAAGGCCCACTTCTTTCTTTCCCCACTGAGAACTGAGATGAACTGCATAACTGAGGGGTAGGGAGGGGCTGACAGCAGAAAGAGCTAAAAATGCATTCCTCAAAAAATTAAAAATAGAGCTACCCTGTGACCCAGCAATTGCACTACTCGGTATTTACAGATACAGATATAGTGAAAAGAAGGGCCATATGAACCCCAATGTTCCTTACAGCAATGTCCACAATTGCCAAAAATATGGAAAGAGCCAAGATGCCCTTCAACAGACAAATGGATAAAGAAGATGTGGTCCATATACACAATAGAGTATTACTCAGCCATCAGAAAGGATGAATACCCAACTTTTGCATCAACATGGATGGAACTAGAAGAGATTATGCTGAGTGAAATAAGGCAAACAGAGAAAGTCAATTATCATATAGTTTCACTTATTTGTGGAACATAAGGAATAGCATGGAGGACAATAAGAGAAGGGAAAAACGAAGGGGGAGAAATCGGAGTGGGAGACGAACCATGAGATTCCAGGAAACAAACTGAGGATTTTAGAAGGGAGGGATGAAGGGATGGGTGAGCCTGGTGATGGGTATTAAGGAGGGAACAGTTTGCATGGAGCACTGGGTGTTATATGCCAACAATCATGCAACACTACATCAAAAATTAGTGATGTACTATATGGTAACTAACATAACACAGTAAAAAATAGAGAATAAAAAAAGAGAGCTAAAAATGCATCAAAGACATGGGTCCTACTAACCATTTCATGTACTGAATCAGGAAACCCATACCTGAGGTGCTGGGGAGGCCTTGACTGCAATTCCTCCAACTGGCCCCCAACACCCTGCACACTCACTCATACATACCCCTACCTCTGGAAGATGCCCAGCCCATCACCCGACCCACACTTAGAGTGAATGGATGGAACTGTGTTTAAAGAGATGCATCCTTAAGTATATACAATGAAATATTATTGAGCTATTTAAACGAAATGGAAATCCTCTATTTGCAAGAACATGAACAAACCTAAAGGACATTATGTTAAGTTAAAAAAGCCAGAGAAATGTGAATTCTGTATGATCTTCCTTATATCTGGAATCTTTAAAAAAAAAAAAAAAGAAGGGTGCCTGGGTGACTCAGTGGGTTAAGTCGCTGCCTTCAGCTCAGGTCATGATCTCAGGGTCCTGGGATCGAGCCCCGCATCAAGCTTTCTGCTCATCAGGGAGCCTGCTTCCCTCTCTCTCTCTCTGCCTGCCTCTCTGTCTACTTGTGAACTCTCTCTGGCAAATAAAATCTTAAACAAACAAACAAATAAATAAATAAAAAAATAAAAGTAAAAGAAGAAGAAGAGGAGGAGGAGGAGAAGTCTAACTCATAGAAAAGTGTAGAATGGTGGATGTCAGGGGTTGGGGGTAAGGAAATGGGGAGAGACTAGCCAGAGGGTACAAGTTTTCAGTTATAAGTTTTGAGATCTACATACTCCATGGTGACTATAATATATATAGCAAAATGTATAGTATGGTGACTATACTGTATATTCCACAGCTGAAATTTGCTAAGGAATATATTTTAAGGATTGTCTCACACATGTTAAAAGGTACCTACCTATATGTGGTGATGAATGTGCTAATTTGACTATGGGAATCCTTTTACAATGTACACATATATTTAAAGTATACATCGTGATGATGTAATATATTAATTTGACACACACTTGGGAGGCTCCATCAGTTAAGTATCTGCTTTTAGTATATGTGCTGCCAAAGCGAGCACAAGTATCTGCCTTTAGATCAGGTCATGGTCCCAACACCCTGGGATCAAACATTGATTCTGCTTCTCCCTCTCCCCCTTGTTCTCACTCTCTCTCTCAAATAAGTAAATAAAATCTTTAAAAATCTACTAATTTTATGTCAATTATAATTCAATAAAGCTGGGCAAGTTAATTGGCTAAATTTTTTTATTTAATTTAAAAATTTTAATTCCAGTACAGTAAACAGACAATATTATTTTAGTTTCAGGTGTACAATATACTGATTCAACCATTCCATACATCACCCAGTGCTCATCATGACAATTGCACTCCTTAATCCTCATTACCTATTTTACCCATTCCCCTCACCCACCTCCACTGTAACAGTTTATTCGCTATTGTTTTGTCTATTTCCCCCTTTCCTTGTTTGTTTCTTAAATTCTACATATAAGTGAATCATATGGTGTCTTTCTTTGACATATTTTGCACATTCTGCACTGCAGATGTGCAAGTTAGGGCAAGATCTCATTCTTTTGATGGCTGAATAACATTCCACTGTCTATAAATATCACATGTCTTTATCCATTCATCTATCAATGGACTCGGGGTGCTTCCACGATTTGCCATTGTAAATAATGCTAATATAAACACAGGGGTGCATGCATCCCTTAAAATTAGTGTTCTTGTATTTGGGGAGTAAATACCAAGAAGCGTGATTACTGGATCATAGAACAGTTATAATTTTTTAATTTGATTTTTACTTATGTATTTTTATTTAAATTCAATATACCCTACATATACTGTATTACTGGTTTCTGGGAGAGAATTTAGAGATTTATTAGTTGCATATAATAACCACTGTTCATTATATCAAGTGGTGTCTTTAATGCCCATCACCCAATTACCACATCCCCCTAAGCAACTCCATTCCAGCAACCCTCAGTTTGACTCCTATAGTCAGAAGTCTCTTAGGTTTGCCTCCCTCTCTGTTTTTATCTTATTTTTCTTTCCCTTCCCCTATGTTCATCTGTTTTGTTTCTTAAATTCCACATATGAGAGAAGTCATAAGGTATTTGTCTTTCTCTGGCTGACTGATTTCACTCACTATTCATGTCATTACAAATGGCAAAATTTCATTCTTTTTGATGGCTAAGTAGTATTCCATTGCATATATACATACAACATACCCATTATCCATTCCACCATCGAAGGACATCTGGGCTCTTTCATATTTTTACTGTTGTACACATTGCTGCTATAAACATTGGGGTGCATGTGCCCCTTAAAATCACTATGCTTGTATCCTTCAGATAAATACCTACTATTGCAGCTGCTGGGTCATAGGGTAGCTCTACTTTTAACATTTTGAGGAATCTCCATACTGTTTTCCAAAGGGGCTGCAGAAGTTTGCATTCCCACTAACAGCATAAGAAGATCCCTCTTTTTCCACATCCTCACCAATATTTGCTCTAGGTGACCATGCCATCCATGCCTCAACCAAACATCTATTGTTCCCAGACTTGCTGATTTTAGCCATTCTGATTGGTATGAGATGGTATCTCATTGTGGTTTTCATTTGTACTTCCCTGATGCTGAGTGATGTTGAGCATTTTTTCATGTCTTTGTTAGCCATTTGTATGTCTTTTTGAAGAAATGTCTGCTCATTTCTTCTGCTCACTTCCTTACTGGATTTTTTGGGTGCTGAGTTTGATGAGTTCTTTATAGATTTAGGATACTAGTCCTTTAACTTCTCTGTCATTTGCAAGTATCTTCTTCCACTCTGAATGTTGCCTTTTCGTTTTCTTGACTGTTTCCTTTGCTGTGCAAAAGCTTTTTATCCTGATGAAGTCCCAACAGTTCATTGTTGCTTTTGTTTCCCATGCCTTTGGAGACGTGTCTAGTAAGAAATTGCCGAGGTTAAAAAGGTTGCTACCTGTGCTATCCTCTAGGATTTTTACAGTTTCCTGTCTCACATTTAGGTCTTTCATCCATTTGGAGTTTAATTTTGTGCATGGTATAAGAAAGTGCTCCAGTTTCATTCTTCTACATGTGGTTGTCAAATAATCTCAACAGTATTTACTGAAGAGACTCTTTTTTTTCCACTGTATAGTCTTTTCCGACTTTTTGAGGATTGGTTGACCATAACATTGAGGGTCCATTTTGGGGTCATATATTCTATGCCATTCATCTATGTGTCTGTATTTCTGCCAGTACCATACTGTCTTGATGATTACAGCTTAATAAAGCTTGATGTCCAGAATTGTGATGCCAACAGCTATTTTTCTCTTTCAACATTCCTTTGTCTATTCGGGGTCTTTTTTGGTTCCATACGAATTTTAGAATTGTTTGTTCCAGTTCTGTGAAAAATGTTGATGGTTGACAGGGACTGCTTTGAATGTGCAGATTGCTTTGGGTAGCACAGACAGTTTAAAAATATTTGTTCTTCCAATCCATAAGCATGGAATGTTTTTCCACTTCTTTGTGTCTTCCTAAATTTCTTTAAGTGTTCTATAGTCTTTAGAGTATGGATACATCACCTCTTTGGTTAGGTTTATTCCTAGGTATCTTACGGTTTGGGGTTCAATTGTAAACATCAAGTACTTAATTTTTCTTTCTTCAGTCACATTGTTAGTATATAGAAATGCAACTGATTTCTGTGCATTAATGTTATATCCTGCCACTTTGCTGAATTCCTGTTATCAATTCCAGCAATTTTTTTTGCTGGAATCTTTTGGACTTTCTACATTGAGTATCATGTCCTCTATCAAGAGTGAAAGCTTTACTTTTTCCTTGCCAATATGGATGCATTTATATCTTTTTGTAGGCTGACTGCCAAGGGTAGAACTTGTTAAACAACAGTGGTCAAAGTGGACATCCCTGTCACGTTCCTGACCCTAGGAAAAGAACTCTCAGTTTTTCCCCATTGAGGAGGATATTCCCTGTGGGCTTTTCATACATGGCTTTTATGGTATTGAGGTATGTTCCTTCTAGCCCTACATGGCAGAGAGGGGTTCTTTTCTTTTTTTTTTAAGTTTTTTTTTTTTTTTTTTATTCATATGAGAGAGAGAGACAGCACAAGCATGGGGAGAGGCAGAGAGAGAGAGAGAGAGAGAAGCAGACTCTCCACTGAACTGGGAGCCCAACTTGGGGCTCGATCCCAGGACCTGGAGATTGTGACCCGAGCCGAAGGCAGACACTTAACCGACTGAGCCACACAGGCACCCTGGCAGAGACTTTTAATCAAGAAAGGATGCTGTATTTTGTCAAATGCTTTTTCTGCATCTATTTAGAAAATCATATGGTTCTTGTTCTTCCTCTTAATAATGTTGTGCAACACACTGATTTGTGAATGCTGAATCACCCTTGCAGCCCAGGAATAAATCCCACTTGGTCAAGGTGAATAATCCTTTTAATGTTGGATCCTATTAGCTAGTAGCTTAGTGAGAACTTTTGCATCCATGTTCATCAGGGATAGTGGTCTGTAATTCTTTTTAGTGGGGTCTTTGTCTGGTTTTGGGATCAGGGTAATGCTGGCCTCATATAATGAGTTGGGAAGTTTTCCTTACTTTTCTGGGGTTTTTTTTTGGGGGGGGAACATTTCAGAAGCATAGGTATTAATTTTTCTTCAAATGTTTGGTAGAATTCTGCTGGTAAGTCATCTGTCTCTGGACTCTTGTTTTCTGGGAGATTTTTGATTACTGATTCAATTTCTTTCCTGGTTATGTGTCTATTCAGGTATTCTATTGTTTCCTGTTTCAATTTGGGTAGTTTACTTTTCTAGGAATGTATCCATTTCTTCCATATTGCCTAATTTATTGACATATATAATTACTCAAAATATTCTCTTATACTCTTTTCTATATTAGTGTTGGTTGTGATCTCTCCTCTATCATTTTTTATTTATTTGGGTCCTTTCTCTTTTCTTTTTGATAAGTCTGGCTAGTGGTTTATCAATCTTATTAATTCTTTAAAAGAACCAGGTCCAAGTTTCTTTGATCATTCTACTGTGTTTTTTTTTTTTTCCTTATTTCTCTATCACTGATTTCTGCTCTGATCTTTACTACTTCTCTTCTCCTGCTGGATTTAGGCTTTATTTGCTGTTATTTCTCCAGCTCCTTTAGGTATAGGTTAGGTTATGTATTTGACACTTTTCTTGGGTCTTGAGGAAGGCCTGAATTGCTATATATTCCCTCTTAAGACCTCCTTTGTTGCATCCCAAAGGTTTTGAACTGTTGTGATTTTATTTTCATTTGTTTCTATGTATTTTTAAAATTCTTCTTTAATGTCCTAATTGACCCACTCATTCTTCAGTAGGATGTCCTTTAACCTCCATGTATCTGTGGTCCTTCCAAATTTCTTCTTGTGGTTCACTTCGTTTTATACCACTGTAATCTGACAATATGCGTGGTATGATCTCGGTCTTGCTGTACCAGTTGAGACCCAATTTGTAACCTAGTTCATGATCTATTCTGGAGAATGTGCTATGTGTACTCAAGGAGAATGTGTATTCTGCTGCCTTGGGATGAAATGCTCTAAATATATCTGTGAAGCCCGCCTGCTCCAGTCCATATGGTCCAGTCAACGCCCTTGTGTTTCCTTACTGATGTTCTGCTTAGATGATCTGTCCATTGCCATGAGTGTTAAAGTCCCCTACTATTATTATATTATTACCAGTCAGTTTAATTTTGTTATTAATTGGTTTAAATATTTGACTGCTTCCAAATCAGAGGCATAAATATTTACAGTTGTTTGATCTTGCAGCATAGACCCTTTTATTATGATACAGTGTCCTTCTTCATCTCTTATTACTGCCTTTGGTTTAAAGTCTAGTTTGTCTGTTAAAAGGATGGCCACTCCAGCTTTCTTTTGATGCCTGTTAGCATAATAAATCATTTTCCTCCCTTTCAATCCGGAGGGGTCTTTGGGTCTAAGATGAGTCTCTTATAAACAGCATATTGACTTCCCCCCCATACTAATACCCTATATCTTTTGATTGGAGCATTTAGTCCCTTTACATTCAGATTAATAACTGCAAGATATGAAGTTAGTGTCATTGTATTACCAGTAAAGTCACTATTCCTGTAGCTTGATTCTTGTTCCTTTCTGGTCTTTGTTACTTTTGGCCTCTTTCTCTGCTCAAAGGATCCCCTTTAATATTCTTGCAGGGCTGGTTTAGTGCTCACAAGTTCCTTTAGTTTTTGTTTGTCCTGGAAACTATTTCTTCTTCCATTCTGAAAGACCACCTTCCTGGATAAATTAGTCTTGGCTGCATTATCTTCCCATTCAGCACACTGAATGTAACATGCTAGTCCTTTCTGGCCTGCCAGTCTCTGTGTATAGGTCTGTTTCCAGCCTTATATGTCTACCCTTGTAGATTAAGGCCCCCTTGTCCCAAGCTGCTTTCAGGATTTCTCTTTATCTTTGAAATGTGTAAGCTTCACTATTATATTTCGAGTTGTTGACCTGTTTTTATTGATTTTGAGGGGGCTTCTTTGTGCCTCCTGAACTTGAATGCCTGTTTCTTTCCCCAGAAAAAGGAAGTTCTCAGCTATCATTTTTTCAAATAAACTTTTTGCCCCTCTCACCCATGTCTCATCTTCTGGGACCCCTATTATCCACATGTCATTTTGCTTTATGGAATCGCTGGGGTCTCTATGTACCCCTTTGTGATCCAGTGATTTTCTTTCTCCCTTTTTTCAGCTTATTTTCTATCACTTTATCTTCTATATCTATGACTCGCTCTTCTGCTTCACTCATCTTTGTTTTTAAAGCCTCCGCTTGGGATTGCATCTTCGTAATAGCATTTCAAGTTTTGGCCTGGCTAGATTTTAGTTCTTTTATTTCTCCAATAAGGGATTCTCTAGTGTCTTCTATGCTTTTTTTTTTTTTTAAGCTTAGTTAGTATCTTTATACTCATTGTTCTAAAATTCTAGTTCAGAGGCACCTGAGTGGCTCAGCTGGTTAAGCATATGCCTTCAGCTCAGGTCACGATCCCAGAGTCCTGCGATCGAATACCCTGTCAGTTTCCTTGCTCAGTGGGGAGACTGCTTCTCCCTCTCCCTGCAGCTCCCCCCTGCTTGTGCATTCTGTCTCTCTGTCAAAAACATAAAATCTTTAAAAATAAATAAAATTCTAGTTCAGACATCTTACTTATATCCGTATTGATTAAATCCCTGGCAGTGAATAATACATTTTGTTCCTTTTTGGGGGGGTGTGAATTTCTCTGGCTTGTTATTTTTCCAGAAATGAAGAGAAAAAGAGAAAGCAACAATAACAATGACAACAGAAAAAAGAAAACATAACAGAAAGAAACAAAAATCAAAACAGAACAAAACAAAAAACTAGATCCTGGGTGTGTTTTGGTCTGCTTGATAAAAGAAACTGGATCCCCAAATAAGAAAAAGAAAAAAAAAAAAAACACCTTAAATATATATAAAAATAAAATAAAATACATCAAAAGAAATAAAAAATATAGACAGAAGTATATTGTTTTAAGGCTCTTATACAAAATATTACTTAATGATAAGCTGCTAGAATTAAATATATATTATAAACTTTAGAGTTACTGCTAAAAACTAAAATGATTGCTAATATGCCAGTAATACAGATAAATGGAATCACGAAAAAATACTCTATTAATCCAAAAGAAAGCAGGAAATGGGGAATAGGGTGAAATGCAGAAAACAAAGAATACAACGGCAGATTTAAACTTGATCATATTGATAAAAATTGTTTAAGGAATATGATTAGAAGACAAACATTACAATAACGGATTAAAAAAGAAAACAAGATTCAATGATATTCCATCTGCAAAAATTAATTAGTCCATGACAATGGCTACTGTCCTTCAGGTTTACAAAAATATAGAATATCCTCCTCTTTCTGCCTGAGAAATGACTTAGTGCAAAAAGGAGGGCTCAGTAAGGTTCTCATTTTGCAATAGGTCAAGAAATTTTTCATCAATTAAAAATTTCCTTGCCATAGAGTGAACAAATGCAGAAAGTCAGAATTATGAATTCTACCCTTCTGGTAGTGCTAACATTGAATGGGATTTCCTGAAAATACAGAACATTTGGGTGAATTCAAGCCTCCCAGCCACATAAAGAATTACATTAATTCGAAAAGGCTGGGGGATTCAGTTGTCCAAACTAATTCATATCACACTGACCCACTGAGGCTTTTGCAAAATTGAGCCCCCAACACCAGTTAATTTTACAACCACCATTGGGCAATGAGAAAACCTGGTGCTGCATCAAGTCAAGGACTTTGCGGAAGTTAACACATGCGTTGGCCACATCTTGGCAAGTCAGGCTGTCAAATGTGCACTTGGATCTACTCATGTCAGCCTAATAAAACAGGTAACCAGGCTATGGCCCAGCATTTTCCTCCTCTGTCAAGTAAGAAAATATGCATCTCACTGAATCTCTTTCATAAATAGCAAAACCATAAGCAGTTTCATTTATAGCCGTAAAGGTGATTTCACTGATAAACATCACAAGGTGACAAAAATAATCTCTTAAGAGTTAGGTCACGGTGGTTAGAAGTACTGGATCAGTATCTGACCTTGAATTCCTGAAAAGCAGCAGTCAATAGCAAAACAGTTTCACAATTTTAAATAGCCTCTTACCACTGGTTGTGTTTTGTAAGCTAATGTTCAAATACCGAGAAGGTGTGTCCTAAGGACCTTTACAGTTGATTCAGAGTGAACAGTCTTATAACGGATTGTTTTATCCAAGTATCTAGATGGGAAACATGAAGCCAGGATGTGTAAGGGAAATCAAGGTAGCTAATGAAATAATCAGATGATGCAGGAAGAGGGAGAGCCAAAGTGAGTGACTTTTTCTAAGGAGCAGTATTGGTTATCTATGGCTGATATAACAAATTATCACAAACTTAGTGATGTAAAACAACACAAATTTATTATCTTACAGTTCTGTTAATCAGAAGTCTAACATAAATATTGCTGGGTTAAGATCAAGGTATCTGTAGGATGCATTCTCTTCTGAGGGCTCTATAGGAGAGTTTGTTTTGCCTCATAGAGGCTGTCCACTTTCCTTGACTCATAGTCCCTTCCTCTATCTTCAAAGCTAGTGAAACCAGGCCTAGTCTTTGTGCTACCATCACTGTAGTTCTCTCTTCTGCTTACCTTTCCCAGAGACCCCTGTGGTTACACTGGATTCACCAAGTTAATCCAAGATAATCTCCACATTTTACAGTCAGCAGACTAGCAACCTTAATTCCTCTTTACCATGTAACCAAACATTCAGAGGTTCCAAGGATTAGGACATGGACATCTTTGGGGAAGGAGGCATTATTCTGCATACCACAGTGCCCCTGGCAGCTTCCTTTTCTTCACTGGTTTGTAAGGATAAAGCAATATTGGTTAACAGGGGGAAAGAGCACAGATTGAGGAAAATATGGGTAACCACTGTGGTTCCAAGTTCATACTTTTAACAAGGCTGCCAAGGAAACATCAACATTACTGAACACTGGATTGGCCCAAAATAGAGTGGCTGGGAAACATTAGCACCAACTATCAGAAACAGAAAAGGGGAGGAAAGGGGGAAGCAGAGTAAGGGTCAAGGTTCAATACTAGAGTCCAAAGTCTGGAATTAGCTATAAGAACTTACTTAGACAAGCCACTTAACTTCCATGTTTTATTTTCCTCATTTATAAAATGAAAACGATCTAAATTATCCTCTAAGGTCTCTTTCAAGTCAAAATACTATGATGTAATGAAATAGGGGAGAAAGGATAAAAAGACCAGAAGTTTACTTTCCTTAAATTTGAAACCAGGGCTGTGTAACACTTCATCTTCCACTAGGAATGAAGAATAGAAAAGTAGACTTTTAGATTTTGAGGCCAAACAAACGATACCTTGAAAACAGTAAGAATGTGGAAAAATCTGACTCTCCAAAGCACCTTCATGACTTTTCAATTTAATCCACTTAAGTAAAACAGCCAACAGATGACATATTTGGATGAGTCCGATAATCAAAATATATAAAATAATATTATGCCATTAAGAAAGGAAAGAAAATTTCAGGTTAGCCATTCTTTAATGTTGGGCAGGGAGAAATGAGAAAAGTGGATAAACTAGTTTCTAGGAAGTAGAAAGTGTCATTCAGGAAGAATAACTTATGAGTAATGAAATGGTAACCAATTGATCAATAAATACCTCAGAACACAAACAAACCCTAAAAACAAAATTAATCAAATGTACAGCAATTTCAAATGATCTCAGAATAATAATTTTAAAATGATAAAGTACTGAACTATATTATACAGTTAATCCTTATTACACAAGCATCTTGCCCATAATATGTGAAGTTTATTGATTGTAGCAATTTATTTAATAATATTACTAAATCCATAGAGATAGTACCTAGACTTTTTTTTCCAGAAAGAATTCAGTATAATTATTAACCATCCTATGTAAACTTACCAGAGGAACACTGAAAAGTATAAAACATTACAGTCAACCTAAAAACAAAAGGAAATCCCCTCTAAAGTAATTATCTAGATGTCTACTTTTGGGCCTCAACTAACACTTAAACATTAATAAAGTAGCTTTGAGAATGCAGAAATAGGTTTATCTGAGTAATTTATACATTAAGAAGAGAGCTACAGTTTTTTTCTTATAAATGATTTTATGTTCTAAATAGTGAATATGTAAAAGAAAACTATGTGGAGCCAACACTTTAAGGACATTATAGCAAGAATTTAGGAACTGACTATTGATAGAGCAATCATGGAATAAAAGTTATGGTTCTGGTGATAGTGAATGAGACATTTAGAAACTGGAGCCCTAAATCCCCACAATCTTTGAAAGCCTAGGTTTGCTCACCTGTAAAATAAAAGATGCTAACATTTGATAGGATGGCAGTTATTTTTCACACTCATTGATAGCAAATACGAAAAAAAAGGGCATATACTATCAAATAAAAGCCTTATGATGGATAAGGAAATCGATTTATGTTTAAAAGTATTGTTAAATATTGCAACATCACAAAAATTCTGCAAATTATTTGTTTGTTTAGTAGTAAACTTTATTTTTAGAGAAGTTTTAGTTTCACAGAAAAATTGAGCAAAAAGTACAGAAAGATCCCATATGTCCCTGGATAACCCCCTCCACATATACCCTTCCCTACTATCAACATCCTGCACCACAGTGGGCCATTTATTACAATCTAAGCTACAGTGACAAATCATTATCATCTAAAGTCCATAGTTAAACTGTTTACAATCTTGATGTTATACACTCTATGGGTTTTAACAAATGTATGACAATGTATATCCACCATTACATTACATTTCACTACTGTAGAAGTCCTCTGAGCTTTGCCTCTTCATCCTTACCTCTCATTAACACCTGGCAAGCACTGATCTTTTTATTCAAATGACTTTTTTTTAAAGGCCAAATGCTTACCTAGGACAGTGTAGCCTAGAGTTGGGAAGACCGGTTAACGGACCACTCAATGTCCTAGGCCACCTCCACTCACTGTCATACAACATCACAGGGCATTTGAGCTGTCACTATTACAGAAGTAGTACAGGATAAGGAAACTGAAAAGGGTAAGAAAATATTCCACCTATGAAACTTAATAAAATACTGATATATTTCTTTGTAACAATAATCTGATACTGTACTCTTCTAAACTTCAAAGAATTTTAGAGAATGTGATGCAATGTAAAAATCAAAAAAGTGGTGGGGGCGCCTGGGTGGCTCAGTGGGTTAAGCCGCTGCCTTCGGCTCAGGTCATGATCTCAGGGTCCTGGGATCAAGTCCCGCATCGGGCTCTCTGCTTGGCAGGGAGCCTGCTTCCCTCTCTCTCTCTCTCTGCCTGCCTCTCCATCTACTTGTGATTTCTCTCTGTCAAATAAATAAATAAAATCTTTAAAAAAAAAAAAAAAAAGTGGTATTTTTAAACATATTTTAAAGTAATCTCTACACCCAGCGTGGGACTCGAACTCATAATTACAAGATCAAGAGTTACATGCTCTACTGACTGCACCAGCCAAGCATCTCAAGCAAGGAGTATTTTGTCATCACCATTTTTTCCAAAGGTCTTTAATATTTGCAACGTTGCTTTCAATTAACGTTATTCTTCAACAGATGCTAAAGGAATAACTAAAATAAAAGAAACTGGTATTTCCTGCTCCTGGCAGTAATAAAAAGTTTTCATCATAATATCCAGCTTTTTGTTTCCTAGCTTTCTGTTAAGAAATGAAAAATTAAGTTCATTGTGTTGCAAATTCTACAGATCAAATGTCCAGTTTTTCTTCCTTTCTTCCTTTTTTCTTTCTTCTTTCAGCAAGGGTCAAAATACTGGAAATGAATAGTTGCAAATGCTAAAAGCAGACTCTGGTCATTAACATTTATTCAGAATGTTTTACAGCTAAGAAAAACCATAGTGACCACTCCTCATAGGTCTTCCCTGACTCAAACCTGACCTACAGCTGTTTTGCAAACCCTGAACGCTACACTCAGAACAATCAGGTAGGTATGGAAGACCCAAACTGTCTGGGCCAGCTGAGAGAGGCCCTATCACTTAGAGCATGTTTCTACTTGGCCAAAACTACTCAATTCCAGTCAGAGGAAAAGAGCCGATGAAGAAGCAGGGCAAAAGACGACAGTATCTCCAACTACAATGCATAGCCCGGAGGTTTTCAGATGAAAAAAAGAAAGAAAAGAAAGAAAATGTTTTCTTGGATTTTTGCAAGTCCTCTTCTACATATTCTCTGCACTTTAAGTAGCAAAGAGAAAAAGATCGTGGCTGGGACTATTTTGGTTTACTCTATAAACTAAGGGCAGTACACTTTTTTTTCTAGTTTCTTTCTTTCTTTTCTTTTTTTTAATTTTACTTACTTATTTGAGAGAGAGACAGTGAGAGAGGGAACGCAGGCAAGGGGAGTGGGACAGGCGAGCTTCCTGCAGAGCAGGGGCTTGATCCCAGCCTGAGCAGAAGGCAAGCGTAACATCTGAGCCAAACAGGTACCCCAGGCCAGTATACTTTCATATGAAATCTACTTTGCTACTTAAGACAGGCAGCTGAAGATCCTTTTTAATAAATAAATCTCCCCCAGTGGAGAGATGATTAATATAACAGGGGAAGTATGGCTTCTAGATGCTAGTAATGTTCTGTTTCTTATTTGGGTGCTCACTACTTTTCAGTATTCATGTGATACTTCAATATAAAGCTCTAATCAAAACAAAAATCAAAACATTTGCCAACAGAAAAAAAGATTCCTGGGTATGAACAAGTAATTCAAAGAGCCAATAAACTTTTTTAAATGCCCCCCCACAACCACCCCTCTTGAACTCCCAAACCCTTTCCCTATGCCCTCAGAAACAGACCTGTCATCCTCAATTACTCATCCTTTTCTCAGAACATTCCTGCTTAGGACACAACCCTGGCTGTACATACAATCACCTGGAAGTTAAAAAAATTTACTTAAGCCTGAGCTCCACCCCAGACTGGCTGAGTCAGGATCTCTGGGTGCTGGGACCAAGGAAATGGTATGATTATAAGCTCTCCCTGGTGATTTTAATGCACAGTCAGGGCTGAAAGCCTCTGCCAACTGAAACCTGGCTCTCCCTGTAACCCCCTCCATTCCTGACTGTCTACATTCTCATACTCCTCTTCCCATTACGTCTGGAGACAGTGTAGGTGTTCTTATTTCTTTTTGCTACTTCCAAATTACTCTCTCACGTGCCTCTCTAAAATTCTAGCTTTCAGTCTCAAATTATCAGACCTAATTATCATCACCATCCCTAATGCTGCCTGCAGTCATCGACAGAACACCTCCAACATCATTCCATTTATTTTTTTAAGATTTTATTTATTTATTTGACAGAGAGAGACACAGCGAGAAAGGGAACACAAGCAGAGAGAGTGAGAGGAGAATCTGGCTTCCTGCCTAGGAGGGAGTCTGATGTGAGCTTGATCCCAGGACCCCAGGAACATGACCTGAGCCGAAGGCAGATGCCTAACAACTGAGCCACCCAGGCATCCCAACATCATTCCTTAAATATTTTAGTCCCTGGCCATGACTCTGTTCTTATCAAATGCATGATGATCTAAGAAGTCAAAAAACTGCCTTGAGACAAATGAAAATAGAAAAATTACATGCTAAAATTTGTGGGATGCAGGGTGCCTGTGTGGCTTAGTTGGTTAAGCGTCTGACTCTTGGTTACAGCTCAGGTTATGATCTCAGGGTCCTAGAATCAAGCTTCATGCCGGGCTCCCTGCTCAGTATGCTTGTCTCCCTCTCTCTTTGTCCCCCCACCTGCTCATGCCCTCCCTCTCTCTCTCTCTCTCTAAAATATATAAATCTTTGAAAAAAAAATTTTATGGGAAGCAGCAAAAGCAGTTCTAAGAAGGATGTTCATAGCAATAAACACTGAGCTCAATAAATAAATAAATAAATAAATAAACAAACAAGCAAATGACACACCTCAAAAAACTAGAAAAAGAAAACAAATGAATCCCAAATTTAGTAGATGGAAGGAAATGACAAAGATCCGAGCACAAATAAATGAGAGACTAAAAAGAAAATGGAAAAGACCAAGGAACAAGTAAGAGTTGGTTCTTCGAAAAGATCAACAAAACTGACAAACCTTTAGCTAAACTCATCAAGAATAAAAACGAGGACGCACATAAAATCAGAAATAAAAGAAACATTACAACTGATGCCACAGAAATAACAAAGAATCGTGACTACTCTGCACAATTATATGTCAACAAATCTGACAATCTAGAAAAAATGGATAAATTCCTAGAAACAAGATGCATGATGATTTAAAGGTCCACACATAAATGATCCTTGACATCCTCTCTCCTCTCAGGGTCCACTCCTTCACTTGACCTCAGCTACTCGTTCTTACTCATACTCTAGAATTTCTCACCAATAACTTGACCCCATGCACAATCTCAATTTCTAGCATCCCACTACCCAGCCAACCTCTATCTTTTCAACTCACTTCTTCAAATATCTTTACTCTAATATTTTTAAACCTCAGCTCTATAATCCATTAATCCTATCACTTTTGCACTATCCTTCACCCAACTTAGAGTCCATGGTCCAGTATTATAATCTCCCTCTTTTGAATATACTCTCAACTGTCTTGCCCCTCTTCCCATATCATGATCACCAGGCAAATCCCAATCCTAGATACATCCTATTCTCTACCTTAACAGCACAGTAGGTGTGGCCCTGTAATCACTGCCCAGTTCTCTAGTCTCCTGAATGATTAGGTCATATATTTTCCTTCTATATCTCCATCTCCCTCCTTGGGCTCAGCAGATAACCTTGCTTCCCAATTCATTGAAAAAATAAAAACAATCAGAATCTATCCATTTATCTACATTTGAGTCGAAGTACTCTTGCCTTCCCTTTGCCATTATGGATGAATGGTCTGTGTTCCTACTAAAACCAATTCCTCCACTGTATCCATCCATCTCCTTTAACCTACTCAATCTCATTCCAGAAATTCACCCCTCTCTCTTATGCAATGTTCCTTTATTATACTATTTTATTATACTATTCGTATCAGCATCCAACACACTATAATAGCTCCTTATCTTTGAAAAAACTCTTAACCCCATATCTTCTTCTAGCAATGGTCTCCTTTTTCTACTCCCTTTAGGAAGAAATTCCTCAGCAGAGATATCTATTTTTGTTATCTTCCATTCCTGTCTTCCCATTCCTTCTTGAAAACACTCCATCCTAGCCTTTATCTCCTTACTACTCCACAGAGACAGCTCCTATAAAAGTCATTAAAGCCTTCCATATTGTTAAAACCAAAGGTCAAGTCTCAGCACTTTCCTTACTTGATCTGAGTATATTCAGTATCACCAACCAATTCTTCTTTGAAACAGTTTCTACACTAAGCTTCCAGGACACTACTCACTCTTGGTTCTCCTCCTTCTTACTTAGCACTCTCTCTTTAGTAAACCTCATCCTTCCAACCTGTAAATGCTGGACTGGCCCAGGGATCTTCTTGGACTTCTATCTCTGCACTCATTTCTTTATCCAATCTCACAGCTAACACTATGCTGACATCCATACTTCTTGCTTAGATTTCTTTGTATTGCAGCTCTTGGATCTACCTGCCTAGTCAACATCTTAACCAGAATGTTAAGGAAGTATCGACAACTTGCTTCTTCAAAATCAAATTCCTGATTTCTCTCTCCTCCCTAAACTTGCTTCTCCCACAGTACCCTTTCAATGAATGGCAACTCTAGAATTCCAGTTGCCCGGGCCCAAAACGCTGTATTTTTTCTCTCACACTCCACATCTAATATATCAGCATATTTCGTTCACCCTCTTTCAAAATTTATATACACTGTGAACGCTCTTCACCACTTTCATCTACACCCTGGACTAAGTCATCATCACCTCTTGCCTGAATTTTAGCAGCCTCCAAATTAGTCTCCTTGCTCCCTCCTTTAGCCTCTCTTAACTAGAGTGAACCTTTTAAAATCTAAATAAGACTACATCGCTCCTCTGTGATGTTAAAAACCTTTACTTTTCATATAGTAGTCACACTCAAGGTAAAAGACAAAGTCCTTACAATAGTCTATGAGCCTATTAATTCTCTCACCTCATCTCCTTTTACCCCCTTACTTGCAGCTGTCCTGGTTTCCATGCAGTTTGTGACTGGGTATTTTATGCAACTAAAGAAACACTGAACATTACATCAAAAAACTAATGATGTACTATATGTTGGCTATTGAATTTAAAATTTTAAAAAACAGATTGTAAAATCTCAAATATGAAAACTGAGATACAATTCACAAATGCTGAAGCATAAACCCAGCTGACTGGTAAAAATGACAAACCTTTCAATGCTGTGGTTTCCTTACTTTAATACAATGGGAAAATACTTAATACTTGCCACCCACTAATATTTATATAAAAACTTTGAGAATCTCATGACAAAAGGCAACGGAAAACCTGCTTTATAACCATAGTGACGGTTAAAAGAGTTAATGCAGGAGGTAGCCATGAGCCAAAAATGATGACATCCAAATAGGAGCAGACCAATTCTATTATGCTATTTGTATAAATTGTGTTAGTGGCTGTGAGGTGTGAATCATCAGTAGTGTGTGTGTCACACTTACACAGGACCTTGGGTACTTCGTTTCCAAGGACATTAATCAAAGTTTCAATGTGCTTTAAAGGCCCATTACCAGTTGTTACTGATTAAATAAACTTTACAATTGAATATGACTAGGAGGGCACACCAAGCATCTACTTCTATCACACATATGGTCCATCTGCAAAAGGACGGATATATCCACTCTTAAAAAACATCTGCATATTTGAAAGCCACAGTCCTTACCACTACCACTTTATATTAGCATAAACAGTTTTGCGATGGTCAACCAGAAAGTTTGTGATTCCCCAGGGCTTTGTTTTAGCACTGCAGAGACATCTAGAGCTTGGGAAAACCCAGAACAGGGTGGGTTAGGGAAGCTACAATTATACCTTGACTGCTTTCATCAAATTATAGGAGTGGGAGGCGAAGACATTAATGGAGACAACTACTAAAAGAACACACCCTTAAAGATGAATCTTGCATTCTGATAAACAAGGATCAATGCAGGAAAAAGGGATATACCTATCACTTGGCGAATTTTACAGGAAGCACAACAATGAGGAGTGCTTAGTTCATATGTCTCTAAGAAGAGAAATTCAAGCTTTGGGCTATAACCAAAGTAGTTATTATGATTTAATTACAAGTTCTTATTCGCTTTATTAATTACAGAGTTAATTATACCTGTTTAAAGTGAGCCATGGGATTTGCAGAGTCAACCTGTTATTTGTTAAAAAAAAAAAAAAATAAAACAAGTGAACACTTTTTTCTAAGTACTAATCAGCATGGATGTATTTTATATTCACTCTAACACAGTCCAATCTTAAAAGACTGTCTGGACTTTCTCTTGACTCTTACTGTCACATAGACACAAAAAAGGAAATGTTAAACAATTCTGTTAGGAAATGATTTAATTCATTCAATATGTCCTCTACCTCTATAGAAGCTTATTTGATACTTATAAATAAATAATACCACATATATTTAGAATGGTATTAATGTCCCAAAGGGTAATTAGCATATCATAGACACAATCATTTCAGAATGAGAGCTACTTTAGAGGTTATAGGCACAGGCATCTGAGAAATATGTTGAAAGAAATATTGGGCAGGAGGAGGAAAATTCTTGGGTCAAGACTAGAGTCAGCTTAACTTTTCAAATACACTATTTCCCGGGCTTGGGACTATTTTGGGTACATTTTCAGTCTCCATTTGATTTTTCACATGGTATATCTATGTTAAGTATATAAATAGAGTTAAGTATATATATAATGTGTGTGTGTGTATATATATATATATATATATATATATATATATATATTTAACACGGCTTTATAAGCATGTAAAGGACAAGGGAAGCCTTAATTTCTACCTCTTTAGTGGTCCTCATGAAACAAAAATCCAGACTATGCCAGCAAATCCAGGATGCTCTGTGATTTTGATGACTCTTATCCAAATTAGGCTCTAAATATTTAGTATCATTTGGGGGCAAATTTATCCTTTAAACTGGAGAATAAAGTATGGATCACAAAAAAGTAATGTAAAACTTCAATCAGTAATAATATGCCAACATCACTACAAATTAAAGCTTTTGGTAACTGTTGAATTTGGGCCATAAATACATGGGTTTCTGTTAACCCTATGATCCCCAATTTTCTGTATATATGAAATTTCCCATAAAGAATGAAAAAAGCAAGGCTCTGGAAGTAACCAGATTTGTCTCACAGAAAATTCTTTAGACCCACATTTTATCTAATTTTGGACTCAATTTCTGGTAATTTATCACAGACACAAGCACACACAAAAACTGGCAAAGCAGCACTGAACAGCTTCCTAAAAATGTAGGAACATCCCTACACATATATATATGTGTGCATATACACATATATGTGTGTGCGTGTGTATATATCAGATATATATACATGTATATATGTAACTTTAACTTTAAATTTATCCTCTAATACTCAAGTTCACATTGACTTGCTGCATTTTGTAACAATAGTTCAATTTTTTAAAAAGAGATGGAAATATTCTTTACATTTACAAATAAAGTTAGTTAGGAAAAATGAAGCCATAGCAAGGCTGGCCTCTGCACCCAGAACACAGAGCTTCTTACTAGATGCTCTGGAAAGAAGTTAGGTATTCTCAGGCCATCAGAAGCTTAAAGGGGTCCTTTGCCTCACAGAAATTGTAATATGGACTGAGATATCTTTTTATCAATAGCAGTAATGAGTTTATGCTGACAACAGCCTATCTTGCCTGATTTCATTCCCACGAAAGAAAGCTACAAAACCAAAAGTTTATGGAGACTTAGATCAATTATATTACTTTGAAAAACCCTTTTTTATTAAAAAAAAAAAACACTTCTTTAAATTATTTTTAAAGAATAAAATATAAAAATCTCTTTTAGTAACTAATCAAAATCAAGAAGAAATTCATCTTTTATATCTTTTACTAGGAAAAAAAATCTCTTTTATAAATGCCTAGAGTATTTCAATTCAAAAGCTAAAAAGCTATGCACTAATATTAGAATCTTTAGTGATTTTCCTTTCTGGTTTATGCCTTGAATCTGTTTAAATTCTGGTTTGGGCCTTTTATTTTTTCTCTGAGCTTTATTAATATTCAAAGGTTTATGCATAGTCTAGAGAAGAATGTCACTTAAATTTAGTGGAGAAAATACAGAGTAATTTTACTTATTTTAAAAAGTGTGTGTGGAAGAAGGACTCAATAAAGATGACTTCAATCACCTTTTAATCATAACTAGGAATACTGGTTGAATCAAGTGTGGTGTAAATGATAACCATAAAAATCAACAATGCTCTTGCAAATACTTAACAATTAGAAAATATAAAATTCAAGACAATTTCCATTTGCAGTTAGAAGAATATATATACTAAATTTTTTAAAATTTAACAGAATATATGCAACTTTTATAAACGCACAAACTCCCTGGGTAAACTGAGGTTTAAAACAACAGGAAAAGGGGCGCCTGGGTGGCTCAGTGGGTTAAGCCTCTGCCTTCGGCTCAGGTCATGATCACAGGGTCCTGGGATGGAGACCCGCATCGGACTCTCTGCTCAGCGGGGAGCCTGCTTCCTCCTCTCTTTCTCTCTCTACCTGCATCTCTGCCTACTTGTGATCTCTGTCAAAATAAATAAATAAAATCTTAAAAAAAAAAAAAAAAAAAAAAAACAGGAAAAAAGTACCCCCAAAATGATAGCTTTAACTATTTACAATTAGGACTTTCCGTCAATAAAAATTTACAACAACAAATGTGGGACAAAAGTGTTTCATTATACTTCTATCATCCTTAAAAAAATTATAGTTTAAAAAAAAATTATACTCTTTGTGTCTTCACACAAAAAGTTGGAGCAGCTGAATTTTCAAGGGCAAAGTTATCTTTTGTATGTGTGCTGGCTAACACTGCTCCTATCTAATCTTTAAAAAGAGTTTAAATTTTTTTAATATTTTATTTTGTTTTATTTTATTATTTTTTTTAATTTCTTAAAAACATATATTTTTATCCCCAGGGGTACAGGTCTGTGAATCGTCAGGTTTACACACTTCACAGCACTCACCGAAGCACATACCCCTCCCCAATGTCCATAGCCCCACCCCCCTTCTCCCAACCCCCCTCCCCTCAGCAACCCTCAGTTTGTTTTGTGAGATTAAGAGTCACTTATGGTTAAGTTTTAAAGTATAATATCAAGCCAAAAGTAATCATTAATTAAAGGACATAAGCTAGTGTTCACAATTAGATTGAGAGTTCAGAAGGAAAATCTCACAGTGAATATTTGCTGGGTATTATAAAGCTGGGTGGTTCTTTTTTCTTTTTTTAAAATATTTTATTTATTTATTTGACAGAGAGAGATCACAAGTAGGCAGAGAGGCAGGCAGGAGTTGGGAGGGGGAAGCAGGCTCCCTGCAGAGCGGAGAAGCCCAATGCGGGACTAGATCCCAGGACACAGAGATCATGACCTAAGTCGAAAGCAGAGCCTTAACCCACTGAAAGCTTGGTGGTTCTTTCCTTATTTTTCTATTTAAGTTTAAGACTCAAAGAAAAGAACACAAAACATAAATAAATTCAGTTTACTACATTATGACAAAGCAAGTATCTGTAACCAACATGAAGGGCTACAAATAGAGCACTGCCAGTACCCCAGCAGACCCTTCTTGTTTCTGCCTAATCATTAACCATTTCCTCCTCTTCAAGGGCAACTACCATGACTTCTAAACACTGGAATCATACAGTATGCATTCATTTGCACATGGGTTCTTTTGCACAACATTGTTTTTTAAATACGCACATTTTGTCGTATGAATATCAGAGTTTGTTCATTTTCATGACAGTACAATATCCCAAGGTAGTACATATAATGACTTACTACCGATTATAATATTGATGCTCATCACCCCCCCACCAATGGAGCTAGGCCAAATTATGCTGCCATAACATTTATATACATACCACTTGGTTATACACATATATAGCATATCTGTGGGGGATAGAATTGCAGGGTCACGGAGTATATATACTTTTAACTTCTACAATGCCAGTTTACCAAAGTAAATACGTATTTAATACTAATACATATTAATACTAATACGTATTCTACATGCTCCATATTCCCCCAAATTATTATTAGTCTAGTAGATGTGTAGTAGTTGTATGCCATGATGGTTTTAGTCTGTATTCCTTTAATGACTTGTGGTCTCAAGTAACTTTTCTTATTTTTACTGGATATTTGGACATCCTTTTGGGGAAGTACCTATTCAAGCCTCTTTCTCATTTTTCTATTAGGCTGTCTTTTTCTCATCAATCTGTAGTTTTACTTATATCCTGTTCATAAGCTTCTTGTCAGAGAGTTACAAATATCTTTTCCTACTCTGTAGGAGTAGCTTGCCTTTCACTTTCTTAAGGTGATTTTGGGTAAATAGAAATCCTTCATTTTAATAAAATCCAATTTTTTATTTTTTCCTTTTAGGGTTAAAATCCTTTTTGCATCCCATTTAAGAGAACCTTTCATATTCTAATGTCACATAAATATTTAACTATATTATCTCCTAAAATATTTATTGTTTTGCCTTGTACATCCACAATAGATTGGGAATTTATCTTAGGTATGGTGTGATGTAAAACTTGATTCAGTTTGTTCCATATAAATATGATACTCTAACACCATTTACTGAAATACCATGTTTCCACAGTTCCAACTTTCTCCTAAATCAAGTGTCTATATATACACATGTGCTTGTTTCTATATTTTGTTTGATCTACTGAACTAAGAACACCATCTTTATTAATCTACATTTATTAAAATCTTAATAGCTAATCAAACAAGCTATTCTACTTTGTCCTTGAAGAATGTCTTGACTCTTCTTACCCTTTTACATTTTTCATATAAATTCACCTATTTCAATGATTGTGACAACCCCGTGTGTAACTAAGTCTTACTAACCTACTTTAAAACTATGGTACAGCAACCCTACATTTTATAACTTGTAAAATTATACAACTTGTCTGAGGCTATAAAAATGCAAAGTCTAGATATGAACCCTGGAGTGTCTGTGTGAAAAGTGTACACTTTACAATGCAAGATCCTTCATGCCTATAAACTCACACATAGAGAAAATGTTGTCTAAAAATAAAATACATACAAACAAAAAGAACAAGTTACTATTTTAATACCTACTTAACTTACTAAGGGTAATGTTAAGATAATTAGTTCTGTATGATAACAAATTTATGATGAAATTGGTACTAACAGTACCAATTTTGCCAGTAGAAGTGAAAATTACTACAATCCTTTTAGAATTCCGGAAAATGAACAATGTTTACTACTAACTAGGTGCAAGAGAACTTAGTGTCCTGAAAGATTTAGTTACTACCTGCTAATGTCCAATCATGGGTTATGACTAACACCCATTCGAAGGCCTATTAAGATGAAACAGATCTTTGGTAGGTAAAGGACAGAAAAGATTCATGGACAATTCTTAAATATCTGGCTCGAGCAAAGCCTGCTCACAGAACTAGTATACTATGAACAAATCTTTCTTTAGCAACTAGGCAATGTGGTAAGTGCTTGACATAAATGATCTCATTTGATATTTCTAACTCTAACAGATTATTAGTGCTGCCTCAAATTACGAATGGGAAAGAAAGCACTAGATACCAGATCTTAAGACCTTCACATGCTAATAGCCTTTTCTATCATTGCAAACTGCTAATATTCATGTGATGTTTGCTTCACAACTGAGCTGAAAGACCAGATTTTCTACTTGGGAATATGTAAGTGACACTAAAACAACAGCCAGTCAACTGTCAGGGTTTCCCTGTAAATGAATGCAGTAAGTCACACAGGAGACTTTTGACATTACTGCCCCCAGCAAAGTCACCTTTGAAAACAATACTAGATTTGTTTGTTTGGTTTCCTTTGTTTCTTTATGTGTTTTGGTTTTTTGGTGGTTCCCCCTCCTAACCCACATTGGCTTTGGTTTTTGTTTTTGGGATTTTTCGCTTTGTTTTGCTTTTTGCCTTTTTTCTCCCTTGAATTTTGGCACCTTTACGCTTAAAGGTGGGGAAAAAGATGTTTAGATCTTTAATACGTGAATAAGACCATGTAACATGGCACAATATGCTTTTTACAATTCAATTTCAGTGACAGCAGAAACCCTGGGATTAGGTTTTTAACACGAATAGACACAAAGTAAAACTAAGTATTATAGGATCATGGAAAGATAAGGGGTTATTATGATGGTGGTGTAACTGGACAAAGAAAAACAACTTTCTTATATACATGAGAGCATGGGAACTACATTCATGGAAGACAGATCAACTTCATTCCGCTCTCTTCAGGTCACATCAGTAACACCAGGCAATAACAACAGATCAACCAGACTAATGATTTTTTACCCATGAGTACAATTTTACTGTGAATTCCTGGAAATTACAAATTAAATGGGTTGCAGACAGGACTCTACTTTTTTACAAGATTTGAGAGAGAGTCCAAGATGGCAGAGGAGTAGAAGACTTTAATTTCATCTGGTACCAGGAATTTGACTAGATACCTATCAAACCATTCTGAACACCTGCTAACTCAACTGGAGATCAAAAGAATAGCTACAATTCTATGAACAGAAAAGTGGCCACTTTCTGCAAGGTAGGAGGTGTGGAGAAGTGAATCTCAAGTGACATATGGGAAGACAGACCAGGGGGGAGAAGCCAGCTACCAGCAAGTGACAGAGCAGAGGAACACAAAATCAGAACTTTAAGAAGTCTGCTCCAAGGTGCCTGGGTGCTCAGTGGGTTAAGCCTCCGCCTTCGGCTCAGGTCATGATCCCAGAGTCCTGGGATTGAGTCCCGAATCGGGCTCTATGCTCAGCAGGGGGCCTGCTTCCCCCTTTCTCTCTTCTGCCTCTCTGCCTACTTGTGATTGATCTCTCTTTCTCTCTCTCTCTCTGTCAAATAAATAGATAAATAATCTTAAAAAAAATGTCTGCTCCAGTGAGGGACATCACTCTGGCAGCTAAGTTGGGTAGAACCCTCGCTGGGACAGTGTGGTCTCAAAATCCTTGGGGTCACAGGAAGACTGGGGGTGACTTAGTGTGGCAAAGTTTCCAGGTATCAGAGCAGGGAAGCTGACTGCAAAGAGCAAGCCCAAGAGTGGGCTTTCGACTCAGGATTGCCATAAGCTATCATTCACAGCACAGTTGGGTCATTGCTCCTTGGGCAGGGGCCCAACAGGCAGCAAAACCAAGGAGACTCCCCTTCCTCCTCCAGTAAGAGCAACAAGGGAGCACACCACAAAAATGTGCTGGGTTTGGAGACTCCAAAGGAAATCATGTGCCAGAGATAGAAACCCTTGGTCATAGGCCAAGTAAGCATGCACTGTGGTGGGATAAGTGGGAGAAAGGAGTGACTGGCTTCTTTTCTCTAAGGGCTCACTGAGTAGTAGAGGCCCCCAAGCTTTTGGATCCAGGGCCAGAGACCAGGAGGCCACCATTTTCATTCTCATCTTCTAAATCTATGCAGAAAGCCTTCAGGGAACAAAAGCTAGTGAGGGCAAACTGGCACAGATTACTAAGCCTGGCCCCCAGGCAAGAGTGATGCATTTCTGTTTGGCACAAAGACATTTGAGAATCACTGCAACAGGCCCCTCCCCAAGAAGATCAGCAAGAACATCTAGCCTAGATCAAGTTTACCAACTGATGAGAACTGCAAAACTTCAGCACTAAGGGAATACAGCACATAAAATTCATGGCTTTTCCCCCATGATTCTTTAGTCTTCCAACTTTAATTTTTAAAATTTTCTTTATTTTTTCCTTTTTTTAAAAAGTTTTCTTCTTTCCTTTCTCAAGCAACTTCTAATCATATCAATTCTTTTTTTTTAAACTTTTTCATTTTCATAGTCATATTTTATCCCTTCACTGTATTTAAACTCATTTTTTGTATATACATAAATTTTTCTTTTTAAAAATTTTTGAGATGCAGTTTCTTCTAATAGACCAAAATACAACCAAAACCTAGTATATGGCTCTGTTCTATTCACCCACCTGATCATATTCTTTCTTCCCACCCCCCACTCCCCAGATTTCAGGTCTCTTCTGATTTGTTTAGTGTATATTTCTGTGGGGTCATTGTTGCCCTTTTAGTATTTTGTTCTCTTATTCACCTATTCTTCTCTGGACAGAATGACAAGATGGAAAGACTCATCTGAAAAAAAAAAAAAAGAACAAGAGACAGTATTGATTGCCAGGGACCTAATCAATATGGACATAAGTAGGATGTGAGAACTAGAGATCAGAATAATGGTTATAAAGATATTAACTGGGCTTTAAAAAAAGCACAGCATACCTGAGAATCGCTTTCTAAAGAAATAAAAGAACTAAAGTCTAAACAAGTCAAAATCAAAAAGGTTATTAATGAGATGCAATCAAAAGTGGAGGCTCTAACTACTAGGATAAATGAGGCAGAAGTGTGAATTAGTGATATAGAAGACCAAATAATAGAGAATAAAAGATAAACAACTACTGGATCACAAAGAGAGAATATGAGAGACAAGTGATAACAATACTAGAATTGGGATCCCAGATGAAGAGAGAGGGGCAAAATGTATACTGGAGCAAATTATAGCAGAGAACTTCCCTAATTTGGCAAAGGAAATGGTCATCAAAATCCAGGAGGCACAGAGACCTCCCTTCAAAATCAATTTAAAAAGGTCAACACGCCAACATCTAACAGTAAAACTTACAAATCTCAGAGATAAAGAGAAAATCCTGAAAGCAGCTCAGAACAAGAGGTCTGTAACCTACAATGGCAAAAACATTAGATTGGAAGCAGACCTATACACAGAGACATGGCAGGCCAGAAAGGGCTTGCATGATATATTCAGAGCACTAAATAAGAAAAATCTGCAGCCAAGAATACTATATCCAGCTAGGCTGTTACTGAAAATAGAAGGAGAGATAAAAAGCTTCCAGAACAAAAACTAAAAGAATTTACGAACACCAAACCAGCCCTATAGGAAATATTGAAAGGGGTCCACTAAGCAAAGAGAGAGCCTGAAATTAACACAGACCATAAAGGAACAGAGACAAGACACTGTAATAGTCGACCTATAGATAATACAATGGCACTAAATTCATATCTTTCAACAGTTACCCTGAATGTAAATTGGCTAAATGCCCCAATCAAGAGACAGGGTAGGGGTGCCTGGGTGGCTCAGTCATTAAGCGTCTGCCTTTGGCTCGGGTCATGATCCCAAGGTCCAAGGATCGAGCCCCACATTGGACTCCCTGTTCAGCAGGAAGCCTGCTTCTCCCTCTCCCACTCTTCCTGCTTGTGTTCCCTCTCTTGCTGTCTGTCAAATAATAAAATCTTTTTTAAAAAAAAAGACACAGGGTATCAGACTGGATTAAAAAACAAGACCCATCGATATGCTATCTGCAAGAGACTCATTTTAGGAGGGAGTGGAAAACCATTTACTATACTGATGGACATCAAAAGAAACTGAACCAGGAAGAAATAGAAAACCTGAACAGACCCATCACCAGAAAGGAAATTGAAACAATCATCAACAATCTCCCAACAGGGTGCCTGGGTGGTTCAGTGGGTTAAGCCACTGCCTTCGGCTCAGGTCATGATCTCAGGGTCCTGGGATCAAGTCCCACATAGGGCTCTCTGCTCAGCAGGGGGCCTGCTTTCCTTCCTCTCTCTCTGCCTGCTTCTCTGCCTACTTGTAATCTCTGTCAAATAAACAAATAAAATCTTTTTTAAAAATCTCCCAACAAATAAGAGCCCAGGGCCAGAGGGCTTCCCAGGGGAATTCTACCAAACATTTAAAGAGGAACTGATACCTATTCTTCTGAAACTGTTCCAAAAAAACAGAAATAGAAGAAAAACTTCCAAACTTGCACTATGAGGCCAGCATTACCTTGATCCCCAAACTACACAAAGACCCCATCGAAAAGGAGAATTACAGGGATGCCTGGGTGGCTCAGTTGGTTAAGCAGCTGCCTTCGGCTCAGGTCATGATCCCAGCGTCCTCGGATCGAGTCCCACATCGGGCTCCTTGCTCGGCAGGGAGCCTGCTTCTCCCTCTGCCTCTGCCTGCCATTCTGTCTGCCTGTGCTCACTCTCTCCCCGTCTTTCTCTCTGATAAATAAATAAAATTAAATTAAAAAAAAAAAGAAAAGGAGAATTACAGACAAATATACCTGGTACACACAAATACAAAAATTCTCACCAAAATACTAGCCAATAGGATCCAACAGTACATTAAAAGGATTATTTACCAGGCCAAGTGGGATTTATTCCTGGGCTGCAAGGTTGGTTCAACATATGTAAATCAATCAATGTGATATACTGCATTAGTAAAAGAACAAGAACCAAATTATCTTCTCAACAGATGCACAAAAATCATTTGACAAAGTACAGCATCCTTCTTTATTAAAACTCCTCCAAATGTAGGGATAGAGGGAACATACCTCAGTATCATCAAAGCTACCTATGAAAAACCCACAGAAAACATCATTCTCAATGGGGAAAAACTGAGAGCTTTTCCCTTAAGTTCAGGAACACAGTAGGCATGTTCACTCTCACTACTGCTGTTCAACATAGTAATAGAAGTCCTAGTCTCAGCAATCAGACAGCAAAAAGAAATAAAAGCCATCCAAATTGGCAAAGAAGAAGTCAAACTCTCACTCTTTGCAGATAATATGATACTTTATGTGGAAAACCCAAACTGCTAGAACTCATACAGGAATTCAGTTAAGTGGCAGTATATAAAATCAATGCACAGAAATCAGTTGCATTTCTATAAACCAACAATGAGACAAAAGACAGAGAAATTAAGGAGTCACTCCTATTTATAACTGTGGTAAACCATAAGACACCTAGGAATAAATTTAAGCAAAGAGGCAGAGTATCTGTACTCAGAAAACTACAGAATACTCATGAAAGAAACTGAGGAAGACATAAAGATGGAAAAATGTTCCATGCTCATGGACTGGAAGAACAAATGTTAAAATGTCCATGCTATCTAGAGCAATCTACACATTCAATGCAATCCATATCAAAATATCACCAACTTTTTCACAGAGCTGGAACAAACAATTCTAAAATTTGTATGAAACCAGAGAAGACCTGGAACAGCCAAAAGAATATTGGAAAAGAAATCCTTCTCCAGGATAAATCATATGTGAGGCCACAACCAGGTCTTTGGAAATTTAAGAAGACTGAAATCCTACCAAGCATCTTTTCCAGCCACAATGGTAAGAAGCTAAGTAGAAGTCAGTAACAAGAAAACTACAAAATTCGCAAGTACGTAGAGAGAAAACAAGGTGTTACTTAATAATCAACGTATCAGGGTGTCTGGGTGGCTCAGTTGGTTTGAGTGTCTGCCTTCGGTTTGGGCCATGATCCCGGGGTCCGGGACTGAGCCTCATATGGGGCTCCCTGCTTGGCAAGGGCCCTGCTTCTTCTCTCCCTCTCCTAATCTCCCTGCTTGTGTTGTCTGTCTGTCTGTCTCTCTCTCTCTCTCTCTCTATGTCAAGTAAATAAATAAATAAAATATTTTTAAAAAATCAAAGTGTCAAAAAAAGCCCAAGAGAGAGTTCAAAAAATATATGGAGACAAAAATGAAAATAGAAATACAGCTTAAATTAATGCGATGCAGTAAAAACGGTTCTAAATGGGAAATTCATAGCAATAAATGTCTGCATCAAGAAATCAGAAAAATCTCAAAAACCTAAAACTTCACCTCAAACCACTAGAAAAAGAAAAAAAGAAAAAAGAAAGAAAACCACTTCCCAAAATTAGGAAGAAATTTTAAAAATCATAACAAAAGTAAGTGAATTAGATATTAAAAAGTAGCAGAAATGATAAATAAAAAGCTTATCTAATAAGATATACAAATTTGATGAACATTAAACTAGACTCAAGGAAAAAGAGAGGAATCAAATAAAATTTAAAAATGAAAGAGAAGATGACACAATACCACAGAAATACCAAAAGGTCATAAGAGAATACTATGAACAGTTACACACCAACAAACTGGACAACCAAGAAAAAATAGATAAATTCCAATAAACATATAATCCAGTAAGATTGAAACATGAAGAAACAGAAAGCTAAAATAAATTACTAGTCAGGAGATTAATCAGTCAACTAAAACTTCCAACAAACAGAAGAGTAGGACTTGATGGCTTCATTGGTGAATTTTACAAAATGCTTAAGAAAAAAGTAATACCCAAAACTTCTTAAAGTTTTCTAAAAAAAACAGAAGAGGAGAGCACACTTCCAAACTCATTTTATGAGGCCAAAATTGCCCTGCTGTAAAAAGCAGACAAGGATACCACAAGAAAACAAAGTTAGAAGCCCAAATCCTTCATGAACATGGATGCATATATATTCAACAAGATATTAAAAACTGAATTCAACAATACATTAAAAATATCAGACACGGTGATCAAGTGGGATTTAGTTCAGGGATGCAAAGGGGGTTTAACATCCACAAATCAAACAATATGATACATCATATCATTTTTATCTTTCATTTTGTTGATGTAACAATAGATGCAGAAAAGGCATTTAACAAAATTCAGCATCCATTCATGATAAAAACTCTCAACAAAGTAGGAATAGAAAAATGTACCTCAATATAAAAAACACCATATATGGCAAGCCCACAGCTAACGTTATACTCAGTGAAACACTGAAAGTTTTCCTCCTAACATCAGGAACACGATGAGGATATCTACCGTAGCCACTTTAATTCAACATAGTATTGGAAGTACTAGCCAGAGCAATTAGGCAGGAGAAAAAAGTAAAAGGCATCCAAATGAGAAAGGAAGAACTAAAACTGTCACTATTTCGCATGATACTTGGCATGATACTATAGAAGAAAACCCTAAAAACTCTACTAAAAAAATTGTTAAAGCAAGTAAACAAATTCAGTAAAGCTGCAGGATACAAAATCAATACACAAAAATGTATTGCATATCTATACGCAAATATCAAACTATGAGGAAAAGAAAATAAGAAAACAATCCAATTTACAAGTCTATAAATAAGAATAAAATAATTAGAAGCACATTTAACCATAGGGGAGATAAACCTGTACACAAAAAACTGTAAGATATTGATGAAAGGAAGTGAAGATGACACAAATAAATGGAAAGTTATTCCATGCTCTGAGCTGGAAGAATATTGTTAAAATGTCCATACTCCCAAAGCAATCTACTGATTCAATGCAATCCCTATCAAAATACCAATGGTATTTTCACATAAAGAAAACAATCCTAAACTCTGTATGGAAACATAAAAGACTGAATAGCCAAAGCAATCTTGCGGGGGGAAAAAATGAACAAAATGGAGGTATCACAATTCCAGACCTCAAGTTATATTACACAATTATAGTAATCAAAAAGAGTATGGTACTGGCACAAAAACAGACACACAGATCAACAGAACAGAAAAGAAAACCAGAAATAAACCCATAATCACATTTTCACTTTATTTTTGACAAAGGAGGCAAGAATACACAATGGGAAAAAGGCAAACTGTGTTGGGGAAACTTGACAGCTACATGCAAAAGAATGAAATTGGACCACTTCCTTACATCATACACAAAAATAAATTCAAAATGGACTCATAAGGACATAAATGTGAGACCTGAAAACATAAAAGTCCTAAAAAAGAGCACAGGCATTAATTTCTGATATCAGTTGTAACAAAATTTTTCAATGTGTGTCTTCTGAGGGACACAAGGAAAACAAAAGTAAAAATAAACTTATGGGACTACCTCAAAATAAAAAGCTTCTGCATAGCAAAGGAAAAAATCAACACAAGTAAAGGATAATCTATCAAATGGGAGGAAATATTGGCAAATGATATGTCTGATAAAGGGTTAATATCCAAATATATAAAGATCTTATATAACTAAACACCAAAAAAACCACAAATAATCCAATTTTAAAAATGAATAGACATTTTTTCAAAGAAAATACACAAATAGCTAATAGGCACATGAATAGATGATCAACCTAGCAATCAAATGCAAATCAAAACCATAATGAAAGTCACTATGGTTTCACCCTTTCTTTTCAAAAAAAGAAAAACAAGTGTTGTTGAAAATTACAATAAAGGAGAACCCTCATACACTGCTGGGAATGTAATTCATGAAGCCATTATGGATCACGGTATGGAGTTTCCTCAAAAAAATTAAAAATAGAACTACCACACAATCCAGCAACTCCACTTCTGGATATTTGTTCAAAGAAAACACAACCCAAAGAAAAATAGATAGATAAATATACTATATATTACATATTATGTATATTATATATACACACATATACATAAATACATACACATATATATACAGTATATATACACAGTATATATACTGTATATATGTATATATGTATATACACATATCCTTACAGTCATTAAACATATCCTGAAATTGTCAAGATATGGAAGTAACTTAAATCCCCATTAATAAGTGGATTAAAAGTTGGAAAATACACATACAATGGAATATTACTCAGTCACAAGAAGGGACAAAATCTATTTGTGACAACATCGATGGACCTATGATACTCAGTGAAGTAGGCCAAAGACAAATACTGTATGAGTTTATACATATATAAAACCCACAACAAATGAACAGACTGATAGATAACAGAAAACATACTACTGGTAACCAGAGTGGGGAGGACAAAATAAATGAAGGCAATTAAAAAGGTACAAACTTCTAGTTATAAAATAAGCAATGAAGATGAAAAGTATAGCATAGGGATACAGTCTATGACACTGCAATAACTTTGTACATTGACAGACAGTAACTGGGGTTTTTAGGGGGGATTATTTTGTAACATGAAAGTATCAAATCACTATTATGTACATGTGAAAGTAAAAGGATATTATATACTAATTGTTCTTCAATTAAAAAAAAAAAAGAGGCATGCTCTCGAGCTTCTGGGACTGCTTCACCTATAGATCCCTGCAACTAATCCAGGGGCATCCGCACTGCTCCACATACCTCACATATAGAAACATACCACCATGGAAAGCACCCTGCATGCTCCCTATGGCAGTGAAAACAAGCTTTTGCAGGTGAGCATGCCGAGAAAGCCAGTCCTGAAGAAATCACAAATTTAAACATTCAACATCACCCTAGAGAAAGTAAAAGGGAACCTGTCATCTTCTAATCCAGCTTTGCAGAATTGAGAGAAGGCATAAAAGCTTAAGAATTCTGCCACAGGGCGCCTGGGTGGCTCAGTGGGTTAAGCCTCTGCTTTCGGCTCAGGTCATGATCCTAGAGTCCTGGGATCAAGCCCCACATCGGGCTCTCTGCTCAGCAGGGAGCCTGCTTCCTCCTCTCTCTCTCTCTGCCTGCCTCTGCCTACTTGTGATCTCTGTCTGTCAAATAAATAAATAAAATCTTAAAAAAAAAAAAAAAAAAAAAAGAATTCTGCCACAAAGGGAACAAGAAGTGTGGAGCAAATGTATTCACAGAAGAGCTCTAAGAAAAACTAAATCCCTTACAGATATTTCTCTCCCCAAACCAGTGAATAAAGACTGGAGAAGCAAAGCAAGACATGAAGAAATATGAATATCAAGGAACATAAAAACACAAAAGAAATACACTAATTCTCCAGTACCTGAACCCAAAGAAACTGAGATCAGCAATTTACCTAATAAGAATATAGTTGTTTTGAAAGAAGCTTCAGTGAACTACAAGAAAACACAATGAAACGAGGAAATGGACAAACAAATGAAAACTTTATAGGAAGGTAAAAATCATTAAAAAAGAACCAAATTCTGGAGCTGAAGAATACAGTAAATGCAATGAAAAGTACAACACAGAACATCAACAGGAGAATGACTCAAACAGAAGAAAGAATCTGTGGAAGAGTAAGCAGGACTTTTTAAATTATGAGTAGAAGTACAATAAATAAACAAAAAGAATAAGAGAAACCACCCATGTGAACTACAGGATACCAATAAGAGAAATTATCTAGGTAGTACTGTAGACCCAAAAGGAGATGAGAGTGGGGGAAAGGTCAGAAAGCTTAAAGAAATAATAGCTGAGAATTTCCCAAATCTGAGGGAAAAAATTAGACATCCAAATTCAATCCTAAATGACCTTCCCTGCAGGATACCTTAAAATAAATTCGTCTCAAATTGAAGAGAAAGAACTGTAAAAGCAAAAGGAGGGGGAAAAATCCTCACTTACAAGGGAAACTTTATAAGGCTATCAGCAAATTTTTCAGCAGAAATCTTACAGGCCATGAAAGAGAAGTATGATGTATTCAAAGTGCTAAAAGGAAAAAACTTACAATCAAAAATATGTTATCCAGCAAAACTGTCCTTCAGAAATGAAGGAAATAAAGACATTTCCAGACAAACAAAAGCTGGGAGAGTTCACCACCACCACATCCGCCTTACAAAAAATGTTGAAAGGAATTCTACAAATTGAAATGAAAGGACACTAATTAGTAAAATGAAAACATTTGCTGATAAAGTGAACATAACTCAAACTCAGAATATTGTAACGCTGTGATATATGGATATAATAAAGGTTAAATAAAGGTTAAAGGATGAAAATATTAAAAATAACTACAATTATAATAATTTTTAAGTTGGTTATAAATGGTGACATCAAAAACAAAAGACAAAGGGATAAAATGCTAGTTTTTGTATGTGTTCAAACTTTTAGTAGAAAGACAAAATATAAAGGGAAATCAAAGCTACAGAAAATCAATTCCCAAAGGAAGATAGCAAGAGAAGAATGAGAACACTGTAAAACAGCCAAAAAACAAGATCACATTTTTTTTAATTATTAATAATTACTTGGAATGTACTTAGATTAAATTCTCCAACCAAAAAGCATAGCAGAGCAGAGCAGATAAAACAAGACCCAAATATGTGGTATATACAAAAGACAGACTTCAGATTTGGGTACTTACATAGGCAAAAAATTAAGGAATAAAAAAAGATATTCCTTGCAAATAGAAAGCACGAGAGCAAGAGTAGCTATATTTATTTCAGAGAAGTGGATTTTCACTCAAAAGTTCAAACAAGAGGGCGCCTGGGTGGCTCAGTGGGTTAAGCCGCTGCCTTCGGCTCAGGTCATGATCTCAGGGTCCTGGGATCGAGGCCCGCATCGGGCTCTCTGCTCAGCAGGGAGCCTGCTTCCTCCTCTCTCTCTGCCTGCCTCTCTGCCTGCTTGTGATCTCTCTCTGTCAAATAAATAAATAAAACCTTTAAAAAAAAAAAAAAAGTTCAAACAAGAGGGGTGCCTGGGTGGCTCAGTGGGTTAAGCCTCTGCCTTCGGCTCAGGTCATGATCCCAGGGTCCTGGGACCAAGCCCCACCTCAGGCTCTCTGCTCAGCAGGGAGCCTGCTTCCCCCACTCTCTCTACCTGCCTCTCCACCTACTTGTGATCTGTGTCAAATAAAATGTTAGAAAAAAAAAAGTTCAAACAAGAGACAAAAGGTTATAATAATAAAGGGATTAATTCACCAGAAAATACATCAATCACAAACATGCCTATATCTGTATTTATATAGATAGATAGATAAATGTGCCCAACACTGAAGCATCTACATATACCAAGCAAATACTAACACATATGAAGGGAGAATAAAAATACAGTAATAGCTGGGAACTTCAATACCTCACTTTCAAAAACGGATAGATTACTCAGAAAAATCGGTTAGGAAACCTTGGATTTGAACTATACATTAGACTAAATGGACCTAACAGATATTGCCAGAACATTCCATTAAAAGGCATCAGAATACATATTATTTTCAAATACGCACAAAATCTACTCCAAGCCAGATCATACAATTGGTCAAAAAGCAAGTCTTAGAAAATTTAACAATCACACCAAATATCTTTTCTGACCAAAATGGCATGAAACCAGAAATCAATTACAGGAGAAAAATTGGAAAACTCACAAATGTGTGGGAATTAAACAACACATTCTTTTTTTTTTTTTTTAAGATTTATTTATTTATTTGACAAAGAGAGAGAGCACAAATAGGCAGAGAGGCAGGCGGGGGACTGGGGGGGATGGAAGCAGGCTCCCTGCTGAGCAGAAAGCCTGATGTTGGGCTTGATCCCAGGACCTTGAGATCATGACCTGAGCTGAAGGATGATGTTTAACCCACTGAGCCACTCAGGTACCCACTAAACAACACATTCCCCTAAACAACCAATGAGTCCCAAAAGAAGTCAAAAGGGAAACCAAAAAGTATCTTGAAACAACTGAAAAAGGAAACACAACATACCAGATTCATGAGATGTGATAAATGCATTTATAAGATGGAGGTTATAGCAATAAAGGCCTATCTTAACAAAAATAAAGATCTCAAAAATAAACAACCTAACCTTATACCTCAAGAAACCAGAATGAGATCAAACTAAGCCTAAAGTTGGCAGAAGGAAAGAAATAACAAAGATAAGGCAGAAATAAATAAAACTGAGACCAGAGAAACAAAGAAAAGACCAACAAAACTGAGTTAGTTTTTTAAAAATATAAACAAAATCCACAATTCTTGAGCAGACTCAGGAAAAAAAAAAAAAAACCTCAAAATCAGAAATTAAACAGGAGATATTAAATCTGACACCACATAAATATAAATGATCAAAAGAAACTACAAAAGCAACAAAGTATACAACCAACAAATTATATGCCATCAAACTGAATAACTTGGAAATGGACAAATTCCTAGAACCATAAAACCTACTAAGCCTGAATCATGAACAGAAAAAGAAAATCTCAACAGACTGAAAATGAGTAACAGAGATTGAATCACTAACCAAAAAACTCCTAACAACAAGAAGCCAGGATCAGCTGATTTCACTAATGAATTCTGCCAAATCTGAAAAAGAATGACCACTCCTTCTTAAAGTCTTGCAAACAATAGAAAAGAAGGCTACTTTATTTTAGGAGACCAGCATTATCCTGCTCATCTGGGGAGGCTAGCATTATCCTGACAACAAAGCCAGCTAAGGACACTTTAAGAAAAGAAGACTACAGGCCAGTATACCTGATGAATATGGATGCAAAAACTCTCAAAACAATACCAGCAAATCAAATTCAATAGCTCAGTAAAAGATCATATACCATGACCAAGTGCGAGTTATGAGATGCACGGATGGCTTAATCAATAACTGTGATTTAACAGAATGAGAGTTTAAAATCATACGATCATCACAATAAATGTAGAAAAAGCGTATGACAAAAATTCCACATCCTTTCAAGACAAAAACATCTAATAAATGAGGTAGAGAAAGAATGTACACAACATAATAAAGGCTATATAAGACTATGCAAGAGCTAATAACATACTAACAGTGAAATACTGAAAGGTTTCCTTTAAGATCAGTAACAAGACAAGCAGCTCACTTTCATCATTTATATTCCATGTAATACTGAAAATCCTACCCAGAGCAATTAGGCAAGAAAAAGAAACAAAAGGTATTAAAGTCAGAAAGGAGGAAGCTAACTGACTCTCTGCAGATGATGTGATATATCTATATATCTACATATATATATCCTAAAACTATACAAAAAACTGTTAAAACTAATCAACAAATTCAGTAAAGTTACAAAATACAAAATCAACATATAGAGGTCAATTGCATTTCTATACACTCACAATGAAATATCTAAAAAAGAATTAATGAAAACAATCTCCTTTACAGGATCAGAAATAAAAAACTCAGAACTACATTTAAACAAGAAGCTAAAAGATATGTATTCTAAAAACTATAAGGCTCTAATGGAGAATACAGAAGACACAAATAAATAGAAATATACCAAGTTCATGAACTGAAAGATCTATTATTGTTAAAACAACCACATTACCTAATACCATCTATAGTTTTAATGCAATCCCTATAAAAATTCCAATGGCATTTTGCACAGAAATGGAAAAACTTGTAAAAATCGTATTAAACCACAAAGAACAAAAAAAATCTTTAGAACCAAAAAATTCTAAAAATCATATAAAATCACAAACCATCCTCAGAAGGAAGACCAAATCTGGAGGCATCAAATTTCCTGATATCTAATTATCTACAAAGTTATAGTAATCAAAACAACAGAGTACTGGCATAGACCAGTGGAACAAAATAGAGCCCAGAAATAAACCCATGCATTTTTGGCCAATTAACATCTGACAAGGGAGCCAAGAATAAACAATGGGGAAAAGACAGTCTCTTTAATAAATGTTGTTGGAAAATCATATTCATGAGCAAAAGAATGAAATCTGAACATTATCTTACATCACTCACAAAAATTAACCCAGAAATGGAGTAAAGACTTAAATATAAGACTTAAACCATTTAACTCCTAGAAGAAACCATAAGGCAAAAAGCTCCTTAACATTCATCTTGGCAATGACATTGAAAATATGACATCAAAAGCAACAACAGGGGACGCCTGGGTGGCTCAGTTGGTTGGACGACTGCCTTCGGCTCAGGGCGTGATCCTGGAGTCCCGGGATCGAGTCCCGCATCAGGCTCCCAGCTCCATGGGGAGTCTGCTTCGCTCTCTGACCTTCTCCTCGCTCGTGCTCTCTCTCACTGTCTCTCTCTCTCTCAAATAAATAAATAAAATCTTTAAAAAAAAAAATAAAAATAAAAAAAAAGCAAAACCATTCCTTACGTTCCAAAAAAAAAAAAAGCAACAACAGAAAAAAAGATCACTAAATGGGGCTATATCAAACCGAAAAGCATCTGCACAGCAAACGGAACATGAAACAGAATCAAAAGGAAATCTACAGAATGGCAGAAAATATTTGCAAATGATACATCGGATAAGAATTAATATCCAAAATATATAAGGAACTCATAAAACTCAATAGCAAAAAGCAAGTAGTCTGATTAAAACCTGGGCAAAGGATCCGAATAGACATTGTTCCAAAGAAAATACAAATGTCTAACTAGTACATGAAAAGATACTCACCATCTCTAATCAGAAAGAAATGGAAATCAAAACCACAATGAAATATAAGCTCACATCTGTTAGGATAGCTATTATCAAAAAATAAAAAGAGGCAAGTGCTGGGTAGGATGTGGAGAAAGGGAACCGTCAGGTACTTTCAATAGAAATACAAACTGGTACAGAACTATGGGAAACAATGTGGAGGTTCCTCAGAAAATTAAAAATGGGACTACCATACAATATAGCAATCTTACTTCTGGGTGTATACCCAATGGAAATAAAATCACCATGTCGAAGAGATACCCACACTCCCATGTTCATTAAAGTATTATTCACAATAGCCAAGACATACAAACAACTTATGTGTCTATCAAATGAATGAACGGATAAGGTGGATAAGGAAAATGTGATATATATTATACATACATGCGACATATGTGTGGTGTATACATGTGATGCTATATATATTACACATATATTTCTGATGTGTGACATATCTATCATATGTAGGTACCAAATTCTCAATGGACCTTGAAAGTATTATGAAGTGAAACAAGCTAGAGGAAAAACACTTACTGCACTGCATCACTAAATGTGGAATCTAAAAGAATCAAACTCAGAGAAAAAGAGTAGAATGTTGTTTGCCAGGGGCTGGGGAGTGGGTGAAATGGGGAGATGTTAGTCAAGGGGTACAAACTTCCAGTTATAAATAAATTCTGGAGATCTTACATACAGAACGGTGACTACAGTTAATAATACTGTATTATAAACTTGGAAGTTGCTAAGAGAGTGGATCTCAAGTGTTCTTACCACACACCCATACATAATTGGTAATTATATTAGATGATGGAGGTATTAACCTTATCTTAGTAACCATTTCAAAATATATGTGTTCCATATCATGAACTTAATATATACCTTAAAGACATATTATGTTGTATACATCACTTCACGTTATCTTAAACTTACAAAATGTTACCTGTCAACTATATTTCAATAAACCTTGAGGAAAAAAGTCAAAGACCTTAAAAAAGAAATATAAAATAAATGCCAAATAAAAAAACCCTTGTAAAAATTGAAATACTATGAATTTTTAGAAGTTAACATTCTTCAAGTGCAATTTTAAAACATACTATGCATTACTGTCCTGTTCAGTAGTCTTTCATGATAAATATTTCAGTTGTCCAAAAAAAATTTTTTCCCAGATGCCAAAAGTTTTTCATTTTGACATTGGTGAAATTCAGAGTGTATCAAAAAGCATCAAATTGAGTGTTAGGGTACATGTTCCTGAATATAAACTCCTTCACTTTTTTAAATGATAAACTATTTTGTCTGCTTACTCTGATTTTGGTTTTGCCTTTGAAATCAATATTGCTTTTACTAATTCAGACTTTAGATTAAGTTCTCATTTCATATTAGAGTATTCCACAAAAAATTCATATCTCCTTTGCTTTGCAACTCCTTTGTATTTACCAAAAAAAAAATCTATAGGCTATGAATGGTCTAAAATTGAAAACATAAGCAAACATTACAAGATAATATTTATATACACAACATGGAGATCTCATAGCAAGGTTAACAGTACTACCCAGAAAAACATATTGTAACTGCCAATTTACAGATTTCTTTTGCTCCCTAACTTGTTATTCTTGGAACACTGCTCGTAGGCTTTACATGAAGTATACTATACATATAAACTTCTTAATATTTATTTTCTTGGTAGGAATAATTGTTAGCAAGAGAACATGAAAACATATTTATAGGATTTATACTATGAAAAAAAAAGATTTATACTATGAGTAAAGCTGACAGATTAGATCATGACGCTTTCCTGCTAGAAGTTCCAATCTCAGTTCCCAGAAACACGTACCTTTACTTTCTACTCATTTTGTCACATATCCTGCTCTTCCTCTCCACTTGATATTAACAGAGCTTCTAGAATCAGTAGTATCCAATAATACTGCCTGCTGAGCTTTGATTCTCAGGCAAATCTAAAGTCTTTTCTGTTTTCCTGATTTTTTAAAGACTTTCTCAGGATCTGAGATTGAATAAATATACAAATTTCCTGACAAACATTAGAAATGCCTTCTCATATGGAAATGCTATTTTATCCAGAGGTCATCTGCTTTGAACCTCCAGAATTTGTCCCAAGGTAAACATCACCCCTTGGGAGAATTACCTCTCAGAAACAGTCACCCAATCTTCCTTATTTTGCCTCCCTTGTATCCCCATTTCCAGACATACCTGGCATTACCAGTTCTTGAGGTGTCTGTGGATTTATAGGATATTTATGATAGGTTTCAGTTTTTCCTTCTGCTAACTTAGAATTCATGAGTCCTTGGTGTCTATGTTAATTTCCACTTATTCTTGGGCTTTTCACTTTTCCAAATTGTATTATTACTGCCTCCTTCCCTAATGTTCTTGTGCTTTGGGGCTTTACTACAGTTTTAGTGGGATTTTAATGAGAACAAGATGAAAAGGTCAATTTACCATCAAAATCCCATAGAAAGCTCCATTATTAACAAGTATCTTAAGTGATTCTGAAGCACATGATCCCCAAGTCAAACCTGCAAACACTGACTTAGAGAACAATCAGTAGAAAGTGCCCAGAATAGTGAACACACTATAAATAACTGAAGAAGCAGAAGCTGTGGATGTTTTATATACATATATATACATATTTTTATATAGAGAGATACATATTACAGGTTCATTCACAACACTGGAGTGCTTATTCCTACCCTACATGAATGATTCAACACTGGAATGTTATGTATACACACATACACACACACATATATTACAGGTTTATTCATAACACTGGAGTTATTTCTGCAACAAAAGGCTAATGTTTAAAAAATAAAAAAAAGTTAACTCATGGGTCTCCAACTCATGACACCAAGATCAAGAGATGCATGCTCTTCTGACTGAGTCAGCTGGCATCCTGGCAGCCTGCTATTTTAAAGTTTAAATGAAAGTCACACAATTCGGGGCACCTGGGTGGCTCAGTGGGTTAAGCCTCTGCCTTCGGTTCAGGTCATGATTTCAGGGTCCTGGGATGGGAGTCCCCCATTAGGCTCTCTGCTTAGCAGGGAGCCTGCTTCCCCTCTCTCTCTGCCTATTTGTGATCTCTCTGTCAAATAAATAAAATCTTTTTTCAAAAAAATCACATTTCTACTTTGAGAACATCATGATCACTCTTCAATTTACAGTTTGCTTTGCCTCTCTTTGGGTTATACCTTGGGATTTTTTCCACCTCCTTTAAGTTACTGATAAAAATGATCTTGCTTTATATGTTCTGGATCTTGAAAGCATCATAATTTTTGTTAAATATACGTTAGGAAATACATATAATGAAGAAGACAAGGAGGTAGAATAGTTGTAATTTTTAGGTCTGTAGATAAAGGCTTTTTTCAAGTTTGTTTCATTAATGTGTGCACGTTTCTTCTATGTACATAATCTTTCTACTTGGTATTTTGGAAAAATTCTGTTTTATTTTATTTTATTTTTGAAAGAAGGGGAAGAGCCATTTTGACTTTGAAATTCATTCTCCTTTTAAAAATGCCATTTTTTGTTTTGGTTTTGATAATCAAGGATGATAATTAGGTTAAACATTGCAGATGCACTGATCTTTGGAAGGAAGACTGTCTGAAGTCCTACACTCACCATGAATATTGAAACTATCTCATATTATATGGGGTTTTGTGGTTTGTGTTTGATACAAATGAATCTGTTTACTATATGTTAATAAGTATAAATCTCATGAACTGTGACAGAGCTATACTCGCTGAAATGATATTTTTTAATTAGAATTTATTCTACTTTTGAAGAAAAAATTGTGAACATAAAAATGACTGTAATTTAAATATTGACTGTTTTAAGTGAAGACATAATTTAGACTTTTTTAGTAACCCTAGAAATGTTTAATTTAATACCTTTTAAATCTGTAAAACTGAATAAAGGCTTAAATTATTTTTTAAAAATTAACTCACAACTCTGCAAACATTTTAAACATTTGAAAATAAATATAAAAGTATGGAGGAATACTTTTATTCACAGACTGTTTTGCAAGGGATATTATAAGAGTAAGATAAGTTCTAAAACAGATCCAAAAAAGTTTTTTTAGAGTTAAATTTTAATTCTAAAGTTTTCCTACTTCCAAATTCATTCTATGAACCCAGCATTACTGGGATACCAAAGCCAGATAAAGAATCCACTAAAAAGGAGAACCACAGGCCAATATCCCTGATGAACAAAGATGCAAAAACTCTCAACAAAATACTAGCAAACTGAATTAAAAAATACATTAAAAGATGTCATTATGGGGGCACCTTGGAGGCTCAGTCGGTTAAGTGTCTGCCTTTGGCTTAGGACGTGATCCCAGGGTCCTGGGATCAAGCCCCACAATGGGTTCCTTGCTCAGCGGGGAGCCTGCTCCTCCCTCTCCCTCTCTCCTCCCTTCACTTGGGCTCCCTCTCCCTCACTCACTCTCTCAAATAATAAAGGCTTTTAAAAAATAAAGATATCATTATGCACCATGATCAAGTGGGATTTATCCCTGCCCTACAAGAATGATTCAATATAAACAAATCAATAAATGTGACATATATCAATAAGACAAAGGGTAAGAAACATGATCATTTCAATAGATACAGAAAAAAAATTTGATAAAAAACAACCTCCATTCATGACAAAAACCTTAAACAAAGTGGGTTTAGAGGGAACATACCTCAACATAATAAAGCCCACATATGAAAAACCTACAGCAAACATCATCCTTAATGGGGAGTAACTAAGAGCTTTTCCTCTAAGGTTAGGAAGAAGACAAGGATGTCCACTCTCACCACTTTTATTCAACATAATAGTGGAAATCCTTGCCACAGCAATCAAAACACAAATTAATCAATAAATAAAAGAAATTCAAATCAATAAGAAATCAAATCTCCAATCTTTGCAGATGACATGATACCATACAGAGAAAACTCTAAAGACTCTACCAAAAAAGTGCGAGAACTGATAAATGAACTCAGTAAAGCTGCAGGATACAAAATCAACGTACAGAAACCTGTTGCTTTTCTATACACCAGTAATGAAACAGCAGGAGAAAAACTAACAATCTCATTTAACAATTGCATCAAAAATAATAAGATAACCTAGGAATAAACCTAGCCAAAGAGATAAGAGATCTGTAGTCTGAAAACTATAAAACGCTGATGAAAAAATTTCAAGATGACAAAAAAAAAAAAAATGGAAAGACATTCTATGCTCATGGATTGGAAGAACAAATATTGTTAAAATGGGGGCGCCTGGGTGGCTCAGTGGGTTAAGCCGCTGCCTTCGTCTCAGGTCATGATCTCAGAGTCCTGGGATCGAGTCCCGCATCGGGCTCTCTGCTCGGCAGGGAGCCTGCTTCCCTCTCTCTCTCTCTGCCTGCCTCTTTGCCTACTTGTGATTTCTCTCTGTCAAATAAATAAATAAAATCTTTAGAAAAAAAAATATTGTTAAAATGTCTATACTATCCAAAGCAATCTACATATTTAACGCAATCCCTATCAAAATACCAAAAGCATTTTTCACAGAATTAGAACAAACAATCCTAAAATTTTTATGGAACCACAAAAGACCTCAAACAGCCAAAGCAAAGCAATCTTAAGAAAAGAAAAACTGGAAGCATTACAATTCTGGACTTCAAGGTATACTTCAAAGCTGTAAGCAAAAAAAAAAAAAAAAAAAAAAAAAAGGCAATCAAAACAGTATGGTACTGGCACACACACAAAAAAAATATGCACAGATCAACAGAACAGAATAGAAAATCCAGAAATAACCCACAAGTATATGGCCAATTAATCTTCAACAATGCAGAAAAGAATGTCCAGTGGGAAAGAGTCTCTTTTGTTGTGAAAACTGGACAGCAACATGCAAAAGAATGAAACTGGACCACTTTCTTAAACCCTACACAAAAGTAAATTCAAAGTGGATTAATGACCTAAATGTGAGACCTGAAACCATAAAAATCCTAGAAGAGAACACAGGTAGTAAATTCTTTGACACCGGTTATAGCAATTTCTTTCTAGATTTGTCTCCTGAGGCAAGGGAAACAAAAGCAAAAATAAACTCAGCAGAGGGTCTGCTTCTCCCTCTACTCACCACTCGTGCTCTCTCTCCCTGTATGTCTTTCTCAAATAAACAAAACCTTAAAATAAAAAAGCATCACAATCTTTATTATTATGCCCTACTATAGTACCACACTGCCACCTGTTGGAAAATATCACTAAGAAAATGTTTTTATTCCTAGTAAAGTTTGTGAGAAAATCTGTGAATTTCTGAGAGAATATGAAAAGTAACCATGTTGATTTTACACTTTCTTGCCCACCACACTTGATAAAAACTATTAGTAAAGAGTCTGTTCCTTGATTTTGTATCTGACTCCCAGAGATACCTGTTGATTGCCTGGCCCCAGTGGCAATGGGAGCTTGCATTTCCTGGGTCCCATAGGACCATAATAATTGGAAACATATCTTGGCAGGCCACCTACCTCAGGAAACTACCTAGAGAGTAAACTGAAACATGTCCCTTGCCTTTTCACAAAAGGCCTACTTGGTAGTCCCGGAGCTTCAGATTTGGCACACATCTGAGGGCGACACAATTACTCCTTTTTTTTCTTTTTAAATGTATTATTTATTTATTTGACATTCAGAGATCACAAGTAGGCAGAGAGGCAGGCAGAGAGAGAGGAAGAAGCAGGCTCCCCACTGAGCAGAGAGCCCAATGCGGGGCTCGATCCCAGAACCCTGGGATCATGACCTGAGCTGAAGGCAGAGGCTTTAACCCACTGAGCCACCCGGGTGCCCCAGTACTCTTAAGAAACAAGCTGGAGAACACCATTCTACACTCTCCCTATGCCTTGCTACAGCTCACTAGTATTTCCCAGAAAGTTTACATTCATCTGAGTCCTGCTTTTTTTGTGTGACTCTTGGCAATGGGACACCTCCGGACTGGCTGGCTCTGGTAGCCAGCAGGGCTTAGATTAGTGGTCCCACAACTCTATGTATCTATATCTGCATACTTTTAAAGCTGTTGCCTGAATGTCTGGCTTCAAAACAATCACCTGTCTAGGTACTAACTGAGGTCCTCCCCTTTGGCACACTGGTCTTAGATACTCTCAACTATTGGGAGCTACTAAGAATAAAATGGGCTACTTGGGCAATCACAATGGTTTGAGAGACAACTATGACCTAGGGTAAAGGCTGAACAACAAGGTTCATCTCATACGCAAGGCTGACACTTCAAAACTGAGAAAAGTAGGTGGTTCACCTAATGTATAGAAACTAATCAGAGAGTTAAGCAAGCAGAAGGAAGAAACAGAGGAATATGCTCCAAATGAAAGAACATGACTGCGGAAAACAAAACGTAATAAAACAGATAAGTAATTCACCTGATAAAGGGTTCAAAGTAAGGCTCATAAATGTCATAAAGATGCTAACCAAACTCAGAAGAATGGACAAACACAGTGAGATTTCAACTCAGAGGTAGAAAATATAGGAAAATCCCAAAAAGAAATCAAAGAATTAAAAAATACAATAATTAAACTGAAACATAACCTACAGGAGTTTAACAGCAAACTAAATGAAGCAGGAGAGAGGACCAGTCAACTTGCAGACAGGGCAGAGGAACTCACCCACTAAAAGCAGCAAAAAGAAAAAAATAAATGAAAAAAAGGGATTAAGGGATTTCTCAGACAACATCAAGTAGACTAGCATTTGCATTGTAAGAGTCCCAGAAAGAAAACAAAGTGAAAGGGGCAGAAAACTTACTTGAAGAAATAAGGGAAAACTTATATAAGCGGAGAAAAGAAACATCCAGATCCATGAAGCAGAGAGATTTTCAAATAAAATAAACCCAAAGAGATACACATCAAGATATAATTAAATGTCAAAAGTTAACAAGAAGAGAACGTAAATGGAAGAAAAACAATTCATTATACAACAAGGAACACACCCCCCCCCATAAGGTTATCAGCAGATTTTGCAGCGGGAACTTTGTAGGCCAGCAAAAAATGACACAATATGTTCAAAGTGCTAAAAGAGAAACAATTCCAATCAAGAATACTCTACCCAGCAAAGTCATCATTCAGAATTGAAGGAAAGATAAAAAGTCTTCCAGATAAGCAAAAGCTAAAATAATCTACTGCCACTAAGCTGGCTTTACAACAAACATTAAAAAGATTTCTTAAGTTGAAAACAAAGGGCATTAATTTAAAAAGAAAACACAAGAAAGGATTAATCTCACTGAGAAAAGTAAATATGTAGTAAAGGGAGAAGATTATTTATAAAGCTAGTATGAAAGCTAAAAGGAAAAATAGTAAAAATAGCCATAATTAAATAGTTAAGGAGTACACAAGATTAACAGATGTAAAATGTATAATCAAAAACATAAATCACAGCAAAAAGAGTAAAAAATGTGGAGCTTTAGAATGCACTTAAACTTGTTAATCAACTTAAAATAGATGGTCATAAATATAAATGTTTTCATGTAAGCTTCATGGTAACCACCAAGCAAAAATAGTAGACACACAGAAGATAAGCATCAAAGCATACCACTAACAAAACTTACTAAATCATAAAAGAGAGCAGAGAAGAAAGGAACAGAAGAACTACAAAACAGCCAGAAAACAATTAAAATAGCAAGAAGTACATACCTATCAATCATCACTTTAAATGTAAATGGTCTAAATTTTCCATTAAAACACAAAGGGTGACTGAATGGATAAAACACAAGACCCACATTTTCCAGGATAGATTACGCGTTATACCACAAAACAAACCTCAATATTTAAGAAGACTGAGATAATTCAGTATCTTTCTTGACCACAACTGTATGGAAATAGAAACCAGTTATAAGAAGAAAACTGGAAAAAACACAAACACATGAAAGCTAAACATGGCATGAAACAACCAATAGGTCCTGAGGCAAATGAAAATGGAAACACAATGGTTCAAAATCTTAGGAATGCAGCAAAAGCAGTACCAAGAGGGAAGTTTATAGCAACATAGGTCTGGCCCATCTCAAGAAACAAGAAAAATTTCAAATAAACAATCTAACTGTACACATAAAGAACAGGAAAAAAAAAAGCCCAAAGTTAATAAAAAGAAGGAAATAATAAAGATCAGGTTGAAATAAATGAAGAAAAGAGTTTAAAAAATATTAATGAGATTGATACACCTTTAGCCAGACTCATCAAGAAAAAAGAATAAAATCAGAAATAAAAAAAAGTTATAAACCACACCACAGAAACACAAAGGATTATGAAATTACTATAAATAATTATGTGCCAAAAAACTGGACAACCTAGAAAAACATGCATTTTTCCAAAACGGAATCAGGAAGAAATAGAAAATCTAAACAGACTGATTATTAGTAATGAAAATGAATCAGGACTCAAAAATTCCCAACAAGTGTCCCAGACAAGATGGCTTCCCTGTGAATTCCACTAAACATTTAAACATCAAATTATTCCAAAAATTCAAAGAAGAAATGGTTCCAAATTCATTTTTTAAGGCCAGCATTATCCTTATACCAAAACCAAAGGCAGCACAAAAAGAAAAAAAAGAAAGAAATTACAAATAATATCCTTGATGAACATGACAAAAATATCCTCAACAAAGTATTAGTATACTGAATTCAACAACACATTAAAAGGATTATTCACCATGATCAAATGGGATTTATGCCAGGGATTTAAGGATGGTCCAATATTCACAAATAAATCAAAAATGATAAATCACATTAAGAAAATAAAAGGCAAAAATCATACAGTCACCTCAATAGAAGCAAAAAAAAAAAAAAAAAGAAAAAGAAAGGAAGAAAGAAAGAAAAAGAATGTGACATCCATTCATGATAAAAACCTAACAAAGTGGGTACAAAAGGGAACATGCCTCAACATAATAAAGTCCATTTCTACAAAACACACACCGCTAACACCATACTCCATGGTAAAAGCTGAAAGTTCTTTCTCTAAGATTGAGAACAAGACAAGGATGCCTACTCCATGGATGCCTACTCCAATGGATGCCATTTTTATATAACAGAGTATTAGAAGTCCTAGCCACAGCAATTAGACAAGAAAAATCCATAAAAGGTATCCAAATTGGTAAAGAAGTAAAACTGTCACTATTTGCAATGGACATGATATTACATATAGAAAACCCTAACAACTATGCAAAAAAAAAAAAAAAACTGTTAGAATAAAGTAATTCAGTAAAATTTCACAACGCAGAGTACTAACCACTATATGATCACGGCCATTCAGTAAAATTTCAGAACACAAAACTAATATACAAAAATCTGTTGCATTTCTGTGCACTAATAAACTAGCACAAAGAGAAATTAAGAAAAAAAAATCCCACTTACAATTCATCATAAAGATAAAATACCAAGGTCAAAGAATAAATTTATCCAAAGGAGTGAAAGACCTGTATTCTATACAGAAATATACTATAAGAAACAGGTGAATGAAACTGAATATGACACAAATAAATGAAAAGATATTCCATGCTCATGGACTGGAAAAATTAATATTGTTAAAATGTCCATACTACCTAAAGCAATCCACAGATTCAACGCAATGTCATCAAAATACCAATTATATTTTTCACAGAACCAGAACAAATAATCCCAAAAGTTGTATGGAACCACAAAGACCCTGAATATCCACAGAAATCTGGATAAAGAATAAAGCTGGAGCGGCACCTGTGTGGCTCCAGTGAGTTAACCCTCTGCCTTTGGCTCAAGTCAAGGTCTCAGGGTCCTGGGACTGAGCCCCGCATTAGGCTCTCTGCTCAGTGGGAAGTCTGCTCCCCCCACCCCCTGCCTGCCTCTCTGCCTATTTGTGATCTCTATCAAATAAATAAATAAAATCTTTTAAAAAATCATTTATTAAGAATAAAGCAGGAGGTATCACAATCTCAGATTTCAAACTATATTACACAGCTAGAGTAATCAAAACAGTATGATACTTGCACAAAAACAGAGACACGGGTCACTGGAACAGAAATGAGTGCTGAAATGAAGCCATACTTACATGGTAAATTAGTGTATGACAAAGGAGGTAAGAACACACCATGCAGAAAGAAGTCTCTTCAACAGAGAGGAAACTGGTGCTGGGAAAATTGGACAGTCACATGGAAAAGAGTGAAATTAATTATATGTATCAATGTACCATTATTTTTTCAAGTTTTCCCCTAATATTGGAACTGTACATTTTGTGGATATTGAGATCCCTCTGAATAACTGGCCTCCCTGGGACCAATGGGGAAATGTAGGAAAAAAGACAACAGTATAAAAAGACAACAATATAGTTCAACCAAACCCTAGAGAACTTCAATTACCTGCTGCCTGCGAGACCCTCCCTAATATCTCCTCAATTGCAATGTCTTTCACAAACTCCTTAATATTCTCTCATCATTGTTACAGCCCATACCCCACAGTAAACAGTAACTTCCCATACTATGCTAATAAATATCATAGATACTCTTGGACATATCAAAAGCAGCAGTGTTCACAGCATACCAGAGTAATTACCGAAGTATGCACCTAGAGCAACAGAGTAATAACAGAATAATCCAGATCTTTGGAACTATACAAGTGCACAAAATCACCTCGATTTTAGAGTCTGACATGATGGATAACATTATGCTCCCAAACATTAAAAACATAAAGAAAAAGGGCGCCTGGGTGGCTCAGTGGGTTAAGCCGCTGCCTTTGGCTCAGGTCATGATCTCAGGGTCCTGGGATCGAGTCCCGCATCGGGCTCTCTGCTCAGCAGCGGGCCTGCTTCCCTTCCTCTCTCTGCCTGGTCTCTGTCTACTGTGATCTCTCTCTGTCAAATAAATAATAAATAAAATCTTTAAAAAAAACAACTCAATTAAAAAAAAAATAAAGAAAAAAAAAGAGCATGAACTATAAAGAAGTTTTGAATTTGAGAAACTGAGGTAAACCTTTCATTTAGTCTGAATTCTAATAATTTTAATAAGCTCACAGGTCCCATGTCATAAGACAAAAACTTCTATTCCTTCAATTAAGAGATGGCTCTTTGAATTTATATTTATAGAAAAGTAAACATGATCACACATGCCTAAATTATACCATTCTTTAAATTTCGTATTTTCTGTGAATGACAAAAACCACTGAAATGTATGTGCAGTTGCTCAAAAAAACTAAACAGAGAATCATTCTATGATCCAGTAATTCCACAGATATCTACGTACCAGTGCTAATAACACCACTATTCACAAAAGCCAAAAGACAGAAACAACCCAAATGTCTATCAACTAATAGATAAACAAAATGTGATATACACATACAGTGGAACACTGTTCAGCCATTAAAAGGAAGGAAATTCTGCAATATACAACAACATGGATGAACCTTAAAGACATTACGCTATATGAAATAACCCAGATATAAAAGGACAAATACTGTATGATTCCATTTATATGAGGTACTTGGAATAAACTCAGACCAAAAAGTGGTTGCCAACAACTGGAGAGGGGGCAATATAGAGTTATTATTTAATGAGAACAGGATTTCAGTTTGAAGATGAAAGTTCTGGAGAGGATGGTGGTGATGTCGCACAATAACATAAATGTACCTAAGGTCACTGAATTGTACATGTAAAAATGTTCAGAATGCTAGATTTCATGATACGTATATTTTACCACCATTTAAAAAAAAAAAAAAACCTGAGGCAGGGAAACACAAATCAAAACCAAAATGAGATACCACCTCACACCAGTCAGAATGGCTAAAATTTACAAGTCAGGAAATGACAGATGCTGGCGAGGATGCAGAGAAAGGGGAACCCTCCTACACTGTTGGTGGGAATGCAAGTTTGTGCAGCCACTCTGGAAAACAGTGTGGAGGTTCCTCAGAAAGTTGAAAATAGAGCTACCCTATGACCCAGCAATTGCAGTACTGGGTATTTACCCTAAAGATACAAACGTAGTGATCCAAAGGGGCACGTGCACCCAAATGTTTATAGCAGTAATGTCCTCAATAGCCAAACTATGGAAAGAACCTAGATGTCCATCAACAGATGAATGGATAAAGAAGATGTGGTATCTATACACAATGGAATACTATGCAGCCATCAAAAGAAATGAAATCTTGCCATTTGCGACAATGTGGATGGAACTAGAGGGTATTATGCTTAGCGCAGTAAGTCAGTCGGAGAAAGACAACTATCATATGATCTCCCTGATATGAGGGAAGTGGAGATGCAACGTGGGGGGCTTGAGGGGTAGAAAAAGAATAAAGGAAACAAGATGGGATCGGAAGGGAAACAAACCATAAGAGACCCTTAATCTCACAAAACAAAGGAAGGGTTGCTGGGGGGAGGGAGGGAGAGGGTTATGGGGAGGGTATGTGCTATGGTGAGTGCTGTGAAGTGTATAAACCTGGCAATTCACAGACCTATACCCCTGGGGCTAGTAATACATTATATGTTAATAAAAAATAAATTTAAAAAAAAAAAACCTGAGGCAAACACTGAGTCAAAAAATAAGAGTCCTCCTAACAAATCAGGCCAAAGGTTAATAATTATGCCTTGGACAGTGTATGTAAAACTGAGATACAACTTTTTCTATGGAACTTTGTTATATAGCTTTACTCAGTTTCTCAAAATGTTCAGAGATCCTAAAAATACTTTTTTACCACTACCTTTAATCCAATGAAATGAGAAAAATATGAAGACAATTTAATAGGATTTTATAAAATTACAATCACCAGCATGCCCCAATCAATATAGAATCAGCATAGTTACATTCAAGCTCTGCATACACAGAATCTTTAAAAATACTTCTGCTAAGATGAAGTACCTACTATTTGATGACCAAGTGTCCAATATGGTTCTCACAAATCTAATGCAGTATTTTAACATGAATAAGAGAATATGGGAATAGCTTCTAGGAGTATGTTTGAAATACAAAATTAAATGAACAAATAAAACTAAAACAGATTATAGTGTATTTTTCATGGCAGAGAGATAGAAACGCACCAGTGTCTAAAAGAATGAAAGTTATAACATTAAATACAGTACCAGGGGCTCAGACATCAAATTAACCAGTGTCAGTTTATAAAATCCCCATAATTTAAGAGAAGAGTATCCCAAACTGCCACCTAGAGGCCTTTTATAGGAAAAGACTGACAATCCTGGCAACACAAAAATGCAAAACATTAGTCTAGTATTTGTATTAGTATTGTGATTTCTGTCAAATAAATAAAATCTTTTTAAAAAATCATTTATTAAGAATAAGAAGGTATAAAACAGAGTTAACAGGCAAACAGACCAAAACAGAGTTAACAGGCAAACAGACCAAAAACACCTGCCACATATCTAAACGTCAGTAAGAATAGTCAATTCTCTACAGAAAGAATTCCTATCAATCAATAAGGAAAAGACAAAACTCAATAAGGAATGGGCAAATTATGTAAACTGTTTCCCCCTGCTTCAGTTTTCAACTCTTAAGATGCTGCTCACAGGTTCTCCACATCATGTTTTCCTGGGTCTGGTGTTCTACACATTAAAGTTGTTGTTCAAATGACTCTTTAATTACCCCCCACATACCTGTAACATGGTCTTCAGGAAGAGTGAAAATTAACCTCATGAACTTTTTTTTTCTTTTTTTTAAAGATTTTATTTTTTATTTATTTGACAGAGAGAAATCACAAGTAGGCAGAGAGGCAGAGAGAGAGAGGAGGAAGCAGGCTCCCTGCCGAGCAGAGGGCCCGATGCGGGACTCGATCCAGGACCCCGAGATCATGACCTGAGCCGAAGGCAGCGGCTTAACCCACTGAGCCACCCAGGCGCCCCCTTCATGAACTTTTCATTTAAAGAAATTACATCGAGGCGCCTGGGTGGCTCAGTGGGTTAAAGTCTCTGCCTTCGGCTCAGGTCATGATCTCAGGGTCCTGGGATCGAGCCTCACATCGGGCTCTCTGCTTAGCAGGGAGCCTGCTTCCCTTCCTCTCTGCCTACTTGTGATCTCTCTGACAAATAAATAAAATCTTTAAAAAAAAAAATTACGTCATGACCTACAAGGCTGTTATAGGACTTGACCTGGAATATATAAAGAACTCTTACAGGGGCACCTGGCTGGCTCAGTCGTTGAAGCATGCGACTCTTCATCTTAGGGTTAGGAGTTCGAGCCTCAGCATTAGTTGTAGAGATTACTTAAAAATAAAACCTTAGGGCGCCTGGGTGGCTCCGTTGGTTAAGCCACTGCCTTCCGCTCAGGTCATGATCCCCGAGTCCCGGGATCAAGTTCCGCATTGGGCTCCCAGGTCCCCCGGAGTCGGCTGCTCCCGCTGACCTTCTCCCCTCTCATGCTCTCTCTCACCGTCTCTCATATAAATAAGTAAAATCGTTTAAAAAAAAATTCTCTCTCCTCTCCCTCTGTCTCTTCTGCTTGTACTCTACCTCTCAAATAAATAAATCCTTAAAAAAAATCCTCTCTAAAAAAATTTTTTTAAATCTTAAAAAAAAGGATTCCATGATCAATGGAATCAATTCCATGATGAAAAAACAAATAATCTAATTTTTAAAATGGGCAAAGGATATGAATAGACATTTCTCCAAATATATACAAATAGCTGAGCACATGAGAAGACCTTGCTCAACATCATTACCCATCAAGAAAATGAAAATCAAAACAACGAGACACCATTCACACCCACTGGGAGGGCTAGAATTTTTTTCTTAACCACTGGAATTTTTTTTTAATTTAAACTCAATTAGCCAATATATAGTACATATTTAGTTTCAGATATAGTGTTCAATAATTTATCAGTTGTGTACAACACCCAGGGTCATGTCACATAGGATGGCTAGAATTAAAAAAAAAAAAAAAAACAGGCAATGAGGGGCGCCTGGGTGGCTCAGTGGGTTAAGCCTCCGCCTTCAGCCCAGGTCATGATCTCAGGGTCCTGGGATCGCGCCCCCCATCGGGCTCTCTGCTCAGTGGGGAGCCTCCTTCTTCCTCTCTCTTTCTCTCTCTCTCTGCCTGCTGCCTCTCTGCCTACCTGTGATCTGTCAAAGAAATAAAATCTTAAAAAAAAAAAAAAGCAATGAAAAGTATTAGCAACGATATGAAGAAATCAGAACTTTCATGTCCTGCTGATGGGAATATAACATGGTCCAGTTGCCTTGGGAAACAATCTGGCAGTTCTTCAAAATGGGAAACATACAATTACCCTATGACCCAGCAATTCTACTCTTAGGTATATACCTAAGCAGAGCTGACTGAGAAACTCAGCATTAGCAAGACCCTGAGACCCTGAAAGGGCTGGAAGCCAGGCAGAAGAATTTGTATCATCGTCGAAGGTCAGGAAGCTTCTGAGCATGGGAATAACATAATCAGATCTGCGTTTCGTACGTGCAAACTTCAAGCAGACACGTTACTTCTGTACAAAGGCGAAACGAGCAATAAAATGCCTTAAACGTATAGCAATACCCCACAGATAAGAACGGGATTCAAGAAGAACCAAGTATTAAAATACAAGAATTTTTGTGGATTTTTACTATTATACACATCGCACCGACTGACACGCACACACGCAGATGCCCTGTCCCTAACACGAGAAATGATTTCTACTGCCAGAACCCTGCAGCGAGTGCAAGGGCGACGGTGACAAAAATCACGACGACCGCTATCAGGAAACCCTTTCCCAGTCGTCCTGGCAGGGTCTCCCTCACGCTGGGGTAACGCAGCACCGCCCGCAAGGCGCCCAGTTCCACCCCTCAGAGGGGACCCCCAGCTCCTCACAAACGCGCTCTTACGAACGCTGGACGCGGACGGCAGGGCAAGGTCACGGCTAGCTGCTGCCCACCGCCCCACAACCCCCGGGTCGGAGGGAGGAAGCACCTCGCCGCGACCCAAGGCGCGGAGCCCACCAAGGGCCCCCGACGCCAAGCATACAGCGGGAAGGTCGCGACCGAGCGAAGGGGCGAGCCGCCGGGAGGTGACCCCGGGCAGCAGCCCACAGGAAGCGCAAACGCAGCCTCCCACACCGCGGGAACAAACATTTCCATAAAGACCTGGTCGCTTGGAGCGACGCGGCACCTAACCTGCCGGGCTTCTGCGCAGCATGCAGCGGAACGCAAGCGCCCTCCTTCCGGGCGCGGTAGAGTGGGCGGGAAAAGCCAGCCTGCGGGCACGCCGGCACGCCGGCAAAGAGCAGTCGAGACTTCCGGTGCGGCATCCTCGCAGGTGTAGAGCGTCAGGTCGCGCCGGCTGGGCTGGGCTCCGGACTCCGGTCGGCCAAACACAGCCCCAGGCCGGGATTCCCAGATGGAGGTGGGGGGAGGGGGTGCGCCTCAGCTTCTCAGACGCTCCCACTCGCACCCGCATGTCAGAGCCTCTCTTTCCGCTTTCAGCGTCTCGTTAGCCCTCAGCGTACATTGAGTCCTGCTGCGATAGTGGAGGGAATTTAAACCACCGGTTTATGTGCTCCTGCAGGGCTCTGGCGCTTTGGCTGACCTCCAAGGGCATGAAACCACTGACCATCGGGGTCCCGCTCTGGCTCTAAAGTCCATCTTGCCCCATTCGGCTGAGAACTTTGGCAACATTAAATTTCCTTTTATTCACCAAATTTTTATTAAATGCCTACTGTGCTCCAGGGAATACAAGGGGGTAAGAAAAAACAATGTAACCTAAGTTAAGTAATAAAATGAGGGGCGCTTGGGTGGCTCAGTGGGTTAAAGCCTTTGCCTTCGGCTCAGGTCATGATCCCAGGATCCTGGGATCGAGCCCCGCATCGGGCTCTCTGCTCAGCGGAGCCTGCTTCTCCCTCTCTCTCTGCCTACTTGTGATCTCTCTGTGTGTCAAATAAATAAATAAATTTTTTTTAAAAAAATTTTTAAATAATAAAATGAATAATAACAATCTGGTACATTTGTTATGAGGATCTAAAGTGCTTAGTTAAGTAGGGTCTGGCACCGTGTAAGTCATCAATGAATGTTAGCTATCCTTATTTTCATTTTGATCATAACCCTGCAGTCATTGTTTTAGGAAGGATGTTAGAGCTCGAAGTCAACGGCCAAGAAAGAATTCTTGAGCGGTCTTTAGTGCAAAAAGCTGGTTTTATGAAAGTTCAGGGAGAGAACCTGTGCGCAGAAAGCTGCAATGGGGTTGTTAATGGGTGGTGATTAAATACCTTCAAGTCGGTAAGGGGTTAGGGTTAGCGTAAGTCTCTAAGGAATTTTGGAAACGAGGTTTCCAGAAGATTGAGGGATTTACTCATTGTTGGGAAAAGGTCATTTAAAAGATCTTATAAAACCTCAGTCATGAGACCCTCCAGATATATATCTATGGGTCATATGCTTGGGGGATGATCGCTAACAGGTATCTTGGGGAGTAAAGATAAAGGAAGTTTCCAAAGGAATTTCTATATGTTATGGAAGACCTACGGGGTCCTGGGGATTAGGCTAAAATTGCATTTTGCCCTTAGCAAAGTGTCAACATCGAGGCAGCTGAGTCCCTAGAGGAATGTCACTCTGCCTGTTTTGTTGTCAATGGGCAGCAAGCAGTAAGGAAATTTTTCTTCTGCCTTTGTTTCCCACGTCATCATCACCACTATTACTATCATTATTTACTTTTTTAATGTCAAATTTGAAGTTCAAGTACCTTTCCTCCAAAAAGTAGAGTCTCAGTATTCGTGGGTAATCTAAATTTGATATGTTCCATAACCAGACTAGTCAAGTTCAATGTCATTTCAAACCTGGAGTTCCCTGTGTTTCTGAAGGTCTTGTGGGGATATCTAATAAGTTTCCTTATTTTCTGATAGAGCTAATATGAAGATTAAATGAGATTAGATAGCACTGATGATGTTGTAAGTGCTCAAAAATATTGGTTATTACTTTTAAGTCCGCTTGAGACAGGGATTCTACCTCTCACCGCCACAAGTATCCTATCTGATACTTTCTCTCTCCCCTATATATTTAAGGACAGGATCTGTTTTGCTGCCGCAACTTCCAAGGAGCCAGGGCAGGGGTTGGAGGTAGAGAGATGAGGAGGGGTTGACTATAGTCCTGTCAATGAGGGGTAATAGTAAGTGTGAAATGACTACTTCGAGAAATTCACTCAACAGCAACAGAGTCAAATCCACCAAATCTAGGGGCACCTGGGTGGCTCAGTGGGTTGTCTCTGCCTTCAGCCCAGGTCATGGTCTCAGGGTCCTAGGATCGAGCCTGCATTGGGCTCTCCGCTCAGCGGGGAGCCTGCTTACCCTTCTCTCTGCCTGCCTCTCTGCCTACTTGTGATCTCTCTCTCTGTCAAATAAATAAATAAAGTCTTAAAAAGAAATTCCAGCATGTCTAGTCTATCTCAGCAGCTGCCTAGAACTACCAAATCAGAATAGAGTTACTACATATGGTAGTTGTTCATATACATGGAAGAATCATTTTATGCATATTAATATTCTACTACTTTACTAAATTGTTTTATTGTTTGGAGCTGATTCTTTTAGATTTTCTGTGATAATGATCATGTCATTGAGATAAAGTTTTACCTTAATCCTTTCCAAATTTTATAACTCTAGTTTCTCATATCTAATTGTATTGACTAGTTATTTCCAATAAAAATATTTAATAATAGTGAAGACAGTAGGCTTCTTTGTCTTATTTTACTTTTAATGGGCTTTCTCCAGAATGTTCCCATTAAGTATGCTACTGGGGGGCACCTGGGTGGCTTAGTTGGTTGAGTGTCTGCCTTTGGATCAGGTAATGATCCCAGAGTCCTAGGATCAAGCCCTGAGTCAGGCTCCCTGCTCAAGTTCCTTCTCTGTCTCTCTCAGTCAAATAAATAAATAAAATCTTTAAAATATAAAATAAATTTTTTTTAAATATGCTGCTGTTTTGGGACACTGGGGTAAATCTTTTATCATGTTAAGGAAGTATCCAACTATTAAGAGAATAGGCAAAATTTTGACACAAAGCATTGAGCATCCCACTACATCTTGTCATAAAAGTAAGTATAAACTAGACAATATTTGTCTCAAAGACACTAATAAAATTAACATTGGCTAAGTTGGAATCAATGTCATTTCTTACCTAATCTTACATAATATCATCATGAAATTGAATCCTGACTAGGTTATTTAAAAAAGTAATTCCCCTGTGACATTCTGATATTTAACCCTGGAAAAGTTCTTTGTTATCTTTTACAGATATCTTTTTACAGATATCTTTTATCTTTTATTTACTCCAAAGTCTATGCTAGCTCTTCACTTTTGTTACAGGAAATTGCATGGATTTATTATAGACTGGTTATAAAAGTTGTGTCTGTTCAAATATGCTGGTTGTAGAAAAAAGGAACATTTTTACAATGATAAAGAGATTAAGTCATCAAGAGATATAACAATCCTAAATTTGCATGCACTTACAGCAAGAGGTTTGATACCTGTGAAACAAAAAGTAAACAGTGAATTAGAAAAACCAACAATTAGGGGCGCCTGGGTGGCTCAGTGGGTTAAGCCGCTGCCTTCGGCTCAGGTCATGATCTCAGGGTCCTGGGATCGAGTCCCACATCGGGCTCTCTGCTCAGTGGGGAGCCTGCTTCCCTCTCTCTCTCTGCCTGCCTCTCTGCCTACTTATGATCTCTGTCTGTCAAATAAATAAATAAAATCTTTAAAAAAAAAAAAGAAAAAAGAAAAGAAAAACCAACAATTAAAAAAAAAGAAAAATCAACAATTATAGTGGGTTATTTTAACCTTCATCTCTCAGGAATGATTAAAACAACTAGGCAAATAAAACAGTAAGTGTATAGAAGACTGGAGAACATTATCAACCAACTTGACCTATTGATATTTATAGAACACTTTGTAAAAAGCAAAATGTATCTTTAAGTGCATAGAATATTCACTTTTATGCTGATTCATAAAACAAATCTCAATAAATTTAAATAGATTGAAATCATGCAATATGTTAGTGGCTATTGTACAATTATATAATATAACAATTATATTAGAATAACAAATTACATTTATAATATATGGAACATATAACATAATTGAACTAGAAATTACTAACAGAAAAAAATCAGGGAAAACTCCAAATATTTTGTAATTAAACAACATATTTTTAAATAGCCTATGGGTCAAAGAAGAAATCATAAGGATGCTGATAAATATCTAAAACTGAATACAAATAAAAATGCATATAAAAGTGTAGAACACAGAGCAAGTGGTACTTAGAAGGAAAAATTATTGCTTTGTATGTTTATATTAGAAAAAAAGGTCCATAGTCCTACCTTTCAGAAAAACAATCTGAGGGGTTGGAAGTGGCGGGGGGGGGGGTGGGAGGTTGGGGTACCAGGTGGTGGGTATTATAGAGGGCACAGCTTGCATGGAGCACTGGGTGTGGTGAAAAAATAATGAATACTGTTTTTCTGAAAATAAATAAATTGGGAAAAAAAAGGAAAATCTAAATTATTTAAGCTTCCACTTTAAGAAATTAAGGGAAAAGAAGAGTAGTAACAAATGAAATAAAGATACTTCTGGAAATTAATTGAATAGAAAACGTGCTTCTTTTAAGGGATAAATAAAATTAGTTAACATTTAGCTAAAGATCTGATCAATCAAAAAAAGAAGTGGGGACACAAATTAACCAATATCAGGAATGAGAGAAAAGAACTCAGTGCAGATCCTGTAGATATTAGTAAAAAAAAGAAGGAATTCTGCTGCTAGTAATAGCTGAGTACATCCTTGGAGCAACCCTCCTACAGGTAAAAACTGCAAACTCTGGGCCAAGTAGAAAAAATAACTACTTGAAGATAATGGGAGAACAGCACAAGAAAGTATATATTGCAGAAGAGTTAATGCTTTTGTTTAAAAAAGAAAAGGAAGAAAGAAAGAAAGAAAGAAAAGGGAGGGAGGGAGGGAGGGAGGGAGGGAGGAAGGAAGGAATGGGACACAGGAGTTTCCCATTTGCATGGCTTTTTGCTTGAGGGCAAACCCTAGTTCTTCCTTTATTTTATTTTGTTTTGTATTTTATTAAGTTCAATTAGCCAACATATAGGACATCATTAGTTTTTGACATAGTGTTTAATAATTCATTAGTTGTGTGTAACACCCGCTGCTCATCAGATCATGTGCCCTCCTTAATGCCCATCACCCCACCCCCATCTCCCTTCTGCAACCCACAATTTGTTTCCTCGAATCCAGAGTCACTCATTCTTTCTCTCCCTCCCTGATTTCTTCCCATTCAGTTTTCCCTCCCGTCCTCTATGACCCTTAGTGCTATTCCTTATAATCTGCATATTAGTCAAACCATATGATAATGGCTTTCTCTGATTGACTTATTTCACTTAGCATAATTCCCTCCAGTTCCATCCATGTCAATGCAAATGGTTCATATTCATCCCTTTTGATGGCTGAATAATATTCCATTATAGATATGAAACATATTTTCTTTTTAAGATTTTATTCATTTATTCATCAAAGAGAGAGAAAGTGAGAACAAGCAGGGGGAGCAGCAAGCAGAGGGAGAAACAGGTTCCTCGCTGAGCCAGGAGCCAGATGCAGGACCCTGGGATCAAGACCTGAGCTAAAGGCAGCTACTTAACTAACTGAGCCACCGGGGCATCCCTGAACCACATCTTCTTTATCCATTCATCTGTTGAAGGACATCTGGACTCCTTCCACAGTTTGACTCTTATTGACATTGTTACTATGAACATTGGGGTATGGGTGTCCCTTCTTTTCACTAAATCTGTATCGTTGGGGTAAATACCCAGTAGTGTAATTGGTGGATCATAGGGTGGCTCTGTTTATAACATCCTGAAGAATATCCACAATGTTTTCCAGAGTGGCTGCACCAGCTTGCATTCCCACCAATAGGGTAAGAGTGTTCCCCTTTCCCCACATCTTCACCAACACCGTTGTTTCCTGTCTTGTTAATTTTGGCCATTCTAACTGGTACAAGGTAGTATCTCATTGTGGTTTTGATTTGTATTTCCCTGATGACTAGTGATGTTGAACGTTTTTTCATGTGTCTGTTAGCCATTTGTATGTCTTCTGCCCATTTCTTGACTGGATTCTCTGTTTGTTGGGTGTGGATTTTGATAAGTTCTTTATAGATCTTGGATACCAAATCCAAATCCATTATCTGTAATGTCATTTGCAAATATCTTTTCCCAGAGAATGATCCAGTTTCATACTTCATGTGGCTGTCCAATTTTCCCAGCACCATTTGGTAAAGAAACTGACTTTTTTCCATTGTATATTCTTTCCTGATTTATCAATAATTAGTTGACCATAGAGTTGAGGGTCCATTTCTGTGCTCTCTATTCTCTTCCATTGATCTCTGTGTTTGTTTTTGTGCCAGTACCAGGCTATCTTGATGATCACAACATTGTAATATAGCTTGAAGTCAGGCATTGTAATCTTCCCAGCTTTGGTTTTCTTTTTCAACATTCCTCTGGCGATCTGGGGAGTCTTTCCTGGTTCCCTACGAATTTTAGGATTGTTTGTTTCAGCTCTATGAACTATGTTGGTAGTATTTTGGTAGAGTTTTCATTGAATGTGTAGATTTCTCTGGCAGCATAGACATTTTAACAATGTTTATTCTTCTAATCCATGAGCATGGAATGTTTTTCCATCTCTTTGTGTCTTCCTCAATTTCTTTCATAAGTATTTTTTAATTTCTAGAATACAGATCCTTTACCTCTTTGGGTTGGGCTTATTCCAAGGTGTCTTATGGGCTTTGGTGCAATTGTAAATGGGATCAATTCCTTAATTTCTCTTTCTTCAGACACATTGTTAGTGTATAGAAAGGCAACTGATTTCTGTGCATCTATTTTATATCCTGCCACATTGCCGAATTCCTGTATGAGTTTTAGCAATTTTTGGGTGGAGACTTTTGGGTTTTCCACATAAAGTATCATGCCATCTGTGAAGAGGGAGAGTTTGAACTCTTCTTTGCCAATTTGAATGCCTTTTATTTTTGTTATCTGATTGCTGAGGCTAGGATTTCTGGTACTATTTGAACAATAGTCTTGAGAGTGGGCATCCCTATCATGTTCCTGACCTTAGGGGGAAAGCTCTCAGTTTTTCCCCATTGAGAATGATATTCCCTGTTGGCTTTTCATAGATGGCTTTTATGACATTGAGATACGTTCCCTCCAATCCAATGCTTTGAAAACTTTTAATCAAGAACGATGCTATATTTTGTCAAAGCTTTTTCTACATCAATTGAGAAGATCATATGTTTCCTATCCTTTGTTTTATTAATGTTACTTATTATGTTGATTGATTTGTGAAGGTTGAACTATCCTTGCATCCCAGGAATAAATTCCACCTTGTTGTGGTGAATAATCTTTTTAATGTATTCTTGGATCCTATTGGTTACTATCTTGGTGAGTATTTTGGCACCCATGTTCATCAGGGATATAGGTCTGTGATTTTTCTGATGGGATCTTTGGTCTTGGGATCAAGGTAATGCTGACCTCATAGAATGAGATTGAAAGTTTTCCTTCCATTTCTATTTTTTGAAATAGCTTAAGTAGAATAGGTGTTATTTCTTCTTTAATGTTAGATAGAATTCCTCCTGGGAAGCCAGGTGGCCCTGGACTCTTGTCTTTTGGGAGGTTTTTGATTACTACTTGAATTTCCTTGCAGGTTATGGGTCTATTCAGATATTCTACCTCTTCCTGTTTCAGTCTTGGTAGTTTATAAGTTTCCAGGAATGCACCCATTTCTTCCAGATTGCCTAATTTGTTGGCATACAGTTGTTCATAATATGTTCTTAAAATTGTCTGTATTTCTTTGGTGTTAGTTGTGATATCTCCTTTTTCATTCACGATTTTATTTAATTTGGGTCCTTTCTCTTTTCTTTTGAGTAAGTCTGGCCAGAGATTTATTGATCTTATTAGTTCTTTCAAAGAACCGGCTTCTAGGTTTGTTGATCTGTTCAACTGTTCCAGTTTCCATTTCACTGATTTCTGCTCTAATCTTTATTATTTATCTTCTTTGCTGGGTTTAAGCTTTATTTGCAGTTCTTTCTCCCGGTTCTTTAGATGTATGTTTAGCTTGTGTAATTGGGACTTTTCTAACTTTTTGAGGGAGGCTTGGATTGCTATGTTCTTCCCTCTTAGGACTGTCTTTGCTGTATCCCAGAGGTTTGAACTGATTTGTTTTCATTCTCATTAGTTTCAATGAATTATTTAAATTCTTCTATAGTTTCCTAGTTGACCCATTTTTTCATTAGTAGGATGCTCTTTAACCTCCAAGTGTTTGAGTTCCTTCCAAATTTCCTCTTGTGATTAAGTTCCAGTTTCAAAGCATCATGGTTTGAAAATACATAGGGAATAATCTCAGTCTTTTGGTATTGGTTGAGACCTGATTTGTGATGCAGTATGTGAGGGGAGAGAGAGAATATTAAGCAGGTTCCATGCTCAGGATAGAGACTGATGACAGGCTTGATCTCATGACCCTAAGATCATGACCTGAGCTGAAATCATGAGTCAGATGCTTAACCAACTGAGCCATCCAAGTGCCCCCATCTGTTTTGTTTCTTAAATTCTGCAGAAGAGTGAAATCATATGATATTTATCTTTCTCAGATTTATTTCACTTAGCCTAATACAGTCTAATCCCAACAGCATCATTGCAAATGGCAAGATTTCATTCTTTTTGATGGCTCAGCAATATTTCATTACACACACACACATACACACACACATATACATACCACATCTTCTTAATCCATTCATCAATCGATAGATATTAGGGCGCTTTCCATAATTTGGCTAATGTGAATAGTGCTGCTATAAACATTGGGGGGTGTATATGCCCCCTTTGAATTAGTATTTTTGTGTCCTTTGGATAAATACGTAGTAGCACAATTGCTGGATCATAAGGGAGCTCTATTTTTAACTTCTTGAGGAACCTCCATACTGTTACCAGAGTGGCTGCACTTGTTTGCATTTCTACCAACAGTGTAAGACGATTCCCCTTTCTCTGCATCCTCGCCAACATCTGTTGTTTCCTCAGTTGTTAAACAGAGCTGTTCTGACTGGATGTGAGGTGGTACCTCACTGTGCTTTAGATTTGTATTTTCCTGATGTGGAGTAATGGCGAGCATTTTTTCATTTGTCTCTTAGCCATTTGTATGTCTCTCTGTAACTGGATTATTTATTTTATTTCTTTTATATTGAGTTTGATAAGTTCTTTACAGTCAACTTTTAGTTTTGTTGGCTGTTTCCTCCGCTGTGCAGAAGACTTTATCTTGATAAAGTCTCAATAGTTCATTTTTTTTCTTTTGTTTCCCATGCCTTTGGAGATGTGTCTAGTAAGAAATTGCTACAACTGAGGTTAAAGACGTTGCTGACTAAGTTCTCCTCTCAGATTTTGGTGGCTTCCTGTCACACACTTATGTCTTTCAATCATTTTGGACTTATTTTTTGTGGGTGTAGGAAAGTGGTCCAGTTTCATTTTTCTGCGTGTGGCTGTCCAATAGTACCAACACCATTTGTTGAAGAGGCTGTCGTTTTTCCACTGGATTTTCTTTTCCAAAAGATTTTATTTATTTGTTTCAGAGAAAGAGAAAATCTGAAGAAGAGTCCACACTGAGCATGGAGCCCAACATAGGGCTCGATCTCATGACCCCGAGATTGTGACATGAGCTGAAACTAAGAGTTGGAGGCTTAACTGCTTGAGCCACACATGCACCCCTTCACCAGATATTTTTTTCCTGCTTTGATGATTAGTTGACCATAGAATCGAGGGTTAATTTCCAGCTTCTCTATTCTGTTCCATCAATCTATGTGTCTGTTTTTATGCCAGTACATACTATATTGATGATACAGCTTTGTAATACAGCTTGAGGTCCGGAATTGTGATGCCACCAGCTTTGATTTTTCTTTTTCAACATTCCTTTGGCTCTTCAGGATCTTTTCTTTTTCCATACAAATTTTAGGATTATTTGTTCCAGCTCTGTGGAAAATATTGAAGGGGTATTCTGATAGGGATTACATTGAATGTGTAGCTTGCTTTGGGTAACATAGATGTTTTAACAATATTTGTTCTTCAAATTCCTAAGCATGGAATGTTTTTCATTTTTTGTGTGTGTTTTCCTCAATTTCTTGCATAAGTGTTCTATAATTTTTAGAACACAGATCCTTTACCTCTTTGATTAGGTTTATTCCTAAGTATTTTCTGGTTTTTGATGCAACTGTTAATGGAATTGATGGCTTGATTTCTTTCTTCTGCCTCATTGTGAGTATATAGAAATACAACTAAACTTCTGTGCATTGATTTTATATCCTGCAAATTTGCTGAATACCTGTATGAGTTCTAGCAATTTTGGTTGGTGGCATCTTTTCGGGTTTTCAATGTAAAGTATCTTGTTTGTGAAGAGTGAGAGTTTGACTTTTTTGCCAATTTGGATACCTTTAATTTCTTTTTGTGGTCTAATTGTTGAGGCTAGGACTTCCAGTTTTATGCTGACCAACATTGGTGAGAATTGACATCCCTGTCATGTCCCTGACCTTGGGGGAAAAGCTCTGTTTTTCCCTGTTGAGGATATTTGCCATGGGTCTTTTATATATGGCTTTTATGATATTGAGATATATTCCCCCTCTCCCTACAAGGTGGATGTTGTATTTTGTCAAGTGCTCTTTTTTCAACTATTGAGAGAATCATATGGTTCCTGTCCTTTCTTGTATTAATGTGGTGTATCACATTGACTAATTTGCAGATGTTGAAACACCCTTGTAGACCAGGAATAAACACCACTTGGTAATGGTAAATAATTCTTTCAATGTACTGTTGTATATAGAACTAGAATCTTGGCAAGAACTTTTGTATCTATGTTCATCAGCAATGTTGGTCTGTAATTTTTCTTTTTGCTGGGGTCTTTGTCTGGTTTGGGTCCTCAAGATAATGTTGGCCTTGCAGAATGAGTTTAGAATTATACTGGGAGGCCATCTAACCCTGGACTCTTGTTTTTTGGAAATTTTTGATTATTGATTCAATTTCTTTGCTAGTTATACATCTATTCAGGTTTTCTATTGCTTCCTGTTTCCATTTTGGTAGTTTATATGTTTCTAGGAATGCATCTATTTCTTCCAGAATGCCTCCTTTGTTGGCATATAATTGCTCATAATATTCTCTTATAATTATTTATATCTCTGCAGTGATTGTTGTGATCCCTCCTCTTTCATTCATGATTTTATTTGTTTGGATCTTTTCTTCTTTTTGATAACTCTGGTTGGGGTTTGTCAATCTTACCAGTTCTTTCAAAGAACTAGCTCCTAGTTTCGTTGATCTGTTCTACTGATTTTTCTTTTTAATTTCTATATATTGTTTTCTGCTCTAATCTTTACTCTTTCTCTTCTCCTGCTTGATTTAGGCTTTCTTTGCTATTCATTTTCCTGCTCCTTTAAGTGTAAGGTAAGTTTGTTTATTTGAGACTTTTCTTCTTTATTGAGAAAGGCCTGTATTGCTATGTATTTTCCTCTTACGACAACCATCACTACATCCTAGATGTTTTGAACTGTTGTGTTTTCATTTTCACTTGGTTCCATGTGTTTTTTTTTAATTATTCTTTAATTTCCTGGTTGACCCAGTCATTCTTCAGTAGGATGCTCTTCAGCCTCCATGTATTTGTGATCATTCCCAATTTTTTCTTGTGGTTAACTTCAAATTTAAACCATTGTGATTTGATGATGGGCATGGTATAATCTCAGTCTTTTTGTACTGGTTGAGACCTGATTTGTGACTCAGTATGTGATCTCTTCTGGAGACTGTTCCATGTGCACTTGAAAAGAATGTGTATTCTGCAGCTTTAGGATGGAATGCTCTGGTCTGTGAGGTCCATCTGGCCCAAGTGGCATCAAGCTCTTGTTTCCTTGTTGATCTTCTCCTTAGATGATCTATCCATTGTTTTGAGTGAGTGTTAAAATCCCCTACTATTATTTTATTATTGTTGATGTGTTTCTTTTATTTTGTTATTAATTGATTTATATATTTGCTCCCAAGTTAGGGACATAAATACAACTGTTAGATTTTCTTGTTGCTTAGGCCCCTTTATTATGATATAATGTCTTTCTTCATTTCTTATTACTGTCTTTGTTTTAAAAATCTAGTTTGTCTGAAGTAAGAATGGCTACTCCAAGATTCTTTCAATGTCCCTTGTCATGATAAATCATTTCTCACCCCATTTCAATCTGAGGGTGTCTTTGGATCTAAAACAAGTCTCTTGTAAACAGCATATCAATGAGTCTTGTTTTTTTTGGTTTTTTTGTTTTTTTGTTTTTAAAGATTTTTTATTTATTTATTTGACAGAGAGAGATTACAAGTAGGCAGAGAGTCAGGCAGAGAGAGAGAGGAGGAAGCAGGCTCCCTGCTGAGCAGAGAGCCCGATGCGGGACTCGATCCCAGGACCCTGAGATCATGACCTGAGCCGAAGGCAGCGGCTTAACCCACTGAGCCACCCAGGCGCCCCATGAGTCTTGTTTTTTAATCCATTCTGATAACCTATGTCTTTTTTAAAATTTTTTTTAAAAGATTTTATTTATTTATTTGACAAACAGGGAGAGAGATCACAAGTAGATAGAGACAGGCAGAGAAAGGGGGGAAGCAGGCTTCCTGCTAAGCAGAGAGCCTGATGCTAGGTTCGATCCCAAGACCCTGAGATCACAACTCGAGCTGACGACAGAGGCTCAACCCACTGAGCCACCCAGACACCCCATACACTATGTCTTTTGATTAGAGCATTGGGGCCCTTTACATTTATAATAACTATTGAAAGATCTGACATTAGTGTCATTGTATTACCTGTAAAGTCACTGTTCCTGTAAATTATCTCTTTTCCTTTCTGGTCTTTGTTACTTCTGGGCTCTCTCTTTGCTTAAAAGATCCCCTTTAATATTTATTGCAGGGTTGGTTTAGTATTCACAAAATCCTTTAGTTTTTGTTTGTCCTGGAAACTCTCTCTCCTTCTATTCTGAATGACAGTCTGTCTGGATAAAGTATTCAAGGCTGCATATTGTTCCCATTTAGCATGATGAATATATTGTGCCGTTCTCGCATGCCAGGTCTCTATGGGCAGGTTGCTGCCAGCCTTATGTTTCTTACCTTGTAGCTTAAGGACCTCTTGTCCTGAGCCACTTTCAGGAATTTCTCTTTAACTTTAATATCTGCAATCTTCATTATTTTATGTTGAGTTGTTGCCCCCCTCCCTTTTTTAAATTGATTTTGGGGGAGTTTCTCTGTGCCTCCTGGATTGAATGCCTGTTTCTTCCCCCAGATTAGGGAAATTCTCAGCTACATTTTTTTCAAATAAATAAATAAATAAATCTTCTGATCCTTTCTCCTATTCCTCATCTTCTGTGACCCCTTTTATCCACATATTATTTCTCTTTATGGAATCACCGAATTCTGTATGTTTCCCTTTGTGATCCAATAGTTTTCTTTCTCTCTTCTTTTCAGCTTCCTTCTTCTCTATCATTTTATCTTCTTCATCTATGATTTGTTTCATTCATCTTGTTTTTATAGTCTCGACTTGGGACTGCATCTTGGTAATAGCATTTTAGATTTTGGCCTGACTAGATTTTAGTTCATTTCTTCACTAAAGGATTTTCTAGTGTCTCCTATGCTTTTTTAAGCCCAGTGACTCTCTTTAAAATCACTCTTTCATATTCTAGTTCAGACACTTACTTATATTGTAAGGGCCTGGCTGGCCAGAGGGAATCATTTTGTGTTTATGTAGTGAACTTAGATTGACCCTATGCAGTAAACTTAGATTGACTCCGCCCCTCCCAGAGGAACTTACTTGCAAAGCCTAGATACAAGGGCAGGTCAGGCCAGGTGAAGATATCCAATCAGTGGGGCACGCATATATCTACTAGGGTAAATTGAAATTCAATTGGCCACCCGTGTGTTACCTAGCAGTTTTTTTCTGTGTGTGGCAGACTTAGCATGACTGTGCAGTGTTCTCTGCGTATTGCAATCTCATTGGCCACCTGTGTATAACCCGGCTAAACTACCTCTATAAAAGTTAGTCTGTGAGGCTGGGAGGGGTCGCCTCTTTGCAAGAGATGGACCTGACTGGTCAGTATAATTCTCGATGCTTGGCACGAAATAAAGCTTTGCTTGACCTTTGCTTTGTATCAGTCTCACTCCTTTGATTATGGACCCTAACAATATCTGTATCGATGAAATCCTTGGTGGTGAGTATTACCTCCTTTCTTTTGATGTGAATTTCTCCATCTCATCATTTTTGTCCATAAAAGAAAAGAAGAAAGAAAGTCAAATAACTACAATAACAATAATGACAACAGAAAAAAAAAAAAAACACATAAAACAAAACAAACAAACAAAAAACCCCACAAAACAAAAATAAAACAAAAAACTAGATCCTGGGTGTGTTTGGGTCTGCTCATTAAAAAGAAATTAGATCCCGAAGTAAAAAGGAAAGAAAAGCACATATATATAAGTAAAATAAAATATAATGAAAGGAAACAAAAATTAAAAATTATATGAAGTAAATACAAAAATAAAATTTCAAGAAGAATTTTTAAAAGAATTTAAAAATAAAATAACTAAAAATAAACCATGAAACACTGAAGATTAAAAATATAAGGATTGCTATACACTGTTCTCCCCAAGAGCTGAAACTTTGCACCTCTTTATGATCAGTAATCTTTACCAGAGTGGGCTGTTTGTGCTCGTCTTCTGGGGGAGGGGCCTGTTGCTGCTGATTCTCCAGTGAACTTGACGAAGTGTACAGGGAGGCAGGGTTCTATGTAAGTGGCTCCAGACTCTCTTGGGTGATGCTTTTTTTTTCCCTAAAGGCTTCAACTCTGATGGGCGGGATGAATATGGCTGCTCCACCCCCATCCCCCACCCTCACACCCCCTTCCTCAGCCCCAGAGCTAAAAACACACTCCCCCCCCACTCCTCAGTGAACCCTCAGAAAAAAAGCAATCACTCTTCTTTCCCTGGTTTCCACCAGAACTCTATTTGCCCAGCCTGTGACCAAGCGTTTGTTTTGGTTTGGTTTTGGTTTTGTTTTTTTCAGAAGCTCCAGTGAGTTTCAAAATTCTGAATCTTAGGTACTCCCATGTCAGGGACCCATGCTGTTCCCCCTGGGGAAGGATGGGGATCTTGTCATACTTCTGCCTTTTGCTGTACCCCTCCTAGGAAAGCAGTCACATGACCGTGCAGCGGTTCAGTTTATGGCGTCACAGAGAAGAAAGCTGGCATCCAGACTTGCTGTTCTCGGAGCTTCCTTGTGCCTATGCCTGGGAATTCTGCCCCACTCAGGCACCACCTGTTCTTGGAACCCCAAAGATCCTCCAACCATGCTGTCCCACCCCAGATTCCACCCTGCTTCACCATCTGAGCACCTTTAAGCCAGGCACATCCCCCACTGAGGCAGGCTTCCAAAAGTTCCAGTTTTTCACTCTGCTGCTTCTAATACTTTGTGGCACCTTCCTTAAGCAGGCTCCCTCCTCTCCACCATAACTTCAGCTATATCACACTGGATTCAAGTCTCTGTACCTCTTACCTTCCAAATGGTGGTTGTTTTTCTACTGGTAGACTTTACAGCATTTGTTTTTTTCAGATCTCCGATTGATTTCTCCACTGTTCAAGATGATTTGATAACTAACTAGTTGTATTCCAGGGATGAGACACATTTTAGGGGTGGCCTGCTCCACTGCCATCTTAACTCCTCCTCCTAAATACTATTTTTTGTTTAAGCCATAGTAGTTTGGGTTTTCCCTCACTTTCAAAAGAAAAATATCTAATACTTTTAGACACTTTAAATAAGTTGTATCATTTAATTTCACAATATCACAACTATCATTTATTTTCACTACAATGCATCTCATTATACTATTATTTTCATTTTAAATGAGGTTAACTAAAACTTAGAAAAATTTTGTAGCTTGCACAAGAAGCATGACTCATTGAACCAAGTTCATGTCTAGTTCCAAACCACCCACAATACAATAGAAGCCCTCTTACTCATGTATTCTGCATATAAATGATTAATTAACCCAAAAAGTCGAGATGGAGAATTACTTTAAAATGATACACACATATTTCAGATACTTTACCTTAAAAAACATAAATGTGCATTTGTTTGCCAATCTTTTCTGTAGATTCAAGACATTTGTTAGTGTATAGCATTTCATATCATCTTTATTGCGTAAATGACACCAAAAATCGTGAAAGATTTCTAGTTTTTTATTTCTTTAAAGGAGGACTTTAAGATACTTTCAAAGCAATAAGAGTGCCAAGCCTCACATAGACCTTCTTCTTCTTCTCCTCCTCCTTCTTCTTCTCCTTCTCCTCCCTCCCCTTCTTCTTGTTCTTGTTCTTCTTCTTCTTCTTTAAATTAAGTAGGCTCCACACCCAACATGAGGCTTGAACTCATGACCCTGAGATCAAGAGTTATGTGTTCTACCAACTGAGCAATCCAGGTGCTCCTCACATATGTTCACTTCTATCAAGTTTTTCTAAGGCACTCAACTTAAATCTTAGAAACAGTAGCTTCTTTTTATATTAATTCTTTGTTATATTTATATATTTACTTAAAGGACATAATTATAATAACTACTACTGGCATTGGCATACATGGACTGTATTAGCTTTGTATGGCTGACATAACAAACTTCCACAAACTAGGTGACGTAGAACGACACAAAGTTATTATCTCACTACTCTGGTGGCTAGAAGTCTGAAATCAGGTATAAGTGGGCCATGTTTTCTATGAAACCTGTAAAGGGTATATTTTTCCTTGTCCCTTCCTAGTTTCAGATAGTTTGCTGGAAATTGTTGATGTTCCTTGGCTTATAGATGCATTACTCCAATTCTTTGTCTCCACATGGCTGTTTTCTCTCTGTGTATGTCTATTTCTGTGTTTAAATTTCTCCTTTTCATAAGAACACCAGGAATATTGGATTAGAGCCTACCCTAACGACCTTGTTTTAACTTGAATACCCTTAAAGACTCTATCTCCAAATTGGGTCACATTCTGAGCTGCTGGGAGTTAGGACTTCAACAGATCTTTTTTAGGGGACATAACATACACCCCCTTTTTAGGGGTTGAGACCCATAGCAGTTCTGTCGCTACTTGGCAAGCATTACCCAGGTGGTGGGTACAAAAGTGGGCGTGTCATACTGGGGCTATGAGTATTTAGCATTCGTCAATCCGTTTTGCAGAGAGTAAAGAAAATTTAGGCTAATACAAGGAGTCACTACAGAAAGCCCACTGTCAGTTGTGGAAGAAACTAAAGGGGTAGAGAGGTGAATGATGAGGCAGGTAGTGAAGCCATTTCTTCTGGGTAGGCAATTTAAACAGCATAAAATGGGGCAGTCTTTCTAAGAAATATTCCCAGGAAAGGAGGAATCCTTCCAAATCTTAAAGGGGATCCCTATGTAACTCTTTGAAAGACACAAGGGTTTTACTTTTACATTGGACAATGTGGTAATCCCTTCCCAGCTGTGTGTTCCTCACATTCAACATTTTTAGAACATACAGATATGTTTCTTATAACTCCAAATTTTTTCTGTGTCCTTCTATAAATAAAGTCACATTTTCATTTATTCCCCATGTTTTTCAAGATGATCACGCCTACCCACATATGCAGGACCTTATGCAGTGCCCTGCTCCTCAGGTGGTATATCAGAAGGTTCATAATCAGGCCAGTATACACTGGATACTGCACTTTCCTGACTTTGCCTGACATGCTTCCAAAACTACAACACTCTCAAAGCTCTATCATCCAGAACTATTTCTTTAACATATTTTCCCAGTGCCTTACACCAGTGCTCATAGTATATGCCCAGTCAATATTTGTAGAATGCTGGACTACGTTATAGCCTTAGATGTCAAAGTAAGTATGACCTACTAGCCATTGAATTTGGTCCCCTTTATTCTCCAGTCTATCCTGCAGTTAGATGGAACCATGGCACCAGTTTTAACCAATGGGCTACAGAGCCTTAAAATTGCATTCAGATGACTTTGAAGGGAGAGAGCTGGAGCTTGGAGTTAATGTGTTTCAATCTGCTCTAAAATGAAATTATCAAAGGTGGTGTTAAGTCTAGAGGAAATTTTATATTGGGAAATTCAAATCTGACATTCACCTCCAGCTTCTTGCTGAGGGGACCCATTTGTCCCTTCAGGAAGCTTTATTGGACTGGACCCAAGAGAACTGTCTCTCCTGCATGGCCCACACCTGACCCATGGGAAGCACAAATGTATCCTATGAACTACTGACCCTCCGTACATGCTGACCAACTCCAGCACAGCAGCACACAGCTAGATTGTCTACCCCAGCTGTCTGAGACCTGTCTCTCCCTGGTGGGAGATAGATAACTGTCCAGAGACTCCCCTAATTGTACTGACTCTGGTACTCTGGTTCTGCAACCTGACTCTGGTAGCCCATAGGTGTGATATGAGGGAAATGGGCTGGCTGCAGCGTTTCTCAAATGGGAAGAAGGGGAAGTCACAGCACAAGAACTCATCAGAGATTTCTTCACCAAATCTTCTTTCCATTTTGGCTTTTTCTTATATCCTTGGAGCTCTGATCCTAGAATTATACACTTAGTGTATACTATTGTTTTAATAAAAATCTATATAAAATCTGTTACTCATAGGTGGGGGGAAATGTGCAAAGAGAATGATAGAGAAATGGCATTGGAGCTCTACCATAGCTCCTTATTTGTTTAATGATTTTTTTTCCAATTTATTTATTTTCAGAAAAACAGTATTCATTATTTTTTCACCACACCCAGTGCTCCATGCAAGCCGTGTCCTCTATAATACCCACCACCTGGTACCCCAACCTCCCACCCCCCCGCCACTTCAAACCCCTCAGATTGTTTTTCAGAGTCCATAGTCTCTCATGGTTCATCTCCCCTTCCAATTTACCCAAAAGCACATACCCTCCCCAATGTCCATAACCCTACCCCCCTTCTCCCAACCCCCCTCCCCCCAGCAACCCTTGTTTAATGATTTTTGAGTGGGGTTTTTCTGTTACTTGTGGATGAAGACAGTCTATTACTGTCCCCACAACCTACCACAGAGTCCTTCAGGCCAAAGATGGTTACTACTTTGTACAATTGGCAGTTCTTAAAAAAAGGAGTAGAAACTGAACATAAAATCAGACTTCACAAGGATTAAGTAAACTAACACATTTGCAACACATCATTTCCAGAAAGTTAGGGTGTGAGTGGTTCCATCCTTACACTCTATATTCAAGGACACATGTGACCCCCTTGCAGGCTTTTTCAAAGTTCCTCTGGGTATGGTACTATGACTCAGCAGTGAGTATCTGTGGGTTTTGCTTAGCCAGCTTCTCTCTTTCCAGTCACGGAGTTCAACATTCCATTTTGGGAAACCACCTCTCCCTATATAGTTTACTTGAAGTGATCTTGCGTTCAGATCCCTGAGGTTAGCTTATAACCTAGGCTTTGCTGATGAAAATATGGCATCCTTTTTGTGCAGTTATTTTTTTTAAGAAAGGACATATCATAACACAAGAGGAAGTATTAAGGTAGATAGAAGAGATAGAGATAGGCATAATAAACAAATAATAGAAGACACTAGAAGGTGTAGGTGCTATGGGAGGAAATATAGCAAACCCAAGAAAATCAGGAGCAGGGCAGGTGATAATTTTGAATAGAGTGGTCAGACTAGTTCTCACTGAAGTGGAATTTAAGCAAAGATCAGAAAGTGTGGGAATCAGCCATGCATTCCAGAGAGGGATCAGCCAGTGCAAAGGCTTCATGGCAGAAGCCTGCATTTCATGTTCAAGGAAGAGCATGAAGTCCAGAGTGACTGAACCAGAGTAATCCAAGGGGAGGGAGTCAGTAGATGAGGCTGCAGATGCAATAGAGAAGCAGATCAGGTAGGGCCTTGTAGGGCCTCTTAAGTGTTTTGGCTTCTATTCTGAATTAAATGGGAAACCACTGGAGGGTTTGAGCAAAGAAGAGACATGATCTTTCATTTTTTTCAACGTCATCCTTTAAAAAAATTTTATTCATTTATTTGAAAGAAAGGGAAATCAAAAGTAGGTAGAGCAGCAGCTGAGGGGTGAGGGTGGGGGGAAGCAGGTTCCCTACTGAGCAGAGAGCCCAATTCGGGCCTTGATCCCAGGACCCTGAGATCATGACCTGAGCTGAAAGCAGAGGCTTAACCCACTGAGCCACCCAGGCGCCCTTTTCAAGGTCATTCTTGTCTTGCATGGGAATAAACTGCAGGAAGGCCAGAGAAGAGATCTCAGTGACTCAAGCGAGAGAAAGGTAATCAGATTCTAAATATGCTAGGAAGATCCAGGCAACAGAATTTCCTGACCCACGGATGTAGAATAAAGAGAAAGGTGAGTCAAGGATAACATCAAGGTTTTTGAACTGAATGACTGGAAGGCTGAAGTTGCCATTGATGTGGTGATAATATGGGAAGGATAAATTTGGGAGGAAAATTCAGGGCACAGATTAGGACATGTTATATTATTGACACATATTTATGTTATATGTTATATGTCACACATGTTATATAATTGACACCAAGAAGTGATATTAAGTGGAGAGCTGGAGAGAAGAGTATGGAGTCCAGGAGACAGGTATGGGCTGGGGATAAAAATCTAAAGCCAAGATAAAAACGCTTGACTTCTCTTTCCACACTGAACAAAAGCCTCATTTAGTTAAGCAGGCTTATTAGGTCATAGGAAAAAGGATAAGAATTCTTTGCTGAGGGAAAAAAACAGTCAACCTTAGGCCAGAGTCCTGATTCTTGGAAGACTGTAGAGTCTGAAAAATCAGAAATCAGTTTCTTGGACATTAAGTGCACTGGCAAAATCAGTCTGAGGCAACTATTTTTGGAATTCCTGAGTCTGATGAAACATACAGGGGAAGACTAGGATTTCGTAAATTGCTCTAATTTCAGCTCTTTGCATAGTAGTAGCTCCCCATCCCCTATCTCCAGCCCATGTGGCAGGCAGCTAAGCATGTGTTTCTGTAGCAGCTTACATGCAGCTTGCAGAAGCCAGGAGTCTTTCTACAAAATATCCATACCCTGATCACTGACTGCTAATTAAAATCAAGTAAGTCTAGTCTAAGAAGTGGGTAGCCATTACTGTTGCAGTTCCCTTTGTTGTTACAAGCCCTGTCCACCTCAACTGAATTGACTTTCAGGGGAATTATAGGGCCAATGCCTTCCTCTCCCATTAAGGTTCATAATCAAAGGAGCAAGACTGATACAAAGTGAAGGTCAAGCAAAGCTTTATTTCGCACCAAGCACTGAGAATCAAACTGACTGGTCAGGGCCGTCTCTTACAAAGATGCGATGACAATGACAACCCCAACGACGACGATGACCCCAGTGACGACGATGACCCCAACGACAACGACCCTACCCCAGCCTCACAGAATAACTTTTATCGAGGTGGTTGAGCCTGGCTTATACACAGGTGGCCAATGAGACTGCAGTACACAGGGAAAACTGCACAGTCATGCTAGGTCGGCAATATGGGTGGCCAATTGAATTTCAATTTACCATAGTAAATATATATATGATTGGATATCTCCACCTGGCCTGGCCCGCCCTTGTATCTGGGCCCTGCAAGTAAGTTCCTTTGGGATGGGCAGGGTCAATCCAAGTTTACAACGAAATGGCTCCCTCTGGCTAACCAGGCCCCTACATTCCCCCCTTTCCTTTGGAAATTGGTCAAATCCTTGACTTTTCAGCCAGTTCTATGTTCTCCTGTTGTAAGGAGTTATATTGAGCATGTAAGACTAACATTTTTATCGCTCTAATTTTCTTTTGTACAAATGACATTAGGGCGTTTATAATGCAGGGGCCAAAAAGTAACATTAGTGCACAGTCGGCTGATGCGTTAGCCATTCTCTGCTTTGTATAACTTTTTCATTTTTCTTAATTCCATTTGTCTAATTTCCCACCTATACTTTTTTGTCTTAAGAGGTGACTCAGGGGCGCCTGGGTGGCTCAGTGGGTTAAGCCGCTGCCTTCGGCTCAGGTCATGATCCCAGGATCCTGGGATCGAGTCCCACATCAGGCTCTCTGCTCAGCAGGGGCCTGCTTCCCTTCCTCTCTATCTGCCTGCTTCTCTGCCTACTTGTGATCTCTGTCTGTCAAATAAATAAATAAAATCTTTTTAAAAAATTAAAAAAAAAAGAGGTGACTCAGAAGCTCTTACACAAACAGGTAACAATAGGAACAACAATGAACTCAAAAGTCTTTTGAGTCTTAGTTTTAGTCCATGGTCAGTGGGGTCCATTGGCTGTAGCTTCCATCTCTGGGGGGCGTCCTCGTCCTCGGCTCGTTTGATATGACCTGTGTGAATCCAGGCCCTGATACCTTCTACTTTTATTGCCATGGGGGTGATCAGGATGGCAGTAAAAGGCTCCTTCCAGCGAGGCTCCAAATTTCCCACTTGATGGTGACGTATCCAAACCAAGTCCCCAGGTTGGTAAGGATGTTGTTCCACCTCTGCCTCCATCTCAGTGTGGGCAGTTTGGATCCCTGTGTGGGCTCTTTTTAAGACAGACTGTAATGCCTGCAGTGACTGTAGTACAGGCTGATCAGTCATTTCTGCTAGGGCAACTTCTTGTAGTTGAGGGCAGAGCGGGGTGGGGGGGGTCTCCCTAACATTATTTCAAATGGGGTCAACTTGTTTAACTATGGTGTACACCATGCCCTGAGGAGGGCAAAAGGAAGGAGGTCCACTCATCCACCGCCAGTCTCCAGAATTAGCTTTGTCAAGGTCTCTTTAAGAGAGCATGAATTTCATTCTCTCTACTTGCCTGGAACTCTGGGGCCAGTAGGCACAATGTAGTTTCCAATTAGTGCCCATGGCCTTGACCAATGCCTGTGAGACTGAACTCACAAATGTAGGGCCATTGTCTGACCCGATCACAAGAGGCAGCTCAAACCTAGGAATTATTTCTTCTAGTAGCTTTTTGGCTACCACTCCTGCCGTCTCATGTTTGGTGGAAAAAACCTCTAACCAGAATGAAAAGGTCACTCTTGGTTCATTGAGGAGGAGGGCCTGATACCCTGTCACTCAGGCGTTCATCATCCATCAGTCTGGTGGAGTCCGGAGAAGGCCCTCGATAGCATGGGTTGTGGTCAAGACAAGATTTTGACCCAAAGTCAATTTACTTGCATCCTTGACCAGGAGGGCTGTGGCAGCAATTATGTGGAGGCAAGGGGGGAAACCAGCTGCTACTGGATCTAGTTTCTTGCTAATATAGGCTACTGGCCTTTGCCAAGACCCCAGAGTCTGAGTCAAAACTCCTTTGGCCACCCCTGGTTTTTCATCCACATACAAGTGGAAGGGCTTCTGGGATGGCCAATGCTGGGGCACTCAGTAACGCTGTTTATAATTCCCAAAATTCTCCTTCTGCCTCAGCTGTCCACTCTATCATAGTGAAGCCCCCCTTTTGCCAGTTCGTAGAGAGGTTGGGCAATCTCCACAAACCACTGTATCCACAGCCTATAGTAGCCCACCATCCCAAGAAACTCCCTCACTTGTCAGGACATGGTGGGGCGGGAGTATCAGGTGATCACCTATTTCCTGGACTCAGACTGTGAACGCGCTCCCTCGTGGAGATCAAAGCCTAGATAAGTGGCGTGGCTCTGACAGAGCTGTGGTTTCTTTGCTGACAACCGATACCCTTTTTCCTGCAGAGTCTGCAGGAGAGTTCTTGTCCCCTGCAAACATGACTCATAGTCCTCAGAGGCTATTAGCAAGTCATCAACATACTGTAACAGAGTGACTCCCGGGATGGAGGTTCTGTACTCACTCAAATCCTCGTGTAGGGCCTCATCGAAGATAGTGGGTGAAATCTTGAACCCTTGGGGAAGTCTTGTCCAGGTGAGCTGGCCTTGGAATCCTTCCTGTGGGTTGGACCACTCAAAAGCAAAGAGGGGCTGAGACTTCCTTGCTAAAGATATGCAGGATGAAAATTGGGCTCCAGCGTCCACCAAAAAATCAATTGATTTCCCACCAACCTTTTTTTTTTAAGATTTTATATATTTATTTGACAGACAGAGATCACAAGTAGGCAGAGAGGCAGGCAGAGAGAGAGAGGGGGAAGCAGGCTCCCCACCGAGCAGAAAGCCCAATGTGGGGCTCGATCCCAGAACTCTGGAATCATGACTGGAGCCAAAGACAGAGGCCCCAATCCACTGAACCACCCAGGCACCCCCCCCCCACTTTAATTTTTACTCTGGTGGCCAGCATTGCCATCTTCCTTTTGGGGCACTCCCTGGCCCAATGTCCTTTTTCCTTATAGTAAGCGCACTGATCTGAATCTAAGTCTTCCTGTCTGCCTTCTCTGTGCTTAGGCTTTTCCTTCCCTTTATCATCCCCTACCTGCCTCATGTAATGCCAAAACCTTAACCAGTTTTTTTTTGGTCTGTTTTTTATCCTCCTGTGCATGCCTATTGTTAAACACCTTTTCTGCTATTCCCACTAACTCAGTCAGATTCTTCCCTTCAAAACCTTCAATTTTCTGAAGTTTCCTCCTTATATCTGGGGCTGACTGAATGGCAAAAGCAAGATTCACTGCCCTCTGATTTTCGGATGCCTCAGGGTCGATCAGGCTATACATTTTATAGGCTTCAATAAGCCTTTCTAGGAAAGCTCCTGGAGACTCATTCTTACCTTGAGTCACCATACTAAGCCGGGTGCAGCTTTTACTTCTGGAAATTCTTACCCATTTCAGTTCCAGGATTTTAACATATCAAAGACCTGTATTTGTTCTGAAAGTCTCCCATATGAATTTCCTTTAAGGCGGAATCCATCTTACAAGAGAATGAAAACAATTACAAATGACAACAACTCAGAATAGATATGGTTAAATATCAAGTGATGATCCTTATCAAAACATCAAAACTTTAGGAAATGTATAGAACCTCTGTAGTAGTTACAGTATTTACAATTCTGGGTAGGCAAAGAGAAAACCATTTACATTTTCTTAGAAACATCTCAATCTCTAGTGAAGACTAAATATTAACCAATTGTGAACTGTTGCAACAGCAGTTAAGCAAAAAATATGTTTACCAACAGATTTCAAAAGCACAAACCCAGTTCCAGCAATCAGCGCCCTAGCATTTCATCCCATTTGTCATCCAAGCAAAACTTCAAAGCTTCAGGTTACCAAAGACTCTGAAAGCTACTTTAACAATTACCCATTAGAACTCTGAGACAGACAATTAACCATCAGTTCAGTCATCTCTTTGCTAACAGATTTCATGTTCCACATGGGACCACTCCACTTCAGAAACCATGCTTTCCCGCCAGCAAGGGGGAAGGGCTAGGCAGTCACATCAGGCCAGAGAAGGCAAGGAATTCCCCAAAACAAAGGAAGTTTCGGCAGCTGCTTGGGAATATTCCTTAAAGTCTCTGTCCCGAGTTAGACTAACCCCAGTTGGCTCCAGTTATAGCTCTTAACACACAAAATGAGTGAAGGAGAAGCCCCACATCTATTATGAGGAATGGAGAGACGAAAGTCAGAGTCCCCTTACTCTCTGCTTGCCCCATTCCTTCAATCACAACAAACAACACAACAGACAACAAAAAGATAATACAAAGGCCCAGCGGTCCTTACCCAGAACCTGCCACTAGTGGGAATTTTTCTCGGTCCCCAGTGACCACCTAGGGGGACTCGAACACCCAGCCGCCCAGGGGGACTTGAACCCCCTGGCCACCGAGGGGGACTCAAATCCCCGGAGACCACCTAGGGGGACATGAGTCCCCTGGCCACCCAAGGGGACTCGAGCCCCTGGTAACTGCCTAGGGGGACTCAAACCCCCGACCATCTAGAGGTACTCAAACCCCCCGACTGCCCAGGGGGCCTCGAACCCCCCGTGGATCTACCAGCAGAGGGATGGGGTGTCCCCGCATACACTCCAGCCCTGGGGAGCATGGCTGCGTCCAGCTACTCCCCGGTGGGCTATACCCTGGAGCTCCACAACCAGACAGACAGACAGGATCCCTAGATCTTACCTCTGGAGGCTTTTCCTAGAAATTCTGATGCTGGCTCAGTTCTCGTCGTTTGATCCCAGATGAGCCCCCAATGTTAGGGTCTGCGATCAAAGGAACGAGACTGATACAAAGCAAAGGTCAAGCAAAGCTTTATTTCGCACAAAGTATCGAGAATCAAACTGACCGGTCAGGGCCATCTCTTACAAAGATGCGACAATGACGACGACAACCCCAACAGCAATGACCCCAATGATGACGACCCTACCCCAGCCTCACAGAATAACTTTTATAGCGGTGGTTGAGCCTGGCATATACACAGGTGGCCAATGAGTTTGCAGTACACAGGGAAAACTGCACAGTCATGCTAGGTCGGCAATATGGGTGGCCAATTGAATTTCAATTTACCATAGTAAATATATGTGTGCCCTACTGATTGGATATCTCCACCTGGCCTGGCCCGCCCTTGTATCTGGTCCCTGCAAGTAAGTTCCTCTGGGAGGGGCAGGGTCAATCCAAGTTTACAATGAAATGGCTCCCTCTGGCTAACCAGGCCCCTACAACCCCCCATTCCTTTTTTGCCTTTTCCCTTTGGGGGGGGGCAGACATTAAATACTAGGACATAAAAAAAACAACAGCATATATGGAAAAATTAGAACATGGTTGCACATTTCTATGAAAAGGCTCAAAGAAGATCTGAGAAGACCTTAAATTTATACCTCAGACTAATCTTCACCACAAAGCAACGAAAATCAGCAACTAAACAACTAAAATCAGCAAACCCTAGGGAAGGGGGAGGATCTGATTTCCAGCATTACCACACTATTAGATCCAAATGATCAGTGTTGCACAAAAAACAACAAACAACAACAACAACAAAAAAGAACACATAAGGCATACAAAGAAATTGGAAAGTATGGGTCACTCAAAGGAAAAAAAATATCAGAAATTGTCCTTAAAAAAGGTAGATATACTAGAAAAATCTTTAAAACAATTGTCTTAAACATGTTCAGAGAACTAAAGGAAAATGTAGATACAGTAAATAAAATGATATGTGAACAAAATGGAAACACCAATAAAAAGATAAAAAACCTAAAAAGAAACCAATAAGAAACTCTAGTTTTCAGTTTGAAAACTTTCCAAATTTGATGAAAGACATAAATATAAGTTTCCAAGAAAGTCAATGAACTCTAAGTATGAGACCCACACCAAGAAACATTGTAATCAAACTTTCAAAAGGCAAAGACAATAAGAGAATCTTGAAAGAAGCAAGATAGAAGTGAACCTTCATATACAAGGAATCCTCATTAAAATTACCAGCATATTTCTCATCAAGAACTTTGGAAGCCAGAAGGTAGTGGGTGGCTATATACAAGATGCTTAAACAAAAGAAACTCAACCAAGAATACTGACAAAATTGCCCTTCAAAAGTGAGAGAGAAAAAAAAATGAAAGAGGAATTAATACTTTTCTGTATTAACAAAAGCTGAGGGAGGTTGTAACCACCAAACAAACTCAGCAAGAAATGGTTAAGGGAGTCCTGCAAAGTGAAATGAAAGGACACTAGATAGTAACTTGAAGCCATAGAGAGAAATAATGATCTCAATTATGGTATATACATGAAAAATTATAGAAGTTACTATTATTATAACAATGGATTATAATTGTACTTTGTTTTCTATATGATTTAAGAGACTAATATATTTAAAGAAAATATTACTGTGAAAGTTAGTATTATTCTAACATTGGGTTCTTTTTTCTAAATTAACTTGTAATGTATTATTTGTCCCAGGGAAACAGGTCTGTGAATCATCAGGCTTACACACTTCACAGCACTCACCATAGCACATACCCTCCCCAGTGTCCATAATCCAGCCACCCTCTCCCCACCCCCCTACCCTCAGCAATCCTCGGTTTGTTTTGTGAGATTAAGAGTCTCTTATGGTTTGTCTCCCTCCTGATCCCATCTTGTTTCATTTTTTCCTTCCCTATCCCCCAACCCCCCACTTTGGCTCTCAAATTCCTCCTATCAGGGAGATCATATGATAATTGTCTTTCTCTGACTGACTTACTTCACTCAGGATAATACTCTCTAGTTCTATCCACGTCATTGAAAATGGCAAGATTTCATTTCTTTTGATGGCTGCATAGTATTCCATTGTATATATGTACCACATCTTATCCATCAACAAACATCTAGGTTCCTTGCATAGTTAGGCTATTGAGGACATTACTGCTATGAACATTCAGGTGCCCCTTTGGATCAGTACATTTGTATCTTTAGTGTAAATACCCAGTAGTGCAATTGATAGGTCATAGGGTAGCTTTATTTTCAACTTTTTGAGGAACCTCCATGCTGTTTTCCAGAGTGGCTGCACCAGCTTGCATTCCCACCAACAGTGTAGGAGGGTTCCCCTTTCTCTGCATCCTCGCCAGCATTTGTCGTTTCCTAACTTGTTAATTTTAGCCATTCTTACTGTTGTGAGGTGGTATCTCATCATGGTTTTGATTTGTATTTCCCTGATGCCGAGTGACGTGGAGCACTTTGTCACGTGTCTGTTGGCCATCTGGATGTCTTCTTTGCAGAAATGTCTGTTCATGTCCTCTGCCCATTTCTTGATTGGATTATTTGTTCTTTGGGTGTGGAGTTTGATAAGTTCTTTATAGATTTTGGATACTAGCCCTTTATCTGATATGTCATTTGCAAATATCTTCTCCCATTCTGTCAGTTGTCTTTTGGTTTTTATTGACTGTTTCTTTGCTGTACAAAAGCTTTTGATCTTGTGAAGTCCCAATAGTTCATTTTTGCCTTTGCTTCCCTTGCCTTTGGTGATATTTCTAGGAAAAAAGTTGCTGTGGCTGAGGTTAAAGAGGTTGCTGCCTGTTTTCTCCTCAAGTATTTTGATGGATTCCTTTCTCACATTGTGGTTGTTCATCCATTTTGAGTCTATTTTTTGTGTGGTGTAATAAAATGGTCCAATTTCATTTTTCTGCATGTGACTGTCTAATTTTCCCAACACCATTTGTTGAAGAGACTGTCTTTTTTCCATTGGACATTCTTTTCTGCTTTGTTGAAGATTAGTTGACCTTAGAGTAGAGGGTCGATTTCCAGGCTCTCTATCCTGTTCCATTGATCTGTGTGTCTGTTTTTGTGCCAGTACCATGCTGTCTTGATGATGACAGCTTTGTAATAGAGCTTGAAGTCTGGAATTCTGATGCCACCAACTTTGGCTTTCTTTTTCAACATTCCTCTGGCTATTCAGGGTCTTTTCTGGTTCCATATAAATTTTAGGATTATTTGTTCCATTTCTTTGAAAAAAATGGATGGGATTTTGATAGGGATTGCATTAAACGTGTAGATTGCTTTAGGCAGCATAGACATTTTCACAATATTTGTTCTTCCAATCCAGGAGCATGGAACATTTTTCCATTTCTTTCTGTCTTCCTCATTTCTTTCATGAGTACTTTATAGTTTTCTGAGTACAGATCTTTGCCTCTTTGGTTAGGCTTATTCTTAGGTATCTTCCGGTTTTGGTTGCAATTGTATATGAGATCCTTAATTTCTCTTTCTTCTGTCTTGTTGTTGGTGTATAGAAATGCAACTGACTTCCGTGCATTGATTTTATATCCTGACACTTAACTGAATTCCTGTACAAGTTCTAGCAGATTTGGAGTGGAGTCGTTTGGGTTTTCCACATAAAGTATCATAACATCTGCAAAGAGTGACAGTTTGACTTCTTTGCCAATTTGGATGTCTTTTATTTCTTTTTGTTGTCTGATTGCTGAGGCTAGGACTTCTAGTACCATGTTGAATAGCAATGAACATCCTTCATCTAACCATCTAACATTGGTTTTTAAGTCCAAATTACATTTTCCAGATAATTTAAGAGACTAGTGGATTTTAAAAATCATTAGTTTATGTTTTAGGGCACACAAAGTATAAAGAAATAATTTTGTGACATCAACCAAAAGGAAAGGGGACAGAACGGTAAAGGAGAATAGCTTTTTGTGTGTTATCAAAGTTAAGCTGATAGCTTAACTCAAATTACAGTGTTATAATTTTAGGATATTAAATGTGATTCCCATGGTAACTACAAAGAAAATAGCTATAGAATATCTACAAAAGAAATGAGAATGTAACTTGAACTTTGCACTACAAAAAGTCAACTAAAAAAAGACAGCAGAGATGAGGGACCAAAAAAAGTTAGTGGGCATGTAGAAAACAATCAGCAAGTGACAGAAGTAAGTCCACATCAGTAATTACTTTAAATGTAAATGGATTAAACTCTCCAATCAAAAGACAGAGATTAGAAGAATGGATAAAAACACATGATTTCTATTAAGACTCACAGGAGATCCAAAGACACAAACAGGTCGAAAGTAAATGGTTGGGAAAATATATTCCATGCAAACAGTAATCAAAAGAAAGCAGAGGTAGCTGTAATAATATCAGACAAAAGAGACTTTAAGTCAAGAGAGTTTACAAGAGACAAAGATGACATTATATATTAATGAAAGTTTCAATACAGCAAGAATATAGAATAATTATAAAGATTTCCTAGTGACAGACCATGAAAATATATGAACCAAAAACTCGGAGAATTGAAGGGGAAAACAAACAATTCTACAATAATAATTGAAGACTTTAATATCCCAATGACAATAATGGCTAGGACACCCCAACAAAATATAAATAATGAAATAGAGAATTTCAAGAACACAATAAGCCAATTAGATATAATAGGCATACAGAGAATACTCAACAATAACATTACACATTCTTCTTGGGTGCACACTGGACAATTCTCAGACCATGTTAGGTCACAAATTCAGTCTCAATATATTTAAAAGGACAGATATCATACAGCGTTATTTTCTTTGACTACAATGTGATGAAATTAAAAGTCAGTAACAAAAACAAAACTGGAATATTCACAAAATTATGGAAATTCAACAAAGCATGTTTTAAATACCTAATGGATTAAAGAAGAAAATAGAAGGGGAATTAGAAAATACTTAAAGATTAATGAAAACAAAACCAAAACATTTATGGTACACAACAAAAAATGGTACTAAGGTGGAAATTTATAGCTAAAAAAACTTATATTTTAAAAAAGGAAAGAGGGGCACCTGGGTGGCTCAGTCGTTTAAGTGTGTGGCTTTGGCTTAGGTCACGATCCCAGGATCCAGGGACTCAGCCCCACATCGGGTCCCCTGCTCAGTGGGGATCCTGTCTCTCCCTTTCCTTCTGCCTGCTGCTTTCCCTGCTTGTTCTGCTTGCATACTTTGCATCTCTCTAATAAATATATAAATAATATATAAAAATTTAAAAAAGAAAGATTTTAAGTCAACAACCTAACTTTACAACCTAAGGAAATAGAAAAGAACAACAAACTAAATTCAAAGCTAGAAGAAAGAAGGAGATAATGAAAGATTAGAGCAGAAATAAATGAGAGAGAGAAGAGAAAAATAATAGAGGAAATGAATGCCTAAAGTTTATTCTTTAAAAACATCAGCAAAGTGACAAATCTTTAGGTAGATGAACTAAGGAAAAAAATAAAAAAGATGCAAATAACTAAAATCAGAAATGAAAGTAGGGACATTACTATCTATTCTGCAGAAATAAAAAGGACTCTAAGAGAGTACTAAGGAACAACTGTAAAGTAACAAATTGGATAACCTGGATGAAATGGATGGATTCTTAGAAACACAAAAGCTAAAAAGACTAAATCATGGAGAAATAGAAAATCTGAAGCGAACTATAACTAGTAAGGAAATTGAACCAATAATCAAAAATCCCCACAGAAAGAAAAACCATGGGCTTGCTGGCTTCACTTTGTGAATTCTACCAAACATTAAAAGAGGACTAATACCAATCCTCAAATTTTTCAAAAAATTGAAGAGGAGGGAATGTTTCCTGAGTCATTTTGAGGCCTATATTACCCTGATGCCAAAGCCACACATAGACACTATAAGAAAGGAAAATACAGATGAAAATCCCCATTAACTTTGATGAAAAAATATTCACCCAAACACTAGAAAACAATTCAGCAGCATACTGAAAGCATATACACCATGATCAAGTAGGATGGTTCAACATAAAAATTGGTAAATTTAATATACCACATTAAGAGATTAAAGGAAAAAAAACTATATGATCACTTCAATTAATGTAGGAAAAGCATTTGACAAAATTCAAAACACTTTCATGATAAAAACTAGGAACAGAAGGAAACTACCTCATCTTCATAAATGTCATACATGAAAAATTCATAGCAAACATCATACTCAATGGTGAAAGACTGAAAGCTTTTCCTGTAAGATCAGGAGCAAGGCAATGATGCCTACTTTCACCACTTCTCTTTGAAATAGTACTGGAAGATCTAGCCAGTGCATTTATTTATATTTTATTTATTTATTATTATTATTATTATTTTAAAATTTATTGTAGAGAGAGAGAAACAGAGGGAGAGGAAATCCCAAGCAGGTTCCACATCCAGCACAGAGTCCAAAGTGGCAGCCAATGCATTTAGATAAGGAAAAGAAATAAAAATCCAAATTGGAAAAGAAGAAGTAAAATTATCTCTGTTCATGGATGATATGATTAAATATGTAGAAAATTTAAAATCCTACAGAAAACTATGAGAACTAATAAGTGAATTCAGGAAGGTAGCAGGATAAAATCACTTTCTATACACTTTCTATACACACAAAAAAATCACTTTCTATACATTAACAATGAATAATCTGTAAAGAATGACAAAAATGTAATTTTACAACAGCATTAAATAGAATAAAATACTTAGACTTTAACTTAACTACGGAGGTGAAAAACTTGCACAATGAATACTATAAAACCTTGCCAAAAGAAATTAATGAAGACATAAATAAATAGAAATGCATCCCATGTTCATGTATTAGAAGACTTAATATCATTATATACCACCCAAACTAATATACAGATTCAATTCGGTCCCCACAAGAATTCCAATGGCTTTTTTTTTAGAGAAATAACAAAACTCATCCTAAAATTCATAGAATATCAAGGGACCATGAATTGCCAAAACAATCTAAAAAAAGAATAAGAGAGGAGGTGGACTAACACTTCCTGATTTCAAAACTCAATTATAAAGCTATAGGCAATTGAAACTGCGGTACTGGCCAAAAGACAGATATATCGACTGATGGAATAAAATAGGAACCCCAGAAACAAACCCTCACATATATGGTCAAATTATTTTTGACAAAAATGCCAAGTCCATTCAATGGAGAAAGGATAGGCTGTTCAACAAATGGTGCTGGGAAAATGGGATATCCACATTAACTCAAAATGGGTCAAGGACCAAGACCTAAAACAATAAAATTTCTAAAAGAAAATAGGAGAGAAGTTTTGTGATATCAGATTTGGCAATGATTTCTGATATGACATTAAAGGTAAAGGTAACAAAAGGAAAATTAGAAAAATCGACTCCATGAAAATGTAAAAATATTTTGTATCAGAAGACACTATTATCAGGGTAAAAACGTAACTCACAGAATGGGACAAAATATTGCAAATCATATATCTAATAGAGGATTAATATCCAGAATATATAGAGAACTCCTAGAACTCAACACCATCCAATTTGATTCAAAATGACTTGAAGATTCTCCAAAAGTGATACAAATGGCCAACATGGTCACAAAAAGGTGTCCAACATTATCAGGGAAATGCAAATTAAAGCTATTGTGAGATGCAACCTCATACCCATCGGGATGGTTACCATCAAGAAAAGGGAAAATGAGTGTGAGGAGTGTTTTCTCGGGGAAATGAGAACCCTTTGTGCGTTACTGGTGGAAATGTCAAGTGATAGAGTCATGGAAAATAGTAGGGTCTCAGGTGTTTGCACACCCCTTTTCATAGCAATATTATTCACAACAGCTAAACTGTGGAAGCAATTCAAGTGTCCATCAGTGGATGAACGCATAAACCTTAAATGTTTAGCCTTTAAAAGGGAGGAAATTCTGCAACTAGGTGATATGGATGAATTTTGAGGACATTATTCTAAATGAAATTAGCCAGTCATTAAAAGACATATACTGTGTGATTCCACTAATAGGAGGTCCTTAAGAGCAATGGGATCGTAAAGGCAAAAACTATACTTTGCCAGGGGATAAGGGGCACTTACTGTTTAACGAGTGGAGAGTTTCAGTTTCACAAAATGAGCACGGTGGAGGGATCGTGGTGATCAGTGCACAACAATGTGAATGTACTTGATATCACTGAACTGTGCGCTTAAAATTACTAAGATGGTAAATTTTATGTTATGTGTGTTACCACACCGACAGAAAAAGAAATTAAAAACAAAAACAAAAAAATGCTTTGCCTGCTCTTTGATCTGGAGCCAAAAAGGACGGCGCGGATTCGCCTGTTGGGGGTGCGGCCCAGAAAACGCGCAGAGCCCAGAGGGCCCAACCACCTCCCCTCCCCGGACCCCAGCGCGGAGGCCTCACAAATCTGGGGCTACCGTCTTCTCCAGCTTCCCCTATCGGGGAGCAAGGAGAGTCCCTCCGCATCCAGTCTGGTTCACAGCCAGCCCTGCGGCGCCGGACTCTGGGGCGGGGCTCTCCTCTCTCCGCCCCCCTGCGATTCTTCCTGCCTCGCGCGCCTCGCCCAATCGGAGCGCGCGCCTGCCTCAGGGGCCGGGCGGGCGGCAGCTCGGAGACTGCGGGGAGCCAAGCGTTGTGCCAGCGGCAGGTAAGGCGCGCGGCGTACGAGTGAATGGGGGTCGCGGGCAGCTTTTACGGAAACCTTAGAGCAGGAGCTTGGAAAAATTGGCCAGCGGGAGATCGGGCTCCGCCCTGTGGTCTCGGGCCCAAGGCCCAAGGCCCAAACCCCCAGCGCCTCCTGGGCACCTCCTCTCCAGCTCCAATGGGCCTGGAGGGGAGCGGGCCGTCCCGAGGTTTGGCTGGCCGGGCATCGGGGCGAGCCCTCCCGGGAAGGGGCTCCCTCAAATAGCCAAAAAGCAGACTATTCAAAAAATTAAATCTATTTTATTTTAAAAGTGTTTATGGTTTCAGTTGCAATGTAGACGTAAGTCGGCCGGAGCTGTGTAAGTGCACGTAGCTGAGCCTGTGGTTCTGTCGGAGTAGCGCGAACGTGGGCTGACAGCTTGGTCCACGCGACTGGTGCGTGGCCGGGGTTCTGCTCCTCGAATACGAATCCTGCGCAAGACCCTGAACCTCTCCTGGCCGCGCTTTCCTCTTGGGAAGCTGGAAAGTACGGGTATTTCATAGACCCTTGTGAGAGTTGCATGAATTAAGGACACTAAAAAACTAAGGCTGAGCTCCCAGCAACAGCAGGGTTAAATATATACAAAGATCTTTCCAGGTGCTGATAACCCTGAGTTGTTGGACTAAGGGATTAAGGTAGTTCACAATAAAACCGCGTAGAATAGTCAGATATACATACATATTCATATACATATACATATACATATATATGTCTAGTTACTGGGAACAGAGAATGTAAGAACAGAAAATAAGTCTGGGCGCAAAAGAGAGTAAGTGTGTCAGTGCTGTCCGACAGAACTTTCTGTGATAGTGGAAACGTTCTATATTTAATTAACTAGCATCCATAACCATATGTGTCTCGTGGCTATCTGACAGCACAGCGCAGGTTTCTATGGGTCTCCTATTTGTTTTTAGGAAGGTAAATTTGGTTAGTTACATAGTTTGGTCATCTGGAAAGTAGGGCATGCTAGAGACTTCTCCCCACCTCCGCTCTGGCAACCATCACTTTATTCTCCCGTTTATAAGAGCTTTTAACATGTTAGAAACATAAGTTACTCCTACACATTCTTCTTGTGTGGAAGGTTTGTGTTCAGTTCCCCTCCCTGACTTGCTAGTCATGCTGTGGAGTTCATGGGTTCCTGTAGCTCTCCAGCAGGAAGAACCGGTCTTTCAGTGACAGGCAACCAAGGTGTCGGTCTTTCTGGGAGATCAATGTCTAACAACACCTACTGGCCCCAGAATGTTCTGATCTCAACCCAGTTTTGAAACGGAGTTGCACACTGTTTGCAATTATTTGAATTAATTAAGTTGCTTAAAAAAAAAAAAACCCAGAAGCATACCCTTATAAATTTGAGTACACTAGAGATTTGTTCCTTAATAAGAATATTTTTGACTCCTGTTATCTCATTTTTTCCTGTCATATCTATCAACATCAAGATCACTTTCTTTTTTTTTTTTCCCAGTAATTAATGCTTTATCATTTATCATGAATTCCAATAGAAAACAGAATTGCGGGGACGCCTGGGTGGCGCAGTTGGTTGGACGACTGCCTTCAGCTCAGGGCGTGATCCTGGAGTCCCGGGATCGAGTCCCACATCAGGCTCCCAGCTCCATAGGGGAGTCTGCCTCGCTCTCTGACCTTCTCCTCGCTCGTGCTCTCTCTCACTGTCTCTCTCTCTCAAATAAATAAAATAAAAAAAAAAAATCTTTAAAAAAAGAAAACAGAATTGCGGATCATAGAAAACCACAAATAAGGGCTCCTTGCTGGCCTGGTCAGTGGAACATGTGACTCTTGATCTTGGGATTGTGAGCCCAAGCTTCATGTTGGGTGTAAAGATGACTTAAAAATAAAATCTTAAAACACCACAGATAATCTATATTAGTCATCATGACTACAATGTTGAAAAGTGGTACTTTGAAGAAAAGGGAGAAGGTTTCAAAATGCTGATAAGGAGGAACCAGAGGAACAGAGCAAGTAGTAGTGGCAGGAAGGTTCGGAGGGGAAGACAGTAGCTTAGGTTTGGACAGAGTGTCCAGGAAAGCTTTCCCTCTTCAGCCCTTTTGTGTGTTTTAGCTTCAATGGCAGCTGCTTCCCTGGCTCTGACAACTCCAGCCTTGTCCCAGTTTCCTTGTGTCGGTGCCCCTGAGAGAACCAGAAAAGTTAATAACCTCCAGTGAACCAAGACAAACACTGAGAAAGCTAAACCAAAGGAGAACAAAAAAGGAGAAGTAAAGTGGGTTAGAATTACAGCGTGTCAGCACCAGAAAAGAACCTAGGGGTCATCTAAGTATGTCTAAGTTCATCTGTGCCCTTTCTTTTTTTTCTTTTTGTGGTGCAGAAACCAATGCATGTACCTTGGTCTTGGTTAGGTTAGTGGTGGGTGCCCATGCCAGGTATAGGATTCTGGGTTCTTGAGTCATGGGCGGGCTGTTATCTCCCAGAATGATAGCTTGTCTGAAGGGACCTTAGTGCATCACATTTTGGGGTCAAAGCTCAAACTCCAGCACTGTTTGGTATATCTGCTGCAGTAGATGTGGGGAAAGGAGAAACCTACTTTAAATTGCTTTAAGCAGGGTTTTTATGCAAAAGTGTTGATTCTTTTTCTTTAGCTGTCTAGTGAACCACTGCAGCCTGAACGATCATTTGTCATTATGTGGTAATTCAGGAACTCACTCAAGATTCTTCTGTTTTTTGTTTTTTGTTTTTTTAAGTACTTGATCCTAGACAGACATACCATATATTTCTGGATGGGAAGACCAATGAATTCACATTAATATACAAGTTTGATACAGTTATAGGCACAGTCCCAGTCGAACTGGATTTTTTTGCTTTTATTTTTTTTTTAACTTGACAAAGATGTTCTAAAATTAATCTGGAAGCCCAAGCAAGCAAGAATAGATAGGAATACTCCACAAGTTAATGAGAGAACTTGAGCTACCGGAAAACAAAAACATATTATTAAGCCATAGTCATATAAACAATGTATTATAGGCATGGGACTAAAGGTCAATGACACAGCAGAAAAAGTGAAAAAAAAAAAAAAGAATAACCGTATTCATAAGATCTTATGAACGAGTCATGGGGGAAATGATGAAATAGTCCATTAATGATTTGGGAACAACTCAACTATTTGAGGGAAAAAGGAAAAATACAGATGGAGTCTTATCTCATGCCATACACCAAAATACAACTTAGATGGATTAAAATACAAAAATAAAAAGGTTAAAAATCTAAAAAATAAAAGTGTGTCTATAAATGTTTCTAAACATAATATCAACAGTCAGAAACGTAAAGGTTTTTAGTGTTTGACCATTTAAATATTAAACCCTTGAAACAAACAAACCTAAATTTCTTGCTATAGGATTAGGTCTTAGATATTTAATTTTTTAAAAAGATTTTATTTATTTTTCTACAGAGATCACAAGCAGGCAGAGAGGCAGGCAGAGAGAGAGAGGAGGAAACAGGCTCCCTGCTAAGCAGAGACCCCGATTCGGGGCTCGATCCCAGGACTCCATCATGAACTGAGCCGAAGGCAGAAGCTTTAAACCACTGAGCCACCCAGGCGCCCCAGGTCTTAGTTATTTAAGAATATATTAAAATATAGAATAAAATTCTCCCTGGGTTCTTTTCAAACTTTAATTAGTCTTGGCAGGACAGTGGGGAGGAGGAGAACGGTGTGATGAGCTGGGAGAGTGTAGAAAGGCAGAGCCAGATCTCTCCTGGCGGGGGAGGGGGGGGTGTGAGGTGGGGGGGTTGTACCTCTTGGCGGTGCCATCTTATTATAAGGGGAATTGAAAGCTGGAGGGGAAGGAGCATGGGAAGGATACCCCAGTTGAAGGATCTGGCCAGGATACCTCAGTTGAATGTGCTTTATACATGAGAGTAATTGATTCTAGGTAGTAGACCACTGATGCCTAATGAGATAGGATTTCTTTTTTTTTTAATTTACTTTTAAAAATTATTTTTATTAACATATAATGTGTAATTTGCCCCAGGGAAACAGGTCTGTGAATCATCAGGCTTACACATTTCACAGCACTCACCATAGCACATACCCTCCCCAATGTCCCATCACCCAGCCACCCCATCCCTACCCCCCACCTCCCAGCAACCCTCAGTTTGTTTTGTGAGATTAAGAGTCTCTTATGGTTTGTCTCCCTCCCAATCCCATCTTGTTTCATTTTTCCCTTCCCTACCCCCCACAACCCCCCATATTCCTCATATCAGAGAGATCATATGATGATTGTGAGATAGGATTTCTCAGTGAGCTTCTGTCTCACACACGCGCATTTCTCCAAGTCATTCTATGTCTTCTTTTGTTTCGCTTTCCCAGATTCTGTGGAGAAGCAGTTTATAAACAGTGTTTTGTAGACGTTTTTGATAGGAAAACTCTCCTGGAAGTTCTCATTTCAAAGGAAAGGCAAGTAGCAATGTTTCTACAAGGACAAAGGACTCAGGACAATTTAATGATTTCTCTTGAATGTGATGTGCACTGGAGATACATTGGAAGCAGCAGAATTGCTGGGTCGGGGGTTGTGTGCATTTGGAATTGTCATAGATGCAGACTGCCCTCTTACAGAGCCGCTCCCCATCTGTAGGCTCCCAATAATGTCAGAGAGCGTGTTCTTCCCCATCCTTTGACCACCACCACACCGTGGCAAGCATTTTGATCTCTGGAAGTCTGATGGGAGCGTCTTTGTGAAATAATAATTTGCATTCTGCGATCATAAATGAGGTTGAGCGTTGTTCTTGTTTTAAGAGTCTCCTGAATTCCCTTTTGTGGAAATCAGAGAACATTTTAGAGCTGAAATGGACCTTAGGGACGAAATCCAGTCATTCAGCCTGCAGATGAGGAAGCTGTTTGGACATGGTCCCTTAGCAGGACCAACACCAGTTCTCCTGTTTGTCATAGTCACTGTCTGAGGGAGTAAGATCTGTAGAGGTCTCTGGAGTACTCGGGGGTTTGGCTCTGGAACCAGAAAGTCTGAAAATCACAGTGCAGTGCTGCAGTGCTGAGACTGAAAGACCAAATGCTTTTACCCACGCTGAACTTCAGGGATCCCATCTGGAAAATAGAATTGGTGTTAGCTTTTTTGCGGAAGGTCTGTGGGTTAGTGTTATTATCAAGTAGTTGATATAAATAGGCTCACAGCTGTTATTATCCTCCTTGGATTTGTGCATTTTGTTACCTGACTTTCCCACCCACATGTAAGCTCTAAGGGAAGCTTTAAGTTCTTAAGAATATGAGTAAAACACTATAGAGTTTTGGGTAGGGCATCTCCAGGAGAGAGCAACCAGGGGGGTGTTCTTTGGGGACACCCCATAGTCCAGGCTGCTGCTTAACACCATCCTCGCCTAGTTCTAGCTTCCCCCCCCCGACTTTGCTATTAGTGTCTTCATTGTCCTTCTGAGATATTTAATGCATAGGAAGACATTACATGCATCCTGACATCCTGAGATCTGACAGGAAAGCTTACCTGCTTTGTTACTCCCTCCTTTTTAGGTCTGTCTTCTACAGGTTCCCTTTTCATGTTTTTCAGGAATCATGAAAAGGCTCTGGGCTATTAATGGAAAGACAGCATGCGTGCCGGGTAGGTTAGGTCATGAGGCCCTATCTCAAAGCACAAAGGAGGAATGAGAAGAGGGAAGGGAAGGGAATTACTGAAAATGGGTTATTTTCAACACACAGCCCAAGTGACCATCCCAAATGTTCCTAGGGTTGTCAGGAGTCAATGTCTTTGTTTGTTTGTGTTTGTTATTTTTAATAACGGGTGTTCTTGATTATGTTCTTCTCATTCGTGGTTATCATCAGGATGTCCAACCCTTTCTATATTTTGAAGCAGGATAAGATCAAATGCAAGGATGGGTCCAAGGACCGAGGCCACCACTGCCTTCCTTTCCCAGAGGACCTGGAGGGCCCTCCTCCCTCCCCTCCAGCTCTGGGCATCCTGTGTGTCGGCTTCCTAGACATCCCACTCTGATGGAGGGGCTGGAGAAGCTTTAGTTCTCTCTCTGTCACCTCTAGTCATGCAGTCACCCTGCCATTGCCTGCCTGAGTCTTAGTTGTCTAGCAGCGCTGACAAATGAATGAGAAGGCTCATTTTTATAGGCCTCTTGGTTCTACTCTCAGTTCTCATGTCTCTCCTGTGTGCCTGTTTGCTCCTTCTTTCCTCCTCCTTCATGCTGTGGGGTCAGAGTAGCCTGTTAAACTTTTCTTTTAATATAATGTATTTAAGTCCTCTGGAAAGTCAGCTAGGAGGAAGAAAAAGATGTTTTTCCTACTGCCTTGCTTGTCTCCATACAAGAAAGGCAGATCTGGGGCTCCTGGGTGGTTCAGTCAGTTAAACATTCAACTCTTAATCTCAGGAGGTCATGAGTTTGAGCCTCATGGGGAAAAAAAAAAAAAAAGAAAGGCAGATCCAAAGCTATGCCTTCCACACACCAACTTTGGGACAAGCACCATTCTTTTAAGTACACATAGGCATTATAATTACAGTCACTCTTCCAATATAGGGGACAGACCTTCAGGGTTGGAAATGTCCTTCTTTAGAAACATCATTGGCATATGATATCCCAGCCTCCACCAGCCTCAGAATCAGACACTGGCCTGGGTACCATTACTGGAGGGGTAAACGTGGTGGAGGCATTTGGGGACAATAGGGCCAGTGGGATAATAGGTAGCGTGGGAGACGGGCGCCTGAGTGGCTCAGTTGGTTAAGCGTCCAGCTCTTTGTTTTGGCTGGGGTCATGATCTCAGGGTCATGGGATCAAGCTCTGTGGTAGGCTTTGTACTCCGTTGTGAGTCTGCTTGAGCTTCTCTTTCTCTCTCTCTCTTCCCCCTCCCCCTCCCACTCGTGCGCTCTTTTTCTCTCTAAAATAAATGAAATATTAAAAAAAAAAACCAAGAGTGTGGGAGAAAGTGGGATGGCAAAGGGAGTGTCTGCATGGAGTCTGTGGCAGGTGTCCTAACCTCTGCTTTTTTCTTCACAGCCACAGAAGTAGGAGAACAAGATGAATGCAGAGGTGAGTGCTTTCAAAGGACCGGTGTAAGGAATGCTTTTCTTGCATTTTTCCTCATTCTTCCTTCACTGAGTTTCTTCTCTCCCTACACAACTTTCAAAAACATTGGCACAGACTTGAAAACGTTTCCCTTCCCGCCTGCCAACGTGCACATGGATATGGAAAAATTGGGCCCTTCTGCGTTCTTATCTGTGTCTGACCAGCTTCAGTTAGATTGGAATTTACTGATTGTACCTCAAGCTGAAATAACACTGAAGGGCTGGGGCTGGAGTGGGCAGCAGGGTGTAAGGGTGCTGGGCCTAAAGCCTTACTTTGTGTTATTCTGGGGACATTTAACCTCTGCTTACTATGACAGTTCTCTGCATTGTTTCCTAGGAGCTCTCAGTTGTACTATCCTTGTTCTTTGATCTGCTGAGATTTCCATTCACTTTGCCCTTTTGTTTTTCCCTGACTGATCAGCTCCTTCCTGCCTTTACTCCTCTCCAAGAGGAGAGGATCACCCTTGGTCCGATGTCCCCAACTGCTTTTCCTCTTCTCCCATTGAGCCACATGCCGGACCCAGGACAGTGGTCTTGGGTGAGTGGCACAGCTTCGTGCTGTTGACAGCTGGCGAATGTGTCCAGACCCTCGTGGGGTGCTCAGCACAGCACCCCCAGCCTCCGCGGAGCTGCAGGCGGCCCCCTTTCCCATTGCTCTGAACGGCCAGCTCCCATCTTCTCATTCATTCCTCCCTGCTCCCTCCTCACTCTTAGTAGCTGGACCACTTCCTACTTTACAGAGAAAAATGAGAACCATCAGACATCATCTCTCTCAATTCCTGCCTTCCCATTCGTCTTACTCCTCTTGTCACAGTGAAAGGGATGTTTGTCAGTGAGAGAGCTCCAGGATGTGAGTGTAGAAAAACCCAACTTCATGTGTTTTTCATCTGGGAAGTCCCAGTGGAGGGCAGGCTTCAGGGCCGGCTGATCCACTGGCCCGGCGATCCTTATGATCTAGGATCATGTCATCTCTCCGCTCTTCATCCAGATGTTAGCTTTCCCCTGGAGACGATGCCCCTGATGGCTATAGGATGGCTGCCAGCCACAGTTGAGGTGACATGCTTCCTCATTCACTTTGAGCAGGAGAAGGAGACAGCTTCCCGCAGCTCTCCCAGATAAGCAGGGACCTCTGTTTTGTGAAGTAACACCTAATGCCTCCTCAGGTCTTAGTGGCATAGGTCTTAGTGGCAAGAATTACGCCACATGCCCACTCCTGGACTAGTTACTCCTGGGTTAGAGGAGCTAAGATTTTACCAATTGGCTTGGACTAATCAGGTCGCCCCTGAAGCACCTTACCCCCATGCCTGGGCTGGATAGAGGAAGAAGAAAGGAGAGTGGGCCTCTCGTATCCAGTGTCCCTAGAAACCCCTGTCCATACTCCGAATGGCAAATTCTGTTGCCTCTGCAGACCTCACCCTGCCTCCCTAATTATCTCCTTTACCAGCTGCATTGTTAGCCTCATTTTTGCTGACTCATTCTGACTCATATTTCCAAAGGCTTTATTTTCTTTTTTTAAAGATTTATTTATTTATTTATATAGAGAGAGCACAGGTGGGGGAAGAGGGAGAGGGAGAATTCTCGAGCAGACTCACCACTGAGCACAGAGCCGGACGTGGGGCTTGATCCCAGGACCCTGAGATCCTGACCTGAGCTAAAACCAAGAGTCGGCTGCTTAACCAACTGAGCCATGCAGGCTCCCCTCAAAATGCTTTAGTTCTTACTTTCTTCAGAAAAAACCACACGTGACATTTTGTCAAGCTACTATAATCCTGTTTTTCTCGTGTCTTTCAAAGGGAGGCTTCTTGAAAGAGATGTCTGTAGGTAATTTCTCCATTTCTTCCTCTCTCCAAGTCATTCTCAAACTACTGCAGTCAGGTGTCTTTCTTAGTGAAATTCATCTTAAATAATAATTTTTTAAAAATTATTTTTGTAATAATCTCAATACACATACATAGTACAAAGCTCAAAAGCCACAAAATGGTAAAAGTCCAAAGTGAGTCTCCTACTGGCTGATCCTACTAGCCTACTGGCCTTCCCCACTTTAGGGCTGACTTGTTTTAAGCACTTTCTGGTGCCTCTGACCCCTTATGTGAAGGGCCTTGTGACTCACTCAAATTCTCATGGTCTTAGGAGTTCTGAAGAAAAATTAGAAACTTTGCATTGATAGAAGCTTATACAGCCTGGCCTGGTAACAGTCCCCGCAGTCATCAGTTACCCCTTCTTTCCTGTCACTTTGACCCTTCCTTCTTGGGTGGCTTTTTCCTCTCAACCTTTGAAAACATTCCTAGGCCTTGGGTTCCCCTTTAACTGTCCCGACTTCTCTTCTGCCTTATACACCCATCCTTCAGTGTCTGTGACCACTTTCTCACTTCCCTTTTATGTCAGCTTCACTGCAGTCCGACTTGGTTCTCACTGTTCCACCAAAACTTTGCAAGGAAGGGTCACCAGTAGTATCCTTATTGCCAGATTTGGTGGGAAGTTCCTTTTTGAAGCATTTGACCCTGTTGGCCGTGTTCTTCAAGTAGTTCCCATGTTGTCCCAGGGTTTCTGCCTAGCTCTCTGCTCACTTCTCAGACTTTTAGGCTTGTATTCTGTTTGCTTTTGAAAACTTTGTGTTTCCCAGGATACTCCTCCTCCTGCCCACAGTCCCGAGCTGCTCATCTGATCCCACAGTTTTTGTTAGTCGTATGCTCAGGAATGTCCCCAGTGGATTTGTTCGACCACATCCTACTCCCCACCTCCAGATCTGCACACGAGAAGCCTGGATTGCTCGTCTCCACTGAGAGGTTCTCCAGGTGCTCCAACTCTTTCCAAAACAAGCAGACCTGCTGTTTTTCGGCTGCCCCAAATAGGCTTCTCAGGAATGGCACCACAGTCACCTGTGTGCGTAGCCTGGAAGCTTGACCTCCTCCTCCCTCCTTTCCCATGCTCCATGCTGTAAATCCCGTTTTCTTGATTTAGTCACTAAAGTGGGAGTGTAACAGTACACTGTACCAGACTTTAGACTCGGCCTGATGGCTTTAATGGCAAAAAAAAATTATAGATACGGTACTTGTACTCATGGGATTTGCTGGTAAGTGAGACCATAATACCTTCCAAATCTGTCTTTTTCTTGCTTGACTTTCTGCTTCCTTGTCCCTTCCTCACCTCCAGTACTTACTCTCCTTTCCTTTCCTTACCCTCCTCTAGGTCATTCTCTCTTTCTTTTGTGGGGCAGAGGAGGACACCTCAAGCATAGAAGGTACTCCTCAGCCCCGGTTTGTGACGTGTGGTCCTTGCTGGTGTGTGCAGGGCTCCTCTCTTGTATTTATTTTCTGATTCCTTGTGGTCTTTATCCTTGTTCTCCCCTTCCCAAGACAGCTATGCTATCGTCCTATTGGATTAAATGATTACCTTCTTATTTCCGTGTATTCATGAAAGTATATGTTACTATTTTTGTACAAATACCCTTTACATTTACATTTCGTAAAATGTGTTTTTTGTTTTTGTTTTTGTTTTTTTTGGTGCACAAGTTGTGTGAATTAAAGCACATGCATCAGTTTGCATAGCCATTACCACAATCAGGATTTAGACCCTCACTCCAAAATACTCCTTGCTTTTGTTGCTCCTCACTGTGAGCCCCTGGGAACCACGGTATAGTATACTTTTAATTTCACTAAGTGTATTACTGTGTTATGGTTTTAGCTTGTTCTCGTTCTTATTTTTTCCACTCAGGACTACATTTTCAAGATAAAACATGGAGTTAATCTGCTGCACAGTACCCCACGCTGTGCATAATTGAATCCTCACAAGACACCTATGAGCAAGATGCTATTATCACCTCTGTTTTGTAGATGAAGGAAATGAGGGTTAAGTAGCTTGTTCAAGGCATGGGGTATTGGGGGCAGAATGGTCGTGCAAGCGCTGATGTCTGACTCTCTTAATGCCCGTCTTCTTGTGCATAAGAAGTTCAGCTAATCTTTTTTTTTTTTTTTAAGATTTTATTTATTAAAGAGAGAGAGTGAGAGAGAAAGGCATGAGAGGGGAGACGGTCAGAGGGAGAAGCAGACTCCCCGCAGAGCTGGGAACCTGATGCAGGACTCGATCCCAAGACTCTAGGATCATGACCTGAGCCAAAGGCAGTGGCTTAACCAACGGAGCCACCCAGGCGCCCAGCTCAGCTAATGTTGTCCATGCAGTTCATTTCTACGACATGAAAATTTTCTCAGGTCTTTCTTTCTGGAAGTGATACCTCCTTCTCATTAACTCCCATTGCTCTTTAACTCTTTTTTTGTTACCTGCCATTCTCTGACATCTAATATAGCTCTCTGTGTATCTTACTCATCTTAGCATACCCGCAGCACCTGGTGTGATGCCTCATACGTTGTTTGTACTCACCAAATGGTGGTCATCATTTAGTCAAGTGAGTGGAGGTTCAGAAACTGTTCAGTAGTCTTGTAATGCAATCCAGAACTTAGACGGACTAGTTAAAATGCAGAGGAAGGAAATCACATGCCAGAAAATTTCAGGGAAGACTTGCTGTGGCTCAGAGTCTAGCTGGAGTAGAAGGGTGGGGAGGGATTTTCACCCTCAGCTAGTCTGATCTCAGAGGAAGTCTGTTGAATACATGAACGACTCCAAGGACTTCAAGCCTTTCAAGCTGGGTCCCTTAGGGAATTCGTGGAGCCACTGGCCTTTGCCCAGAAGATCAAAGCAGAGCCAGCCAGGTGGGGTGGATGGTTGGCACCTGGCACAGAAGATTGTGATCCAGGTCACAATGAGATGGCCAGGTGGAAATTGGAAATGACCAGCTGGCATTTCTTCTTAGCTGGAGCTTGGAGGAAAGGATGGCTCACAGCTCGGGATTTTGGAGTCCTCAGCATAAAGGTGGTCATGGAAACCTTAGGAATGAAGGGATCCGCTGTCCCTGAAATCCAAGGATATGGAGAAGAGAAAAGAACAGAGGGACAAGGATTGATCCCTGTGAAGTACGCACATCCAGAGGGCAGAGTGAAGAAGGAAAGTGGTGAAGTGTGAAAAGAAAACCTTGGGCGCCTGGGCGGCTCAGTGGGTTAAACCTCTGTCAGCTCAGGTCATGATCTCAGGGTCCTGAAATCGAGCCCTGCATCGGGCTGTCCGCTCATCAGGGAGTCTTCTTCCCCCTCTCTCTCTGCCTGTCTCTCTGCCTACTTGTGACCTCTCTCTGTCAAATAAATAAATAAAATCTTTTAATTAAAAAGAAAGAAAGAAAGAAAACCTCAGTACAAGGTGAGAGAAGCCAAGAAAGGAGGGAAAGTCCAATTAAGTTTTAAATATGTCTGAGGTCCAGGGTAATGCAGCTGGGGAAAAGGCCTTGAATTTATCAATGAAAAGATGATCTGTGATGAAGCAGAGAGTCGTGGCAGTGGAAACCGGATTAGAGCTGGGCCAGAAAGTGTGAGTGGAAGCAGGAGTTGTAGCCTGGAGGTGTGAGGAGTCAAACGATTAGCGTCAGTGGACTGGACAGTCAGGGGCAGGAGGTCCTCAGGGTGGGGCAGCAGAAGATTCTGGGCACTGTAGAGAGACCCCCAGGTAGGGAGATAGGAGTAAGCAAAGAGTCCACAAACTGTAGACAGCTTGGAGCATCCCTTGGATATATGTATCTATTTTAAGTGTTTTTATTTTGGATTAACTAATATATCCACATGATTCAAAATTTTAAGAATTTGGCGGGGGGGGGGGATTTCTGAAAAGTCCTCTTTCCTCCCAGCTACTCTGGTTCTCATGCTCCCAGGCAAACAGAGTTAACTAGTTTATTGGCTGTCCTTTCAGAGAGATTCTAAATGTATACCACAAATATTTCTTTTCTCTCCAGCTGTCCCCTCCTTCTTCTGCACAAACTGTGTTACACTGATCTGTGTCTTGCTCTTCTCACCTAACAAATCTATCTTGGAGCTCAGTCCCTTTAAATACATAAAGAACTTCCTTGTTCTTTTCTATAGTGGTGTGATATTTCATTGTAAGGACATACCATAATGTACATAGCCAGGCATTAACAATATGTATCTTATTTGCAATTTTCTGCTATTACAGGTAAGGCTGCAGTAAACCTAAGTCTTTTCATTGTGTATCTATGTAGGATGCATTCTTAGAAACAGATTTACTAGACCACAGAGTATTTGCATAAGTACTTTCCAAGTTGTTCTCCACAAAAGTTGCCCGTTTTTCTCTCCCTCTTGCATTGTATGAATACACCTGTTTTTCCATACTCAACAATGTGTTGTTAAATTTTTTGATCCTTGTAAACAGTGGTTGAAAAACATTAGGTTATTCTTCCTGACTATTTGGAATCTCCTTTTCCCCTCCCAGAGTGGTGGTCCATCACTTGTCCTCATGTCCTTACCCACTGAAGTTCCTACAAAATTATTTTATTTTATTTTTTAGTTTATTTAATTTATTTTATGTTTACTTTATTTAATTTATTTAGTTTTATTTTTAAATTTAATTTTATTTTTTCAGTGTTCCAAGATTCATTGTTTATGCACCACACCCAGTGCTCCATGCACTATGTGCCCTCCTTAATACCCACCACCAAGCTCACCCAACCCCCCACCTCCCTCCCCTCCAAGACCCTCAGTTTGTTTCTCAGAGTCCACAGTCTCTCATGGTTTGTCTCCCTCTCCCATTTCCCCCACTTCACTTTTCCTTTCCTTCTCCTAATGTCTTCCATGTTATTCCTTATGTTCCATAAGTAAGTGAAACCGTGTGATAATTGACTCTCTCTGCTTGACTTATTTCACTCAGCATAATCTCCTTCAGTCCTGTCCATGTTGATACAAAAAGTTGGGTATTCATCCTTTCTGATGGAGGAATAATACTCCATTGTATATATGGACCATATCTTCTTTATCGATTCATCTGTTGAAGGGCATCTTTTTTCTTTCCACAGTTTGGTGACTGTGGCCATTGGTGCTATGAACATTGGGGTAAGAAAGATGGCCTTTCTTTTCACTACATCTGTTTCTTTGGGGTAAATACCCAGTAGTGCAATTGCAGGGTCACAGGGTAGCTCTATTTTTAATTTCTTAAGGAATCTCCACGCTGTTTTCCAAAATGGCTGCACCAACTTGCATTCCCACCAACAGTGTAAAAGGGTTCCCCTTTCTCCACATCCTCTCCAACACTTGCTGTTTACTGTCTTGTTGATTTTGGCGATTCTGACTGGTGTAAGGTGGTATCTCAATGTGGTTTTGATTTGAATCTCCCTGATGGCTAGTGATGATGAACATTTTTTCATGTGTCTGTTAGCCATTTGTATGTCTTCATTGGAGAAGTGTCTGTTCCTGTCTTCTGCCCATTTTTTGACGTGATTTTTCTGTTTTTTGAGTGTTGAGTTTGAGGAGTTCTTTATAGATCCTGGATATCAGCCCTTTGTCTTTAGTGTCATTTGCGAATATCTTCTCCCATTATGTGGGTTGTCTCTTTGTGTTGTTGACTATTTCCTTTGCTGTGCAAAAGCTTTTGATCTTGATGAAGTCCCAAAAGTTCATTCTAGCTTTTGTTTCCTTTGCCTTTGGAGACACATCTTGAAAGAAGTTGCTGTGGCTGATGTCGAAGAGGTTACTGCCTATGTTCTTCTCTAGGGTTTTGATAGATTCCTGCCTCATGTTGAGGTCTTTCTTCCAGTTTAGTTTATCTTTGTGCATGGTGTAAGAGAATGGTTGAGTCCAATTTTCCCAGCATCATTTATTGAAGAGACTGTCTTTTTTCCGTTGGATATTTTTTTCCTGCTTTATCGAACATTATTTGACCATAGAGTTGCAGGTCCATATCTGGGCTCTCTACTCTGTTCCACTTGTCTATGTGTCTGATTTTGTGCCAGTACCATGCTGTCTTGGTGATCACAACTTTGTAGTAAAGCTTGAAATTAGGCAACGTGATGCCCCAGTTTTGTTTTTCTTTTTCAACATTTCCTTAGCAATTTGGGGTCCTTTCTGGTTCCACACAAATTTTAGGATTGTTTGTTCTAGCACTTAGAAAAATGCCAGTGGAATTTTGATCAGGATGGCATTGAAAGTATAGATTGTTCTGGGTTGTATACACATTTTAACAATATTTATTCTTCCAATCCATGAGCATGGAATGCTCAATGTAGTGCTAGGGTGGCTTAGTCAGTTAAGGGTCTGCTTTCAGCTTGATTCATGATCTCAGGGTCCTGGGATCAAGTCCTGTATCGGACTCCCTGCTTAGTGGGGAGTCTCCTCCCTCTGCCTCTCCCCACTGCTTGAGCCTGCGTGCATGTGCTCTCTCTCTCTAGCAATAAATAAAATCTTAAAAAAAAAGACAATACTTTTATGAAATTAGTTATGCTAGGAATCATTTCATATTATAAGAAAATTACAGACCAATAACTTTCATGAGCATAAATGCAAACATTTTTAATAAGATTTTAGCAACTAGAATCATCAGTATATAAAAAAGATAATGCAAGGCCAAGTGAGGTTTATCCTAGGAATGAAAGGTATTACTGTATTAATAGAGTTTAAGAAAAGTTTAAATGATCACATCAGTAGACTCAGAAAAGGCATTTGATAAAACTAGACCATTTATAATTTTTTAAAAATCTCAGCAAAATATGAATAGGAGAAAATATTCACATCCTGATAAAGGGTATCTACAAAAACAAATCTACATTTAACATCATTTTTCATATTAAAGACCCAGTGTTTTCTCCGTGAGATTAAAAATGAGGCAAGAATGTCTGTTCCCACTAATCTAAGTCAGAATCATAGTGGAAGACCTACCAGTGCAATAAGGCAAGAAAGTTGAATAAAGCACTTTAGATTGAGAAGGAAGAAGTGAAACCATCTCTATTTATGTTTGACTTATGGTCTATGTAGAAAATCTGACTCGATATACAAAAATCAATTATATATTTGCAATACACAGTTTAAAAGTGGAAGCTAAAAAATAAATACTATTTACAGCAGCACTAAAAAATCACAAAATACTTAGGTATAAATTTAACAAAACAAGATTCATACACTGAAAATGACAGAATAAAAGAAATCAAAGAATAACATATGAGGATATATACCATGTTCATGAATGTGAAGATTCACTATCCCAAGTTGTTTCTTTTTTTCCCAAACTAATTTATAGAGTCAATGTAATCCCATTCAAAATCCTGGCAGATTTTTTCTTTTTGTTAGAAATTGACAAGTTGATGGTAAAACTTTTAAGTAAAGGCAGAACTACAGTTTTGGAAAAGAAGGGAAAAAAGTTGGAAGGTTGACAGTAACTGATTTTTAAAACTTACTATAAAACTGCAACAATTGAGACAATATCACAAAGGTACAAAGCGATTTCAGTGGAAAAAAGTTATTCTCAATAAATTTTTGTTGGAACAATTGGATATCATACACAAAGAGGGGGAAAAGCTCGTTATGGCTTCCAGAGCAGATGGTACGTTAGCTGGGCGTGAAGTCTGGGTATATTTACATACAAGCCTGGCATACCTCTGCCTCACTGTGGGCAATTGATTCAGCCTGTGGAATACACATTCGAGAGGCTGCCTCTCTACCTAAAAATGTTTTTAGAAGAACCTTGATTCATACCTTATACCATATACAAAAACTAATTCAAATGAGAACATAAAGTAACTGAAACTTTAAGCCTTCAACTGGAAAATTGCAGAGAGAACACATAGGAGAAAGTCTTTGTGTCTTTGTGTTAGCCAGAAGAATGATACATTAAATTTTTTTGATAAATTGGACTTCATCAAAATTAAGACTTCAAGCTCCTAGAAAGACATTCTTAAGAAAATGAAAAGACGTGCTACGGACTGGAAGCTGTTTGCAAATTACAAATTTGACAAATGAATTCAGTATCAAAAATACATGAAGAACTCTAAAAACTCACTATAAGAAAACAACCGAATAGAGGTTCGCAAATGATTTGGATAGACACAGTGCCAGTGTAGATATACAGATGGCAGATAAGCACATGAAACAGCCCTTAACATCACTAGTCATTATGGAAATGTAAATAGAAGCCACGGATACGACAACATACCAATTAAAATGGCTAGAATGAAAAGGAGGAGAAAAACCTGATAGTACTAGATGTTGGTGAGAAGAAAACCTGATAGAACTAGATGTTGGTGGAACGACTACATTGGGCATGAGAATGCACAATAGTACATAGAGTCATTCCAGGATTCACTTTGGTAAACAGTTTGGCAATTTCTCATAAAGTTAAATCTACACATGACATAAAACCCAGCAAACATAACATATGATTTACTGTAAGTCTCAAACAAATCACTTAACATATGACCCAGCACTCTTATACCCAGGTATTTACCCAAGTTAAATAAGAACCATGTTTAATTTACACAAAAACTAGTCAATGATGATGATAGCAGCTTTATTCATAATAGAATAAATTATGAATTCATTCAAACTGGGAGCAGGAGAAATGCTCTTCATTTGTCAAATGGATAAACATATCTGTATATTCATACAGTAAACTACTGCTACTTAGTAAAAGGAGAAGAAGAAGAAGAAAGAAATTACTGATACATGTAACAACGTAGATAAAAATGCATTTTTATGCACTACATATTGTATGACTTCATTTATATGACTTTCTGGAAAAGCCAAAACTATTGAGAGAGTAAGCAAACAGCAGTTGCCTGGAGTAGGAGTCGGGTTTGACTACAAAGGAGCATAAGTAATTTTGGAGGAGGATGATAGAACTATTTTATATCTTGATTTGTGGTGGTAATATGACTGTATGTTGGTCAAAACTCATAGACATTTACTAAAATGGGTGAATTTTATTAGATGCAAAAAAAAAAAATAATCTAACCAATAGCATCAGAAAGGACTTCATAAGATGCCCAGGTCTTCAAAGCTTTGAAGGTTTACAGGTGGGCAGTAGGGAGGAGCTCAAGGGACACAGGATTTGCAAAGGCTTAAAGGTAGCAAACGTACAAAGTTCTACATACTTTCCAGTTGTTTGGAAAGTTAGAAGTCTAAAGGTACGCAGTGGGAGAGGTGACCAGAAGTAGTAGACAGAGCCAAGTTTGGAAGTCCTCAATGTTTGGTAAAGAAGTCTTTGGTAAAGATTTTCCTACCCTCTTATTTATTTATTTATTAAATATCTGTTTTTAAATTTTATAGACAAAAGTGGTTTTAAAATATCTAAGTGATAAGTATTATATAAAGAAGAAAAGTTTCAAGATAAGAGAGAGATGGGAGATACCAGACAGCTTTATGTTTTCTTCTTTTTTTTAAATGCAGTCAACCAAAATGGTTGTTTTTATTTTAATACTCTGGACTTTCTGCTTGCTTGTTTTTAAATTGCCTTTTAAAAAAAATTTAAATTCAATTAATTAACATATAGTGTATTATTAGTTTCAGAGGTGGAGTTCAGTGATTGATCAGTCTTATAACACCCAGTGCTCGTTACATCCTCTGTCCTCCTTAATGTCCATCACCCAGTTACCCTAAGACTTTCATATTTAAGTACAAGATGTATGTTGTTGCATGTTTTATGATTATATCCACTATTTCCAAGCCCTGCAGGTATCTGTCCCCCTTGAAGCCTTTGAAAGAATGCCTCCTTCTGCCTCATTTGCCCCCATGTAACTGTGTGGGTCATTTACTCAGTTTATACAGGTCTTTGTTCAAAGCTGCCTCCTCAGAGAGGCTTTCCCTCACCACCCCTTCAAAACCAAAGCACCCCCTCCTATAATCTCCCTCTATGCCCTTTACCCCACTTCATTATCTTGGTAGTGCACACTATCACTTGACATTTATTCATGTGTTGACTTGTTTGCTCTCTTCCTTCTTTAAGATCTCTGTTAAGAGCAGGGTCTGTCCACAATACATTCCTGGAGTCTGACACTTTTTCAAAGTAAACCATACATGCAAAGGCCCTGAGGTGCAAAATGACTGTGACATACTAAAAGAGGGCCTTTGCATGTATGGTTTACTTAAGACGGCCAATGTGACAAGAGGGAGAGGGCTAGGAGATGAGCTTAGAGAAATAGGCAGGGGCCAGATCACAAAGGCCTTTGTAGACCACAGCAAGTGGTTTGGGCTTAATTCTGAGTATAACAGGTGGCTTCCAGAGAGTTGAAACCTGGGAGAGGGGTGGGGAGGGGCAGATAATTAACTGATTATATTTAGTCTAAAGATCATTTTGCTACTCTATGAAGAGTAGACAGAATAGGGCAAAGAATAAAGCAAGGGAACCAGTTAGAAAGTTTGCTGGAACTGTCAAATGGATGAGATTGTGACTTGGGTTAGGGGGTAGCAATGAAGATGGACAGAAGTAGATAGAAGGCTTATGGATGGATCTTGACAACTTGTTGATGAATTGGGTATGCAATGGGGGACAGAGGAAAAAGGCAAGGATAATTCCCAAGTTTAGGGACCCGAGCAGCTAAGTGAATGATGTGGCATTTACCGAGATGGGAGAATCTGAGGGAACTACACCTTGGGTGAGGGGCTGGAGTAGAGAATGAAATATTTTTAATGTTTTTGTTCCATGAACACCCAGGGGCAGAGGGTTTTTTTTTTTTTTCTATCTTAAAGTATGTTTTAAATTGTGATTTAGTTGACATAGAATAATATATTAGTTTCAGGTGTACAGCATAATGATTCAGCATTTTTTTTTTAAAGAACTTGGACTTCAGTATTTTTCTGTCTTTAGCCGGTATCTTAGTTTGGGCTGCTATGAAAGCCGATCAAGTACCATAGACTGCATGGCTTATAAAAAACAGAAATTTATTTCTTTCAGTTCCAGAGGCTGGAAGTCTGAGATCAGGTTCCATGGTCAAGTTCTGGTTGAGGGCTCTCTTCTGGTTGCAGACTGCTGACATCTGGGCAGAGTGCAGAGAGAAGCAGCAAAGTCTCTTGTGACTCCTCTAAGGGCACTAATCCCATTCATGAGGGCTTCTGCCTCCTGACCCCATCTAAACCCAGTTACCTCCCAAAGGCCCCATCTCCTAATACCATCATACTAGGGATTAGGGTTTCAATATATGAATTTTGGGAGGACACCATCAGCCAGTAACAGCTGGGAAATGAAGGGCTTTAATCAGGGGAGGGACTGCAGTTTTATCTTTTTTTTTTTTTTAAAAGATTTTATTTATTTATTTGACAGAGAGAAATCACAAGTAGACGGAGAGGCAGGCAGAGAGAGAGCGAGGGAAGCAGGCTCCCCGCCGAGCAGAGAGCCCGATGCGGGACTCAACCCCAGGACCCTGGGATCATGACCCGAGCCGAAGGCAGCGGCTTAACCCACTGAGCCACCCAGGTGCCCCTGCAGTTTTATCTTAAGCAGCTGCTCTGGGAAGCCTGTGGGCGATGCGCGGGAAGGATGGGATTGGAAGGAGTGAGACCAAGTGACTTAGGCAAAGAAATCCTGGGCCAGCCCTAGAGCTGCGGACACAGGGAGGGGCAGAATCAGTGGGAAATGGTGACAGACACATATCACGGGTGGCAGGAATGGGTGAAACCGAGATGACATTCCCATTTCTACACTCGGAGACACCCTAGGAGGACTGGGTTTGAGGGTTGTGTAGAGGTCATTTCTATCAGTTTGGATGAATTGAGAGGCTCTGTAACTTTAAGAATCAACTTGAGGGGCGCCTGGGTGGCTCAGTGGGTTAAGCCGCTGCCTTCGGCTCGGGTCGTGATCTCGGGGTCCTGGGATCGAGTCCCACATCGGGCTCTCTGCTCAGCAGGGAGCCTGCTTCCCTCTCTCTCTCTCTGCCTGCCTCTCCATCTACTTGTGATTTCTGTCAAATAAATAAATAAAATCTTTAAAAAAAAAAAAAAAAGAATCAACTTGATTTTTCACTCTGGTACTATTTGCATACAGCCCCTCACAGTCCACCCGAGTACTGGGTAAGCTTTCCCGGGAGAGTGGGAGTGAATTTGGCTGGAAGTCGGAAGCTGTAGTGGGGCATCTGAGTAAGGTGACCGACTGCTCATGGCTTGCCCCATGTCCTGGGTGGCAGCATCTCTCTAAGAATGAGCCCTCCTGTATCAGATTGCATGCCCCCTGGAGGAAGGATTCAGGAAGTACAGAGGTGCAACTTAAAGAGGGAAATCTCTCATCGTTGGAGAGGAGGTGGTGGAAATGGAACGCCAAGCAGGAGAAGCCTTCTCTGCGGATGACACCGTCAGAGCGTCTCTAGAAATATGTGCTGGGGGACGCCTGGTGGCTCAGTGGGTTAAAGCCTCTGCCTTCAGCTCAGGTCATGATCACAGGGTCCAGGGATGGAGCCCTGCGTTGGGCTCTCTGCTCAGCAGGGAGCCTGCTACCTCCTCTCTCTCTGCCTGCTTCTCTGCCTACTTGTGATCTTTGTCTGTCAAATAAATAAATAAAATCTTAAAAAAAAAAAAAAGAAAGAAAGAAACATATGCTGGGTGGAGCTCACTGCTCCCCAGGCTCTCGGCTCAGGGAGTGTCTTAGTCCCCCCTCATATGCTATGGCTTCATGTGTGTTCTGGGTCGGCTCCTTTTCTCCCTTGTCTGGACTCTACTGGTCCTGCTGATGTGTCTTTGTTTTGCTGTTCTCTGCTAGAGGCTTTGACTGTTTTTAAAAATCCTTCCTTGATCTTTGTGTTTCAGCCTGAGAGGAAGTTCGGAGTGGTGGTGGTTGGCGTTGGCAGAGCCGGCTCTGTGCGGATCAGGGACTTGCGGAATCCGCATCCTTCCTCGGCATTCCTGAACCTGATTGGCTTCGTGTCCAGGTGGCTGGCATTTATCCTGTGCCTTGTAATTCGTGGCAAAACCAATGAGGTGAATTAGGGCTTGCGACATAGAGATTCTCCAGACCCAGGAAGAGAGAGAGCCAGCTCTGGGGTCATTCCAGGGAACCGTGCTCAGGATCAACCCCACTAGATCGCAAGTTGGGATGAGTCTGGGAGCCGGAGTCCTGGACCTGCAGTGGGGATATACAGCGAAGACAAAGGCAGGGAAGATGACAGTAGGGCCTGATGGTGACACAAGGGGCACAGTGAACACATGGTGGCTTGGCCTGAAAGAAGGCCATCGGTGTGTGCCATTTAATCATTGTATCAGTTATCGTCATAGCCATCCGTGCAGTGGCCCTGGGCTTTACAAGCCTTACCAGCTATTTGATACAGATAGCATTATGAACCCCGCTTTACAGATAAAGAAACTGAGCCACAGAGAGGTTATGTAGTTTGCCTATGGACACACAGCTAGAAAGTCTAAGGCCTAACTTTGAATACACGTCTGTTTGATTCCAAAGCCCATCATCTAAGCAACATGTATTCTTTTCCCTTTGGTAATTTTGAGCCTCACTTTTATCTCCTGTAACTTAGTCAAAACCAAACTTCTCACTGTGTTTCTTCTCTGACCCACACTCACGCAGTCCCTTCCTCCACCACTCACCACTTCCTTACATACGCCAGTCACCGAACTCACACGGTGTAAGGTCATTTATGCGTGTTAATTGTGAACAAGATGTAGGCACTGTGTTGGCTGAGGAGAGAGGGTGGGGAGCAACCTAGGTACCTCTCTCTGCTTTTTAATGCTTTAGAGAAATCCAACAAAGCGTGGTTAACTGCTGTGATGGTCCACACAGACCATCCGGGGCACTAGAGAGACCTGGAAGTGGTAGGAATCTACCCTTGGTCAGTCTTCTCCCCTCAGTAAGAGTCGAAGGGACTTGCACATAAACGGGAGATCAAAATGACTATTCACCAGCGCTGTAACTCCCATTACAGCCCTACCTGAAGCTGGATTGAACACAACAGTTGGGTTCAAGGCTGAAGTGGGGCCTCTCCTTGTCCCTGAAACCCCAGTCCTCTGCTAGCTGGCTGCCGTGCCTGATGTAGTGACGACTTCTAAACTACTCAAGTCATATGGGAAGATGGCCAGCTCACATCCCCTGCTTTACTGCACCCCTACCTTTATCACACTATTCCCTTTCTCACATGCCCTGTTTCTCACATGCTACCTGCTAAGTCCTACCATCCCCCCAGGAAGCCTCCTCCAAAACCCTAGATTAGATGTTCCTCGCCTTAATTGAACTTCCCACCTGAACCACCAAGCACGACAGCTCTCACGTTCGTGTAGTGTTGAGCTTACATATTTACATGTGTGTCTTCCTTCTTCTCTTAGACTGTGAGTGAAGTCTGGTAGTCCTAGTGCTTAGTGGTCCTCGAGACCACTTCTCCTGTGATAAAAGGAGAGCAGTTGTTTTCATTTTAGAGACGGACTAATTCAAAGACTGCCAGGTCCTATAGGCTGTTAGCAGTAGTGTCGGCACTCAATGCCAGGTGTCTTCACTTAAACCTGTATTTCTCACTCTGTGGTGGGTAATGTCCTGGAAGTGGGAGGGAGGGAGGGAGTTAATTTCTTCATTTCCAAAAGCTGGTTACCAGGACATAGTTGGGAGGCGAGGAAAAGGATGGTACTCACTTATCAGATATGCTGTGGACTTTTGGGTTGCATTTTTGTTATTCTCAAATAGACGAGAGCTTGGGAACATTGATGAAGTCCGGCAGATTTCCTTGGAAGATGCTCTTTCCAGTGAAGAGGTTGAAGTCGCTTATATCTGCAGTGAGAGCTCTAGCCACGAAGACTATATTAGGTGGGTTTTCAATGTCGGTGGTCCTTACCTTGCACAGCAGAGCAGGAGCATAAAAATGACGGGGCAAACTGAAATCTCTTAAAGAAATTTTAATAACTGAAGGGGAAATTCACAGTGGAGCCATCACCTTTAAAAATTGTCAAAATGCTAGGGGCACCTGGGTGGCTCAGTGGGTTAAAGCCTCTGCCTTTGGCTCAGGTCATGATCTCAGGGTCCTGGGATCGAGCCCCACATCAGACTCTCTGCTCAGCAGGGAGCCTGCTTCCTCCTCTCTCTCTGACTGACTCTCTGTCTACTTGTGATCTCTGTCTGTCAAATAAATAAATAAAATCTATTTTTAAAAATGGTCAAAATGCTAAAAACTCTAACTATGAGTTACAAATGTGGAAGAAAATGAAAACTACGTTAAACTAATATTTATTTGGTATACTATAATTTAAAACAATACAAAGAATTGAAGGGTGTTCTTTGTAAAAGAATTCATTGACAGCAGATTGAATAGTGCTTCCTCTTGTAATACTGGGAGGCGGAGCCAGTATCTAAATTGCACTTTGGCAAATTGTCGTAATCCTTTCTAAGTTTGGATCCGCTGCCACCATTGTATCCTTTGTTGCTTTTAACATTTTAAGTATCTCCAAGAGTTCCTTTAATATGAACGGCTTTTGCCATGAGAGAGGGGCAGAAAGAAGGTAGTGGTGACATCGGAGAGGGCAGATGACATTATAAAGCAAGAGAAGTGACATGTCCCCCTGCCGCACCTTCATATGTGAAGCCTAGAGCCCTTCGAGCCTTTGGGGGGACTGAGCCTGGAATGGGGAGCCCCACACACGACCTGACAGCTGACAAGGCAGTTCCAGCCACGCCCCTGAGTCTCACTTCCCTTCTCGGTACCTACATTAAATCGCAGCTGCCAGCGTGCTGTTCCCCAGGATAGGCTGCTCCCTCCTGGCCGCTTCAGCTCCAGTGTGGAAAGAAATACCTTTCCTTGGTTCCCTTTACCCTACTTTGGCACCAGAGTGTATTTCCTTAAAAAGGTGATTTTGTAGTTCTCAGTTTATAAATGTTTGCACCTTAGGAGTATCTGGAGAATAAAATCCAAACTTCTGAGCAGAGCATTCTAGGTTCTGCACAGTCAGGCTCTCAGCTACTTTTATGACTTTGTTTCCCTCTCCCGCCCGTAGTCTGCTCCCCAGCTGTGCTGAAACTCATGCCATGACCCCAGTGGACAAATCTCCGTACCCTCATCTTATAGGTCGCACCTGGAAAATGCCTCCTCACATGTCAGATGATACTGAAGCCTTTTCAGACTGACCAAGGCAGCGCTGGCTGTTCATGGGTGTGGTAGGCTGTGTGTATGGCTCCCACAGGATAATAGGCAATTTATAGGTTAATGTCATTTGTTTCTCCTCCGGAGTAGCTGGCAAATAGTACCTAGTTGACTATATGAGTGTAGTCATGAATGATGAGAATAGTCAGTGAACGGATGAATGTTCAAATGAATACATAACCGGAACGCCTCTTCTAGCCTAGGAGAAAGGGACGGTAAGTACAGGTTAGCCTCTGGCCCCCACTCTCATCTGCATTCCTTCGTGACCCAGAGACTTACATGTATTTATCACAGCCCGTTCTCTGTCATGCAGGGTGTTTTATTGACGCTTACTTGCAATGTATTTTCTCTCTGTCTCTCTCTTTTTCCAAAGGCAGTTCCTCAATGCTGGCAAGCATGTCCTTGTGGAATATCCCATGACGCTGTCTTGGGCAGCAGCTCGGGACCTGTGGAAGCTGGCAGAACAGAAAGGTAATGTATAGTCTGTCTGTGGAACATGGACCCTCTTTTAGAGTTTCTGCAGGTAAAATGTCTTCGGTACCATCTTTATGCCTTCAAAACTCAACCCTATGCCAGATATGTCCCATGGGCTCCCAGTCCCCTAGCCATCCCCTGTCCTGTGGACATAATGGGTGTGTGTGGAGGGCTAAGAAGATGGAGAGATGAGTGGGGATTTGCAAACTTTTGTCAGTGACTTACAGCTTTTACTCTAATGAGAAGCATGAATTAGCTTCGACTTATGCTAGTGTCATGATATTATTCCACTATTATTCATGTGATATTTACATTGCTAATGGAAAAATGTCCAAATCAGAGTAATTGATTGTCTTATCTGCATTCTTTGTAGTTTGTGCTGTTTCTCAAGAGGAGTGTCATTTATTAAATACTTACTATATCCCAACAACTTGGGAACTCTGCTAGGCACTTTAAATAAGTTATTTTATTTAATTTTCCTAGAAACCCTTGGAGGTAGGTATTTTCTCAAGCTTATGTAAAGGAATGTTACATAATTCCTTACGTAAATTTGTATCTTTAGTGTAAATACCCAGTAGTGCAATTGCAGGGTCATAGGGTAGCTGTTTTCAACTTTTTGAGGAACCTCCATACCATTTTCCAAAGTGGCTGCACCAACTTGCATTCCCACCAACAGTGTAAGAAGGTTCCCCTCTCTCCACATCCTCTCCAACATTTGTTATTTCCTGCCTTGTTAATTTTTACCATTCTAACCAGTGTAAAGTGGTTCGAATCACTGTGCAAAGTGGTTTGAAACCCTGATGGCTGATGATGTTGAACATTTTTTCATGTGTCTGTTAGCCATTTGTATTTTCATGTGTCTGTTAGACATTTGTATGTCTTCTTTGGAGAAGTGTCTGTTCATGTCTTCTGCCCATTTTTGATGTGATTATCTGTTTTTTGAGTGTTGAGTTTGAGAAGTTCTTTATAAATCTTAGATACCAGCACTTTATCTGTAATGTCCTTTGCGAAGATCTTCTCCCATTCTGTGGGTTGCCTCTTTGTGTTGTTGACCTTTACTTTGCTGTGCAGAAGCTTTTGATTTTCACGAAGTCCCAAAAGCTCATTTTCGCTTTTGTTTCCTTTGCCTTTGAAGACATGCCTTGAAAGAAGTTGCTGTGGCCAGTGTTGAAAAGGTTACTACCTATGTTCTCCTCTAGGATTTTGATGGATTCCCATCTCACATTTGGATCTTTCACCCATTTAGAGTTTATCTTTTTATATGGAATAAGAGAATGGTCGATTTCATTCTTCTGTATGTAGCTGTCCAGTTTGCGCAGCACTATTTATTGAAGAGACTGTCTTTTTTCCATTGGATATTTTTTCCTGCTTTGTCGAAGAGTAGTTGACAATAGAATTGAGGTTCCACATCTGGGCTCTCTATTCTGTTTCATTGATCTATGAGTTTGTTTTTGTGCCAGTACCAAGCTGTCTTGATGATCACAACTTTTTATTATAGCTTGAAGTCAGGCATTGTGATGCCCCCAGCTTTGGTTTTCTTTTTCAACATTTCCCTGACAATACAGTGTCTTTTCGGGTTCAATACAAATTTTAGGATTGTTTGATCCAGCTGTTCCAGTTGTTCCAATGGGATTGAAAAATCCCATTGGTATTTTGATCGGGATGGCATTGAAAGTACATTGCTCTGGGTAGCATTGACATTTTAACAATGTTTTTTCTTCCACTCCGTGAGCATGGAATGTTTTTTCCAAATTTTTGTGTCTTCAATTTCTTTCATAAATATTCTGTAGTTTCTAGAGTATAGATCTTTTACCTCTTTGGTTAGGTTTATTCCTAGGTGTCTTATGGTTTACTATGTTGGACAATAATGGCCAGAGTGGACATCCTCCAGGTTTCTGATCTTAAGGAAAATGCTCTCAGCTTTTCCCTGTTGAGAATGACATTCACTGTGAGCTTTTCATAGATGGTTTTTATGAAATTGAGTAATGTTCCCTCTATCCCTACACTCGGAAGAGTTTTAATGAGGAAAGGATGTTGTATTTTGTCAAATGCCTTTTCTGCATCAATTGAGAGGATCATATGGTTCTTGTCTCTTCTTTTAATAATGTTTTTTGTCACATTGATTTGTGAGTGTTGAACCACCCTTGCATCCCAGGAATAAATCTCACCTGGTCGTGATGGGTAATCCTGTGTGTTGGATCCTGTTAGCTAGGATCTTGTTGAGAATTTTGGCATCCATATTCATCAGGGATATTGGTCTGAAATTATCTTTTTTGATGGGGTCTTTGGCTGGTTTGGGATCAGGGTACTGCTGGCCTTCTAGCACGAATTTGTAAATTTTCTTTCTCTTTCTGCTTTTTGAAACAGCTTCAGGAGGATAGGTATTATTTATTTTTTAAATGTTTGGTAGAATTCCCCTGGGGAATCCATCAGACCCTGGACTCTTGTTTTTTAGGAGGTTTTTGATCATTGCTTCAGTTTCCTTGCTGGTTATTGGTCTATTCAGATTGTCAATTTCTTCCTGTTTCAGTCTTCATAGTTTATAAGTTTCCGGGAAGGCATCCATTTCTTCCAGGTTGCTTAATTTATTGGCATATAGTTGTTGATAATAATTTCTAATAATTGTTTCTATTTCCTTGGTGTTAGTTGTGGTTAGTCGTAGTCCCCTTTCATTCATAATTATATTAATTTGGGTCCTTTCTCTTTTCTTTTGGATAAGTCTGGCCAGTGGTTTATCGATCTTCTTAATTCTTTCAGAAAACCAGCTTCTAGTTTTGTTGATCTGCTCTACTGTATTTCTGGTTTCTAATTCATTGATCTCTGCTCTAATCTTTATTATTTCTCTCATACTGCATGGTTTAGGTTTTATTTGTTGTTCTTTCTTCAGTTCCTTTAAGTATAAGGTTAGCTTGTATATTCAGGATTTTTCTGCTTTTTTGAGTGAGGCTTGGATGGCTATGTATTTCCCCTTTAGTACTGCCTTTGCTGTATCCCACAGGTTATGGACCAATGTGTTTTCATTCTCGTTGGTTTTCATGAATGTTTCAGCTCTTCTTTAATTTCCTAGTTGACCCAGACATTCTTTAGTGGATGGTCTTTAGCTTCCAAGTATTTGAATTCCTTCCATATTTTTTCTTGTGATTGAGTTCCAGTTTCAAAGGATTGTGGTCTGAAAATAGGCAGGGAATAATCTCAGTCTTTTGGTATCAATTGAGACCTGATTTGTGACTCAGTATGTGGTCTATTCTGAAGAAAGTTCCATGTCCATTTGAGAAGAATAACTATTCTATTGTTTTAGGGAGGAATATTCTCTCTATATATATCTATGAAGTCCATCTCGTCCAGTGTGTCATTCAAAGCTCTTGTTTCTTTGTTGATCTTCTGCTTAGATGATCTGCCCATTGCTGAGAGTGAGTGTTGTGGTTTCCTACTGTGAAGGTAGTATTCTCAATATGTTTCTTTATTTTGGTTAACAGTTGGCTTATGTAGTTTGGCTGCTCCCATATTGGGGGCATAGATCTTTATAATTGTTATATCTTCTTGTTGGATCTCTTTAAGAATGATATAGTATCTTTCTGTATCTCTTACTACAGTGATTAGCTTAAAATCTAAGATGTCTGATATGAGAATTGCTACCACAGCTTTCTTTTGAGGTCTGTTGTCATGAAAAATGGTTCTCCATCCCCTCACTTTCAGTCTGGATATATCATTAGGTTCAAAATGAGTCTGTTGTAGACAGCATATAGATGGGTCATGTCCTTTTATTCAGGCTGCTAACCCTTACATTTTCATGGAAGCATTTAGGTAATTCACTTTGAAAAATATGATTTTATTTCCATCATGTTGCCAGTGAAGTCATTGTTTCTATAGATAGTCTCTGCCCTCCCGTATTTATCACATTATTCACAATAGCAACAGCTCATATGCCTGGCAACAGATGAATATTTTACAAAGGTGTGGTCCGTGCACGAAATGGAATATTCAGTTACGGGAAAGAAGGATGTCCTGCCATTTACAATATGGGTAGATCTTGAGCAAAATATGCTACGTAAGATAAGTTAGAGGAAGATAAGTACTATATGATACCACTATTTTGTGGATCCCAGAGAGGCAAACCTGTAAAAAGACCCAGTGAAATGGTGATTAACAAGGGATAGGATGTGTGTGGGGGGTAATAGTCATGTTTCAGTGTACAAAGTTTCAACAAGTAGTAAATAAGCCAGTTCCTAGCCGGCTCTGTGTTTCTTATATTTTTATGCTGTGCTGCCCCCTTCTGGCTAGAAGTGAAGTTAGTGCTTCCCGGATCTTAATCTTGCCTTTGGGACAGGTGGGTACCATCTTGGTTTCTTAGGTTGCCATTTCTCTGGCAAGCCTAGAACTTGCACCGCCTTCAGCTGGGGTATATAAGGGTACCGGGGTCCCCCGGCTGGTTCTGCGGTCTCTGTATCCTGCACTGGGGAAAGACAGACCTAGACTCTGGGATGCACATAGGACAGCTGATGATGACTGCCTTTTTTACGCCCGTTCTTGTCATGACAGGGAAGGTCTTGCATGAGGAGCACGTTGAACTCTTGATGGAGGAGTTTGCGTTCCTGAAAAAAGAAGTGGTGGGGAAGGACCTGCTGAAAGGGTCTCTTCTCTTCACAGGTCAGTTCAAGGTTGGGTCACAGGTCATGTGGAACCGTTGAGGCTGGCAGGCTAACTGGGCTCTTACCTAGTTCTCTCTCGTGTTTGGATTCATTTTTGCTAAAGACTCTCTGACTGAAGGCCACTTAATGTTATCTGCCCACGTGGCCACAAACAATAGAAATACCTGTTTTTCTTCTTCTTCAAATGAGACTGAAGTGCTTGGTGGGCCTTAGGTGAAAAAGTATGTTAGAAATCTTAAACTGACCAATGCTACTGTCTGAATCTATTAGGTGTAGAATTTTCCTCGTTAAATCTTAATGAATTGGAGGTGATTTTTCCATAGGAGGTTCAAAATGGACTGAGACAGGTTCTTGGGGAGGAGAACATTTTTATTCTCTCTGCAGAGCAATTGGAATATGCATGGCCCCTTTCTGCCTCTAATAAGTTACAAGGACATTGGCTGCAGCCAGACTATGTGATCCACTGTATATTTGATTACATAAAGTTGGTCATTACTTGAGTAGCTCCATTAGCAATAGGAAATGAGCATCCTTGAGGCTCCTTTGTATGGACTCCTTATCTGGCTCTACCCTAAGGTAACTGGGCCACCTCTCCTGAGGGCTCTCCTTATGGAAGCAAAACCCTGATGTGGCCAGGCGTTAAGTGGTAAAACCATTCATCTCCTTATGAATGTCCACATCCAGAAAATAACAGTGGGACATCATTTTGAAATCCATTAACTAATGATAGAGTTGTTGTAACAAATAATAACCATTCATCTATACGAGGCGCTGTGCTAAGTATGTGATATACATTAGTTCATGTTAATTCATATGAAAATCCTATAAAGTGGGTATTAATACCCGCATGATACAGGAAAAAGGGAAGATCAGAGATGTGAGTAGCTTCACAGAGTTGACAAGGGCAGCCGAGTGGTGGAGCCAGACCGGGGCTCAGGCCTCTGACTTCATGGCTCAGACATCTGACGGCTGCTCTCGTCCTCTCCAAAGCATAAGACCAGAGAGTGACCCACTGAGGAGGAGAAGTCTTGCTTTTATGAGTTTGATGCCTATGTCCTCATGCTTTCAAACTGTGTTGTCTATAAAACAGATAAATTTGTTGGCTTTTACTTATAACTTACCTTTTTTAAAGCATTGTCATAATTAGGGATTTCAAGTCAGTTTCAAATTTATAAGAAATCAGTGGTTTGTAAATAGCATACCAGGTCTGTAGTCTTTTAGCTTTGGATTATGTTTAAAATTTGGGCCAGGGATAGTCAGGAACACTATCTTGGCCACACATATTTCTAACACAAATATTCTTTTTTTTTTTTTGACAGACAGAGGTCAAAAGCAGGCAGAGAGAGAGGAAGGGAAGCAGGCTCCTTGCTGAGCAGAAAGCCCAATGTGGGACTCGATCCCAGGACCCTGGGATCATGACCTGAGCCGAAAGCAGAGGATTTAACCCACTGAGCCACCCAGGCGCCCCTCACACAAATATTCTTTTGAATGTACTTTTATATAGGAGATTATGAAGACTAAGGAAACACTTAACACTGTATCAATTTTCTTGATTTTTTTTTTTTAGATTTTTATTTATTTATTTGACAGAGAGAAATCACAAGTAGACAGAGAGGCAGGCAGAGAGAGAGAGAGAGGGAAGCAGGCTCCCTGCTGAGCAGAGAGCCCGATGCGGGACTCGATCCCAGGACCCTGAGATCATGACCTGAGCCGAAGGCAGCGGCTTAACCCACTGAGCCACCCAGGCGCCCCAATTTTCTTGATTTTTGACATATTTCTGAGTATTGCTGTTTTCTTCATAGGTATCTTGGTGCCTTCACTCTATTGTCATTTATACAGGTAGTTTTATGGTATTTATAGGAATATAGACTTGGGCTAAAATACCTTGATTCTTCTTCTTTTACAAACCTTTAAGTCACTAACTGAAGAGGGTGTAGATGTTTGTAAATGTAAGTGTGTATATGTTCTGTCTGCAAGCTATACATCCATATCCATATCTGGAGATATTGAATATATATATATATATATATATTTTTTTTTTAGAAGCCTGAAATATTTTTATTATCCCGTGGGCTAGATGAATGACTATTTCCAATAAAATATCTTCTCCTCCTAACACAATGGAGTCGAGTAAAGAAGGCAGAAGAGAGATGCTTCTAGGAAAGAGTTTTCATTTGGGCACTAAATATCAGTGGTCACGTGGTGCAGCACGCCGGGAGGCTTTGCCCCACTGCGGCCCCTGTCCACAAGCCTACTTTGCTGTCCACCTTCCTTCCCAGTCCCACGGTACCTGTCATTCCCCACAGCTAGCCCGTTGGAAGAAGAGCGGTTTGGCTTCCCTGCGTTCAGTGGCATTTCTCGCCTGACCTGGCTGGTCTCCCTCTTCGGGGAGCTTTCTCTCGTCTCTGCCACTTTGGAAGAACGAAAGGAAGATCAGTATATGAAAATGACTGTGTGCTTGGAGACAGAGAACAAACGGTAGGTTGTGGGAAACTGAGGGGCAGGGAACTTGAAGACATTGTTGTGTGTCCACGAAGGTGAATCTAGACAAAGCGTGGGGGGGGGCCTAAGCCCCCGACCCCTGACTCTAGAAGGGCTGTCTGCATTTGTAGGTAGAACAGGTGCTGGAGTTTCACTTCGGTTGCCTCCTTTCGTCTGCACAGCAGCCTTGGAAGGTAAGTTAGACAGACATGAGCCCCTTTGCCAGGAAGGAACTAGAGGCTTACAGAGTTCGGGCAGGTTGTGTAAGCCACACAAGTAAGCAGTACTTGCCACACACAGCCAGTGGCAGAAATCCAGTGACCTCTGTGACCTGAATTTTTTTTCCAACATCTTATTGTGAAAGTTTCAGACATATGGTGAAGTTGGATGAATTTTGCAGTGAATTCCCAAAACTACAACCTAGATCTTGCCCTTGACATTTTACCCTGCTTGCTTCCTATGGCATCCCTCAGTGTGACCAAAATTTAAAGTTTTGTTTCTCAGCTTTATATCATACTGCCATACTGTTCCCAAAATGTTCTAATTCTTTATTTTTTTATACCAAGTTTTTTTTTTTTTTTTAAAAAGCACATTCATAGTTTTCCTTGAAAAGCACTGAGGCTTTGTAAAATATTTAAAACAGCACGTGTTTTGTATTGTTTCTGTATGTGTTTCCAGGTAGCTGGGTCTCTTGGTAATAAGAGAAACAGGTGGGTTTTGACAAAATGAGAAAAGTATTTGAGTTCCTGAATGAAGTTTGATCTGTGTCCGTTTGAGGAGTTTCCTCTTGGCAAGGAAGGGAAAGGCAGAGGTCATAGATGCAGGTAAAGAAGGCAGAGCTTCGAAGTGCCGCATTTGGGGTAATCACACTGGTGGGGCCTGGCCCTGACGCCGACGTTGTTAGTGTTAGAATGGTGGCTGTGGTCTGAGCGTCCCCGCAGCATGTGTAGCAAGAGCTAGAGGTCACACAGGTGCTGCAGGAACTCAGGAAAGGGGAACCTGGAGAGGTCAGGGGATGCTTCTCAGAGGAAAAGTTGCTTTGCTCAGCCTCGAAATCTGAGTAGGAGTCAGACAGGGAACAAGATGTCATTATTGCAAAGGGAGGCAAGCATCATGTGAGGGCCTGGGGCAGATGGCAAACGCCGTATTATAATAAATTCTTAGTTTCGTAGAATACTTTGTACTTCACGGATTGTACTTTTAATCTCACACCACCACAACTGTGGAGGTAGAGGGATACGCTCCGTATTCATGTTCACTGATTAGGAAATTACGGTGGAGGTAACATCTGAGGTTTTGCATTTCCTTAAACTTCACGTTATATGGAAGGGCATGAGATGTTTTTGTAGGTGGATCAGAATGGTTTGAATGTCTCTAATTTGTTTGTATCCAGTTTTAAAGCAGTAAATAAACAGCATTAATGTTAATTTTTGTCATCACACTATGAAATGTTTTAAAGCCTGTGTACTTTTAAAACTAGCCGTGGGCTGGGCATCAGTGGGTTAAGTGTCTGCCTTTGGCTTAGGTCGTGATCCCAGGGTCCTGGGATGGAGACCCGGATTGGGCTCCCTGCTAAGTGGGGAACCTGCTTCTCCCTTTCCCTCTGTCCCTCTCCCTGCTCACACACTCTCTCTCTCTCAAATCAATAAATAAAACTCTTAAAAAAAAAACAAAAAAAAAAAACAAGAACTAGCTGGGGGCTGAAACTCGTATCATGTTAAATGTCAACTATACCTCAGTTAAAACAAACAAAACTGGCCATGGAAACTAATGTTTAAAAAGGGAGACCAACTTTTTGTAAGAGTTTGTAATAATTATTTATTTTTAAAAGTCTGAGGCATAACCAAATTTTTTTTTTAAGATTTTATTTATTTATTTGACAGAGAGAGATCACAAGTAGGCAGAGAGGCAGGCAGAGAGAGAGAGGAGGAGGCAGGCAGAGAGAGAGAGGAGGAAGCAGGCTCCCCGCTGAGCAGAGCGCCCGATGCAGGACTCGATCCGAGGACCCCGAGATCATGACCTGAGCCGAAGGCAGCGGCTTAACCCACTGAGCCACCCAGGCGCCCCATAACCAAATTTTTTAGATGAGAGGTTCAACACCTTAGTTTTAACTTAACACCTTAATTTAACTTCCGTCTCTTAGATTCTCTGTCTGACCTGAATATGAATTTTTGATTTATAGGCTATCATTGATTCATACGTGAATCATTTCAGTAACTGTCAGAATAGAAAGCTTGGCTGACCTGCAGCTCTTCAAAGCACATGGGTTTCTGCTCAGCTTACGTGGCCCTTGGTAGAGCGTGCCCCGTGACAAAGAGAAGCCGGCTTATCCCGTGAATGCGGTCTTGGCTGCTGACCGTACCTTGTCAAGTAAGCTTGTCCCAGTCTGCAGGCCAGAGCTTCCTAAAGCTGCAAAAAATGTCCTTCCAGGGTTGTTACTACACATTAGGAGATGAGGCATGATCTTCCCTGTGTGAACAGGGAAGGCTAGAGAACTTGAAGTGTACTCAAGATTTAACACCTTCCCTGTTCACACTGAAAACTGTCAGCATAGTTGTCCAACAAAATTGCTTTGTCCTTCACCCTGACTCATTGCTTTAGGAAAAGAAAAGGGAGGGGAAAGCAAAAAGAAGTAGCCAGAGGTCATCCACAAGCCATCTCATTCCCAGAACTTTGTTCTAAGAAAAAGAGGGGAAAACTATATATGCATGTATATGTGCGACGATGTTGAATGCAGAGCGTTCGTGTTAATTTAAAATTGAAGAGGCTTAAATATTTGGCAGTATTAAAATATTATCAGTTGTGCATGATGTGCCGAAAAAATAATCAAAACACCACCATAGGATCATACATATATTGTAAAACAAGTAGAAGCAGCATAATCAAAAAGTATTTTCACTTGATGATTTGTATGCCATCTGCATATAGGCAAAGATTTGGAAGGATTATCTCAAATTGAAGATTGTTTTATTTAGGTGAAAGAACCGTGGATTTTTTTTTCATTCAAAATATCCCTAAATCAGTACCATATTGTTTTTAGAATATATATATATATATTTTAAACTTTGTTTATTTATTTGACAGAGATCACAAGTAGGCAGAGAGGCAGGCAGAGAGAGAGGGGGAAGCAGACTCCCTGCTGAGCAGAGAGCTCAATGCAGGGCTTGATCCCAGAACCCTGGGATCATAACCCGAGCCGAAGGCAGAGGCTTAACCCACTGAGCCACCCAGGTGCCCCTAGAATATATTTTTAAAAAGCAGATTTTGTGTCTTTTACTGTCATTTTATTCAGTGGAACTTCTTTAGGTCAGAGCCTACCTAGGAGATTTCTCTGTATTTCATTAAGCAGATAACACAGCTTTGATCTACTACAAAGACAGAAAGGATAATCCTAGAGAAAGGAGGGACTTTGGAGAAGTGGAGTCTGTCCTATTTGGATTTTAGGGTTTTGTGACTGCTGACCGTAGCAGGAAGCTGGGGGAGGCAGATTTGAAACAGAAACAGGTGCTTTGTTAGTCAGCAGGCAGGTGCTTTCTGGAGTGTGCGCTGGGCTCATAGACTTCTTTGAGAATGTGACCAAAGCACTGCTTTCCATTAAAATGCACAAACACAGGGAGAAAACAGTTTTGCACACCATCTCAGGTGGTATATACATTCCCTGTAGCCCTTATCTGGATCCCTTTATGTATGAGATTCAGGATAAAGACAAATGAGAAAGAAAGGAAGGAAGGGAGAGAGAGTGAAAGGGTGGGCGGGGGATGGATGAAACAGGTGATGGGGATGAAGGCGCGCACCTGTGATGGGCACGGGGTGATGTGCGGAATTGTTGAATCACTATATTGTACACGGAAGCTAATCTAATACTGTCTATTAACTAACTGGAGTTAAACACTGTCTTAAAGAGTTACGGATAAGCCAGTCACAAAAGGAAAAGTCAAAGTGATGTTCACACAGAAATCACTGAATGAATTCCCTTGCCTGGTGGCAAAATTCAGCGGAGGACATTGGGCAGCAAAGTTGGGAACAATCGCCCGAGGCCTTGGGGAGGCCGGTGGAGGTCCAGATGCCCCTGGGGCCACTCCGTCGAGCAGCAGCTCCCGGGTAGATGGGAGCAAAATGAAAGCCTGTCACCAGGGCCTCAGGTGCCCGCGAGCATCTGCTGGCTCTCCCTTGTGGCCTGACGTTTGTGATTCTTTTTTCTTCACAGTCCACTCACCTGGATCGAGGAGAAAGGGCCTGGTCTAAAACGAAACCGACACTTGAGCTTCCATTTTAAATCTGGGTCTCTGGAGAATATGCCGAATGTCGGAGTCAATAAGAATATTTTTCTGAAAGATCAAAATATATTTGTCCAGAAACTCTTGGGCCAGTTCTCTGAAAAGGAGCTGGCGGCCGAGCAGAAGCGCATCCTGCACTGCCTCTGGCTCGCGGAAGAAATCCAGAAGCACTGCTCCTCCAAGAAGTGAGCCAAGGACACACGCGGGACCACAGTTTCCTCTTTACAAAGAGCTGTCCTTCATCTCGAGTCTCACAATTAAACGTGTCTTGGGTAAACAGGCTTTTTATTTACTGTCCCGAGCTGTGTTGGGAGTGAGATTTGCAAGTTGGGGGCACGTGTTGGAGGGGTGAAGAAGGAACCATGCTTGGTCAAACTGGGCTAAATGCTTCACCTAATTTCATTCACTCTTCCCAACGGCCCTGCCAGATGGGTGTGGCCAGGTTTGTTTTCAGTAGTACCTTGGAAAACCTTGTCTGAAGTCACCCAGACAGGGAAAAGCAGAACCAGCCTTTCAACCCCACTCATGCCTGGAAACCACTGCAGAGGAGTGTGTTGGAGCCTCCCTGCTTGAAGGGATTTTATTTCCCCCAACAAACTTTCACTGGGTCAGTAAGGTAGGTGCTGGGGATCCTGAAAATGAGTAAGAGCTAGACGCTGCCCTTGATAACTCACAGTGTCAAAAGGAAACAAGTCATGCCAACCAGTCACTGTAAAGTCATGGGTCCAGGAAAGGAGATACGCCCCCCGTCATCTGCAGGAAGGTTCAAGGAAAGCCTCCAAATCGATCTTGACAACTAGGTTACGCATAGGAGGGCTTTTCCGGCAGAGGACTGACCCAAGCAAAGTAAAGGATATGAGAGGCGGCCTGGTGAGTCCCTGGAGCAGTGTTGCCGGAGCATCGTGTCTGGAGGAGGAAGTCCAGAGGGGTCAATCTGATCATGGGATCCTGGTAAGCCAGTGGAAGGAGCTGGGGTCTTGTGCAGAGGCGCTGAAGAGTACTGTTTAAAAGGCGAGTGGTGGGTCAGTTTTCCAATGTAGGTAAAGCACTCAGAAGGCTGCCAGGAGGAAATGAAGTTGAGACCAAGGAGGAGGCAGCCAGTAGAGACCCAACAAACGTGTTCATATTTGCAGTCCTTGGCTTGTCTACACTCATTGCTCCTGTTGCGAGACTGCTGACCTTGAGGCAGAGCTGATTCCCAAGGAGCTGCCTTTTCCTTCAGTGGTGGTCCTGTTGCATTTCCTTCAAAGCTTGTGTTAGATTTCTTGCCTTTTTAAGTGTCTCCCTCTTGCTTTTTGCCTACTACCACCCCATTGTGAGGTTTGACCGGTTCCAGAGCTAGGCAGTCATTGATTTTCTACCTCGATCTCCATTATTCTACACCATATACCATAAGATAAAGCAGACAGATATATTAATTTAAATGTAAAAAACCAAAAAATCCTTTATGATATTCCTTTCTTTGCCATGTAAAACAATTTGAGGAATATTGGCCAATTAGTTCTCTTGTTTTATTATTCACTTCAAATATTCCTTGAGGCCAGGAAATACTATATCTATTTTTGTGTGCTATATAGCATCTAGCATGAGGCAAACATCAAATATGATTAAAATGTAGTGCAATAGCAACTCCCATTTGGGCCTGATAACTCTGCTGCTTCAAAAATGTTGGCCATATTTGATACTAGAGGTGGGGATGGGTGTCAAAACCAGAGCTTACGGGAAAGTGGTACAAGCCGGTTTATTCAAGACTCCTGCAGTAGCAGAAAACAGACCCCAGTACAGAACCAGGCTCAATTCCGAATACAACATGGGCAAGTGGGGGATTTCTAGCCAAGGGGCAGGGTGGGGGTCAGGATGGAAAATTACTAAGAGGAAACATCAGGGGTGGGGGGATTCTGTCTAAACGAGCTTGATAAAGCTCTTGCTAAAGACAGGCCAGCATGATCAGATTGCAGGGGAAGACGATGAGGAATTTGATCAGATGCTGAGGGTAGGGATTCTTACAGAACTGACTTAGTAGGATTTCTGCTAAATTAGGCACTACAGAGACCAACACGGAAGTCCAAAGGTCAAGGCCTCGTTGAAAAGAGAGTTCAGAGAAGCCTGACGGAAGTTTGCTCATAGTCTTTGTCATGGGATATGTGGTTACCAGTTGATGACGACTCATCTCAAGCTCATTTCATGCATGGTCAAGAGATTGAAAATGGAAACAACCATCAGTGTTACGAATTGGCAAGGATGGCAGAAGGAGAAGGGAGGGGAGAGAGGAGAACACCAGAGAAATGGTGCAGCAGTCCCTTAAAAAAATTTTTTTTTATTTAAATTCAACTTAGTTAACATATACTGTATTATAGTTTCAGGGGTAGAATTTAGTGGTTGCATCTAACACCCAGTGCTCATCACATCAAGGGCCCTCCTTAATGCCCGTCACCCATTTTGTCCATTTGCCCACCACCTCCCCTCCAGCAACCCTCAATTTGTTCCTTATATTTAAAAGTCTCTTAAGGTTTGCCTCCCTCTCTATTTTAATCTTATTTTCTTTTTCCTTCCCTTCCCCTATGTTTATCTGTTTTGTTTCTCACATTCCACATATAAGTGAAATATGGTACTTGGCTTTCTCCGACACATTTTGTTTGGCATAATACCCTCTAGTTCCATCCATGTCAGGGATCAGCAGTCCTTCGTACTCTGCTGTTTACAACTGCCTTCGTCTTCCTTTGGGGCTACTGGGCCATCCTGGCTCTACTCCGAATATTCCTTCCTCCGGTCACCACCCCCGCCACCCCACATCTCCAAGCCTAACTCTCTTCCAGGGTTTCACTGAAGAAGCCACAAACATCTGTTCCATTTGTATAAAGTACCCAAAAGTTGGTGACCTTTGCTTTCTCCTTCGCTTTAAGGATATCTTGACTTCCTTGGAAGGTTTTGTGGGAAAAAGGGGCTTTGGGGTCTGAGATTTTAGAACACATTTGACTTTCTGTCCAACTAGAAAAAGCCCTTTATTCCACTGTACTTGTATGTGCTAGGAGGTCTTGTACTGTACCTGTACTTGATCCCACTGTGTTTGTAAGTGTTAGGGAGTCTTCCAGGAGGAAAATAACAGTAGTGCCCTCAAGCCCTCTCTGCTTCTGACCCAGTTCTGTGGTAGGAGCAATCTGCCTTAGTGGTAAAGCTGAGAAAGAGATTAGTCAGCAAAACCCAGTCACCCTCTAGGTGCCCCTGAGTCTTGTCTGTCCATGTGGTAGATGACAGGGGTAGGCTCTTCCTCTGCAGTGGGGTGGCCTGATGCTTTAAAAGAAACTGAAGTTACTCTAAGAGAGGGCAGAGTAGCAAACTTTTCTGGCTATAGATCCCAGCCACATTGCCCAACCAGCTTTATCTTAATAAAACTGGAAAAAAACCAACAACATCTTTGTCCTGCATTTGTAACTGAATTGGTCCCCAGAACTGCAAGGGAGAAAAAGGAATGTTCCTTTTTGGTCCCTTAAATCCCATGGTCCATTGCCTGAAGGAATCAAGTGGAAAAAGAAAAAAGAAAAAAAGAAAACATTTTAGTCAATGACACTAGAGTTCCTCTAGAGGAGGCTTCTTTTGGGAAAGTCTGTGCTAAGCCAGTCTGTTAATAATGTTGATGTTGCAGATGGAGGGGGATAGGAGGAGAGACTGTAATAGAAGAGAAAGCCTCGGGGACCTAGGTTGATGGGTAGAAAGGAAAAGAAAAAATAGACACATCTCTCTGCAAAAGTAATTAACAGGAATTTAATGGGAAGAGGGGAATAAGAGGCCCAAGGCAACTAACTCCTTGATACTCAAAATGTGGGATGCTGACCAGCACCCTTGGCTTTGGCTTGGCCTAGAAACTTGTTAGAAATGCAAATCTCAGGCCCACCCACCTCAGACCTACTGAATCAGAATCTTCATTTTAATAGGATTCAATTTTAATAGTGATTCATGTGCATATCAGTCTCTTGGAGCTTGTGGAATAGTAAGGAAGAAAAATGTGACTCAGATAATAAATGTTAAAGCACAACAATGAAGAATGCTAAAAAGTGGATTTTAAAATCTTGTGCTAGGGAGGGTTTTTCTAGGCAAGAAGTTCGGAAAGCCTTCCCTAAAGAATGCACTGAAGGCCTGATCTATAGGTTTGTGAAAGGGTTTCTGAACTTTAAAAGACTAATCAAATGCATATTAATATGAACTTAACTTCCTAAATTCCTTTGAAGTCTTGTAACATTTCTCTTCTTTCTTCAGCTACATATAGACCTGATACACTGCAAATTATACTTGCAAACGTATAGAAATGTTTTGGCATAAACTGCCTTACGCAGAAAAATTACTGTTATTTTAAAATAATAAATAACATACTGCCCTGCTTTTTAATGTGACAAAGATAAGTTTAATAATTAAAAAATACAGATCTGAGGAAGGTGCAATGGCAGATAAGGGAACTTCATTCATCTGGTCCCTCGAATTTAGCTGGTTATCTATAAAACCATTCTGAATACCCATGGATTCACCCTGAGTTGTAAGAAAATATATCTGAAACTCTACAAGCAGAAAAAAATGACTGCTTTTTGCAAGGTAAAAGGTGCAGAATCATAAATCAGTGGGGAGATATTGGAAGATAAATGGAGGTGGGAGGGGCCGTCCATAAGCTGGCTACCAGAAAGTGATATAACACCAGAGTGCAATTTTGGAACCCTTAGAAATCTGCTCCAGTGAGAGTCGTCCCTTTCTGGAAAAGGTTCAGGGGATGAAAAGGGCAGAATTCTAGGTGGGTTATTGTGGTCTCAGGATTCTGGGAGACACAGAACAAATGGGGATGCGTGAACTGGTGTAGTGCCCAAGCAGTGGAGTGGGGAAACGGTTATGGTCAGCAAGCCCAGGAGGGGACACTCCGCTTGGGTTGCCATAAACCATGAGCCAGGCCAGTAGGGAGACTGCTCTTTGCCTCAGCACCCTGAAAAGAACTTGAACATGCAGGCCATTTACCATCCACTGAGAGGGATGAAATGGCTGCACCCACTACTGGGCAGCAGCAACTCTCAGGGTGGCAGTAGCCCTGGAAATGACAGTAGGGTGGCACCTAGCCGGGAACTGGGAGCAGTGGAGAAGGGTGCAAGTGCGAACCCACAACTGCACACAATCTCAAAGACCCAAAGCACAGTGACCTTTGCAGATCCCAGGGGGATCGCTGTGGGCATGAACCACGGGAGTCTGCAGGGTTTGGTGCACACAGAAATAGAGACTGTTTGACCTGGAGGGTGTATTGCAGAGGGGAACTGTGATCTTGAGCCTCTGCGCTAGAGATACAGACACAGCCATGTTTGCTCTGACCCTCTGAAGAGGCATGGAAAGCCTCCAGAGAAAAAGCCACACAGAGGAACCGCTTACCTTGAGCCCATCCCCCTGACAAGGGGTAGAGCAACTCTGCCCAGGCAGAGACACTGAGAAGCAGCAGAGCAGGCCCCTCCCTCAGAAGACAGACTGGAAGAACAGGTAAATGACAAACTTAGGCATCCCACAAGACTGCAAAAGTCCAGCACCAGGGGAAAATAGTATATTGAGTTCCAGATGTTTCCTCATGACTCATTTTCCTTCAGTCTCAAATTTTCCATTTCTTTTTTTTTTTTAAGCTTTTCCCCATTTCAACTAAATTCTTATTTTACCAACTTGTGATTTTGTTGCTTTTTAACTTTCATTTTTTCACATCTACATTTTATAGATTTATGCTTCATCCTAGTTTTCTCTTTTTCACTCTATTTAATTTTATAGATAGATAGGTAAGTTTTGCTTTCTTTGCAATTTTCAGATATAGTGTCTTTTAACACAGAGATCAAAATTCAATCAGGAACAAGTGGATCACTCTGCTTTGTCCACCCTGTGAGATTATAATCTCTCTTTCCCAACCCCTTTTATTTTGTTTTTTGTTTTGGTTTGGTGTGCTTTTCTGTTGTGGGTTCCAACTGCTTCAGATTGTATGGGGTGTATTTTGCTTGGGTTATGATTGATATTTTGGACTCTGCTCACCCACTCACACATCATTCTCTGGGCAGAATGACTAGAAGGAGGAATTCACAACAAAGGAAAGAACCAGAGGCAATGTTCTTTGCCACAGAGCTAATCTATATGGATAGAAGTAAGATGTCAGAGATGGAGTTCAGGATAGCAATTATAAAGTTAATAGCTGGGCTTGAAAAAAACACAAGTAATAGTAGAGAATCTCTAATAGTGGAAATAAGATCTACTCAGGCTGAACTTAAAAAAGGCTATGAATGAGATGAAGTCTAAATTGGGTGCTCTAACAGCTAGGGTCAATAGGCAGAAGAAAGAATTAATGATCTAGAGTACAGGCTGATGGAAAGGAAGGAAGCTGAGGAAAAGAGACAAAGACAACTCAGAGCCCATGAAGAAAGGCTTTGAGAGTTTAATGATGAAATGAAATGAAACGATTGAAATGAAACAATGTCAGAATTATTGGGATCCCAGAGGGAGTGGAGAGAGAGGGGGCTAGAAGGTGTATTTGAGCAAATCATGGCTGAGAACTTCCCTAATCTGGGGAAAGAAACAAGCATTCCTGTCCAATACCCCTCCCCAAATCAACAAAAATAGCTCAACAACAGGCAAATATATAATAGTGAAACTTGTAAATTTTAGAGAAAACAAGAGAATACTGAGAGCAGCTCAAGACAGGAGGCTCCTTACCTACAGAGGGAGGAACATCAGACTAACATCAGACCTATCCAAAGAAACCTGGCAGGCCAGAAAGTGCTGACATGATATTTTCGGGGTATTCTATGAGAAGAACATGCAGCCAATAATACTTTATCCAGCAAGGCTGACATTCAGAGATAAAGAGCTTCCAGGAAAGACAGAAATTGAAAGAATATAGGACAACAAAGCCCTGCAAGAAATACTAAGGAGGATCCTGTAAGTGAAGAGAGAGTCCAAGAGTCACATAGACCAGAAAGAAACAGAGACAATCTATAGGAACAGGGACTTTATAGGCAATACAATGGCATTAAAGTCATTACTTTCAATGTTACTCTGAATTTACATTCAGCTCATTTACACGGGCTTAATCTTCCCATCAAAAGACACAGGGTTTCAGATTGGATAAAAAGCAAGACCCATCCATATGCTGTTGAGAAGAGACTCATTTTAGACCTAAAGACACCTCCAGATTGAAAGTGAAGGGGTAAAGAACCAGTTTACCACACTGATGGACCTGTTAATAATGTTGATGTTACCCTAGAAAGTTAGGGTAACAATCCTCATATCAAACTAATTAGATATTAAACCAAAGAGTGTAGTAAGGGATGAAGAGGGACAGTATATCATACTGGGTCTATCCAACTAGAAGATCTAAGAACTGTAAGTACTTATGCCGAACTTAGGAGTAGCCAATAACATTCACTAATTAATAATAAAATTAAAGAAACACATTGATAATAATATAGCAATAGTAGAAGACTGTAATATACATGCAGAGCAATGGACAAATGATCTAAGCTGAAGATGAACAAGGAGACAACGGCTTTGAATAACACACTAGACCAGATGGACTCCCAGATATATTCAGAGCATTTCATCCTAAAGCAACAGAATATACATTCTTCTTGAGTGTACATGGAACATTCTCCAGGATAGGAGATCATATATTGGATCACAAATCAGGTCTCAGCTGGTACTAAAAGACTGGATTATCCCCTGCATATTTGCAGATCATAATGCTTTAAAACTTGAACTTAATCACAAGAGGAAATTCAGAAGGAACTCAAACACTTGGAGGTTAAACAGCACCCTGCTAAAGGATGAATGGGTCAACCAGGAAATCAAGGAAAAATTAAACAAATTCATGGAAACAAATGAAAGTGGAAACATGACAATTCAACCACTGGGATGCAACAAAGCATTTTTTAAGCTTTTCCCCATTTCAACTAAATTCTTATTTTACCAACTTGTGATTTTGTTGCTTTTTAACTTTCATTTTTTCACATCTACATTTTATAGATTTATGCTTCATCCTAGTTTTTTCTTTTTCACTCTATTTAATTTTATAGATAGATAGGTAAGTTTTGCTTTCTTTGCAATTTCAGATATAGTGTCTTTTAACACAGAGACCAAAATTCAATCAGGAACAAGTGGATCACTCTGCTTTGTCCACCCTGTGAGATTATAATCTTATAATCATAATTATAATTATAATTATAATCTTATAATACAAGCCTTTCTTAAGAACCAGGAAGAGTCTCAAAACATAACCTGACCTTAGAGGTCAGGGAGCTTCAGAAAGAACAGCAAATAAAGCCTCAGTCTTGGAGGAAAAGAGAAATAAAGATTAAAGCAGAAATTAATGAAATAGAAACCAAAAGAACAATAGAACAGATCAATGAAACTAGGAGCTGATTCTTTGAAAGAATAAGATCCCTAAGTCCCTAGCTGGACTTATCAAAAAGAAAAGAGAAAGGACCCAAATAAATAAAATCATGAACAAAAGAGGAGAGATCACAACCAACACCAAAGAAATTAGGCAATTAAAACAAATAGATAAACTCTTAAATAAGATCCAACAGTACATTAAAAGGATTATTCATCATGACCAAGTGGGATTTATCCTTGTGATGCAAGAGTGGTTCAACATCCACAAATCAACCAATGTGATAACACCAAATTGACAAAAGTGGTGTAACTGGTGATGAGCATTAAGGAGGCACATGATGGGAGCGCCTGGGTGGCTCAGGGCATTAAAGCCTCTGCCTTCAGCTCAGGTCATGATCCCAGGGTCCTGGGATCGAGCCCCGCATCAGGCTCTCTGCTCAGCAGGGACCCCGCTTCCTCCTCTCTCTCTCTACCTACTTGTGATCTCTGTCTGTCAAATAAATAAATAAAATCTTAAAAAAAAAAAAGGAGGCACATGATGTGATGAGCACTGGGTATTATACCCAACTAATGAATCATTGAACACTACATAAAAAATTATGATATAGTATATGTTGGCTAATTGAATTTAAAAGTGTAAAATAACCTAAAAAGGACTAGAACCATAATATCCTCTCAATTGATGCAGAAAAAGCATTTGATAAAATACAGCATCCTTTCTTGACTAATTCTCCACAGTGTAAGGATACAGGGAACATACTTCAATATCATAAAAGCCATCTATGAAAAGCCCATAGCCAATATCACTCTCAATGGGGAAAACCTGAGAACTTTCCCCCTAAGATCAGGCACATGACAGGAATGTCCACTGTGACCACTGTTGTTCAACATCGTGCTAGAAATCCTAGCCTCGGCAATCAGACCAAAAAAAGAAATCAGAGGCATCCAAATCAGTAAAGAAGAAATCAAACTCTCACTTATTTGCTATCAAAGTGAATGACAGATGACATGATATTATGCTGTAAACCTTAAATACTCCATCCCCAAATTGCTAGAACGCATACAGGAATTCAGCAAAGTGGCAGGATATAAAATCAATGCACAGAAATCAGTTACACTTCTATACACTAACAGTGTGACTGAAGAAAGAGAAATTAAGGAATCAATCCTGTTTACAATTGCAATAAAAACCATAAGATACCTAGGAATAAACCTAACCAAAGAGGTAAAGGGTCCACACTCTAAAGACTATAGAACACTATAGAAAATGAGGAAGACACAAGGAAATGGAAAAAACATTCCATGTTCATGAATTGGAAGAACAAATAATGCTAAAATATTTATGCTCCCTAGACAATCTACACATTCAGTGCAATACCCATCAAAATACCAACAACTTTTTCACAGAGCTGGAACAAATAATCCTAAAATTTGTAGGCAACCAGAAAAGACCCTGAATAGCCAAAGGAATGTTGAAAAAGAAAACCAAAGCTGGTGGCATCAGAATTTCAGACTTCAATGTATATTACTAGCTATAATCATCAAGAGAATATGGTAATGGCACAAAAACAGACACGTAGAGGAAAAGAACAGAATAGAGAACCCAGAAATGGACCCTCAATGCTATGGTCAACAAATCTTAATCTTCAACAAAGCAGGAAAAATATCCAGTGGAAAAAAGACGGTCTCTTCAATAAATGGTGCTGGGAAAATTGGAAAGCCGCATGCAGAAGAATTAATCTGTCCTTTGACAGATGAAGGTGGTATGTATGTGTGCGTGTGTGTACACACACACACACACACACACATATATACACACACATATATACATACACACACGCATACATACATACAGTGGATTGTTACTCAGCCAATAGAAAAGACAAATATTTATACCAACATGGATGGAACTAGAGGGTATTGTGCTGAACACAATAAGTCAATCAGAGAAAGACAATTACCATATGGTTTCACTCATATGTGGAATATAAGAAACAGCTCAGAGGACAATAGGGGAAGGGAGGGAGGACTGAATGGAAAGTTATCGGAGAGGGGAAAAAACCATGAGAGACTCAAATATAGGGAAAAAAACAAGGGTTGCTGTAGGTGAGGTTGGTGGAGGGATGAGGTAACTGAGTAATGGGCATTAGAGAGGGTATGTTGTGCGATGAACACTGGATGTTATACAGAACTGATACATTATTAACACTACATCTGAAACTATGTATGTACTATGTGTTGGCTAATTGGATTTTAAAATTATAAAAATATAGAATGAAAATGGTCCACTTTCTTACACCATACACAAAAACAAACTCAAAATGGATGGCAGAGCTAAATGTGTCACAGGAATCTATCAAATTCCTTGGGACAAACACAAGCAGAGCCTCTCTGACCTGCAGAGACCTGCAGCAACTTCTTGCAAGACACGTTTCCAAAGGAAGAGAAACAAAAGCAAAAATGAACTATTTGGACTTCAGCAAGAGAAACAGCTTTTGCACAGCAAAGGAAAAAGTCAACAAAACTAAAAGGCAGCAATGGGATAAGATAGTTGCAAATATCTTATCAGATAAAGGGGTAGTACTCAGCATCTATAAAGAACTTATCAAACTCAACACCAAAAACAAAGCTCCAGTGAAGAAATGGGTAGAGGACATGAACAGACATTTCTGCAAAAGAAAACATCCAAATGGCCAACAGAGACTTGAAAAAGTGCTCAACATCACTCAACATCAGGGAAATACAAATCAAAACCAGTGAGATACCACCTCTCACCAGTCAGAATGGATAAAATTAACCAGGCAGGAAACGACAGGTGTTGGCGAGGATGTGGAGAAAGGGAAACACTCCTACACTGTTGGTGGGAATGCAAGCTGGTGCAGCCACTCTGGAAAACAGTATGAAGGTTCCTCAAAGAGTTGAAAATAGAGCTACCCTACAACCCAGCAATTGCACTATTTGGTATTTACCCTAAAGATACAAATGTAGTGGTCCGAAGGGGCACGGGCCCCTGAATGTTTATAGCAGCTATGTCCACAATAGCCAAACTATGGAAAGAGCCTAGATGTTCATCAACAAATGAATGGATAAAGATGTGGTATATATATATATAATGGAATACTATACAACCATCAAAAACCACAACCTTGCCATTTGCAATGAAGAGGATGGAACTGGAGTGAAATAAATCAATCAAAGAAAGACAATTATCATATAATCTCATTGATATGAGGTATTCGAGCAACAAGACAGAGGATCATAGGGGAAGGGAGGGGAAAATGAAACAAGATGAAACCAGAGAGGGAGACAAATCATAAGAGACTCTTAATCTCAGGAAACCGAGGGTTGCTGAAGGGGAGAGAGATGGGAGGGGTGGGATGGCTGTGTGATGGACTTTGGGGAGGGTATTTGCTATGGCGAGTGCTGTGAATTGTGTAAGACTGATGAATCACAGACCTATACCTCTGAAACAAATAATACATTTTATGTATTAATAAATAAAATGTATTATGTATTAATAAATAAAAATACATATATTAAAATTTTTAAAAAATGATAGAAGTGATTTCTAATATACATATGGATTTTATTTATTTATTTATATTTAAAGATTTTATTTATTTATTTATTTATTTGACAGACAGAAGTCACAAGTAGGCAAGAGAGGCAGGCAGAGAGAGAGGGGGAAGCAGGGTCTGTGCTGAGCAGAGAGCCCGATGTGGGGCTCAATCCCAGGACCCTGAGATCACAACCTGAGCTGAAGGCAGAGACTTTAATCCACTGAGCCACCCAGGTGCCCCTTATTTATTTATTTATTTGAGAGAGAGAGAACACAAAACAAGCCAGGTGAAGGGCAGAGGGAGAAGCAGACTCCCAGCTGAACCCCTGGATGCGGGGTTCAAAACTGGGACTCCCTATAATTAACTCAATGAAAGAACATTGTTTACAAAGCATCTCTCAACTAACATCTTGATGTTATGATGATATATGTGTTTTTCAAAAGTTTATGTGTATGCAGAAGGAAAATGCTCTATACTCAGTGAAACAACACTGTGTAGGAAGGATCTTTCAACTAACCTGTTCTCTCATGATATAGGTATGTTTTCACACACGTTCTTATATGAAAATACAGGTGTTCTCTAATGTATGCATGGAAACTAAAGGAAAATGCCCTATACTTAATGAAACAATACTGTGTAAAAGCATCATTCAACTAACATCTTTCATGATGACCGAGTGTTCAAAGGTATGTGTGGATTCATAAGGAAAATGCCTTATACTCAATGAAACAACACTGTGTTGAAAGCATCTTTCAACTAACCCCAATGTTTATAGCATCAGTATGCAACTAAATTCTACCTCTGAAAATAATAACACAGTGTAGGTAAAGTAAATTGAATTTAAATTTTAAAAACTGGAAAAAAGAAATGGGTTATGGGTATTAAGGCGGGTACTGGTGATGAACACTTGTTTTTATATATAAGTGATGAATCACAGAATTTTACTCCTGAAACCAATATTACAGTATATGTTAAGTAACTACAATTTAAATTAAAACTTAAAAAAAATAAAAAGTACATTGTAAAGTAATAATTAATTTGAAATCTTTCATTTTTTAAAAATTTTACTATCTTATGTTAGCCACCATACAGTATGTCGTTAATTTTTGATGAGGTGTTCCATGATTCATTGCTTACATATAATACCCAGTGCTCCATACAGTACGTGCCCTTCTTAATACGCATCACTGGGCTCACCCATCACCCCACCACCCTCCCCTCTGAAGCCCTGAGTTTGTTTCCCAGAGTCCATAGTTTCTCATAGTTGGTCTCCCCTTCTGGTCCCCCCTCCTTCATTTTTCCCTTCCTTCTCCTAATGTCTTCCATGCTATTCCTTTTGTTCCACATATGAGTGAAACGGTATGATAATTGTCTTTCTCTGCTTGACTTACTTCACTCAGCATAATCTCCTCCAGCTCCATCCATGTTGAAGCAGATGGTCAGTATTCACCCTTTCTGATGGCTGAGTAATATTCCATTGTGCGTATGGACCACGTCTTCTTTATCCATTCGTCTGCTGAAGGGCATCTCGGCTCTTTCCACAGTTTGGCTATTGTGGACATTGCTGCTATGAACACTGGGGTGCATATGGCCCTTCTTGTCTCTATATCTGTATCTTAGGGGTAAATACCCAGGAGTACAGTTGCTGGGTTGTAGGGTATCTCCATTTTCAACTTTTTGAGGGACTTCCTCACTGTTTTCCAAAGTGGCTACACCAGCTTGCATTCCCATCAACAGTGTGAGAGGGTTTCCCTTTCTCCACAACCTCTCCAACACTTGTTGTTTCTTGAAAACTTCCTTATTTACTTATTTTATATAGATTTTTTTAATTTAAATTCAATTAGACGACATATAATTCATTGTCAGTTCTTATTTATTAATATAAGCCTTATGGCTATAAAGTTCCCCTTGTCAGCAACACTGCTGCAACCATAAGTTCTGGTAATGTTCTGTTTTCCTTTTCATTTATCTCTAAGTCTATTCAAATTTCCCTTGTGATTTCTTCTTCATTCCTTCAATTATTTAAAAGTTTCTTGTCTAATTTCCAAAATTTTGTGAACATTCCATGGTTGGTTTTGTTGTTGTTGTTATCCATTTCTAACTCACCCCATCGATGTCAAAGATATCATGATAGCATCTTTCTAAATCTATTAAGATTTAATTTGTGACATGACATATGGCCTATCCTTGAGAACCTTTCAGGAGCGTCCCATTTGCAATATGAGAATGGCCACCATTAGCAGAGGGCAGGAAGAGGTCAAAGGAAGAGACAGGCCACTCCAGGTTGGTAGGTGGCTGTTTCAATAAGCAAAGTGAACATATATATAAGGCTTGTCTCCAGTGGCAACAAGAAGAACGAATCCCCACACCTGTCTACCAAATTTTAGAAGTTAAAAAGAGGCCCTCCTAAACCTCAGTCCATATCCTGTGCAGGTATTTTCAACACTGCATCACCGTTTCATGGCTGTGTTCTTGGAGTGGTCTCTAGGAGTGGTAAAAGTAGATGGAAGCCACACTTAGGGACAGGAGATGGAATGAGAAGCCTGGATCTGGCTCACTGGTCAGTTTTGTTGATGTTCCCCAGAACACCAGTCCTCACGACTGGCTCTTACCATCTCATCTGCTCTCTCTCATACAATGCGTGCTGGCCAGGCTAGTGAAGATTGGCAAGCTTGAGAAGATAAGAGGGATGGGCTCTGCCAGTCTGAGATGCCCATGTTCTCCCCTCTTTCTTTCAAGGTGTTTCTTCCATTTCAAGCATAGGTTATTTCAACAAGTCCAGCTTGCTGTTGGGTGATGAGATCCAAGCAGAAGTTGAGTAGTTCTCCTCTACCCAAGGGTGCAAAGTAGCTTATCCATCCCAGAGAGATGTCCCATTGTAAATTTCAACAGATAATTCCTTTTCCAGGTGTGATAGGGCTGGGTATTCTCAACAGCATAGCATGTTGATCTTAAGTGAGAGTCAGGGTAAAGGCTGTTTCCCACAATTTTTACTCCTTTATTTGCTGGATATTTCATGGGAGGGGGGAAGTTTTGGTCTATGGAGCAGTATGCCTTTCCTGATTCATTCTCCAAATGTACTATAGCCCCAAATGGTGCTTTAGCACACCAGCCAAGATCAGTGTTCTCATTAGTAATTTAATTTCTTACCTTAATATTCTTTTTTTTTTAAATTTTCTACCAACCCTGCCATTTGTGGGTTATAGGGGAGGTAAAACGTCCATTCAATGCCATGTTCTTTTGCCCATTCTTATATTATACCTTTGAAATGTGGCCCTCCCCAATCACTGTCTATTTTATGAAGTTATCAATATATAGCATTCAGTTTCTCTAATTCCCTAATGGTGGTCGCCTGGATTGCACGGCAGCAAGGGAAAGCCTGGGTTCGGCCAGATGCAGTAACCCCAGAAACCAGGGCCCATTTAGAACACTCACTCAGAGGACGATCAGTCTGCACTGCAATCTCTTACCTGTTAGGAATTTCAGGGAATGGCTCCAGATGTTTTCAGCAGTTTCTTTGGGCATTGTTTAGAACTCAGGGGATAGGCCGGACAGACTGTTACTGCATTAAGCAAGTCCATGTACTTCAAGGGTAATTCAGCATGCCTGGCAAAATGCCATTTCATCTGGGTATTGGAGTGGCCATTCTTTCTATGCACCCAATCCGATGTACTACTGAAGGGCCAGTAGTTAAAGCTTGTAGCCAAGCTAGGGCATTACCTTTCTGATTGTCAGGAGATGTCAGTGTCTTGTAATGAAATAAAAACAGCGAAGACTGCCTTAGGCTGCTGCAGACAGACCCAGATATCTTTCCACATATCTCGATTCCATAAGTGTTTATTCATAATCATCGGAACAGCTTTCCATTGTCTGAGCCATATTGTTCATCTCTTTAGGAAAGCCCAACTATCAGCGCAAAGGGTTAACAGCCAGAGAGCTGCTGTCCCCCAGAGCATTATGGTTTTTTCCTGTTTCCGTCCAGATGGTGTCAGTATTGGGCTGAGTAGTGGTTGCAGGCCTTGTATGTAGCTTCCCTTAACTAGATCCATCAGTCTACCAAGGATCAATGGAACTTTCCCCTACCCACTCTTTACAGGCTAGTAAAGGTCTAGGTGCGGGGACATCTGAAGGTTCTATATACTCCATAGGGTCTGGTGGTGCCTGTATGTCTAGAGAGAGTGGGCTGCGGGACAGGGTGCTCCTCTGCTGAGAATGGGCATGCCACTTAGTCAAAGTATGGATTGGTGGAACATATTTTTAGTCCTCTCCTTGAAAGGCATGGAAATTCTCATCACAATGCATTTTTTAGTGAGAGACTCCATCTGGAGGAGTGCTGTGAACACTGCTAGAAACTGTTGCTCTATGGTGGTATGTAGGATTTTGACCAAAGTCCTAAAAGTACTCCCTCCTTCTTCGTCCCCGCCACAACGCCCAACCCATGCTTTCTGGAGTCAAAGAAATATCTAACTCAAATAGAAGCATTGCTTGACAGAACCCAGAGCTTTCACCTGCTTTAATATTATTTTTACTTTCTGAAATGTGGCTTGCTGGTCTGATTCCCCATCCCATATATGTTTTTTTTTTTTTTTAAGTCAGGTGATATAAAATATGGAGGCACTGTGCAAGGTGATGAATAAAACTCGTCCAAAACCCTCAAATCCCTACAAAAGCTCATACCTCTTGGAGTTTGGGTAGGCTTGCATCTTATTAGTTACATCTTCTGGAATAATATGAGTCTTGCCTAGCTAAAACCCTAATGTAGGGGCTGTGCCTTGAATTTTCCATGGATTTATTTTACATCCTTTCTCTTGCAGATGTTCCAGTCCACTGCAAGGTGTCCTGGAGAAGAGGTAAATCTTTGCATGTTAGAATTATATCATAAACATAATGGTCCCATCTCCCCGATGTGGGAAAGGAGAACAGAGATAGAACCCCAGACACCATCCACGACATATGACATATTCAGTTTCCTTGGTGTGAGGAGAGAGGGGATTTGAAAGCTCATCATGGTCCCTTCCACATGAAGGCAGACTGATCTTAGCTATCAGACCTGTATTCACCAGAGTCTTTTCTATGGATGTCCTAAAAGACGAAGCAGTTTTGCGGAAAACTTTTTTTTTTTTTTTTTGGCCAAAGCATCAGAATAGCAGCAGCAAACATTTCAGGGAAGACTTAAAAATAGCCAGAGTTGAAGATCTTATGAGACGTCTTTATAATGCAGTTGACAAGGCACAGTGTTAACAAGACTTCCTCTAACCCACTTTTATTTTCTTCAGTCTCAGTGCGCAATGTTGTGATTATCTGCTGGGGCATTTACATTTCAAAGATGTCACAAGATTTACAACTTCAAAATACATGTTCATATACCTTCTTTTTTTTAAAGATTTTGTTTATTTATTTATTTGACAGACAGATAACAAGTAGGCGGAGAGGCAGGCAGAAAGAGAAGAGGAAGCAAGCTCCCTGTTGAGCAGAGAGCAGGATGCGGCCTCAATCCCAGGACCCTGAGATCATGACCTGAGCCAGAGGCAGAGGCTTAACCCACTGAGCCACCCAGGCGCCCCTATTCATATACTTTCTTATGAATTTTATTAACTGTCTTTCTGCGTTTACTTGTAGCTTGTTGAGCTTCTTTAATCTAGCTCTTTTGAATTTTTTTTATCAGCTAGATCACAGATTTGTTGTTTTTCCAGTTGCCAGAGAAACACTGATAGCTTTCGACTATGGCACATTTTCTTGAGTTTAAATTCCTTGTGTTACTATATTGCTGTTTTCACATTTGAAGTATCTTTATTGGTTATCTTCAGGTAAGGAGCTATTTATTAATGTTGTTTCTATGGGGATCATAAGTTTATTATAGATAGACTTGCTCTATTGAATTGGAGAAAATATTTATAAATTATATATCTGAGAGGCACCTGGGTCTCAGGCAGTTAAGTGTGTCCAACTCTTGATTTCAGCTCAGGTTTTGATCTCAGGGTCATGAGAGCAAGCCCTGCATCAGGCTCTGTGCTCAGTGGGGAATCTACTTTGTTCCCTGTCCCTCTCTCTCCCTCTCTTTCCCTCTCTTTCCCTCCAACCCTTCCCCCACTCATGTGCTCTCTCTCTCTCCCTGATATAAATGAGTAGGGGTAATTGGGTGAGGGGCATTAAGGAGGGCACGTGATATAATGAGCACTGGGTGTTATCCACAACTGATGAATCACAATAATACACTTTATGTTAATTAATTGAATTTAAATAAAAGAAAATATTTTTTAAATTACACATAAAAAATTAATTTAAAAAATCATATATCTGATAAAGGATTGATATCCAGAATATATAGAGAACTCCTAAAACTCCAAACAACCTAAAAAGTGGACAAAACACTTGAATAAATGCTTATAGATAGATATACAAATGCCTAAGCACGTTAGAAGATGCTCAACATTACTAATTTTTAAGGAAGTGCAAATCAAAACAATAGTGAGGTATTGCCTCACACCTAGTACAGTAAGTATTATTGAGAAAAAATAGAGACATGCCTGGGCAGCTCAGTCAGTTAACTCTCTGACTCTTGGTTTTGGGTCAGATTATGATTTCAGGGTCATGAGCTTGAGTCCTGGGTTGGGTTCCACTCTCGGTGGGGACTCTGCTTGAGACTCTCTCTCCCTCCCCACTGTCCCTCTCCCTGCTTTCTCATACACTTTCTCTCTCTCTCTCTCTCAAATAAATAAATCTTAAAAAAAAAGAAGATAAAAAATATAAAATAACAAGTGTGGCTATTGGAAGAAAGCAGAGAAATTGGAATATGTGTACAGTTGTTGGTAATGTAAAATGGTACAGCTTCTGTGATATCAACCTAGCATTTTCTTGAAAAATTGAATATTACCCTTTGAACTAGCAATTGCACTTCTAGATATATATCTAAAAGAATTGAAATCAGGGGACGCCTGGGTGGCGCAGTTGGTTAAACGACTGCCTCCGGCTCAGGGCGTGATCCTGGAGTCCCAGGATCGAGTCCCACATCAGGCTCCCAGCTCCATGGGGAGTCTGCTTCGCTCTCTGACCTTCTCCTCGCTCATTCTCTCTCTCACTGTCTCTCTCTCTCAAATAAATAAAATAAAATCTTAAAAAAAAAAAAGAATTGAAATCAGGTTCTCAAAAAGATATCTGTACAATTATGTTTATAACAGCATTATTCACAATATCTATAATGTGGAAGTAACCCAAAGGACCTCTGACAAAGAGATAAACAAAATATGCTATATATGTATAGTGGAATGTGATTTAGTTTTGAAAAAGCAGGGATTTTTGACATATAATATGGATAAACCTTGAGGACATTATGCCAAGTGAAATAAGCCAGTCACAAAAAGATAATTACTTTGTAATTCCATTTATACAAAATACCGAGGATAGTTACATTCATAGAGATAAAAAGTAGAATGGTAGTTGCCAGTTGTTGGGAGGAGAAAGGAAAGGGGAATCTTTGTTTAATGAATACAGTTTCAGTTTTGAAAGATGAAAAGTGTTCTGGAGATGGAGGGTGATGAAGGTTTCACCATATGAACATACATAATACCACCAGACTATACACTTATAATGATTAAGATAGTAAAGTTACGTGTATTTTACCAGGGTAAAAATATGTTATTTAAAGAAAATAAAAAGCAGGGGCACCTGGGTGGCTCAGTGTGTTAAAGCCTCGGCCTTCGGCTCACGTCATGGTCTCAGGGTCCAGGGATGGAGCCCTCATTGGGTTCTCTGCTCAGCTGGGAGCCTGCTTCCCCACCCCCTTCTGCCTCTCTGCCTAATTGTGATCTGTCAAATAAATAAATAAAATCTTTTTTAAAAAATAAAGAAAATAAAAAGCAATGGGAAAAAATTGGGGAGTTTTTAAGCAAAGATTTTTCCCCCTTGTATTTTAGGAAGGTTATTTTATCAGTAACATGGAGAACAGATTGACAGCAAATAACACAAAAAATATTGAGGGAAGATGTAAAGACCTGAGCTAGAAACATTTTTTTTTTTGTAAGAAGGAGTAAAGGGCACACTCAAGATACTCTTATGTAATAAAATTAATAAGCAACTTGAGAGGTAAGAGACAGAGAAATAGATTAAAAAGCTCTCAGGATTTGGTCTGGTGACCTTTACAGAGTGGAGAAAACAGGAAAGGGGGCTGACAAAGAAGATATAAAGTTCAGGGTTTTCCATGAGCTTGAAGATATGTTACCCAAATGAAACACTCTAGTAGGACACTGGATGTGGATATGTTTGTGTCATGCTCAGAAATACCATGGACTGATAAAGATTTAAGGATCATGAGCATATCAATGGTAAAGATCTGAAAATGAAAGAAATCATCCACAGAGGCTCAATAATATCCTAGATATTCCACAAAAGGTAAAAGGAGTATATCATCCTTCCCAAAGTGCAAGTCCTTTACTAAAATTTTTCTTATATATTAATTTGAACTAAACCTTTAATTTGATGTGAAATAATGACTAATTCTTTTCTAAAAATTATTTTTCACACTTTAAATCTGCAAATAACTATAGTTTTTGATAAGAAAATGAATCTGATGGGGCAAGAATTGTAACCTTAATTTAAAATATATTCTCAGCACAAGATACAACAGGTGTTGGTGAAGGTACTCTGTTGGTGGAAATTAGAATGGTGTAGCCACTCCAGAGAACAGTTTGGAGGGTCCTCAAAAAGGTAAAAATAGAACTACCCAAAGATCCAGCAATTGTACTACTAGATGTTTACCCAAAGGATATAAAAATACTGATTCAAAGGGATACTCACACCCCAAAATTTATAGCAGCATTATCAATAATCACCAAAATATGGAGAGAGCCCAAAGTCCATCAACTGGTGAATGGTTAAAGAAGATGTGAGATTTATAGATATAATTATATATAATGGAAAGTTACTAAGCCATCAAAAAATTGAAACCTTATTTGCAATGACGTGGATGGAGCTAGAGTGTATTATGTTAAGTGAAATAATTCAGATGGAGAAAGACAATTACCATATGATCCCACTTATGTGGAATTTAAGAAAGAAAACAGATGAACATATGGGAAGGGGGGACAAAAAAAAGGAGAGATGGAAACAAGCTATAAGAAACTCAATGGGAGAAAAACTGAAGGTTGGTGGAGGGGGGTGGGTAGGGGATGGGTTTAATGAGTGATCGATATAAAAGGGGGCACTTGTAATGAGCACTGGGTGTTGTATGTAAGTGATGAATCACTGAATTCTACTCCAGAAACAAATATTGCACTGTATGTTAACTAAAATTTAGATTAAAAAAAAAAAGTCTGTTAATCTCTGTGGTATTGCATGTTTGGAAGTACTGTAATAGCGTCATAGCACATATTCTTAAAAACATACACTTGTAATTTTTCTACTTAGTCCAGAATTTAATAGCTAATTATTCTAATTATTAAAAACATCTAGTTCTATGAAAATGGTGGGAACTGGTAGAATATTAGCTGTATCTATGATAAGGAATTTAGGCAGCCTGAAGACAGAGTTATTGAGGAATACATTTTTTCTCCTAACAAAAACTTTGCAGAGCCAAACATTAAAATGCTTTGTTTTGTTTTTGCAGAAACTATTATATAGTAGATGGTCAACAATTCTGCATGGAGGGTGTCAATATTGATAAAGGTTTCTTGTTGAACACCATGAAAATATAGTGATTCTCCTCTTTGGATAGGAGTTAACCATCAAGTAGCCAATAAATATTCTTTGAGTCAAATCTGTAGAAGGATTGGTCATCCATGGTTTAGAGAAGGCTATGTTAGTGGGGGAGAGAATTATCTCTGAGTTTTAGGATGCAGAAATTGGCAGTTTATGTTGGCAAATACTCTTGAAGGACTCCTCTCTGTAGTTACCCAAGATTTCATTCAGGGATAAATACCATATGGAACATGTTGGGCAGAGCTTTCCAGAGGGAAAGACTGGAGTGTTCAGAGGAAAACCTGATGGAACTTTGGAGGTCAAAAGTAGAATAAAACATCTTAGGGGTCTTCATATATCCAAATGCTGTCTGGAGAGAGAGTTCACAACGCATTAAAACTTGAACTCAATCGGGACGCCTGGGTGGCTCAGTTGGTTGGACAACTGCCTTCGGCTCAGGGCGTGATCCTGGAGTTCCGGGATCGAGTCCCACATCGGGCTCCCAGCTCCATGGGGAGTCTGCTTCTCTCTCTGACCTTCTCCTCGCTCATGTTCTCTCTCACTGTCTCTCTCTCAAATAAATAAATAAAATCTTTAAAAAGAAAAAAAAAACTTGAACTCAATCACAAAAGGAAATTTGGAAGGAACTAAAACTCTTGGAGGGTAAAAACCATCCTACTAAAGAATGAATGCGTCAACCAAGAATTAAAGAAGAATTTTTAAAAACTCATGGAAGAAATAAAAATGAAACACCACTGTTAAAAACCTTTGGGATAGAGCAAAGGCAATTCTAAGAGGGAAGTACATAGCAATACAAACCTATCTCAAAAATTAGAGAAGTCTCAAATATGCAAGCTAACCTGACACCTAAAGGACCTGCAGAAAAAAAAAAACAACAACAAATAAAACCTAAACCAAGCAGGAGAAGGTAAATAATAAAGATTAGAGCAAAAATCAATGAAATAGAAACCAGTAGAACAGACCAACAAAACTAGAAGCTGGTTCTTTGAAAGAATTAATAAGATTGAGAGTCTTCTGGCCTGAATTATCCAAAAGAAAAGAGGAAGAACCCACATTAATAAAATCAAGAATGAAAAGGGAGAGATCACAGCAACACCAAGGAAATACAGATAATATTAAGAACATATTATGAGCCAACAATCTAGAAATATGAAAGAAATGGATGCATTCCTGGGAGCTTATAAACTACCAGGACTGAAACAGGAAGAAATAGGCGATCTGAACAGACCAAAAACCAGCAAGGAAATTGAAGCAGTAATCAAAAGCCACCCAAGAAAACAAGAGTCCAGGGCCAGAGGGCTTCCCAAGGGAATTTTACCAAACATTTAAAAAAGAAATAATACCTATTCTCCTGAAGTTGTTCCAAAAATAGAAATGGAGGGAAAATTTCCAAACTGGTTCTCTGAAGGCAGCATCACCTTGATCCCAAAACTCGACAAAGTCCCCATCAAAAAAGAGAACTACAGACCAAATTCCCTGATAAACATGGATGCCAAAATACTCACCAAGATACTAAAAGACCCTGAATCACTAGGGGAATGTTGAAAAGAAAACCAAAGTTGGGGGCATCACAATGTTTGATTCAAGCTCTATTACAAAGCTATGATCATCAAGACAGCATGGTACTGGCACAAAAACAGACACACAGATCAGTGGGCCAGAATAGAGAGCCCAGAAATGGACCCTTAACTCTTCGGTCAACTAATTTTTGACAAAGCAGGAAAGAATATCCAATAGAAAGAAGACAGTCTCTTCAACAAATGGTGCTGGGAAAATTGGATAGCCACATGCATAAGAATGAAACTGTACTGTTTGGTTACACCACACACAAATACAAACACAAAATGGATGAAACACCTCAGTGGAGACAGGAATCCATCAAAATCCTAGTAGAGAACACTGGCAGCAACCTCTTCTGGCTTCAGCCACAGCAATTTCTTGCTAAACATGTCTTCAAAGACAAAGGAAAGAAAAGCAAAAATTAACTATTGGGATCTTCATCAAGATAAAAAGCTTCTTCACAGCAAAGGAAAGACTTAACAAATCTAAAAGGTAACCTATGGAATGGGGTAAGATAACTGCAAAAGTCATATCAGGTAAAGAGCTGGTATCCAAGACCCATAAAGATCTTATCAACTCAACACCCATAAAACAAAGAATCTAGTCAGGAAATGGGCAGAAGACATGCACAAACATTTCTCCAAAGAAAACATACAAATGGCCAAAAGACACATGAAAAAAATGCTCCACATCCCTTGTCATCAGGGAAATACAAATCAAAACCACAATGAGATACCACCTTATACCAGTTAGAATGGCTAAAATTAATAAGACAGAAAACAACAAATGTTGGAGAGGATGAGGAGAAAGGGGAACCCTCTTCACAGCTGGTGGGAATGGAAGCTGGTACAGCCACTTTGGAGATCTGTATGGAGGTTCCTCAAGATGTTAAAAATAGAGCTACCCTATGATCCAGCAGTATCACTGGGTATTTACCCCAAAGATAGAGATGTAGTGAAAAGAAGGGGCACCTGCACCCCAATATTCATAGCAGCAATGTCCACAATAGCCAAGTTGTGAAAGGACCTGAGATGTCCTTCAACAGATGAATGGATAAAGAAGTTGTGGTCCATATATCTTAATGAAATATTACTCAGCCATCAGAAAGGATGAAAACCTACAATTTGCATCAACATGGATGGAACTGGAGGGTATTATGCTAATTGAAATAAATCACGGAAAGACAATTATTATATGGTTCCACTCGGGTGGAACATAAGAAACAGTACAGAGTATTATAGGGAAAGCAAGGAAAAACTGAATGGAAGAAATCAGAGAGGGAGACAAACCATGAGAGACTCTGGACTCTGGGAAACGAACTGATGGTTATGGAAAGGAGGTGGGTGGGATGGGGGGATGACACAACTGGGTGATGGGTATTAAGGAGGGGGCGTGATGTGATGAGCACTAGGCGTGATAGGCCAATGATGAAATATTGAACACTACCTCACGAACAAGTGATGTAATACATGTTGGTTCATTGAATTTAAATTTAAAAAAAGAAAAAAAAAGAAAAGGGAGGCAGAGTGAAGTTATATGTCTGCCTGCACTTTTGCCACAGCACTGCTATGAATTCACTGATAATCATGCTTTCCCCTCTGTGTATATAATTCTGTGTAGGACATGAAATCATTTTCCATACATGTCCACTGTCTCATTGCATACTACATCAAAGGATCCTTTTACTTGATGTATAAAAAGAGACCCAACTGATTAATGTTTAAGCATAACTTTGGAACATAAAAAAAGCTTTTCTCCAAGGGGAAAAAAAACTTTTTAAATGAAAAAAACAAAAACAAAAAAACCAAAACCGCTGTACTTGTTGACTATCTGTTTGGAAATTCTGTCCTTGATGTAAGGATACTATTACTATTACTAATACTATTGTATTACTATTAATTACTCCCTTTGTGTTATTTAGCTGCTTTGGGTACTCCCATGTTGGGTGCATAAATATTTACAATTATATCTTCTTGTTGGATTGTTCCCTGTACTGTCCTTTGTTTCTTGTTACAGTCTTTGTTTTAAAGTCTAACTTGAACAATGTAAGTATGGCTACTTTGGCTTACTTATGACTTCCATTTGCATGAGAAATGCTTTTCTTTCCTTTCACTTTCCATCTACATGTGTCTAGGTCTGAAATGAGTCTTTTGTAGGCAGCATATAGATGGTTTTTGGGTTTTTTTGGTCCATTCTATCACCCTATTTTCTTTGATTGGAGTGTTCAATCCATTTACATTCAAAGTAATTATTAATAAGTATATATTTATGGCTATTTTGTTACTTCTTATGTTTTTGTTTTTATAGTTCTCTGTTCCTTTCTTTTCTTGCTCTCTCATGGTTTGTTGGCATTCTTTAACGATATACTTGGATTCCTTTCATTTTAATTTTTGCACATCTCTTACCAGTTTTTGGTTTGCACTTACCATTAAGTTTGTATGTAACATCTTCTGCATGTAGTCCTTTAGCTTTTGTTTATCTGGGAAACTTTTTTTTTTTAAGATTTTTATTTATTTATTTGACAGAGATAGACACAGTGAAAGAGGGAACAGAAGCAGGGGAGTGGGAGAGGGAGAAGCAGGCTTCCCCCTGAGCAGGGAGCCTGGTGTGGGGCTTGATCCCAGGATACTGGGATCATGACCTGAGCTGAAGGCAGACGCCTAATGACTGAGCCACCCAGGTGCTGCATTGGAAACTTAAAAAAAAATTTTTTTTTTATTTTTTCAGTGTTCCAAGATTCATTGTTTATGCACCACACCCAGTGCCCCATGCAGTACATGCCGTCCTTAATACCCACCACTAGGCCACCCAACCCCCCACCCCCCTCCCCTCAAAACCCTCAGTTTGTTTCTCAGAGTTCACAGTCTCTCAAGGTTCGTCTCCCCCTCCGATTTTCCCCAACTCGCTTCTCCTCTCTTTCTCTCAATGTCATCTATGTTATTCCTTATGCTCCACAAGTAGGTGAAACCATATGATAATTGATTCTCTCTGTTTGACTTATTTTACTCAGCATAATCTCCTCCAGTCCTGACCCTGTTGATACAAAAAGTTGGGTATTCATCCTTTCTGATGGAGACACAATATTCCATTGTATATGTAGACTATATCTTCTTTATCCATTTGTCTGTTGAAGAGCATCTTGGCTCTTTCCACAGTCTGGCAATTGTGGCCATTGCTGCTATGAACACTGGGGGTTACAGATGGCCCTTCTTTTCACTACATCTGTATCTTTGGGGTAAATACCCAGTAGTGCAATTGCAGAGTCATAGGGAAGCTCTATTTTTAATTTCTTAAGGAATCTCCACACTACTTTCCAAAGTGGCTACACCAACTTGCATTCCCACCAACAGTATAAGAGAGTTCCCCTTTCTCCACATCCTCTCCAAAACTTGTTGCTTACTGTCTTGTTAATTTTGGCGATTCTAACTTGTGTAAGGTGGTATATCTCAATGTGGTTTTGATTTGAATTTCCCTGATGGCTAATGATGATGAATAGTTTTTCATGTGTCTGTTTGCCATTTATATGTCTTCTTTGGAGAAGCGTCTGTTCATGTCTTCTGCCTATTTTTTGATGTGATTCTCTGTTTTTTAAGTGTTGGGTTTGAGGAGTTCTTTACAGATCTTGGATATCAGTCCTTTGTCTGTAGTGTCATTTGCGAATATCTTCTCCCATTCCGTGGGTTGCCTCTTCGTTTTGTTGACTGTTTCCTTTGCTGTGCAGAAGCTTTTGATCTTGATGAAGTCTCAAAAGTTCATTTTCACTTTTGTTTCCTTTGCCTTTGGAGATGGAAACTCTTTTTTGTAATTTAAATTCAATTACCCCACAAATGGTACATCATTATTTTCAGATGTAGTGTTCAACAATTGATCAGTTGTGTATAACACCCAGTGTTATTTGAGACATATCCCCCATCTCCTCATTTTGTCTAACTCTCTGTGTCTGTTCTGTGTGTTGGGAAAGTCAGCTACATCTCCTGCTCTCAAGCAGGCCTTGTGAAGAAGTCCTGTGGTGCCCTGTATAATGTCCCCTCATCACCAGAACATGGTGCTTCAGAGGTATCTCATGTGTGTGTTGTGTGCACCCTACTGTTGAGGCTGAGCTGTGTTTGCCTTCAGTCCAGTCATCTGCAATGGCTCGCTTTGCCTGTTGTGGGCAGGCTTTGGGTCCTGTGCTATTATGAGCTTGTGTTGAGTCAGACATTCACCAAAACCACTGTCACACTGAATTCCAAAGTGCTCTCCCTGTGTTGTCCCTTGAAAAGCTTTCACTGGCAGGCAGGGCCTGCAATCAGACCAGATGTCTGCCTGTGGCCCACTGTATTGCTGGGGCCACAGTGGAACTTGTGTGTATGATTATCCTCCCCTCTCCCCCAGACAGGAGTAACTTTGGAGTTGTGCTGGACTTTGTCCAGGCTGCCATACTTGTGGCACCTTTTTGGATGGACTCCTGCTGAGGGTGTGTTGGGTAGGACAAGTCTACAGGAGAACACGGAGCTGTGGTGTACACTGTTAGCAAGGTTTGCACAAGTCCACTATGGGATGGGATCTCTAGCTGCTTTGAAGAACTACCAGGGGTGCATTCACAAGGGAATGCTGGTGTGGGTCACCCTGTTTGCAAGCTAGGTGGAGAATATTTTGAGTTTCATTGGTTCCCACAGGTGCCCAGTTATCCAGTGATGAGGGGGGTAGTAGTGCTATGGGCAGAAAGAAGAAAATGGCATCTACTAGCTCTTCTATTCTTGGATAAGTCTCCTAACATTTTCTGCCCCTCCAGCACATGTTCTGAGATTAATAAATCAATCTCTATTCCATATACCCCAGGCATTTTTCAAATTGCTGCTTCTATGTTGTATCTTAGTGGTGCTGTTTGCTCTACTATTTCTTTAAGTGTGAAGACTCCATTTGGCCTCACCCTTCAGTTCTCACAGAGCTGAGTTCACTGATTTTTAAAGTTTCAGGTGTTAAGCCCCACCAATTGCCAAATGTTTTGGGGATTCATCTTCCAGTGTAGGTCCTCAGTGCCTAGGGTGCCTGGTGTGGGATCTGCTCGTCTCCCTTCTTTGTATGTATGGGGTCCCTACCTCCCACAGGCAGTCTCATGTGTCATTTTGGTTCCTGACCATGTGTCCACCTTTCCTACCCTCTTCAGTGAAGCTTCTTCCCTACACTTTGCTGTGAAGAGTCTGTTCTATCAGTCTTCAGGTTATTTTCTAGGGTATTTACACTGATGTGGGTTTTTTTCTAGGTGTATCCTAAAGGATATACCTGGGAGGACAGGAGCCTGGGATCCTTGTACTCTATTAGAAGTCAAATGTAAAGTTTTTAATCCTATCATTCCTTATACACTTATTAGCTGCTGCCAGTTATCACATAAGGAAGATTCCTGGATGCTTACATTCTACTGGGTGTGTTATGGCTTTGTGTTCCCCTATGTGGAAATTCATACGTTGAAACCCTAACTTTGAGTAACTCAGATTAACACTGTATTTGTAAATAAAGCCCTTTAAGGGAGATGATTAGGTTAAAACAAAACCATTAGAATCCAGGCGGGTTGGTGTCTCATAAGAAGAGAGAATTTGTAGATCTTGGATACCAGCCCTTTTTCTGATATGTCATTTACAACCACCTTCTCCCATCAAAGGTTGCCCTTTAGTTTGTTGATCTTGATGAGGTTCCAGTAGTTCAGTTTTGCTTGTTCTCCTGGCCTTTAGAGACACATCTTGCAAGCTGGTGCAGCCACTCTGGAAAACAGTGTGGAGGTTCCTCAAGAAGTAAAAATAGAGCTAATCTACAGTCCAGCAATTGCACTTCTGGGTATTTACCCCAAAGATACAGATGTAATGAAACAAAGGGGCACCTGCACCCCAATGTTCATAGCAGTGCTGTCCACAATGGAATATTACTTAGCTATCAGAAAGGGTGAATACCTACTATCTACATCAACGTGGTTAGAAATGTTGGAGATTATGCTAAGTGAAATAAGTCAATCAGAGAAAGACAATTATCATATGGTTTCACTCATGTGTAGGAGGACATGGGGTGTGATGAGGCCTGGGTGTTATATGCAACTGATGAATCATTGAACACTACATCTGAAACTAATGGTGTTAGTTATGTTGGCTAAATGAATTTAAATTAAAAAATGAATAGAGAATTTAGACAGAGAAGGAGACATCAGGGCACAGAGAGACAACCATGTGGAAAGGCACAAAGAGTGAGGCCTCAGTAAAACCAACTCTGCCAGCATTTGGATCTTGGACTGACTTCCAGCCTCCAGAATTGTTAGGAAATAAATTTCTGTTGTTTAAACCACATAGTCTGTGATGCTTTGTTATAGCAGCCCTAGTGCACTAATGCAAATACTTTTGCTGTTGTAACACAAACCTAAAAAACATGGAAGTGGCTTTGGAACTGAATAATAGGTAAAGGCTAGAAGAGTTGTTTTTTTTTTAAGATTTTATTTATTTATTTGACAGATCATAAGCAGGCAGAGAGGCAGGCAGAGAGACAGGAGGAAGCAGGCTCCCAGCTGAGCAGAGAGCCCGATGCAGGGCTCGATCCCAGGACCCTGAGATCATGACCTGAGCCAAAGGCAGAGGCTTTAACCCACTGAGCCACTTAGGCACCCCAAGGCTAGAAGAGTTTTGAGGTACATATTAGGTAAGCCCTGGATTGCCTTGCAAAGATTGTTGGTAGAAATACGGACATTGAAGTTCCTTCCAGTGAAGCTTCGTGTGGAAAGGAAGAACCTATGATTAGACTCTGCAAGAAAGATGGTCCTTATCACAAAGTGGCAAAGAACTTAGCTTAATGTGTTCTAGTGTTTTGTGGAAAGGAGAAATCATGAATGACAAACTTAGATATATAGTTACCTGCTCATAGCCAGATAGCTCTATTGTCCCATCCTGAAGAATCCCCGAAGTCCAGTAGCCTTCCATTATTTTATCTCATTTCTGTCCCTTTGGTTCAATACAGCAATGTTTCTGCAAGTATAACCCTGTTTCTATCCCAGGCTAATAGTGAGATGGCTGATTAAATCCATGAGTCACACCTGTAATTCCTTCATGGCGTGATTGACCACTCTTGGGGTTCTCTCAAGAACACACGTTCTCATTGTTAGCAATATGGATAAGTGTCTGGTGGTGAACATGCATTATCCTTCATGAAAATGGAAAGATGACAGTGATGTTGGAAATACTTCTCCTCTTCAGTTCCAGTGGATGGGCTACCACCTAGGTTTCAGTGGGCCGGATGGCCATCACCCAAGGCCTTAGTTGAGGAGTTGCAACCCGGGGCTGAGGAGGAAATTCTGCTCCCCAGAAATGGGCCCAAATTAGGACAGGGCTACCCAGAGGACAGAATATTGAGCTAAAGAATTATTTTCATGGCTTAAGTTGTAAAGAATTTGCCTGGTTAAGATTTGAACTTGCTTAGAAACTGTCACTCATTTCTCCCATTTCAGTCTTTTGGAATGGGACTATCTATCCTATGCCTGTCCCACCATTGTATTTTGGAAACATATATGGTGTCTGGTTTCCCAGGCCCACAGCTAGAAAGAAATTTTGCCTGACGATGAATCACATTTTCACTCTTAACCACACCTGATTTAGAAGATGTTTAGATGAGGGATGCCTGGGTGGCTCAACTGAAGGCAGTTAAGTCACTGCCTTCAGATCAGGCTATGATCCCAGAGTCCTGGGATCGAGTCCCGCATCAAGCTTCTTGCTCAGTGGGGAGCCTGCTTCTCTCTCTGCCTCTGCCAGCCACTTTGCCTGCTTGTGCACTCTCTCTCTGACAAATAAATAAATAAAATCTTAAAAAACAAAAAAAGGATGTTTAGATGAGATATGGGACTTAACATTTATCCTGGAATGGGTTAAAATTTGGGGGGGCTGTTGGGATGGAAGTGAATGTGTTTTGCATGTGACAAGGACATGAATTTTGGGGGCCCAATGGGTGGAGTATAATGATCTCAATTTTGCCCACCCCCAATTCATATGTTGAAGTTCTCAACACCTATACCTCAGGGTGTGACTGTGTTTGGAGATAAGGCCTTTAATGAGGTGATTAAATTAAAATGAAGCTACTAGTGCAGGCCATTAGAATTCACATTGACTGGTGATCTCATAAAACAAAATTTTTAAACAGAGAGAAACACCAGGGCCACAGGCACAAAGGTCAATCACATGAAGAGGCCATAAGAAGGCAGCTATCTACAAACTAAGGAGATAAGCTTCAGAGAAAACCAAACCTACTGACACCTTGACCTTGAATTTCCAGTCCTCAAAATTATGTGGAAATAAATTTCTATTGTTGAAGTCACCCAGACTGTGGCATTTTGTTATAGCAACCTGAAAACATTCGTACTGTAGGTTACCTGCAATTACATAGCACAAGGGAGAATAAAATTATAATCTTCATTATTCTAAAAAGTGGAGATTTATTTTTATGGAAGCAGAGGAGAACTGATATGGTAGGGTTATCTCTTGGCCTCTCTCATTACCCCTGTGGAGGTTCTGGATGTTGAAAAGAACTTTTTCTTTTTAAAAAGGTTCATGTAATGCTGACAATTGAGAAACACTGAAGTAGAGTAACATCTGCATTTAGGGGCTAAATTATTTTGTACTTACTTGAGGAGTGCTTTAGCAACTTAAGAATGTGAGCTTGCAAGTCTTTCAATTGTTTAATTCAGAACGATTGAGTGCCAACTCTGCCAGGTAGGCTAGGCTTGAAGCAAACTGGGTAAAGAAAGACTTGAACTACGCCGTGAAAGAGTCAAGAGTTGGGATGTATGGTGTGAATTTGGTAGGAGGACGTTCCAAATTTTCCCTCATAGTTAGGACTTACTTAGGCCCAGCTTTGTATTATAGACCAAAGGTCACCAACTGAACGTAGCCCACAGTAATTGTAAATATGATTTATATAGCCAGATCAATGTTCTAAAAATAATTGGATGAAACTTTCGCTAGATACCTACTTTTTAATTTGGCCATAGTCCTCAACTCTCCCTATTGCTTTATACTAAACCTCTTCCTGCTTGAAGACTGACTCATGCCTCATCCATGCAGTCATTTACATTGGTTCTTCCTAGCGTGTACTCTATTACATGAGAACAAAATGTACAAGGCTAAAGGTTGTCTGAATTATCCCGGAGCTATTCTCTACCATTTGTCTCTTTTCTATGCCAGCAAGAGATAGATACTGTCTTGAAATTGTATGATTTTAATCAGGAGAGTTTGCTTACACAGAAAAAGAAATAATCAGTGGCCCTCAACATAGTGACTTTTCGGTTATTTGGAGGAGACAGAAAGGAGGAAAATAGCTTTAAGGAACTGACAGGACAGAGTAGATATAAACCGGGAACTATCAAATCAAGGCAAGCAGCCAAAGATCACTTGGCTGAATGTGGACAGCTCACCCAGCAACCCTTTGTGCAGACCTGGGCTTTGAAAAGCGGTCAAGGGTATTTCTAGGGCACAATGGAATAAGCAAGGCTATGCTTAGGTTTAAGCTTAGGTTATGCTTAGCACAACTTTCAGTGGATTATGGAAGTGGATTTTATTTGCTAAATTGTTTCAAAGGTTCTGGCGACTAAAACTTTCCCAACTCTTTAAACTTTGACTCAGAATAATAATGTAGACATTTCACTAAGATTGCAAAATTTAGCAAAGACATATCTCCAGGGGGGATCTTAGCAGGACTTTAAAACTCATATTTATAACACATATTTGCTACTCCGAACCACCTTCCTTCCTTTAACTTATCTAACATACTCTCCCTTACTTAAATATTTATTTAATGCCTATCATTGTCTTTGACATTGTACCAGTTTTTAAGGACACGGAAATGAATCTGATATATGCATGGACTCAAAGTAATCACAGGTTAGTTTTGAGGCAGGCAAAGAGGGGAGTATAGTTAACAAAAAGATGTGTCAATTTTAGACCAAATCTAGGAAAGAGTGAGAGGCATCCACTAAACCTTTAGCTCTTTGTCTTTTGAAACATCTTAGAAGACCTCATCTGACTGAAACAGTCTAGAATTTGCTGCAGCTTGCTGGGAGCTAGAGGTTACTCTCATAACTCATCAGTAAAATTTAGGCTGTAAGCCCTACTATAGAAAGTGGATATGACCTTTTTGGTTTTTTTGTTTGTTTGTTTGTGTTTGGGGGGGGGAATAAAGCAATAGAAGTTTATTAAGTGGAGATACAGAAAAGCTCTCAAGAGTGAGAGGGGTTCTGAAGGGTTGCTCTTTTATTTTAATTTTTAAAAATTTATTCTTATTTTATCTTTATTTTTTAGGAATATGACCTGTTCTTGCCTGGTACTCAGAGGTCCCACCTTGTCTGGTCACTGTAAAACATGCGTCAGGCTTTTGGTGCCAAACAGAATCCAAGGACATTTACTCATGAAGCAAAACTGGAGTCCTACTGTAGCTTACTTTAAGTTTTTACTCAAGACTAGCTTTTGAGAATAGCTGTCAGTAGCAAACAAAGCAAGGGACAAGTATGGCTTTAATTCTCCCCTTTGGTTAATTGGATCAAAATAATTTAAGTCCGTCCTCAAATAATGAAACAAAGCATTAACAACTTGGGATCTCTGCCTGACAAATAAATAAATAAATAAATAATCTTTAAAAAGAATTTATTTATTTGACAGGCAGTTCACAACCAGGCAAAGAGCCAGGCAGAGAGAGAGAAGCAGGCTCCCTGCTGAGCAGAAAGCTGAAGGCAGAAGCTTAACCCACTGAGCCACCCAGGCACCCCTGGAAAGGTTGCTCTTTTTTTTTTTTTTTTTTTTTGTTCTCTGCAGTAATTTTTTTTAAATTTATTTCTTTTCAGCGTAACAGAATTCGTTGTTTATGCACCACACCCAGTGCTCCATGCAATACGTGACCTCCATAATACCCACCACCCACCACCAGGTTCCCCTAACCTCCCACCCCCGCCCCTTCAAAACCCTCAGATCGTTTTTCAGAGTCCATAATCTCTCATGGTTCATCTCCCCTTCCAATTTCCCTCAACTCTCTTCTCCTCTCCATCTCCCCATGTCCTCCATGTTATTTGTTATGCTCCACAAATAAGTGAAATCATATGATAATTGACTCTCTCTGCTTGACTTATTTCACTCAGCATAATCTCTTCCAGTCCCGTCCATGTTGCTACAAAAGTTGGGTATTCATCCTTTCTGATGGAGGCATAATACTCCATAGTGTATATGGACCACATCTTCCTTATCCATTCGTCTGTTGAAGGGCATCTTGGTTCTTTCCACAGTTTGGTGACCGTGGCCATTGGTGCTATGAACATTGGGGTACAGATGGCCCTTCTTTTCACTACATCTGTATCTTTGGGGTAAATTCCCAGTAGTGCAATTGCAGAGTCATAGGGAAGCTCTATTTTTAATTTCTTAAGGACTCTCCACACTGTTCTCCAACGTGACTGCACCCACTTGCATTCCCACCAACAGTGTAAGAGGGTTCCCCTTTCTCCACATCCTCTCCAACACACGTTGCTTCCTGTCTTGCAAATTTTGGCCATTCTAACTGGTGTAGGTGGTATCTCAATGTGGTTTTAATTTGAATCTCCCTGGGACACCTGGGTGGCGCAGTTGGTTGGACGACTGCCTCCGGCTCAGGGCGTGATCCTGGAGTCCCGGGATCGAGTCCCACATCAGGCTCCCAGCTCCATGGGGAGTCTGCTTCGCTCTCTGACCTTCTCCTCGCTCATGCTCTCTCTCACTGTCTCTCTCTAATAAATAAAATAGAAAAAAAAAATTAAAAAAAAATTTGAATCTCCCTGATGGCTAATGATGATGAACATTTTTTCATGTGTCTGTTAGCCATTTGTATGTCTTCATTGGAGAAGTGTCTGTTCATGTCTTCTGCTCATTTTTTGACATGATTATCTGTTTTGTGTGTGTTGAGTTTGAGAAGTTCTTTATAGATCCTGGATATCAACCTTTTGTCTGTACTGTCATTTGCAAATATCTTCTCCCATTCCGTGGGTTGCCTCTTTGTTTTGTTGACTGTTTCCTTTGCTGTGCAGAAGCTTTTGATCTTGATGAAGTCCCAAAAGTTCATTTTCGCTTTTGTTTCCTTTGCCTTTGAAGACATATCTTGAAAGAAGTTGCTGTGGCCGATGTCAAAGAGATTACTGCCTATGTTCTTCTCTAGGATTCTGATGGATTCCTGTCTCACGTTGAGGTCTTTTATCCATTTCGAGTTTATCTTTGTGTACGGTGTAAGAGAATGGTCGAGTTTCATTCTTCTACATATAGCTGTCCAATTTTCCCAGCACCATTTATTGAAGAGACTGTCTTTTTTCCACTCTATATTTTTTTCCTGCTTTATTGAAGATTATTTGACCATAGAGTTGAGGGTTCATATCTGGGCTCTCTACTCTGTTCCACTGTCTATGTGTCTGTTTTTATGCCAGTACCATGCTGTCTTGGTGATCCCAGCTTTGTAGTAAAGCTTGAATTCAGGTAACGTGATGCCCCCAGCTTTGTTTTTCTTTTCCAACATTTCCTTAGCAATTCGGGGTCTCTTCTGATTCCATACAAATTTTAGGATTGTTTGCTCCATCTCTTTGAAAAATACCGGTGGAATTTTGATCAGAATGGCATTAAAAGTATAGATTGCTCTAGGCAGTATAGACATTTTAACAATGTTTATTCTTCCAATCCAAGAGCATGGAATGGTCTTCCATCTTTTTGTGTTTTCTTCAATTTCTTTCATGAGTGTTCTGTAGTTCCTCGAGTATAGATCCTTTACCTCTTTGGTTAGGTTTATTCCCAGGTATCTTATGGTTCATAATGTCAGACATCCACAGAAACCTGGCAAGCCAGAAAGGCCTGGCAAGATATATTCAGGGCGTTAAGTGAGAAGAACATGCAGTCAAGAATACTTTATCCAGCAAGACTGACATTCAGGGGTGCCTGGGTGGCTCAGTGGGTTAAGCCGCTGCCTTCGGCTCAGGTCATGATCTCGGGGTCCTGGGATCGAGTCCCGTATCGGGCTCTCTGCTCAGCGGGGAGCCTGCTTCCCTCTCTCTCTGCCTGCCTCTCCATCTACTTGTGATTTCTCTCTGTCAAATAAATACATAAAATCTTAAAAAAAAAAAGACTGACATTCAAAATGGATGTAGAGATAAAGAGTTTCCAATACTGGCAAGGCTTAAAAGAGTATGTGACCACCAAGCCGATACTGCAGGAAATATTAAGGAGGGGTTCTATAAAAGAGGAAAAATCCTAAGAATATCATTGAACAGAAATATGGAGACAATCTACAGAAAGAAAGACTTCAAAGGTAACACGATGTCAATAAAAATGTATCTATCAATAATCACTCTCAATATGAATGGCCTAAATGTGCCCATAAAATGACACAGGGTTGCAGATTGGATAAAACGACAGGACCCATCCATATGTTGTCTACAAGAGACTAATTTTGAACCTAAGGATACACCCAGACTGAAAGTGAAGGGATGGAGAAGCATCTCTCATGCCAATGGGCCTCAAAAGAAGGCCAGGGTAGCAATTCTCATATCAGATAAATTAGATTTTAAACCAAAGACTGTAGTCAGAGATACAGAAGGACACTACATAATTCTTAAAGGGACTATCCACCAAGACGATATAACAATTGTAAATATCTACGCTCCCAATATGGGAGCAACCAATTACATAAGAAAGCTATTAATCAAGATAAAGAGTCATATTGATATGAATACATTAATAGTAGGAGATCTTAACACGCCTCTCTCAGTAATAGAGAGATCATCCAAGCAGAAAATCAATAAAGAAACAAGATTATTGAATGACACATTGGACCAGATGGACCTCATAGATATATACAGAACATTCTACCCTAAAACAACAGAATACTCATTCTTCTCAAGTGCACATAGAATCTTCTCCAGAACAGACCACATACTGGGTCACAAATCAGGGCTCAACCAATACCAAAAGACTGAGATTATTCCCTGTATATTCTCAGATCACAATGCTTTGAAACTGGAGCTCAATCACAAGGAAAAGTTTGGAAGGAACTCAAACAACTGGAAGCTAAAGACCACCTTGCTTAAGAATGCTTGGATCAACCAGGAGATCAAAGAAGAACTTAAACAATTCATGGAAACCAATGAGAATGAAGACACTTTGGTCCAAAACCTATGGGATACAGCAAAGGCGGTCCTAAGGGAGAAATACATAACCATCCAAGCCTCCCTCAAAAAAAATTGAAAAATCCAGAATACACCAGCTGTCTCTATACCTTGAAGAACTGGAGAATCAACAACAAATTAAACCAACTCCACACACAAGAAGGGAAATAATCAAGATTAGAGCAGAGATCAATGAGATAGAAACTAGAGATACAGTTGTAAGTATCAATGAAACTAGAAGCTGGTTTTTTGAAAGAATCAGTAAGATCGATAAACCATTGGCCATGCTAATCCAAAAGAAAAGAGAGAAAGCTCAAATTAATAAAATTATGAATGAAAAGGGAGCGATCACAACTAACACCAAGGAAATAGAAACAATCTTCAGAAGTTATTATCAACAGCTATATGCCAATAAGTTAAGCAACCTAGATGAAATGGATGCATTCCTGGAAAACTATAAACTCCCAAAATTGAACCAGGAAGAAATCAACAACCTGAATAGACTGATATCTAGTAACGAGATTGAAGCAGTGATCAAAAACCTCCCAAAAAACAAGAGCCCAGGACCTGATGGATTCCCTGGGGAAGTCTATGAAACTTTGAAAGAAGAAAACACCACCTATTCTCCTGAAGCTGTTTCAAAAAATTGAAGCAGAAGGAAAACTTCCAGACTCTTTTTATGAAGCCAGCATTACCCTGATTTCCAAACCAGGCAAAAACCATACCAAAAAAAAAAAAAAAAAAGAATTTCAGACCAATATCACTGATGAATATGGATGCTAAGATTCTCAACAAGATCCTAGCAAACAGGATCCAACAGCACATTAAAAAGATTATCCACCATGACCAGATGGGATTCATCCCTGGGTTACAAGGATGGTTCAACATTCACAAATCAATCAATGTGATAGAACAAATCAATAAGAGAAGAGAGAAGAACCACATGGTCCTCTCAATTGATGCAGAAAAAGCATTTGACAAAATCCAGCATCTGTTCCTGATTAAAATGCTTCAAAGTATGGCGATAGAGGGAACTTTCCTGAACTTCATAAAATCTATCCATGGAAATGTTGCTCTCAAAGGAACTTTTCCTTTAGTGTAAAAAGGATGTATAGGCTTTGGAGCCAGATCAAGTTCAGGGCTAGTAACTCCTTATACTAGCTGACAGGTTTGGGAAGGTTACTTTTTGTCTCTGAATGGTAGTACCTAATCTGTGAAAAAGCCATAATGTTATCCGCTTTCCATACCTGTGAAAACATTAAATTCTATATTATATTCAATGGGTAAGTATAGCATAATATATGCCCAATTACTGCAAATTTCTTCTCTTGTCCTTAGTATTTAACAAATGATGTTGCTTTAATTTAAAGGAGATGCAAATGAAAACTATAATGAGATATCACCTCACACCTGTCAGAAGGCTAAAAAAACAAAACAAAACAAAACAAAAAAACCCCACAGGAAATAGCAAGTGTTGGTGAGGATGTAAAACAATAAGTCTGGATGCAAATTGGTACAGCCACTGTGGAAAGAAAACAGTATGGAGATTCCTCAAAAAATTAAAATTAAAACCATGCTATTTTTTATTAGTCAATCAGAGAAAGGCAATTCTCATATGATATCCCTGGTATGAGGAAGTTGAGAGGCAGTGTGGGGGGCTTAGGGGGGTAGGAAGGGAGAAAATGAAACAAGATGAGATCAGGAGGGAGACAAACCATAAGAGACTCTTAATGTCACAAAACAAACTGAGGGTTGTGGGGGGGGGGAAGGGAGAGGGTGGTTGGATTATGGACATTGGGGAAGGTATGTGCTATGGTGAGTGCTGTGAGGTGTAAACCTGGCGATTCACAGACCTGTACCCCTGGGGCTAATAATACATTATATGTTTATAAAAAATTTTAAAAAATTATTGAAAAAATAATTGAATGAAGGAACTGGTTGGATATGAAGCTTCTTTGAAGGAGAATGCAGGCAACTGGTGTGTATACAGCCAACGAAGCAGTGGGGAGGCCGAGACTCTTGGGTTGAGACTGTTAAATTGGCTTGGGTTGCTAAATTGTAAATCCTTGGCTGAGGTTCTCACCCTAACAAAGGTCGTTTGTATTTTTATAGGATTTACATTGCCATTGGAGAAAAAAATTTTTTTGCATCTCTGCTGTATAACAAAGCTTGCAGCTTAGTTTTCTTTTTTTTCCCTTTTTTTATAAAGATTTTTATTTATTTACTTAACAGAGCGAGATCACAAGCTGGTGGAGAGGCAGGCAGAGAGAGAGGAAGGGAAGCAGGCTCCCCGCTGAGCAGAGAGCCCAATGCGGGGCTCGATCACGACCTCGATCATGACCCTAGCTGAAGGCAGAGGCTCAACCCACTGAGCCACCCAGGCGCCCCGCAGCTTAGTTTTCTATAAGTTAATTTCTGCCCTTAAAAAAGTAGTAAAACGCCCTAATGGTAAACAGTAAATCAAAGTTAGGAGAGTCCAAAGACCCTTGGTGGGCTTGTCTGATAGTGCCCTTACCATGACAATGAAGCCCACAGTCACCTTGCCTGTTTTTCTTGCAAGTTCTGGTTCTAACAGGTACAGTTCAGCGGTGCTTATTTTACTTTATTTCATTTATTTATTTATTTCAAGTGAAAATGTTTTAGTATTTAATGTCTTAGTATTAATAGCTATTGGTTCAAAAATGAAAATATTCCATCAAATGTACACACTTGAATTATTAAAACTTAGTTATAGGGGCACCTGGGTGGCTCAGTGGGTTAAGCCTCTGCTTTCGGCTCAGGTCATGATCCCAGGGTCCTGGGATTGAGCCCTATATCGGACTCTTTGCTCAGTGGGGAGCCTGCTTCCTCCTCTGTCTCTCTGCCTGCCTGTCTGCCTACTTGTGATCTCTGTCAAATAAATAAATTAAACATAAAAAATAGGAGAAGATAAACACATCAGCTTTAATGTAGATAGTATGCAATAAAAATGAAAAGATCTACTTTGGGAAAGTTAACACAAATAGAAAAATTGATTAAAATTGTGTTCACTAAAAGTCCTGCCATTAGCATTTTTATTTAGTACAATATATGCTAGAATATAAATACATAACAATATACCTTTTCTTATCCTGGGGGTCCTTTATACAACTAAAATCAATGGCCAATATTTTATATGAAAAAGAAAAATAAACTAAACCTGTAAAATTCTCAGAAAAGAAGCAAGGATATAGGAAAATAAGGTATTTTATATAAATTACAGAGGACAGTTACAGTGAAAATCCATTACCTTCCTCTGACTCAATTTTACAAAATAAAGTCAACATGTGTTATTCTGTGAACTGTTAAGTTTAAAGTAATATTTTTTTAAAATTATGGAAGTATGTAATATATTGCCCATAATAAAACACTGAAAAATACTGACGGGATAAATACTACTCATAATCCAACCATGCAGATGTATATTGGGGAGTAATCAATATATTTTAACATTTCCAGCTAACATCTCTTTTAGGCAGAAACATCATTACTGAATAGAAATGTTTTTAGGCAAAGGAATTAAAAGAATAGGGTCTACTGAATTTAAGCAATAGCTACCAAACATAAAACTGGGATCCTGAAATGCCATTTTGTGGCATTCAGAATAGAATCAGCATTTTAGAAATACCCACTTCAGTTTTGTTAGAAGAGAGTCTCCAGCTGTCTGGATCAAAAGAGGAGAAGGGTGCTTCCAAAGATGGAGAGTATATAATATAGTGAGATACAGTATTCAAAGCAAGTATGTGAGTATGTGTATATACCGTATTATCGCTATAGCTGTGTTTATATATGAATCTGTATATATGTGTGTATTCGTATACACACAACTGATATGCTCTTAATACATAGCTGTGTTTATTTTTCCCCAGTTTGAGGAGTTTGTGACATGTTATTATTCCTGTTCCCTCTCGGATATCTTGGGATAAAACCCAGTCTCAAAGGTTTCAAATTCCATGAAAACAACCGTGTGTACATTTGTGGTTTTATATACACATATATATGGCAAATACATACACACACACACACACAATTTTGTCTTTAGTGCTAATGCAAGTTGGATCTTGGAAAAAAATGTAGGTAAAGTATCGTGTGTTTCTGTCTGTGCTTGGAACATACTGTAAAATGCTATATATTTGGAATATATTTTGTGGTTTGTCTAATATTTATAAAGACAACTCTGGGAAGAAATCAAAAGGTGATTTCATTGAAATACTAGAGAAATGGGGGCCATGTTACCTCTGATTGGAGCCTTATCATTGAATAGTAAAAATCTGCATTTCTATGTCAACATCCAGATTGTTTTATATGTTAATATGGTGGCAGGAATCCCTAATAAAAATACTGGGGGTGGGGGGAAGGGACACTGTGGCCCTTTCAAAAGGTAGTGGTCAAAGACAAACTGTTATCTTGATCCCATTTATGGTTCTTAGTTCCTAACTGGAGTTGACCTTCTTTTCATGGTCTTCTTTAGGTGGTGGTAGTTCAGCAAGGTTTTCATCAGGAAATTCAGCCATAGTTTCTGGGGCTGTGGTCGCTCAGTCTGCACCCCACCAAGGCAGTCAGCCCCACAGGTCACTGTGTATTCACACATTCAGGTTGCATCAAGCCCGGATGATGCAAGCACCTGTCAATATTACGTTTCTGCCTGCATATGCTTTTGATTGGATAACATTATCTCCTATTTTCATGGCCTAGGAATAACAGCCAACTTCAACCACATTATTGGTGCCAGTGATCACATGTTTCGGTTCTGAATCTTCAGCCTCAGGAGGTGATATTATTAGCCTGAGCCTTGAGGACTAGCACCTGTTTTTCTAGGAGGTTACCTTCAGTAATCACTGTCAGCTCAGCTTCTGTAATAATCCGTGCTTTAGAGTGGATCACCGTCCTGTGGTTACAACACCCCCGGATTTCAGTTTCTGCAACACAACTGTCCAGGAGCAACCTTCACACTCTTTGGAGCTTCTCTGCCATGGTTTGGACCCTGAGTGGTGCATATTTTAAAGTCATCAGATGAGTACGAGTGATGAAGGCTAGAAAGTGTCTGGGACTCGCGTTAGGTGATATGTATTTCCATGACTCCTTCCTCCCAGTCATGATTTATGCCATTTATTACCCTTGACCCCTTGGTGTCTCCACTCAGCACCCTGTATGTGTCATAGTCATCTAAGTGACTATCCCTTTAAACTTCAGGCATAAGTTTTCAAGGAGCCCACCTCTACACACTGGCCCTCCGGCTCAGGGTCTGGTACATCTTACAAGTTCAATAATGCTTGTTGCATTACTGATGAGCTGGGATATGAGCCACTTTGTGAAAAAGAAAAACAAAAAATGGTGGGTGCCAGGTAGTGGAAGTGGCAAGGTGGTTCAGCAGAGTTGAAGGACATCCACACTCAGCAGGGGGAGGGCAGACAGTAACGTGGGACCGATTGCGGCGGAGCCAGGCAGGAGCAGGGGAGAAGGATGCAGACCGAGAAAGCACCGACATCTTAATGAGAAGTGAGGTGTAAGGAGCCTTCTATCCACAGTCGGGCTCCCTCTCCCTTGGGCTGTCCGTTCTGTCACAACTGGGCAGAGTGCACTCTCGGTAGGAAGAGGAGGGAGAGCGAAGAACAGAGAAGCCCTGGATGCCAGACGCAGCGACAGGTTCCTCTACAGCCACCTCCCTCCGAAACAAGCTTCACCACGCGAAGACTTGGCTTCTGTTAAAAACCTCCCTGGGTCTGTTCGAGCGTGACAGGACGGTCTCTATCGAGGCGAGGAGACACCTGACAGCTCCTCTCCCACCCGCCTGGCCCCGCAAGCCCTATCCCGGCTGCCGGCAGACGCCTCCAGGCGTCGCGCCCCCGGGCGCCCAGCAGCCGCGTTACCCGCCCGGGCTGGGACCGCGGTGCCCGCGGGCGCGTGCCCAAGCGGGCGTGCCGGGAGCGCGCGCGAGCCGCGGGGCGGAGCGTCGGGCGGAGAGCCGCCAGGGCGGCGCGGCGCGTCTCGGCTTCGCAACCGCCGGCTGCCGCGCGACCCCAGCTCCGGCTGGCCCGGGGTCCGAACCCCCGCCCCGCCCCCCGCCCTCTCGCCCGGCCCACGGGGGACGTGCTGCTGCCGACTCGCGCCCGCCACTTGATAGCAGGGCACACCCGGAGAGGACGCGGAGCCATGAGCCGCCTGCCCCGGAGGGTGGCGGCGCTGCTGCTCGGGCTGCTCGTGGAGGTAGGGGCCGAGGCCGGGCCGCGCTTACCCGGGCGCCTCTCAGACGCGCTAGCGGAGCGCGAACAATGCAGGGGGCCGAGCGGGGTGCAGTGCCGGGACGCCCCCGAAAGACCATCCGGGAGAACCCGAGAGGTCGAGCAGCGCAGAGCCACAGGCTCGCGGACCTGCATAAGTCCGGCTGCTGAATGTGTGGGGTTCCTGGTGACAAGGTCCCATCCGTCCCCCACCCCCGGGCTCCCCCCGGTCTCCCCTCCCGTTTCCCACCCAAGACCGCCTACGCTTCCCCACACCCCTTCTCCCGCGCTCCGGGCTGGCTTTTTTCTCTCGCTCGTCGCGGCGGTCTGGAGGACTCAGGAGTGACCTTTACGCGTTGTACCCCAAGTTCCCTCGAGGAGGGCGGGAAGGAGGGGGTTCCGCGCGGCGGGGGAGGGGGCGGTGGTCCCGGGAGCGGCGCAGGCGCAGAGTCCAGGCCGCGTGCGGTTCGAGGTTGGAGTGGGCTGGAGCGCGGAGGTGCGAACGCGCGGACTCGTAGTTGTGGGAAAATGTCACGGAATAGCAGGGAAGTCGCCGCGCTGAGCGGGAGAAGGCATTCCTGCGCGTCAAAATGAAGCGCACAGTCTCCAGTTTGGAGAGAAAAATTCCGCGGAGAGTTTGGGTGTTGGGCGTGATTTTCTGGAAGCCTAGAGAGGGAACTTGTTGAAGCCACTGGCAGTGGCAGCGCCCGGTGAAATCAACGCTCCCGCCGTCGCTCCAACCCACCCCGCCCTGCCCTGGGGCTGGGAAGTTGCGCCTCCCGATGGGGGGGGGCTCCCCCTTTTTTCTATAGCGGGTTTTTTTAAAAGGTGAGCTAGTAGGATCCTGGGGTGTGGAGTCTGAATTAGGGTTTGTCCAATTCCCTGCTCGTCTTCGTTACTTTGAAGGAAATTTGCATTAAATTAATGAAATCAGAGTGAATGGGTGATGAATACTTATACTCCTTTCTGTGTTTTCTATTTTAGAGGCCTGTAAAATTTTAATAGTTGGATATCTGTGCTTGAAATGACTTGGTTTTCTTAGTTGATTAAAAGATGATTATTAGGAAATATTGGATGGGAACGTCTTCTTAGCACTCGAAAGTAAGGTTGATGTTTCGAAAAGCTTCTTGCTACAGACTTTTTGTTTTTTCCTTAAGATTATTTATTTATTTGAGAGAGAGAGAGCAAGTGCCCTAGCAGGGGTAGGGACAAAGGGAGAGGGAGAAGCCATCTTCCCTTTGAGCAGGGAGCCCTATGGGGGAACTGAATCCCAGGACCCTGGGATCATGAACTGAGCTGAGTGAAGGCTGGTGGTTAACTGACAGAGCCACCCAGGCCCATGTTATTGTTCTTTGGTTTCTTATTTAGTATTTTTGTATGGTGCCTCCTCACGTGCATTCTTTGCATTTGTTGAGAATTTTAAAACCTTAGGTATCACATCTCTGTGACTCACCAGACAGAACAAGGGGGAAGTGAATCTGAAAGTGCTGTTTCCCTAAACACCAATGAATCTGTACTTAATGCATGCATTGCCCGCCTCCCAGCCACCTTTTCAAATCAGCTTTTGATAAAATTATCTAGCATTCCATTGTCCTGCCTTTCCCTGGGCTTTAGTGTGTGTGGTGCTGTGTCCTGTTATGTAGCTGAGACTGCTTCAGGGACCCAGTGCTTTCCAAAGAAGCTTCCTTTCCAAAGGAATTTCTCATCTTAATAGAGTGTTCAAGTCATGTCTGAAAGGTTGAGATGATATGAAAGGCAGAACTGTGACAACAGTGAAAATGAAATGACTAAGCTGATGTTCTCAAAGTCAAATATCTAGATGATCGGTAATTTCTGCTTTCAGTACGACAGTGGTGTAGCCCACTTTCATGAGATGATTATCCTAAGCACCTGATTTGTCTCTGGGGGAGAAGTGTCTCTCTGAGGAAGTAAGATTTTTTTTTTAAATAGTTCATCACATGAAATTTTATGCATGAGATAGATACTGAGATGTTTTCATCTTAAATTGGTTGCTCTGAATTTCATCTAAAAATTGGTTGCTCTGAATTTCATCTAAAATTGGCTGTTGTCAGAGCACCTTTGATGCTCGAAGTCCTGAATCACATACGTAAGTGTGCAATCACATTTGCCAGATATGTGAGGAGGCAAAGAGTTTTCTGCACGTTAAGCACATAAAAATACCTACCGATGGAGATATTTGGGGACTTCTGACAGCCAACGGCAACCCAGGAGCGTTGCCTCTGTTTCTTTGTTCTGCTTGAATGGGTTTAACTGTAATTGATTATATGCTGTGGGGGTGGGGGGTGGGGGGATGGAGGGTTTGGGGGGTAGGGTTGGGGGAGGGCATCCTCCTAACAGTAGTCATTCCATTCCAGCCCTGCAGCGCTCTGTTCCTAGCCAGCACCACTTGGGACCAGGCAGCAAGAAGTCCTTGAGTAGGGAGGGCAACCGGAAACTGTTTTGAAAAGGGCTCCCCCTCCCCCCATCCCTTTATAGAAATTCACCTACCTGTTAGACATAAAGGCTACATATTTATTTTTTACTTATCACACATTTATAGAGTACTTATCTTGTTTCAGGTGCTGGTCTAAGTAAGCACTTTACAAGTATTAACTGATTACAAATATTAACTTAGCAATGACTTCTTTTGCCATTTTATTTCAAAGGGAAGATGTTATAAAGAACTTGTCCACAGTCTCAGCTGCTGTGAAATGTGAGGGACTTGAGATAGAAACCCAGGCAGCTGGCCTCCGCCTCCCTGTGCTGCGCTACTGGTTCTCCCACTGCTGGACACCACAGAGACGTGGAAAGAATTTGCACATAGGGTGTCCTGAAGCCAGGGGTGGTCTTGGAGAGATCTGTGTTCCATGAAGCAGGTGAACCAGCAAAATACGCTCTAGAGCTCAGTCACACTTCCTTAGGGGACCCATGTAATCTAGTGTCCAAACTGTGACGCTTGGGAGAATGAAATCAGGAGCTCTTAGTAACTGGGCCCACGAGCAGACATCAGTCCACAGGACTGTCTCAGGAAATTTGGTGTTGTGCTCACCCTAAAGCCTAGAGAGGGCTTTCAAGTAGGAACAACAGGCTGTTGAGAGCACCGCCTCTTCCCCAGGGAGGCTTCTTAGGAGCTCATTAGTGAAGTGACCTTTCCTTTCTGGTATCTCAGAGTTTCCTATGAATTGCAGGAAAAGCAGATGAGGCCGCTCATTTCATCTCCCTAACCCCTTCCTCCCCCCACTGTCACTCTGCCAGCTGCTTAGGTCCCAGGCACGCAGGTCACGAATGTGGTCACAGAATCAGGGAACCCCAAGGCCTTTTTTGGGTAATAAAATTCCAAAGTTCTCTGCTTCTCTTCTGCTCACTGGCTCCTGTGAGGCCCCGAGGACAGTGCCTCCAGAAAGACTGAAAGTGCTAGACTGTCTCCTGGTAGCCCTGGGAAAGTCATTCCCAGCGGCCTTCATGGAGCTGCAGTGGCACCTTAGAAACCAGAGAAAAAAAAATTTTAAGTCTGATTGTGCTTTAGTTGAACCTGGGGAGTAATTAGGCTCTAGGGGTATGGGCCTCTCAGGGGCTTTTTATCAGAGTGCCTCATTTTCTAGATATTACTATTGTAGTCACTTTCTGGAGGTCAGGTTGTTGACACTTTTATAATATACTTAGTCGTGTTTGTTCCAAGGACTCCGAAATGAGCCTAGAAACATGCAGTGTACTATTTAATACAACGCTGCCCAGTGCAAGTGCTGGGTGTTCTGTTGGATCTGTTCACTGGGGGAATGAACTCTGCTGGGTTACCTACTGGAGGGACTGGCATCAGTATCTTTATGTTTCTCCCCTGGCACCCCAAACTGGAAGCCTTTAAGGGAGACTGCTCTGTGTGTTTCAAAGTCGTTGCCACGGAAGAACAACCCCTTCTTAGGCTAAAAAAAAGGAGAGGTCTTCTCCTAGAAAGAGGGTTGAAAAGTGAACATTGTCTTTTGAAACTAAGGAAAATAAGGGGATTCCTGAGTGTTTTTCTAACGTCCTATGTATTTTGATGCCTGGGAGGCTTGAGATTAGAACCAAGTCGTGTTTAAGGTTTTTTTGTTTGTTTGTTTGTTCCTTGCCATATGTCTCTTGTGCCCTGGAATGCCAGCAGTTGTGGAAGCCCTTGGGTCCCAATTCTCTGACATTAACCTTTTCAGCCCTCCCACTTTGTAGAGCTTGTGGAATCTGAGCAACGTGCAATTTGAATGAAAAAGAAGACTGTGGGGAGTTGGTTTCCTCTAGAGGCACAGGGGAGGCCGGGTGCTGAGGATGAGAGCTGGCACTGATAAATGAACCCAGTGGCTAGCACTTGCTCTGAAGTAGGGAAAGCCTGGCCCAGGTCTGTGAGGAGAGCGAGACTTAGGGCTCTAACTGGCCCTTGCTCTCTTTTGTGCACAGTTATAAAGGCCTGCTGGGGGGACGTGACTCCAGAAGTGCATGGATTAGGCTAGTGGTCACGTGATTATCTAGCCGTAGGATGACCGCTCATTTTCCTAGAACTCGTTGTTTGTCATCTCTTCTTGATGAGGCCTCTCCCATGTCACCCTTAGTGACACCCTGTATAAATCCCAGCCCAATTCCCCTCCAGCCTCCCTGCTCAGACCAATTCCTTCCCTTCTCTGTATCTATTACCTCTAAAATATGATGGGATTTACATTATAAGGGCAAAAGTTTGTTCCATTTTGTTAACCGAAATATCCCCAGCTCCTAGAACAGGACCTGCCACAGAACAGGACTCCGTAAATATTTGAATGAGTAAACAGATTAGTGGGTAATGATAAAAGGTGAAGGAGCTGAGTGGATCTACAGTAGGAGAGGGGAAGGTCATTGTTTAGCTGCCAGCACCTGTACTAGGACTTAGCTCTAATCTGTTTGAACACCTGCAGTGACGGAAACTTAAAATCTCTCAAAACAATGCATCAGTTTTTTGGACAGTCTCAGTAGTTTAAGTTTTCTGTTATATTGAGGAGAAATGACTATGTTGTTTTTACCTGGTTCTAGTTCTACATTCTTGGGCTTTGTAGAAGAAATAGAATCACAGTGTCAACCCCTCAGTGTTTGAACACAGCTATTATAGTCCCCACTGTGTTCTTCTCAAGGTTCATTCCCTTCTGTCATTTCTCCAAGGACGTGGTTTTGAATCCTCTCACCATCCTCACAGCTGCCCTTTGAAAACTCTGTCACTCGTCAGACTCAAGTAATTCTCACAGATTGGTCCTAGAAAAAGTCAAAACTAATCTTAAAACAAGGGCCAAAATTTTGTTGTTAATAGTGGGAGAAAAAGCAAAGCTCAAGTTAATAAAAATGAGTTAATTTTATCTAAGTATTTTTGTAATTATGAATCCATTTTGGGGGTGGGAGAGAGATTAATTTTTCTGACAAAAATCTATGATGAATAATAGGATAGTCTTCACTTGACATTGGAAATTAGAGGCATGATCATAAAGTTTTTTTGTCTTTTTTTCCCTCAGAATTCTATATTCTAGTAATCAACCCTTCCCCCCAATTCCCACCTCTAGCTTCTCCTGATCTTTTTTATTCATATCCTTCTCCTTTGGTCATTGTTAGTGATTTAGCTGCCAGATTCTTTTGTCCCTTCCATAGGCTTCATGAGCTACTGCATCTCCGTGAGATCTACAAGGTCATTGCTGTCTGTTCCTGTGGTATCTGTTGTACTCTCCTGTGATCCTGTCATCAAAGATGTCGCATACTTAAGTGGGCTGGGTTGTTGGTGCACTGCTTTAGGAGAGGGTTCAGTAGTGAGTATATTTTGTCATGAAGCCTTTGGCTTGCCTCTTATCTCTTCCCCACTGTGACTTATTTGAACAATAAGGACACACTGTTCTATAGGTGTGACTGACTGACTCTATCACAGCCCTAGTGTGGACCTTGTCATATGCAGATAAGATAAGCCAAGAGATTCACATTGAATTTTCAGTGACACTTCAATCTTTTTAATATGGGCTCCTGGTAACCCACAAATCCTCACAAAAGTTGTGGAGATGTTTATTATAATTTATTATAATTTTAAAAACTGAAATTGAGGACTAGATATTTATTCTAATTATATTTCACATTACATTTCATGTCATCTTGTTAAAATTGTCAGCATCTGCTTGGATGTCTCAGTCCATTTGGAAGGCTATAACAAAATACCACCTACTGGTATAAACAACAGAAATTTATTTCTTATGGCTCCAGAGGCTGCGAAGTCCAAGATCAAGGCTTCAGCATGGCTGAATCTTAGTGAGGGCCCTCTTCCTGACTCGTAGTGAAGCACCTTCTAGCTGTGTCCTCACTTGGTGGAAAAGGCAAGGGGTCTCTGTGGGATCCCTTTTAGAGGAGCACTAATCCCATTCACGAGGGCCTTTAAACACCTACCAGGGGCCCCAAACCATCACATCAGGCATTAGGGTTTCAACATACGGATTTTGAGGGGACGTGAACATTCAGACCATAACAGATGATGACACGACCATGTGTTGTAGAATCTCAACTCTTTGTATATGGGCTGGTAGTCTTTGAGTAAATTACTTAAGCTCTCATCGACTCAGTTGATTCACCTATAGAAAGAGAAGTGCCTTAGTGTTGAGGGAGTCCATGGGAAAATCCCCCACTTGAGACAACTCTGTGTAGGCTGGATCAACAGATTGTGAACATTGTCTCTAGGCAGGCCCCAGGCATCTTTATTTTTTAACAGGTGCACAGTGCTTCTGATGATGAGACGACAATCTGTAGTCAGCCCAGCCAGACTAAACTGTTTGCTACGGGTCCCCGAAGGCACCACATGATCTCTGGTTGTTTCCCTTCCCTCTTACTTTTCCATTTGAACTCCCACCATAGTTGAAGATGATCAGGTGATGTCTAGGAAGACCATGCTAATTGTCCCCTTGGGTATGAGTTAAGTGCCAGAGCTGGGCAAACCACTTTCAGGACCTCCTAGCTGAGGTATTTTAATTGCCCGTTTGTGGTCTGTGAACCTGTTAGACCTTGAGCTCTTAGGGGACCTTGGTTCTGAAAAGTGTAGCAGATATGGGAAGAGGGGGTGTGGAATGAGAGCAGGAGCCTGGATGTAGAGGTTTACCTCAGGAAAGAGAATGTGGTTTGAGTCGGGAAATGAGGTGAGAAAGGGGAAAGGTGTAGAAATATTTTAGGTTTAGTGGGGCAACTGGGTGAGATACTTGTTGTTGTTGTTGTTAAAGTAATCCAAGAAGCCGAGTTGGAAAGGATCTGAACTTTAAGTAATGGCAAAGGTCTGAGAGAGGTGTTGTGGGAATGGCCACTTAGATGGTGTATACCTCTTCGTTGCAGAACATTGCTGGCTGAGATTTAAATGAACATTTCTAATAGTCCTGTGGATACAGCCAAGTGTCCTGACTTGCCTTTGAATAACAAGGGAGAAGGTATAACAATGAGAAGGTATCTACTAGAGTTGGGATTGTTGCTGGGACCATGGTAGTATGTCAGGAGCATGAGAATTCTTAGAGGTTATTGTTAAGATGGCTAATTTAGGGTCAATCTGGAAGGTATAAAATTAGAAGGGGTTCATGGATTGGAAAATGAAGAAAATTGGAGGGTATGGGGCAGATCTCCATAAATTGAGCCATTGGGAAAAGAGTGAGGATATTGTGCTAAGGAAAGAACTTGCTGTGAGGTCTGTATTAGTTTTCTGTTACTGCTGTAACATATTAGCTCAAACTCAATGGCTTAAAACAACACAAACTTACTATCTTGAGGTTCTGGAGATCAGATGTCTTACATTGGACTCACTAAAATTAGGGCGTCAGCAGGACTGCTGGGCTGCATTCCTACTGGAGGCTCCACTGCATACTCTGTTTCCTTGCCTTTTCAGTTTCTAAAGGCTGCCCCCATTCCATGACTGCTGGTCCCTTCTTTCATCTTCAAAGAATAGTATGTTCAGATTTCTCTCACTTCTGCCTCCTTGTGTCCCTTATAAAGGCTCTTGTGAATAGAATAGATGGTGCCTACCCAAATTAGCCAGGATAATCTCTCCATCTCAAGATCCTCAACTTAATCACATTTGCAAAGTCTTTTGGCCATGTAAGGTGACATACAGGTTTCAGACATTAGTTGGTAGACATCTCTGAAGGGAAGAAGAGGCATTATTTTGCATAATACAAGGTTGAAAAAACTACTGCTTAACATAAATATTGTGGCTAAATCACTGTTAGTGAAGTTTTTTTTGGGTGCCTGGGTGGGTTAATCACTTAGTGAAGTTTTTTTACAGTCCATTTACACATTGCATACAAGATTATCTGTGGGAAACTAACCTGTGCAGTCCAAAGCCCTGCTGAGATAGATGGTCAGTGGAGTGAATGAGTAAGTGTGTTCCACAACTCGCTGCGCTGGGTTGAAGTGAAGATTTATTAGTAAGTCTGTTTCATGCTTTTGAGTTCTTGGTAGGAGGAGTGAAAATATGTGGTACTCAGCCTTGTGGAAGTTGATGTTTATTTCCAATTTTCCTGAGTTGCACAGGAAGGCAAATCATAGATAGAGAAAAGGTTTCTGTTATCATGGAATTGAGTCCACAGGTTACCTGATGCACTTGATGCTTTTTCCACTTCCTTGCAGGAAAGGAGCTGTTCTTCACGCTGGTCCCCTGAGTTGGGTGTTTGGGGCCATCACTGTGGTGGCTTCTCAGGCTTGGCTCATGATCGTCTCTGTGGGGAATGGCTGCCCTTGGAGACTGCCTTCTGGACAGGAGTCATACTACTTCTGTGAGACTAAAGGGGTTGGCAAGGAGTCTGGGAAGATGGCAGAGTAGGAGGATCCTAAGTTCACCTGATACAACAGATACACCTAGTAATAGCCACAGTGGTGTAAATAACCCAGAAAATGAACCGAAGACTGGAAGAACAGAGACTCCACAATGAATCTTAGAGAAACCACATTGAGAAATGGTAGGAAGGGCAGGGTCCTGGTCAGTCAGGATCCAAACTATCCAGTGAGATGAACCATAAATTGGAGGAGTACCATGGAGCCTGGAGCATGGAGAAGGAACAGGAATACACCCCACACCAGGTACCCCAGGCACAGGGGACCTGCACTGTGAAGATGACTCCCCATAACATTTGACTTTGAAAGCAGAGGGGCTTAACTTTGTGAGTTTTTATAGTCAGTGAGACTTTTCTCCAAGAATAAAAGAGTTGGCAGAAGCCATTTCTCACAACCGCCCCCTGCCTGGGCTAAATACCCAGACACCTGCAAGAACCAGCTTGAACACTCTCCATATAGCTTGTTAACACCATGTGTCCTACCTTATGCTCTCCTTTGAATTTGCCCTGTCCAACCCACCCTACCTGACAGAAATTCCATCAAAGCAGCTTGTCAGATCTCCTCCTTCAAGCAGTACCAGTAAGCAGCTGCATAGGCCTTGCTAATACTACATGCCCTGCCCCCATGTTCTCCTATGGACTTGTCCCATCCAACTAGCCCCACTTGGCAGAAGTCCCTCCAAAGCAGCTCCATGTCTCATCCTGGAAGAAGACCAGCATACATCTTACTAACTAACACCATGTGACCTGCACTCCCACATTCTCCTGCAGACTTCCCTGTCCAACCAGCCCCACTAGGCAGGAGTCTATCTAAAGTAGCTCCAGAGGCTTCTCATTCTTTAGTCAGCCCCAGCAGTGCCCAACAGCACTCCAAAGTGACTCCTCTCAGGGGAGTCATAAGGCCAGTGCTTTTAAGATCAAGAGGAGAAGATAACCATACACAACAGTCCCATTGCAGCCCAGCAGTGGGCTGGGGTCAGACATTCAGTCTGACTGCCAGTCCCACCCACCAACAAAAACTTCACAGGGAGCAGCACAAAGAGAGAGCGCTGTGACTACAGCAACTCTGCAACTCACTGCAACTATAGCAACTCACTGCAACCCCAAGAGATGGACTGGGGTAGACACCTGGTCTGACTGCAGGCCCTGCCCACCAGTGAAAGCCTTTCAAGGGAACAACTCAGGGAGAGCACACTGCAGTTAAGTGTGACTGCAGCCCTGGCAAATGGGCTGAGGACAGGCATCTGGTCTGACAGAACTACAAGCCCAGTGTGGCCCCAGACTGACCCCTTAATGATGCAGTGACCAGACACCGTCCACAGTAGGTAAAGAGAGCCATTGTAACTGAGTGAACTGAAGGCAAACATGGCTCAACCACAGGAGTAAGGTGCATGCAGCACATGTAGGAGATACTTCTTGAAGTGCCAGGTTCTGGTGAAGCGGGAACATTGCACTATCAAGCACTATAGGGCCTATTCTCTGTAAGGCCAGTGCTTTTAAGATCAAGAGACATAAATGACTTTCCTAATACATTGAAACAAACACAGAGGGTTAGACAAAAATAGGAGAGGAATATGACTCAAATGAAAGAACAGGGCAAAATCAAAACAAGAGAACTAAATAAAATGGAGATAAAGCAATATTCCTGATAGAAATTTCATCTCTGATTGGTTCTTTTTATGTTTTCTATTTCTATTTTTAAAGAATAAATTAGAGATGAAGAACTGAGTAACTGAATTTAAAAACACACTAGAGAGAGGAAATCATAGACCAGAGGAAGCAGAAGAACAGACAGCAAGCTGGAAGACAGAGTAGTGGAAAGCAATCTAGCTGAACAACAGAAAGAAAAAAAAGGATAATAAAGAATGAGACTAGGTTAAGGGAACTCAGCAACATCATCAAACTTAATAATATTGGCATTATAGCAATCCCAGAAAGAGAAGAGAGAAATTGGGGGAGAAAATTTATTTGAGGAAATAATAGCTGAAAACTTCCCTAATCTAGAAAAGGAAACAGACATCCAGATTCAGGAGGCACAGAGAGCCCTCAACAAAATCAACCCAAGGAGGTCCACACCAAGACATTGTAATTAAAATGGCAAAAATTAGTGATAAAGAATTTTAAAAGCACCAAGAAAAAGGAAGACAGTTGCATACAAGGGAAACCTTCTAAAGCTATTAGCTGGTTTTTCAGCAGAAACTTTGCAAGCCTGAAGCAAGTGGCATGCTATATTCAAAGTGCTGAAAGGAAAAAAAAAACCCTGTAACCTAGAACATTCTGTGTAGCAAAACTGTCATTCAAAATAGAAGAGATAGAATTTACTAGACAAACAAAAACTAAAAGAGATCATTACCACTAAACCAATCTTATAAGAAATGTTAAAAGGAATGCTTTATGTGGATAGGAAAGGCCATAATCAGGGGTAAGAAAATTGCAAAAGGAAAAAAATTTCACAGGTACATAAAAACATAAAAAAAGGAGCAGATTGATCACTTGTAAAACCAGTGTGGAGGTTAGGACACAAAAGCAATAGAATCAATTAGAACTACGAAAATCAGTCAAGGATTAGCAAAATAAAAGTATGTGAAGTATGACATACATAAAATGTGGGTGGGGGCAAAGATTTAATGCTTTTAGAATGGGTTCAAACTTAATTGACCACCACCAATCTAATATAAATTGCTGTATGTACTGGATGTTAAATATCACCCTAACAGTAACCACAAATAAAAAAACCTATAATAGATATACAAAAAAAAAAGAGAAAGGAATCCAGGCATATCACTGAAGAAAGCTATCAAACCCAAGAGGAAGAGAACAAGAGAAGAAAGGAATTACAGAAGAACTACAAAAACAACTGTAAAGCAAGTAATAAATTGGCAGTAAGTATATACCTATCAATAATTCCTTTGGATGTAAATAGACTAAATTCTCCAGTCCAAAGGGATAGGATTCTGAATTCTTAATTTAAGAATTAATAAGATTGATAAACCACTGGCCAGACTTACCCAAAAGAAAAGAGAAAGGACCCAAATTAATAAAATCATGAATGGAAAGGGAGAGATCATGCCTAACACCAAAGAAATAGAAACAATATTAGAAATTATTATCAGCAACTGTATGTCAACAAATTAAGCTAGAAGAAGTGGGTGCCTTCCTGGAAACTTACAAACTACCAAGACTGAAACAGGAAGAAGTAGATAATCTGAATAGACCAAATACCATAACGAAATTGAAGCAGTCATCAAAAAACCTCCCAAAAAATGCAAGTCCAGGGCCAGATGGCTTCCCACGGGAATTCTACTAAACATTTAAAGAAGAAATAATGCCTATTCTTCTGAAGTTGTTTCAAAAAATAGAAACAGAAGGAAAACTTCCAAACCAGCTCTATGAGGCCAGTATTACCCTGGTTCCCAAACCAGGCAAAGACCCCATCAAAAAGGAGAATTACAAACCATATCCCTGATGAATATAGATGCCAAGATTCTCAACAAGATCCCAGCGAATAGGATCCAACAGTACATTAAAAGGATTATCCATCACGATCATGTGGGATTCATTCCTTTGTTGAAATTTTTAAGGTACTTTTTGGAAACATCTTGCATTTGAGTGTTTTTTAGACTCTCTATTATTTTATTTTTCCAACTTTTCTATTTATAAAAGATGCTGGTGATGCCCAAAAAACAAATAGTCTAGTCAAGAAATGGGGGGGAGAAAATATGAATAGACGTTTTTCCAAAGAAGCACGCAGATAGCTAACAGACACATAAAAAGATGCTACTGTCACTCATCCTCAGGGAAGTACAGATCAAAACTACAATGAGATATCACCTCATACATGTCAGAATGGCTAAATTAACATCATAGGAAAGAACAGATATTGGTGTGGATGTGGAGAAAGGGGAACATTTTACTTTGTTGGTGGGAATCCAAACTGGTGCAGCCATTCTGGAAAACAGTATGGAGGTTCCTCAAAAAGTTAAAAATAGAGCTACCCTATGACCCAGCAGTTGCCCTACTAGGTTTTATGTAGAGGGTGCAAAAATCTGATTTGAAGGGCACATGCACCCCAGTGTTTATAGCAGCATACTCTAAGTTATGGAAAGAGCCCAAATGTCCATTAACTGATAAGAAAGACGTGTGTGTGTGTGTGTGTGTGTGTGTGTGTGTGTGTACACACACACACAATGGAATATTAGTTACAAAAAAATAAAATCTTGCCATTTGCAAAGACATTGATGGGGCTAGAGTGTATTATGCTAAGTGAAATAGGTCAGTCAGAGAAAGAAAAATACCGTATGATTTCACTCATGTGGAATTTAAGAAATGAAACAGATGAATGTAGGGGGAAAAGAGAAAGAGGGAAATTATGAAACAGACTCTATTCTTGAGAACAAATGATGGGTTGCTGGAGGGGAGGTGGATGGGGGGATGGGTTAAATGGGTTATAGACATTAAGGAGAGCACTTTTGATGAGTACTGAGTGTTATATGTAAGTGATAAATCATTAAAATTCTACCATTGAAACTGATATTACACTATATATTGCCTAACTGGAGTTTAAATAAAAACTTGGAACTACTAAACTAAACTAAAAACTACTGAAAAAAAAAAAAAGATGGTGATGTGATAACTAGCAGTAACTTAATAGTTGGCTTACTACATGCTAAATGCTGGTTTAAAAAATTTTGATAATTTCAAATTTTCCTTTACTCTTTTTTTTTTTTCTAACTTGCCTGAGGTATACTTGCCAAATGTTTTACACATTTAAGGTGTAAAATATGATGTTTTGATGTATGTATACATTATAAAAAGATAACCACAATCAAGCTAATTAACACATCCATCACCTCATATAATTATCTTTTGTGTATGTATTGTGGGAACACTTAAGATAAACTCTCTCAGCAAATCTCAAGTCTACAACACAGTTTTATTAACTAGTTACCACGCTGCACATTAGCTGTCCAGACCTTATGAATCATGCATAACTGAATTTTTGTACCCTTTGAACAATATTTCCCCATTTTCCTCTTCTCCCAATCCTTGGCAACTATTAGTCTATTCTCTGCTTTTGTGAGTTTGACTTTTTTTGATTCCACATATAATTGAAATAATGTAATATTTGTTTTTATGTGTCTGGCTTGTTTCACTTAATAAAATATCCTCCAGATTCATTCATATTGTGAAAATGACTGATTTTTTTTTCTTTTTAAAGGATGAATAATACTATATTTTTTATAAATAAAAGCTTTTTAAAAAATCCATTCACCCATTGACACTTAGGTTGTTTCCTCAGCTGTTGTGAGTAATGCATTGAACAGGAGAGTTCAGATATCTCTTCAAGATAGTGATTTTATTTCTTTTGGGTGTATACTCAGAAGTGAGGTTGCTGGATGATGTGGTAGTTCTATTTTTAATTTTTGAGGCACCTCCATGTGTTATCCATAATAGGTGCATCAATTTATATTCTCATGAACGGTGTACAACAGTTCCCTTCACACCCTTGCCAACAGTTCTTATCTCGTGTTTTTGATAGTAGCCATCCTAATAGGTGTGAGGTGATATCTCATTGTGATTTCGATATCCTGTCCAGATTGGTGACATTGAGGATTTTTTTTTTTTTGAGGATTTTTTTTGAGGATTTTTTCATGTACCTATTGGTCCTTAGTATGTCTTCTTTGGAAAAATGTCAATTCAGATACTTTGCCCATTTTTTAATTAGGTAATTTGTTTCTTTGCTATTGAATTACATGAGTTCCTTTATATTTTACATATTAACTCCTTATTAGATAATATGGTTTGCAAATATTTTTTCTGTTCCATAGATTCCTTTTTCATTTTATTGATTGCTTCCTTTGCTGTGTAGAAGTTTTTAAAGTAAGATAATGTCCCACTTGTCTTTTGTCAACTGTGCTCTTGGTGTCTGTCACACTAAAAAAAATTGCCAAGACCAATATTTTCTTCTAGGAATTTTATAGTTTTAGATCTTATATTTAAATCTAACTTTGGGGCACTTGACTGGCTCAGTTGGTTAAGTGTCTGCCTTCGCCAGGGTCCTGGGATTGAACCCCACATCATGCTCACTGCTCTGTGGGGAGCCTGCTTCTCCCTTTCCCTCTACCTGCTGCTGTACCTACTTGTATTCTCTGTGTGTGTGTGTGTCAAATAAATAAATAAAATTTTCTAAAAAATAAATCTAACCTTGAAATGATTTTTATCTGCTTGAATTTGTTGAGACTTGTTTTGTGAAATAACATGAATCTATCTTGCAGGATATTCCATTTGCACTTGAGAAGAATGTCTCTTCTTCTGTTGTTGGTAGGAAGTACTGTATATGCCTGTTACAAAGAGTGGAGTCTCTGAGTATTATATTGCTATCTGTTTTCTTCTTCAGATCTGTCAGTGTTAGCTTTATTTATTTACATACTTTGATATTGGGTGCATATATATTTATAGCTGTTATATATTGAATTTTATCTTTATATGATGGCCTTCTTTGTCTCTTTTGATAGTTTATGATTTAAAGTTTCTTTTGTCTGATATAAGTCTTTTGTCTGATATAGCCACCCCTGCTCTCTTTTGGTTACCATTTGCATGGAATATCTTTTTCCATCCCTTTCCTTGAGCATGTGTGTATCTTCAAAGCTTAAGTGAATCTTTTGTATGTAGCATATAGTTGGGTCTTTTTTTTTTTTTTTTTCAAAATCTATTCAGCCACTCTATTTTTTGATAGGAGAATTTAATCCATTTACGTCTAAAGTTGTTATTGATAGGTAAGGACTTTCTCTTGTCATTTGGTTCGTCATTTCCTGACTTTGTTGTAGTTTTTGTTCCTTTCCTCCTTTCTGTAGTCTTCCTTTGTGATTTGTTGATTTTGGGGGGTGTGTTCTGATGTGTTCTGAGTCATTCTGAATCATTTCTCTTAATTTTTTGTGTATCTAGTATAGGATTTTGCATTGTGGTTGTCAGGAGGCTCACATGAAACACCTTAAAGTCTAAGCCATAAATGTACCTGCAGTTGCTACAAAAACTACACTTCTGCTCCCTGCCCAAACACATTTTGTGTCATTGATGTCACACTTTTTTGTGTGTGTGTTTTTGGCCATTACTGCACTATTGTAACCATAGTTATTTTTACTGCTTTTGCGTTTAACTTTTTATACTAGTTAAAAATTACTAGCGTTATGGTATTGGAGTATTCTAAGTTTGATTATAAATCCACCTTTACTAGTAAGTTTTGTGTTTTGTATGTTTTTTTGGTTACAAATTAGTATTCTTTCATTTCAACTTGAAGAGCTTCATTTAGCATTTCTTGCAAGGTAGGTCTAGTGGTGGTAATCTCCCTTAGCTTTTGTTTGTCTGAGAAAGTCTTTATCTCACCTTCATTTGTGGAGGACAGCTTTGCTGGGTATGTTATTTTTAAATGGCAGGTTTTTTTCTTCAGCACTTTGAATTATCATCCCACTCTCTCCTGGCTTGCACAATTTCTGCTGAGAAACTTGCATATAGCCTTATAGGGGTTCCTTTATATGTGACAATTTTTTTTTCTCTTGCTGCCTTAAAAATTGTCTCCTTATCTTTGGCTTTTGATCACTTAATTATAATATGTCTTGGTGTAATCGTTGACCTGATCCTATCTGGGAACTTTTGCGCTTGAAGAACCTGAGAAAATCTGGGAAATTTTCAGCCATTTTTTCTTTTAAACAAACCTTCTTCTCTTTTTGTTTGTCCTATTTTCCTTCTCCAGATCCTTATAATGCACATATTGATTCACTTGTCCTCGTCCTGTAAATCCTATAGGTTTTCTTCAGTCTTTTTCACTTTTTTCTTTTCTGACTGAATAATTTCAAATGACTTGTCTTTGAGTTCACAGATTCTTTCTTCTGCTTGATAGAGTAGTGTTGGAGTCTCTATTGTATTTCTTTTATCATTCATTGTATTCTTCAGTTGGAGAATTTCTATTTGATTTGCTTTCCTTTTTGTTGAAATTTTCATTTAGTTCATGCATTTTTTCCTCTGATTTTGTTGAGCTACTTTTATTTTCTTGAACCTCACTGCGCTTCCTTAAGATGATTGTTTTGAATTCTTTGTCATGAAATTTATATATATCCATTTCTGATGTGTTGGTTCCTAGGGCTTTAGTAGTTTCCTGTTGTGTTGCTGGTTTGACTGATTCTTCATGATCCATGTAACCTTGAGCTGATGTCTGTGTATTTGAAGCAATAAACACTTTTTCCTGTCTTTACAGCTGGTTTTACCAGGTAAAGACCTTCTCCTGCTGTGTCCCTGGATTGATGGGACTGCCCTCAGGATTGCAGTTGAGGAGGGCAATCTCTCTGTTACTGGGTCTGCAGTTGGGTCCAACACTGGCAAACCAGGGGCGTGGGTGGGTATGGATCCTGCCTCTATTCCGGGTAGACAGGACTGACTCTGAGAATGTAGTTGGTAGGTTTAGAGACTGGTCGTAGGGCCATCTTCAGGTCTGCAGTTGGTGAGCCTCACCAGGGAGGTTGCAGATGGCTGTGGCTCCACCTATATCCTGAGTATATTTGTACCAGGTTTCTGGGTGGCAGCACTGCCTTCTGGACCAGTGTAGAAAAGGATTAGAGTAGGGTCTCAGGGTTCTTCAGGATCTACATTTGGGACTGAGGTTGGAAGACCTGTCCTTGGGGGCCCGTACAGGCATATATCCTCCAGTTCCCTGAGTGTATGGCATTGCTTGCAGACCGTATAGTCCTGGAACTAAGTCACAGGGCTGCCACAGATTCCACAGCTACATGTGAGGTCAGCGGACCTGCTGCCAGGGGAAAAGATGGCTGTTTCTGGGTCCCTGGGCCAGCAGGAGTGACTCTAGAACTCCTTCTAGTGGGGTTTGGGGTCAGGTCACAGGACCACTTCAGGTCAATCAGGTCTGCGGTTGGTAGGTGTGATAAAAGGGCCATGGGTGGATGTGGCTCCTCTGAGGTCCTTTGGTAGCAGTAGCTGGTTTCAGGACCATGGTTAGGCTGGGTTGGAACCAAGTCCACAGGGACTAGTCTGCTTTCAGTCTGTAGCTGGGTTCACTGCATACCATTGGGGCATGGGCTTGCCTTCTCCAAGTGACGCTTCTTGGTCTTAGGCTTCATTGGGTTTTGCAGCTTCCTACTTGGATTATAAAATTCCCACAAAGAGACTTGTTGCCAAGTGGTTGTTTGTGCTGAGGAATATGAGCTGGGCCCTGCTGATCTACCATCTTGCTGACGTCCTCCAAGCACTGTTTTAAGTACTTGACATTTCATCTCGACAACCTCTAAGTTCAGTGCTTTGTTATGTCCATTTTTCAAAGGAGCCAAATGAAACACAAGAGATTAAGAAGCTTGGCCAAGATTTTCTAGCTAAAACCAGTCTTCTTCCCCCATCAGTTTGACATCAGAGTCTTTGTTCTGAAATAATGTGTTTCACCTCTGCCTTACGTTTTTAAGTTTATATCATGATAGAATTTTCTTCCATGCAGGTTCATTGTGGCCTGGCCTGGAAAAGGTTCCTGGTGGATGGCTTATGTTTTGGGCTTTTGAGTTGTTAGAGACTGAAATTCAGTCTTGTTTTCCTAAGTGATGTGTCTTTCTTATAAATAGGAACTGGAAATCTACAAGGTGGTAATTTTGTAGATTTCATGGTGTCCAAAAGCAGATAATAAGCTTAAGAACTGAAAGGTGGCTGAAAAAGTAGCATGCCACCTTGGGTTGTCTTCGTGGCCTTTGAGACCTGTGCAAATGATCATCTTTCCCTGGGTTGTAGTCGGGGGTGCCACCTGTTCACCTGACGCTCTGTGCGGTGATGGGGGCGCAGAAGAGGCTTGGCAGACTGTCTGGCAGCTCATGACTTCAGACATAGCCTGCGGAGGTGCTTGGTGAATGCAGTGGTGCTTGGCAAATGTGTTCTACTTCAGAAGTGTGCATGCTTGGTCCCACCAGGCAAACGAGAGGCTCCTGGAACACAAATCCATTGTCTCTTTGCCTTGTACAAATTACGAGGAAGGAAAAATCCACCAGGAAATTCGAACACATAGAATAGAAAACAAAGAGTCAGTTTTAGTTTTGGTTCATGAACTATTTTCAATATTTTAAAATGTATATTTATTTGCTCTATTTTATTTTCATTAGTAAGACCTCATTGGAAGAATTCTTGTGTGAGTATTCTTTATTTCCTGAGAATTATACTTCTTGAAAGGTCTTTGTAACAAATTATGTGAATGGAGTTTGGTTTTCTTTTTAAAACTTTTCATAAGGGGGCACCAGGGTGGCTCAGTGGGTTAAAGCCTCTGCCTTCAGCTCAGATCATGATCTCAGGGTCCTGGGATCGAGCCCCACATCGGGTTCTCTGCTCAGTGGGGAGCCTGCTTCCTCTTCTCTCTCTCTGCCTGCCACTCTGCTTACTTGTGATCTCTCTCTGTCAAATAAATAAATAAAATCTTAAAAAAAAAACTTTTCATAAGTAATTATATTCTTAGCCAAGGCTAAGAACAGCTGCTCACATGAAAATAATTCACCACTGCTACTATAATTAATAATGAGATAAAGGGTGTGGAGACTAGGAGAAGCCTGTACCTAAAGAGCTTTGGGTCCTTTGAAACGTAGAAAAAGGGCCATCTGGAACCACCTGTTAGAGCTGGACCTTACGTGGCGGGAGTGCTGTGCCGGGCATTGTTCTGATTGTACACCTTACCCGTGTTCCGGCAGTAACCCTATGAGTCTCGTTACTCCACTTTGCAGATGCATAAGCCAAAGACAGGAAGCTAAGTGATTCATCAGAGATCATGCGTGCAGTAAAAGGAGGTAGTAGGAGTTGCTTTTTCCAGTTTTTATGTGTGAGGACATTGAGGCACTAAAGGTCAGTGACCGTCACAATGTTTATGCAGTACTAGCCGTCAAGGGCTGGGGTCGCGGCTGGGGAGAAGGGAGGGAGCCATGGACTGATGGACTGATGGGCGGGACATGGAGCCATCATGGCAGCTGGGCGTGTCAACACAGCCCCCTACTTTCCCTGTCCCCTCCTGCCTTCCCTTCCCCGCTCCCATGTTTTGCAGCTTTCCTTCTTTTTTCTTTTCTAGTACTTCTCCAAAATCTGCAGACAGATGGATAGTTTTTTAAGAGAATTTTAAAATGCATATTTCTTCATGGAACTTCAGTTTCAGATGGATTTGCCTTTTGGCTTAGAAGTGTGTCTTAATGTCATGGTTTAACTTGGAAGCAGCATCTCTTTAGGAAGATAACCTTGCACCTGCTTTTCTCTTTTCCGGCACAGAGCAGGGCAGCTCCTCCTCGATGGGTCTCTCTTTTCCATTATCTTCCCAGATCACTCCTTTGTACTTTGGATGTTGGTGTCTCCTTGGTTGGGTTGAGGCCTTTCTACTCTCCTCATTCTCTGGAAAGTCCTGAGGAATCTCATCCACGACTAGATCTTCAGTGATCGTGTTCATGTTGATGTCTCCAAAGTCTGTGTCTCTCACCCAGGAATTCCCTGCTGGCCTCCAGCCTCTGTTGGTCCAGTAGAAGTCTCTGCCAGGGTAGCCAAGGTCTCTCTGATCCTGTATCTGAAACAGCTCATCCTTTCCCCAGATGCCCCGTTTCTATCTCAGTGGCCATACCTCTCACCCAGGCCGCTACTCCCGAAAGCTAGGGCCATTCCAGCCCCACCTCATTGCATCCTCTGCCCTACTGATTCTTTGTCCTTTCAGTTTTTAGAATACTCCTCTCCCAGGCCTCTGTTTTCTCTCTACCTGCCTCATTCCAGGCTATTCTGTTTTATAATCTCCTCCTTCTACCTGTGTGATCTTTTGAAACTTTAATGCAACCTGTCACTTCCCCCCACTGAGAACATTAATGGACCTAAAATTCCCATCAGTCTTAATTCATGGTGCCCTGCAGTGCCCTGGTAGTTCCTTAGATGGTATGTGGTTGAGCTGGCCTGGCCCCCGCCCTCGGGAATCCCTGCTCTTGCCCTAACCAGGTGCTGTGTCCAGTAGTGAGGTAGCAGGCATTCATGATTGTATATGTTGTATCTTCTGAGAATTAACTGATCATTTTACAGGTTTTGGAGCCTGTCTTACCAGCAGTAAATAGGTAAGGACGAGTACCTTTGTGTACTCTCTGCCTCTCCTCTTTACTATCGATCACATTTCTGGATAAGCTTGTGCAATTTGGAAATGGCAGAAGATGGGAGGGAAAGAGACCCAAGATTATAAATGATTTATAAATTACTCAAAGGGTGAGTAGCAGCCAGGGTAGCCAAGATGCATCTGTACGGTGTCTGTCACAGTATAGTCTTTCTGAATGGTGTTCCCTACTGGTACAGTGTCCAGCCTCTGAAGCTAAACAGGACAGACCCAGGAATAGCCCTGCTGTGAGGCTCCAGGGACTGGATGGAAATGATGCCTGGCTGCTGGGCCCAGGAAGAATGTGAATGAAGGTATGGGTGCACAGGTACGCGTGTACGTAGGACCGTGAGTGTTTGGGGTCAGGGGTGGGAAAGTGGAGAACAGGGGGCTAGAGACTCATGTAAGATTGAGGGAAGTAATCTACTTCTGTCCCTACTTTGTTTCATTGGTTTCTTTAAGGGAAATATTTAAACCCAAACCAAAGATGTTAGGCCTAGATCTATAATCTAAATATTATTTGTTTTGTAGCAGTTGAAATGGAGCTTACAGCCAACCTAGGAACCCTGTCTTAGGTTCTGTATCGTAGGTCAACGTCCCGTGTGTCCCTGGCTAGTGTTTTACGTTCCTTACTCTGGAAGCAGGCCCCTTACAGAGATCTGTATTTGTGAAAATTCCATCAGCACACCCTGACTGCTCCTGTCAGGTGGTGCAAAAGGAGAAATGAAAATACATCCCCATGTAGTTCTGCAAAATGGTTGAACTAATTGTTAGGAATTACACTTAAAATGGTCCCCCAAACCCCTCCTTTTTGAAAAACAGGTTCTTGAATCCAAATTTAAAATAGGCAGCCTAGCAGATGAACTGCAAACCCTTTCTAACAGTGGATCTTGGTAGGGGACACAAATATTAGGAATGAGATTTTGAGATATAATTGACTTCTATGTCTATACTGTTGCTCCCTGAATGCTTCCAAGTTCACTTTATTTTAGGAAGATTGGCAGTTGTGATTATGCTGTCAAGCATTTGTCATTTTGCTATGGCAACAGCATTAAGACCCAGACAAAATGCTGCACCCTGACTTGGGTTAGAATAGTGCAAGGCACAGATCTTGGTTGCATGTCTTCTAAAGTGTGTGAGCCGCTGCTTAAGTCTGCAGCGAGCAGTGTGAATAATTTCTCCTTTGGGTTCAAGGGGAGAGTCTAGGAAATCCTGTGTCTTGTCTCCACGGTGTTCTGTCACCTTTCTGGATTTGGCAGAGTTGACTGGCTCAGGCACTGGGAGGTCTCCTGGGAGAATAGGGCTCCCTTGGCTGCATTCTTGCTTTCTTCAGTGAGTGAATATCCTGTGTCATTGATCTGATAGATTAGACACCTGCTTTAGGAGGGATGTTGGTCTACATGACCTGAGATCTCCCTCTTTTGGGTATAATGTGGTAGGAAGAGGGCAACTTTGGAGCCAGACAGATCTGTTTTAAACTGATTCCAGCATTTTCTTTTTGGGGATGTCACAGCTTTCCTGGACTTATTTGTAACATTTGTAACTTATTTGTAACACTTATTTGTAATCATGCTTGTGTCGCAGGGTATATGAGCTTAGAGATCCTGTGTAAGTGGAGAGGTCTGCCAAGTAATAGATCTCCAATAAATGGTGGTTGCTCTCTTTAATATGTGTTTTTGTTTTTGTTTTGGATAGGACAGCCATTTAATTTCAGATGGTGATGAGAAAATGTTTGCTAACCCCATCCCCAGAGTCAGTGTGGAGAGAACAGCTTTTTAAGTCACTTTAAGCTGCTTGGGAGGGGGCATCAGCTAACTTGTATTCCTTCTCTTACTGGTGTTTCTAAGTCCAAAAGGTGCTTATATTGGTCCATCTTATCTAGCTCTTTAAAGGACTGCCCTCCCCATAGAGTGCGTACTAAGAACCAGCAGAGGGCAAAGACCTTGACAATAATGGGTCCCACTACTTCCTTTCTTCCCATCTCACTGGTCCCTAACCTGTCTCCTCACACTGTCCCTCCGCCTCTCCACCTCCTGCTCTGTGCGAAGAGAAACACCCTCTTTCTCTGCCTAGCTGACTCCCTCACCGCTCAGTGTTTCACTTAAGAGAATGGAGTAAGACCTCCTTTGTCTCTCTCTTTTGTGCATTTAGATATCCACTTGGATGGGAAAATGGACCTTTGGGATATGCCTTGAGGAGTGCTCAGAATCTGAGTTGGCACTAAACAGTAGGAAATTTTCACCCACACAGGTCATCAGAAGGATGTGCTTACTGCAAACACTGATTTCTAAAGTTTCATATCCTAATGGTCTAGGGCATTACTTGATGTAACAAAAACTTACATCAACTCTAGAAGTGGTTAGACTACAGAAAGCATGGCGGCTGGTTGTTCTGTCCTGCAGACTCCTGCTGATCTGGATGGAAGCCACAGCTACCGTTCACCAAGGAGTGCCTTGCTGAAAAGAAGGAACGCGGCTCTGATTGAGGAGTGAAGTCGGCTCTGGGGGAGGAGAAGGGCATGTGCGGTTTCTTTAGTAATTTGCCAGCCAAGCCCGAGTGCTGTGTTTTCCTCCTAGAACCTACCCACTTGCTTTTGCTTGTGCTGCTCCCTCCTCTGGGAATGCCCGCTCCCTCTGTCCGTCAGTTGTCATTTCAAATACAACCTTCTCTAAGCTCGTCCTGATCCCACAAGCCAACGCAGGCTCTGATTTTCAAAATTCATGGTTGAAACATTGCTTTATTCATTATGAAAGTTAAAATGATGCATTTTAATTGTGAAATGATTGAAAAAGAGAGAAATATACAAAGAAACAAGAACAAGGTACTCATCATTCACCATTCTTAGAGATCAACTATTAGCATTGCATAATGTTTTCTGTCCGGCTGTTTTCTTTGGATTTTTCATGCAGGAGTCCTAACCTATATGCCATTTTGCATTTTTCTCTCATGAGCACTGCCGTTCCATTAACAAATACTCGTAGACATTTTTGTGGTCGTGTAATCTTTTATGACAAGGCTATGGACTGACTCATCGGTTCTGATGTTGGCTAGTTAGCTTGTTGCCTATTTTCCTATGCTTTAAGAATCCTTAGATAAACATCTCTGTGCATTTGGGATTTCTTTTAAAGGATAGATTTCTAGAAATGGAATAACCAGACCACAGTTTGTTGACAGATTTAAAGATTTGTCTGATCTGTCTCGCTAGACTGACTTTCGGAAATCTTTTTTTTTTTTTTTAAGATTTTATTTACTTATTTGTCAGAGAGAGTGAGAGCGACAGTGAGCACAGGCAGACAGAGTGGCAGGCAGAGTCAGAGGGAGAAGCAGGCTCCCTGCAGAGCAAGGAGCCCGATGTGGGACTTGATCCCCAGACACTGGGATCATGACCTGAGCCAAAGGCAGCTGCTTAACCAACTGAGCCACCCAGGCGTCCCTGGAAATCTTTTTTTAAACCAAATTTATACTTCCAGCAGTGTACATGACCACAGGGTCCAATATTATGTCTTTGCTTATTTGGACAAAAAATATGAGATATCCCTATGAGATACAGAGTTTAAAATCTTAGCACTTCTGGAGCGCCTGGGTGGCTCAGTTGGTTAAGCATCTACCTTTGGCTCAGGTCATGATCCTGGGGTTGTGGGATCAAGTCCTGCATCGGGCTCCCTGCTGGGCGGGGAGCCTGCTTCTCCCTCTCCCTCTGTCTGCCGCTCTGCCTACTTGTGCTCTCTCTCTGTCAAATAAATAAATAAAATATCTTAGCACTTCCTTGCATTTGCTGGGTGTTGTCAGATTTTCTGTCTCAGAGAGAGGCTGGCAGGTCTACCCGCTTGCCCAGGTTCCCGTGCCCGGTACATTGGCTGTCTCTCAGCTGATGCTGGGCCTTTGGTTCTGATGACTGACACACACAATGCTAGGAAACGGAGTTGTGCCAGAAATCCTTGGGTTACTATAGCAAATGAAATGCTGTGTCCTCTCCCAAGCAAGGGCATTTTCTGGGAAGTAATACCTGCTACTCATTTGTTCAAGCTCCTTGACCCTGGCCACGTGGCTCTCAGGCCCCTGTGTTCTTGAGAGTTGCCTGGTCCTGATGGGCGGTCCAGGATGATATTCCTGGTCCGGGCAGTCAGTCTCTGCAGTGAACAAGGGAATAGGGTAAAAATGAGCTTTTTTCTCATTTGGGAGCACCATAACTTTTTTTTTTTTTTTGTCTCCTTCAGGAAGGAGAGGAGTGCAGGCTTTTTAATACATAGGATTATTTTTTTTTTAAAGAGAGATTTTTTTTTTTTTTTAAATAGAAAACTTCCACACTCTCTTTTCTGGAAAGCCCGTAATGTGTTCTTCATACTGCTGGACATGGATGTGCTCTGTTTGGAGTGTAGTGTTTGGGGTAAAGGAAAGAGAGAAAGCAGTTCACATCAGCAGATGCTTCCTTCTTGTGTTTTTGCTCCCAGGGTAAGCTAACGGCCATGTGCAAGGTGTCAGCCAGTGCGGCCCTTCTGATCGTCACTCTCGGGAAAATGGAGAATATGGAGCAGACCCTGTTTCTGAGAATGGGAGAAAGGGAAAATACCTCTAAGAACATGGCATCTGCTTCAGTCCCAGTTGCAAAAGTGATGTTTGAGGGTCATTTCCTTCCTCTGCTTTTGTCCGGATGAGCCACAGGTTTGGGTATTTTAGTAGAAATTAAGGCATGGGCCATATGCATCTGTCGTCAATCTACTGTTCCGAAAGGACTGTGTGTGCCTGACCATAAGGGTCACCTACCCTAAGTGAAGAACAAGTCCGAGTCCCTAAGATTAAGGGACTCGGGCCACTTGCTAACCTTGTCCTGTGACTCTGTAAAAATGGGCCTTTACTTAGCAGCCTGGGTGTTTCTAGTACTTGGGAATTGTTTACAATGAACTGATCCTATCTTCCTCATTAGACCTTTAGGTCTGTTGGGAGCATCCGGTCTCCACATGGCTGGACATTAGGTACTGGCACATCTCTCGGATATGGTATTCTCATGTGACCTTCGCCTTGTCCCTTCACTTCCTAGCTGTCATGCCTCACATGTGGGTCTGTCCCAACCGCTGTTGCTCCAGGTGGCCTCTCCCACTATGAGGTTGTTCCTAGACACAAATGGTGATAAAACAAAGATACAGATTTTGTTAGGTGTTAGGAGATGCTGGGATTTCATTATCGTGAGGTACCTATTAGAGAACCCATAATGTGTGCCATCTTTTCCTCGTCTTTCATGTATTATCATAGGTTATCAAAGCTTCATAGTCTAGAAGTCTGTCATGGTAAGGGTGCGGGTAATTACAGAGTATGTTTCCCAGATTTCTCTATGCAGTCTTGGGCCAAGAGGAATATGGTAGATTCCAGCACAAGGCTGATAAAAGTAAAGATGATTAAAGTCCATTAGTGAGAACACACATAAAAGAGAATTTTATAATTACCAATAGCAGACTTGATCGCCCACACTATGTATATTGGCCAGCCAGTGCAGAGAAGCCAGTCTGTTTGGGAGCGTGTGTGATATCCGAATGCAAAATACTGGGTTTGCTGCTAACGGAACTGATGTAGGTCACTGTGAGGGATGACAAATACCCATTTTAGCCTGTACTGTGAGAAAATGAGCCAGAGGCTTGCTAGGCACCCTCCTAGGTATTGCAGAGTTCTGAGGGACGGAGAACTTGAGCATTCAAGGTCTGGTCAGTTGGCATCTGACCTTCTCAAACTGGGGGCACTGCGGTGTGCTAGGAGAAAGGAAGAACACAGCATCAACCCCGCACATCTGCCGGGAGCCTCCTTAGAATGTCACGCTATTAGCAGGGGAGGAAAGGTAGTCCTTTAATTTATAAATAACTGAAAACATGATTCAGGGAACCTAATGCAGCTGCATCATGGACGGGAATGCTGCAGGTGTGAGTATTTGAGGTAAAGCTCAAGTTGTCAAAAGACCTTGAACTTCCCCGAGGAGTGTGATTGAAGACCACATCTCCGCTCTCTTGTTTTCATTCCCAGAATCTTGTGTCCATGCTCTTGGTATTGCCAGGGGCACGGTGGCAAAGAGGTAGGAGAAGTATTGACAAGGACATGAAGCAGGGACTGTGAAACTTCTGGTGTGCTTGTGCGGAAGGGAGAGATGGTGTGTGCAGAAGCCACAGGGCCCGGGAGGTAACTGGCCTTGCACGGCCGACTAGCTCCATCTAGTAGTGTAAGGGCCTATTCAGCCAGAGCGGCCCAACCGTGGTTGACTGCCATTTTGTTATAAAACTTAAATTGACCTTGCCCGACTCAGGGGAACTTATTTAAAAGCAAGTCCAGGAAACCAGTCCCAGGTAACAAAGTCCAAATACAAGGGTGGGTCAGGCCAGAGGAAGTATTCAATCAGTGGGGGCGCGTACTCTCTCCTAGCTACCAAGGAGTATGGGCCCCGCCCTTGGGGAGCCTTTTGGCGCCAATCCTAACCAAGGTGTGATAGGCTAAATCAAATGTCTACTAGGGTAAATTGTAATTCAGCTGGTCGCCTACCATCACTCTGGAGTTTCCTGTGTGTGTTACAATCTCATTAGCCACCAGTGTGTGGCCAGGCCCAACCACATGGCCTTTGCTCTATAAAAGTTAGTCTGGAAAGCAGGGAGGGGTCTTCCTCTTCTGTAGGGGTGGCCCAACCAGTCAGTTTGATGGCCGGTTTGATTCCTGATGCTTGGTGTGAAATAAAGCTTTGCTTGACTTTTGCTTTGTATCAGTCTCGCTCCTTTAATCAGGGACCCATTTTTGGGGTACCCAATTTTGGGGGGACCCAACAGTAGGTAGCGAGAGGGAGGAAGTGTAGATAGCTAGCAAGGGCTCATCTTGGGAAAGGTGTGACAGAGAGGCAGGTACTGCTCAGGGCTAGCTGATTGTGGACAGGTTTTTGGATTTTTCTTGGGTTGGAAATCTAGATTTTTCTGTAAAGTATTCTTATCTTAAAACTGTTGTGGTCCAAACAAAACACAACCGTGGGTGGCTAGTGGAGATGGCCATTCTCAACTCAGCTTCCATTAAGGCCTTGAATGATTGACACATTCAGTTCTCTGTATACAGAGATCTCTGTAGAGCTATTTCCCTGCTGTCTCTCCCATTTGCAGGATTCTGTAACTCCCAAGAAGCGGGCAAGATTTATTGGTCTATAGAGACTTAAGTTTAAATTACAGATTCCTATATTAAGGAATTCCTAAATGTCAGAGAAGAACAGAATTTCCCTATAAAATTAGCCAAATGCCCTGCCTGGTGTCAGTGTCTTGTGTGGCATCAGCGTTAGAAAGACCTCAGAGGTCTCCTTGCTCCTGCTCCACAGCCTCAGAGATGTGACCGGGTCTGGCCTGGATGCTGGGAGGCATTAGGTGTGCCTAACGGACTGGACTGTTGTGGAGTAATACCCAACCTGCTACGCATTCCTAGAGCTGGGCCGGCGCCTTCCACAGCCTTGCAGCTGACCTGGGGCTGCTAAAATCCAGGTCAGAGGGATGACGGATTGCCTGGCCTCCTGCCAGAGTGGTCCGTTGGCACAGGGGTGGGTCCAGAGAGCTGACTCTTCCCTCGCTTCCCTGCTCACACGCTGAGTCATCTCTGCTCCTGCTGGTTCATTCATCTGCACTGAAGGCTGCTGAGGAGAGTGCCCAACAGCAGCTTCCAGACTTTCCGTCAGCCGCTGGAAGAATAATGTGATCCTTACCACGGTGGCCTGCACAGCCCTGGCTGACTTGCTCCCGCTGCAGCCTCTTCTCCCAGCTCCTGCCTTTACCCTCTGTATTTCAAAGCCAGGGACTCTAATTCAGGTTTTTGTTGTTGTATGTTTGTTTTGGGTACAATATGTACCCGCAAATCAACATATTTTTAATTTGGGAATAATTTTGGATTCATGGAAAACTTGGAAAGCTAATATAGAGTTCCCTTGTGTTCTCTTACCCAGTTTCCACTAATTTAACATCTTGCAGTGCCATGGTATGTTTGCAAAATAAGAGACCTATGTTGACATACTACCATTAATTGAACTTCAGGCTTTGTTTGAATTTCACCATTTTCCCCAATTTTTCTGTTCCAGGATCCAATCCAGGACCCCGTACTGAATTTAAGCGTAATTCAGTTTTGAATTGCCAAAACTTCCTGCTTCCCTTTTCATTAGGTGTTCACTTTGTAAGACAATTCCAGCTTAGTGAATGCCCTGGGGATAATTGCATATTCATTTGCGAGTTAATTTTTTGGACACAGGGAGCCTTAATCCCCTGCCAGATGATAGGTCTAGTGGCTTAGAAGGCACAGCACCCAAACCGGATATGAATGGTGGCTTCTCAGGAGCCTTTGCAGCAGAATAGGAGCAGGTGGTTCCTGGGCACACTTTATCCATCCCTGAGCTCTGTGGGACGTGTAACCAGTTGGCCTCATAAGCTGGGACTCCCAGCTGCAGTCATCCCAGAGTGTAATCATACCTGTGTTTATCTCTGGGTGGATTCAGTTATGCACACCAGCTGGAAGGGGTGGGGATGGGACAGGAAAGAACACACTTCTCCCTCCCCAGCTGGTGCAGCTTTGACTGTGCCCAGGCCTGACCTGTGCTGTTTGTGTGCTCCTTTGTGTTGAGGGTTGTTGGACACTGTCTGGGAACTGCGGGTTCTTCCACTTTGCAACACCGGCAGCTGGAATGGTCCAGAAGGATGCCCCTCCTGATGCGAGTGTTTCTCTCCCAACCTGGACTCACCTGGTACCTTCTTCTTTGATAGAAGTAGTGATCATGGGTAATGTTGACTTTAAGTGGTTTCTGCTGTAAGTAACAAGTTGTTTCTTTTCTTTTTTATTTTTTCAGTGTTCCAAGATTCATTGTTTATGTACCACACCTGGTGCTCCATGCAATACGTGCCCTCCTTAATACCCACCACCAGGCTCACCCAACCCCCCACTTCCCTCCCCTCCAAGACCCTCAGTTTGTTTCTCAGAGTCCACAGTCTCTCATGGTTCTTTTCCCCCTCTGATTTCCCCAATTCACTTTTCCTTTCCTTCTCCTAATGTCTTCCATGTTATTCTTTATGCTCCACAAGTAAGTGAAACCATATGATAATTGACTCTGTCTGCTTGACTTATTTCACTCAGCATAATCTCCTCCAGTCCTGTCCATGTTGATACAAAAGTTAGGTATTCATCCCTTCTGATGGAGGCATAATACTCCATTGCATATATGGACCACGTCTTCTTTATCCATTCATCTGTTGAAGGGCACCTTGGCTCTTTCCACAGTTTGGTAATTGTGGCCGTTGCTGCTATGAGCATTGAGGTACAGATGGCCCTTTGTTTCACTACATGTGCATCTTTGGGGTAAATACCCAGTAGTGCAATTGCAGGGTCACAGGGAAGCTCTATTTTTAATTTCTTAAGGAATCTCCACACTGTTTTCCAAAGTGGCTGCACTAACTTGCATTCCCACCAACAGTGTAAGAGTGTTCCCCTTTCTCCACATCCTCTCCAACATTTGTTGTTTCTTGTCTTGTTAATTTTGGCCATTCTAACTGGTGTAAGGTGGTATCTCAATGTGGTTTTGATTTGAGCCTCTCTGATGGCTAATGATGATGAACATTTTTTCATGTGTCTGTTAGCCATTTGTTGTCTTCTTTGGAGTGTCTGTTCATGTCTTCTGCCCATTTTTTGATGTGATTATCTGTTTTTTGAGTGTAACAAGTTATTTCTATTTTTCTAAATTATTTTTTTATTTTTAAGAAAAGTCATATAAATTGGAAAGTTAATAGGGCCAGATTTTAAAAAATAACTCCTTCATATTTCTACTATTATGGTGTGCTTCTCAGAGGCAACTCTTTTCAACCTTTTTTATCTGGTTCTTTTAATATTTGCTTTCAAATTTTAAAACAATACACATACATCTAGCTTTTGATTCAGTGATGTTAGACATTGTTCCATCTCTCTTCCTCTCTCCTCTCAGTGTGTTTGGTTGGATCAATACACACACAATACTGAGTATGGATTTAACTGAATACCATATATATATATGGTATATATATATATATATATGGTATATATATATATATATATATGTGACTGTTTAAATGTTGCTGACTGTTGCCATGTGGAATACTAATATTTCACTTCTTCACTTCTTTTATTGCACAACCTTTTTGTTTTCCCTTGAGTTCAAGCTGGCCTCTTGTTTTCATTAGCTTAGTTTATTTTGTGTGCTTGACAGAGTTCCCAAGGTGTTCACGAGCTCTATAGAGCTCACCCAAAATTTCCGGTTTAAATATCAGATTATATTTGTCAGTCCCAGGTACCTTTTGGGGAGATTCTCCTGGAACCCACCAGTCTCCCGGGCCAGTCACGTCTGTTCTACCTGGGAAGACCCAAAGGAAGATTTTCATCACATTGCAGTATCAGAAAGACTTTCCTCTCGAGAAGGACTGTCTCTTCTCTGAATTTTTTTTTCCTACCTGATGTCCCCTGCAAAATTGTGGTTGATCATGTTTCTGTCTCTGTGAGTGGTCTCTGAGAGCCAAGGGCGGCCATCTCCTCCTCCTTTACTGCCCCAAACTGACAATACCATGCCATTTGGTATATTTATTTTATTCCCGTGTGATCATAATTTCCTCCCCATGTTCCCTTTCACTCAGCTGTCATCTTTCTAAAAATGTATTTTACAAATCACACAAATTCATACATGCAAATTTTTCTTGTATTTTTAAAAACAGCTTTATTGAGATGTAACTCACGTACCATACACTTTGTACATTTAAAATATACAGTTCAGGGCGCCTGGGTGGCTCAGTCACTCAGTCGGTTAGGTGTCTGCCTCCCACTTGGGTCATGATCTCGGGGTCTTGGGATCGAGTCCTGCATCGGGTCCCCTGCTCATCGGGGAGCCTCCTTCTCCCTCTGCCCCACCCTCTACTTGTGGGTTTTCTCTTGCTCATAAATAAATAAATAAATATTTAAAAAATAAAATGTACAGTTCAATATATTTTAGTATTCATAGTGTTACGCAGTCATCTCCATGATCTAAATTTAGAATATTGTTTATGTCCTAAAGGAAACCTGTACTCATCAGCAGTCACTCCCTATCCTGCCCTCACCCAGCCCCAAGCAACCACTGATCTGCTTTCTGTCTCTGTAAATTTACTCCTTCTGGTCACGTTGGAGACATTGAGTCCTGCAACATGTGTTCTCTTGTGATTGGCTTCTTCCCTGTTACAGCAGGTATCTGACTTCATTCCAGTGCTTTTGAGTTGATTCCACTTTTGGCTGTTAGGAATAATGCTGCTCCAAACATTTGGGTATGTTCTAATTTCTCCTAAGTATATTATACCTAGGAGTGAAATTGCTGAGTCATATGATAAGTCTGCTTAGCCTTCGAGGAACACCCAGACCGTTTTTTTAAAAGGGCAGATCTACTCTTATATTCTCATCAGCAGTGTATGAGGGTTCTAATTTCTTACTTCCTTGCCAGTACTTGTTATTGTCTGTCCTTTTTAGCATAGCCATTCTGGTGAGCGAGGAGTGCTATCTCACTGGTTTTCACTTGCTTCTTGCTAATGACTAATGATGGTGAGCATCTTTTCATGTGCTTATTGGCCGTTTGTATGTCTTCTTTGAGAAATGTCTCTTCAAATCCTTGGCTCACTAAAATATAATATCTTTATTGACATATAATTCACGTACATGCAGTTCACCAATTTAAAGTACAATTCAGTGGTTTTTAATATTATGACAGAGTTGGGCAAGAATCACTACACTCAGCTTAAGAACATTTTCATCATCCCCCACCCCCAATCCCCCAAGTACCCTGTAAACCATTAGGAGTTATTTCTTTGGGTTGTCTTTTTATTATTGAGTTTTAAGATTTCTTTATACAAATTCCTTATCAGCTCTATGATTGGCATGTATTTTCTCCCATTTTATCTTGCCTTTTTACTCTCTTGGTTGTATCTTCCCAGACTAACAGTTTTAGGTCTTGATGCCATCCAAGTTATTATTTATTTATTTACCTATTTGGTACTTTGTTTTGGTGGTGTGTTTTTTCTCTTGTATCTTTAACTGGTATTTATTTCTGTAAGCCTCCTCAGACCCTTTTTGAGCTCTAAGTCACACATAAAAATAGATAACACACAGTAGTGTAACAATAGCTTCTGTCTCTCCGAGCGTATCTTGGTGGGGAATTCAAGGGTAAATTTGTTGATTTTGTTGCCTTACTGGAGGCATAGATCAGGCGAAAACAGCCTATTCTGTGTCTGAAGGGATCAGTAGCCTTCAGTCAGTCTTCCTTAAATATTCTATACGTTTAAATTTCTTACTGTCTGCTTCGGATAGGCATCAGGCTGGGCAACTTGTAGAACAAGGAATAAAGCTAATTCTTGAGACTGATGAGCGACAGAAGCAGAGTGAGGTTGATGTCTGCTCCTCAGCACTGTCTGGCCAGGCCTCATCCTGACACAGGGTCATTTTACGTCTGCTCTGAGGCGGGCTGAGGGAGACGAGAGACACAGGATCTGCTCAGCAGACAATTAGAGAGTTTGTTTGTTTATTATTGTTTGTGTGTGTGTGTGTGTGTGTTCAACGATTCATTAGTTGCACGTAACCCCCAGTGCTCATCACAATGCATTTATTTTATGGGCTTGATAGAAGTTTGCTAGCTGGCCAGGGAATGTAGCCAACATTTGTACCATTATTTCTGTGAGAGAATGGATCCTAAATTTTAAATCACCAGTTTGGAGATAGAGTTTTGAAGTATGATCTGTTTCTAGATTGGGATGTACATGTGTTAATTCATTAGTGTTCTTTTCAGTAGCTTTTCCATCGCATGGGGGAGTGTGTGTGTGTGTGTGTGCTCGCGCGTCCGCGCGCAAGCACCCACGCTTTTGTGTGATATATGTATGTATGTGTATAATCCTGCTTTTCCATTTATCCTTATCCATTTGCCCATAGAGTTGGTTCTGCAGCCATTTATCGAGCCTGCCTGTGGCTGTTGCTCCAGGACTGTGGCCGGAAGGCAGGATGCTGAGACCTAAGTCCCTTAAGACCTCACAGTCTGTTTTGGGAGAACATGGCAGGGTTTGCTAGGAGCAGTGGTTCTCACCCACGAAGGAGCCGATTATCCAGTTGTGAATCACTCAGAGCCTTTGTCTTCCTTTTGGCCATTTCACAGCTCATTAGTTTTGTTTTAAAGATGGATGGAGAGAGAGGAATAGGGAGAAACTGAATTCAGTTTGTCTGAAGCTTTGTTTTAAACAGGTGAATTCTATATGAAATGGCATTCTTAAATTATCTGGGGATTTCATCTATGTTGATCTTGCTCTTTATTTTTATAGATAATTGATCTGATGGTTTTAATTTTTTCAACAAAGTGTGTGTATATGGTTGAAAAAGGTATTAGGCAGAAGATGAGGGCTTCTTTTCTCCCTATTACCTCCCCAACCCTAGACCTTCTCCTCACAGGGAGCTACTATCCGTCTCCTATCAGCTACTTTCAGTCTACTATCAGCCCTCTGAATTTTTATTTTCTAATTTATATACTCAGATACTTTGTTAAAAGTACACAGATCATACTAGACACAGTGTTCTGCATCTTGTTTCTTCTTTTTTTCTTAAGAGATATTACTTAGAGATATTTCTCTATCAATGTGTCTGAACCCACCGCATTCCCCTGAGAATTACAGAGTGCTCCTTTATGTGAATGACGATGACTCATTTAATCTGCTCTCTCTTGAAGGATGTGTAGGTAGTTTCTAGCTTTTTGCTGTTACACACAGTGCTCTGTGAAACTTCTGGACAAGTGTCTATCTCATGCTTTTCTGCAGGTTTGCATGAATGGATCATTATGTATGCCATTAAACCATGAAAGGTCATAGTTTACAGTGGTTTTCGGCTGGCTGTGGAGTTGTGCGGATTCTGATGGTAGTATGATTAATTGTATGTGGTTTGAGTGCAGCCTGGTAGGAAAACCTCATACTCAGATTTTGAGAAAATACTTGAGCTTTAATTATAAAAGGACTAAAATGGGGGCACCTGGGTGGCTCAGTCGTTAGGCATCTGCCTTCAGCTCAGGTCATGATCCCGGCGTTCTGGGATCAAGTCCTGTATTGGGCTTCCTGCTTAGCGGGGAGTCTGATTTCCCTCTCCTAGCCCTTCTACTGTGTTCCCTCTCTCTCCATGTCTCTCTCTGTCAGATAAATAAATAAAATCTTAAAAAGAAAAAGACCAAAATAGGGGCACCTGGGTGGCTAAGTCATTTGAACATCCAACTCTTGATTTTGGCACAGGTCGTGATCTCAGGGTTGTGAGATTGGGCCCTGTGTCCGACTCCATGCTAGGTGTGGGGCCTGCTTAAGATTCTCTCTCTCCCTTTCCTTATCTCCTTCCCCCTAACCCCCTCCCCCAAGTGTGCTCTCCCTCTCTTTAAAAAAAATACAAAAGGAAAGAAAGGAAAAGACCCAAATATATTGTCCATTTCATGGTGTTGAACTTATTCCTTGCATCTTTGTATTACTTTGGAGGCTGGATGGATCATGACTAAGTTTTTGGGCTTGGGGACAGGTGGAAGGAACAGTGTAGCTTGGTTAGAGAAGATAATTCCAAGCAGGAAACACGTAGCTGTCCAAAGTGCCGACTGCGTAAGAGATGGCATTGGTGAATAGCACCTACCTGTTCTGGTTTTGTAGTCCCAGACTTTTCAGTGGTTCATGTTCTAGAAACACTTTTCCAGTGAGCAGGTCCTGGAGACAGAATCTCTAGATGAGCAGTAAAAGTCTCCAACTGTTAGCAGCTGAAGAGAGAGGTGTCCTGAAGCCCGGGAGAGCTGAGGCAGCTGAGGGCCAGAGGAGGCAGAAGGCCTCGGGGCATGGCCGAGGCCGGAGCTGATGCCTGGGTCCGGCTGTGGAGCCTCCTTGCTCACTGTGAGCTGAGGTTTCCTCAGGGGGACCCTCACAGCCTCCTCATCAGCTTGTGGGGAGCAGCTGCGGAGAGCAGTGTCGGGTGTGGGCAGATCACTGCTCGGATGTATGCAGGTCTCCACCCCGGCTGGTACTGCCTTCGACATGTACTAGTACTTACCAAGTGGATTTTAGTAGAGTGAACTTTTGCAGATGGGTTGAGAATTGGATTTTCCTTTAAAGGCTTTGGGATAGTTAGAAGTGGGAAGATGTGGCAGCTGTTGGGAGATGACTGTTTCTTAATGGCTTGGGCAAGTTGGGCCAGGCCCATTTTTGATGCTTTTACAAACATTGTATCCTCATTGAATCCTTATAATACCATCAGTGAGGTAGATATTATTGTCTATATTTCAGTGAATGAGGATATATCTGGCGTTTTATTTGTGATCGTTCTGTAATTGGCTTCATTTGTGTGACCTGATCGATGGCAAGTAGCTGTGGGCCAGCTGCTAACTGCTCCTTTGCTTTGTGCCTGTCCCGGTAGCCGGTGCAGGGCTGAACCGAACACAGGATACTCTCACGCGTGCTGATGGTTGGATGGAAGCCTGACTCAAAGTTTGAGCTTCAGAAAGGAGAACATCATAGGGCGTGTTGTATGTTATCTTCCCAGAAACTCAAATGTGGCATTAACTTTGTCCGACTTAAGTGCCTCTACTTGCTCAAAAGTGTGAAAGCTGTGGACACCTTGGTGCCCCAGTCGGTGAAGCACCTCCTGGTTTTGGCTCGGGTCATGATCTCAGTCAGGGTCCTGGGATTGAGTCCCGCGTTGAGGGGCTCACACTCAGTGGGGAGTCTGCCTGAGGGTTTCTCTCCCTCTGCCCCTTCCCTTGCTTGCTTGTGTGTGCTCTCTCTCTCTCTCTCAAATAATAAATCCTTAAAAAAAAAAAAAAAAAAAGGCTTAGTAGCTGTTCTGACTGGGTTTGGTTCACATAGATTTTCTCTTGGTAAAAACAGCCCTGTGTATTATATGTGAGCTAAGGCCCATCTGACTGAGAGGAGAGAATTCATTGAGACATTTGGCTCCGTTTTCATGCCATAGCTGAGTTCTGTGGGTTTGGCCTGAGGAAACCAGCAGAAGCCGTCAGAGCAGAGCAGACAGTGTCAGAGCCAACCACGAGCAGCCTTCCCCTCCATGGAAGTCCCACTCGGTCTGGAGGAGGGGATCTTCAAGGCCTGCCTGCTTTGATAATTAGGGTCAGTTGAAGAAGCCTTTATTAACCATCTGCATTCAGTCCACTGCCAACCTCTTCCCTCCAGAAGCTTCTGACTGGAGTTTCTGCCGAACCTTCCAGATTTCTTAGACATAACTTTAAATCTGGTTCTGCTGCCTGGCAGGCCCCTCCTTCCTCCTTCCCCCAGTTCTGCTGCAAGAGCTGTGGATTCACACTGTCTGAGTTTCATTCTGTTCACTTTCTGTTAACATTCTGGGTAGTTAGGGTGAGTTTCCCGTCCCGCTGAGAGGGAGGCTGGTGCCTGTGATAATCCAGGTGGGCTTGGGCACGCTTTCCCTGTGGCCCATGCCCTGCCCCTGTTACCCCTCAGCCCAGTGTTCCTCGACCACCTGTGCTTTGTTTTTCCATCCGTTTTACTCTGATTTTCATCGCTCTTTCCCTTTTTACCTTCATGAAAACATTGAGAGACAGTATGGCATTTTTTTCATCTTTGTTTCCCTCAGCCCTCCGCCCGCATGAGGTGCTTTCTAATTCTCTGTCCTTGTTACATGAAATCTTGCCTGGCTGGGTCTTCGTTGGAAAGCAGGCAGGACCAGTTTCCAAACTAACGTCTGTTTGGTCAAAGCAAATTAAAACTTGTGAGCAGGAAGAGGAAGAGGCAAGCATTTCCTGGGCTCCTACCCTGGGCCAGAATCTGGAGCTGACAGGTGAACAAGGCAGGGCCCCCGAACTTCCGAGGCTCCTGGTCTGCGGGAGAAGAGGCCACACACTGTGCAAGTGGGCAGGCAAAGGTGTGACACAGTGCACCCTCACCAGGGAGAGAGCGCAGGCTCTTGGAGACGGCCTCACGCTGGCTCTGGGACGGCAGCCACAAAGGGACAGTCCCTTTCTTTTCTTTTTTTTTTTAAAGATTTTATGTATTTATTTGACAGAGAGAAATCACAAGTAGATGGAGAGGCAGGCAGAGAGAGAGAGGGAAGCAGGCTCCCTGCTGAGCAGAGAGCCCGATGCGGGACTCGATCCCAGGACCCTGAGATCATGACCTGAGCCGAAGGCAGCGGCTTAACCCACTGAGCCACCCAGGCGCTCCGGGACCGTCCCTTTCTGATCGGATCATGGGACAGGACAGCATGTACAGGGTATGCCTCCTGGCTCAGCAGCCTGCCCATTCATACATTTTAGGACCAAATGAGAAGATAACGCACATGAAAATCCTTGAATGCCTAAGTGCTTATTGTTTTACTAAATTTCAGTCATAGTCCCAAGCAGAGTAGGTAGCATCTCCTTTTCTGGAAGTTCAGGAAGTTTTCATCTAAACCCCCATGATGGAAACCCCAGGGAGAGAGCACTGCAGGTGGAGAAGTCTAGATGTGCCCTCAGGAGCTTTGGTGGGGGTGGGGTGGGGGGGGAGGTGGAAGGCGGCTGAGGTCAGAACAGAGGCAAGCGCGCTGGGAATCAGGGGGCTTGGCCAGGTGAAGGCAGGACCTTCCCTGTGAGTCTAGAGTTCAGTCTGCCGGTGAGGCATTTTGGGGGTTCTGACAGAAGCTGTGCTGTAGGAGCCCCACCACTTCTGTGTGTGTGACAGAGCCCTGTGCAGGGTAAAACTGTACAGAAGACAGCGGTCTGTGACCTCACGGAGGAAAAATGACGGGAGCTGTAATGAGTGGGGACTCTATACTGCGGAGCGAGGACTTGATGTGCTGTGCCCGGTTCTCTTGGGTTGTCTTCGACAGAGCGAGGTGTAGCCCCGTGAGTGTTATTAAGTCCCGTGAGAAGGGAGGGAGGCGAGGACAGTGTCCGCAGCCACTCAGTGTGGAGTGCCATGCGGGCTGCTGAGGCCGTCTGCCTAGCCTGGAGTCTAGCCTGGAGTCAGCCCTCCTGTCTCTGCTGGTCTCTGCCTGCCCCTCCTCATCCTCCACCTCCCCCACAGGCAAGCATCCATGCTCTTCCCCCTCATCTCCTGGCCTCCAGAGCCGCCCAGGAGAGACGTGCTGGGGAGGGAGCGGGCTCAGTACGCAGCAGACATGCTGTGGTGGAGAGCGAGTGGCGTGGCGCTGTTCTTAGAAGCAGGAAGCCAGGGGTGTGGGGTTAGGCAGATGCTCTCTGCTCTGCTTGTCTGATTCTCACAGTCCTGCGGGCATGTGGTCCAGATGCCAGGTGGCAGCTGGAAAAAGGTCCCTGGCTTGTAACGGAGCCCGGCACAGCAGACACCTGCACCAGATCTACCCCGGAGAAACGTGGGGGTCGTTGGGTCAGAAACGGTGTAACTGCAGAGTGAGCTCAAGAGCAGAAACCCAGTCCTCGGAAATATTGAACTTTGGGCTCCGAAGGCTGGAGACAGAGATGCCTCCCACCAGGGTAAACCCAGGGCAGCCCCGGGTCTCAGACACAGCTGCTTACCCTGGGGAGTGAGAACGGGCACACGCTGCTGGTGACCGTCACAGGACGTGCACGTGCCAAGACCAGGGGTTAGAGAATTACACAGGAGAAATGAAGCCAAGCCAGACCAGTGGAATTTAGATATTCGACCTAGAAAACCCCAAAAACGTCTGTCTTCTACACGTCTGTAGAATGAGTTCTGCCATCTGCTTTGCATCTGCTTTTCTCGCTATGCTACTGCGTCATGTTCCTGTTCTTTCTCCATCCCCCCGCCGATCCCCTGAAAACCCCACACAAAATTATTTCCATCATAGATTAAAAAAAAAAAAACAAAACCCAGGACACAGTGATAGCTATTAGAAATGATAGCTGACAGAGTTAGGAGACAGAGCTATAAAAACTCTGCTGGGATTCTTCCAGAAGTGTCGTGTTTGGGATGGAATGCCATTGCTGTCTGTAACATTTAAAGAGTTGTTTTCCTTTTAGACAGAGTTCTGCCATTCTCCTTCCTCTTTTCACTTGTCCCCACCCCCACCCCACGTAGTACTCAGCAGGAGAAAGGTAAGGAAGAAAATTCTGGAAGGATTACCGGCACCTAAAAACAGAGGATCAAGAGGGTGAGGTCAAAGCGCTGGACACATGAATCGAGTGTAGTGGCAAGTTAGAGGTATGCAAGGCAGGTCCCCCAGACCACCCCCCCAGGGGCTGTGTCGGGGGCGAATTGTCTTTCATTCTTTAAGCACGGGTATTAAGTACCCTGTGTGGACAAAGCAGTGTGGCTGCCTTAGGGAACCAAACATGGGTTTCGCTGATACGTGCCTGCCTTTGTGTTTCGGAGAATAAGGGGGCAGTGAGCCCCAGTGGACAGCCGGTTACTGAACTCAGTGTGCCTGCAGAGGACAAGTCCAGAGTGTGTAAATGGTGGGTCAGGCCATATTGGGGGTGGCCCCAGGGTTCTCCTGCATTCAGGCTTAGGAAGAAATTCACATGGCATTTGAGAACTGAAGGGCGAGTTGCTGTTGGGTAAAATTGCAGTGGGTGCTGGGGGTAGATGTGGGGCTGCACTGGTAACAAGACCCAGGGAACAACGGTGTGGGCTTTCTGGGGGCAAAGAATGGGCTGGAGATGCTTGGCAGGATATGAGACGTATGTTGTACTGCCTTTTGAATGTTTGAATGTGGGCGACCCCACGGTTCAGCTTCTCACCGTGTTTAGCCAAATCGCAGCTCTTTTTCGGCTCTTCTGCTCCTTACTTAGAATCCAGAGTTGGAGCAGTTTGGATGCTCTCAGAGAATCCAACATGCTTTTCTACAGGGAGACTAGAACACAGCCCAAGTTAGGAGCCTGTATTTACCTTTTGGCATTTTGCTCTTGAAGCTGCTGTGCTTATTAATCTTTCCAGGGGTTTCTGGCAACAGAAGAGAAGAAGCTGATATTTTTTCATTAGTCTGGTGGTTAAGTTTTGGGTCTGCTGGCAAGGATTTAGGCCCAACTGGAGGAGAGTGGTGTTTTCAGTTTATGTCTGTTACCCATTTGGGGGACACTATATGGTGTGGTTGGGGAGGCCTCGCTAGGCTTTCTCAGTCACTTCCTGTGCCATGTAGCACCCAAGCAGGGCACCCACACTGGAGATCAGGTGGTTGCCAAACCGGTCTGTTGCCCTTCTCATAACATAGCTCTCGTCCTCCACAGTCACACTGAAAGGTGTGGCCCTCCTGGACTAGGCCCTGAGGGAGAGCATCCAAAGGTTTCATCTCTGCACTGTTCTTTTTTTTTTTTTTTAGAGTTGGGCCCGTAACTAAGGTTGATTATATTCATTCATTGCCAGCAAATAACAGTAACTCTACTATTTCCATCTGTTATCACTGCTTTCAGACTATTCTAAATAAATCTCCCAGTCATCAGGTTTTGAATGAATGATGTTTCGTGGCATTTGGAAAATTTGTCACATAGACTTTTTTGGCTGCAGCTTGTGTGTTCACTTTTTTGCTGTTCTGGGCTATAAAGTAGCACCTCTGAGTATTTCTAGCAGCTGAGAACACTTCGTGAGCGGGAAAGTGGTTGGTTTGCCCCCTGGATAGGCTTAGGGCTCCTTAGGTTTGTGATTGTTCGTGGCCGGTTGGCCCAGTCTGGACAGCGTTGCTTAGTGCTTGTGTCCTTTATTCTGCTCTTGGGGATGCAGTAAATGATAGTGCTGAGACTTGTGGGGGTTCTAACATATAATTTCTAATAAGTCTGGAAGTTTATTTTGGGAGGATGGAAGTGGGGTCCTTCATGCAGTTTCAGTCGTCATTTTAGTCTTCCTCTAGGCAATGAAACCGTGCCTGAAATAAATCTCACTCTGGCTCCCTGTGAGAGATGTGACAGACATAACAAAGCCTGGGATTATGAATTATTGTGACACAGAAAATTGCGGCATCTGCACACTGCCAGAAAAACGTGCACAGACGTTAGAAACCTGCAGACTTTGTTCAGACCCCAACTTTCTGCTCATCTCTTGTGTAACCTGTGTCACACAGGTGACCTGCTCATCTCCTGTGTGACCTTAAGTCACTTGTCTGAGACCTTCATTTACTCGGCTATAAGTACCTACGTAGCTGCCTAACTCTCAGGGTTGTTATGCTGTTCAGTGAGATTTTATATGACGAGTACCTGGAGGATAATAGGCGTTGCATAAATGGCACCTAGAGTGAAAAGTTGCTCTGCCTCGTTAGTCATTAGGGAAATGCCAGCCAGAGCCACAGCAGGATACTGGTAACATATCAGACGGTTGAGATCACAAAGACAGGTAACAGCAACTGTTGGTGAGGATGTGGAGGAACTAGAGTTCTCACACCGCAGGTGGGAATGGAAGCCTGCTCAGCTGCCCAGGAAGACAGTGTGGGGGTTCCTCAAGAAGCTGAACACAGAGTCACCCTGTAGCCTGACACTTCTACTCCTGGGAGATGGACCCAAGAAATAAAGATATATGTCCACAGAAAGATCTGCATGCAAAATTCACAATAGCCCGAACAAGGAAATAAGCAAGATGAATGGATAAACAAAATGGGGCGTATCATTCAATGGTATAGTATTCAGCCCTAACAATGAGTGAACTGCTGATCTAATTCACAACTAGCTGGACAGAATCTTGACATAAAGGGCTACAGGCTTATGATTTCATGTAATTGGACCTTGTAGAAAAGGCAAGACAAAGCTAAAGGACTGATCGGTGCGGCCTGGTGCTGGGATGGGAGCTAGAATTGACTGCAGAAGGAAAAGAGAGAACATCCTGGGGTGATGGAAATGTTCTAGAACTGGATTATGGTGTTGAAGGCACAAGGTAGAAAGATTTCTAAAAACTCATCAAACTGCATTGAAAATGGGTGACTTTTGTGGTTTGTGATACTGTGATTTATACTAAGAAATACATATTTGGTTTTCATCCTAGTGAAGTCATCCTAATGACTTGACTTTTGGAAAAGCATCTGAGGTTGGGGGAGCTGGTTGATTGGGGAACCAACCATATGGTGAGAGGGTTGGAATTTTCAGGCCTTCCCCTGATTCCTCCCAGGAGGGGAAAGGGGCCGGGGGTTGAATGATTCACCAGTGGTTGATGATTTAATCACTAATTCCTATGTGATGAAGATTCAATAAAAACCCAAAGGACTGGGTTCAGAGACCTTCTGGGTTGGTGAACACGTGGAGATTTGGAGACAGTGGTGTGTTCAGAGAGGGCATGGGAAATCTTTCACACTTCTTATCTTGCCCTGTGCATCTCTTCCATCTGGCTGTTCCTGAATTCTATCTTTTTATAATAAATCAGCGATTTGGTGGGTGAAATGTTCTATGGGGCATTACAGCAAATGGAACCTAAGAAGGGGGTTGTGGGAACCTCTGGTCCATTGCCAGTAGATCAGAAACCCAGGTGACAAGGGGGGAGGGAGAGAATGGGCACTCCTGTAGGACTGAGCCCTTAGCCTGTGTGATCTAATGTTGTCTCCTGGTACATAGTGTCAGAACTGATTTAAACTGGAGGACGTCCAGCTGGTGTCACAGAGTTACTTGGAGGAGTGGGGAAAACACCCACACATGGGGTATCAGAAGTGTTGTGAGTATGGTAGTCATGGGAGAGTAACAGAAACATGAGTGTAAGTTTTCCAACATAATGGTATATAAATCAAACCTCATATAGAGGTAGAACTTGGATCTCATGACTGTCTCATGATTATACTTTGTTGATAACGGTTTTTTGAAAAGCATGGTTTTTAGAACTCTTGTGTTGAAATGGCATGACTAGGAATGCCTGTGTGCCTAAGTGTTTTGAGTCTTTTAGTGGATCCCATATTTTAAACCAGTTTAGGACTCAAATGCCCTTTGCATCATGCCACAACAGCTTCTGATGATTGTTAGAAGAGTTTAAGGTTCAAGTAAAGAGATTTTTGCAAAGTAACCCAAAAGAAATCACACTGTCCCAAAATAACATTATAAATTTAGGCTTGTATTGTCCCATTTTCCCCACAAATACTCTTTGTTTTTACATTGTTCAAATTAAATGTATGTAGTGTGTTTTAAAATGACTGGGTGAAATGTGCATTTTTCATGATGTTAAACTTTTTTATAAATACAGTTTTAATTGCTGACTGTATGAGTGTTTATTTCATACACCCTTCTTTGGAGATAGGTCTGTGCATCTCAGCTCCTTCCACAGTTTGTCTATTGTGGACATTGCTGCTGTGAACATTGGGGTACAGGTGCCCCTTCTTTACACCTTGTATATTATTTTCCACAAACCTTGTTCATCTATTACTTTTTATTTAATTAGTAGTAGGATAATGTTTGCTTTGTTAACCAATTATATTTCCTCATTTAAGTGTCTCTTTATGTCCACTCTCCACTTGTTTTTGGTCTGTAAGTGATCTACTATTTATTTATTTATTATTTAAGATTTTATTTATTTGGAAGAGAGTGCGAGAGATAGCGAGAGAGAGAGAGAGAGTATGAGCAGGGGAGAGAGGGAGAAGTAGGCTCCCCACTGAGCAAGGAGTCCGATGTGGGGCTCCATCCCAGGACTCTGGGATCCTGACCTGAGCTAGAGGGAGACACTTAATTGACTGAGCCAGCCAGGTGCCCAAGTGATCTGCTTTTTAAAGTAAAATTTAACAAATTTAGAAACAAAATGTTCCATACAAAAGTTACATAGAGGAAGCTTGGAAATTTGATTACCAAATTGAGTAATGAAAAAAACCCTCTCTAATGCCACCAAGAACATAATTTACTGTCATTACTTTGGCATATGTCTTTACATATTACTTCCTTTCTGCTGTGGTATAAAACAACTATATGCTACCCCAGTTATGCTATTTTATTGGCTTTATTTTTCTGAGCAAAGTGCTCTCATACAATTATATATTTTTCTAGAATCTGATGGTATATGCCTACTAAGGTCTCTTTTGGATGTATTATAATTTTGTTAACCAAACCTTAATTTTGGTGCATTTCAAGGTTTTTTTTAATTATTATTTAAATTCATTTAGCCCAATATAGTGCATCATTAGTTTCAGATGTAGTGTTCAGTGATTATTCAGTTGCAAAGAACACCCAGTGCCCATCACATCACATGCCCTCCTCAGTGCCCATCACCCAGCTACCCCATCCTCCCGTTCACTCCCCTCCAGCAACCTTCAATTTGTTTCCCCTAGCTAAGAGTATCTCATGGTTTGTCTCCCTCTCTGATTTCTTCCCATTCAGTTTTCTCTCCCTTCCCCTATGATCCTCTGCTCTATTTCTTACATTCCACATATGAATGAAATTATATGATAATTGTCTTTCTGTGATTAACTTACTTCACTCAGAATAATACCCTCTCATTCCATCCCTGTTGACGTAAATAGTAGGTATTCATCCTTTCTGAACACTCAGTAATTTTCTTTATGTCTTTATCCATTCATCTCTCTCGGCTCCTTCCACAGTTTGGCTCTTGTGGACACTGCTGCTGTGAACATTGGGGTGGGTGCGTGTGCCCCTTCTTTTCACTACATCTGTATCTTTGGGGTAAATACTCAGTAAGGCAATTGCTGGGCCATAGGGTAGCTCTATATTTTAACTTTTTGAGGAATCTCCACACTGTTTTCCACAATGGCTGCACCAGCTTCCATTCCCATCAGCAGTGTAAGAGGGTTCCTGTTCTTCGCATCCTCACCAACATCTGTTGTTTCCTGTCTTGTTAATTTTAACTGTTCTAACTGGTAAAAAGTGGTATCTCATTTTGGTTTCAATTTGTATTTTCCTGATGACAAGTGATGTGGAGCATTTTTTCATGTGTCTGTTTGCCATTTGTAAGTCTTCTTTGGAGATAGGTCTGTGTGCATGTCTTCTGCCCACTTCTTGACTAGATTCTTTGTTTTTTGGGTGTTGAGTTTGAGAAGTTCTTTATAGATCTTGGATACCAGCCCTTTATCTGATATGTCATTTGCAAATATCTTCTCCTATTCCATAGGTTGCCTTTCAGTTTTGTGGACTATTTCCTTTGCTGTGCAGAAGCTTTTTATCTTGACAAAGTCCCAATAGTTCATTTTTGCTTTTGTTTCCCTTGCCTTTAGGGATGTGTCTTGCAAGAAGTTGCTGTGGCCGAGGTCAAAGAACTTACTACTGCCTGTGTTCTTCTCTAGGATTTTGATGGATTCCTGTCTCATGTTGAGTTCTTTCATCCATTTTGAGTTTATCTTTGTGTATGGTATAAGAGAATGGTCAAGTTCCATTCTTCTGCATGTGACTGTCCAATTTTCCCAGCACCATTTATTGAAGTGACTGTCTTTTTCCACTGGATATTCTTTCTTGCTTTGTAAAAGATTAGTTGACCTAAAGTTGAGGGTCCATTTCTGGGCTCTCTGTCTGTTCCATTGATCTGCGTATCTGTTTTTGTGCCAGTACCATGCTGTCGTGGTGATCACAGCTTGTTAATGTAGCTTGAGGTTAGGCATTGTGATGCTGCCAACTTTGGTTTTCTTTTTCAGCATTCCCCTGGCGATTTGGGGCCTTTTGTGGTTCTATACACATTTTAGGATTTTTTGTTCCAGCTCTGTGAAAAATGTCGATGGTGTTTTGATGGGGATTGCCTTGAATGTGTAGATTGCTCTGGGGAGAACATTTCAAGGTTTTTGGATACATATTGAAAAATTGTCTTCCTGTGACATAATATTCCCAACGCTATTATGTGGTATGTTTTTTTCCCTTATGCCCTCATCAGCAGTTGATACCAGTTGGTTTTTTTTTTTTTTAACAATTTAAAAAAGCTAAAACCATACCATTATAATTTACATTTATAAATTACATTTAGTTTGTTAGTAGTGAATTTTATCTCTTAAAATAGCTTTATTGACTGTTCAGGTTTCTTCTTTGAAGAATTGTATCTTTTTTTTTTTTTTGCTATTGGGATTTTTTATCTTTTTCTTATTGAATTATATAAGCTCTTATATTTTCTGCTATTATCTGCCTTTTAATTTTGGTTATTGATTAGTTTTCATTTCCTGGAGATGAGGATTTTTACTTACTTGCATTAAGGTTACAGGCTTAATTAAGCTCCCCTACCATTCTTCTTCTAGCAGATAAATCTAACAAAGAGTCTTTATTCAGAATAAGTTATGAGAGTCCACAAAATTTTCCCAGGGATATGCAGCTGGGCCTGATTTGTGTCTTATAGTCTACATGCCCCTAGAATCTTTAAGATATTAATAGACAGTGCTGCACCTTTAATGATTATTTGCTGGCAATATAGGAATGTCTGTTTGGTTTCTTCTATAAGACACTAGAGGATCTTTAATTTCTGTTGTTTAAAAAGTTTCTCAGCTTTCTTTCCTTTAATAAATGATGCTCATGAGAAAACTCATACTCTTATTTCTTTAAAAAAAAAAAAATCAAGGTTCCTTGGAGATGAGACGTTCTGTAAAAGACAATGTCCGTTCGCCAGAGGATTCAGTAATTAGCACTTGGGAAGTTGAGTAAAATTCCATTACAGGAATTTTTTCTCCTGTTTTCCTCCAGCGTGTTTACTCCTGTTTATTATTTGAAATGTAGAGACCTTGCTGTAATTACCCGTTGCTGCCTTGTCTGGACTTCAGCAAGGACTCTCCCTGCCCTCTGCCTCTGTCCCTGGTCCTGAGCAGCAACCCCTCCAGCACCCAGGAGGCTCCCTTTGTTCAGAGTCTGTGGGGCGTGTCAGTGTCCGCTCTAATTGGGCTGGAGCTGAATGCGGCCGCGATCCTGGGGCGTGTGTGGAGTTCAGCCTTGATAGATGGGAAGGCAGCACCGAAGCGCGGCAGGACATCCTTCCCCTTTGACAAAGAGAGTCATCAAGTTGATCCTCCCAGGGCCTTCCTACCATTTTGAAGCGAGTCGTGGACTTATTTGCCCAGGACACACTTAGTGAAATAAGCTTAAAAAAAAAAGGAAAGAAAGAAAAACCCTTGCTTTCCAGGTGGCAGTGGGATTCGTTCCGTTAGTGAAGCACCAGGTCCCCAGTTTGCTATTCATGTAGAGATCCTGCTCCACCCCCCTTTGAACAGAAGAGAAAGGGTGGAATTTTGATAAAATCCAGTGTTTCGAATCCTTTAGTCCCTTAACTCTTCACTCGCATGTGCCCCAAAGTCACAGGCAGCTTCGTTTTCCTCAGAGTCGCCCGTTTTGTTATTGTGGTGAACCCGTCTTTTACCTTGGTTAGGAAAGGATGCGCCGTTTTATTAAACAGTGACTTTTGGGGCCTCCCGTATTCAGCACAGATGGGTGTAGGGTAATTTATGTCAGTGTGAGGATTACTGTTGGGGATTAGCAAGGATTTGTTCCTTGGGCTTATTTAGATCCTGGCTGAGTGTGGATGACTATATTTAGGAGAGCTCAGCTACATTTATAAATATCCGAGTCCTTGAATAATAGATCACTGGGATTCTTCCCTGACTACAGATGTCTCATGAGCCTTTCCAGGCTAAATCTTAGATTACCCTCATTTGAGTTACTCCTTGAAATATGTGTTTCCTCACAATCCTGCATATTCTGCTGCTTTGTTAATAGTTTGTAAATTGTTGCTATTCCTTATGATCTCTTGAGAAGTACAGGGTTATGCTTATTACTACTTTCATTGTCCCCGTGGAAGGAATATTACACTATGAGTGCATCGAGGGCCTACTGTTTACCCAGACTCCTAGAGCATGCTGGCTGTGGAACTGCCCGGTCAGTAACAGAGCAGCTGACCCGGACTTTCCTAACAGATATATTTTGTTTCAGTAGATGGTCAGTCCTCAAAAACCCATGATAGCATCATGTCAGTAACTATGATAGAATGGGTGGGCCTATTTTTGGGGTGGACCTAACCCTGAATTTTTTTTTTCTTAGTTTATATACTTAAAATTTTTTTTTAGAGAAGGGCTTATTTATTTTAGGGTGATTTTGGAAAACTTTCCTTGCAAATGTAAGGTACTAAATACATAGAAGTCGCCTCTCAAGAGGCTCGGAAGCACTGCTTCTCTTTGATGGTAGGCGATCACAGGAAAATGAGTCTTGGAAGTCATCTGTTGCAGGGAATTAAGAAAGCTTGATTCAGGACACACATTTAGAGATAGAATTGTTGGCTGGGCCTGAGACTCGGTGAACTCTACCCTGGTCTGGCCAGGCACTCGAGGCATTCAATCGCAGTTACTTCATAAAGCCATCTTACAAATTCAGCACAGAAGGGAGTCTGTCCTGTTTTCAAAACAAAAAGTCTGAGGTCCAGACTGACTGGCACCATGGCTGGTCCGTTCTCAGCATGAGAACCCAGCTCTCTAGGTTTTGATTCATCTCTCTTCTGTGGGACGGATCCGTCCATACCCCTTGACTTGGGTGTTTTTTCCAGTGGACCCTAGCACGGTGCCTTTCTTTTGCCTGTCCCCCTACCACCCCTCTGCTTGCTCATGAGGTCCCTTCTGAGAGTTTGGGAATGCTCCGGAAACCCCTCCTTACTCATCCCTCACAAACTCCCATTTTGACCATATGGCCAAAGCTCCGGCTCTCTGGCTCTGCCCTGAATACTGGTGCTTTTGCTAGATTTGGGGATTGGGATTGATAGGGCTTGGCGGTAGACTTCCACTTGGCAGAACCTGGCTCTCAGCCCCGGGTGGTTTGTAGCAGGGATCTTCCTGTCCACCTCCTGTCCTAGGAACCTAATCTTCAGTCTTAACGTCGTGCTCTTGGTTGGCGTGCAAGCTGACTTTGACACCTGGGGTTCAGTTCACAAGCATTTAGTGAAGGAAAGGCTCAACGTGAAAATTCCCAGGACTTCATAGCCCTTGTTCAGTGTTCTCAGTTGGCTAATGAAATATGTGACTCTGTGTTCTTCCTGTTATCTAGCTATAAAATGGAATAATACCCCATTTTACCTTTGGTGAAGTATATGGGTGTGTTATTACAGTGTTAACATTCCTTACAAGAAGGCTGTTGTAAAAGTCCAGGTACCAAAAATAATGCGAAGTTGCCTGGACATTTGCGCATTTCAGACTAATTTCAAGTAAGGATAAAATGAAACTATGTTTTAATGGTAGGTAGCTCCGTTCTAAAGGTATTTTCTCTTCTGTTCAGGAAGTGTGGCCATAAAATTTTCCTTTTTTTTTTTTTTTTTTAAAGATATTGTTCAGATGTGTTTGAGAGAGAGAGTGGGTGCGAGAGAGCTCAAGCGGGGGAGGGGGGGACGGCAGAGAGAGTGAAGCAGGCTCCCCACGAGAGTGTCTGGGAGTTATGCTGTCTGTAATGATTCAGAGCTTTAATAGATCCTGTTGTAGTTCTGAAGCTCATACCTGCTCCCATGGATTCCCACAGATCGCATACACGCCTCTGTGTATGTCACAGACCACCACCACGCAGGCAGCTGGGCTCTGGGCTCAGAGAGCACTGCCTTTCCCAGAGTCGGTCAGCCTGTTCATGGCAGATCTGGGAGCAGGCCCCCGTGTCTTGGTCGGCTTCTCTTTTCTGCTGTCCTGTAGTCATAGGACAGTTTGGGGAGAGTTGAGTGTGTAGGGCAGAGAATGTGTGCCTATCTCCAGTAGTGACAGAGAATGAAGAAAAACATTTAATATGCTACCTGGAAGAACGACCTGGTTTCTCAGCTTATAATAGAGGACTCTAGTGGAATGGATTGTAATTTAGGGCAGAGACCTGAAATTGCTCTTCCTTGCCAAAATAAATTCATTGCTTCGGCTGTCTGAACTTCATTTCTTGAACTGGGCAGGAACTAACGGTCTAAATTAAACTCATTTTCCATTAATAAAACTGGGTCACTTCAGGCTGCCCGAGTGTGCTTCTGAGGGTCCTGAAGCTCATTTTAACAAACGCAGTGTTTCCCGCTCTTTGCCTAACCCATCTGATTTAGCCAGTATAACACATAGCATTTGCTTTCACCTTTCCCTTGGCACTCTGCTCGAGAGTTGGGGTCTGCTTCTGAAACTTCCTTAGAGCTGTCGGGAAGACCGTTGCAAGAGGGCATTGCCATATATCTGCTAGGGCCAGGAAAGGCAGAGGAAGGCTACCCTCGGGGAGAGAGGGCGGAGTGAGACAGTTAGTCCCTGCCTTGCCCAAAGAAGACGTGTTTTCATGATGCCTCTCCTTGTTTTCATGCTGGTAGCTTTGCACTATGAATATTTTGACCCTATTGTTTATACATAGGGTCCAGTGAACTGGATCATGAATGTGGGGCATCATGAATTAAAGAAAAAATGATAGCACAAGCTGAAGAATTGTAGACAAATTTTGTTCAGGTCCATGAGAGTGTTTCTGCTTGGAGCTCTCACTCAGTGCTTGGCCCACGTTCTCTCGGTTGCTGGAGGTGTGTAAGGTAGTCCAGCAAGGTCACATTACTGCTCTGCCCTCCATTATGACAAGTGTCAGACTTCCTTGGAAAGCACTGGGGAGGCTCCTATTACCTGTTATCCTTCCGTGTCCTTCTCCTCGGATGCTCCACCCCGGGAACGAGGGCAGGGGGCGCCACTATTGCTGGCAAGTGAATCCTGATTTACAAAATCTGGCAGCTGTGGAGCCCCACCAGGAGATCAATGATTTGAATGTGGCCTTTGGAATACATTGGAATATGAAGATCTAGAAATGTTAAAACTGGGAAATACCTTTCAAAAATGACGGTTGGGGGAAATGGGGATATCTGTAATACTTTATTTTTAGCTTATCTTAAATATTTGAAGTATGGTACCATATGAATTTTTAAAAATGGATTGTCTTCAGTTTACTTTTTTAATGAATTGATCATGCCCATATATTTAGGGATATAAAGGCTAGAAAAATTATAGGGAAATAGATGTAAAATTAGCAAAATTAAAAAAATCATTGTGGGGACGCCTGGGTGGCTCATTTGGTTAAAAGACTGCCTTCGGCGCTGGTCATGATCTCAGGGTCCTGGGATGGAGTCCCACATCAGTCTCCCTACTCAGTGGGGAGCCTGCTTCTCCTTCTCCCTCTGTCCCTCCCACTGCTTGTGCTCTCTTTCTCTCTCAAATAAATAAAATCTTTTTTTTAAAAGAAAGTCATCATGGGGGTGGATCTCCCTCTAATCCTTTGTTTCCCCTAACCCTCTGCTTTTCACACTTCAGGGTATATTAATTCATCCATCCTTGTGCCTTTTTGTCAGATCTTCTTAACAATATGCAGACAACTTTCACTGATAAAGTTTTTCTTCTATTTTCAGTGCACAGAGGCCAAAAAACATTGCTGGTATTTTGAAGGACTCTATCCAACATATTATATGTAAGTATTTGCATTTCTGTGTGGGTTTGATTCTGTGGTCATGTCTTTCTCTGGGCATTATTTCTTTCATAGGACATAGGACTGGTTATGGGATGGGGAAAACTCAGTTTGCAGAGGCCTTTGCCCTTGGTTTCACCTGCCTCTCCTCATGAACGTGCAGGCAACCTTTATAAGGACACTCAGCTGGCTCAGACCGCTTCCTCTGAGGACTGCACGAAATGCCAGGCACTTTGTTTTGGGAGACAGGTCCACTCAGACATAATTGGTCAAAGAGGGCAAGATGTCTGAGCAGGACCGGAGTAAAACTGATTTATACAAATTTTCCTAGGCAAAGGGAATAAGTATAGGGGGAGTATGATTCTGAACTTGAGCTGCATAGGGCAAAGTCCTTAGGTCAGTTACTGTGAGTGTGTGTGTGTGTGTGTGTATGTATGTGTGTGTGTGTTGGCCGTGATCAGAAAGACAACCTGGCCCTGGGCCCCTCCCTAGTCAGGGGCAGTCAGCCTTTCATGGCTGTTGGCTAGAGCAGCTTATGATTCTTCCTGTGCCTGGGCCCCTGCCAGTGTTGCTCTAATTAAAGCATTATTGTGTTTTACCCTTATTGTTTTATGAGTGTGTGTGTTTTTTAGATGTTGGCTGAGTTAGCCACTGGCTGTGCTGCACCACCTGCCTAGGGATCAGGTTAACTCTCCAGGTTATCAATTATTATTTTTATCATGTTTTGTAGTTCCATAGGTTTTGAGAGGAATGACCGAAATCAGATTTTTCTGAAACGGTTATTTTTGGTAGTTAATTTTGTAAAACATGCAATCTTTCAGTAATATATATAATCGTATTAGAGCAGAAACACTGTATATTTTAGCATATAGGGAGATAGGACAGGAAATACATAATAGTAGCAAAGAATGTTATTTCTTAATTGGCCAAGAGGTACATTTTTATTACCTGCCATTCTTGTGGAATTTCTGATCTGAAAGAGACCAGTATAGGAGGAGAAATGTTGCCTGCCTGGGAATGGGACATACCAACAAGCAGGGTCCTTAATGCCCCACATTGCAGGAGTCCTGGCAGAAGGCCTCTGCAGCGGCAAAAAGACAAAACCCACTTGGGAAATAAAGCAGCAGCATAGGGGCTTTAATTACAGAGTTGTCAGCCTGAATAAACATGGCTCTGAGAGAGCATGGAGATAAAATATTTTGGTTCTTGGGATAATGGATATTCCTTGATAAACTTTAGTTATTTTTTTAGAGAGAGTTTTGTGCCACCAGGAGGCATTGGAAAGGAGGAGAGAGGGAGAGGGAGAACCCTAAGTAGCACAGAGCCCGCCATGAGGCTCGATCATAGGACCCGAACCCAAATCCAGAGTTGGACACTTAACCAGCCAGACCACCCAGGCGCCCCTGAAAACAGACTTTTGTCAAATTGTCTTGTAGACGAGCTGATGAATCATTTCCTGGTGGTTTTTAAAAAATATTTATTTATTTATTTGGGAGGGAGAGAGAGAAAGAGAATGCGTTCAGGTGAGCATGTGGGGGGGGGGACCAGGAGAACAGAGTGGGAGAGAGGGAAACTCTCAAGCGACTCCCTGCTGAGCATGAAGCCTGAGGCAGGCTCGGGCTCAGGACCCCGAGATCATGACATGAGCCGACATCGAGAGGTGGTCAGGAACCCACTGAGCCACCTGGTGCTCCCATTTCTTGGTCTTTGAGAGTTTGGGAGGTGGAGGTCATTGCTGTTCTTGGGTTTACTTGTTTTTTGTTCCTTTATTTATTTACTTACTCCCTCCATATTTGGAAAAGGTTTTTGTATCAAAGGAGAACACAGAGATAAGCCCTGTCCTGTCTTTAGTGTGGTTTGTCTGCTGATTTTGTTTCTTCTCTCGTCTCTTTACCAGGGGTGGAGGGGGTTCTAAAAATTAGAAAGGAAACTCACTCTATTACTCCAGTGCTGAAGCTCATATAAAAGGTAATAATAGTAACATTGAGAATCTTTTTTAATATATATATTTTTTCTCCAATTTATTTATTTTCAGAAAAACAGTATTCATTATTTTTTCACCATACCCAGTGCTCCATGCAAGCTGTGCCCTCTATAATACCCACCACCTGGTACCCCAACCTCCCACCCAGATTGTTTTTCAGAGTCCATAGTCTCTCATGGTTCACCTCCCCTTCCAATTTACCCAAAAGCACATACCCTCCCCAATGTAACATTGAGAATTTACTATAGCCCCTGACATGAGTTAATTTCATTTAACCCACAGCTGTTTGAAAGCCCCAACCACAACACTATGACTTTCTTTTTTAATTGCGGGGAAACTCACATAACAGAAGTCCCCGTTTCGAAGGGGACAGTTCAGCTGCGTATCGTCCATCCACACATGGTGAATCATGGCCTCTGTCCATTTCCACACACTGCAGCCAGGCCATGCCACTCTTCACCGGCCTTTGGACCCGATTCCCGGTTAGCTCCCCCATGGAATGTGAGCGTGAGTGTTGACCTGGGCGTGTGGCATGGGACCTGTGACGTGCTCAGCACTGAAATCGTGCGTAAACACACATACCCCAAGGCCACGTGCCTCTCCTCGGTGTGCACACGGGGTCAGTTCCTCCACAAGCTGCGCTTGTCACAGTCCTGCGCCTGCGACGAGTTTCCCCACGGAGGCTCTCCTCGCTGCTTTCCATCCAGTGGGGCTGCTGAAGGACACAAGGAGTGAGGGGACGTGGTGTAGACGAATTCTCCTCTGTCCAAACTTCTGCTGCTCAAGGACCGGTGTGCTACGGGCCAGATGACAGGCCCAGGAAGATCACAGTCCCAACCAGAAGCACTTGGGACTGCGGAGGACACTGGCAGCAGCCCTGTTGCTCCCCAGAGCCAGCTCTCTCGGGGTCTCCAGGGAGACAGTGGTGCAGGTCAAGGTGACTTGTATCTGGCTTGAGCTCATGCTCACTTGTAGCCTGGATGTCGAGATCCAGCATCCAGGCCAGTGCTCTCCGGTCTCCATGCTGGAGAACCAGACCTGCCTCACGACACAGGTTTAGCGCACAGGAAGCTCTAGGGGCTGCGATGGCCGCGCCTCGTTCGTTCAGTCCCCAGACGCTCGGGGAGTGTCAGCGGACGCCGCTGTTGCCGGGAGACGGTGGCGTGGGTCGGGGAAGGTGCCTGTGCTCCCGGGAGCTGCAGTGTAATAACATGTGACTGAGCAGTTGTTTTCGAAGCACCTTTAACATTAAATTTAAATCCCAGGAGTTAACAGATCTCACCTTCAAAATATACTTCTGGTGTGTTCTGCCTCTCATTGCTGCATAGGAGCCTTCAAAATAGGGAATTTCTTAAAGAGGCGTTGACTCCAGATGATGTCTTCTTATTCTGTGACAGGATTTTTTTTCCCCTGCAGAAAATATATTCCAAATGATTCCTCTGTTTTGTGCCTATAATTTTTCGTGGAATGCATTAGGGAGAGAACATCTAGTTTGCAAACTTGTTTTAGAGATTTTACTCGTACATTTGAAATCTGATTTCATGTCTCTCACCAGAAATCCCATATGGTACTCCTACTTTTCCTGCTTCTCTGTATGTTCCTAAATTTTATTCCAGCATTAAAGTTACCAAGCTAATAGAGGTTAATTTTTTAAGATAATTAGGCTTCCTCTATAGCTACCTAGATGTACAAAATTACCACTGCCTGTTTGGATTTCTTTATGCTAAATTATCTTTCTCTCACTGCCTTCTCCCTTCAGTCAATTTTTAAAATTTCTTTCATTGGTTTCTTTTCTTTTCTTTTTTTTGACTCTCTTGAGCTGGAAGCCTGCATACGTATGTGTACAAACAAAATATTCTCCTTGTTTTTGAAGAAAAAGTCCCTTTGAAATCCAAACAGAGGAACAACACATGTTTCAAAAATTTTTTTTTCCTTTTCCCCTACCCTTTACTCTGCTACCTTTCTTATCTACAGGCTGCCCTTTCAAAAGCCTTTCATTAAAACGTGTTTTTTTGACTTTGGTTCGGAGCTTCCTAGTATCTCCTCCTAGCAACAGTAGGATTTAAAAATAGCTGGGTGGTCACGTGGCTTCACCAAATCCCGTTCCTTCACTTTCATTCTCCTCTTAAATCGTTCTTCTACCAAGGACTTGCTCATTCAACAACCCCCTTTGTCTGCAGGGCCTAGAACAGCGTGTGAGCTGCGGGAGGCCCGAGAGGAGAAGATAAGAGAAGGGCCCTGCCAAGGAGCCTGTCCTGGGGCCACGGCAGACACAGGGCCACAGGGATCTGAAGGAGCACTCTCTCCTCCCTGTTTGTGTGGAGGCCAGAAAGCACTGCAGGCAAAGCCAGCTCACCGTGCACCGCCTGTTGGCTGCAGAAAGTGCTAAGCTCCTTGTGCCTTGACAGGTGACAGGGGGCTGCTGTCCGGCTCAGGTAGTGCGCCTAGTGCTTCTGAGTGTGCGGGGGATGGGGGGGGGCAGCCAGGCAGTGCAGGGGAGGTGGGCTGGGCTCACCGGCCCTCATCTGTTCAGCAGCTCGGCCGATCAGTCCCACTAGAAAGTGGCTGTGGCGATGGTGACTGCCGTACTCAGCTGTGGTCAGGGTAGACACTGCTGTGCATGTCCCTAACATGTGTGTCACTAATGTGTGGTGGCATTATGCCTCAGAGGGGCTCGGGGTCTGTGTGCATAGATGACCAGGTGGGACCCCTAACTTTATATCCCAGGATTGCCACCCCAGAGGGACAGGAGGACTGGGTGAGTTTGGCTCACTGTGGGGCATGCTTTTGGTGACCTTCCCCACCTGGCTCCAGTACCCGGAGGTTGGCACAGGGGGCCCTTGGTGCCTGAGTGGGTAGCGCCCGGGCCGTAACTCACCCCTTCCTGGGCAGGAGATGGTGGGGGGCTGCTGCAGACGAGGAGCAGTGTCTCCCCTCTCTATGAGAAATGGCATCCTTTCTGCTAAGATTTGCAGCCTGAGGCTTGTCCCAGAGGCTCTCCGGCCGGCAGCCGCCATCCGTGAACGGATGTGTATCTTTGAGGGCGGAGGTGGGAGACAGCTTAGGAGGCAGAAGCAAGTGGAACACGTTCCAGTGCTGAGTCTGTGGTGGGGACACAGATGGGTGAGTTTTCAAGGGTGGGGCCGGGGACTTAGAGGCCTTCTCCAAAGTTGACAGCAGTGGGACAGCCTCATATGGAGGGTTGGCAGGACCTCCTAGCCCCGGCTCGCCCTTCAGGGGTCCCCAGGATGCACCCATGTTTCCATGTCTCCCTCAGACCAAGACAGAACAGAGTGTGTCCCTGAGTTTTCCCAGACCGCAGCCGACACAGGGCCCTCCACGACGTCAGGGGAATTGTGAGGGAATTACTGATAATTCAAAGACTAAAAATGACAACAGCTGACATGAGTGCTTATCCCGTGTGGTGCCCTTTCTAAGCTCATTATATGTGTGACCGCCTCCAGAAAGCTTCTGATAGTGGCCTCTCTACCTTTATCTCTGTTTCAGCTGAGGGACGTGTGTCCCTCTCTGGTCCTTTGGTACCACGTGCCATCATCAGACTCACTGTTGCCAGAGTAAACCATCCGTTGTCTCCTCCTGAGACCAGGAGTCTGTTGAGGACAGAGGTCTGTCTAGCAGGCTTTCTTGTCTCTGTGCTGACACAGGGCCTGACACAGAAGGCATTCAGTGCATTAAGGAACCACAGCAAACGGTGGCCTCCGGAGAAGGCAGGAGTGAGTCACCGCCACTCTTCAGTGATGGAAGACGTTTTAGGGACTGGAAGTCAAGACTTTCTCTAGTCCTGCTCTGCCATTAGGTTGCTGTGTGATCAGCGACAAATCTGCTAACCTTTCTGGGTCCCAGTTTCCTATGCTAGGTAGGCTGCAAGGTCTCATCCTGCTCATTCTGGGACACCCCGCGCTGTCTGTGCACAATAACGTCGAGCATAGGGAGTAAAAGATGAATGACCGATTGCACTTATGAATTGTGGCGGAAGCAAGCCTGCAGACGTGGGCTGGATTTCAGCTCATTAAGGGTCCGCCCTTCTTGCCAAATACAAAACAACCACCTAATATTTTCTTTCAAAGGAATGAGTCATCTTTCTTCCGTGGGTCTCAGTATTGACATGGCAGTAGGAAGAAGATGTTAATCACGCGGTCAGCCAGTGGGATGGATCTAGGAGCCGTGGCTACTCACTGTTTCAGATTTTGGGGTTCATAAGGCATCTTCCTTGGTGCTGAGCTGAAGCTTTTTGATAGGTACATGGGTGTTAATTCGGACAATGACTTTTTTCTTTTCTTTTTTTTTTTTTTTAAGATTTTATTTATTTTATTTGACAGAGATCACAAGTAGGCAGAGAGGCAGGCAGAGAGAGAGGAGGGGAAGCAGGCTCCCTGCTGAGCAGAGAGTCCGATGTGGGGCTCCATCCCAGCACTCTGGGACCATGACCTGAGCCGAAGGCAGAGGCTTTAACCCACTGAGCCACCCAGGTGCCCCAGGACAATGACTTTTTTCCTTGGATTTTAAATAAGCCTGAGAAAACTGTGATTTATGTGCACATTTCCTGGTCTATGTGAATAGAAATGAATCTAGTTATTCTTTCCAGAAAATCGAGGTTAGGTTAGAAGTGGGTTGTGTCTTCTTAACTAGACCTGTGGTTTTGAAGTGAGATAACCTAGTGGCCCTCTGGAGAGCTGGCAGGTGAGAGAGGTTTGACCCCAAAGATGGTCCTTGATTTATCTATATTTTCTTAGACTACTAAGGAAATCTTAAAATCATTCCTACCTAGTTTTACAAATAAAATAACTGGCATGAGGAGAGAGTAGGGCATTCACCCAGGCCTGTAGCTTTGTCAAGGGCCTTTTGCATTTGGTCGCATCTGTGACTACCAAATGGCTAGAACAGAGATGCAGAGCATTTGAATTCTAGATGTTCCATTGATTACTTACTTTAGCTTTGGGTTCAGATCTAAGTACCACTGAAGGAGAGAGTGTGGGAAAGTTTCTCACAAGTCAGCCCCACTGAGACTGGAGGGAGTCCGCACCAGGCCTCCTCGAAGAAGAGAATGGAAGGGAGCATACGGATGGAAAGTGTTTTGGCCAAATACAAAAAGGAAGACTGGCTACATGATTGATAACAGGAGAGTGGCCATCCGGGTCACGCGTTAAATCTTCTAACATCTACTGAGTACCTGCTGTTTCCACACCACCACTAAAGGAGGAGGGAGTGAGGGGAGGGACAGTGGGAAGGGAAGATGAGGGAGCCAGGACCTGCCGTCCAGGAGTTCACCGTCCATGGCTTAACAGGCAGCGACGTGTGCCCAGCTCCGCGCAGCTCGGGCAGAGGCCGTTCCTTCCAATACTGCTCTTTCCTTGCTCTTGATTTTGGCTGGGCCATTTTCAGGCCCTATTCCTGAGTCTCCCACTGGAGTGTGGCAGCTTCTTTTAAAGCACTCACATTACCCTTGTTTATTGTATCTCTCCGGGTGCATTTTTCTGTTGTGAATAATTAATGGTGTGAGTGGATGGAGTGTTTCTTGCCGACGTCAGACCAACAGCCCAGAAAACAGGCTTTGTAGAGCCAGAGCCAGGCCCGGCTGGGCCACCTTACCCACCTTCTAGAGTTGGAAGCGCCACAGTCAGTTCCAGTGGCTCCGAAACACACGGCCACCTCTGCTGATTAGGAGGTACTGCCCCTCCCTGTTCTGTTGTCAGACCCCAAGTCTTTTGGAGAGCTCCCTCTCTGCCAGGTCAGCTGGGCTCCACGTGCCCTGCTCTCTTCCCTGCAGCACTGGAAATTTGAGGGATGTGCAGAGTGGGAAGGGGTGGTGGGGGTGGGGAGCAGCGCTCTTCCCTCCCTGTGCATTGCCCTGCGTGCCCCTTTACCAGACCCTTGCTGTTCTGCCACGACGGAGCAGCTGAGCATAGCCTTTGCTTAGCCGCTTGGGAGAGAAGGTGTCTGGTCTAGTCTAGGGACAGATATGCTAAGGGAGAATTTTTCTTCTTTCTCTCTTTCTGTTGTTGGCCTTATCAAGGAAGATTTTTGGTGTAAGGTAGAGGCATTTCCTTGTCCTCAGAACAGGAAGAAATATTTCCCTGGTTATCCACCCTTAAGATCTTAATGTTTGTGCTCTTCCCTTCTCCCCCCAAGTTCATATGTTGAATCCTAACCCCCAAACTTGATGGCCTTTGGAAAGTGGTTAGGTCATGGGGACTGAGCTCTTGTAAATATTTTTATAAAAGAGGCTCTAAAGAGATCCCTTGTTCTTCCCACCATGCAAGGGAGGACAAGAACGTACCATCTGTGAACCAGAAAGAGGCCCCCCGCTCAGAGAACTTGATCATGATAATTGATCTTGGACTTCCCAGCCTCCAAAACTGTGAGAAACAAACTTATGTTGTTTATTAGCCACCCAGTCAGTAGTATTTTGTTATAGCAACCCAAATGAACGAAGACAACCCGAAAATGTCATGTTTCTGTATATATTGTACAACTCAATTTTTGAGTGTCCGTATTGTACCGGTCTTCTAAATTGGTGTACAAAGCAACCTCAATATTTTCCATAATACAGAGTATTCCCGGGGTGGAGGATGTACCATAATTCACACATTTCCTTGTGATCATTGTACTTTCAGGTAGTGTCGGTCCATCCTGTTTTGTTTTTACCATTAAGGTCCAAATTTCATTCCTAATTTTCTAAAATTTAAAGCAGTACTCATAAATAAGTTCTTTATTGAAGTAGAGTTGACACACAGTGTTAGATTAGTTTTATGTCTACAGAATAGTGGTTTGACGACTGTGTTAACTGCTGTGCTCACCACAAGTGTAACGTGGTTCTCCCATCTGTCACCATACAGTGCCATTCCAGGCCACTGACTGTAGCCCCATGCTGTGCCTGTCGTCCTTGTGACTTATTCATTGTTTAACTGCAATCCCATCCCCTCTACCCAGTTTTCCCATCCCAAATCCCTCTCCCCTCTCGAAACCATCAGTTTGTTCTCGGTATTTATGGGTCTGATTCTGCTTCTTGTTTTTGTGTTTGTTCGTTTTGTTTTTTAGATTCTACGTAAAATGAAATCATGTGGTACTCGTCTTTCTCTGACTTATTTCACTTAGCATACCTTCTAGGTCCGTCCATGCTGATGGTTCTAAATAATGCTGCAGTAAACAGAGAGGTGCATATATCTTTTCAAATTAGTGTTTTTGTTTTCTTTGGGTAAATAACCCGTAGTGGAATCACTGGATCATATGCATATGGTAATTCCAGGTTTAAGTTTTTGCGGAACCTCTGTGCTGTTTTCCACAGTGGCTGCACCACTTTACATTTCCATCAGCAGTGCATGAGGGTTCTTTTTTCTCCTGTCCTTGTCAACACTTGTTATTTCCTGTGTTTATGATTTTATCCATTCTGACAGGTGCAAGGTGATATCTCCTTGTGGTTTCGATTTGCGTTTCCCTGGCGATGAGTGATGTTGAGCATCTTTTTGTGTGTCTGTTGGCCATTTGTTTGACTTCTTGGTAAAAATATCTATTCAAGTCTTCTGCCCATTTTATAATCAGATTTTTTTTCTTTTTGTCTTTTTTTTTTTTTTTTTTTTTTTTTTTTTTTGGTGGTGTGCTATAGAAGTTCTGTATATAGTTTGGGTTTTAACCCCTTATTGGATGTATCATTTACATATAGCTTTTCCATTCAGTAAGTTGCCTTTGCATTTTGTTGATGGTTTCCCTGGCTGTACAAAAGCTTTTATTTTGGTGTAATACCAATAGTTTAGTTTTGCTTTTCTTTCCTTTGACAGGAGAAACATACCTGGAAAAATGTTGCTAAGGCTAACATCAAAGAGATTATTCCTTATGTTTTCTTACGGGAGTTTTATGCCTTCAGATCTCACACTTAGGTCTTTAATCCATTTTGAGTTCGTTTATCAGGACGATGTAAGAAAGTGGTCCAGTTTCCTTTTGGATGTAGCTGTCCAGTTTTCTCAACACCATTCACTAAAGAAACGGTCTTTTCGCCCATGTATATCCTTGTCGCCTTGTAGATTATTTGACCATATAAGCATGGGTTTATTCCTGAGCTCTCTAGTTTGTTTCTGTGCCAATACCATACTCTTTTGATTATTGTTTGATTATTATAGCTTTGTAGTATATCTGGAAATCTGGGATTGTGATACCCCCAACTTTGTTCTTTTTTTTCTCAAGATTATTTTGGCAATTTTTTTGTGTCTCTTTCATGTCTTTGTTGGTTCCACACAAATTTTAGAATTATATATTCTAATTCTGTGAAAAATTATTGGTATTTTGATAGGGATTGCATTGAATCTATAGATTGCTTTGTGTAGTATAGACATTCACTATTAACTCTTCGAATTCATGAGCATTATATGTACTTTTCATTTTTTTGTGTTGTCTTTAATTTATTTCATCAGTGTTAAAGTTTTCAGAGTACAGGTCTTGGACTTTCTTGGTTAAGTTTATCCCTAGATATTTTATTCTTTTTGGTGCAATTGTGAATGGAACTTTTTTTCTTCATTTCTCTTTCTGCTGCTTCATTATCAGCATACAGAAATGCAACATATCTGTGTATTAATTTTGTATCCTTCAACTTTACTGAATTTATTTATTACTTCTAATAGTTTTGGGGGGGCATTAGGGTTTTCTGTATATCTACAGTTTAACTTCTTTACTTATTCCTTATCAATTTGGATGCCTTTTATTTCTTTTTCCTGTATGATTGCTGTGGGTAGGTCTTCCAGTACCATGTGAAATAAGAGTGGTGAGAGTAGACATCATTGTCTTCTTCCTGACCTTAGAGGAAAAGCTCTCGGTTTTTTACCATGGCGTATGATGTTAGCTGTGGATTTTTCATCTATGACCCTTATTATGATGAGATATGTTCCCTCTAAACCTACTTTGTTGAGAGTTTTTATCATGAACAAATCTTGAATTTTGTCAAATGCTCTTTCTACATGTATTGAGATGATCATGTGATTTTTTTCCTTCATTTTGTTAATGTGGCATGTCACATAGCTTCATTTGCAAGTGTTGTATCATCCTTGCATCCCTGGAATAAATCCCACTTGATCATGTATTGAGTGTGGTTTGCTAATATTTTGTTGAGAGTTTTACATCTGTGTTCATCAGGAATACTGGCCTGTAGTTTTCTTATTTTGCAGTGCCCTTGTCTGGTTTTGGTGTCAGGGTAATGGCTGACCTCATAGAATATATTTGGAAGCTTTCCTTCCTCTTATTTTTTTGGACTAGCCTTAGGAGAATACAGCATATCGTAGAATTTACCTGTGACTCCATCTGCTGCTGGACTTTGGTTTGTTGGAGTTTTTTGATTATTGATTCAGTTTCATTGCCAGTATTGGTCTGTTCAGATTTTCTGTTTCTTCGAAATGTCAATTTTGGAAGATTGTATGTTTCTAGGAATTTACCCTTTCTTCTAGATTGTCTACTTTGTTTGCATATGATTTTTCAATAGTAGTCTTTTATAAGTCTTGCATTTCTGTTGTGTCAGTTGTCACTTCTCTTCCATTTCTGGTCTTATTTATTTGGGTCCTCTCCCCACTTTTTTTTTCCAGGAGTCTTGCTAAAGGTTTGTCAATTTTGTTTATCTTTTCAAAGAACCAGTTTTTTTGTTTCATTGATCTTCTCTGTTCTTTTTAGTTTCTAGTTCATTTATTTATTCTCAAATCTTTATTATTTCATTCCTTCTACTGACTTTGGGCTTTGTTCTTTTTTTTCTTTCCTAGTGTCTTTAGATGTAAGATTAGATTATTTATTTGAGATTTTCCTTATTTCTTGAGGGAGGCCTGTCTCACTATAAATTCCTCTTAGAATTGCTTTCACTGCATCCTAGAGATTATGGACCATTGTATTTTCATTTTTAACTGTCTCCATGTATTTTTTATTTCCTCTTTGTTTTCTTCATCAACCCACTTGTTATTTAATACTATGCTATTTATTCTCTATGTGTTTGTGTTTTTTTTCCCATTATTTTTCCTTGTAATTGATTTCTAGTTCATACCGTTGTTGTCAGAAGAAATGCAGTATATGATTTTGGTGTTCTTCCATTTGTGGAGATTTGTTTTGTGGCCTAACATGTGAGATATCCTAGAGAATGTTCCATGTAAACAAATTTTTAAATAATTCATTTGGTAGTAAAAATGGATTTGAATAGACATAGGCTGTTCTTTTTAAAATTCCATTTAATAAGATGTGTTAAAAGATTAACTGAGGCATATTAGAATTCTTGAGAGTTTATTTGAGTAAACATCGATTCAAATTGGGCAGTCTCATAATGGAAGTAGTTAGGAGCACTGCACCAACATGTGCTGGCGGCAAGGATTTTATAGAGAAGCAAAGCAAGGAAATTATTTAATTGGCTGTGGTTTAAGTGGTTGCTTTATTTGAGAAACCCTAGCTCACTGTTTGTGAGTGGTTGTTTTTAACCTTGAGGCATTTACAGGAATTAACTCTGGCTTAGATTTTGGTTTGCTTACATAGGCTCTAATGCCACCTCAGTCTAACGGCCTCCTTGTTTGATTATTTAACAGATGTTTTGTGTATTTCAATGCAGATTCTGCTCGGCTGCATTATATAATTCATGGTATTGCCTATCTTATCATTCATGAATGCAGACGGTTCTGAGTTCTCCACATATCTGGTCCCAGGAGTTTGGAGAAGGGATTTTTGTGTGCCCCACTACTCAATGAACATCTTTTAAAATACTGTATCTTTATGTGCTAGAACTTACTTTTGTCATGGGATGATTTTGCACAAATAGAATCGTGTTAGCAAAGTTTATGCTTATTTTATATTTTAATAAACACTGTGGGACTAACCTCCCGTATGTTGCCATGATATAGTCAGCCAAGAGTATAGGAGACACCTGTTTCCAACCATCCTCACCAGCACTGGGTGCAATGTTGTAATCAGAGTACCCTTTGTACTCTGAGTTCGTGTTACTTACTGTGCTATTCCATTTGAGGGAGTCTCCTTTCTACTGCATTGTCACTTTCGCATAAGGCAAAACACTTACAGTGTGCCAGGAACCATGATAGTCACCTGGGCAGTACCTAAAGGAATGAGATAGGATTGCTCTCAAGTTCAAGGTCGAGCGTGAAGGACAGATGCTATTAGTAGCGAACAGTAATGCTGCATGTGATAGAGCTGTATAAATGGAGATCCAGCAAAGGGGGGATCACAGTGTGTGGGGGAGAATGAAGGGAAGGCATTAGCGAAGACTTCACAGGACTGACCTTTGAAGGGTGAGGAGCAATTTCAGAGGCTCTAGTGAAGGTGTAAGACATGGAAGTAGGAAGATGCATCAGATATTTGGGGAACTGCAAGCCTAGGGTTTAGGGTGCCTGGCAAGTATCGGGAGGTAAGATGGGTAAAGAAGGTGAGGCTCGGGGCGCCTGGGTGGCTCAGTGGATTAAAGCCTCTGTCTTAGGCTCAGGTCATGATCTCAGGGTCCTGGGATCAAGTCCCGCATCAGGCTCTCTGCTCAGTGCGGAGCCTGCTTTCCCCTCTCTCGCTCTGCCTGCCTTTCTGCCTACTTGTGATGTCTATCAAATAAGTAAATAAAATCTTTAAAAAAAAAAAAGAAGGTGAGGCTCATTGAGAAGGGTCTGAGTGGTTGAGACTTCCTTCCGCATGGTGCATCCATTGGCCTTCCAGAAAGCTGGCAGGACAGTTCAGGGGCGAGAGGTAGAGACTAAAGTGAGGAGTTTGTTGCTGCAGTTGGGGCAAAATATGGAAGGTCTGACTCCGTGAAGAAGGAGCGAAAGAACACAGTGGTGGACTTACATAATATTTCCCAGAAGATGTGGGGAAAAGGGACCCCATTACTCAAGAGATTTCTAGTTGGGCAGACCGTGAGAGAGACCATGAAGAGAGCAGGTTTAGGGAGGAATTTAGAAGAGGATGTCAGCTCTGTGCATGTTGAGTTCGAAGTTCTTGCAGAACATCCTGGAAGCGTGGGCAGTGGAAGCTTTGTTTTTGCAGCTCAGGAGGAAGTCCGGAGATGGAGTAGAGAGTTAAGAGCTCTGAGCGTGTGAATAACAGTTAGCCAGCTCAAGTGAAAGTAAAGAGGAGAAAAGAAGCCAGGTGTCAGCACGACTCTCACTTTCCTGCTTTCTGAGCTAATGGGTACTAGAATCTGTCTGTTTTCAAGATTTTATTGGCAAATGGTATCATTTCATTTTTATTTTCCATGCCTGTGTTTCAATAAGATGAAAATTATTATCAGATTTAAATTCTGTAAGATCATAGAGAACTTCTGTTTTTCATTTTCTATATTAACTCATTATTCTGGCCGGAATTTTAGTTTCTCGATCTGAGAGCTAATCCAGTGGTACAGGGAAAAACCTTTGTTTTTCAGGGTAGACTTGAATAGATCTGATTTTAAGTGATGAGCAATTTGCTGAGAGGAGAAATTTCTGTCCCAGAAACTCAAGGTTAGGGTCTCCAAACTTGGGAGTCAGCACAGGTCAGAAGTAGCTAAAGCGTCTTGGTCCATTATACCTCATCATCTCAGCTCAACTCTGGGTGCACCTGCTCTGAGGCGGCAGTGATTCAAGGGCTGGAGGGCCAGGGAAGGAGTCCTTTGTAACGCATTTAATCTGTTAATTTTAGAACTTATGGTAAGCATGGATAGGATTTTCTCCCAAAGTAAAAGTAAAGGTAAAAATTCCCTAGGTAAATCCCAATGCCACCTTAAGTATAACCAGTTCTAACTTTTCTAAGTTTGTGGTGTTTTCTGTCTGCTTAGGAAGCAAGCTGAGATTTTAAAAGGGCAGATGGCAAAATGGAGGCTTCAGGAGAATCATCTAGAAGAGATTTTTAAAGGAATATTTTGTGATCTTTTACAACTAATTAGGGTTTGCCCCTCTAATGTCCTGTGAGGTTGGGCTAATTTGTTCAAAGAGACCATAAGACTGGGAGATGTGTGACTTGACAGTGGGCCTGAGGTTCATGGGGACGTTTAATAGCCTCTCACACAATAGCTCAACAATGGGACAGGGAATTCTCATCTAAATAAACAGGCCAGTTAGGAGGGTTCGTAACTGGTACAGGAACTGTACTTATAAAAGTATGATTAATAAAATACCAACATGGAAGGAAAGTCTCCTTTGGAGTTCACCACTTGCTCCATCCCCCGTACGTTATCACTGATTCCAGTGATAGCGTGGAAGGTCCGCTGCAGCAGTCATACTCACAGGGGGTAGGGAGAGGTGGTCTTGGATCCTTTCTTTCTTCTTTCCTTTCTAAATGCGTATGTAATTCCAATACTGCCTTTTTTTTTTTTTTTTGAACATTTTATTTATTCGACAGAGAGAGGCACAGCAAGAGAGCACAAGCAGGGGGAGTAGATAGGAAGAAGCAGGCTCCCCACTAAGCAGGGAGCCCGATGCAGGGCTCCATCCCAGGACCTTGGGATCGTGAACTAAGGCAAATGCTTAACGATTGAGCCACCCAGGCGCCCCATAAAACTGCTCTCTCTCTGTCCAGGCAGTGAGCTGATCTGATTGGCCAGCGTCTGGGGTTGGTGCTGCGCCTGCGCGGGGCTCGTGCTTCCGCGTGGTGCTCCGCTTTAGCGCACACCCCCGCCCACCCCCTACCATTCGGTGCAGCTTGGCCACGAATCACTTACTTAGCAGCGTAGGTTTCTTTTTTTCTCTTTGATTTTCATCTTCCGGGTAGCCCGTTGGACTTTGGGAAGACCTCTGTTCTAGATTTCAGCACTGAGGTGTGGAAAGGGTCCGCTTCATGCTCAGGCCCAAGCCGCCGCCTCCACCCGACCTTGCTGTGGCGTTACCAGACGCAGCGCGTCACGTTGTCTGCTGCCCGGTGGTGCCGATGGGAGGAGCCCAGGGGGCTGGGTATGTCCGTCGTTCCTGGGTCCCAAGAAGACTTGATTCGGAGTCTTCATTTAAATGACGGAAAACTGGAAGGACTCGTGAATGCTTGGAGCGACGAATGAGGTTCCAGAAGCTCCCGACTGGCTGGAATGCTGGGCCGGGTTTCAGGCGTTGAACTGTAGATCACTCTTAGATCTGCATTTAGGCCGCGTAGCCTGCAGCGCAGGGTGGGAAGACACAGCTTCCGGACTGAGAAAAGTCTGGCCGCTTTAGCTGATGGGTCGTTCTCTGTCCGCTGTGTTCCGTGGTTGCCAAAAACGTTAGCACCGTCTGAGGCTGCAGGGAGTATAAATGCGAGAGGGAACGGACGTTCTTCCAGAGGGTGGGGAACGGAGACTGTCTGAAAACTGTACTGAATACTTCTGGGGCGGACAGAAGACTCTGGAAACCACGGGGATTCTTTCAGACACTGACAGGGCTACTCATTCTGTGAGGGCGCGGGAAGCGGGATAGGCCCAGTGAGGGCCGGTCGTGGATTCCGAATGAGGAGGAATGTCCTGTCCCCGTGGAAGGCTGGTACCCAGGAGATCCTACCGGAGGGAGCGGACAGCTCTGTGTGAGGAAGTGGGAGTCCATCACGGGCTGTGGTCAGAGGCCACCGTCCTCAGTGCGACTAAGGCACAGAGCTCTTCAAGCTCTTATAAGGAGGTGGGCCAAGGAGATACCCTAGGGGCATCAGGCTGGAGGATCCGGCTGACCTCTGCTCTGTGCCCCCAGAGTTTTACTTACCTCTTGGAGTTCTCTCCAAACCTTGTGGGGCTGCGTTTAGTTTTTCCAAGGAGTCCGGTTTCTTGCAGGTTATTGGGGGTCTCTGATGATGCTGAGTGTATTTCCTGATTCTGACTTGGTAAGTCGTCTTCGCGCATCTGCCATGTGCTTTGCTCTGTGGGAGCAAAGAGAGGGTGATAAAAGCAGTAAGAAACAAGTCTAGATATCAAGATACATAAAGTATGTAATTTGGGAGACCAGACCACCTGTCAGACTAAGAAACTTGGGATCGAGCAAGGAAAATATGTTGTACTGACAGAACTTAGAGGGAAGGGAATGGTTTGCTGAGACTTAATCCAGCAGGTAATGGAATAGATTGGAATTTTAAGTGACATGAGGTTGATGGGAAGTTACTTAAAACTCTATAAAGGTGTTTTTTTTAAAATTTATTTGACACACAGAGATCACAAGTAGGCAGAGAGGCAGGCAGAGAGAGAGAGAGGAGGAAGCAGGCTCTCTGCTGAGCAGAGAGCCCAATACGGGGCTCAATCCCAGGACTCTCAGATCATGACCTGAGCCAAAGGTAGAGGCTTTAGCCCACTGAGCCACTCAGATGCCCTAAGTTACTTAAAACTCTAAAGTTATCATTTGTTAACCATGCCGTGTTCTCTATTGAACACTAAAAAAAATTGACAGACCCCACAAACTCCAGCTATAGACCTCCACTTGGAATACTTAACTCATATTTTAGTTGTTCTGCCAGGTGCCGAAATGATCTTCCATGAATCAGTTTAAATGTCAATGACCATTTTACGCCACATGAAAGAGTTAATGTATCGACATCTGGTCATTTTTCTTTACTACAAAGATTCCGTGACTTCATTAACATGGGGCGTTCCCTGCTCCGTGAGATTCTGCTCTTGAGACTCAGACTCAACAGCTAAGGAAATGCGTGTCCAGCGGCCAGACCCCCTTCCCTCCTGGACGATGCCAGGGTGTGATGTGTGCTGACTTCTCAGACTCCTGAGACTCCCGAGGGCTCCATCCTGTTACAGTCACATTTAATCACTGTTGTGACACATTTCTAAGTCCAGTCTTAGGCTTCCTTTTACATTCTGTATCCTCAGGATCTCAGCTCCTATCACTGGACAGGAGAGCTGAGCAGTCTCATTCTCTCTCTGTAACGTGCTTACTTACAAACTCACACCCCCTCTCTGACCTCCTCAGAAATTATGTGTGGATCCTAGGATACAGTGGAGGGGACCTGGCTCACAGGAAGCACTTCCAGCGACCCGGTGCTGCCGAAGTACATGCTGTTTTCGCATCTTTGAAGCAGTTGTGTGTGTTTTGGTGTTCTGGACTTACAATTAGTTATGTTGAGGGGTGGATGTTCTTAAGCAATGTTTGTTCATTTCTACTGCGAGTCTGAAAGGTGACACACAGGGTAGAACAAGAAGGAAAATTCCATCTGCTGTCTCCACCCTGATTTATTCTGCATCCTGCGCTGCAAAGGTAGTGGGCCTCGTTAGTCTTCAGCAGTCTTTGGGAACATCAGTGCCATTTCGGGCTTGGGCACTAGGAGCACTGGCCCTGATGTGTCAGATGATGGCTTACTTAGTATGCTGGACCGCCTGCTAATGTTTCCCACTTTTAGTTCAGCTCAGTGTGACACTTAACTTTCCTCTTACAATCACAGCTGTTTGGAACACCAACAGGTGTGTTCTGAGGCCTCCAATTTGCCAGCAGGTTCCCTGGGAAAAAAGTAGCAGGAAGAAAGTGGGTAAAAGTGTCACCCCACGGGTAATTACATGCTCCTTCAAGAGGCTGGCACCCATCAGCATCGACACTTGGAGCCAGTCCAGGACCGCAGATGAGCCACAAGTAGGCCTGGAGTGAATGGGTCTGCCGCGAAACGAGCATAAAGCTTGCTCTGTTTTGAGAAAAGAAAGCAGATAATCAGTTGACAACAAATATTTACTGCTAGCGTTCCAAATTGGGATCCTGAAAACTAAGAGCTAGAGCACTTAGATGTTGACTCTTGCCAACAGAGAGTAATTTGAATTAGGAACTTGAAGTCCTTACACTTCCATCTTGATTCTCAGGCCGAGGGGAGTGTGTGTGTGTGTTTAGGGTTTGAGACAAGAGGCTTATAGAAGTTCATGTCTTATGTGTTTTTTTCTAACCTGGGAAATAGGATGCTGAAGGCGCTTAGGGTTCAAAGTACCAAATGCTTGCTTGTAAGTATAGCTGGGAAGGGGAAGCATTTTTATCCAATTCAGCTCCTGGAAGATGATCCATTCATCAGATGTTTATCCCTTTACCTGCTTTCCTTTTTTATACCAAGTTTACGTTTACCAGAATTGGATGGACTCCCTGAGTACGGCTTCAGCTCTGAACCGTTCCTCGAGGCAGCTCTAGTTAGAGTTAGGGGCAGAGCCCAGAGGGAGGGACATGGGAAACATTGTGGTGGCAAAGGCAGTGGAGCAATGGAGAGATTAACAGTCTCATTCCTCCTACGCTGCAAGTATGTGCCATCTCTGTTCTCTACCTCCCACAGCCACCTCCTGCCCCCCTTCAGGGGGTGCTCGTAAGTAGGCACGTGGGCGGGGGCGTCCCTACTTGAGAGGGCTTTCATGAGAGTTGCATCTTCTAGAATTTGATCACCGCATCTTTCAGTAGAATTGGTATAAAAACGCAACAGCCATTTGACCAGTGTGGCACCCAGGCAGAAGTCACGGGGGACCTGAAACAGACCTTAGCCCAGCACCATTGACAGCAGGAAGTAAGCTTCTGGTTGGACCTGAACACTGCCCTCAGCCTCCTAGGAGGATGAAAGAAGCTCATTTAGACACAACAGAAACCTGAGCTTGTCCACTCTTGGGGCTTACACAACAGAAGCTTTGAAGAAATACCCTTTTCTTGTGTTGCGACCAAGTACACACATATCTGTATGGTGTATATGTGAGTGAAGGAGAAGTTTCACAGAACAGTTCTTACATGTGACGCCCTCCGATTTTTTAAAATCAATCTTTACCTTTATAAAACAGATATCACAACTTATGTGATTTCATGACCCACTAGTGGGTCACAGTAGTTGAAAAACATGGTTCTGATGTATAATATTGTATAATATTGTGGGAGCGTTGGTAGTCCTTTCCAAGTGAACATCATACTTTTACCTGATATCATATCTTACTGTATTATTTCTATCTTTTATGATTAAGTGAGTAATTGTAGAGAGTTATTGACATAGGGTGGTATAGGCATTTTGGGGAATCTTTGTGGTGAATATACAGTTCCAAATTAAAGCTAGAACCCCCACAGGCATTATTGAAAAGTGGTTGCTGAGTTTCTGTCTGTAAGCTCTGTCCCCAGGACCTGCTGCCATTTGCCTGAGGCTTCAGTGCTTGGCTCACATTGTCTCAGTTTCCGTGGTCTTGCTGAATATCCTTCCTCTCCCTCCCGCTTCCTCAGGGCTGAATTTGCCCTCTGGGATTGGCTCACCACAGTAAACTTCACCTTCACTTTCTACATTTTCTCAGCCTCTTTTGCTAGTTCTCAGGCATCCTTCACTGCCCTGCTTCTCTTTGTCCCTTCCAGTTGGTTCATTCACAGGAGCTAAGTGGTCATGAAATCGGTATCACTGAGTATAGTTACCACACACCATTGCTGGGATGGCTTGGTCCATAGCAGCTTGTAGAGGAGGCAAACCAAGTGGGGACAAAGAAGTCACCCTTTGGTAATGGAACTCTCAGTATTACTCAAGAGGAAGTGTCTGTGCCAACACTTTCTCGAAATGCCGGCCAGGTCCATTCTTAGCTTTAGCAGATTGTGCCCTGGACTGAAAGGAGGCATAATATCCCGGATGCTTTGTTTCCTGAGCTTCTTTCAAAGCTGAAGCTAATAACACTTCCCTTGTGTGTGGGTGTTCTGCGTGCTCAATGAGAGAGTGGTAAAGCTGGTAAAGCCAGACAGAAGCCCCTGCCACGGAGGAGCTTTCCTTCTAGGAGAAAAAGACAATGGTAAAGACACCTGCCCTAGTGTCTAGGATGTAAGAAGTGCTCCTTACCTGTAACCTTTGTTCTAATTTGGATTCGTGTTCTATTGCTTCATAATAAATTACTGCAAAGTTAGCAGACTGAAACTATGTACATTTATTATAATTCCTGTAGATCATAAGTCTGGGCACAGCAGCCACTAGTGGGTCCTTTGCTCTGGTTCTCACAAAGCTGAAGTCAGGAGTTGGCCGGGCTGTGTCCTCATCTGTGGCTCGGGGTTCTCCTGCAAGTTCGTGCAGGTTGTTGGCAGAATTCTGCTCCTGTGATTGGCAGGCTGAAGTCCCAGTTCCCTTGCTGGCCGGTTGGTGGTTGCACCCGGCTCCTGGAGACCACCCCCCATCTCCAGCACGTGGCGTCTTACCACACAGCAGCTACTTTTTAAGGCCAGCGGGAGAGTCTTAGATTTCATACCACCTTGTGGTATGTGTGCATGCGTGACACACACACACACACACACACACACGCACGGACACACATACTGGTTACCCAAGACCATTGAGATTCTTGAGGAGGAGGGCACCAAGGAGTTGCTGGGGATAGTGCTGTGCATCAGGTGGGCAGAGTGTGTTGCTTGAGTGGTACTGGGTCCTTGCTGGTCCAGCCCTGGCCTGGATCCCCTGCCCACCCCCCCGCAGCCTCCTGAACCAGGCATTTCATTTCCTCTCGTGTTCTGTGCTTGACTGTTCTTTTCCACGTGCAGCCCCAGTGTCTGTGTGGCTAGGACTGGACCAGCACTCCTCCACCAGCACTGAGGGCTCGTGCCAGCCCAGGTCGTTGCCAGGCTGGATTCCTGCGTGGTGTCCGCTCAGGTGTCCCCTTCTCAGTGAGTCATCCTGGAACACCCTGTTGGAATTTGTCTTACCTGCACCCCCTCTCCCTTGCTTTCAGCCTGCTAGCTGCTACTTTATTTTTCACCAAAGTAGAACTTGCTGCCATTTAACACAGTTCGTATTTTTCTTCTTGCTTGTTTGTCTTTCTCTCCTAGAAAGGAATCTCCTCCATGGCAGGGACTTCTGTCTGGCTTCTCATTGTTCCACCCACCAGGGTCCAGCACAGAAACACATTTCTAGTAGCACCTTGGTGGCTTTTTGATGGATGCATAGGTTGTAAGAACCAGCAGCGTTTTTTAAATTGTTTAATTCAAGTATAATTCATATATAGTGTTATATTAGTTCCACATGTGCAATATGGTGATTCAACAATTCTGCACATTATCAGTGCTCATCGTGATAAGTGTACTTGAAATCTCCATCAACCGTCCCCCTTCCCTTTGCCTGCCTCCCCTCTGATGACCACCAGTTTGTTCTCCATAGTTCAGAGTCTGTTTTTCGTTTGTCTCTTTTTTTCTTTGTTCAACCAGCAGCATTATTTAAGCAGACACTTCGGTGCTTTCCTATTTGTTGGTTGATTAAAGCAGGTTAAACAGATCACCTTTCTGTCACCAACTTACCGGAGCATCTCGTGGCAGTCGTGACGAGTTCTACCTGGTACATACAAGTCCATGTCTGTGGGCTGTGGGAGGACTGGGTGGGAAAACATCTGTGTCCTGTCGAGAATGTGTGTGTGCATGGTTCTGGTTCTGCTGGTGGTGGTGGTTCAGCAGGAGTCACTCAGCTCAGTTGGTCCTTGAAATGATGGAGGATTTAGCAGCAGACGGGGCTGGGGAGCTAAAAAGACAGACGCAAGCTCTGGGAGCCAACTAAGGACAAATAGCACTGGAGCGCAGGCTTACTGAGTTTCACTTAACTCCTAACTCACCATCTTAACTAGTCTTCACTTATATTTCCTAGGGAGCTATTTTCTACACATTTTTCTTCATTTAACAAGTCAATTTGTACTTGACTTGCCTACAAATTCAGTGTCTAGGATCCGGAATCAAATTCCGGCATCCTTCAAAGTGCCGTGTTGCCTCCCAGCGATTTTCTTTTAAGAGAAGAAATCTGACAGGAATGTAGATCACAGCTCTGTGACCATGTAAAGCGACTAAGAAACAGCCCACCTTGCTCCTTTTCCCCCATCCACGACCACTTGGACTCATGTCACTGGGGTGAAAGTTGCTCTGTAAATTCCAAAATGCGAACCAAGGGGCTTCAGCTTTCATGGTAGTCTCTCTTTTCCACAAAAAAGCTTGGGGGGTAGAACAGTAAAGGAAGCTAACTTGACTCTTTAGAGTCCACACTGAGTCCTGAGGCCCCCCCACCTCAGGCACCGGGGAGGGGACAGCCTCAGCAAGAGCAAGAACAGCCCTGTGAGTAGATTGGAGAAGGACAATGGCTGTGGAACTTACAGCCATCATTTAAAGAGGTCCTGCCGGGGCGCCTGGGTGGCTCAGTGGGTTAGGCCTCTGCCTTCGGCTTGGGTCATGATCTCAGGGTCCTGGGATAGAGCCCCGCATCGGGCTCTCTGCTCAGCGGGGAGCCTGCTTCCTCCTCTCTCTCTCTGCCTGCCTCTCTGTCTACTTGTGATCAAGTAAATAAAATCTTTAAAAAAAAAATAAAAAAAATAAAGGGGTCCTGCCTTCCCCCCCATTTTATTGGGAAACTGCAAAAACTCCGTTACGGGAAACTGAGGCTCACAGAGGTTGAGTGACTTGTCAGACGTCCCGCAGCCATCAGGTGGCGAGACCAGGACTAACCCTCTGTGCCGTCCGACTTCATAACTCACGGGACTTGCCAGTGCGGGATGCCCCTCTCCTGCCCCTCATCATGGCGGGGGTTGGGCTCTGAGCGGGACCTACAGAGCATGAACGCAGGCCTGTGGTTGAGTTTCCTTCCAGCTGCAGAGTGGGTGGGTTTCCTGCGTGTCTTTGGTAACGCCTCACCAGAAGGTGGTCCGGCACATGGGGATGTGGAGGCAATACGGCACTTTGAACGATGTCGGTTGCGTCTGTCTCAGTACTTGTATGTCTGGGCGTCCAGACTGACAGCGGTCGGTTACGTCCTTGGCCCTGAAATCGGCCTGGATCTCATGCTGGTTCCGTTTGCCTTCCCAGCCGGACACTGAGCAGCCTCTGCCTCTCTCTCCTGCAGATGCCGCCCATACGAGGACTGCTGTGGCTCCAGGTGCTGCGTGCGGGCCCTCTCCATCCAGAGGCTCTGGTATTTTTGGTAGGTCTCAACTCTTCCTGGTCTCCAATGCTTTGCTCTCCCTCCCGCCTCCTGCCCCCCAGAGCCGTGGCCACACTCAGTATTAACCACATCACCTTCCCCTGGGGTCTCGGTTGCGGGGACAGCCTCGGTCAAGAAAACAGGTATGTTCAGACCGGCTTCATGATGAGCACTTCTGCTCCCAGTTTGCAGGAAGCTTGTTCCCATTTTCACAGGCTGTGGCTGGGAAAGAGGAGCCCATCTGTTGGAGGGTGGGTGGGCGGGATGACAGTGTTGTCCCTTCAGCAGCTCCTGGTTTCTGAGATGGAGCTGAGGGTGATTGAAAGACTGAGAATTAGCAAATCTCGCTCTGAAGTCCCTGCTGCCTTAAAGCCGTTCCCATTCACACTGGGTCAGCTGAAGCTAACTTCCGGGACGGACAGCCTGCTGCCGGCCTTCCAGCTCGGCTGAGGGAAATCGGGAGCTGTGTGAAGTCTGAAGAATTCTACCCAGAGGCAATGAGAGGGTACTGCTGACAGAGCATCCTGGAAGGCCAGAGGTGTGGTTTCCAGTAACAGCAGGAGAACACGTGCATTGCTGTCCTTGGGGCACGCCCGTCTGGGGGTATATCTGAAAATTTACTGGACACTCTAGATGAGATACTGCTTCAGATCCCAGGGACGGCAGAGCCCGGGTGGGAGAGGATTTGCGTGAAGCCAGCGGGGCATTTCCTGCACTCACCTCCTCTGTTCCCTGCGATGGGGCTACCCTCCAGGCAAACTCCCAAAGCTTCTGGATGACTTTTGGATCTGACATCACTGGCTTCCAGAGACTTTAAGGCTTCTACTGAGCATACTACAGTAGCCATTTGACATTTTTTGAGGTTTTCTCGTTCCCTTCTGACAACTTTTACTGATTTTTGATTAGGGAAAACATCTATTAGTGGGGATTCCACATGTCACGTTGTCTTTGATAGGAGGGGCTAGTCTCCTGTCACTGTCACCACCTCCTTGATGAGGCATCAGTCATTTGGGGGCTCAGCTCACCTGTCCTATCTGAGCCTACCCTGGCCTCCCTCAGGGCTGGCTTGGGCATCCCCTGTCTCGAAGTCACCACTTCTGGCAAGCTCTCCTGAACCAGGTGTAATGTTGGTGCCTAAAACTCTATTAATGAAGGTAAATGTTTTTTGCCCTAAGATTTTCTAACTGCAAGCATTTTGGGGTGCACTTTAAAGTGGAGTGGATTAGTACCACGGCAGGGACAGGAGGACCAGTGAGTGGGGGGCTTCCAGAGCTTGGCCTGGCTTCACACATACTGGCCTTCAGAGTTTTTCCTCCATGGAGCCTTGTGTAGTACTACAAGACCAGACTGCCAGGGACAAGAATCCTGAAATAGCCAGCTTGCCTAAAGCACCAAGTGTTCCTAAAAATGAAAAAAAACTTGTCAAAGTTTAGGTATTATGTGATTTTTTTTTTTTTTTAATTGAGAGTCCAGGGATGCCTGGGTGACTCAGTGGGTTAAGCCTCTGCCTTTCACTCAGTCATAATCTCAGGTTCCTGGGATTGAGTCCTGCAATGGGCTCCCTGCTCAGCGGAGAGACTCCTTCTCTCTCTCTCCCTCTGCCTGCTGTTCTGCTTACTTGGACTCTTTCTCTCTCTCTGTCAAATAAATAAATAAAAGTCTTAAAAAAAAAAACTGAGAGTCCAGGGGGCACCTGGGTGGCTCATTCAATTAAGCATCTGACTCTTGATTTTAGCTCAGGTCATGATCTCAGGGTCATGAGATGGAGCCCTGTGTTGGGCTCTGTGCTGGACGTGGAGCCTGCTTAGGATCCTCTCTCTCCCTGCCTCACATCCCCCTGCCCCTGCCCCTGTGCTCACTCTCTTGAAAAAAAAAAAAAAAAGAATTAAAAAATCGAGAGTCCAGGAAAAATATGAAGTCCTGGAAACTAGAGCATCTTCTGTTGGCTTTCCCAAGAAGCTTTACCTAAACCAGCAGTCAGGTGCCATCGAGCCCCTGGCCAGGGCCCCTTGTCAGAGTTGGGGTACATTAGTAAGATGGCATGCGGTGAGCTAGTGGGGTCCGGACAAAGAGATATCTTGTGAGTATCATCAAACAAGGAGTGACAGATGACAGATGTGGCCAAGTTATTAGTGTTGAGATTCTCACCACATGTCCTAAAGTGGGGATATAGCCAGAAAAGACCTTGAGGTGTAATTTTGAGGTGCCCCAGATGAAGTCAGAGGATGCCTGGGTTCTTCCCGCTCAATGCATTTCTTCTTGGGGTAAACATTAAGGGTCTGGTATGCACCAGGGCCCCCTGGAGAGGCACTTAGTCAGGCTCCTAAAAGAGACATGTCTAAATAGGTAATTATATGTGGTGAGTTTTATTATTTTTTTAACAGATTTATTTTTATTTTTACTTTTTTTTTGAAGGTTTTATCTATTTATTTGACAGAGAGATCACAAGTAGGCAGAGAGGCAGACAGAGGGGGGCGGAAACAGGCTTCCTGCTGAGCAGAGAGCCCGATGTGGGACTCGATCTCAGGACCCTGAGCTCATGACCTGAGCCGAAGGCAGAGGCTTAATCCACTGAGCCACCCAGGTGTCCCAGACTTTTTATTTATTAGAGAGAGAAAGAGCATGGCAGCAGGGAGCAGAGGCAGAGGGAGAAGCAGACTTCCTACTGAGCAGGGAGCCCGATGCAGGGCTCCATCCCAGGACCCCAAGATCACTACCTGAGCCAAAGGCAGATGCTTAACCAACTGAGCCCTCCAGGCACCCATGGACATGGAGAGTCTTAAACCAGTGTTTAAATCAGAGTGTATGATGCCAGAAAAATGGGGTAAAACTGACAAATCTTCTGACCAGGTCTCAGCAACAGTGTTCTGTGCAGAGGGACCAGCACACTGATGGGACAGACACATAAGAAGAGCCGATGTGGTGAGAGAGTGGCAGGAAACTCATGTGGGGCGCAGGTGTTTGGGGGAGAGGGACAGGGGATGGGAGTACAGAGCTGGACATGGAGGGAAGCAAGGGCTTCTCTCCAACCCAGGTCCCACCTTATTTTTGAAGAAGTCTGTCTACTTACCATAGGACGAAGGTTTTGGAGGAAAATGCTTTCAAACCTCCATGCCAGTTCTGAAATGTCGAGTAATCTTTAACCAAACACTGTTTGAGATCATTCGGATTAGAACAACTAGACCGAGAGCACCCTTGCTTCAGCTGGGAAGCTCACTGGGAAGGAGGAAAACCAGACAGGGTTCTGCCCATGAGCCCTGCTGCTGGGGGGGCTTCCACTCCTGCAGCGTTGTCCTGGGAGAGAACCAAGTGCTGGGGGAGGGCAGAAAGGGATTGGGAAAAACAAATGGGACTGAACAAACCAGCTTACTTTTGATGATAGAAAAGGCAGGAACTTCCTCTTTTAATCCGTGGAAAGCTCCCCAAACCTGCTCAGCAATCAGTCCTGAGTACTTCAGAGAACGGCCCTTCTAACTGTACCACTCCTTTTCCCTAACTGAGGTCCAGCTTTCTCTCTTTCCTTGTTCCTATACACCCATTTCCCTGTTCCTTATCAGTTTCTCTCTTAAAATGAGTTCTTTCAGACTAATATTTCAGGAGGAATGATGTTGATGATTGATACCGAAGCCTGCCATTGTTTCCTGCCGTGTGACTTTGTTCTGTCCCTGCCTTGTACTTGCCAGCAGTCTGAAGTAGGAGGAGCAGTACCGTTCTTATTCGGCTGAGAGAATAAGAATTGTTTGACAGTGTAAACCATGCTTCAGCTTATCTCAGGGAAGAGACCCATAGCTCAGGCATCTTGTGTATTTTCCAATCCGGGGAGCCCGATCTGTCGGGAGTGAGTGGTAGTGTTACTTGAAAAGGCAAACCCTTACATACAATCGGCCTCTCTCTCTGCTTTCTATCTCTGCTCAGATACTTACAGTTGGACCTACTGGTGAATGTAAGATTATAACTGAGTCCACCCGAGGGAAATTAGCTTTGAGAGCTGAAACCGTTCCCTCTGTGATTCCAGCACCCCAGCGCTGAGATGCCAGGCCCCGGCACGGTGGGGATTCTTGAGCTCCCCAGAAGCTCCCCAGGACGGGGGCCCACAGCCATCCTCTGGGGCCTCTTGCTTACCAGCTTCCTACCGGAGCACAGGAGCTGTTCTTTCCACCCAGAACATGCCTTCCCTCCTCTCCAGCTTGCCGCTTGCTTTCCGTCCTTCAGAACTCAGCCCAAATGTTGAAGGGAAGCACGTTTTTCTGATTGCCTCACTCTAACACATACCCTTGTTTAAAACCTCTTGTTTCGCTGACTTGTACACTTAAAAATGGGGACAGTGGTCCGTTTTACATTATGTGTATTTTACCATGTACACACGCACACCCCCCGCCCCATGACTGCACCGGCACTTTTCTTTCTTAGCACTGACCAGAGCTATAAATCACTGAATTTGTAAGTGTGCTGTTTGCTCTTCCCTCCTCTAGCAGAATTCAGGTTTAATGGGTGGGGAGGGACCTCACCTTACTCTCTCTAACGCACAAGAGCAGAGCAGCTGCTTAAAAATTGTTGAAGGTGTAATGAATTAGGAGTCAGGTCAGAAAGCCACAATTTCAGCTCTTTCCTGAATCATTTCCTGTCTGGTGCCTCTGATCTCTCTTCCTACTCCACATTCCAAGGTTGTCCAGTAACTCCTGACTGACTGACTGACTGATGGACTTGCTCTTAACATCGTATTAAGAATCTTAAATTCTTTATCGTCTGTTTTTTTCTTCAATTTCATTTCTGTGAGGTCAGGTGCCTTTAACCATGATGTAGCTGGCTCTGCTGCGTGTTCATATTTCATAGGGTGATAAGCTGCTCACATAGTGTGGGTATATTGGGTGAGGTTCTGGAAGGTTCCCTGCGTCCCATAATACTGTCAGGTAAGAGAGAGGCAAGAGTTTCTCAGCTGTGTCTGTGCAGGACAGACAGCTTGACTCTTCTCAGAATGACTTCCCCTATTTCTAGAAAGACAAGGTACAGTGCAAATAAATGTGAGGTGGGAAGCAGCTATTTATCCATTTGTCAGTTCTCAAATGCCAGCAATGTGACAGACCCTGAGAATTCTTAGATCTTAGTTGGACAAAGGTCCTGCCATTAAACCAGTCAGACTTTAAGGTCACGGTAGGAGAATGTCAGCCAGACTTAAGCGATTTCTCATCTGCAGCTTTTTTATTGACTGTATTTTCTCTGGTTCTGTAGGTTTTCTGTAATTAAGGTGTGCTTCAGGAAGGCCACCATTTAAAATTTGACTATTCATGTAATAATAGAGAGAAAACTGCTAGGAAGGACAAATGTGCTTATCCTTGTTGCTTTCCCCATGAAGAAGGGGAAGTGGGGGACACGGACAGCGAGGAGAGCTGGGTCAGCCGTGGCTTGCATTCAGACAAGATTGAGAAGCCATCTCCAGTTTTGACTGAAAGGACTGAGCTGGGGTCAGAGCCATGGACAGAAAGTGATTGATCAAGCCTTTGAAGGCAGCTAACCAGCTGTAGCATTTTGAGATGGAAAGCTCACTTAGCCTTTCCGTGTGAGCGAGCTCTGCTCAGGGGCATCCCAGGAGCCCTCCCAGGTGCCACACACTAAAGAAGGTCCTGGTGGAAACGTCAGGGGAAGGCCGGCCTGAGGAGCCAGATGCTGGGCCCCAGGGATCCCCTCACTCTCAAGTCCCTGTTCGCGGCTCCCCGAGTCCTAGGGCCCTGGAGCCTGGGCCAAGCCATGGTGGGCCGCGAGCAGCCCCTCCCCGCTGTGCTCTCGCTCAGGTTCCTGCTGATGATGGGCGTGCTCTTCTGCTGCGGAGCCGGCTTCTTTATCCGGAGACGCATGTACCCGCCGCCGCTGATCGAGGAGCCTGCATTCAACGTGTCCTACACCCGGCAGCCCCCGAACCCTGCGCCAGGTCAGCCCAGCCCTCTGTCCTTGTCTCTCCTTTTTGTTCTGTTTGTGTCCCCTGCAAGCGTCCAGAAGGGTCCCTGCTACCACGTGGGCTGAAAGCAAAAATTCAGGCCCCATGTATTCATTTCCGTTCTGCTCATCAGCCTCACTGTTGCGTCTGCGCTGATAAAGCTGCGGCATTTGTTGGATTGTACCTCTGTCACCTCGCGTTCTCACCCAAATCATGGCGCACCTTTTATGTGTACATGTGTGGTTCCTATATGCACCCTGTTGGCTGTTTTCCCTTAAAAACTATTTCATGTCTCAGTTTCTGTGTACAAACAAGAGTGTCCTTGCCATTCCTTATGCACTGGGACTAGATACTGATTTTGCCACTAAGTGGTGATTTGCTTAGATATTCTGTCATTGCTGATCATTTGTTTCTCTTGCTTGGTTGTTTATTCATTCATTCAATAATAATTTATGCAATCTACTAGTATTTGGAATGCCTCAGAATAGTGCTACTACAGAAAATAGTGCTGCTGTACCAGTTCCATTTGGCCTCATTAGGCAGCGTTACCCAAAGTGATGCCATAGAGTCCAAAAAAATTAGTGGTCTCTTCATTTTTACAAAATTGCTTTAACTATCTAAAACCCTCAGGTACTGTGGTGGGTGAACTCAAGCTTCCCTGGGGACACACGCTGGTTCCCTATTTTTGACATGATGTTTGAGATGTTTCCCTCTCCTTTGAGGGAGCCTTCTGAGGAGGAGGGGGTAAAGGGTGCGCTCGGCATTGCCCGTTAGACTTCCTGTCTTTTGGCCACTGTGTGTGAGGCCAGGCGGCGAGCATCTCCGGTGCATACCGCGAGTGGACAGAACTCTAGGAGCAGTTCCTGCCATGGTTTTTACGTCTAGAGATGCACTGTACATTGTGGGGCTTATAGTTAACAGCCCTGGTAACCTAAAATGTTGTGGGGAGGATAGATCTTACCTTCACTGTTCTTACCCTCATAATCATAAATTGGGAGGTAATGCATAGATTTGACTTATATTGCAGTGATGACTCCACAATGTATGTTTATCTCCAGACTCACCAGGTTGTAGACGTTAACAGTGGTTTAGCTTTTTGTATATCAGGCATGACTTTAAAAAGTTGTCTAAAAACAAAAAGAATTAGGGGGATTTAGTGTAAAAAGCTTTCTCTCTGTTGTTCTCACGATGCAAAGGGAGTGAGAATGGACATCTGTTGATTCGTTTTTTTACACCAGATACTCACCAGCTTTTTTTTTTTTTAAAGAATTGTCTTTATTATTTTTTTTAAATGTTACTGAAAGATCTGAATATGGATTTCCCGTAACAGTTCAGAAGTTGCTGTACATTAAATTTTTAGTTGGGGTAGCATGACTTTTCACGTGCAGGTGGATTTTTAATCTTTCCTATTTGGGAATATTTGAATAGCTTCAAATTTACTCTCTAGCATAGGGTGAGGTGCAAATTTTCAGAGAAATTTAGGGAGGGTGCAAAATTAGATTTCATCTGGATTAATCTGAGTCAGTCCTTTGAGTTTTGTTTTTTCTTTTTTAAGAAAGAAACAGTAGATCAGAGAAATGGGTCAAAGACTTACAAATTTCCTCTGTTTCCCCCTCCCCCATTAGCACTATGTCAATTCATAGTACAGGGAAAAGCAGTCCATGTCCCACATGGCCACAGATGCAAGACGCCACGGTCAGGGTGAATGCTGAGAGCAGGAGGAGTTCCAGCTACCGGCCACATAAGACCCCTTGAATGTCTGTGGTGTCTTGGCATTTCCAAATGAGGATGCTGTGTGTCCCCCATGTACCATCTTTCCTCATTCTGCCTCTTTCCTGCATCTCAGTGCAACCTGGCTGGTCCTCAGCCCCCTTATCAACCACACCCAATAAACAGGTATCAGACCCTCCCCGGTCTATCTCAGACTCTTACCCCTGAGCAATGGCTGCTGAAAGTTTCGCAGTCACTGGTGTCTTCCAGCTCTTTGTCTACCGCAGTGCCACTGGAAAGGTCTTTATAAAAAAATTAAAAAGCACACAGGTCATGTTATTCTTGTGCTTTAAGGTTCTCCACCAGCTCACTTTGTTCCCCGCAAGTCTGCACTCCTTAGCCAAGGACTCAGAAACCTTTACAGCCTCGTGCTTCCACCCATGGCCTTACTTCTGCTCAGTGGCCTGTGTGAACCACCTGCGCTCTCTGTCTGCCTGGAAAATGCCCCCTTGGTGAACTTGTCCCAGACCATCTCACTTCATTGCCCTTCTCTCCTGGGTGCTTTGTCAGGTGCTTTAACAGCACTGATTGGGGTGAGTTTTAATCCCTTTTATCTACTTTGGACCCCCCCACAAGCCCTGCATCAGTAGGATTTACATCTCAGGCACCAGGCTGACTTCTTTCTGCCAGCTGAGGGAACCAGCCAGCCTGGGATGGGGGTTTACTGTGGCCACACTCGGAGCCAGGAGCCCTGACCGGCTTGAACTGCTCACTCAGCCTGAGTGTGCCGCAGCAGGTTCGCGGGACACGGCGCAGTCTGAGTTCCAGCCCTCACTCACCCACAGGTGCATTGCGTAGTTTGCATAGCTGGGAGTGAAAGCCTGTGCGATTGTACAGATGACTGTAGAGTCACCACCCATGGTGAGGGCTGTGGAGGAGAACTTCAGGATGCAGGGAGAAGCCGTTTATGTGGGAGGCTGCTGCCACACCGGAAGATGGGAATGCCTGTTTAAGTGGGGGTGAGCAGGGAAGGAGTGAGGGTCCAGGACGTGGGCAGAGAGGCCCCTGGGGTCTTCCTTCCCCTCCAGCCTTTAACACGCCCAGAGCTCCAAACACCTGTTGTCCGTCCCAGGACCATGACATCCACTGAGGACACTACTGAAGGCGGCGTAAACGTAGGAATCTGGGGCAGGAGAGTCCCCAGTAAAAAACTGTCCCTTTGTAGACGGCAAAGAAAGCCCAGAAACACCAGGGAGCGGCTGTTGGGGGGATGAAGCAGAGCCTCTCCAGCATCTCAGGGAGTGTGGTTGAGCCCATTCCCCTGTGGTCGGAGGCATTCAGAGTAGTGGGAGCCACTCTGTGCCCTCCAGGCCCCCTCCTGATGCATTTCTGTGGGAGCTGCGTGCCAGAGCCCCTCACACCTGCCCTCTCTGCCCAGCAGCGAGTCCTCGCCATCTTTCTTCCATTTGTTCACCTCATATGAGCCTGTAGCCCGATGCAGCCGTCAGTCCCAAAATACACCGTAGTATCACATGAGGGCAGGCTGGCTTTGTGCCGTGGGCGTGCGCAGTTTCCATAATTTCATGACCAGATCAAGGTCTGTGCCATTTGCTCACAGCGCTGAGCTTAGAAGCAGCGTAAGTGCTTTGATTTGATTCTTTAGAACTAGTCATAAAAAAAAAAATGGGGCCTGTTGGCTTTTTAGCAATTCCAGGTACATACCCATCTCACGCTGTCGGTGGGTTTCATCCCCTCCACGGCAGTTTCTTGAGATCCTGTAATGCTCGGGGCACCGTGCCCCTGGGGGTGTGTGGTGGGAGAGGAAGGCCGTGCAGAGCTCAGCTGTCTAGCAAGAGAAACGCAGTGCGCTAACATTACACAGTAGGCTCCCAGGATAAATGTTACACCCAGGAATAGACCGCTCCTTGCTCAGGAACACAGCATGTTCATGAAACATAAGACAGGGTTCATGGATCTGCTTGGGGGGTGGCTCCTGTTCTCTTTTGCTGGGCTGGGGGAGGGGAAATAGATTCTGGCGAGCTTTGCTTATTTGTGAGGAAGAAGAAGCAGAAGGTTTTAGAGAACCCATACTTGTGCACAGGATGGGGGGAGAGTTAAGGCCCATGTCCTGGTATGCGGAGCGGCACATAGTGGCGCTCCAGCTGGGACCAGCATCCCAGCACAGCGTGGCCGAGTGAGGAAAAGCAGATCTACGCATTGCAGAGATCACTCCTAACTGGGGCAAGGGGAAGGCTGTGACAGCATCGTGGTTTTAGGGGGCTCGTGGAGCAAGACCTGAGGGGAGAGGCTGACAAACCAGGTGTGTAGCTGAAGTTCGGAGGTGGGCTCCGACAGAAGCAGACGCTGAAGCCCAAGGCTTTAGCTCATTTGGGCCTCAAGCTAGGTCGGGGTTGTTGATGTTTGGGGATCAAAAAGAGGCAGCTGGATGGGGTTTAGGAGGCCTGAGGTCTATGAGATCACAGTGGGCCACTGTCTTTTTTGAGCCTAGGCACTTAAGCTGCAAAATGGAATCATATGAAGAAAAACAGTCCTTGTTTCAGTTTAGTCTTTAAATACAGAGGTAACCAAAATGTCATTGGAGAAAGTCAGAGCTCCCTAAATGTTATAGGCCCTCCCCCCGCAAAATCTTTCCACATCATGCTGCTGGCAGCATGTGGGTATGCCCTCCTGGGTAGAGAGGAAGGATAGACTTCCTTCTTTCATTCAGAAAGTGAGAGCTAACTGGCAGCAGCCGCTGTGTTCACACAGGAGCAGAGGTAGGACCAAGGTGTCCTCACTGCTGCCCTTGAAGAACTTGTAGAAAGAGGGGGTTGGGAGGAAGGTCAAAAGATAGAAACTTCCCATAAAAAGGTAAATAAGGTCTGGGGCCTATAGTTAATACTTTGTTGCATATTTGGAAGCTGCTAAGAGGGTAGATCTTAAAAGTTCTCATAAAGAAAAAAATACATAACTGTGTTACTGTAGTGGTCATTTTACAATATAAACATATATCAGATCATTGTGTTATATCTTAAACAATGCTCCGTGTAGATTACACCTCTATAAAACTGGAAGGAAAAAAAAAACCAAACTTTTAGAACAATGGGAAGAAAACCTAAAAACCTTGGCTAAAGCAAGGCCGTGGGCTTGGAGGAGAGCAGGGGTGGACTTCTGGAAGCCCTTAGTTGGCGGTCTCCACCGAACTTGGTGTGCGCAGGATGAATGTAGGGAAGGGGGCGCTAAGAGGCCCACCAAGGAGAGGAGGATTCAGTTATGGCCTCTCTTGTTCGTGGGGGGTCATGTGGTCAGCAGAGTTTATAGTGAAGATCAAGGCCACGTGCCTGTGGCAAGACAAGTGTACAGCTGTGTTCGGGGAGGAGGGCAGTGGGTGATGTGTTGTTTGTAGAGTGTGGATTCTGACTGTGTCATCGCACACACACACGGAGAGAGGTCAGAGAGGGTGAGCAGTAATGACGTCTGCGGTGTTGATGTGATTTGTTTTCTTTCAAAATGGCTTCCTTTAATGCTGATTGATGTGACTAACACTGATATAAAAAAAGAATAAAATAGAAGAAGATGGAGAATTCCATCCAGTGCTCCACTGGGAGATACACTGTCATTCCTTTCCGGCCGTGCAGTTGTGATGAGTCCGTTGATGGTTCTCTGGTAGTTCTGATGTCTGAATCTTATACTTGCAGAGACTCTAGTGGTCTGACAGACTGACACCAACTGCAGGGAAGTGGGAGTAGTGGGGGTATGTCTGATAGTTTAATCACCCTTCACATCAGAGCCGAAACGCGAACAGAGCTGCTTGAGTTCTGGGGACAGCCTGGTGTTTTGGAGCAGGTGGGGTAAGGATAATTCTACTTCAGGCTGATGGTGCTTCAGGTATGTGGAGACGGAGACCAGACAGCCTGTTGCCGTCTCTAACCCCTGTAGCTCTGAGGGTTACATTATGTGTTTTCTGAAGAAACTGGGTGAAGAGATGCTGGTGAGCAGCTGCCCTGGCGGGGAAAGCCTGTGCTTCCCTGGGAGTCTCCTCCCTGCCGCTCCGCTGTGCTGCTCTGGGGCACCCCTTTCAGGAGGAAATTATATCAGAACCCATGGTTTGGATGAAAGAAAGTAACTGGAAATAATTAAGTTATTTATTTAAAAGTCACAAATGCCAGTGTCCTAATATACTTCCATAGCTACCAGAATACTCCTTACCACTTCCTCCCTGATGGCAGAAGGTGCCTGGTTGACCAGATAATTCGGGCGAGGGAGGAGGTCTGGTTTCGAGGGCTGTTTCATCTACTGAAGCCCAAGAATTATAGCCTCACAGCAGGGAGTTCCTCCTTGCTAACCAGAAATATTTTTCCAGAAAGTGCCATGTGTCTGTCTGATTTTCAGCTTGTGTGTCTTCTCTTTCTGTCATTCTTATTCTGGTAATTCTTTCTAACTTTGATACCACCCTTTCCTTTTCTAGGACAGCTCAATTGCTATTTTGTATGATTTGCACTACTTAGTTCATATAAAATAGATGTATCTAGATGTCCTACCATATAAAAGTGGGAGTTATAATTTTTTTCCTTCCATTTGAAAATGCGAGGGTTTTTTCCCCACCTAAAAACATTTAATATCCTTAGCTACTAGAAATAGATAACATTTCACACAGAGTGCAATTCAAAAGGAAAGGCATCTTTTATAGCCTGCCCTGTTGGTAGGCAATTTATTGTTACTTTAATTACAACAGTGTTCCCGTCTATAATCTTTGATCATTGGGGACAGAAACTTCTAGCACATTTAAGTCTTCTGCTTATTATTCTCTGCTCTGCCAATGACAGAGAAAGAGTCGTGAGTTTGATCCCCTTTCCTGCCCAGTGCACATTCTTAAAAACCACTCATACTTGAGGGAAGATGACACAAGTCTGAAATGTGTTCCTTATGTGGTTCCTAAGGGCAAAGCTGGTCAGACAGACTGTTCCCACCCACTTCATTTGCATCGAAGGTCCTTAGGTTACCTTTCAAGTCTGTTGCTTCATCTGTCCAGACTGCCTCCCAAGCCTGTCATCATGAACTTTTCTCCCTAAATGTATTTGAAAGGGCTATTATTAGTCCTTTCAGAGAGGAAGTAAGGACAGACTTGGGCTCCTTGTTGCAGAGAGGTCCCCAAATGCTGTCTCGTACACACACAGTCTCCTTCTGTCACTTGTCAGCATGTTTTAAGCACACGCACTGTGCATTAAGTGCTTGCTTAACCTCAGTGCATACAGTGGAGATTAAACAGATGGCCCCTGGCTCTGGGCTCTTCAGGAAGGACAGCGAAGCAAAGTGGCAGCAGTAGTAACCCCTGACTGCTGATCTAATAGAAAAATATAGAGGCTGTAGATCCTGAAGTTAAAAATTAAAAAATTTGAAATTTTTATTCTCTTATCCTATATATGTGGGTTGCATGTGGAACTTCAGCAAAAACACAACATGCATTTTCTACTTGATCTGCCTTTTACCTTTTCAGTGTCCTCTAATATATTTCATCCTTTTTAGAAGACTTTTAATGTCTTGGGGAGATAATTTAAAGTGTTTTCTGTCTGCTGTTTGTTGTGTATTAATATTTAATACTTATGAAATACAAATCAAAACCACGATGCACCTCACACCTGTCACAGTGGCTAAAATTAACTCAGGAAACAACAGATGTTGGCAAGGATGTGGAGGAAGGGGAATTCTCCTACACTGTTGGTGGGAGTGCAAACTCATGTAGCCAGTCTGGAAAACAGAATGGAGGTTCCTAAAAAGTTATAAATAGAGCTACCCTATAACCCAACAATTTCACTACTGGGTATTTACCCAAAAGATACAGAAATACTTATTTGAAAGGGCACATGCACCCCAATGTTTATAGCAGCATTATCAACAATAGGCAAACTATGAAGAGAGGCCAGATGTCCATCAGCTGATGAATGGATGAAAAAGATGTGGTATAAATAGACAGCGGAATATTACTGAACCGTCAAAGGAATACCGTCTTGCCATTTGCAAGATGGATGAAGCTAGAGTGTATTACGGTAAGTGAAAGAAGTCAGAGAAAGACAAATACCATATGATTTCACTCAGTTGTAGAATTTAAGAAACAAAATAGATGTATATATGCAAAGGGGAAAAAAAAGAGAGAGAGGGAAGCAAACCATAAAAGACTTGCGCTGACTGGAGGGAGGGGGTGGGGGATGGGCTACATGGTGATAGGTACTTAGGAAGGTATTTGTTGTAATGGGCACTGAGAGTTATACGTAAGTGATGAATCACTGATTTCTACTCCTGAAACCAATGTTACACTACATGTTAACTAACTAGAATTTAAATCAAAATTTGAAGGAAAAGATACTTTAACCCTTACGTTTCTGTGAAGGAAAACTGTCTAGTAGAAAACTAGGTTGGCTGCTCCTTTGAGACCCATGAAGGTAATTATTGTTACTGAAAACAAGGTGAGCTTAGCAGTGGGTATGTAACCAACCAGGAATATTTTATTAGTTCCTTTTGGTTTATCATAGGCACACGACAGAAAAATCATAGAAAGTCACAAGTCACAGTATCCTACTGGTCATCGGGTTCAAGCCCACCTTCCCACCCATGTATTCTGCTCCATACCCCCAAATTGGCCTCCTCTCTGTCACCAGAGCTTCAATGAAAGAAAGCCAGCTCTGACATTACCTTTGTCATCTTTGGGCACCTCTGCCCAAGGCATTTTTCTTCATGAGGCTTCTACAAACTGGAGAAGCACATGATGGGCTGGAAAGAGGAAAGAACATGTTTGTCCACAGCTTCAGTTAAAGACTGGCAGAGGGCTGGAAGGAAGTCCGTAATGCTAATTTTCCACAAAAGAAACTCCAATATCCAGTTTGACAGTGTATTACACATCTTTTTAGTATCTGCTCTTGTAATTAAAAGTAACATGTTGGGGCACCTGGGTGGCTCAATCAATCAAACGTCCGACTCTTGATTTTGGCTCAGGTCATGATCTTGGGGTTGTGAGGTCATGCCCCATGTTGGGCTCTGCTCTGGGTGTGGAGCCTGCTTAAGATTCTCTCTCTCCATCTCCCTTTGCCTCTCCCCCCTAAAAAAAGTAACATGTCTGCATTCTAAATCAGCATCAAAAATAGTAATAAACATTTTTTAAGGCAAGAAAGCAGACTAGGTGAGAAACATTGAGGAAACATAAAAGCAAAATAAGACAGTCGAAGACTACTTACAATATATATTATAGTGACTCTAAATGTGTTAAAATCTCATCAAGTTGTGTTAAAAATCCAATGATATACTGCTTTAGAGAGAGACTGCTGAAGGATGTAACAGAAAAGTAATAGGAGTGCATGAGTTCAGCAGAGAATGATCCAAGGTGATCTGATAGCTACTGGGAGAAGGTGCAGTGAGAATCACAGGTGGAGCTGGCTGTTGCCATCTCAGTAGGAGGCAGTGGTAGTCTGGGCCAGGGTGACAGCAGGGAGGTTGGTGGCAATGGGGCAGGTGTGTGGTCCATCTGGGCTCTGAGTTGGCAGGACTTGTAGAAGAGTTCCAGTGAACAGAGGGACCTAACCTCTTTACACTCAGGTTTCTCTTCTAAGAGAGGAGGGAGGTAATGTTATGAAGATGACACTTGTAAAGTGTCTGGTTCTTGCACTTCGAAATTTGAGTTGGAAACCATTAAGTGCATCCCTGGGAGCTTGTTAGAAGTGCAGACCCTCTTGCTACACCCCAGAGATGCTCTGTGGACAGCTGCATTTTTTTTTCAAATTATTTATTTATTTATTTTCAGAAAAACAGTATTCATTATTTTTTCACCACACCCAGTGCTCCATGCAAGCCGTGCCCTCTATAATACCCACCACCTGGTACCCCAACCTCCCACCCCCACGCCATTTCAAACCCCTCAGACTGTTTTTCAGAGTCCATAGTCTCTCATGGTTCACCTCCCCTTCCAATTTACCCAAATTCCCTACTCCTCTCTAACACCCCTTGTCCTCCATGCTATTTGTTATGCTCCACAAATAAGTGAAACCATATGATAATTGACTCTCTCTGCTTGACTTATTTCACTCAGCATAATCTCTTCCAGTCCCGTCCATATTGCTACAAAAGTTGGGTATTCATCCTTTCTGATGGAGGCATAATACTCCAGAGTGTATATGGACCACATCTTCCTTATCCATTCATCCGTTGAAGGACACCTTGGTTCTTTCCATAGTTTGGCGACTGTGGCCATTGCTGCTATAAACATTGGGGTACAGATGGCCCTTCTTTTCACGACATCTGTGTCTTTGGGGTAAATACCCAGGAGTGCAATTGCAGGGTCATAGGGAAGCTCTATTTTTAATTTCTTGAGGAATCTCCACACTGTTCTCCAAAGAGGCTGCACCAACTTGCATTCCCACCAACAGTGTAAGAGGGTTCCCCTTTCTCCACATCCTCTCCAACACATGTTGTTTCCCGTTTTGTTAATTTTGTCCATTCTAACTGGTGTAAGGTGATATCTCAATGTGGTTTTAATTTGAATCTCCCTGAGGGCTAATGATGATGAGCATTTTTTCATGTGTCTGATAGCCATTTGTATGTCTTGATTGGAGAAGTGTCTGTTCATATCTTCTGCCCATTTTTTGATGTGTTTGTCTGTTTCATGTGGGTTGAGTTTGAGGAGTTCATTATAGATCCTGGATATCAACCTTTTGTCTGTACTGTCATTTGCAAATATCTTCTCCCATTCCGTGGGTTGCCTCTTTGTTTTTTTTACTGTTTCCTTTGCTGTGCAGAAGCTTTTGATTTTGATGAAGTCCCAGAAGTTTATTTTTGCTTTTGTTTCCTTTGCCTTTGGAGACGTATCTTGAAAGAAGTTGCTGTGGCTGATATCAAAGAGATTTCTGCCTATGTTCTCCTCTAAGATTCTGATGGATTCCTGTCTCAAGTTGAGGTCTTTTATCCATTTTGAGTTGATCTTTGTGTATGGTGTAAGAGAATGGTCAAGTTTCATTCTTCTACATATAGCTGTCCAGTTTTCCCAGCACCATTTATTGAAGAGACTGTCTTTTTTCCACTGTATATTTTTTCCTGTTTTGTCAAAGATTAATTGACCATAGAGTTGAGGGTCCATATCTGGGCTCTCTACTCTGTTCCACTGGTCTATGTGTCTGTTTTTATGCCAGTACCATGCTTGGACAGCTGCATTTTAACAAGACCCCAGGTGATCTGGAACAGCACGCACACAGAGGAGACTAGATGTTTGATAAGAAGCAAAACAATGGGGAGTGGACAGTAGTAGTAATAACTAAATCTCCTATAAGCTAAGCAGTAAAGCCTATGTAAGAACCTTTGAGGGCCTCAGAACTGGAGTAGAATTCAGACCTTAATCTCTGTTGGGATGTGATCACTGCCACTCTTTTTTTTTTTTTTTTAAAGATTTTATTTATTTATTGGACAGAGAGAAATCACAAGTAGATGGAGAGGCAGGCAGAGAGAGAGGGAGGGAAGCAGGCTCCCTGCTGAGCAGAGAGCCCGATGCGGGACTCGATCCCAGGACCCTGAGATCATGACCTGAGCCGAAGGCAGCGGCTTAACCCACTGAGCCACCCAGGCGCCCTGCCACTCTTTTTCTGCCTTGTGCTCTAGGTTTGCTCCTTGGAATACCAGTGTATTCTCAGAACAATTCGTTTGGCTTCTGTTGTAAAAAAAAATCCATCAGTAGTGAGTAAAACTTGTCCTCACTCAACTTCTGATTTATTCAGCCAGGAAAGAAAAAGTGAAAACTTCTGGTGGAAGGGTTTTGTTTCCTACTTACTCGGCTCTACCTGGCTCACAAAGCTTGTGGCTGCCTTTTCTTGGGGGACATTGGGGCCCCAGTGTTCACTTGTGTCTCAGCTGTATTTCATCTCTATAAACCCTGGCAGGTCTGCATGAAAGTATTAGGTTCCTACTACAGATGTTCCTTTTAACTCTACCTCCACAGTCCTCCCAAAGAAGCAGTAGAAAAAGGCCCTTCTTTTTATGATGGGTAATAAATGCAGGCAGAAATATACAAAGTCATTTCTGCCCTGGTTCTCTTTTTTTCAGCTTATTAGTTTTACCAGCCTTTTATTTATCCTTCAAGAAATAACCCATGATTTCCTGAATATATACACATATTAAAAAAAAAAGTCTTTTTAATGCTGGTAAAAATAATGATCTATTGTGAAGATATGACTTGAATCATGTATTAAGTAAATTCAAGTGTATAAAATGAAAACTTAGAAATTAGAGGAAAGAATACTGTGAACTTTAGGAGTGCCCATGCACTACTCTGAATCTGACAGAAGTATAAAAATTACTGGCACATTTAAAAGAATTTATCTAAAGTTGTGCACTACCAAGAAAATCTAAATCAGTCTAAAAAGGCAAAAGTCAGATACCTCAGGGTCTGGGCTAAGGTGATCTCAGTTTCATTTCTAACTTCATGCCTCTCTAGCAGATCTTGGGAATGTGACTCCGTTTTCCTAAGCTCCAAGCTCCTGAGCTGTGAGGCTGAGATCCTAAGAGACTTTCTTAGGGTCATTGCATATGAGATGATGGTCCATACACAGTGTGGAGCCCCAGGCCCGAGGCAACACTCCATAATAAGTGGCAGTAATCGCTACTAGTGGTGGTTCTGAACTTGCAGTTTCAAGGAATCTGTAAATGAGCAAATAAATAATCTTCTCCCACTTGGAAATAAAAGAATCCTCCCTAAATCATCTGTTGAGCCAGTGAAGGATAGGAGTGAGGGAGGATCGTAAGGGTCTGGGACTTACCCCACCTCGCCCCGAGCCTGCCCACCCAGTCTTCCCAGCTGAGCAGATGGCAGCTCTGTTCTTCCAGCTGCTCCGGCCTAAAGCCGTCTTGACATTTTCTCCTACCCTCACCCCTATTGCTGCCCACCTCTGATACACCTTCTCACCGGAGCCTCCTAACTAGTCGTCTTGCTTCCCGCTTCCCACTTCCTGGCTTTGGTCTGTTTCCAACAAAGCAGACCCTAGAGCAAGGCCGGCACTCCCTAAGTGGAAGACTTAAAATTTCTTGAGGCCATACACCCTGCTCACAGTCAGAAGTCCTTACATTGGCCAGCAAGACCCCTGCCTGCCTTGTACATCTCCCCTTCCTGCTGCTCTCCTGCTCCCGCTCACCCTTCCCGCTGCGGTCCTCCCGGCTCATTCCACTCCCACTGCACACGGGCCTCCTGCTTTCCTCAGACCTTCCAGGCTGCTATGTTGGTGTCCTTTGCACTGTCATTCCTTTTGCCTGAAAGGCTCGTTCTCCATCTAAACCCTCCCTGCCATATACACATGGTGCGCTTCTCCATTACCTTGCCCCATACACCCCTGGTGGATTTCTTCATTTCTTTTTTTTTTTTTTTTAAGACTTTATTTATTTATTTGAGAGACAGAGATAGCGACAGAGAACACAAGCAAGGAGGAGGGGGAGGAGCAGGCTCCCCGCTGAGCAGGGAGCCAGACGCAGGGCTTGATCCAGGATCACAACCCCAGCTGAAGGCAGACGCTTAACCGGCTGAGCCACCCAGGTGCCCTGATTTCTTCATTTCTTTTATGTCTTTCACCTTCTCGTGAGACCCTCCCTGTGTACACAGTGGAAAATTGCATTCCCTTTCCTCCTCCCTCGTTTGCTTTTTTCTAACACCCCTGCTTTATTTTCATTTTTAACACTTAATATCAATTAATGTGCTATATTTGTTCTTTATCTTGCTTATTGTCCTCTTAGCTGTAAGCATCATAAAGACTGAGATTTCGTTTTTGCCGTTGCTGTGTTTTAAGTGCCAGGAATGGTGTGGCAAGTAGCAGGGATTCAGTATTTGTTGAAGACACAAGTGAATGTGGGAATCAGCATGAATGTTAATATAAAAAATGTAAGAAATTGACTTCTAGAGGTGTTCTCATAGCTTTATTCTTTGTTGAAAGTTTAAAATATGAAAGCAAATGACCTCTCCTTAAAAGAGGTTCCAAAACTAATAAACTCACAGAAAGCATAAGAAGCAAATAATAAAAATATAAATTAATTGCATAAAGCAGAATAGATTTGCAAATTTAAAAGTTAGTACAAAAGCAATAAAAGTAAATGTCATTGCAAGTCCTACCCTTGATGTATCTAATCAGTAAAACAGGGAAAAAATAAAATCAAAGGTACGAAGAAGATTACATATTATAAGGAAGTATTCATGAAATGGGAAGCTGGGCAAGATAGAAAAGTGTACATTATCAAAGATGCATCAGAACATTGAAAATTTCAGTGGACCAAGCAAGAGTTTGAAGAACTTTTCAAAGAATTAACTTCTAGAATGGCTCTAAATTCATATGGTATCTTCAGAACTTTTAAGAACCAGTGCATTTTAATAGTGTATAAATTACTACTAGGTATAAAAAATTATGGGAAAAAATATAGAAATCTACATAATTTGTTTTATGAAGCCGGTATAACTTGGAAACAACAGAATTAACTTATACTGAATTGTGTTTAATGAGCATAAATATGAAAGTCCTAGAACACTGAATTATACAGTCTGTCAAAGAAGTAAACCACTATAACCAAGCATTGATCTTCTGTAAGAGAGCAAGGATAGTCCAATGTTAGGCAAGCTATTAACATTCTAAGTTAGATCAAAAAGCAATGATTGGCAGAGAATTCTTGGAAAAAGTAGGATAGGAAACACCAGGAATTTCTCTCCTCACCTAGGCCAAAATTGCACTGACAGAAACTGTCCTGATGTAACTCACAAGAAGACCCTTGAACAATACATGTTTGAACTGTGCAGGGTTGTTTTGTTTTTGTTTTTGTTTTTGTTTTCAAATAATATAGTACAGTTCTGTAAATGTATTTTCTCTTCCTTACAATATTCTTAATAACATTTTCTGTAGCTTAGTTTATTGTAAGAGTACCATATGTAATACATATAACATGCAAAACATGTATTAATTAGCTATGTTATCAGTAAGGTTTCCAGTTGGCAGTTGGCTGTTACTAGTTAAGTTGCGAGAATCAAAAGTTATATGTGGATTTTAACTATATAGGTGACAAGTGCTTCTCACTGTGGTGTGGTTCAAGGGTGAATTTTTTTTAAAAGATTTTATTTATTTATTTGACAGAGATCAAAAGTAGGCAAAGAGAGAGGAGGAAGCAGGCTCCCTGCTTAGCAGAGAGCCTGATGCGAGGCTCAATCCCAGGACCCTGGGATCACGACCTGAGCCAAAGGCAGAGGCTTTAACCCACTTAGCCAGCCAGGCGCCCCTCAAGGGTCAATTTTTAAGTCTATTGAAATCTTATTACTTTCAGGGAATACTTGGAGGGCAAATTGCAGTTAATTTGGTCAATTTCAGCTATTAACACACTAGCAGCTACCCATCCTCAACTGAGGCCACTTGATAGGCAGCTGAGCACGTATTCCTTGAGGCACTTGTGCATAGCATGCAGAGTAGGGTGGGCAAAAGGACCCTGCCCTCCAAATACGGAGGCTCTGCACTCTGATAGCTATTTGTTACTACTGGTTAAAGAGGCAGGCAGCCACTGCTGCTTCGATTGCAGGCCCTTCCTCCTCTGGGAGAAGTGACCTCTGGGGAATTTAAATGGCCAGTGCCCTTCTCCCTGTCCCTTCATTTTCCACTTTTTCTCCTTTTAGAGCCAGACATTAAAGAATAGGATGTTCAAAAAACAAGTGCATATACAAAAAATTAGAACATGATTGCACATCCCAGGGAAAAGACTAGAAGTTTATATCTCAGGCTGATTCTCAGCACAGAGACAACCTACAACAATTAATTAAAAAAAAAAAAGTAGCAAGAAACAGCAAACTCTAGGGAAAGAGGAGAATGTGACTTCTAGAGTTACCACATTATTAGATTCAAATGTCCAGAGTTCAACAACAACAAAAAAAAATCACAAGTCATATAAAGAAGTAAGAAATATGGCCCATTCAGAGAAAAAATTAAATCAACGGACTGTTCATGAAAAAGACATAATGCCACATCTGCTAGACAGATACTCAGAGAACTACAGGAATATGTAGAGAAGATTTTAAAAAATGGCGTATTAACAAATGGAAATATCATTAAAGAGATAACCTAAAAAGATTCCAAAAGAAATCCTGGAACTAAAAAGTACAATAAGTGAAATGAAAAATTCACCACATGGATTCAAAGGCAGATCTGAAGAAGCAGAAGAAAGAATCAGCAAACTAAAGACAAGTTAAGAGAACTGATCAAGTCTGAGGAACACAAAGAAAAAAGACTGAAGGAAAGTGAACAGAGCCTAAGGGACAGCATCAGGCAGACCAACATTTGCATCGTGGAAGTGTCAGAAGGAGAAGAGGGAGGAAAGGGGCACAGAGAATATTTGAGGAAATAATGGTTGAAAACGTACAAAATTTGATGAAAGACATGAATATAAACATCCAAAAAGCTCAATTCCAACTAAGAGGAACTCAAAGAGCCACATTTTAGTTGATCTTTAAAAGCAAGAGACCAAGAGAGAATCTTGAAAACAGCAGGGATCCTCAGTAAGAACACAAGCAGATTTCTCTTCAGAAACTACTGGAGGCCAGAAAGACAGTGGGCTGGTATATTCAAAGTGCTAAAATGAAAAAATCTGTCAACCAAGAATACTATATCTATGCAAAATTTGCCTTCAAAAGTGAGGAAGAAACTGAGACATTCCCAGGTAAACAAATGGTGAAGAACTTTGCAACCAGTAGACTTGACACACCAGAAATGCTCAAGGGAGTCTGGCAAGATGAGATGAAAAGACACTAGACAGTAACTTGAAGTCATATGGAGAAACAAACATCTCAGTAAGGGAGATGCCTTGGCAATATAAAAAGTATTATTATAGGGACACCCGGGTGGCTCAGTTGGTTAAGCATCCAACTTCAGTTTAGGTCATGATTCAGGGTCCTGAGGTCGAGCTCCATGTTGGGCTCTGTGCTCAGTGGGGAGTCTGCTTGAGGATTCTCTTTCTCCTTTGCCCTTTGCCCTTTGCCCCTCCTCCTGCTTACACACGGGTACTCTTTCTTTCTCTTTCTTATATAAACAAATCTTTTGAAGAAAGTATTATTGTAGGGACACCTGGGTGGCTCAGTTGGTTAAGTGTCCCTTTGGCTCAGGTGTCATAATCTCAGGGTCCTGGGATTGAGTCCTGCATCAGGCTTCCTGTTCAATGAGGAGCCTGCTTCTCCCTCTTCCTCTGCCTGCTGCTCCTCCTGCTTGTGTGCTCTCTGTCAAAGAAATAAAATATTTTAAAAAAGAAAAAAATTCCCAACAAAGTAAAGCCCTGAACCTGGTGATTTCATTTCTCATACTTTCCCAAAAATTGGAGAGGAAGTGACTCATCATAAGTCATTCTATGAGGCCAACATCAATAACCCTGACAGCAAAGTCAGGCAATGACACTACAAGACAATTATAGGGGTCCATTGCCCTCAGTGAACATTGATGAAAAAATCCTCAACAAAATATTAGCAAACAGAATTCACGAGTATTTTTAAAGGATTATACACAATGACCAAATGGTATTTATTCCTGGATTGCAAAGATTTTTCAACAAATAAAAATCAGTCAGGGTAATTAACCACATCAACAGAATGAAGAAGAGAAACCACATGAGCATCTCAGTTGATACAGAAAAAGCATTTGATGAAATTCAGCACCCTTTTATGATACACACACACACACACACACACACACACACACTCACTTTCTCTCTCTCTCAGTGAGCTAGGAATAGGGGGTAACTACCTCATCAAAATAATAGAAAAAAGTCAGTGAAACCAAGAGCTGGTTCTTTGAAAATATAAAATTGGTAAACCCTTAGCCAGATTCATCAAGAAAAAAAGAGAAAGGACCCAAATAAATAAAATCAGAAACAAAAGAGAGATAAAGCCTGACATTACAGAAACACAAAAGATTATAAGGGAATACTACAAAAATCATATGCAACAAATTGGACAACCTGGAAGAAATGAATAAATTCCTAGAAACATATCATCTTTCAAAACTAAATCACAAAGAAATAGAAAATCTGAACAGACCAATTACTAGTAATGAATTTGAGTTGGTAATCAAAAAACTCCCAACAGACAAAAGTTCAGGACCAGATGGACTCACAGGTGAATTCTACCAAACATTTAAAGAAGAGTTAATACCTATTGTTCAAATATTCCAAAAAGTAGGAAACGTCGGAAAACTTCCAAATACATTCTACGGTCCAGCATTACCCTGATGCCAAAACCAGACAAAGATGAAAGAAAGTGAGGTAGAGGTGGGAGGGGAGGGAGAGGAAAGGAGAGGAGAGGAGAGGAAAAAGAAGAAAGGAAGGAAGGAAACTGCAGATGATAAGATCTTATATGTAGAAAATTCTAAAGATTTGACCAAAAAAAACACACCACATTTTAGATATAATAAATGAATTCAGCAATGTATCAGGAAACAAGTCAACACAAAAATCAGTTAAATTTCTAGGCATGAGCGGTGAACAGTCTGACAAAGAAGTTTAAAAAAAACAATTCCATTTACCCTAGCAGTACAATATGAAATAGTGATTTAATCAAGGAGGTGAAAGACTTGTACGATGGAAACTATAAACATTGCTGTAAGAGATTTTAAAAGATGTAAATAGGGGTGCCTGGGTGGCTCAGTGGGTTAAGACATTGCCTTTGGTTCTGGTCATGATGTCAGGATCCTGTGATCGAGCCCTGCATCAGGCTGTCTGCTCAGCAGAGAGCCTGCTTCCCCCTCTCTCTGCCTACCTCTCTGCCTACTTGTGATCTCTCTCTCTGTTAAATAAATAAAATCTTAAAATAAAAGAAATTTTAAAAGATGTAAATAAATGGAAATTGATCTCATATTCATGGATTGGAAGACTTAATACTGTTAAAATGTCAATGTCAATACTACCCAAAGCATTCTACAGAGTCTAGACAAACCTATCAAGATCCCAATGATGTTTTTTTACAGAAATAGAAAAGCCCATCCTAAAATTCATATGGAATCTCCAAGCACACTGATTAGCCAACCAACTTGAGAAAGTAGATAAAAATTGGAGGATTCACACTTCCTGATTTCAGAACTTACTAAATAGCTACGTTAATCAAAACAGTGTGGTATTGGCATAAAGACAGATAAGCAAACCAATGGAATAGAATAGAGAGCCCCATAATAAACCCATGCATATCTGATCAAATTACTTTTAGCTGGAGTGCCAAGGCCATTCAGTGGGCAAAGGACAGTCTGGTCAACAAATTATGCTGGGGAAACTGGAAATCCCTATGCGAAAGAATGATACTGGGCCCTTACCTAACACTGTATATGAAAACTAACTTAAAATGGATCAAGGACTTGGAGTTCCTGGCTGGCTCAGTTGGTAGAACGTGTGACTCTTGTTCTCAGGGTTGTAAGTTCAAGCACCACATTGGATGTAGAGATTACTTGAAAATAAAATTGTTAAGGGATGCCTGGGTGGCTCAGTCAGACGTCTAACTCTTGATCTCAGCTCAGGTCTTGATCTCAGGGTCATGAGTTCAAGCCCTATGTTAGGCTCCATGCAAGCTGTGGAGCCTACTTTAAAAAAAAAAAGAAAAGAAAATCTTAAAAAAATAAATGGGTCAAGGACCTAAATGTAAGACGTAAAACAAGAAAACTCTTAGAAGAAAACAAGGATGGGGCACCTGGGTGGCTCAGATGGTAGGGCGTATGCCTTCAGCTCATCTCGTGATTTCTGGGTCTGGGATGGAGCCCCACATCAGGCTCCCAGTTGGCTCAGCAGTGAGCTTGCTTCTCCCTCTCCCTCTGCCTCTCTTCCTCCTTGTGTGCTTTCTCTGTCTCTCTCTCAAATGAATAAATAAAATCTTCTAAAAAAAAAAAGAAGAAGAAGAAGAAAACAAGGACAGAAGTATCACAGCAGTGGATTTGGTAATAATTTCTTGGATATGACACCAAAGGCCTGAATAATAAAAGAAAAAAAATAGGCAAGTTTGGCTTCATAAAGACTTAAATATTTTATGTATCAAAAGGCACGATCTATTGAGTAAAAAGGCTATACCTAAATAGGAGAAAATATTTGCAAATCATATTTGATAAGCAATATTTAGAATATGGAGAACTCCTAAAACAAAAACAAAAACAAAACATTCAAAAATGGGCAATGGATTTGAATAGACATCTCTCCAAAGAAGATATATGAATGGCCAACAAGTACATGAATACCTGCTCAACATCACTAACCATTAGGGAAATGCAAATCAAGACTACAAGATAACCACCTCATACCCACTAAGATAGGTACTGTCAAAAAGCAGAAAACAAGTGTTGGCAAGAATGTGGAGAAATCGGAACCCTTCTGCACTGGTGGGAATGTGAAATAGTGCAGCCACTATGGAAACAGTGTGTCAATTCCTTAAAAACTAAAAATATAATTACCATCATACATGATCTGGCAATATACCCAGACGAATTTAAAGCCGTTTCAGAGATGTACACTCAAGTTCACAGCAGCGTTATTCACAATTACTGAAACATAGAAGTAACACAAGTGTCCATTGACAGATGAATGGATAAGCAAAGTGTGGCATGTACATACACGTACACAATCATACACAATATTGTATTGTTCTGATATTAATTCAGAAAGGGAAGAATTACGATGTGCTACAACATGAGTGACCTCTGAAGATATTATCCTAAGTGAAATAAGTCAGTCACAAAAAGACAAATATTGTATGATTCTACTTATATGAGTCACTTAGAGTAGTCAGAATCATAAAGAGGGAAAGTATACTGGTCGTTGCTCAGGGCTAGGGAAAGGGGATAATGGGGAGTTACTGTTTAATGGATAAAGAGTATCACTTTTGCAAGATGAAAAGAATTATGGGGACCTATCATGGCGATGATTGTACAACAATGGGAGTATAATTAATACCACCGTATTATTAACTTAAAAATGGTCAAGGTGGTAAATTTTAGGTTATGTGTATTTTACCAACAAAAAATGCAAAACAAAACAAAAAAATGATCTCAGTAGATGCTGAAAAGGCTGTTGATAAAACTTGATAAAATTCAGTATAAATCCCTTCCCCAAACTGCTTCAAAACCATTAATGTATTGTAAACTAGTAATGTAACTAGTAATGTAAGGCTTTTTCTTAATATAATAAAGACTTAGCGTGTATGTTCCTTGAGGGTTCCAGAAGGCAAGGATCAAGTCCTTGATGATATACCCCAGTATTATTACCAGCTGTGCCTTTTGAATGGAAATGTTCAATAAGGATGAAGTAAATTTGTACTCTGGACCTGCTGCCAAAATCATCTCCAGTGCAACAGTCAAAGTATCCCCATTAAAAAAATGAGAATATTCAGTATCATCAACATTTAACATTGTTCTAGAACTTCTGGCTAAAGTACTAACATGAAAGATAATATTTAACCATTAGGAAGGAGAAATAAAACTGTTTCTCATTGTAAACAATATATCATTATATATCTAAAAAAAAATCCTGGAGAATGAATTGGAAAATATTTTTTGTAGCTGAGACAATGAGCAATTTAGTAAAATGAATAGATACAATAGAAGAAGAAAGAAAGGGGCAAGTAATGAAGGCAGGGAGACTTGTCTACTGATCACAAAAATGTTCTCTGCAAGAATTAGCTCTGGTATTTTTGGCAGCAACTAATACCCCAATTTTTAAGAGTTACCTCTCATGATAAAAAGTCACAAAGAGGGAGGCCCCTGGTTTCACTCCATGGCTTGGCGGCTTGTGGGCTCTCAAGCTCCTTCCTTCCATCAGGCATGCTGCACAGCCCAGCTGGCTCCTAGCTACGATGGACTCCTTGTTTCTTAGAGATCCAGTAATTTCTCCTGGAAGAAGACCCTCCTGGGCAAATTGTGGAGAATTCTTGGCCTTCAGCTTTTACATCTACAACACAAGAATGAATGGTGTGCATCTCACAGGACTGAGGCAGGACTTGACCCCTGGCTTTCTTGCTCACTTTCTCGCTTTGTCAGTCAGGCCATCTGATGGCTCTCCCCAAACCCAGCCTGTGCTTACTTATCTTAGAGTTTTATTTTCCCTCATTTTAATCTCCATTTCCATTTGAAACCATTCTCTTTGACAAGAGAGTAAGTTTGAATGTTTTTCGCTTGGCCTTTTGTTTTCTTTCTGAATCTTCTTTATCCTCCGTGCATACATTTTTTTTAAAGATTTTATTTATTTATTTGACAGACAGAAATCACAAGTAGGCAGAGAGGCAGGCAGAGAGAGAGGAGGAAGCAGGCTCCCTGCTGAGCAGAGAGCCCGATGCGGGGCTCGATCCTCGGACGCTGGGATCATGACCTGAGCCGAAGGCAGAGACTTTAACCCACTGAACCACCCAGGCGCCCGCGTGCATACATTTTTAACAGGTTCTTTTTCGTCCCATTTTGTGTCAGGCCTTGGCTCCAATGGGCTTTATTTTACCTGGTTCCATTCTGGTGTTAAGTTCACTTTTCAGTTTTCTTCATTAGGATCATTCACACTGGCTTGGTTTGTAACCTTTGAAATTGTTATCATCATGCCTATTTGGGATTATGGAGTTGAAATCTCAATTTTAATGTGCTTTGGATTCCGGAATTTTGTGCCACAGAATCATATATACATTCTGGGGAACGGTTTTGAAAGGATCTCTCTCAGCCTTGTGGACACAGACCTGTTCTTGCCTCTGGCTTTCCCATGGGTGATGAAGTGTTCCATCTGCCACTTCTCTGCACGAGTGAGAACTGAGTCTGTCTCCTTGGTTTCTCTTCTCTGTGGGAGGCCAGCTGGTCATCCAGGCCAGGGTCTTATCAAGACTCACTCTTTTAGCCAGATGAGCAGAGATCTAGCAAATGTCTCTGTGAGCTGGTGCCTCCACCTGGCCAGGTGCTCTGCGAGGGTCCATCCTCTGTTTCCGCTGCCATTCCACTCACACCAGTCTTTCCAGCATGTTCCATCCCTGTGTTTGCCAAGTGTTTTCACCTAAGGGCTCGTGTTCCTGGCAAATACATAATTTATCCCCCTCCTATCTGTTCTGTTTCTTTAATATTCCAAGTGCCTCTCCATCCTCAGTATTTCAATCCTATCCTCCTAATTCCCGGCAATATCCATGAGTTGTGACTGTTAACATAAAAATGCCAGTTGAATTGGACACACTTGCCAGTGCTTCTCATTATTATCTGGTGTGAGTGGCCACGATGCATGGATATTAGTCACAGCCTGAGGCTCATCTCTGATACAAAGACCACAGCCTACCCTGCTGTCATCTGTGATAGGGAGTTGAGGTCATCTTCGAATGCCTCTGCCCTCAGGAGTGATGAGCAGAGTTGGCGCAGGCTTGCTGGGCTGGGGCAGCCTGTTCTTCCTGTTGTATCAGAAATAGATGTGCCTCAGGAAACTGCCAAATGTGCCCAGCACAGTGTAGCAGAGGCGAAATCCAAAGCAACATCACCACTCGTCCCTCTTCAGTCATTCATCTCCTGTATTTATGGAATATCACATGCTACGTGCTGTTCTGGACTTGGAGGGTTCCAAGATGAATGATCCTATTTCCATGTGCAGAAAGCTCAGGAAATTACACCGTTCTGGAAGCCAGGATGACAGGGTATCTAATCCAGCCAGGAAGGGAGTGGTGGGCAGTGAGATGTAGCTTCCTGGAGTTGGTGATTCTGATCTGAAACTTGAGAGATAAATGGGAATTAGCTAGACAAGGAGGACAAGGAGGAGGTGGTGTGGAGACGGAGGAGTGGTCTGCGTGTGGAACACCCCGGAAATGCTCTCTGGTGAGGGCTAAGGGAGAGGTGAGCTGGATACAAGCAACTAGGTTCTTGTTGGGAGGCAGAGAGAGCATAAGGCAGGGCAGTAAGAACCGAGACTGAAGCCACTAAGAACCTGGTTACAGACAGTCTGTTATCCCTCATGAGGGAATTAGCGTGCAGTCCCGTGAGTGGGCTGGTGAAGAGAGGGACCCCAACCACGAGAGAGAATAAATACAGGAAGTCTGAGTCATGGGTGGAAAGGATGAGCGTGTGTCTGCTGCAGTGTGTTTGGGAGACCTGCCCACACCTTGAGCAGCCTGGCTAGAGGACATGGATGTGGGAAGGCAGGATATGGGGTCTGATTAAACTGAAAACACAGGCAGTAGGTAGAGTGAAAAGAGCACTGAAATGCATAGAGCTAACTCCAAGTGGGGGCTAATTATAAAGACACATGGAAGCTCTTGGAAATGGGGACACCCTAGGGCTGGTAACCTTTCCATCTCTTCCGGGCCACACAGTCTTCTTCAGGCTGTCTCCGCCTCTCCCTGCATTTCCACTCTATTCTCTGCTACCAGCCAGATCCTTGTGCATCTCAAGAAAAGACTGGCCCAGCTCATCCATTGCCAAGTTGCAGGCTAGTCAGGTTAGTTGATTGGTAGCAAGGTCATTGTTAAGAAAGCTTGGCTGCCAGAATATCCTTCAGCTTAGGTGGAAAAGAGCTTCATTGGAGGAGCTATTGTCAACTGACTTCTTTAAGAAGTTCCTACTCACCTTTGCTGAATCTAGAGTTCCTTCTCAGATCATGCTTAGATGCTCAAAGAGAAAAGAGATGATGGCCTTAAAGAATGAAATGACTTCTGGAGACAAGATGGTGTGCCCCTTGGATAAGAGCGCAGCCGAGGTGGGAAGTCTGTGTAATGACAGTTCTTCGGCAAGCCCTTCATTTTTGGTTGGAGCTCAGAACGTAGGCCCATTATGTCATCAGTCTTGCTGGTTTTCCTGTCCCTTTCTAGCCTGAACTTCTTCTCCCAGCTCATCACCCAATTATGAGAAACACCTGTCCTAGTGGAAAGAGCCCGGGCTTTCCACTACACTCCTATGTTCAAATCCTGGAGCTCCCAGATATCAGCCGTGTGCCCTTGGCAAGTTGCTTCATTCATTCTTCTGAGCCTCAGCATCTTCAAGGATATGCGTACGATTCTAGGGGTGCCTGGGTGGCATAGCCGGTTAGGTGTCCAACTCTTGGTTTTGGCTCAGGTTGTGATCACAGGGTTGTGAGATCGAACCCCATGTTGGGCTCCATGTTCAATGGGAAGTCTGCTTGAGAGTCTCTCTTCCTCTCTCTGCCCCTTCTGCTTGTGCTTGCTGTCTCTCAAATAAGTAAATCTAAATCTATCTATCTATCTATCTATCTATACACACACATACACACACAAACACACACAGAGTTCTGATCACATTCCATCCCCTTACTATCCCCACACCATACCCATATAATACATGTGTATACCCATGGAATACAAATGACATACAAATTGCCATTATAGACACTTACTTAATAGGAGGAAACAGAAGAAGCAATTGTGTGGCCACCATTGTTTTACTCTCTCCTCCAGATCCTTTCTGATTTGTCTATTGTAGAAACAGTCTTCCTGTAACTCCAGCTTCTTCATAGAATCCTCTACATGTTTTCTTTCTCTCACTGTACCCTCTGCCATGAACCTTCAGTCCTGAAGGGCTTGGCTCTCTTCCCCCATGTTCTACCCCCACAGGGTAAGGAGATGGTGCTGGCATCCCTTTGGTGTCTGGCTTCTCCTCTTATTCATAAACCCCGTCACACTGAATCCCATACCAGTGGGCTCTGTCACTCCTTGTCACTATTTTGCTACTGTCCATGGCCATCTCTTCTTGGAGCGTTTTGGAATCTGCTCAGATAACCTCCCACCCCAATTCGCTCCATAAAGAGGTTGTCTGCTACGAGCACCTTGGTCCTCCTTCCAACACAACTGTGGGTTCCCCATGCTCTTCCGCGCATTCAGCAGAAGGAATTGGTGTCCTCTTGTACACCAGGCTCCTGGCTAGGCAGTGGGGTGCAGATGTTGAAGCGGACGTATGAGGTCCCTGCCCTCATTGAGCTTATCTTCTTCCCTAGAAATCCTTTTTCTTTCCTATATATGTGCCCCTCTTCCCTGTACACAATCGGGAGCTTTCCCCATCCTTAAACACACATCTTCCTCCTTCCTGTAGACCTTTCAGCTGCCACCTCTCCCCTCATCTGGGCTTCTCCTTCCTTGCCCTGAGTGTCGCCACTGCCGTTGGTACCTCCCACAGTACTGCAGCTCCTGAGGAGAAATCCCAGATGCCATATCCCGTTGGAAACTTGCTGTTCTTATTTTGCCCTCTGTTTGACATTGTAGAGGACCAGTCACTTCTTCCTTAAAAATTCCCCTTTCCCTTTGCCAGCATGGCCCAGCCCCTCTTCCACTGTTTCATTATTTCTCCCCGGGCTCCTTTGCTTTCTTCTCCGCCACCTCACATGCTTGGGGTTCTTTTCCGGTCTTGAATGTTGGTCTGCCCTGCAGTTCTCCTCAGCCATCCTTTCTGCCTACTTGCACACCTCCTGCGTGGTTTTAACCCACCCGTGTTTTCGTCCCCTCTTCGACAGGACAGTCCTGAAGCTGCCTCAGCTCCAGCAGGCCCAGCGTGGAGCTTTCATTGGCCCTGCCCTTACCCTGCACCCTCTCTTTCCTTGTATCCCCTCTTTTTTTGTTGGGCCCTTTTATCAAGACCCTAAACCAGGGTCTTTTCTAGTTTTACCTCTTCTCTGTCCTCAAGCGTTTCACATTAAATTGGTCCCTGGGGCCTTTCGGTTATTCTCCCTAAACATCTTAATCTCTCCTTTCATAGCCAAGGATTTTGATGATGTCTTTTACAAACTATTACAATTGCCTGTTTTTTAAAAAAATCTTTAATTAATTTTTTGCTTATATAAAATATATAGGGATCCAGCAATAAATAAATCATAATCTCTGCCCTTGGGAAACTCATGGTCATGGCCAGTCATGGGCTTGTAAGCAAATGCATCCAAGGCCACGGAGGGATGCACAGATGGGAGCAGGTGTTGTCTGCTGGGCCATACAGGTGCGAGATGAGGCGGCAGTTGGTAAAGTGCAATTTGTGGCCAATTGCTCTCATGCTGACACCCTGGAATACATTTCTGGCCTTTGGTTTCTGTCTTACATTCTCTCCTTTTGCACATTTGTAGATTTCCAAGATATGCCATATGCCAGGTTTGTGACACCTTACACAGGTTGGTGGGCGTCTTCCTAGTAATCTGACCTTTACTCAGTTAAACTGCAGAAAGAGACATTTGGGAATTTAAAAAAAAAAAAAAAAAAAAAAAAAGGGCCCTAACCAATATATGTACAGGGATGACTCCTCTGACACTCCAGGTATCTTTCTGAATTACCTAAGGCCTAACTCAAAAAACAGACCCGAGTGTACCCACAAAATTAGCTTAGCCTAGGACACACCGAAAGCTCCCAGTTTTGTTTTGTTTTTCTTAATTCTTTGTTTATGCATCCCATACTCTGTAGTGTTATCAACATGATCAGAGTTAGCAGGTCTAAAAACTAGGCTCTAAAGTAGCAGCTCACATATTCCTACCCATTAAAATGAGAGTTACACTAGTCTTGTCACCTTCTTTGTTTTCTGGACGCCCCCCCTCCCACATCCTACACCCCAGCTTGAAGCAGGGGAGTCAGCCTGCATCTGATAGCCTCACTGTCAGAGAAAAGCAGACGACCATCTCCTCCAGCAGTGCCGAAGGAAAACAGATTCCGTGGATGCCTAAACCCGCCCTTCTGGTGTTTCTCCCATTGTCTCCCTGTCTGTGAACTTGGCCACCCTGACAAAATGTTAACCTAGCACATGGGAATGGAGGCCGTACTTCAGAAATGTGCTTCAGCAAACTGCGTTCTCAGACGGTGTGTGCAGCTGCCAGTGATCATTCTGGAAGAGTCAGGAAACCAGGGTCCTGTTCCAGCTCTTCCAGGAGGGAGCTCCGAATCGGCTTACTGTACTGTGGCCTCGATTTTCCTCCCTTGAGAGTAGAAACGGCCCTCTCCATTGGTAATTTTTTCAGCACACACTTCCCCAGCTCTTTGCAGAGCCTCCTGGGTTTATCATTCAGGCTTTGGGTTAGTGACCAGCCACCTACCATGCCTGATCCTGTCAATGTCCGTCCTGTCACTTGGCCGTGCTACTGAGTTTGTGTGTGCCCTCTCAGCCGTCTACACCCCAGTAGAGCACAGGCCCCACGAGCCAGGGACTCACGTGTGGCTCTAGCTTGTTACTGTATCCCAGGTGCCCCACTGTGTTCAGATGTTTGGCTTTGCATGTGTGCCGGGTGAGTGAAGGACTGGGGTGCTGGTCTCCGCAGACCCCTGGCCGGACACTGCTCTGGTGTGGGATCTGCGTTTTCTCTGCCGTGTTCACATCTGCTAATCTCTCTTTTCAGGAGCCCAGCAGCCGGGGCTGCCCTATTACACCGACCCTGGAGGACCAGGGATGAATCCCGCCGGAAATACTGTACCTATGGCTTTCCAGGTTCAGCCCAACTCACCCCAGGGAAGCATGGCCTACCCTCCGCCCCCTTCTTACTGTAACACGCCCCCGCCCCCCTATGAACAGGTGGTGAAGGCCAAGTAGCGGGGTGCTGCCCCATGCCTGCTGTGCGACCTCAGGGGGAACGGGGAGGGGCGCTCTCACCGCACCTCTCGGTCCCCATCAATGTTCGCTTCCGGGAATTGTCTTCTGAGCCACTAAGGGCAAATTCCTCTTTGATATCTTCAAAGCAAGCACAGCTCCCTTTCAAGTTTTCGTGGAGGACCAATATTTGAATTTATCCTGTGTCTCCTCTGTTGCTTCTGTTTCTGATGTAATCTGAGCTCTGGCAGAGTGTGGACAGTCCCCAAGGGTTGACACTCTAGATCCTCGGGAGAGAGACTAAGGAGAAGGAGGCAAGGCAGGGCCCGTGTGTGCAGGTGAGCGCAGGTGAGTACGAGGAGGGGACCGCTCCTGGCCCAGGCACACAGCAGGCAGCTCATGGAAGTGAGGCCCCCCAGGCTCCACTCTCGGAGCCCCTCATCCTGTCAGTCTTCCTCTTCAGGAAGCTGTGAAGCTCTGCTGTGGGAGAAGCCTCCTAGAACTTCCTGTCTCCACTCACTTCCTAGAGGTGACAGTGGCTTCCCTTCTGCGTAGCCAGGGCCGGGAGGGGACTGTGTACCCAAGGAGATGCGGATCCAGATGAGGTCAAGTTTGGATGTCTACAGTTACCCGAAAATCACGAAGGAAAGTTACTGCAATTTATGAGAAATGGATTCCTGCGTCAAACTGGGACATTGCATTTTATGAACTCTTGGTCTGACTGGGCAAAAATAAAATGGTTCACCTCCCTGCCAATCCCCCCGCCCAACCCAGCCCCGGGCTTTCTAGTGAGTCTGTGGAAGCTCGTGTAGAGTCCTGTCCTTTAAGGTCAGACTCAGAGCGTCTTCTCTGAATGTCAGCAGCTGTCTGACCAGAGGTCTCCGCACCCTTCCTTTGGCAGCCCTGGCGGTGGTTGTGATGGACACTTTCCAAGAGGAGAGGCACTGCCAGCTGGGAAGTCACACCATCCCCTTGGAGAGTGGTAGCCCCTGGGGCAGCAGGCCAGGCCTGCAGTTTGATGTCAGCAGATGTGTGTGTATGTGGGGGGATGTTCTCTAAAGAGGAAAAGCTTGCTGAAAAAAGAGGAATGCAGAATCCCAGGACTGCAGGAAGATCTCTTTAAAAAGTACTGAGTAGATTTCACTGATAGCTTAATCAAAATGAGAATAGAAGATGTGGTTGGAAATGCAAACCCTGGCAGAGAAGCGTGTCTCAATGCTGGGCTCTAGTGAGGGGTCACCGGGCTGAAAGGAAGGTGTGGCCTCTGCAGTAAGCAGTGCTGGCGGTGCAGTTGAACCCCTGGAGATTCGGCCCGTGGTGTGTAGGAAGGCAAAGCAGCGTAGTGAGATGGGAGGGTCCCTGTGTGTGTAGTAGTGGGATAGGGCCAGCGGGCGGCAGGGGGTTATTTTTGTAATAACTAATTGGACCAGCCTCTTGAGAAATTGTTACTCATTGGACTTGAACTTCCGAACATGTCACCTGCGTGGATGCTGAGTGTTTTCATTCCCCCAGACCAGGAGTCTGGGCGTCCCTTTCCTCCTGGGTGAGAGATCAGGATAGGACTGCGGCACCTGCCCAGAATGACCTCCCTGCGAAGATGGAGAACCTGCAAGCCTCCCAGGGAACTCCACAGGAAATGCTGGGAGCCAAACACGGGCCCTTGGAAACACAGGTTTTAAACACAGATGCTGCTGCTGGTGTCTTCGGCCAGCCTCGTGTGACCTCCGAACTACTGTCCCTGACAGCAGTACCTCCGCTCATCTAGTCCTTGATCCAAAGGAGACAACAAAGCACAACGTTTGCTGTTTACAACCAAGGACAACTACATGGGTCCAGAAGGTTCCTCTTCTTCCGGGTCATTCATCTCACATTTTTTACTTAAATTTCTCCCTTCCTTTTTTTTTTTTTTTGTTTTGTTTTGTTTTAATGAAGAAGCACAGTAAGGGCCGCCCCTGGAATTGGATCCGGGTGCAGTTGAATAAGCACCCAAATATCCATGACTAAATTTCATTTCTCTTTTTGATAACAAATGATCTCAGAGACTGAACGATTTAGGTAGTATTCAACAATTTTGTATTCCATGTTTGTGAAGATAAATTTTGTTTTCTCTCGAACCTGGGTGAGAACCCGCTACAGCGAATGCTGCTACTGTGCGTAGAAATTCCACTCGTGGTGGCATCTCCTGGCCCTTCTCGTTCCGTCTGTGTGGACAGTGGACTGTGTCCCCCTCCCGGAGTAGGTCCAGCTCCTGGTGTGTCGAAGTCTTATATAGAGTCAGTGATTAGGAGTAAGCTGGGAGCAGATCTGTGCATGTTTTTCCTCTGCAACATTTGGCTCATTTCTCTTTTTTGTTCTCTTTTGATAGAGTCCCATTTCCTATGTATGCAAAATAAAAAATTGGGGCACATGCTTCGACTGTTTTGCTGGGAAGGGGGAAAGAGGGTGGAAACGAAGTTTCGAATGAGGGAGGACATACAGTGGGTCATGGGTCATACATGGGTCATCCCCAACCCCTGGTGGGGGTGGGGTGGAGGAGGCCGTGTGGTGCTCTCAACTATAGGAGCACCAGCAATTAGAGGCCATCAAAGAATGCAAGGGACGTTTGGTTCACCAATACATTTTAAAAGTCTGGCTAAGGGAAAAATAATCCGAAGCAAGTAGAAAGAAGGATAAATTAGATAAACGCACAGGTAATACTGAAATTAGTTATCCAGGGGGCCTGGATCTGCTTTCCATGGGTAGGTGAGCCTTGATTTTAAGAAATAAAGCTTTTGTGTGCCTGGGTGGCTCAGTAAGCTGAGCGTCCATCTGACTCTCAGTCCCGGCTCAGGTCTTGATCTTAGGGTTGTGAGTCCCAAGCCCTGCGTTGGGCTCCACCCTGGGCATAGAGCCTGCTTAATAGAAAGGAAGGAAGGCAAGGAGGGAGGAGAGGGGAGGGGAGGGGGGAAGAGAAAAGAAAAAAAAAAGGAAAGGAAAGGAAGGAAGGAAGGAAAAGAGAAAGAAAAGGAAAAGAAAAAGAAGGAAGAAAGAGAAGGAAGGAGAACAGAAAAAAAAAATAAATACAGCTCTGCTGGGTCAGAAACTGTATTTCTCTCACAGATCTGTTGGAGGGTAAAGCTGCTATAGTCGGCATTTTAGATGAATCCCTAAGTGAGATAATGTTCATAAAGAAACACTGGATCTTAAAACGACAGGGCATAAGCCAGAAGAGATCAAGGAGCTTCCTCTGGTGAAGTCGGGGCTAATTTTCAGGACACCCCCCACTGGGTTATCAACTCCCCCCAGCAAACTGGAAGCGGCCTTATTTACAAGTCAGAGATCCTAACTTGAGATGGCAGACGGTGACTGAGTGCTCACTTTTCTCTGTTCCTTCCGAATGTCATTGAACTTCAAGAAATCTGTAATGGCTCCCAAGGCAAAAAAACGTACAAGACAGAAATTCAGAGTAATTCTTAACTAGAAGATGCCAGCTAGGATTGATTAGGAGAGAAGTCTGAAGCTGAAATGTTCAGAGACGGTCCCTGGGGAGGCGAGAGCTTTCCAAAAAGTCCACAGTGAGGCTCGCAGGTGCAGAGAGCAGACATGGGCAAGGGCCCCTTGCCAAGGTGTTGACCTGTGGGCATTCTGGAGAGCAGCTCTGCCGGGGGTCCGTGTTCTGTGCCCCAGGACCCCAGGTAAGGGGAGCAGCTAGTCCCGCAGTCTGTTTCTCACAGCAGAGACGCTATGTGTCCTAAAGCATTGGGAGATGGGTTAGTGGAATCATTATTTAATTTTTAAAAGTGAAGTAAGCATTTTCTAATAGTCAATTAGAACAAGTATTTTTTATTGTATCAGTCAATGAAAACATTCATAAGCTGGGCTGCCATCCCGTTCCCGCAGCCCTGGTTGCAAGGTTATAGAGAGATCTGTGCAAAGCAGAAACCCAAGGGCCTGTGAGAAATCATGACCACAGGTGGGGAGGCTTCCTGTGGCCCCGGAGGAAAGGTCAGCTGAGCCTTCTCCTGACTTGCACTGCACCGTCCTTTCCACCCAACTGGCCAAGCATCTCTCAGCTGAAGTGATCCTTAACAGTTTCAAGTTCTCAATTGCTAATACTCTTTCAGTGCCAACGATGACAGCACAAAGTAGAGATGAGGGCAAACCGCATGGGCGTAACTACCCACTGTGTATCACGGCCGGACTGTGGGCTCCGAAGACGGGCAGCCTTGCTCCTGCCCTGCGTCTACTGTTAGCTTGTGTCTTCAGACAAACGGCTTAAGTTTCCATCACTCAAATGATCTCAGGTCTGTTTCCTCAACTATAAGAGAGAATTACACTGGCTTGTACCAGGCACACTATGGAGAGTCATCAAATACTGAAAATCCTCTGTTCTCCCTCATTCCTCAGTTCCTTTAGCAAGAGAAATTAAAGCACAGTGGGAGAGAAAATGAACTCCCACCTAATCTTTTGCCCATCTGTCAGCAGATGAGACCCAGAGCGTACGAGAGAAAATCTTTGAATACATCCCCCTTGTATTTGCCACCTTTCGGACCCTGATTACATAAAGGTAGAAAACACATGGTGTGTGCTGCCCGGCACTGGGCATTTTTCCCTCACCAATTATTTAAGATGCGATTGGTGAGCGCCCCCAGAATAAGCCATGAATTACAAGCAATATTCTTGTATGTTTCTTTTACTTTGGGTATTTTTTTGCTGTCTCCCATCCCCCCAGAACTTGTTATTGTAATGTTCCTGTTTTGGATTGGCTGTCTCGCACTATCTGAGAGGGATCCTGCTTCATTCCTGGGCACAGAGCCCTCCTAAAATGCTATGGGGGATTGATTATGATTATCAACACGCTTCTCTCCCTGCTGTCACCCTTGAAGAAGGCAGAGGGAGGGAGTGCTTGTGCTGGTCCCAAGAGTATGAAGAAGGAGGCGAGGCTTCACTCCATCTCTTTTCAACAGTCCCAGGAATGCTGGCGGGAGCTGCTTTTGTCTCTCTGGACTCTGGAAATTGCAAACAGTCCCGAGGTCCTGGAATCATTTGCCACAGACCTGGTACTCACTGTGCAGGAGCAGGAGAATGATACCGGGCATGTACCTTTGGAACGTGCCCGGACACAAACAGTGTTTTGTAAGCCCTTACAAACAATTCTACATGTTTTGTGGAAGAAAGGAATTTTGCACTTTGCTTTAAACTCTGCAAGGAGGAATGCTTTTAGATAGCTATTCTAGACCAGCACCATCCATCAAAAACATACTGTGAGCCAAATATGTTATATATTAAGTTTTCAATAGCTTTTCACTAAAGAAGAAAATAAGTGAAATTTATTTTCATCATCTCAACGTGTAATAGAAAATCTATTAAAAAGAAATGCTAACATTCTTTTTTTTCCATGCTGTCTTCCAAATCCTGTATGAATGTGACGCTCACTAGCACCATCTCCCGTGTGCAGTAACTGCTTTATTGGACATTGTGGGGCGAGAGTGCATAAGAAAATATTCAGCTCTTATGTCCTTGCTGGTTGTTTACCACATAATCCAGTAAGGATAAAAATTGAGTTATAATTATGAAAAGGTTGAAGGTGAAATTCAACCTCCTGTGACATAGTTTGCAACTGTTAGTGAACTGACCCAATTCTCTAGATATCCGGTATGATAGATCCCTGTGACAACAGTGACAAGCCAGTCTTGGGGGGGTGGGGGTAAAAGGTTGAATTGCTTCTTGGCACTCTGCAGGCTGTGCATGAGGGTGGTGGCCCTCCATTGTAGCTCAGTGTTTCATTCCCGTGTCCAAAGGTGCTGGAGAGCCGGTCCTTAAACAGCGTCAGGTGCTGCTAAGGAGTACCCAGGAGACAGGTTTAGTGGGAACCCCATATGTTCCTGGTCTGGTAGATGATGCGAGGACCAGCCCAGAGGTCTCCCGCCCTGAATGTGTGCCCGACACGAGTCCATCACTCTTTTGGTTCTCACCAAGTTCTCCAAGGAAACCCGATGTTTCTGGAAGGAGCAGGTTGTTATCAGCACCTAAAGGGAGGACAAGGCAATCGTTCCATCACTTCGTGCTTGTCATTGTCTGACAGAACTTCCCAGTGTGACAGTGTGGATGCAAAAAGAGATGAAGATAAAATTGCAGAAATCGTGTCCTCTCATCAGAGGGCTCATCCCTAAAAATCTGCTGGCCGCTTGAATGCCCTTGGACAAGTTTCTCTCAAATATGACTAGATTGGCCTGAAAGTTGTCCAGGACCTCTTGCACCTGACGTCTATGACTAGCCCTAGAATACAGGTACAGAAGGCGGGGGTGGGGACAGGATCAACAGAGTCCAGTGGGTGGTGAGGGCTCTGGTCTCCTGGGGCCAGGCTGGCTGTCCATGCTGTCCTTTGCTCTACCATTCAGGACAGGCCCAGTGCAGAAAAGCCCTCTGTGCGAGCAATTGCCTAAGTACTATGGTCTCTCCACCCTCTTTGTGCTCCCCTGGAAGAGGCAAAGCCAGGAACCCTTCTAGGTGACCCCTATCTCTCACAGAGACATGGAGGCCTAGCAAAGATAGTCTGTTGGTCTAGTGCCCTGAAGGTGTTTCTCAGTTCTGGACTTCCTTATAGCTCAGGCTAGCTTTATCCCCTTCTAGCCCAGACCACTGCCCACTGTGTTAGCCCCAGAACCTGCCAAGGACACACTGGCCGGACCGACCTTGGAGATCATCTCTATTTTTATGCCTTCTGCTCTTGCTCGAGTCATCCTTCCTCAGAAAGCTTGGCCTCATCACCTTATGGCAGGGGTAAAGGCACTGGCTTTCCACTCTAGGAGACAGGACACAAGGGGACAGATGTTCTTGGTGTGCACCCTGTCCTAGAGAGATCCAGGCCCAGGCAGAACTGCAGTGTGACTGTGGGGCGGGAGGCAGGGCCAGTCCCTGGGTACTGCGAATCCAGCGTGTCACCCCACCGCTGGGATCCTGGAAGCTCCGGATGTCTCCGTTTCGCCCTCTGGAAAATAGAGCCACAGAGGCACACAGGTGGGGTGAGGACCAAGCAGAGCACTTGGGGTCCCCCCAGCACCGCTCCAAAAGGGGGAGGCACAAGGGGAGCTGACGTCAGGCCGGCCCCAACCAGCCGGCCCCAACCCCAGGGCCCACACCTCCCAGGGCCACTGCAAGGGTGCAGGGGCGGGGGTGAAACTGGGTGGAGGCAAGGAAGGGCCCAGGGGGTCCCCACACAGGATCATGCTTCATACATCTCGAGAAAATCCCTGCTAATATTTTTCATTCAAAAGAAACCAAACCCATGGATTTAGTTTTTTAAACTAATTATGAAAGTAATATGTGCTCACTACAGAAAATGTAATGTAGACTGAACACGAAGCATTAAGGAAAAGGAACATCCCTGGCAACTGTCCCAAGCTAACAGTTGGGTATCTCTCCAGGCTTTCTAGCTCTCTTGCTTTAAGGACACACACGGGAATAAAATAGGAATCTTTTGTGCCCTGTTTTACTCCAACATTTTTTTTCATGGCATTAAGATATTTCCCTACCCCTTCCCTGTCAAGATTAAATAGTAACCTACCATATGGCTGCCACACAGTTTACTTATGCTTCATCCACACTGGGCTAACTAAGGTTTTTGTTCCATTCTGTTTATTTTTTTAAACTTAAATTTTAGTGAACATACCGTGCGATATTGGTATCTGGAATAGAATTCAGTGATTCATCACTTAGCTACAACACCCAGTGCTCATCACAAGTGCCCCCTTTAAAACCCATCACCCATCTAGCCCATCCCCCAGCCACCTCCCTCCACCAGCCCTCAGTTCGTTCTCTATTATTAAGAGTCTCTCATGGTCTGTTTGCCTCTCTCTCTTTTTCCTTTTCCCCCTTCCCATATGTTCACCTATTTTGTTTCTTAAATTCCACATATGGTAGAAATCATATGGTATTTGTTTTTCTCTGACTAGACTTATTTCCCTTAACATAATACACTCTAGTTCCATCCGCAGTGCTGCAAATGACAAGATGTCATTTTTGATGGCTGAGTTATATTCCATTATATGTATAGGCATACCACATCTTTATCCACTCATCAGCTGATAGACATCTGGGCTCTCTCCATAGTTGGGCTCTTGTTGACAAAGCTGCTATAAACATTAAGGTGCATATACCCCTTCAAATCTATATTTTTATATTCTTTGGGTAAATACCTTGTAGTGCAATTGCTGGGTTATAGGGTAGTTCTTTTTTTTTTTTTTTTTTTTTAACTTTTTGAGGAACCTCCAAACTGTTCTCCAGCATGGCTGCACCAGTTTGCATTTCCACCAACAGTGCAAGAGGGTTCCCCGTTTTTCCACATGCTTGCCAACACCTGTTATTTTTTCTATTGTTCATTTTAGCCATTCTGACAGGTGTGAGGTGATAATCTCATCATGGTTTTGATTTGCATTTCACTGCTGATGAGTGATGTTGAGCTTCTTTTTATATGACTGTTAACTATCTGAATGTCTTCTTTGGAAGAGTGCCTGTTCATGTCTTTTGCCCATTTTTTAAAAAAAATCTCTTCTACCATCATGTTCTTTTTTTTTTTTAAGATTTTATTTATTTATTTGACAGATCACAAGTAGGAAGAGAAGCAGGCGGGGCGGGGGAGGGGGAAGCAGGCTCCCTGCAGAGCAGAGAACCTGATGCGGGGCTCGATCCCAGGACCCTGAGATAATGACCCGAGCCAAAGGCAGAGGCTTAACCCACGAGTCACCCAGGCACCCCTCTTTTGCCCATTTCTGACTGGATTATTTGTTTTGGGGTATTGAGTTTGATAAGTTCTTTATATATTATGAATACTAACCCTTTATCAGATAAGTCATTTGGAAATTTCTTCTCCCATTCTGTTGGCTGCCTTTTAGTTTTGTTCATTGTTTCTTTCACTGTGCAGAAGGTTTTTTCTTCATGAGGTTCCAATAGTTCATTTTTGCTTTTGTTTCTCTTGCCTCAGGAGACCTGTGTAATAAGAAGTTGCTATGGCTAATGTCAAAGAGATTTCTGCCTGTATTCTCCTCTAGGATTTTTTTGGATTCCTGTCTCACGTTTAGGTCTTTCATCTATTTTGAGTTTATTTTTGTGTATGGTGTAAGAGAGTGGTCCAATTTCATTCTTCTGCATATTGCTGTCCAGTTTTCCCAATACCATTTGCTGAAGACACAGTCTTTTTTCCATTGGATATTTTTTCTTGCTTTGTCAAAGATTAGTTGACCATATAGTTGTGGGTCCATTTCTAGGTTTTCTGTTCTGTTCCATTGAGCAGTATGTCTGTTTTTGTGCCATTACCATTACTGTCTTGATAACTATAGCTTTGTAATATAGACTGAAATCTGTAATCGAAATGCCTCCAGTTTTTTATTTTCAGAATTGCTTTGCCTATTTGGGGTCTTTTGTGGTTCCATACAAATTTTAGGATTATGTTTTCTAGCTCTGTGGTGAATGCTTATGGTATTTTAATAGGGATTGCATTAAGTGTATTGAGTGCTCTAGGTAGCACAAACAATTTACAATGTTTATTCTTCCAATCCATGAACATGGAATGCTTTTCCATTTCTTTGTGTCCTTTTCAATTTCTTTCATAAGTGATCTATAGTTGTCAGAGTACAGAGCTTTTATTTCTTTTTTTTTTTTAAAGATTTATTTATTTATTTTTTTATTTGACAGAGAGAGAGAGAGAGATCACGAGTAGGCAGAGAGGCAGGCAGAGAGGCAGGCAGAGAGAGAGGAAGGGAAGCAGGCTCCCTGCTGAGCAGAGAGTCCGATGTGGGACTTGATCCCAGGACCCTGAGATCATGACCTGAGCCGAAGGCAGCGGCTTAACCCACTGAGCCACCCAGGCGCCCCCAGAGCTTTTACCTCTTTAGTTAGGCTTATTCCTAGGTATCTTATTATTTTTGGTGCAGTTGCACATAGGATTGATTCCTTGATTTATTTTTCTGTTGCTTTGTTATTGGTGTATAGAAATGCAACAGATTCTGCACATTGATTTTATATCCAACAACTTTGATGAGTTCATGTACTCTAGCAATTTTTTGGTGGAGTCTTCTGGGTTTTCCACATCATAGACTATCTTGTTGTCCACAAATAGTGAAAGTTTGATTTCATCCTTGCCAGTGTGGATGCCTTTTATTTCTTTTTGTTTTCTGATTGCTAAGGCTAAGACTACTGGTAGTATCTTAAATACTAACGGTGAGAGTGGACATCCCTGTCTTGTTCCTGACCTTAGAGGAAATTTTTCCCCATTGAAGATGATATTAGCTGTGGGTCTTTCATATATGGTTTTATGATATTGAGGTATGTTCCATCTACCCTACATTGTTGAGGGTTTTTATCAAGAAAGGATACTGTATTTTGTCAAATGCTTTTTCTTTTTTTTTCCCCATTTATTTATTTTCAGAAAAACAGTATTCATTATTTTTTCACCACACCCAGTGCTCCATGCAAGCTGTGCCCTCCATAATACCCACCACCTGGTACCCCAACCTCCCACCCCCCCTGCCACTTCAAACCCCTCAGATTGTTTTTCAGAGTCCATAGTCTCTCAAATGCTTTTTCTGTATCACCTGAGAGGATCATATGGTTCTTATCCTTTCTTGTATTAATGTTGTATATCATATTGATTTGTGAATATTGAACTAGCCCTGCAGCCAGGAATGAATCCCACTTGATTGTGGTGAATAGTCCTTTTAATATACTGTTGGATTTGATTTGCTATTATTTTATTGAGAATTTTTGCATCCATATTCATCAGAGATAAAGTCTGTAATATTTTCAGTGGAGTCTTTGTCTGGTTTTGGGATCAAGGTAGTGCTGGCTTCATAGAATGAGTTTGGGACTTTTCCTTTCATCTCTATTTTGGGAACAGTTTCAGAAAAATAGGTATTAGCCCTTGTTTAAATATCCAGTAGAATTCCCCTGGGAATCCATCTGGCCAAACACTTTTGTGTGTTGGGAGATTTTTGATGACTGAATCAATTTCCTTGCGGTTATTGGTTTGTTAAAATTTTCTTTATTTCTTCTGTTTCAGATTTGGTAGTTTGTAGATTTCTAGGACTTTGTCTGTTTCTTGCAAGTTGCCCAGTTTGTTGGCATATAATTTTTCATAGTATTCTCTTATATTTCTGTGTTGTTTGTTATGATTTCTCTTTCATTCATGATTTTATGTATTTGGGTCTTTTTTCTTTCTGATAAGTCTGGCTAGAAGTTTTTCAATTTTATTAATTCTTTTGAAGAAATGGCTCTTAGCTTTGTTAAATTGTTCTATTGAATTCTTTTTGCTTTTATATCATTTATTTCTGCACCAATCTTTATTATTTACCTTCTTCTGCTGGCTTTAGGCTTTATTTGTGGCTCCTTTCCTAGTTCCTTCAGGTATAAGGTTAGTTTGTATATTTGAGACTTTTCTTGCTTCTTGAGGTAGGCCTGTATTGCTATATACTTCCCTCTTAAAACGGCCTTTACTATATACCAAAGGCTTCTGTCATTTATTCATTTTCACTTTCTTCCATGTATTTTTCAAAATTTCTTCTTTAATTTTCTAGTTCAGCCATTCATTCCTGAGAAGGATGGTCTTTAACCTCCATGTATTTGAGGTGTTCTCAGTCTTTTTCTTGTGGCTGACTTCCAGTTTTATAACACTGTGGTCTGAAAATATGCATGATATGATCTTGGGTTTTTTTGTACTTGTTGAGGGTTGATTTGTGACCCAGTATGGGATCTATTCTGGAGAATTTTCCATGTGCACTCGATAAGAATGTGTATTTTGCTGCTTTAGGAATATCTCCAATATGCCTGCAAATTGTAAGAGCCAAGAAAGAAACTAAATAGAGGACTATTAAACATAAAGAGGTCAGGACTTGGTGGTTTTGGAAATTCTCAGACCTCTAGATGGCAAATAATGTTAAAATTAAGAAGTAGCTTCTGATCAAAGAAAAAACTCAGGGTACTGTCAGAAAACTATGGTATAAAGATGGAAGGCAAGAGTGTAGCTATAAAACCTTTTGTAAAGCTCAGACAAATGTTTAGATAAACAAAAGAAGATCATTGCATTTAACCTAACAGAAGCTAATGTTGTAATGGGATGAGCGTTTAGGAGGCCTGAGCAGGGGATGGGTGTATTTTTCAAGTGAAGAAATATGTATCATGTAGCCAGCTCCAGGGTGGCCCTCAGTGATCCTGGTCTCCTGATATTTGTGCCCTGGTCTAATCCCTCCACACCGAATACAGCACAATGGAAGTGATGGTATGCGATGTCTGATGTCTGGCCATAAGTAAATGGCCTTTGCTCTCTTAGATCCTTGCTCTGGGAGACCCATTTGCCATGTCTATGAAGAGGCCCACATGGAGACTGCATTATTTTTGATAGTGTCCCCCCCCCCCAAGTTTATGTTCTTTCTAGACCCAGATATGACCTTATTTGGAAATAGGGTCATTGCAGATGTAATTAACTAAGATGATGTCTTACTGGAGCAGGGTAGGCCCCTGATCCAATTTGACCAGTGTCCTTATAAGAGTTAAAAAAAAGGACCACAGACTGGCACTCCAGGGGACACAGTCAGTTAAGCATGTAATTCTTGATTTAGGTTCAGTTCATGATCTCAGGGTCATGAGATCAAGCCCCGTCTCAGGCTCTGTGCTGGGTGTGGAGCCTGCTTAAGATTCTCTCTCTCTCTCAAAATAAGATGAAAACAGGGAGGCAAACTATAAGAGACTCTTAACTATAGGAAACAAACTAAGGGTTGCTGGATGGGCATGGGTAGGATGATGGGGTAATTGGGTGATGGGCATTAAGAAGGGCACTTAAAGTAATGAGCAACAGACGTTGTATGCAATTGATGAATCACTGAGTTCTAACTCTGAAACTAATAAAATGGAATATGTTAAACTGAATTTACATTACAAATTTTTAAAAGAGGGATGCCTGGGTGGCTCAGTTGGTTGGACAACTGCCTTCGGCTCAGGTCATGATCCTGGAGTCCTGGGGTCGAGTCCTGCATCAGGCTCCCAGCTCCACGGGGAGTCTGCTTCTCCCTCTGACCTTCTCCTCACTCATGCTCTCTCTCACTGCCTCTCTCTCAATAAATAAATAAAAATCTTAAAAAAAAAAAAGAAAGAACATTTAAAAAAAATTTTTTAAGATTTTATTTATTTATTTGACAGAGAGAGAGAGAGATCACAAGTAGGCAGAGAGGTAGGCAGAGAGAGAGGGGGAAGCAGGCTCCCCACTGAGCAGAGAGCCTGATGTGGGGCTCAGTCCCAGGACCCCAAGATCATGACCTGAACTGAAAGCAGGTGAGTCACCCAGGCACCCAACATTAAAATTTTTTTTTAAAGATTCTCTCTTCCTCCCTCTCCCTCTACCCCTCCCTCCCACTCACATGCCTACACGTTATCTCTCTGTTTAAAAAAAAAAAAAAGGCACAGAAACTGCACACAGGGCAGAACACATGTGAAAACAGAAGCAGAAATTGGAGTGATGTGTATCTAAGGTCAGGAGTGCCAAGGATGGATGGCAACAACAGAAGCCAGGAGAAAGGCATGGAACAGCTCCTCTAGATCTTTCAGAGGAAGCACGGCCCTGAAGACACTGTGACTTCTGATTTCTAGCCTCTAGAACTGTGAGAAGACAAATATATTGTTTGAAGTCACCCAGATTGTGGAAGCTTCCGGAAATGAATTCAGAGAGTAACAGGCCTCCTGCCAGCAGCAGCACCAAACTGACAGCCAAGTGGGCGAGCCATCTTGGAAGTGTTCCTCCCCCTCCAGGTGACATCTAATTGCAACTTCATGAGAAACCCTGAGCCAGAATTGCACAGCTCAGTTGATTTTTAATTTCTGTCCCATGGACACAAATATGTTTACTGTTATTTTAGCCCACTAAACTTTGGAGTAACTTGTTACACAGCAATAGATTGGTAATACCATAAGGATCTTGGGGGAAGGCCATACCATTGAATGAATAAATGAGCAAGTTCACTTATGTATTTGATAAATTAGGTACTCTGGTTTGGAGCTTTGATGATAGTTGGACGCTTGTTCTAAGTAACCAACTGAAACTAAAGATGATCAGAAACAGCAGTTTGGAAAAATGGCATGGCCTTAAGCATGGTTGAAAGACTGTAATTCCATTCCATAGGCACTGAATTCTGAGCACTTCGTGCTCAGCTTTCCTCTGAACACTGCTTTTCTTCAAGTTCTTTCCAAGAAACATGTCTCTTCCTCTCTGCCTTATCTTATCCCTTCTTGTCCAACCACTAATCTTCTGTGTCAGAGACTTGGTTTCCCACCATCCTTCTCCAAATCATTGTATCTCCATGGTCCCAATCTCAGATCCCAATTAGAGGAAATTTTTTTTAAAAAAACACCAAAACAAGGATTAGAATAATGAACTCTTAGGTACACATCACAAACCATCAGCAATTATAAATTCATGACTAATCTTGTGTCACCCATCTGTATTACTTGTGGCCCTTCCCTAGATTATTTTGAAGCAAATATCAGACATTTTGTCTATAATTATTTAAGCATGTAGCATTATCATCTTAAACTCAGCAATCATTCTTTAATATCTTTAAAGATCCAATCAATATTTACATTGTTCCTGATTGTCTTGCAGTTTCTTTTTTTCATTTATTTATTATTGATTATTGATTACTACATTTTACACCTCTGTAAGGATAGAGGTTAACTTGTTGAAAATAGGTGACAATCTAACAGATTTTTGTCTGAGAGCCACATAAGTGAATTTTGTTCTGCAATTGTGCAAATGGTTTCTGTGTGAGAAAAAAAAAGAACTGAGTTCTAATTGTACTGTTCTATAGTACAGCATTCAGTTTTGCATGTAGTTTCATAGTCTTATTCCAATTTTCTTCTTTTCAGTTTTCAGTAATTACATATATGTCTGTATCTCCTCTACTTCTTTTTAAAAAGATACTTAAAAATTTTTTTTCCTATTCTTTTTTTTTTCTTTTCAGTGTTCCAGAATTCATTGTTTATGCACCACACCCAGTGTCCATGCAATACGTGCCCTCCTTAATATCCACCAACAGGCTCACCCAACCCCTCCTACCCCCTGCCCCTCCAAAACCCTCAGTTTGTTTCTCAGAGTCCACAGTCTCTCGTGGTTTGTCTCCCCCTCCAATTTCCCCCAATTCACTTCTCCTCTCCATCTCCCAGTGTCCTCTGTGTTATTCCTTATGCTCCACAAGTAAGTGAAACCAAGATTATACTTTTTAAAACAGTTTAGGTTCATAACCAAATTAGAAGGAAGGTACAGATATTCCCTAAAATATTCCCACCCCCACATATACATAGCCTTTCCCATTATCAGCATCCCCCATCAGAGTGGTCCATTTTTTATAACCGTTGACTTTGACATACCATTATCATTCAAGTTCATAGTTTACATTAGGGTTCATTCATGGTTTGTACATTCTATGGGTTCGGACAAATTAATATTGACACGTGTCTGGCATTATAGCATCAAACAGTTCACTGTTCTAACAAATCACTCCATGCTCCATTCATCCCTCAAGTCCCTACCCTGGGCAGTCACTTACCATTTTACTGTTTCCAGATTTTTACCTTTTCCAGAATGTCATACGGTTGGAATCATACAGTATGAAGCTTTTACATATTGCTTTCTTTTACTTTGTAATATGCTTTTAAGTTTCTTCCATATCTTTTTATGGCCTGAAAGCTCATGTCTTTTTAGTGCTAAATAATGTTCCCTTGTCTGAATATACTCGTTTACTTATCATTTTGTCTACTGGCGGACATCTTGGTTTTTTCCAAGTTTTGGCAATTACAAATAGAGCTTCTGTAAATATCCAGAGCTTCCATAAATATTCACATACACGCTTTTGTGTAGACATAGGTTTTCAGTTCCTTTGGGTAAATACCAAGGAGTACAATTGCTGGATCATATGGTACAAGTAGGTTTAGTTTTTAAGTAATCTCCATACTGCCTTCCAAAGTGGCTGTGTCATTTTATAATTCTTGTTAAGACTTCCTTTTGCTCTGCATCTTTGTCTCCCCCTCTAATTTCCCCCAACTCACTTCTCCTCTCCATCTCCCAGGGTCCTCCATGTTATTCCTTATGCTTCACAAATAAGTGAAACCAAGATTATACTTTTAAAAACAGTTTAGGTTCATAACCAAATTAGGAGGAAGGTACAGATATTTCCCAATATTCTCACCCCCACATATACATAGACTTTCCCATTATCAGCATCCAGTGTTCTGGATTTTGGCCATCCTGATAGGTGCACAATGGTGTCCCATTGTTGTTTTAATTTGTAATTCCCTGATGACATATGATGTAGAATCACTTTTCATATGCTTATTTGCCAACTGTTTATCTTGTTTGGTGAGGTGTCCATTTAGGGTCTTTGGCCCACTTTGTAATTGGTTTGTGTATTTTCCTATTGTTGGGTTTTCAGAGTTCTCTCTATATTTTAGATTATAGTCCTTTATCACATGTCTTTTATAAATATTTTCTCATAGTGTGTGCTGTCTTTTCATTCTCCTGATAGCATCTTTCATGGAACAGTAGTTTTTTGTTTTAATTTTATTGCAGTCTTTGATGAATTGTGCCTTTGGAGTTGCATGTAAAAATCATTATAAAACCCAAGGTTGTCTAAAACTCTTATAGTTTTTCTGGTTTTTGCATTCTGTATTTAGGTCTATGATATATTTTGAGTTCAGCTTTTTGAAGGCTATAAGGGCTAGATTCTAGATTCACTATTTTTGAAGGCTATAAAACCTAGATTCTAGATTCACTGTTTTTGAAGGCTGTAAGTGCTAGATTCTAGATTCACTATTTTTGTGGGTAGATAGAGTTGTTCCAGTATGATTTGTTGAAAACACAGTCTTTGCTCCATTGTATTGCCTTTGCTTTTTAAAAAATCCGTTGATGTATTTATTTGTGGGGATCTACTTCTGGGCTATTTTATTTCATTGATCTTTTGTCTAATTGTTCACCAGTATACTGTCTTCATTACTGTAGCTTCATAGCAAATTGAAGTCAGGTAGTATCGGTCCTCTGACCTTGTTCTTTTCCTTCAATATTGTGTTGGCTTTTCTGGGTCTTTTGACTCTCCCTACAAACTTCACAATCATTTTGTCAATATCTATAAATAACTTGCTGGGATTTCTTACCAACCAAGTTGGCAAGAGCTAACATCTTGACAATATTCAGTCTTATCCATGAATATGAACTATCCATTTAATTAAATTTTTATCAGTTTTTATAATTTTTCTCAAAAATTTCATGTTTTGTTAGATCTATATCTAAGCTTTTAATTTTAGGGGATGCTAAATTAAATGATACTGTGTTTTTAATTTCAAATTTGACTTGTTCATTGCTGGTATATACAAAAGCTAATGACTTTTGTATATTAATCTTTTATCTTACAACTTTATAATAATAATAATTCTGGGAGGTTTGTTTGATTTTTATTGATTTTTTTCAGATTTTCAACACTGATTATCGTATCATCTGTGAACAAAGACAGTTTAATTTCTTCTTTCCTAACTTGTACACGTTTTTCCTTTCCTTTATTGCAGTAGTTGGTGTTTCCAATATTATGTTGAAGGGCAGTGATGACATTAGTAGGAAAGCTTTGAGTTTATCACCATTATACATTATGTAAGATATAGGTTTATTGTGCATATTTTTTTATCAACTTGAGGGAATTCTCCCCTATCCCCAGTGGCTGAGAGTTTTTACCATGATTGGATGTTGGATGTTGTCAAATGCTTCTCTGCATCTATTGATATGATCATGTGATTTTTCTTCTTTAGCCTGTTGATGTGATTAATTACATTAATTGACTTAGTAATACTGAACCAAGCTTTATACTTATGATAAATCCCACTTGGTCAGAGTGTATAGTTACTATTTTTATACATTATTGGATTTGATTTGCTAATATTTTATTAAATATTTTTTATCTATGTCCATGAGAGATACTGGTTTGTAGTTTTCCTAAAATGTCTTTGTTCAGTTTTGGTAATAGGGCAATACTGACCTAAAGAAAAGAGTTAGGGAGTATTACCTATTTCTATTTTCTGAAAGAGATTATAGAGAAATTGTTTATTTTCTTCCTTAAATATTTGGTAGAATTCACTAGTGAACCCATCTGGGCCTGGTGCTTTCTTTTTTGCAAGATGATTAATTACTCATTCCACTTCCTTAAAAAATACAGGTTTATTTGGATTGTCTATTTCCTTATGTAGGAATGTAGCAAAAGGTAAATGATAAAATCCCATCTACACCTACCCCCTAGTAGAATTGCCTTTTGTTTTCTCTGTCACATGACATATATTTTTTAAAGATTTGAGAGAGAGAGGGAGAGAACAAACACATGAGACGGGACAGGCAAGAGGGAGAGGGAGACTGAATCTCAAGTAGACTCCCTGCTGAGCATGAAGCCCATCATGGGGCACCATCTCATGACCCCGAGGTCATGACCTGAGTCAAAATCAAGAGTCAGACACTTAACTAGGCCACCCAGCTGCTGCTATCACATGGTATTTCTATATAATGTTGAAGTAAGCTGCTGAACTTTAACCAAAAAAAAAAAAATCACAAATTGACTCCCAGCACTTTCTCAAGATTGATCTCAAGCTATGTACCTATAGTTATTCTATATAAAAATGTATTTAAAAAATTTGTAACATCAAAGGAAAAGGAAATACAGAGGATTCTCTTGGACTCTAATCTTTCAAGGTTTTACCAGTCTCTGGCATTGAGAAGGCACCCTTTGGTGGGTCAGAGCTTCTCATATTTAGAAAGTCCAAATGTGGATTTCTTTTTCATTCACTCCTCTAATTTGTAGCTGATGGTCTGACCAACTATTGTGTTCTCCCACTGTTCTCCTTTTTGAGAAGAGCCTCCAGGTTTCCTTTCCCTCATCCCCTTTTCCCTTCTTGTACTTGCAGCATGCGATTACTCATTCTGTTCCTTCTTCTCTCCATCACCACCAGAGGTGCTCACATCAGAGTTACGCATTTGCTTTCTCACTTCTTCATATTTAAGGGGATTGTATTCTTCCCATCTGTAGTGCAGTTTGCTACTTGTGTCCTGATATTTATTTTCCCTTTTCCCCCATAATGGTGGCTGTTTAAGCTGAGTGCAGGCTGCAACATTTTCCATGCGCCTTTGAAGCGAGATATTTCCTTCTCATTCACGCACCATGTGCCTCTCCGATTTACTGAAGTGTGTTTTCCCATAATGTCTTCATTCTTGACCTTCAGCTGAAAGCAGCCACCATTGGGACTGCTCCTTCTTTCCATGAAGTAGTATTCAGAGACAATCATTTTCAATTATTTATATTTTTTATTCTTCCAATGCTTAACTCTCACATAATATTTGTGACCAAATATTATGGTCACAGTGCTGTTTTGATTTACCAGCTACAGACATTATCTATTTATAGGCTGTAATGAAATATTTGGATTTTTAAAAAAATTCTTCAACTTTCACTTCTCTTATTATTTAGCCATTTTTATTGTCAATCTAACTTATTTCTAATCATCACCTCTGTAGTTTTTTTTTTTAAAGATTTTATTTATTTATTTGACAGAGATCACAAGTAGGCAGAGAGGCAGGCGGGGGGTGGGGCGGAATAGGCTCCCCGCTGAGCAGAGAGCCCGATGCGGGGCTCGATCCCAGGACCCCAGGATCATGACCTGAGCTGAAGGCAGAGGCTCAACCCACTGAGCTACCCAGGTGCCCCACCTCTGTAGTTTTAAATAAAATACCTGAGATTGTCGGCTTCATACGCTTGGGCTGCCATAACAAAATATTTTAGCTCTAGTCTTGTGTTGCAGTTTCTTACAAATAATTTATTTGTATCAGGATCTAAATAAAGTCATAACATGAAATGGATTTCTAAACCTCTTTGAATGTACAGTTTTCTCTTCCATCTCTTTATCTTTTTGTAAAACAAACCAGGTTGTTTATCCTGCAGCTCTATCCACAGTCTGGAATTTGCTAAAAGCATCTCCATGATACTTGTATTTCCTATAAACTAGTAAATACAGAAACTTGATAAGATTCAGATTCTTTTTTGTTGTGTTGTGAAGGTCTGTTTGAGAGGTGGTGGTGTATATTTCTATCAGAAGGTGTGGAAGGTCTGCTTTGTCTCCAGATAGCCACTGATGATCATTGCCTAGACTCATTAATTAAGGGCAAAGCAGTAACATTTACATTCTGTTGTTCCCTCCAGTGTATAATAGGGTGAACCGGTGAGGATCGTGCTTCTTTGAGTAGGATATAAAACAGAATATGAAGCTCATGTGATTGATTTTAATGCTTTAATTTTGAGCACATCTTTTAGCTGCTGCTTTTCTGTCTCTGTCCACTGAGCTTACTAAGCTTTAGATGCTGTGCTGTCACGGTTTTGCTCATACTAATGGCCTATCTTCCTTTTCTGCCTTCACCCTTTAGCAAGAATGGAAATCAGTTCCATTTTTATCCTTGACCTTGACACATCTGATGCTACTCCCATAAATTTGGGTCTGGTTGACTCTCTGCCTTACAACTCCGTGACACTGGGCAGCTCTCCCGATCCAGCTAGTAGAATGGGGCTCGGAAGCCTCTGCACAGACTTTTGGAAGGCCTGAATGGGATAACTGCACATAGTGATGCTTGCCAAGTGCTCCACACAGTGCCCAGCTCAATAAGTGATCGATACTATTACGGTATGTTAGAAATGAAATGCACTCAAGTGATTAAACCCATTAAAAGATATGAGAGCCTAGAAGAAAGAATGTGAAGAATCCCAATTGCTATATCCCTTGAGTGGGCCACTGGGAACGTTACCAGTGACTCAGAATGTGCTAGTTCTAAATTAAATACCACATCTTTCTGGCAGAGCTCGCCATATGTGGGGGGGGGGGCGATGTGCTGAGGCTGCAGAACCTCAGTGGGAGAAGCAGGCATCTCGCTGAGAAGAGGTCTGGTGCTCGCCACAAGCAGCAGGGAAGTAGTGCTGGAATGGGAAAAGGGTGGTAAAAGCTGCCTCACCTGGCTTACTTCTGCGGTGGTGCTACCTCAGTTGCATTATTAAAAACTTCTTCCCTTAGAGAATCATTCCTGATTTAACTGTAAAGGTGACATTGATTTTGTGAATATTTGTACTGTGTTAGCCACTTTGCTCGGATTATTTTATTCAGTCCCCTGAACAACACTGTAAAGTACTAAATGTGGCAGAGCCCAGAGAGGAACCCAGAGAGTTTGACATTAGAGACCAATCTTAGTATCTGTAAATGTTGATGAGATACTGAATAAAATGTACCTCCATCTCCCCAAGGCACTTTAGTTTTACGACTTCTCTCCAGAGGGGGGAGTACAGGAATATCAGTATTCGTCTGTAAGGCTGAATACTTTTCAAAGCAGGGGAGGTAGATGGGGAGTGCTTTCAGCTGTCCTGCACGCCCATGGCAGCTCCCATGTCCTTTCCCTTCCTACCTACCCTAGCCATTTTATTGACCTTCAAGGTCTATTCTTTCAGAAGTGGCTATTTGTGATGGTAAAATGATTGAGAAATGATGGTGTTTTGCAAACACTTGACTTCTTCATTTATGAAGTTCTTCAAAATTCATTTATGAGTTTGACAAAAATAACAGGCTTTCCCCAGGGGACAAAAATCACAAAATTAAGATGTTAGCAAAAACAATTCAATGTAAGAAAAATTCAGAAAACCAGAGCGGCCTGGGGTGTGCAGTGTGGAAGGTGATGCCCATCCTTCACTAGTCTGTTTGAACACACGATAGTGATGCTGACAACTGAGTAAAAGGGTGTTTCAAGTCTGCTCAATCTGTTATGGTGGCTGGGCAGTGCTTAGTGTAGCTTAGGAAGAGTCCCAGGAAAATGATGGAGGTTAAAACTCTTGAGGGATCAAAAATATTGGGCCACTCCTGGCCTTTCAGGCCAGCCAGGGAACCTCAGGAGGATGAAGTAGCATGGCTGAGGGACACCCTTGGGCTCCCTCCCAAGGTCTGCTGGAGTACAGCACACACACACCCCCCCCCCAGCCCCCAGTGTCTTTCGACAAAGAGTATGAGATCAAGAGGGAGGAAATAGCCATGCCTTTGGGGAAGCCAAAAAGTGGATGGATGAGTGATTAATGACTGAGCAGAGAAAGGCTATGGAAGGAGGAGGAGCAAAGTGAGTCCAGAACCCCTAGCAAGGAGAACAAGAGCCACCTGGCCAGTTACCCAGGCCCTGCACAAGGTTGTGGGACTGAGAGCTCCAGAGCCTCTGGGTGGCAGTGAGAAGATTGAGTCTAGTTGGTTTAAACCCCCAGTCAGTTCTCCAGATGCTTCCTCCACCTACCCAATGGCATCACAGCCCCATTCCCAACCCTAGCAAAACTGAATTTTGAAAGCTTCTTTTCTGGAAAGAGTTCTCGTCTTTGGCCCAGAGGACACTTGATCTAATTGACGGTCAGACGGCCATCTGTTGAAGGTGGCCACCCAACTCACTGTCCGTACTTCCTCTGGCTACCTGAGGGCAGGAGGCTAGTCTTAGTAGGGACTGGCCCCAGCAGTTCCCCAACTGAGAGGGCGATGAGATCATAGCACATGGACCAGATTTTCCATCAGCTTCAATCTCTTTTCTTAACTTGGCAGTTTTTGAGTTGAGGGAGTTAAGATGGCACAGTAGCAGGGGGACCCTGTGCTGGCCTCATCCCTCAAACACAGCTAGATAAATATCAAATCATTAGGAGCACCCAAGAAATCAATTTGAAGACAAGAGAACAAACTGCACAATTAGAGGGAGAAAAGAGGCCACATAGTGGAAGGAGATCTAGAGACTCATGATTTGGGGAAGAAAAGGATCATGGGTGCTGCACCAGAAAGGGAGCCTTGGATCATGGAGACAAAAAAGAGAGGGAAAAAAGGAGAGAGAGAGAGAGAGAGAGAGAAAACACAGCACACAGGGAATTGCACAAGGAAAGTACTTTTCCAGAACCACCGCCTGGGAAAACAAGAGGGGTTGATTATCATGAGGTTTTATAACCAGTGGAGCTCAAAGACTAGAGTTTTAGAAGTCCCTGCCATGGCCAGTGTGGAGCCTGGCATGTGCAGCCGTCTGTGTTCCTGTGGAGGAGGGCAGAGGCCTGGGAGCAGACCGCACAGTCTGTGGATCCCCAAGGTCACACTGGGAGAGATAGTTCCCCTTCTTGGAGTGCATTTGGGAGGTGTGGCACTGTTTCTCAAGGGACAACAGAGCCAGTGGGTGCCATTGCATTCATTAGCACAGGGGCAGAGACCCCTGCTGAGGGCAGCTAACCTGGAAGCCTGTGTTTTGCTGTGCTTTAGTCTAAACTCCAACCTCCTGTGTTGGTAGGACTACCCTTCTGGCACCAGCCCCAGCACAGTGAGACCCTCCCCCAGGGATCAGCATGGGTCTATGCTGCCCTGGGTCCCTAAAATCTGGAGTTTAGAAACTCAGCCTCTGTGCCTGAGATAAAACACAAGTGCAGATAAAGACTAGAAAGAAAGAAAGAATCTACAGAAACAATGACTTTACAGGTAATACAATGGCCCTAAATTCAAATCTGTCAATAATCACTCTGAATGTAAACGGGCTAAATGCTCTAATCAAAAGAAACAGGGTGTCAGAATGGATTAAAAAAATCCATTATCTGCTGCAGCAACAATGCCTAGAACTTTGAGAAGTTCCTGGTGGGCCCAGATGGTGCCGGTGAGCAGGTACAGCTGCTGCTTTCCAGCCACCTATACTGATGTCATAGCCATCTATGCTGATATCATAGACCTGCTGTCCCAGGGGCCCATCTCTTCTAGGCAACCCTATTCCTGCTGCTTGGCAGTCATAGCACTGCCCTCTGGGGATTTCATCCATGATGGGTGTTTTCCCGAAATCTGCATGGAGGAACACCTGATTTCCCAGAAAATCCCTTGAGATGGCAGCTTCTTGTCTATCCCAGCAAATCCCCTCCCCAGACCAAGTCTCCTCACTAAAAAAATGTCAGTTGTCATCCAAAAAAACAAAAACAACAACAAAAAAAAAAAAAAAAAAGGAGGGGGGGAGGAAAAGAAAACCAACAAGAAAACAAGGGCTTTGAATGACCCACTGACCCAGATGGACTAAACAGATACATTCAGAGCATTTCATCCTAAAGCGGCAGAACATTCTTTTTCAGCACACATGGGACAATCTCTAGAAAAGATCACACACTGGGTCACAACTCAGCCCTCAACAAGTATGAAAAGACTGAGATCAAACCATGCGTATTTTTGAATCACAATGCTATGAAACTTGAAGTCAAAGAAAAGAAAAACTTTGGAAAGACCACAAATACATGGAGGTTAAAGAACATCCTACTAAAGAATGATCGGGTTAACCAGGAAATAAAGAAGAAATAAAAAAAAAATACATGAATGCAAATGAAAACATAAACACAAATGTCCAAAACCTTTGGGAGGTAGCAAAAGCAGTCCTAAGAGGGAAGTATATAGCAGTACAGGCTTACCTCAAGAAGCAAGAGAAGTTTCAAATACACAGTCTAACCTTACACCTAAAGGAACTAAAGGAGGAATAGCAGATGAAGCCTAAAGTCAGCAGAAGAAGGGAAATAATAAAGATTAGAGCAGAAATAAATATAGAAATAAGAGAACAGATCAATGAAACTGGGAGCTGGTACTTTGAAAGAATTAATAAAATTGACAAACCCTAAGCCAGCCTTAACAAAAAGAAAAGAGAAAGGACCCAAATTCTTAAAATCAGAAATGAAAGATCACACCCAACACCACAGAAATACAAACAATTGTAAGAGAATATTATGAAAAATTATATGCCAAGTGACTGGGCAATCTGGAAGAAATGGATAAATTCCTAGTACATATAAACTATCAAAACTGAAACAGAAAGAAATAGAAAATCTTAACAAACATAACCAACAAAGAAATTGAATCAGTAATCAAAATCTCCCAACAAAACCCTGGGAAGTTTTTTGCAGCATATAATCAGTGAACCCTAAAATATGAAAGGTGAAAACTGAAGCCAACAAATGGAAAAAAGCAACTCAGATAAACTAAAAAAGCAAACTGAACATGGCTGAAGAAAACCTCCCAGCCCAGTGACTCTTCTCACCTGTGCTCATGAGCTTGTGGTCCAACGGGACTGGCGTACTTGCAGGTCCGCTGAATCTGGACCCCAGTAGCCAGGGGGAGGAGCAGCAGTGTGTTTTTTGGAAAATGGGGTCACTAGATCAGCAGCCTTGGTGTCAACCTGGGACTTGTCAGAAAAAAATTCTCCAGCCCAACCCCAGACCTAGGGAATCCGACACTAGCCCAGTGACTGTGTTTTAACCAATCCTTCAAGTGTTTTCTGAGTGTGTCGAAATTTGGGAACCACTCCTTCCACTCACCTAGGCAATACTCACTTGCTCTTCTCTCTTCAAATCCCAACACTGATGTCTCCTTCATCTTCACTCAGAAGTGAAGTTTCCTACTTCAACTGAGAAGACCAAAGAAATCAGAAGAGAACGCCCACAGCTCCCACCACCTCCCACCCACCCACCAGCATCTGTGCCGTCTGCTGACCACAGCACAGTGGCCAGGCTCCTGTCCACAGCTTACCTGCACTCAGGCACTGTCTTCTACCTCCTCTCTTTCGGAAGGACATCACTCCAGCACTGCCCCTTGTTCAATGTCACTTTTTTTTTTTTTTTTTTAAACTGGCCCATTGGTTCACACCCATTAATTTTCAAGCATGTTATTATTTTTCTGAACTGAAAAAGTCTTTTCTTGATCTTATTTCTTTGACCAGATATGGTCCCATTTCTTTGCTTTTACAACAAAACTTTATGTATTTAAACTTTGAGAGAGAGAGAGAGAGCGCACAAGCAGTGGGGAGGAGCAGATGGAAAGGGAGTAGCAGACTCCCCACTGAGCAGGGAGCCCAAGGCAGGACTCCGAGTGATCCCAGGGCTCTGGGATCATGACCTGAGCCGAAGGCAGACTCCTAACCCACTGAGCCCCCCAGGCGCCCCTCTTCTCCTAACTTCTTAATGCTGGTGTGGCCCAAGGCTCTTTGACCTCTTATTCTCTTCCCTGTTCTCTTTATCCTCACTTCCTGGGTGAGCTCATCCAAGTCTATGGCTTTCAGTAACACTGATATGATTCCAAAGTGACAGGTGCATCCCAGATTTCTCTCTTAGAACTCCAGACTTTTCATGTTTGGCATCTCAAACTCAATATGCTCAAAATTGAGTCCTCATCTTCCTGCCTTCATATCTCAGCCTCTGGTTACTGGGGACAAACACTTCGGAGTGGTCTTCATCTACTGTTTTCTACTCTGGACCAGATTATAGGGAATTCTATAGACCCTAGCTTCAAGATACATCTAGATTCTGACCACTTCTTACCAACTCTGCTGCTTCCAACTATACCGGGGTAAGCTACCACCATCATTTCTTTCTTGGACTAGCTTTCTGATTTTCCTGCTAATCCCCTGCATTCTCCCACATGATCCCTTTAAAACATAGAACAGATAATATCCTTCCTTTGCTTAAGACTTTCCAGTGGCTCTCCACATCCCCGAGAGTGAGAGACAAGTTCCTGGGAACGGCCTTCCAGGCCTAGTCTTCTCTGTCCTCTATCACTCTCCTCCTCATTCACTCCGCTCCAACCAGAGTTTCTTTCTTTTCCATGAACGTAAGTGGCACGCTCCCACCCTTTTCACTGGTCTGCCTTCTGTCTGGGTGCTCTTCCGCATTCATCTGGCCAATCTCTCCACTTTCTTCATGTCTTGGCTCAGATGTCACAGTCTCTCGTCTCTCCACCACCATCAGTCCCTTTTATTCTGCTTTATCTTTTCTCCATATTATTAACACAAAACAACTTGCTTATTTATGCCCACTGTTTCTCTCTCCCTGCTATACTGCAAACCCTACAAGGTAAGCATCTCTGCTTTGTTCGCTGATGGATTCCAGGGGCCTAGAATAGTGTGACTGGTCTTGAATGAGCTCTTGTTGACTACTTGTTGAGTAAGTTAACATCCTCTGAGAGATAAGATACTGCAGCCAAGAAAAGAGAAGACAATAGACATAAAAGGTCCCTAAGAACAAGACAAACCCCTGGACATAAGGAAAGGAAACACTCAATAGAAGGACTGGAAAATAGAGTTGAAATGTCTTGGAAAGTAAAGCAAAAAGACAAGGGGATGTGAAAAGGGAAAAAACAAGGTCCATATGGGGATTTAACACCCAAATAATAGGTGTTCAAGAAAAAGACAAGGAAATCAAAGGGGAAAAAACATTAAGAAGTTAAGAAAAGTCCTGGAATTGAAAGACACAAGTTTCCAGCGAAGCTGGAAGGACTTACCAAGAGTCCAGGACTGGCTCATTGTCATACAGAGAAGAAATCTGTAGCTTGCAAAATAATTACATGCAAAAATCACACATAAAGAAACAAGGATCACAATAGCTATGAATTTCTCAGAGGCTGCATTGGAAGCTAGAAGACAGTGCAGCAATGCCTTGAAATTTCACCACTGATTTCCAGTCCAGAATTCTATAAACCATCTGTGACTTCTGTGCCAGAGCAGAACCAAGGCATCTTTCAGGCACGCACAGTCTCAGAACATTTAGTGCAGGTGCCAAGAGGGAGTGGGGTCCTCCTTCCCACTACTGGAGAGACTCAGGGCTCCTTGAAGCCAGAAAAGCAGGACCTGTTCTTTATCCCTCTTTTAGTTCCCAACAGCTGATATAGCATTTGATAACTTCAAGAAATGGTTTGAAAAGCCAGTCTCCCCCAGGTTTCAATTCATACTTTCTGTAGGGGGCACCTAGGGGAAGGGCACCATTGGGTGCACAATTGTGTGGGTCTGTTGTAAACCTACCCGTCCTCCATTCTAGTGCTAATCCTGGGCAAGGCTGTCAGCTTTCTCACTTGTAAAACAGGCAAAACAGTGCCTGCCTCCAGCAGTGTTGTCACCATTTGTCACCATTAAGGACAGTGAGTGCAGTGAGATGCTCTTACCATCATTGTCCAGCTTTCATGGAGCCTTGGGATAAAATACAGAATGCATGTGTAGACACTGTCCATTACTGTTCAGCTGAATTATTCAGTAAATTGTGATGTGGGCCATTGCCACATGTGTAAGTTGAAGAGTGAAATCTTCAGAACGGTGACCAATACTCCTAGCCAACCCCACTGTCACATGCAGACAGAGGTTGGAACAAACGAAGAGCCCACAAGTTGTCATCACAAAACTGTCTTTACTAACAAAACCAAAGAACCCCACACACGTTTTGTGGCCATCAGCTTTTTTTCTTTCAAATTTTAAAATGGTATTGTGCATACACATAGTTTTTAAATTTAGACACATCTTGGAGATCACAAACAAATCAAGAGATCACTGGGAGATGTTCTGAGATCTGCATTCAAACACTTAGAACCGCTGAACTGACTTCCGGAAGTCCTCTGTTCCTTGAAGTGGGTGTGCTTCTGCCTCTGCCTTCAGGGACTGATCTGGGATCTGTCCCTTCGGCAGCAGCTACATGACAGATGCCAGGAAGAGGGACGATGCAGTCCGAGAACCGCACAGCTGTTAACACCCGGTGGGTAAGCAGGAAGGTGTCAACCCAGCTGACTAAAGAAGGAAAACCCATAAATAAAAGCTCCATTTATTCCATAAATATTTTGTCTTTCCCTCAGCACATCAGTCGGAAAGAAGCCTAACACTGACTTCACATACGTGGGGAGATGCCCGGGGAAGTGAGTCACCCTCGCGGTTTCCGGTCTGGAGACAAGTGCCCCAAATCAGGGCTTCCACGTGTTCCCCCTCGCTGAGGCAGGACAGGCTGCAAGTGTCTGGGGGCATCCCAATTGCAGTCCCACTGGCTTCCCCTGAAGAATTAAGTTTGGGCAAAGCTTTTAGCCGAAGCCTCGAGGCAGGCAAGACCTCCTAAGCTCCCATGTGTGGTTTGGAGGAGGTTGATGGGGAGGGAGCGAGCAGGGCTGTTGGGCTCGGCCGTGTCATCAGGGGAGCTCTCCTGCCAAACCGTCTCCCTCAACGGGTTCAGGACCACAGAGCCTGACTAGGAATGGGGCGCTTGGCCGCCCGAGAAGCACTGGGTGGGCCTGGGAAGTTGGTTACCTTATAACCATGAGAATTTATACCCCGGGAAGCCATCAACCTAACTTGAGAGAGGATGGTCACGACTTAGAAACAATGTCTGCAATGAAGGGATCCATGAGGCTTCATTTAGAAAATGAAGGTCACAAGCTAGGAGGCCACAGTCCCGCAAATAAAGGGTCAGCAACATCCCACGAACTGGATATGCCTGAAGATTTGTCTTCCACGTTGATATTCTTGCTCCTTTATGAAAGGAGAGGGAACCAGGGCTGATGAGTGATTAGACAGACCCTTACAGGCAAGGAGCAGACCAGCGGAGAAGCCTGTCTAGGCTTTTATGACCTGTGCCCTAGCTCCCAAGATGACAAGTACATGGAAAGTACTAGGCCACTGGTATGGTGATGACAAAACTCTTCTAAAAGCTGAAATCCAAAAGAATTATTGAGAATATGCTAATCAAAATTAATGCCCCCCCCCTTTTTTTTAGATAAAACAGGTCAGACAGATGATACCACAATTTTCTTGGTAAGATTATGTTTCCCATATGTATAAATGGAGACTAGTCCTTTTTCATTTAATATATTTCATCAAATGTGAGATTTCAATCACCCAAAAGTAGGCCAAAAAATGACTGTATTCCTCCCAAATTTATAATGCAGTAACTTACCAATTTTTGAAGTAAGCTTAATTGCAAGGACAAGGGAACAGATGAGTATCTGCTTATCACCACCTGGAACTGTATCCACTGAACTTATAATAGGTTACGATGTTGATAAAATTGAGGTGTCGTCTGTTTTAATAATGTAAACCAAATCTAGAACTGCCAGTGCTTAGTCACTCCTACTTGATTTCCATTATGCTCATGAAAAGGCTTCCCCCGACTGTTTTCTGGGATCATGACGTCCACTGCCCAGGGCACTGGCCGCTTTGGACGGGGTTGAAAGGAGCCTCTGGAACTCCCCATGGGTGCCCGGAGCTTCTGCTGAGAACAGGGAGCCTCAGTAGAGCTGCCGTGCATGCCCTCTGGCTTCTTAAAAATACTAAGGGTGAACACAGAACACAAAGGGGAGCATTCAGCTAGCTTGTGCAAAGGCGCAACCCCTACCCCCAACCATTCCAGTAACCCCCCTCCCATCTGTCCTGTTAATTTCAGTCTTCGGACCAGTCTCCCCTCATGCTTGTCTGAAAGGTACTCACAGAAAGTGCTGACAAAGTATCACTAGGATATCACCTCAGAGAAGCTTTCTGATGTAAGAGACACCACCTGACCATTCCTGCTTGTCAACACAGAGGACACCTCCCTTGAAATACTATGTACAGAGAAGTGGCTGCCACCGTCCTCTCGTGCATGGTCGGCTCTGGGCTCGCGGAAAGAGCAGGGCTTCCTGTCTGGAGCAACTTAACCTACACACAACACACACCAAGAAACATGCAAGTGCTACAGAAGGCCGGATGTGAAGAATTCATATTTTACACAGGGAGGGGAACACTGTTACAAAACGCTGATGGGATGGTTTCTGTCATTCATGCTCTAACTTGAGGGTCTCTGCAACAAAGGGGGCCCGTGAAGGTGTTTGCTTCTCTCTCTCCTTTTCTTGCCTTCTTCAGGATTCATAGTTGGTTCTGTGGCAGGCACTAAGCAATCTGGCTTTTGGTCCAAACAGGTATCTTAGTAGTCTCTCTACATCTTTGTGCTCCTCTGCGAAGGGGCAAGTTCAAATGCCGGAAACCGGGAGGTCTCTGGTGCCAGGATGTCGGAGAGGAAGTGAATCGCGCCGGCCATGCCTGCAACGTACAATGTGGGTCCCTTTATTAGAGGCCATCAGGGAGTGTCTGAAACCAAGTGAACTTTAATCATTTCCTTTGCCAGGGGCTATCGGGATGATGGAAAAGGTGCAGAGGACTTTATCAATGACTTCATAAAAAAAACAAATGCAAAACAAACAAACAAAGAAATCCTTACATTAGCACCCAGCAGATAACACCAGTTTTCTTCCTTTTTTTTTTTTTTAAATTTGGGTTCTGGGCTTTAATCTCATATCTTGAAACTTTAAGGTGATCTCACGGAATGGCTTCCTACAAAGCTACGATGCTGCTATTGTGCTATTTCAACTATAAAACTTCCTCTCTCAGAGCCTTATTCTTAGTCCAAACAAAAGGTTGCATTTTTTTTTTTTTATCTCCTTTAAGTTTTAGGAATGACACTTTAATTTTTAAACTTTAAATTTTAACATTAGCTTCAGGTGTACCACTGAGGGAGCCAATACTTCTATCTATACATGATTCTGTGCTCATCCTGGGTCCTCTTCATCCCCTTCCCCTGTCCAGCCCCCGCCCCGCCTACCTCCCCTCTGGTAACCTTCAGTTTCTTCTCTGTAGTTAAGAGTGTTTCTTGATTTGTCTTTTTTCCCCCTTGTTTTGTGTCTTAAATTCCACATATGAGTAAATCATACGGTATCTTTCTCTGATGGATTTGGTTTGCTTTGGGAAGTGGTACATTTGACCTTCTCCATCTATGGCATTATGGCAAGATTTCATTTTTTTAAAAAATTTTATTTATTTGACACACACACACAGAGGTCACAAGTAGGCAGAGAGGTAGGCAGAGAAAGAGGGAGAAGTAGGCTCCCTGCTGAGCAGGGAGCCGGATGCGGGACTTGATCCTGGCCAGGACCCTGAGACCATGTCCTGAGCTGAAGGCAGAGGCTTAACCCACTGAGCCACTCAGGTGCCCCAATTTCCTTCTTTTTTGTGGTTAAATAAATATTCCATTATTCTCTCTCTCTCTCTCTCTCTCACACACACACACACACACAAATGCCACTTTAAAATGAACTTTGTTTTCAGGCGCCTGGGTGGCTCAGTGGGTTAATCATCTGACTTCAGCTCAGGTCATAATCTCAGGGTTCTGGGATCGAGCTCCATGTCAAGCTCTGTGCTCAGGGGACAGTCTTCTTGTCTCTGCCCCTCCTCCTGCTCCTGCTCTCTCAAATAAATAAAATCTTTAAAAAAATATATATAAAACGAACTTTGTTTTCATCAAAATCACTGCAAATCATTGTGGTCTGCACCAAGATTGGGTTTTAAATTGATCTACAGGAGGGTGGGCAAGGTAGTCTGCTAGCTGGCTGGCCCCAGCCTCTAGGCCCCTTTTTAACTATTAAACAGGGGCACCTGGGTGGCTCAGTGGGTTAAAGCCTCTGCCTTCAGCTCAGGTCATGATCCCAGAGTCCTGGGATTGAGCCCCGCATCAGGCTCTCTGCTTAGTGGGGGACCTGCTTCCTCCTCTCTCTCTGCCTGCCTCTCTGCCTGCTTGTGATCTCTGTCTGTCAAATAAATAAATAAAATCTTAAAAAAAAATAAACTATTAAACAAACTGAACTTAAGTTTTAAAACTACCCCCTCCCAAATCTCTACTCCAAGCTTTCACTGGAGAATTCTACCAAACATTTAACACCAATTAATATATTTTATCTGTCCCAGAAAACAGAAGAGCAAAGGATAGTTCTCAATACCATTTATTAGGTCGGTATTACTTTGATACCAAAGCAGACAAAGATAGTATAACAAGGGAAAATTCTAGGCCAAATTCCTCATGAATATAGATGCAAAAGTCCTCAGCAAAATATTAGCAAATACAACTCTTCAATCAGAACATTTCCTCCCTTACTGGATCTTTGTTTATAGCTTTCCTTTTGATGTAAAATTTATAGCAACAAAACACACAAGTCCTCAGCGGACTCCTCTGAGTTCCAACAAATGCATACACCCGTGTAAACCAAACTCCTATCAAGAGATAGGGCACCCTTCCATCACCTGCCCCGGAAGTTCCAGTCTGTCCCTCTCTTGCCCTCGAGGCCGCCATCGCCAGCACGGATTGGGTTGGCCTGTTTCAGAATGTCCTTTGAAAGGAATCCCACAGCATACAGCCTATTCTGTGTGGCTTCTTTCCTCGATGATTTTGCAATTCATTCATATTTTGTGTGAGTCGTTTGCTGTTTTCCTACATTTTGGTTGTTCTCAGACTAAACCTGTAAGTTTTTGTTTGAAGAAAGGGTTCCAGTAGCCCAAGAAATCTGAAACTCACTGACTTATTAGAACGCAATAGGAAAAGATGATGACTGATGAATCCTAGAGTGGCCCATGCTGGAATGACCTTTGTTTTCTTGTTTGGTGGGGTGGGGCAGCAGACTCACCGAGTCACAGCACCTGGGCCGGGGAAAGCTCCAGAAGGGGTTACAGGTGTCAGTGACCCTTTCGGCCTAGTCACCTCCACGAAGGCACTAGAACTACTCTCCACCCCCTCCACAAGTATCTGCTTCGAGCCAACTGCCGGCACTTGTGAGGCACCGGAAGCAGATGAGTCTAACTTCCCAGCCTCTGGGAAGTGGTACATATGACCTAGTCGGGCTTTGGAGCTGCCGTTAATAAACCTGAATGAACTCCACCGAGAGTTTGGGTATTAACTCTGTTAAAGCTGATAAAAAATGCTGCATTTTTATGATGCAAAAGGCTGAAATTTTTTTCTGAGAATTATTTTTTTCATTATGATGGCTTTGAATATTAAAAGGATATTATTCTGCATAAGACAATAGCAAGTGCTCTGTTTTCTGCTTTTTTTTTTTTTTAAAGATTTTATTTATTTATTTGACAGAGAGAAATCACAAGTAGATGGAGAGGCAGGCAGAGAGAGAGAGAGAGGGAAGCAGGCTCCCCGCCGAGCAGAGAGCCCGATGTGGGACTCGATCCTAGGACCCTGAGATCATGACCTGAGCCGAAGGCAGCGGCTTAATCCACTGAGCCACCCAGGCGCCCTGCTTTTTTTTTTCTAATATATGATTAAAAAATATAACCAAGAGCAGAAACAGAATAGGGCCAACCACCACAGACAATTCAGACATCAGAAGGGAAACAGAGGGGCACTAGCTTTACACACATTAACCTGACACACACCAGCTTCACAGCACAGGTGGGATAGAGCAACGTCTCAGAAACACAAACTACTGAAACTTACCAGATATGAAACTGATAACTTGATACTATTGACACTGTTGATAAATTGATAAAATATTAAACAAACTGAACTTATAGTTTTAAAACTATCCCCTGCCCAAATCTCTACCCCAAGGTTTCACTGGAGAATTCTACCAAACACTTAACACCAATTAATATATTATCTGTCCCAGAAAACAGAAGGGCAAATGATACTGTTTATTGGGTTGGTATTACTTTGATACCAAAAGCAGACAAAGATAGTAAAACAAGGGAAAACTCTAGGCCAAATTCCTCATCAATACAGATGCAAAAGTCCTCAGCAAAATATTAGCAAATATACTTCAGCAATATGTAAGACCAAGTGAGGTTTACCCCAGAGATGCAAGGCTAGCTTAAAATTTGAAAATCAACCAATGTAATCCACAATATATTAATAAATTTAAAAGAAAAAAAAATTATGTCAACTGATGCAGAAAAAAAGCATCTGACAAAATGCAACACCATCTATTGTTTGGTTTTTAAAAAAATATTCAATCATTTATTCCTTCTGAAGTTTACTTCAGAGTTAGTATAAAATGTAGCTCTAAAGTAATTAAAAGTCATCAACAATTTATCCTAATATCATTTAGCCTTAGCCCTTTGATTTCTGTGGCTGGCATTACAAATTATCTAATTCTCTCTTTCTCTCCCTCTCTCTCTCTCTCTCTCACACACACACACACACACACACATACACACATAGAATACAAATACAAAAAATGTATGAGTCCTCTCTGTAGGGTTTCTATTTTGTTTTCCTGAATTATATTCTACACATGGTGCTTTGCAACAGACTTAACTGTGTTTGTTCATTTCCTGTCTTTGCTTGTTTTTCAGAATTTTCTTCAGTATGCTATCATTTTTCCAACTACTAATACTTTCAAATTACTAAGATCAATTATTTATACTTTTTTATATACCTGAAATAATTAAACACATTTAAGTAACCAGTTTCCTGTGAATAGATCAGTTTTATATATACACTGTTACAGACAATATGTAGAGGAGTAAACTTATTTCTTCTATTACTGAGCAGCAAACATTCTTTTTTTTTTTTTAAAGATTTTTTATTTATTTATTTGACAGACAGAGATCACAAGTAGGCAGAGAGGCAGGCAGAGAGAGAGAGAGAGAGAGAGAGAGGAAAGCAGGCTCTCCGCTCAGCAGAGAGCCCGATGCGGGACTCCATCCCAGGATGCTGGGATCATGACCTGAGACGAAGGCAGCAGCTTAACCCACTGAGCCACCCAGGCGCCCCGCAAACATTCTATCTTGTGTGCACGTATTTTCCACCAAAGATTGAGAAATATCTGAAGGACACTCACGGGTACATGAATTAGGTAAGGCAGAGAGACTCCATACAACTTTCAGCAATAAACTACATTGTTCACAGTTATTTCATGGCTGTGGAGTTATTACTCGAGTTAGGAGCCAATGTAATAGAGCCAGTGCAGAGAGAGGCAGAAGCACCAAACTCACTCACCCACGTGTTTAAACCTGGCGTTTCCTGCTCGGTCTTACCTTCGAAGAGAGAATAGGGCCGGTCGGGAATGCGGCACCCATGTGCTCCATAGTCTAGACACCACTCGGCAAACTACGAGGAAACATATTTAAGAGCAGAGATTTCACTCGGTGAAAAGGCAGCAAGTAAGACACCGCATGAATTCACCAAGAACTCAAGGGAGAAGATTCTCGGGCAACAGAGAGCGGTCAACATGGCCCAGCTTGGCCAGGGGTACGGTGGGGGGGCGGGGCAGGAGAAACAGGGGAGACCAGAGTTGCAAGAAATGGGCTAAGAGAAGGGGGAGAAGCCGTATTTTTGGATTCTGCGCAGGCTCCGGAGTATTCAAAAGCTGTCAGAGTAAAGTTTCCTTACTTTGCAAGCTCGGTAGAGGTACTTTTTATCCTGCGTGAGATGGTACAGGGACAGGAACGAGTAGCCATTGCCGGCGGTCCCGTGGCAGATCCCGTAGCCCTTCCGAAGCAAACCTCGCTGCCAGATGACGTCACTGCACTCCATGGCGTCCTTCAAGTACTTCTCCTCCTTAAAGACCTGGGCCGTGAAAAGGCAAAGCGGTGTTGAAAAAGATGTTTTAGTTTCCTGTTCTGCTTAGTCGACGGCACGTTAGGAAACGTGACACGGCTCTGGGGGAGAGCAAACGCCACCAGCAACGCCGCGTACCGAGCCTCACTGTCTTAATCCACCCAAAGTCTCCTCCCCTTGCCCTCCTGGTTCATGGTTTTGCAGAAGTAAAATGAGAGGTTTGGAGGGAAAGAGACAAATGAGCTCAGCGAGGACAAAAGCCCGGTGAGAGGAAGCTGTTTGTGCCTCCTCCAATTCCCTTTTACATTTTCTTCTCTTTCTCCCCACATTTCATTTATTTTGTTTTTCATTTATTTTGTTTCTCTAGTCCTGCCCTCAGAACCTGTCGTCCGCATCTCCCCCTGCTTAGCTCAGTCCATGCGTGCATAAATGAATTAGAGGCAAAAGCGTCATCAGAGATGCTCTCCTTGGGGGGAGCAAACAGGATTCATCTACCTGTGACTGATTAGCAGCGACCTCAAAAAAACCAAGATGAACGACGTGAATCCGTGTCTGCAGAGGGTTGAAGGGGAAGGAGAGAGACATTTGCATTTCACTCACTTTCCTCATGTGGGATCTATTCACCAGGGTCAGAAGTAAAACTCTTGACTCCTGAGAAGCTGAGGCGTGAGCTCTAGGGTCACACTGCCCTGCGTCAGAATCTCAGCTCTGTCACCTTTTTTAACTGTGTGGCCTGGCCCTGGACGAGTCGCTCAACCTCTTATGTCTCAGTTTTCCCAGCTATGCAAGGATACAAGGTCTTCATCTTGGTGGCTTGTTATGAGTATTAATGACACCAAATCAATTAAATGGGGGAAAAGAAAAGTCTTTTCAATAAACAATGTAGGGACATTCAGACATCCTGATGCTTAAAAAAAAAAAAAAAAGACTCTCCTCTTCTGTCACATATACAAACCTAATAAAAGAAATATACATGTAATATGTAAAACTTAAGATAGCTCAGGGGCGCCTGGGTGGCTCAGTGGGTTAAGCCGCTGCCTTCGGCTCAGGTCATGATCTCAGAGTCCTGGGATCGAGTCCCGCATCGGGCTCTCTGCTCAGCAGGGAGCCTGCTTCCCTCTCTCTCTCTCTGCCTGCCTCTCTGCCTACTTGTGATTTCTCTCTGTCAAATAAATAAATAAAATCTTTAAAAAAAAAAAAAAAAAAACAAAAACTTAAGATAGCTCATAGTTCCAAATCTTGATCGGTGCAGGCAGGGAAGAATGCTATCTGTATAAACTGGGGCTAAGTAAAATTGGTGACCATTATAAAAGTGAAAACTGGGACGCCTGGGTGGCTCAGTGGGTTAAAGCCTCTGCCTTCGGCTCAGGTCATGATCCCAGGGTCCTGAGATGAACCCCGCATCGGGCTCTCTGCTCAGTGGGGAGCCTGCTTCCCTTCCTCCCTCTCTGCCTGCCTCTCTGCCTACCTGTGATCTCTGTCAAATAAAAAAAGCGAAAACTCACTGAAGTGGGGTCAGGAGGTTAGAAGGAAAACCTGCCACTCTACTCAATTCCAGGAAGACTTGTCAATTACAGACCCCAGCAGAAGAGGAAACAGGAAAGAGGAAAGAATCATCAATTTTAGGCCCCAACAGGAGATCACTGCGTCTCCTACAAGGAATCGACTAGCCCTGCAACTCAGTCAATGAGAAACCGCCATGACCCCGAACTCCTGCTTTTGTCCAGTGGACTTACATTTGAAACAATCTCTCCCTTCTTCCTCCTCCTTCTTCATAAAATAATGTTCATCTCCTTTGTTTGTTGGACTTGCCTATGGTTCTGTTATAGCTTGCATATCCCAAAATGTAATTCTCCACTATTCTTGAATAGGCCCATTTTGCTGGTAAAATAACTGACTGTTTTATTTTTTAGGTTAACAATTTCTTAGACAAGATACAGAAAGAAATTACCATAAAAAACTTAAAAACACATAAGACTTTATCAGAATTAAAAACTCTATTCATCAAAAGATACCACAAACATTATGATCAGGAAACTACAAAATTATTTCTAAAACATCTATCTGACAAGGACTTGTAACCAGAACATCTGAAGAATCCTTACAACTCAATAACAAGATAAAAGAAAGAATAAAACAACGTGGATAAAAGGAATGAACAGACATTCAACAAAGGAAGATATATAAATGAGCCAGGAACACAGGCAAAATTGCTATCCATTAAAAACTACAATGGGGGCACCTGGGTGGCTCAGTTGGTTAAGCCTCTGCCTTCAGCTCAGGTCATGATCTCAGGGTCCTGGGATCAAGGCCTGCATCTGGTTCCCAGCTCAGTGGGGAGCCTGCTCCCCCCTCTCCCACTCTCCTGCTTGTGTTCCTTTTTTCTCTTTCTCTCTCTCTCTCTGTGTCAAATAAATAAATAAAATCTTTAAAAAGAAACAAAAACTACAAAGAAATATCCATCAGAATGTAAATAAAAAGCCTTTCAATACCAAGTGTTGCCAAATATGTGAACTCTCTTACGTTGTCGATGGAACATAAAAGGAACAACACCCTTTGTGAAAAGGTCTAGCAGTTTCTTACAGTTACTCTGATCCAGCGATTCAACTCCTAGTATTGGCCCCAAAGGAATGAAAACACGCATCTACAAAAAGACCCGTACAAGAATGTTCATAGCAGCTTATGCGTAAAAGAGTAAAAAACTAGAAACAACTGGAAAACAAACGGATGAAGTGTGGTAGATTGATGTAAGTGATGCTTAAACTTAGGAAGGTCTTCCCAATCTTGAGGAAGAAGGAAAGAAAGTGCAATTTGAAGGGATCTCTCCAGCTGATTCTGATGGGCACCCCAAGATAGTCCATGTTTCAAATAATCAACTTGCAAATGAGTTTCTCGAACACTGTTTACATGAAAGCATGTTTGATGTAAGCTCAGCAGCCGGCCATCAGAGAGCACTTCTAATACGGCTCTGATGTGGGGTTTCCAGCAGAGGGACGTAGGTAGGAGTGGGGAAGGAAGGATGGTTTCATACTTTACAGAATCAAGAGTATATTAATCTCACTGTGGTATGACTTACATGGTTTTCCTGGACAGCATATTCGTAAATACCTTTCCAAGTACAATTTTCATTGGACCAATGTTAGCATTTGTTGATAGTGGCTGAATCCACACAAATGCTAACACCTGAGGGCCCATCTGTGTAGTTCGAAGGTAGAATTTGTTACCATCACCTATAATCTACTGTCAGATAATCAAGAACTGCTCAGCAAAGCAGCTTCTAGCTATTGGGTCCAGAAATGTATTCTGCTAGAAAATCATCTGCAATTCCTATAATTCCTAATATAGCATAGAATATTATTAAAACCCTGACATTTTTCAAGGATCATCTAGAATACTCCATAATTTCAAATTAACAATATGTGTTCATACAAAGTAGAGGACACCCAACTACGCACATGATCAGCATTTCTGGGAAGGGAAAACAAGTGAAACTAGATGACGTTTATAGTTTTATCTGTGAAGGATATTAATATTTTTTTCAAATACTTGAAAACCTTGTGCCTCCATAAGCATTCCTGAAGAACTTATGGGTTCACATGCCAGCAAGAGAAAATAGTGAAAACTTATATAAAATGTAAGCACTTCCTAATTCTGAGACCACTTTAGCGAATGCAGATGCTCTGAATCTGAGTTAACAATAATGCGAGAGAAAAGGGAGCCTTGAGCTGACTTTCTTCCTTGCGTACCTCGTGTTTGAGAGTCTTGATGGAAATGGACGAAATCAAGTTTTAGTGACTGAGTATGGGATCGTGTTCACGTCTTTGCTCTACGCTTAAGAGAAGAGAGAACTTTCTGTTTCAGAGTAAGCAAGGCAGGGCCAGACATTCAAATGATACTCTGAGCCGAAGCCAGACAGGAAGCAGGGGCTCTGGGACATCTGTGGCATTGCTCCCCGTGTGACCAGCAATGCTAGAAGCAGACGGCAGGGACAGGCAACAGCACCAGGAGAAATGGGCCTCCTCAGGATGATGGCCCTGCTGGATGTCGGGGCTCCTACTTACCTGCTTACCACTGGCTTGGGTGGGGAGGGAGGAGACCCCCAGAAGCAAAAGATTCCATTTTTTATCAAAGTCATACAACTGTTTTGAATATCAAAGAGTCCTTGTTTGTTCACAATACACTCATTAGGGTTGGACAATTCTAAAACGGCAGACTTATCTCTGTGTCACTGAAGTTGCAACCGTCTCTCTAAAGCTCTAAAAAAGGGAGGCAACAATTTGAACAGAATTTTATTTTAATTTAAAGACTGACATTGTGTTAAGATGAATCATTAAGTTCTTATTTCCAAAGAGTATATTTCACTGTGCTTTTTTTTATTATAACTTTCTGAGTTATTTTCTTAAATGCTCATACCTGACTTTTATATTTGAATATTTTAGGTATTACTGTTGTAGGAGGACTAAAAAATTCAGAAAAATTAGCCAATATCATGAACAATTCCCACAATTTTTCTAAATTATTATGGTTAGACACAAAGGGAAAAAATTGATTCGGGGACTAGTTCTTTTGTTATTTCTAGGTAGAAATATGAATTCTGCTTCACTGATTCTATTAAAACTAAAGAGTTTAGGGGCACCTGGGTGGCTCAGTGGGTTAAGCCTCTGCCTTCAGCTCAGGTCATGGTCTCAGAGTCCTGGGATTGAGCCCCACATAGGGCTCTCTGCTCAGTGGGGAGGCTGCTTCCTCCTCTCTCTCTCTGCCTGCCTCTCTGACTACTTGTGATCTGTCAAATAAATAAATAAATATCTTAAAAAAAAAAAAGAGTTTATGCCAAAACACTTATCAATTATTATGGTTACTATTATATACCTTGATATATGAACAACCTCCAACATCAAATATTACAAATAAAGATGCATTAAAAAGATAAAATTACAGAAGAAGTACTGCTTACAATGCAATTACAAAATGGGCAGAGGACCTGACTAGAAATTTTTGCAAATAAGACATGCAGAGGGCCAACAGACAATGAAAAGATATTCAACATCACTAATCAACAGGGGAAGTACAAATCAAAATCATAATAAGGTATCATCTCACACTGTCGGATGGCTAAAATCAAAAAGACAAGAAATCACAAGTGTTAGAGAAGATAGGGAAAAAAAGAAACCCTGGTGCACTATTGATGGCAATGTAAATTGGTTCAGCTACTGTGGAAAACACTATGGACGTCCCTCAAACATTTAAAACTAGAGATAACATATGATCCATTAATTCTACTACTGGGTATTTGACCAAAGAGAACAAAAACACTAATTCAAAAAGATTATGCACCTCTGTTTATTGCAGCATTATTTATAATAGCCAAGATATGGAAGCAACCTGGATGTGCACTGATAGACAAATGGATAAGAAGTGTGTGTGTGTGTGTGTGTGTGTGTGTCTATTACTCAGCCCTAAAAAAGGAGGAGATCATAGCCGTTTGGTACAACATGGATGGACCAAGAGGGTATTATGCGAAGTGAAATAAGTCGGACTGAGAGAGGCAAATACCATGAGATTTCACTCATGCAGAATCTAAAAAAGAAAAGTGAATAAACAAACAAAAAGCAGATTCATACCTATAAATACAGAGAATAAACTTGTGGTTGTGGGGGATTGACAAAATGGGTGAAGGGAAGTGGGAGCTAACAGGCTTCCAACGGTGGAATGCATACGTCACAGAATCAAAGGCGCGGCATAGGGAATAGAGTCAATGACACTGTAATAGCATCGCGTGGTGACAGACGGCAGCTACACTTGCGGTGAGCAGAGCATGATGTAGAAATTGTGACATCACTATGTTGTACAAAGTAATACAATTCTGTGTGTCAACTACATTCAAAGAAAAAAATAAGATTTTATTTATTTATTTTAGAGAGAGAGTCTGGGGAGGAGTGGGGCAGAGGGAAAGGGGGAAGCAGACTCGCTGCTGAGCAGGGAGCCTGATGTGGGGCTCGATCCCAGGACCTTGGGATCATGACCTGAGCTGAAGGCTGACGCTTAACCGACTGAGCCACCCAGGTGCTCTCAAATTAGAAATTTAAAAAATAAAATAAAATGTGGTATATTCTTCTAAAAAACATGCTTGAAAACATTTTTTTTCTTTAAATGTGTATGATTTTTCCAAAAAAATGCTAAAAAGCTTAAATATTGCAGGATACAGTAAGCTGTTTGTAATTTCAACTTCTATGTAATAAAATACTATGAAAACATACTTAAAGACAACTTAAAAAAAAAAGAAAAGGCAGCATTGTTTGCTTTCAACTTACAAGGTTAATTCTTAGTCCAGGAGAGAAATCAAATGTATTCCTAATATTGTGCCCAAAGACTATCTTGAGACTACCAGAATTAATAGTAAAGGTACTGCCTATTTTTTTTGTAATACCCCATATGTGTAAAACCTCAAACATCACACTTCTCCCTTATGAATAATTTTATAACAATTTTAAGGTCAAATTTAAAGGGCCCCAAATAAGCATCATCGTCCAAGAATGCTTATGCAAGCAAAAAAATAAAATGATGTGAAGTCCAACAAAAAAGCATTTGGTTATAATAGTGCTTACTGTTTCTCGGATATTCACACGCAGAATGGAAATCCTTACTCTGCTGCCATCCAGGCTTTCTTTTACACATGAACATAATCCCTGTTAAAACACACATGCATTGGGGTGCCTGGGTGGCTCAGTGGGTTAAAGCCTCTGCCTTCAGCTCAGGTCATGATCCCAGGGTCCTGGGATCAAGCCCCGAATCGGGCTCTCCGCTCAGCGGGGAGCCTGCTTCCTCCTCTCTCTCTCTCTCTGCCTGCCTCTCTGCCTACTTGTAATCTCTGTCTGCCAAATGAATAAATAAAATCGTAAAAAAAACCACACAAACACGCATCGGGGCGGGTATGTGCTATGGTGAGTGCTGTGAAGTGTGTAAACCTGGCGATTCACAGACCTGTACCTCTGGGGCTAATAATATATTATATGTTTATAAAAAAATTTAAAAAATTAAAAAACCCACAAAAAACCACACACACATGCAACTGCCGGGGCAAGATAAAGTGAAATAGGGAGACTTAATTTTGTAAAAACATCAGCTCTGAAGGGTTTTTCATTTGCAATCAAATGTGCTAGCCAAAAGCAGACTGAAAGCCTGGTGGAGGAAAGTGGATCTCCAAACATCCAATGCGTGTGACACGAATGGCGACACTGACCTTGTAGGCCTGCATGAGCATGTGGATGACCCCGGGGGCGCCGTGGCACCAGTGGACCAAGCGATCTGTTTCATTGCTCAGCGATGACGGGTAGTTCCCAGAGCGGAATCTTTTGTGGCGCACATAATCGATACTAGGCTTCACCATTTCTGTCAGGGTTTCTTGGTCCACTTTTGCTGCTGGCTTTAAACAGAGGAAAACAAAACATTTATTTTTCCTTTTTTAAGCGTTTGTACTGTAGCTACTATAGCAAAGCCTCAAGGCCTCAATTACCTGGAATACCGAGAAGCATATAAAGCTCAAATTAATTCAATTATCTGGTTATTTAAGACTTGGGGGGGACCTTTCTTTAGTTCAATTTGTCTTGATGTCGAAGCCAAAGTCTGAAGGCCATCTGCTGGAAAATTCCTTCTTGCTCAGGGCAACCTTTGACTGACTGAATGAGGCCCACCCACATTATGGAAACGGCTTTACTAAAAGTGCAAGCATCTGTGGGAGTGCTGATTATGACTCCATCTCCGGCCCCCCATCTTGTTCCTGTTTGCTCGGTGACCTCTCTTGCAGCTACATGCTCCGGGCCCCTAGGAGACTGACACGTACCTTAGAAATGGCGGCCAAGGCAGGGACCTGGGGAGGCTTGTTTTGGCCTCTCACGAATCTGTCCGAGGTAACATAGTCTTGCCCTTTCCTGATTGCCCTTTCCTGATGCAAGATTTCCATAAAGAGCAGTTGTCAGTTAGGTGCCCGCAAGCCCTTTGAGAGTGTGCGATCCCTCTGACCTCACTGCAGTGCCCTCTGCACGTTCCCTCTGTCTATAAATCTATGGTGTAAGGTCTGGTCTTCGCAGAGAATAACTAGGCAGCTGCTGTAGATTGTCCTCTGCTGCCCTCCCCCCGTCTGAAAGTCACCCTGAATAAAACTCTGTAGTCTCTGCTTTGTTTACCTGGTCTCCAAGTATCTTCTCAGTCGGGGGATACTTTACTGTACCTCCCCACCTTCTAACACCGTTTAAATGTAAATCTCACCCAAAATGTCCTCACAGAAACATCCAGAAAAATGTCTGACCACCTACCTGGGCACTGTGGCTCGGCCAAATTAGTAGAGACTATAAGAACCATCTCAGACAGCCGGCTAACATTTCTAATGGGGACTCTGAAACTCCTACATCAGGCAACCTTTCATCTGAGCAGTTCCTCCAATAACAAAATACAACAACAACAGCCTGACTTCAATCCCTGTGGGAACAGGGAGGGCCGCCCAGAACCCGGTGGACACGCAGGCCTGCCCCTGCGTTCGGTTCTATGCTTCACTTCAACTGTCAACACGCCGGCCTTTCTGAAGCTGCAGGATCTGGTTCAGTTGCTCCAGACCCTTCCACCTCCAGCAGGAGTCAGGGGAGGAACAGTCAGTTTGCGGGGCCATCTCGCTGATGGAGATCCAGTGGCTCCGTGTGAAAATTTTCAAAGCTGCCCTCCTGCACCCACACCTCCCCTGTATGCACATGCATTCGGCTCTGCCTCCCCCAGCAATGGCACTTCCAGTCCCTGGGGCCCAGGTGCTGCTGTGCAGACGCACTGGCTTCCGGGGCATCTTCCTCTGACCTCCACGCATGATCCACCTCTGTCCCGTCTGGTCCCCCACTGCTCTTTCCTCTACTCTCAGTCTACATACGTGTACTCTGGGGCCCCAGAGTGTCTCCTAGTCTCATCAAGGAAGTTGGGTTTCTGGGTTTTCTTTGTTTGTTTTTGTCTGTTTTGAGATCATTTTCAAGAGAGAAATGTCTTGGGACGCCTGAGTGGCTCAGTGGGTTAAGCCGCTGCCTTCGGCTCAGGTCATGATCCCAGGGTTCTGGGATCGAGTCCCACATCGGGCTCCTTGCTCGGCAGGGAGCCTGCTTCTCCCTCTGCCTCTGCCTGCCTCTCTGTCTGCCTGTGCTCACTCGCTCTCTCTCCCTCTGTCTCTGACAAATAAATAAATAAAATCTTTAAAAAAAAAAAAAGTCAAATATTATAAAAAAAAAAAAAAGAGAGAGAGAAATGTCTTTATTCTGCCATCCTGAAAGCGAGTTTAAGTCACATTTTCAGTGTTCGTGCGGCCTCTTCTGAGAGCCTTCCCAATGAAACCACACAGCAGAACCTACAGCACCACGCAGTCCCCCCGCTGCTCCACGTAGTGGCGTTAAGTACCCGGCTGGGCAGACAGGTGTGACCTGGCTCCGGCTCGGGAGCTGGTGTAGCACACTGCGGCCTGTGATTGCTACAAGAAAACTGACATCGATTTCTATACAGAATCCTGGCTAAAGTGTATTCTCACGTTCTTCACTTTAAAGCAGATAAAGGGGACAGCATTGTGACTTGTGTTTCTCTCAAGGAAGCCCCCGATATCTAACAAAATTAACCTAAACATCTACATTTAAACTTTAAGGTTATGTCTTACTGGTGTGGTTTTCATACGGTTCCGTTCCCCTAAGGACATCATTTAAAAAGAAAGTTTCAGGGGCACCTGGGTGGCTCAGTGGGTTAAGTCTTTGCCTTCGGCTCAGGTCATGATCTCAGGGTCCTCGGATCAAGCCCTGCATCAGGCTCTCTGCTCAGCGGGAAGCCTGCTTCCCCCTCTCTCTCTGCCTGCCTCTCTGCCTACTTGTGATCTCTGTCTGTCAAATAAATAAAATAAAATCTTAAAAAAAAAAGTTTCAAAGGCTAGTGTTAACACATTTTCTGCAGAAATAGGAAATATATACAAACTACCAGTGTTCCAAACTAATAGTACTATTTTTAAATGAGCTCTGGAAACCCAGTTACTTTGAAAACGTGTCTGCACCATAAAGAAAATTCATAAACTGGGATATGTACACTTTGCTTCCTACAATAATAAACAAAGAGAACTAATTACCAGAAAAGGGGTTTTCGTCCCATGTAGATATGGATTTCTTTTAGTGGTAGAGTAGGTTCAAAAAAAGGAATTTGAAGTAAAAAATTTCTCGCTTTTAGCTAAAAAGTTTTAATCCAAATGCTAATCCATGTTCCTTGACTTACTAGCTGTGTGATTTTTGAGAATTAATTAACTACTCTGTTATGGGTGTGGTAAAGAAAGGCTTAATTAAAAAAAAAAAAAAAAAAAAAAAGAAGGAAAGGCTGTGTACAGAACAGGGAGGGGAACCAGAGGCCCGGAGGCTGAAGCAGGGTGAAGCTGTGTGTGTGGGGGGTTTCTCCGCCCGCCTGACGCAGTGGTGGCCACTCCAGACCGCAGGCACGACTGAGAGATGAGATCATAACCACGACAAACCAGTTACAGGTTTAGAACAGGTTTAGATCACAGCTGGTAGCAAGTTGGGGTGTCTGAACATGAAAAAGTCCCTGTCTCCATTGGGATTCTGGAGACCCTTTCTGCTCCGAGGGTCCCCTCTGTTCAGAGTCACTACTGCAGTGCGCAGAAGGACGCGGACAGAGGAGGAATGTAGGCAACAGACCCGACTCAGCACAAAACCAAGTGGAGAAGGTGCTCTCGGCACCTTGCTGCCCGGGGCCACGAGGCAGAGCTTAGGTTTCCATGATTCAAGGGAGGATCCTTCTTTTATATCAGCCTGCTTGACTTACATTAAAATTTCCATCCCCATTTACTCTTTGGCCAAATAGTTTCTTTTCTTTTCTTTTTTTTTAAGATTTATTTATTTGAGAAACAGAGATAGCGAGAAGACAGCATGGGCTGGTGGGGGGGTGTTGCAGAGAGGAGAAGCAGGCTCCTCACTGAGCAGGGAGCCTGATGTGGGGCTCCATCCCCAGGACCCCAGGATCATGGCCTGAGCAGAAGGTTGACAACCAACCGACTGAGCTACCCAGGCACCCCACGGCGAGATATTTTATACCGTGGCCCCTGTCTTAGCATTTCCGAGTGCTTTCACCTACCTGCATTAACATGTAGTAGATCCCCGTCATGCCATGGGCCGCCCCCACGTACTGCTTCCGGTGCCACTGATACAGCAGCGGGCAGCGCTCGGCCTTCCTTTCTTCCCTTGACAGAGTCTTTCCAGAGTCAATGATAGCACTGACCACCTAAGAGATAAGGCGACAGTGTTAGTCTAGAAAACATACATGGATCCTGCTTTCATCTCCTTGACACTAACAACTCTCTATTGATCACTTAATCTAAAAATCTACAAGCAGTCAGCAGCCACGACTGTTACCTATAGTTCATAATAAATATGGGCAGAGAAAAATCAGAAGACAATCTCAGGACAGAAAAAGAAATGAGAAAGTCAAATCACAAGACTGAAAGTTCTTGGGATGAACAGTTTACTAGAATCTAGTAAAACTTCCTATAAAAACTCTTACTTAGTTGCCTCGTAACTGCAACGTTTCCTCAAAGGACTGGCACTACATCTTCTAGGAAAGGCTGGAGCGATTAGCCTTATTTATGGAAAGGCTAATGAATGAGGTCCTTGTGGCCTGCAGAGTTTAGTTAAATCAAAAGAAGAGCCTGTCTGTAGTGACTATGTAGCAAAGGCACAAAATGTTCCCTCCTCTCCTTTCTCCCTTCATACTTTCGGTAACAGTGCTCCAGGTTCTAGCTGGGTGTCTGGCCTGTTGGCCATAGACAGACACAGTCCTTTCACTATTTCTGGAAGTAGGAAGTGAGCAGAAGTGTAGCAGACAACTTCTGGATTGTGGCCTTAAAAAAGAAGCTGCTTATCTTCTACTTCCTCCCCTGTCTTGAGCCGATGGGTGCTCGATTAGCTTTGGGCAGGCAGGCAAGGGCATGGCCCTAGGATATGGTAGGATACAAGAGAAGAACCCAGATCCGGAGCCATCTGTGCCGGGACTGCCTACCAGTTCGGATGCATTAGGAAAGAGAAATAAATATCCTCTTTCTGAAGCTGCTGCTGTTTGGTTCTAGTAAAGACAGGTGAATTAACGGGCCCAAGAGGAGGACAGATTAAAAAAAAAAAATTCCTAGAAAGGAGAATAAATGAGCTACATATTGCCTATATGAGATCCCTTAAGAAATGACTCCTACCCAGAAGCAGTGTCCAGCCCCTAATGGTAGGTTGGGACGGTAGAGATGACGGGGCGCCCACGGTTGACGCCAACCCCACAGTACCTCTTTAATAGCTGACTCACACACGGTGCCTGGACCGATCTCCGTGTTCAGGTAGAGTAAGGCGTACAGGTAACCTGCCCGTCCATAGAGCAGCTCGTCGGGGAGGTCTGAATCCCGGCACACGATGGTCCTCTGAAGCTGCAAAAGTCTATCCAACAAAAACAATTGTTTCCCCAGAGAATGTTGGAAACACCTCTTCAGGAAACTGTTAGTTACCCTATCGCTGTAGAAGTTTCCTGTTATTTATTTTTCATTTAAAACCGATTTTAAGGAATGCAAACAAATGGAACCCAAACAACAAAAACTTCTCCACTACGCTCATCTCCCTCTCAGATATCACAGTAACGACAACACACCTTTCTGTTCAAAATATCTACCTGGATACTAGCCTAACCCATGTAAGAGATGATAATCAATTTTGAAATCAGAATTAGAAGAAGGTGATTTAAAATTTAAGAGAAAATAGTACTAAATAAATAAATAAAAGGGAAAAAAAAGAAAATAGTACTAAAATGTAGCCAATGCTTGGGAATTAGCTTGACTCAGTCTATCAGTCAAGAAACATCAACAGATACTCCACCAGGCACCAGGGGAGTGGGGCCTGACTTCTATCTCTTCCAAAACAGAATATAAACCAGAGGGGCAATAAAAGGTTTACACTGACTATTCCAAAACAACTGAACCTAAAAATAACTTAGTTATGATAGCAGATCTAAGGCATATAAGCTAATTTTTGTGCAATGAAGGCAACCAAAAATTAATTACAAAAAGGATCAAAGTAACATGAAGAAACATATTTATTTCTCCCAAAATTAAGGCAGACGCAAGCTTGATAGAAAGGAGGCACATGATCTTATCATCACGCTCAAGGCTAATATGCAAACTTCTTTACTTCTTGGAAAGACCTGCCGGCAATAGCAGGTGGATTAAAAAAAGTTTTCTTTTTGAATGTCTTCCTACAGGAAGACCTTGATCTGAGAAGTTAGAGTAAATACTTCCAGTTTTAAAGACTCACTTTGTGATGCATTCCTGGGACTCGCAATCACTTTTGAGTTTATGATACACCACAGCTCCTACAGCAAGGGGTCCAGCATCCCCACAGAGGAAGGTGACCCTGCGGCCATTCAGATTGCGAAGGGTTCTCTTTACGTAGTCCAGGGATCGGAGCAGGTAGGTCTGGTCACAGGTGACCCGGTACAACTGCAGGTACAAAAGGGCTATGCCTGGAAAATTCCCCCCGCCCCAAAGAAAAGCATTATTACCTTCCAGACATTATTTTGCGATCACCTGAAAAACTTACACAAACCCTCTGTTTCTGAAGGAGCATCAGCAAACTAATTACACCTGGCACATCTTTTAAAAACAGAAAGAAAAAACCTCTCAGGGTAGAAAAACCTGAACCAATTTAAATCCCTTCTTTTGCTAATTGCTCTGTTAGAGTGATTCAGTACCTCCTAGACAAGGTAAAATCTAAGACTGCCCACACATTCCCATTTTCCGTACATTCATTTCAAGATTTTACTCCTCCTCTGTATTTTAAGCTAACTGGATCCTTTCCTTCCTACTTCTCATATAATCACTTCCTCCTATCTTACTCCAAATTAAATCATGACTTTCTAAATTTTACAGCCCTACCAGGCTCCCCACCAAGCAGGTCCTGATGTGGGGTTTAATCCCAGGACCCTTTCTAAAAAATTAGAAAATTTTTCTATTTCTCACAATTTTTCAATTGTCTTTAGTGACCAAACTATCCAAATGACCAACCGGCCAGTGAGTCAACTCACCGTTTATTGAATAAGTCATATGACGCAGAGTGAGGTAACGAAGACAGAGTTTATCACCTATGCAACTTTCCTATCTTAAAATTTTTATTTATTTATTATTTAGGGAGAGAGCAGACCATGGGCTGAGTATGAGACCCCCGTGGGGGCCCCATCTCACAACTCTGAGATCACGACCTGAGCTAAAAACCAAGAGTCGGATGCTTAACTGACTAAGCCCCCAGGTGCCCCGTCACCTTCCTATTTTAAAGGACAAATCCAGACACTTAAGTGAACCAGAGAGGGGTCGTCTTCTGGAAATCTCCAGAGGATGACCTATATAGCATCTGGAAGAAGCCTGCTATTATTCCTGGCCTCCAGTCACTATGACGGCTAAGTAAAAAAAAAAAAGATCCATATAAATATATGCTTAATAAAATATGTTATGGAGAAAGTACTGAAGGAAATGATAGGATGGTGAAAAGGACAAAGAGAACATTTATTCATGTTAGATGGGGATTCTCTCATATTATGTTCTTTGTCTAACATCCTACTCTCGCTTCTGTTAGTTTTCATTTTGCTTTTTATTTTATTTTGTTGTGATGTTTCACTTGAGTGTAACTGGCACACGACGTTCCAGATGTCTCTGGTGCACCACGCGGCGTGGTTTACCAGCGGTGTTCTGCTGTGCGTTTTGCTTTTTAAATTTCTCTAAATAGGTAGTTTCTTTTTAATTCTCCATTTCGGAGCATCTTATTTCACTTTCAAATGCTTAACAGCTCTCTCTCTACATGCATCTGAAAAGTCCTTTTCTCATTATCTATTTCTTGAAAGTTGTTAAGTTAGATATAAAAGTACCTTATTTGTAAGTCTTAAAAAGTGTCCTATGGGGCGCCTGGGTGGCTCAGTGGGTTATGCCATTGCCTTTGGCTCAGGTCATGATCTCAGTGTCCTGGGATCGAGTCCCGCATCGGGCTCTCTGCTTGGCAGGGAGCCTGCTTCCCTTCCTCTCTCTCTGCCTGCCTCTCTGCTTACTTGTGATCTCTCTCTGTCGAATAAACACATAAAATCTTTAAAAAAAAAAAAAAAAAGTGTCCTGTGGGGCGCCTGGGTGGCTCAGTGGGTTAAAGCCTCTGCCTTCTGCTTGGGTCATGGTCCCGGGGTCCTGGGATCGAGCCCCACATTGGGCTCTCTGCTCAGCAGGGAATCTGCTTCCCCCTCTCTCTGCCTACCTCTGCCTACTTGTGATCTCTGTCTGTCAAATAAATAAATAAAATCTTTTAAAAAAAAGTGTCCTGTATTTAAGCTGTTTCTGTATTCAAGAAATTGAAATTATAAACATATAGAAATCAAGCTGAAAGTGAAGTACCTACAAATTTCAAACATATTTATTATAAAAGGTTTACAAATAAGTACTTCACGATTGACTCAGAAATCCTTTAAAAAGAGAATGATAATGTGGTCAGCCTGTGAACATTAAAACCTACAGTTATAGATGTATTCAACACTTAAATATTGTAATTAATTAAATAATTAATTTTAGAGAGGGGGAGGGGCCGAGGGAGAGAGAGAATCTTAAGCAGGCTCCACATCCAGCACAGGGTCCAATGTGCAATAAACATAGGGGTGCATGTATCTTTTCAAATTAAGTTTTATCCCTTTGGAAAAATACCCAGAAGTAGAATTGCTTGGATCTACTATTTTTATTTTTATTTTTTATTTTATTTTTATTTTTTTTTTAGATTTTATTTATTTATTTGACAGAGAACACAAGTAGCAGAGAGGCAGGCAGAGAGAGAGAGAGAGAGAAGCAGGCTCTGCACTGAGCAGAGAGCCCGATGCGGGGCTCGATCCCAGGGTCCTGGGATCATGACCTGGGCCAAAGGCAGAGGCTTTAACCCGCTGAGCCACCCAGGCGTCCCTGGTAGTACTATTTTTAATTCTTTACATTTACTTTCCCACCAAAAGTATACAATGGCTCCCCTTTTTCCACATCCCTGTCATCATTTTTCATCTCCTCTATTTTTAACAAAAGCCATCTTAACAGGTATGAGGTGATATCTCATTATGGTCTTGATTTGCATTTCTTGATAATTAGTGAACACTTTTTCAGGAATGTGTCAGCCATTTGCATGTGTTCTTTGGAAAATATCCACTTAGGTCCTTGGCCCATTTTTTAAACTGGATTTTTGTTATTATTATTATCATTTTTACTATTGAGCTGTGTAAGTTTCTTATACATTTTGGATACTGACCCTTTAGCATAAATATGGTTTGCAAATATTTTCTCCCATTCTCCCAAAAGAAAATTACCTTTTCTGTTAATTGCTTCCCTTGCTGTGCAGAACTTTTTAGTTTGACATGGTTCCTCTTGTTTATTTTTTCTTTTGTTGCCTAAGCTTTGGATATCATATAAAAATAATCATTGCCAAGATTTGAGTCAAGGAGCCCCTATGAATTCTCCTAAGAGTTTCATGGTTTCAGGCATTACATTTAAAGTCCCTAATCCATTCTGAGTTAATTGAGAGTGGTATGAGATAGTAGTCCAAGTTCACTGTTTTGCACATGACTCTCCAGTTTCCCCAATATGATTTATTGAAGAGATGATTTTTTTTTTCTCCACTGTGTGTCCCCTTGTTGCCCTTGTCAAGGATATTAACCATTTATTCTGGGTTTATTTCTGGGCTCTCTATTCTGTCCCATCAGCTATGTGTCTGTTTTCATGCCAGTACCATATTGTTCTGATTACTATACCTCTGCAATATATTCCAATTTCAGAAGTGTGATGCCTCCAGTTCTGTTCTTTCTCAAGACTGTTACTGCTATTTTGGTTGTTTTGTAGTTCCATGCAAATTTTAGGATTTTTGTTTTCCGATTTCTGTGAAAAATACCATAAAACTTAATAGAAATTATATTATCTATAGATTTCTTTGGGTGATATGAATATTTTAACAATATTAATACTTCTGATCCATGACAATGGGATATTTTATCTACATCTTCATTCTTTTATCAATGTCTTACAATTTACAGCACAGAGGTCTTTCACCTCCTTGATTAAATTTATTCCTAAGGATTTTTCTTTGATGCTATGATAAATGGAATTGTTTTCTTAGTTTCATTCTCCAAGTTTCCTGCTAGTCTATAGAAACACAACTAATTTTTGTATATTAATTTTGTACTGAATTTGTTCATCAGTTTTAACAATTTTTGGCAGGACCCTTAGGGTTTTCTCCCTCCAAGATCATGCTACCTGCAAACAGAAACAATTTCACTTTTTCTCTCTGACTTGGACAGCTTTTATTCCTTTTTCTTGCCTAAATGCTCTGGGTACATGTATATATTCATTTCCTCTTGATGAACTAACTCCTTTATCATTACATAGCAACTGTCTTTGTCTCTTGTTAGAAGTTTTTGAAGTTGAAGTATATTTTCTCTGTCATAAGTATATCCAACCCAGCTCTATTTTGGTTTTCATTTGCATCAAATGTTATTTTTTCCGTCTCTTCAATTCCAGCTCTTCCACTTTCTGCAGTCCACTAGAGCTGACATGAGTCTCTTGTAAGCAACATATTGTTACCTCTTGTTTTTTATCCATTCAATCACTCTGTTTCTTTTGGTTTGATAATCCATTTGAATTTAAGGTACTTATGATATGTAAGGACTTACATATGCCATCTTATTCATATTATTATTCATACTCTGGCTGTTTTATATTTTCTTTCTTCCTCTTTCTTTCTTCTAGTCTGATGATTTTCTGCATTGGTACACTTTGGTTCCTTTTTAAAAATTGCTTGACTAATACTATACATTTTTCCTTTGTGGTTTATATAACATATAACATTCTATTTTAAGCTGATAAGTTAACTCTGACAAAAACTCTACTCCCTCCAACATTTTGTTTCTAATGTCACATTTACATATTCTATATCATATATCCATTTAAAAATGTCATAGCTATAGCTCTTTTTAATATTTTGTCCTTCGACTTTTGTGGTAAAGTGATCTACACTACAGGGTCTGAATTTGACTATACACTTCCCTTTATCAGTGTTTATTTGTTCATATTTGCATCCTTTCATTGCAGCATAAAGAACTATTTCAGGGGGAACCTGGGTGGCTCAGTGGGTTAAGCCTCTGCCTTTAGCTCAGGTCATGATCTCAGGGTCTTGGGATCGAGCCCCACATCTGGCTCTCTGCTTAGCAGGGAGGCTGCTCCCCCCCCCACTGCCCCCACCTGCCTCTGCCTACTTGTGATCTCTCTGTCAAATAAATAAATAAAATCTTAAAAAAAAAAAAAAGAACTATTTCAGCATGTCCTGTAAGGCAGGTCTTATGGTAATGGACTCCCTCAGCTTTTGTCTGTGAAAGTCTTTGTCTCTCCTTCATTTTGAAAGGATGGCTTTGCTGTGTATAGTATTTTTGCTTGGTGCTTTTTTCTCCTTTAAGGACTCTCCTCCCAGCCTATGAGGTTTTTGCTGAGAAATCCACTGATAGGTTGATGGGTGCTCCTGTGACATAAGGAGTTTTTTTTTGTCTCTTACTGCTTTCAAAATTATAAAATTATCTGTGTCTTCGGTTTTAGACATTTTATTACGTGTCTCACTGAAGGACTCTTTGGGTTGAATATATACTGGGAATTACAGGCTTCATGAACTTTGATGTTCATTTCTCTCTTGAGATTTGGAAAACTGCCAGCCATTATTTCTTTAAATAAGCTTTCTGTCCTTTTCTCCCTCTTTGTCCTTCTGTGATTCCTCTAATGCACATGCATTGTTTCACTTGTTGATATCCCATAATTCACATAGGCTTTCTTCACTTCACTTACGAAGTTATTCTTCGTAACTTTTTTCTCCTCTGACTTTACAATTATTAATTACATGTCTTCAAATTCAGAGTCTTTTGTTCTGTTTCAGTCTCCTGGTGATGCTTTCTATTGCATTTTTTTCATTTCATTCACTGTATTCTTCGGCTCTCCAATTCCTCTTCAGTTCTTTTTTTGTTTTTATGATTTCTATCTCTTGTTAAACTTCTTCTTTTATATATAGTTTTCCTGATTTTGTTGAGATGTCTTCCTGTGTTTTCTGGAAGCTCAATGAACTTCTTCAAAACCATTAATTTAAGTTTTTTCTCAAGCAAATTGTAGCTCTCCATTTCTTTTGTAGGTACTTGAAAATTATTTTGTCCTTGTGCTGGTATTGATTTTTCATGTTCCTTTAGGTCTTATGTTGTTGTATTAACATTTGAAGAACTAACCACCTCTTCCAGTCTTTCCTAACTGTCTCTGGAGGTGGGGGTGGGATGCCTCTGTCAGTCCTGCTAGGGATTCTAAGGCTTTATCATACCTTCTCTACATATATGCCTACTCCAAACTTCTTGTTCCGTCTTAGGAGTGAATTCTAATGATTGTATGACTGCTCCTAATTCTACAAAGTCAGGATACATGCTAGGACTCTCCTGTTTGCTTTCCCTACAGTAGTGTTAAATGCTCAAGTTTGTAAGCTCTCTTTCACTTCTACAGGGTTGAGCTGGCTTTCTATTTATTCTAACTGACCACAAAGACTTGTACTCACTGCCTTCAGAGGCACACTCAGTTACAGGGTGGAGCACCACGTGGGTAAGGAGAATGAAATGTCAGAGATGCCTGTGGGTCAGATGGGAGGTTTCACAGACCAACTGTCCCCAGTAGCTGGCCAGGCTTCCTACTGGAGTGTGTGGTTAGTAAGACCTATGTTCCTTGTTGAGTTCTGAACACTGGTTGCTATGCTCCCAGTGTCTCCCTGCCACTCAGTCATGTAGATCACCCCTGTGTTCTGAAAGAGTGAGAAAGAAGATGTCTTTGATAGCTGGGGAAGCTGCAAACTCACTCACATGTTCTCACTTTCCCCTGTGGGGGAAAGTGCAGACCGAGTTCATCTTTTAGCACTGAGCTGTGCCACCTTGGAGATGGGTGACAAGGAAATGGGAAACTGTTCTGCTTATTCTCTTCAGTGTTCCCAGTCTCAGATTTTTTTCTTCTCCCAATGAGTGTGCCCAACTTGTCTACTGGACTCCTAGGTCCCATAAAGGTTCGCTCATCTGTGTGTGATTGCCGAAAGCAGTGTTCTTTGGGAGAAAGTTGGTAGAAAACTCCTGTTCCACCATCTTGCTGATGCCATTTTCCTTGGGATTTCCTGTTCTTTCAAGGTTTGGTAAAATTTCCCAGTGAAATTTTAGGGTAGATCTTGAACACCATTTTCAAATTTTTATTTGGAAGTTTGTCTACTTAGATGTTACATCTCTTCTGGGGAGAGGTTTGGTAGACTATGTAGTCAGAATTTCCATTTCATTTACATTGTGAAATAAATTTATACACAGTGAAAAGGAGTGTGGCTTCTAAAATTTCCTGTTACAGTGGTTTCTCCACCTTATTTATAATGTTTCTGTGCCTTCTTCCCCTATCTGCAAGCTTCTGTTTGGATCTTAATTATATAATTAAAAGTAATGAATGTCACTATAAGCTCATGCCTGTGTTCCCTTAATCATATCTTCGTTATGGTTCTCTACTATAGGATGGCTACTTTCTCCCGCCCCTCCTCCTTTTTTGTAAAGGGCCAGACAGCAACTTTTATGTTACCCTTTAAAGTCCCCATTCAGTCTCATTGCATACTCTTCTATTTCAAAATTCTTAAGAATTAAAAAGAAAAAAAAATACAAATATATATTAGCAATAGGTGAAAGCTCTGGTTGTTCCACATTCATCAGGAATTGGTATTGTCAATGGATTGGATTTTGTCATTTCCCTAATAACATACAATGTTGAACATCTTTTCATATACTTACTTCACATGTGTATTATCTTTTTTGGTGAGGGCCTTTTAGTTATGTTGTACATTTATAAAAAGAGTCTTTTTTTTCCCCTGAGTTTTTTTTAAAGATTTTAAAATTTGACAGAGAGCACGCACAAGCAGGGGGAGCTGGAGAGGAAGAAACATGCTCTCCACTGAGCAGGGAGCCTGATGCGGGACTCAATCCCAGGGCACTGGGATCATGAGCTGAGCCTAAGGCAGATACTTAACCAACTGAGTCACCCAGGCTCCCCTCTTATTGAGTTTTAAGAGTCCTTTGTATATATTCCAAAAAATCCCCTTTATCAGATATGTCTTCTGCAAATATTTTCTCTCTTTTTTTAAAGATTGTGTTTATTTGAGAGAGACAGAGTGAGAGAGTGAGAGAGAGAGAGAGAGCATGAGCAGGGGGAGGGGCAGAAAGAGAGAGAGAAGCAGACTCCCCACTGCGCAGGAAGCCCAACTTGGGACTCAATCCCAGGACCCCGGGATCATGACCAGGGGCAAAGGCAGATGCTTAAACTGACTGAGGCACCAAGGTGCCCCACAAAAATTTTCATCTAGTCTGTAAATTGTCTTCCCATTTTCTTGACATTATCTTTCACAGAGCAGTGTTTAATTTTAGCAAAGACCAGATTCTCATTTATTTAACTAATAATGTCTTTGGTGTCATATTCAGAAAGTCATTGCCATACCCAAGGTCATCTAGGTTTTCTTTTATGTTATTTTCTAGTTTTCTATCTTACATCTAGGCCTATGATCTACTTTGAGCTAATCCTTTTGAAAGATGTCTAAATTAACTTTGTTGCACATATATGCCCAGTTGCTCCAGCGTCATTTGTTAAAATGACTGTCTTCCCCCATTTTGCTTTTGCTCCATTGTCAAAGACCAGTGAACTGTATATAGTAGACTGCATTTAAGTGAGTCTACTTCTGAGCTCTCTATTCTAGTCTAGCCATCCATTTTTTGTCACTTCTTGCATCTCACTCATACTTCTTTGATTGTCATAGCTTTATAATAAATCTTGGAAGTTGGGTAAAATCAGTCCTCTAACTTTGTTCTTTTCCTTCAATACTGAGTTGGCTATTCTGGATTTTTTCCTTTTCCATATAAACTTTAGAATCAGTTTGTCAATATCTACAAAATAACTTGCTGCAATTTTAGTCAGCATTGCACTGAATCTATAGATCAAGATGGAAAGAACTGGCAAGATGCAAGTCTTCTCATCCCTGCACATGGAATATCTATTTAGCTCTCCTTTGACATCTTTCAGAAGACTTTTGTAGTTTACCTCACCCAGACTTTGTAGACTTTTTGTAATTTACACCTGTTTCATTTGGGGGAGTACTAAGATGAATGGTATTATTATTATTTTTTTAATGAACTTCTTCATGAGTTTGTGTCATCCTTGCCCAGGGGTCATGTTAACCTTCTCTGTATCCTTCCAACTTCAGACTATGTGGTGTCAAAATGGGCACATATGGTATTGTTTTTTCATTTCAAGTTCCACTTATTCATTGTTACATAGGAAAGTGATTCACTTTTGTATATTAACCTTATAACCTGTAATTGTGCAATAACTACTCATGGATTTTTTCATTATTTCTGATTTTCTACATAGAATTATCATGTCATCTACAAAGAAAGTTTTATTTCTTCCTTCCCAATTTGTATACCTTTTTATTTCCTTTTATAATCTTATTGCATTAGTTAGGACTTCTGGTATAATGTTGAAAGCTATTGCTTGAGAGAACATTCTCGCCTAGTTGCTGACCTCAGCAGCAAAGTTTCAAGTGTCTTATCATTAAATATGATGTTAGTTTTAGGCTCTGTGTAGATGTTCTTCACTAAATAGAAGAACTCTTCCTAAGTTTCCAGAGATAGTCTATCAAGAATAGGTACTAGATTTTGTCAAATGTTTCTCTGCATTTATTGATATGATGATGTGGTTCTTCTTATTTAATCCTACTCTCCTTTCAAATCACACTGTATCATTTCAAGGATAGAGCCAGCACTTCATAATAACAAAATATTCCTAATTCTTCCCTCTCATCCCTCATATCTTGAGGTCATTCAATTTACTTATATACATTACATGCATTTAAGCATTTAGAAGTATCAATATAAATATATACATGTAAATATACATGACTGAACAGTGTTATTGTTTTGAACAAATATTTTACACAAATGTTATTTTGTATATTTTGACTTGTTAGAGCAATTAAGAAAAAAATAATAATTATTTCACTTTTACTTATTCATTCTCTGATGTTCTTTTCTTTATGTAGATACAAGATTCTAACTTACATCATTTTCCTTCTCAGAATAACTTGTTTCAACATTTCTTGCTGGTAGGTCTTCTGGCAACAAATTCCCTTAATTTTTATTTGAGGTTTTTATTTCTCACTACCTTTTCAAGGCTAATTGAGCAGGTTACAGATTACCAGGACCTTGATTCTTTCCTCTCAGTACTTTAAATACTTCACTCCAACCTCATCTTGCTCATATGGTTGATGAAAAGAAGTCTGGTATAATTCTTTTTTTGCTCTGCTATAAGTAGGATTTTTTCCCCCTTCTGTCTTTCAAGATTATTTTTTTATGGTTTTATGAAGTTTGAATATAATATGCCTATGTGAAGTTTTTGGTTTTGGTCTATCTGTGGAGGATTTTTTTTTTTTGGTGGAAGGCATCTTTGCTATTTGGTGTTCTCTGAGCTTCCTGGATTTATGGTTTTGTGTATGATGTTAATCTGTAGAAATTCTCAGTTACTATTGCTTTAAATATTGCCTCTGTTTTTCTTTCTGTTCCTTCTCCTGATATTCCCATTTCATATATGTTGTGCTTTTTGTCATTGTCCCACTGTACTTGAATATTCTCTACTGGGTCTTTTTTTTATACTTTTGTTTTCAATTTCCTTTTCAGTTTTCTAAGTTTCTATGTCATTTTCAAGGTCACTATTTCTTTCCTTAACTATACCTCATCTAATAATAAACGTATCAAAGGAATTCTTCATTTCTCTTATAGTACATATGATTTCTAAGCATATCTGTTTCATTTTTTCTTAGAATTTCCATCTCTCCTAGGGTTTCAAAGATGGCGGTGGAGTAGGAAGACCCTAGACTTTCCTCATCTGAAAAATAAAACTAGGTAACTATTGAATCATCCTAAATACCTCAGAAATCAACCCGAATACTGAAAGAACAAACTCCAAAACTAAAGGAAGGAAAGAGGTAGGAAGTGCAGAGACATGGTTTCTGAACCATGAGAGAAACGGATCACGAGTGCTGTGGGAAGGAGGGAGCACAGGTGGTGGAGAAGGGCAAGAGAGAGAAGCACACAGGGGGATGCACAAGAACCTTTCTCCAAAGCCGCTGACTTGGAAAATAAGAGGGGCTTAATTTCGTGAGTTCTTGCAGCCAGAGGGGCTTAAAACTTGTTGTTTTAAAGGTCAGCTGACACAGATGCGATAGAGCCTAGAGGGCACTGTGCAAATCATGGAAGGAAGGCAAGCAAACAACCTGAGGGGCAGATAGTGTAGAAACAGCGATCAGAAGAATGTCTGAGGCACACAGTAGAGATTATTTGCTCTTCTTGGAACATGTCCCTGAAAAGCTGTATTCAGGGAAATGCCTCTCAAAGGAGCTAGCTGGCACCATTTCCCTCTCCTGACACGAAGCATAAAGAGAGTCACTTGCAGGAAGCAGTGAGGTGTAAATACTGTCTACCTAACTTTTTGCACCAAGAAGCCCCACAACCCTGTGCTCTGGGGAGACTGCCCTTCCAGTCACACTTCCTTCAGTCCCAGTGTAGAGGGGCCCTCACTCCAAAGACCAGCACAAACTCATGCCCACACATCTCCGAAACAATGAGTTCTGCAGGGCCTCAGTTCCAATGGAGGTGGTGACAGGTCTCATTTCAAAAGCAGAAGAGCACACCTAGTTAAAACTTGCCACATTCAGGCCAGGCAACAAACATGCCCACAGCAAACGACTGGTTTGAAGGATGGAGAAGCCACAAAGAGCAGTAAAGTCCATTCAGCACACACCAGAGACACTCCCTGAAGTGCCAGGTCTTGGGCACTATACGAACACATTTCATAAAGCCATTACATTCAGAAGCATGAGACATAACTGGTTTTTCTAACACAGAGAAGAAGGCAGAAATTTAGAAAAATGTGAAAACAGAAGAATTTGTCACAAATGAATAAGATAAGGCCACAGCAAGAAGTCTAAGTGAAACAGATGTAAGTAACATGCCTGATGGAACATTTAAAGCAATGGTCATAAGGATACTCACTGGGCTTGGGGCAAAGCACAGAAGACATCTGTGAGATCCTTACCATAGAGATAAAAGTTAAAAAAAGAATCAATCAGAGATGAAGAGTTCAATAAAAAGAGATTAGAAACACAACTAATGAAATAAAGAGCAGGCTGGAAGAAGTAGAGGAACAAACTAATGACCTGGAAGACAAAGTAATGGAAAGAAATGAGGTAGAATGAAAGAGAAAAAGAGAACTATGCATCATGAGAATAGATTTAGGGAACTCCATCAAATGTAGAAATATCTTTCTTATAGGAGTCCCAAAGGAATAAGAGAGAGAAAAGGGGAAAGAAAATTTATCTGGAGAAATAATAGCTGAAAATATCCCTAAGTTGGGATAGAAAACAGAAAGCCAGATACAGGATGCAGAGAACTCTCAACAAAATCAATAAAAGAAGGCTAATACCAAGACATACTACAATTAAATTTGCAAAATATAGTGATAAAAAAAATCTTAAAAGCAGCAAGACAAAAAAAAAAAAAAACAGTCTTTAACTTACAAGGGAAAACCCATAAGGCTAGCATGAGATTTTTTTCAACAGAAACATGGCAAGCCAGATGGGAGTGGAATGATATATTCAACATGCTGAATGGGAAAAGTATGTAGCCAGGAATACTTTACCAAGCAAGGCTATAATTCAGACTAGAAGGAGAGAGTTTTCCAGACAAACAAAAACTAAAGGAGTTCATGACCACTAAATCAGCCCTGCAAGAAACATTAGAGGGGACTCTTTGAGTGGAAAGGAGAGATCAAAATTGACAAAGACAAGAAAAGATCAGAAAAAAAATCTCTAGAAAGAATGACAACACAAGTAATAAAATTGCACTTAATACGTATCTATCAATAATTACTCTAAATGGATAAATGCTCCAACCCACACAGAATAACAGAATTCATTAAAAAAACAAGACTCATCATATGTTGCCTACAAAACTCACTGTATTTTAAATTCAACCAGTACATACAGTACACCATTAGTTTTTGATGTAGTGTTCAATGATTCATTAGTTGCATATAATACCCAATGCTCATTGTATCACATGCGCTTCTTAATGCCCATCACCGAGTCACACCATCCCCCATCCACCTCCCTTTCTACAACCCTCAATTTGTTTCCCATAGCTAAGAGTCTCTCATGGCTTGTCTCCCTCTCTGATTTCTTCCCATTCAGTTTTCCCTCCCTTCCCCTATGATCCTCTGTGCTGTTCCTTATATTACACATAGGAGTGAAACCATATGATAATTGAAAAGACTCACTTTATACCTAAAATCACATTGAAAGTGAAAGGATGGAGAAATATTTATCATGCGAACAGATGACAAAAGAAAGCCAGAGTTTGTAATACTTCTATCAGACAAACTAGATTTTAACCAAAGACTGTAACAAGACAAAGAAGGACACTATGGGGGAGGAGTTAGGGTAGCAGAGGATTAGGGGATCCCTAAGCTGTGTTGTCCCTCGAACACAGTGTTATATAGCAAATTATTCTGAACACCCAAGAAATCAGTCAGAAGTCTGAGAGAACAAAAACTGCAAGTCTATAAGTAGAAAAGCAACCATTTTTTGGAAGTTAGGAGGGGCTGTGGGTTGAGTTGGGAGAGATAGAGCTATGGATACCGTGGCAGGGATAAAGCCTACTTACAGAAGCCACTGCAATGTATTTTAAGCAAAATCTGACCTTTTAGAAGTCTGCTTTAGTGGGGAACGTGCCAGGCTTAAAGGTGCTCGGGTGGTGAAGTAGGGCAGAGTCCCAGGTGTGACCCTGTGGTCTGAGAAGCTCCTGGGTTGCAAGAACGGGTGGCACCTGAGTGCCGTCCTGTGCCCAGGCACTGGAGCACAGCAGCTGGCTGAGAGCATCGAGTATTGGTGCTGGCTTTCTGCTCTGTTTGGACATAAACTGAGAAACGCTGGGTGGCTGTATGGTCACTCTCCCAGGACGGTCCAGCAAATGGTGAAAGCATGGTGATACGCTCTCCTGGAGGAACAGTGCGGGTTGGCTCTGGAGAAGCCCATACAATTCGGAGTTTTGAAACTTGGTCCTGCACCTGAGATAAAAAACCTCAGACACAGCCAAGGTGAATGCAGAATTCTGATCAAAACAGAGGACACAGGACTGGCTGACTGTTCTTCTGTGAGGGCTCACTGGAGAGTGTGGAGGTGAACTTTCACCTCCAGTGCTAGAAAGTAGGACACTCCCATATTCATCAATGCTGCAGCCTCCAGGGAGGAAAACAGCACCACCTTGTGGAGGCCAGAGTAGCTTACAGCCAGCCTGCAACTCTGCGCCCTGGAGGGGTGCACTTCCCACTGAAACAAGTCAGCCTAAGAATCAGCACAGCAGACCTCTCCTTCAGACCAGCATGAACAACTTACTTACACTAAATTTCCTCATCACAGAGGGCTGCAAAGCTTGAGCTCCAGGGGTAAGGAGGATATAATGATCTTTTTACTTTCATTCTTTATTCATTTTATTATTTGGTAATTATTTTTTCAATTCCTTCTTTCTCTTTTTTAATATTAACTTTAAATTTATTTATATGTGTATACTTTATATGTTTTTTATTTTTTGTTTACTTTTACATTGTTTTATTTTATCTATTTTATGGTGGTCTCTAAATCCTTCTAACAAGCAGACCAAAACACACCCAGGATCTAGTTTTTTTGTTTCTGTTTTGTTTTCTATATTTAATCTTTATCCTTTATAGTTTTTTCCCTCTTTTTTCTTCTTTTCTGGACCAAAATGACAGGATGGAGAAAGTCTCCCCCTGAAAAAGGAAGTTCAACTCGCGGCCAGAGATTTAATCAATACAGATATAAGATGTCTGAACTAGAATTTAAAACAACAATTATTAGTGGGACGCCTGGGTGGCTCAGTTGGTTAAGCAGCTGCCTTTGGCTCAGGTCATGATCCCAGCGTCCTGGGATAGAGTCCCACATCGGGCTCCTTGCTCAGCAGGGGGCCTGCTTCTCCCTCTGCCTCTGCCTACCATTCTGTCTGCCTGTGCTCGCTCGCTGTCCCTCTCTCTCTCTGATAAATAAATAAAATCTTAAAAAAAAAACAACAATTATTAGAATACTAGCTGGGCTTTAAAAAAAAGCATAGAAGACAGTAGACAATCACTTATTTCATAGATTTAAAAAAAAAACTAAAATCTAATCAGGCCAAAATTAAAAATGCTATAACCAAGATACAATCCCAAATGGAGGTCATAAGAACAAGGATGGATGAAGTAGAAAAGCAAATTATACAGAAAATAAAATTATGAAAAACAATGAGCCTGAAAAAAAAGAAGGAAAGGTAGGTAATGGACAATGAAGGCAGACTATGGAACTCAGCAACCTACAAAAATGTAATAATATTCATATCTTAGGAGTCCCAGAAAATGAAGAGAGGAAAAGGGGCAGGTTTATTTGAACAAATGACAGCTGAAAACTTCCCTAATATGGGGAAGGACATAGACATCAAAATCCAAGAAGCACAGAAAACACTCAAGAAATTCAAAAGAAGTTCACAATCACCAATGTGCATCATAGTCAAATGCACAAAATACACAAGGAAAGAATCTAGAAAGCAGCAAGAGTAAAAAAAAAAAGTCCTTAACCTAAAAGGGAAGACACATCAAGTTCACAGCAGATCTGTCCACTAAAACCTGGCAGGCCAGAAAGGAGTAGAAGAAAATATACAATGTGCTGAATGGGAAAAATATGGAGTCAAGAATTCTTTATCTAGCAAGACTGTCATACTGAATAGGAGAGATAAACACTTTCCTAGGTAAACTAAAGGAATTCATGCTCACCAAACCAGCCCTGCAAGAAATATTACATGGGAATCTTTGAGTGGGGGGGAAGGGGGAGATCAAAAGCAACAAAGACTAGAAAGGAGCACAGAACACCACCAGAAAAATATCACACTAAATTCATCTTTCAATCATCACTCTGAATGTAAGTGGACGAAATGCTCAAGTCAAAAGAAGAAGCGTATGAGAATGGATAAAAAGCAATATCTATCTATAAGCTGCCTACGAGAGACTCATTTTAGACCTAGAGACACCTGCAGATGGAAAGTAAGAAAGAAATGGAGAACGATCTCTCATACTAATGGACATCAAAAGAAAGCTGAGAGTAGCCATATTTATATTAGACAAAACTGACTTTAAAATAAAAACTGTAACAAGAGATGAAGAAGGGCATTATATCATAAATGAAGAGACCTATATCCATCAAGAATATCTAACGATATTTATGTTCCCAGCTTGGAATACCCAAATATATATAACAATTAATAATAAAGAAACTCATTGATAGTAATACAAGAATAGTAGGGGACTTTAACACCCCACTTACAGCAATGAAGAGATCATCCAAGCAGAAAATCAACAAGGAAACAATGGCTTTGAATAACATACTGAATGAGATGAACTTAACAGTTATATTCAAGACATTTCATCCTAAAGCAGCAGGATACACATTCTTATCAAGTGTACATGGAACATTCTCCAGAATAGATCACATACTAGGTCACAAATCAACCCTCAACAAGTACAAAAAACCATGAGATCATTTTATCATGCATATTTTCAGACCACAGTGCTATGAAACTGGAAGTTACCGAAGAAAAAATTTGGAAAGACCACAAATACATGGAGGTTAAAGAATATCTTGTTAAGGAATGAATGGCTTAATTAAGATATTAAAGAAATAAAAAAAATACATGGAAGCAAATGAATATGAAAAGATAACATTCAAAGACCTTTGGGATGCAGCAGAGACAGTCATAAGAGGGAAGTATATTACAATACAGTCATACCCCAAAAAACAAGAAGTCTCAATGAGCAATCCAACCTTACACTTAATGGAGTTAGGAAAGGAATAACAAATAAAGCCTAACGCCAGCAGAAGGAGGGAAATAATAAAGATTAGTGCAGAAATAAATGTTATAAAAGCAAAAAAAAATCAATAGAACAATTCAACAAAACTAAGAGCTGGTTCTTCAAAAGAATTAATAAAATTGATAAACCCCTAGCCAGACTTAACAGAAAGAGAAAGGGCCCAAATACATAAAATCATGAATGAAAGAGGAGAGATCATAACCAACAAAGAAACACAAATAATTATAAGAGAATACTATGAAAAATTATATCCCAACAAACTAGGCAACCTGGAAGAAATGGAAAAAGTCCTAGAAATCTACAAACTACCAAATCTGAAACAGGAAGAAATAGAAAATTTGAACAGACCAATAAACAGCAAAGAAATTGATTCATTCATCAAATATTTCCCCGCACACAAAGGTCTTGGGCCAGGTGGATTTCCAGGGGAATTCTACCAAACATTTAAACACTAATTAATACTTAAACTGTTCCAAAAAACAGAAATGGAAGGAAAAGTCCCAAACTCATTCTATGAAGCCAGCACGACCTTGATTCCAAAACCAGACTCTACTAAAAAGGAGAATTATAGACCAATATTCCTGATGAATATGGATATGAAGATTTTCAACAAGATATTAGTAAATCAAGTCCAACAGTACATTAAAAGAATTACTCACTACAATCAAGTGGGATTTATGCCTGGGCTACGGATGTTGTTCAATATTCTCAAATCTATCAATGTGATATACCATATCAATAAAAGGATGAGAACCATATGATCCTGTTGATGATGCAGAAGAAGCTTTTGACAAAGTACAGCATCATTTCTGGATAAAGACCCTCAACAAAGTACAGACAGCTGGAACAGACCTCAACATCATAAAGGTCACATATGAAAGACTTAGAGCTAATACCATCCTCAATGGGGAAAAATTGAGAGCCTTTCTCCTACAGTCACAAACAAGAGAGGGATTTCCACTGTCCCCATTACTATTTAACATAGGACTGGCAGTCTTGGCCTCAGCAATCAGGCAGCAAAAAGAAATAAAAGGCATCCAAATTGGCAAGGAAGAAGTCAAACTTTCACTCTTTGCAGATGACATGACCTTCTATGTAGAAAATCCAAAAGACTGCACCAAAAAATTGCTAGAATATGTGCATTCATCAATGTTGCAGAATATAAAATCGATGTGCAGAAATCTATAGCATTTCTATACATCAATATCAAAGCATCAGGAAAAGAAATCAAGGAATTGGTCCCTGTGTAATTGTGCCCCCAAAATAAGATATCAAGGAATAGGTAACTAAAGTGATAAAAGATTTGTATTCTGAAAACTATAGATCACTTATGAAATAAATTGAAGAGGCTACAAAGAAATGGAAAGATTTCCATGCTCGTGGAGTGGAAAAACAAACATTTTTAAAATGTCTGTGTTACCCACAGCAATCTCACATTAAATGCAATCCCTATCAAAATACCACCAGCATTTTTCACGGAGCTAGAATTAAAATGTGTATGGAACCAGAAAAGACCCCAAATAGCCAAAAGCAATTCTGATAAAGAAAAACAAAACTGGAGGTATCACATATTCCAGATTTCAAGCTATTTTACAAAGCTGCAATCATGAATACAGTATGGTACTGAAGCAAAATCGGACACACAGATCAATGGGACAGAATAGAGAGCCCAGAAATGAACCCACAGCTGTATGGTCAATTAATCTTTGCCAAAGCAGGAAAGAAGATCCAATGGGGAAAAGGGTCTTCAACAAATGGTGTTGGGAAACTGGACAGCCACAGTCAGAGGAATGAAACTGGACCACTATCTTACACCATACACAACAATAAATTCAAAATGGATGGAAGACCTAAATGTGAGACAGAAAATCATCAAAATCCTAGAGCGAAACAGGCAGAAACCTCTTTGAACTCAGCCATAGCAACTGCTTATTAGAAATGTTGTCAGAGGCAAGCAAAAATGAATTATTGGGATTCATCAAGATGAAAAAAAAAACAGTTTTGGAGGCAACATACCTCATGATAATCAAAGCCATCTATGGCCTCTACCATCCACAATGGGGAAAAACTGAGAGCTTTTCCCTAACGATCAGGAACAAGGCAAGGGTGTCCACTTTCACCACTGTTAGTTATTTAACAGTATTGGAAGTCTGAGCCACAGCAATTGGACAACACAAAGAAATAAAAGGAACCCAAAATGACAAGGAAGATTTCAAACTTTCACTATTTCCAGATGACATGATACTCCACATAGAAAACCCAAAGAGTCCACCAAAAAATGGCTCGAACTGATACATGAATTCAGTAAAGTTGCAGGATATGTAATCAATGTATAGAAATATGTACCATTTCTACACACCAATAATGACACAGCAGAAAGAGAAATTAAGCAATAAATACCATTTACAGTTTACACTAAACATAATAAGATACCTATATTCATAGGTAATAACCTAATCAAAGAGATTAAAGGCCTGTACTCTGAAAACTATAAAACACTGATGAAAGAAAGTGAATACGACACAAATGGAAAGACATTTCATGTTCATAGATTGGAAGAACAAATAGTGTTAAAATGTCTATACTACCTGAAGAAATCTACACATTTAATGTGAGCCCTATCAAAATACCAACAGTACTTTTCACATACCTAGAACAAACAATCCTAAAATTTGTATGGAATCACAAAAGACCCTGAATAGCCCAAGTAACTTCAAGAAAGAAAAGCAAAACTGGAAGAATTATAATCTGGACTTCAACTTATATTACAAAGCTGTAGTAACCAAAACAGAATACTGACATGAAAACAGACATATAAATCAATGGAACAGGATGGAAAACCCAGAAATGAACCCACAGCTATATGGTCCATTTATTCTTGACAAAGCAGGGAAGAATATCCAATGGGAAAAAGACTTCAACAAAAAGGTGGTTGGAAAACTGGACAGCAACATGCAAAAGAATGGATCCAGACCATTTTGTTATACCATACACAAAAATAAATTAAAAATGTATTAAAGACCTAAATGTGAGAGCTGAAACCATAAGGATCCCATAACAGAACATACTCAGTAGGCTGTGTGACATCAATCATAGCAACTTCTTTCTAGTTATGTCTCCTGAAGCAAGGACAAAAGCAAAAAATTAACTACTGGGACTACATCAAAATAAAAAGCTTCTGCATAGCAAAGGAAACAATCAACAAAACTAAACTGGTCCAGATGACATATCTGATAAAGGACTAGTTATCCAAAATATATAAAGAATTTATAAAACTCAACACCAAAAATACAAGCAATCCACTCAAAATATGAGCAGATTTTTGATAACAGTGGGGGGGAGGGGGCAGAGATCCAGCAGAAACATGGACAGATATTTCTCCAAAGAAGACATCCAGATAGCCAATGGACACATGAGAAGATGTTCAACATCACTCATCATCAGGCAAATGCAAATCAAAACTAAAATGAGTTATCACCTCACACTTGTCAGAATGGATAAAATCAACAACACAAGAGAACAGATATTGGTCAGGATGTGGAGAAAGGGGAAACTTCTTACACTGTTGGTGGGAACACCCAATCTGGAGAACAATATGTAGGTTCCTCAAGAATTTAAAAATAGAGCTACCCTATGACCCAGCAATTGCTCTATTAGGTATTTACCTAAAAGACAGAAATACTAATTTGAAGGGATACACACACCCCAATGTTTATAGAAGTATTATCTATAATAGCCAAAATATGGACACAGCCCTAGTGTCCATCAACTGGGAATAGCTAAAGAAGATGTGGTATACATATATACAGTGGAATATTACTCAGCCATAAAAAGGAATGAAATCTTACCATTTGCATTGACATGGATGGAGCTAAAGAGTATTACGCTAAGCAAAGCAAGTCCGAGAAAGACAAATACCATGTTATTCCACTCATATGTGCAATTTAGCAAAAACAAAGGAGCAAAGCTAACAAAGAAACAGACTTTTAACTATAGAGAACAAAGTGATGATTACCAGTAGGGATGTCAGTGGGGGATGCTGGTTAAATAGGTGATGGGGATTAAGGGGTGCATTGGTTGTGATGAGCACTGCGTGTTGTATGGAAATGTTGGATCATCTTGCATATTTACTTTTCACTAAAATCCTTAGCATTATTAATCATAGTATTTGAAACCTCCTGGTTTGATATCAACATTACTGCTGTATCTGATTCTGGGTCTGACGTCTACTTAGTCAAACTGTTTTAATTCTATTTTACTTTTTAGTATGCCTTGTATATTTTTATTGCAAGGTGGACTTAATGTATTGGGTAAAAGAAACTGCAGTAACCAGTCCTTCAGTAATGTGGTGGTAAGGAACAGGGGAGTAGCAATATTCTATGGTCCTATGATTAGGAAATGGTCTTTTGGTGAAGCTGTGCCCTTGGACTATGACCTTTATTAGTGCTTCTCAGTGTTTCTTTCCTGTAGGTTGGACAGGATAGGTACAGGGGGCTGGAGCTGGGTACTTCCCTTCTCCCATGTGAAAGGCCCAGACAGAGAAGGTAGAGTTAGGGATTTCCCTTCTCTAAGGGAAGTCTAGCTTCAGTAAAACTCTGGTAGGTTAGGTACTAGTAAAATAGTTTCTCTGGAGGGCGGGTCTTGTGAAGAAAAACAGAATGCTCTGGCATATTTCAAAATGGTTCCGCTTTCCTCCCCTTTCCAGAAGCACAAAGGGATTTTTCTCTAGTATCTACGGTGAGAACCTGGGAGGACTCCTGGAGTTAAACTTGAACAAGTGAAGAAGGGTCCTTGTAACTGGGTCCATCTAGAGGCATTTCCTTCTCATCAAATGAAGTTTAAAGTTATTATCCCCACACTGGTTCCCATGGATGTTCCTTCTTGTGGATCTCTGCTCCAGTAAATTGTGATTTTCTGTGTCTCTCTCTCTCTCTCTCATTTTTGGTGTAGACATTTGCCCTATGACCTTACTTTGCTAACGGATCTAAGAAGTGTTAATCTCTCAGTTTGTTCAGCTTTTGACTTGATAGGATGCAGTGACAACTTCTAAACTCATTACATCCCAGGCCACATTTTGTGTTTTTTCATTTTTATGGTATCGCTGTGCTTTCTGGAGCGTCAGTTCCTCCTTCAGCCCCTTGTCATTTGGACTTTGTTTCTGAAGGGACTTTCCCTTGTCCTTCAATTTCTTTTCTTAGTTCTTTCAATTCTTATTTCACATCATCTTATTGTCCATCTCTTCCCTGGGTTCCTCTATTTCTGCTTTGCGATCCATTTGCTTAATTGAGTTCCAAAATTCATGCTGAAAATGGGGCAATTCTTCTCCACGTTGTAATGGCATTTTCCTGGTGTTTCTTCTTCTTCCACTGACAAAATTTTATATTCCTTTTTTCCTAATATTATGTACACAACTGAATTTTTTTTTAAGTTTGAATTAGGTGAATTTTTCTGAATCAAGACCCTCTAAAAGAGGGAAAGTGTTAGGACAGCTTTCCCAGTTTTTTTTTTTTTTTTTTAAATCTCAAGGGCATCCTCTTCTTACCAAGTGACAAACAGGTTATTTGTATATGATGACTTGTGGTAACTGGATTTCCTTTGATTCTTATATCCTTCTTTGTTGCACAAGGGTTCCTCCACTGACGTTTCCTTTCTGACTACACTATTAGCCAGTGCCATCAGGGATGAAGTTCCTGCCTCATAAAACAAACCCCTTTATTTATTTTATCTTACATAATTCTCAACAATCCTTTTTTAGAATAATGTGATTTAAAAGAATTCTATAACTTCTGTTCCCTGTATGCTCTCCACACCATTTTTCTCTGCCTCTCTTCCTCACCCATTTTGTGTTCAGATATGACCTCAAAAATTCCCCTCGAGGGTGTGTCTCATCCTTCTGAGAATAACTATTGATTTGGGAGAGGGGGAATTGCAGAATACATTTTGCCATCTGTGGGTCATCTGGCTTCCTTCCGTGGACACCACTGAGGCTTTCTCAGTTGTTTTGGATTCTATTTGTTTTTCCTACATTATTATTCAGTGTATTCTCTATCTCACAACTTTGCTAAAAAAAAAAAAAAAAAAAAAAAAGAAATAAAGAAAGAAAAAAGAAAAAAAAAAGGTGCGGGTGCTTCATTCATTCTTCTTGTATTGCACAGTTTTAGGAGAAAAGAGAGAGGAGGTATGGGTGTAAGTAGATTTTCATGGTGTTACCCGAATCCCAAAGCCCTAAATACTACTTTTAACCATTCACACCAAATACCTCCATGATGGCTCTAACATTGATTCCAAAAGATAACAACAAATGGGGATTTTCAAGAAATACTGATTCTTGGACTCCTCTACTATGTAATCATTCTGAGATGGAGGCTTATAATATGTTGTTTATTATAAAGCTCTCTGAGTGTTTCTGATACATAGCTAACTTAGAACCTAATAGTCATGGACTTAAAACCCCTATTTCAACAAGAAATGTTTTAAGTAAAAACTTCTTAGGGGAACTCTGTGCTAATAATCACTATGTTATTTTTCCTTTAAAAATATTCTTCTTGGGGCGCTGGGTGGTTCAGTCAGGTTGAGCCTCTGCCTTCAGCTCAGGTCATGATCTCTGGGTCCTGGGATCAAGTCCTGCATTGGGTTCCGGTCCTGTATTGGGCTCCCTGCTCAGTGGTAAGTCTGTTTTTCTTTCTCCTTCTGCCCCTCCCTCCCAGCTCATTCTCTTTCTCTCTCAAATTAAAAAAAAAAATCTTAAAACAAACAAATAAATAAAAATATCCTTCTTTGCTTTTTTAACTTCAAGTTAGCTAAAATTATCTTGAGGCTCCTGGATGGCTCAGTCAGCTGAGAATCTGACTCTTGATTTCGGCTCAGGTCGTGATCTCAAGGTCGTGAGATGGAGCCTTGTGTGGGGCTCTGCACTCAGCAGGGAGCTTGAGATTCTCTCTCTCTCTCTCCCCTTCCTCTGCCCCTCCCCCCGACTTAAAGGCTCGCTCTCAAAAATAAATAAATAAATAAAATATTTTCAAAAAATCCTTCTTTGCATTTAAGTTAGCTAAAATGATCTAAATTTACATTTAAAGGTGAATTTCTTTGGTTCTGTAAGCTGAACTAGCTCCATGTCTTCCTGAGTATAATAGTTCGAAAAATTTAATTTTCAAGTCATTACGTAAATGTTGTTATTATTTTTTTAACGTAAATGTTATATTAACATGAACAGGCAAATACAAATAAAGCAGCACAGAAAAAATTATAAAAATAAACACACAAAAAAAGATCAGGGCCATCATGTTTGCTTGTACACTGCAAAAGCAGGTATCAGTTCTCAGTGATTCTAACATGAATACTTACATCTGTGCTGTTCATTGGCTAAACTATAATAACTAAACAAGGGCTACAAATTGATATGTAAATTGTTATTAGCAGTAATCATACTGCAGTCTCATCTCTCAGGAGAGGATCTTTTATTTCTTTTACACTCCGTAAAGAGTTATTACAATGTTCTGTCTATATAGTAAAATAGTCAGAATGTAAAGATTAGATAAAGCAAGCTAATTTTGAAATTGAGTTATTTGATGTATGGTGTGTATATTACAGGTTGCTTATTCAATTGTTATCACCAAATTCAAAATCAAAATCTTTAGGTGTACAAATTAGTCAAATGACTACAAGCAAGAGGTTAAACGGTTTATGCATAATGGAGAAATCACATACTGCAACTTGTCCCAACGATCAAAGGAATAAAGGCAAACAAAAAACTGACCCGAGGGCAAGTTTTCTCTTATTATGCATTTTCACAGATACCCATATATTCAGTCAAATAAATAATGCTATAAAAATAGGACATACTACATATCAAACTTCAAGTGGAGAAGATTTCTTTAGAAATAAAACTCCAAAACATCCCATCACTGATGAAGTTCAAGTTTTCATTTAAAGGGTAAAAACCAGGGCGCCTGAGTGGCTCAGTGGGTTAAGCCTCTGCCTTCAGCTCAGGTCATGATCTCAGGGTCCTGGGATCGAGCCCTGCATCGTGCTCTCTGCTCAGCAGGGAGCTTGCTACCCTTCCTCTCTCTCTCTCTGCCTACTTGTACTCTCTCTCTCTCTGTCAAATAAATAAATAAAATCTTTTAAAAAATAAAATAAAAGGTAAAAAAGTCACCATTTTCAAAGAAGGAAAATTTCAATTGAAGTCTTATAAACCCAAAATAGAACATCCCAATTACTTGTATCCCACATTCGTACCTGTCCAACCAGTATAGGCCGAGCAGTCATGGGGATCGGCTGTCTTCAGCCCTTCTTCCATTTGCTGCAGAAGATCTTTGATTTTGGTCTGGATTCGCCTCGTGAAATTATGTATGATCTGAGAATCAAAAGAATACAGAAATTTAAATTGCACAAGAATAGGCCAATATTATAATAAATACTCTAATAATCTAAGTTTACAGAAGAGAAGAGGTAGAAGTTATTTTACTTGGCCCATGTCAATGTTTCACTGGTGAGAGGGTGTCTCCCTTAATTTTGTAGGTTAAGTTCTTAAATGAGGTAATGCCCTGTGTGGACTACAAGGCATTGGTAGGATTACAAAAAATAAGTTGTAGGAACCAAAGAAAAATTTTTTTTTAAAAAGATGGATTGAGTACAGAAACTTGTTAACTTCTATAAGTTAAAGAAAGTAAGAATGATGGCTTAAAAATTACTGACAAGAGGGAAACAGCTGCAATATAAAACACTGTAAGTAAAAAAAGACTACAGGAATACAGAAATAGACCTAAAATTATCGATGTACCTTATAAAAAGAAAAATATCAAATGACAAACATATAAAATATTCCCTTAGCAATTAATGAAGTTCAAATATATATGAGTACCAGACTTTGCCTTATCAGAATAATAAAAAAAATTAAAAATATTAAGTCCCAAGACTGCTAAGAGCTAAGGAAACAAGTTTTCTTAGTCACTGAGAGCCTTTCTCAAGAGATACTGAGTGTTCTCAGATAAGTAGTTGATAGTGTTCAGATTTTTATGTCTTTTATGATTTGTAAAATCTAGCTGCCAGAGAAACTGCTGAGGTATATTAAAATCCATGACTATGATCGTGGAATTTCCTATTTAACCCTTTAATGATTATTTTCTGCTTTCATGTATTTTATAGTTCTGTTATTAGACACAAATGTATGACCGTGCATCCACTGACAGATTGACTTGTTATAATGAAATGTTCCTCTGTGAGACTCAGGAGGAAATGTTTTTGTGTTACTACACAGTTCAGGCTTTTAAGGCAAATTTCCTGAAATTTGGGATTCTAGACTAAAAGTAAACCTTAGGAATCAAGTTACAACTGTATATATTGTAAGGCATCCAGAGAGGTTTACTTGACCCTGGAGGTATGTTTATATTTCAGGGGGATGAGGCCGTGACACAGGGATATACTTCTGAGTCGTACAACTATAGAGAACCGGGCTTCTCATTTTCATAGAGAAATCTATTTACATTCCAAAGACTTAGAGTATGGTATTTTCAATGAAACTCTCCCAGAAGGAGAAGGGAAGACAGTTGCCTCTTTTCCATTTGTAAAAAGCAGAGAAAGGTTCAGCTTCTTCCTTATTTGCCTACAATACATAGACTTTGCACATGGAAGACATCTGACCTAGGTTTCACTGTGTTGCTCCACAGGGAAGACTTGAGACAGGTGGAACCACTCACATGTTATAGTCTGTCTGATAAATAATAAATCTGTGATCCAGAAACCTCTTGTGTAAATTCAGGAAAAAATTAATAGATAAACATTAAAGGCCTCAACCAGGGTGACGTCAGCATCACCGCAGCATTAAGATTAGGCATCCCTTGTTTTGTCCTCCCTTGAACAATAAAAATTAGGCATCCATCCACAAACAGAAGTGCTTTTGTGTGAGTTGTGGAACCCAGCACCTTACACCAAGGACCCACGGGCAGTCCAGCCCACCAGTCTATCAGGTAATAAGCAGAGGCTTTGATACTGGCTGTGGAACCTACAGGAGACTGGGAACTAGTCGTTGTCCCTGCCCCCAAGCTGTGATCGAAAGCGCATGCAGAACCCGAACTGAACAGAGATCTGAAAACCTCTGCAGAAATCCAGGGTTTCAGAGCAAAAGTTCCAACAGTCCATTAGAGGAAAATAAAATGAGTTTGTGTGCATTAAATCGGGTAAGAGCTTGTCTTTATCAGCATCACTCCTTCCTGAAGGTGGAACAGCATAGGGCGAAATAGATGCCCATGTTTTCTCCCAAAAGGAAAGGGAGAGCCCTCGAGTGCCTAGTTTTCAAATCTGTGTGGGACTCTGCTGAAGAGACTCACTCTCTCATGGCATCCAGAGCATTGCTGACGGAGCTCTATAAGTGGGGAGAAGAAAATCAGGCAGTAGCATGTAAGATTCTCAGAGCAGAGTGCATGAAAGGGACAGAGTTCCTGCAGATGTGTTCTGACTCAGACACAGGTTAATGAAAAGTTAAGGAAACATGACATACCCAAAAATCACAATAATCTTCCACTAACCAAATCCAAAGACAAGAAAATGTATGATTTACCCAATAAAGAATTCAAAATAGCTGTTTTAAGGAAACTTAATGAACTACAAGAAAATGCAGAAAGAAAACTCAATGAAATCAGAAAATGAAATACATGACCAAAATAAGAAATTTAACAAGGAGATGGAAATCATAGAAAAGAATCAAAGATAAATTCTAGAGCTGAAGAATTTAATGAAATAGAAGACACAGCACAAAGAATCAAAACATGGTAGACCAACTATAAGATAAAATCAGTGAAAGGACAGGAAATTTGAAACAACACAGTCTGAAGACAAAAGAGGAAAAAAATAAAAAAGAGTGAAGAAAGCCTATGTGATCTCTAGGACACCTTCAAAACAAAACAACAATATCTGAATCAGTTCCACAAAGAGAAGGGGGCAGAAACCTTATTTAAAGAAATGATAGCAGAGAACTTCCCAAACCTGGGAAAACACTGGGACATAATAAAGAGATCACCACATTAATTTAATCTGAAATGTCCTTGTCTAAGACACATTATAATAAAACTATCAAAGATCAGGCTGGAGGAGTGCTAACAACACTGACTCCATCTCTGGCCCTCCATCTTGTTCTCCTGTTCACCTGATGACCTCTCTTGAGGCTACATGCTCTGGGTCCCTTGGAGATCAATACACACACCATAGAAATGTCCATCAGGGCCAGGATGGGGGGAGGCGTGCTCTGGCCTCCCATGAATCTGTTAGAGATACCATAGTCTCACCCCTTCCTGAGGCTCAGGTGATGCCATAAGAGGTAATTAAAGATTAACTGCCAATCAGATAATGCAAGCCCTCTGAAATGCATGCGAACCCTCTGGTCTCTCTACAGGGCCCTTCTGTGTCTCCACCCTCTATAAAATCTCTGAACTAATGTCTGGACTTTGCAGAGAATGACTACAAAGTGACTGGATCATCCTCCACCTGATCCCCCATCAGTAAGTTCCCCTGAATAAAACTCTTGTAAACTGTATGAAGTTGCCTGATTTGTTTCCCAGTCTCAAAGTCCTTCTCCATTTGGGGGATGATGTAGGAAAGATGGTAGGGTTCGAAGCCAAGGGCCAAAAAAGGATTCTTGAGACATCATAGGTGCAGAGAGGTGGTTTTGTGGGGACAGGACCCGTGGGTGGAAAAAGTTGCAATGAGGTCATGAGGGGCGGTGATTATATACCTACAAGTTGGGAGGGGGCTTAGGGATAGCGTAAGTCTCTAAGGAATTTTGAAAACAAGGTTTTCAGGACCTTAAAGGCACTTAGCCATTGTTGGGAAAAGGTCATTTATTACCGTTTAATAAAACCTTAGTCATGAGACCCTTCAAATGCATATCAGGGGCCATACATTAGGGGGATGATTGCCGACACATATCTTATGGGGTTTAGAGATAAGGGAAAATTTCTGAAGAAATTTTTATATGTTAAAGCAGACTTACAGGATGGGGAAGGGGGTTGGGCTAAGTGGGCCTTTTGACCTTAGCGACGTGTTGGCATTGGGGCAGTTGAGTCCCTAGAGGAATGTCACTCTGCCTGTTTCAAGGATTTGTCAGTGGGCTGTGAGTAATAATCATATTTAATAATTTCTTTTCTTTTCTTCTGTCTCTGTTTCCCACATCAGGGGATACTTTACTGTCTTCTAACAAAACACAAAGAGAGAAACCTAAAGATGCAAGAGAAAAGGTTATAACCTACAAAGGAAACTCCAATGGGATTTCTCAGCAGAAATCTTATAGGCTAAGAGAGACTAGGATGGTTTATTCAAAGTGCTGGAATTCTGAGACATGATTAATGAGCACAGGTTCATGTACAAAGGAACGAAAGACATGTGGAGCTACTGGTAAACAGGTCTGCCCCATTGAAAAAGCTACCATGTGGAAGAATATGCTTCTAGAAATTGTAAAATGTATTCACTAAATAGCCAATTCACAGAATGCTTGTGGAACAGACAATCCATAATTGTTTACTTCTTAGTCTTCACTAGAAATTAAGGTCCCTAAGGGTGAAGAATCCTAATCAATACACATCATTAAAACTAAAAGAAATAACAAGACTAAAATTAAACCTAAAAGAAATAACAAGACTAAAAGGAAGCAACTGTATTAAAAGTAGGCTAAGAAAAAGTACAATATTTTGGATAAGGAAAGATATGTTTTTTTGTTAAAGAAAAAAAGTGTAACTGTGTCCTAGTAAAATGACTGGTTGTTCCAGGATAAGAAAGAGATAAAACCTGAATGGATGGGAAGGTTGTGGAAAAGGAGTCTTGGGAAAGGAATTTTCTGTGTCAGCAAGCAAGCTAAGATTGGAATGAATTCAAGTTTTTAAAGAATGAGTCTGAATATCAAATGGACATATGCAAGATTAGAATTTGGTTTTCTCCCTGCTAAAGGAACTTTTCTTGGATTATTGGTCTATGAAGAGGCTGTGAAAGGTTTGTCTTTACTTTTTAAGTAATCGGCCCAGAAAGCAAAGATTGTATATCTTATCAAAGTAATTTTCTGTGCTTAATGTTGTCTCTATCAAGATTTTGATTACTTTGGAGCACTGAGTCTTCAATATTATGAGTTGAGTCTTGTTCTCAACTCCGCAACCTTATGAATTTGCCTTTAAAAACCTTGTGTGGCCACTGTGGTTATGTGAATGGCTAAGTATTATTTCATCATGATCTATGATCCTATTTAGTCAAATGCTCCAAAGTTTTGACATTTTGGCAACTTGCCAAAAATCAAATTCTAAATGGTATGTTTGACATTAAAATAACCTAGATTCCTCTGAGGGTCCCTGGAAAATCTCAAAGGATTTGTCTCTTAACCTTGTAAAGCAGAGATAAAAAAGGAAATACGTTTATTTGGTACGTTAAATTACATGGGGATCATTGACAAATAAGTGATGATAAACCTTCCCAGGGTATGTAGGGGCCAAGAGGAGACAGCCCCAAGATGGGCCACTTTTGCATGAACACTATTTTAAGTTAAAAGTAACCAAAATCCAGGGGTGGCTGGGTGGCTCAGATCACCATCTCAGGGCCCTGGGATGGAACCCCACATTGGGCTTCCTGCTCAGCAAGTAATTTGCTTCTCCTTCTCCCTCTGCCTCCCCTCCCCCCTGCTCTAAAATAAATCTTAAAAAAAAGAAAAGAAAAGTAATCAAAACCCAGCAGATGCAGGAAGAGCTCTCCGTCTCCCCCACAACTGCCTAAATTTACATTGGAAAGGACAGACTGCAATAGGAGAGCTAGTAAAAAAGAGACTCCCCTTTACTTAAGGAACTCACCTGTATAATATGGTAACCTTGTTTTTTCTGAACATCCCCTTTCACCTCCTTGCTAAAAGTCTTTCTCCCCCTTTCTGTCCTTAGAGGGCTCCCTCCACCTGTACTTAACTTATATAGACTTCCTGTTGCCTGTCTTAGAAATCTCCAGCCCATACGGATTCCCTGTAAGTACACTTATTAAATTTGATTTACTCCTCTTAATCTCTTATGTCGATTTGATTCTAAGTCCAGCTAGAAGGACCATAGGGCAAAGCAAGATCTTCCACCCCAACAGGTGTATGTGTACAGATGTCTGTTCCAATATGTCCAATTATCTTAAACTGTTTCACACCACAGAAATTACTACATTTCCTTATCAAATGAACTTTTATCGCATCTTTAACCATGGCCATTGTTTTAAGTCTTTGCTCATTTATAGTCAGTCTTACTCTGATGCTTTTGCAAATGTGCTTCATCTTCAGAAAGATACACAACGCTAAAAATTCTGACAAATAGTCTAGAACACAGATTTCACCTAACTTTAGGATCATAAAACTGAACTATGTAATAATTTCCAGAACTAATAAAAAAAAAACTGGATTGGAGCAGAACAAGAATTAACAACATGGGACTGATTGAGCTGATGAGAATTATAACTTTTTCTTTGAAACGTCAGTGGATCCTTAATATTTTTTTCCTCCAGATAGAAGAAAACCTCTTCTCTCCACTCTTAAGCTATTTGTGACATGCAGTAAGAATACAAAATACATGGGGAAAAAGGGAGGTGAAGTGGGACTTTGAACACTTAGATCAGTTGGGGGGGTGGCTAACTGGTAAACGTCTGGTTTTAGCAAACGTGAGCAGCTATGCTGATATTCACATCTTCCTTTATTTCTACTTTCCCCTGCGAAGTGAACATTTGTTCAAATAAGCAAGTCCTGGGCACTCAGACAAGACCCTTCAAATGACGCTACTGTTTATGAACAGTATTTTGGTTGCTGTTCCTCTGCCGTAAATACCAAGGGCAGGGACCAGGGGCCAGACCCGATTAAAATCGGCCTCAGGTAGACTAGGAACAGATCGTCAGGGGCCACGTCTGCAGCTCCAGAGGTTGGAGGGCGTGCGCGGGCCCCTGACAGAAAATACACCTGCACGTTGACCACCACCACAGCCCTGATATTCACTACACGCGCCAAGAAACAGAAGCTTCATCAATGTGTTTCAAAGGCACCAGAGGCCAGGAGGCGGCTATCAAAACGCACGTTGTTAACAAAACAGAAATCTATACCCCTTCCTCCCGGAAGCGGGCAGCTTGCTAACGGAGAAAGCGCGCCCAGAAGCCATCCCTCTCCGATTCCCTCCAGCTCCCAGGGTGGGACCCGCGCTCGACACCGGGCGCGGAGAGGTGACGTCAGCGCGCCTTAGGGGCGGGGCGGGACGGGTGGACGCTACCAAAGCCACCACCCCCCGTCAGCTGGCGCGGCCCAAGGCCGGGCCAGCGCCGACCGCCGACTCACCTTTCCGTCGTTGTGGAAAGGAAGGCCAAGCTCGTCGGTGGTGGGCGGGGGGCGAGTACAGCCCGTCTCCTCGGCCGCTCCGGCGGCGAACACCGCGGAGGCAGCGGCCTCGTAGTCCGGGAAGGGATTGGCGAACGCCCGCTCCTCCATCTCTGCTTCCCCGCCCAGATGGAACTTCAGTCTCTTTGACATGGTCTCGCCCATCTCAGCCGCGCGCTCTTTCCCTTTCACGGGGGCCGCGCAGCACGGCGGGCGGGCGGGGACAAACCTCCTGCCGAGGCGCCTCGATTCGAGCAACGCTCTGCGAGCTTGAGGGTGTCGCGCCGCCGCCTCTCTCCGGGACCCTGCCCGGCGGGGGCCGAGGGCTCCCTTTACGAAGGCCGCCAACTGCGAGGACGAGCGGGGCTTCGGAGCTGTCGGGAGCCTCTCCGGGGGGCCTGCCTCGCGGCGGGTGTCTGGCACATCTGGCGGCAGCTGCTGTGCTCCACGTGGTGCCCCGGCCCCGCCCGGACGCCGACTGGGCCGCCGATCCCCGGTGGCGCCGGCTCGGGTCAAGCTGCCCAGCCGGGAGCGAGCAGGCTCCGCGGGGAGCGCTCAGGCCGGACCCTCCGCTGCGCCGGGCAGCTCAGAGTCCGCTCACGCCTCTCCGCGTCGCCCCTTCGCTGCCGCCGCCGGCTCTCGGGCAGCGGCCTCGCGGGGACAGGGACCCGCGGCTGGCACAGCTCGTCCGCGGCGACGCGCACGGCAGGGGCCGGAGTCCCCGGGCTCTGGAATCGCTCCCGGGGTCGCCGCGCCCGGCTCCTCTTCTGCGTCCGAGACCCTCTCGGGATTTTCTAGAGAAAGCCGGAGGACCGTGCGTGGCTCTTCCCGCAGGAGAAGCCTGTAGAGAATAATCGCTGTCATTCAAGGTGTGTGCGATTTGCAGACCAGGGAAAGCGCGTCCCTAGACGCGCCATCATCAATCTGCATTTTCACCAGCCGGGAGGTTCCGCCGCTGTCCTCGGCCCCCGGTGCGCCAGCCACGCGAGCAGCAGCGGCTCCTTGATATTAAGGAAAAAAATTTCTAAAGAAAAGAATTTCAAAACAGCCTACAACACTGCAAGGATAGTGTCTCCCAGGGGCAGGGGGAAACAGTCCCTCCTATTCATCACAGTTGGGAGGGGGGTGTCTGGAGGAGGAGCCACAGGCCTTTTTTTTTTTTTTTTTTTTCCTCTTCACGTTTTATTTCAGACCCTTTGTTTGAATAAACATATCTTTGGTAACAAGAGGTAATGTTAAGCATACTTAATCATTCAACTACTTAATTGACCTGAAAGATTTCTCCAGGATTAACTTAATTGCCAGGGAAAGTAACATGCATAGTTAAAGGACAAGCAAATAAATCTTGCCATTTATGTAATCACAATATGGTTAACGACAGTCTTTATTGGTTCTCTTTGTTCTTGTTACCTTAATTATTTGGCACTGAACACATAGAGGAAAATATTTTCTCTTCCTCTCCCCCATTTAAGTATTGATTGAATGCCAGGTGATGCTAGGTGATGAAAAATTGTCATTAAAAAGATAGTTCTTGCCCGTCAGGTTCCTAAAGTTAATGGATGAAAAAGGTAAGGATTATGGCATAGGGAGAGAAAGATTTTTACCCCCCTGGAACCAAGCAGGATGCATTAGTATAACAAAATTGACATGACAGAGGAAAACAGGTATCAGACAGGAAGGGATAAATCTTGCCTGTGGTCTGCCTCCCACGACTGCCTGTAGGGTTGTCTCCCCCAGGTGCACAGGGCTGTGCATGTGAAACAGCCCCTGCTGATGGGATGGCCATCCGCAATTACCGTGTAGGAGGAAATAATTTTTAAAGGGATTACTCAGCACAAGTATCCTCAGAGTTCAAGGAAACAACTGTACAACAGTGTGCCTATATAGCCGTGTCCCTTGAGGGCCGGCTCCACTTTCTGCTTCATTTCCTTGTCCTGAGGTCCAACCCTCAGTAAAGGAAATTTTCTAAAATTTTCTTATTGCTCCCAGTTTTCATGCTTTCACCTGAAGGAAATTGAATTCCCTGACTACTGTTGTTCAGCTGCCTCAGAAGTCAGCCCTCGCCCCCCTCCAGGGACTTCACTAGACAAAATTACCCGCAGCAGATGTTCACGCAAGCCTGTGTTATGTAGGACACCACAGGAAGGTGTGGCAGAAACAGCCACAGCTGACTTTGCTATTTTAGCAAAATATGCCAATTCCTTAAATTGATTTTAAATTTTCCAGCTTTCGAAAATACTGGCTGTCCTTCTTTCGTGTACTTGCCATCAGTTGTCTGCAGGTACCCACCAAATTTTAAGAATGAGAAAAAAACGATCTTCCCTTCACAGCATGTGGGTGAGAGAGCAAAGGTCAATGGGTGAGGGAAGTCTGGTGACATTTTGCCCTCTCTCACCCATTGACCTTTGCTCTCTCACCCACATGCTGTGAAGGGAAGATCATTTTTTTCTCATTCTTAAAATTTGGTGGGTACCTGCAGACAACTGATGGCAAGTACACGAAAGAAGGACAGCCAGTATTTTCGAAAGCTGGAAAATTTAAAATCAATTTAAGGAATTGGCATATTTTGCTAAATACTGTCAGGTCTGCTGTTAGTGGAAATTTTACTTACACCAGTTTGCAGGGGATGAACAGTTCTTTCTTCACACTCCTGTTGCCTGGAGGCTTTTTAATACAGAAGATGTGGGGATCCCTTCTGCTGCCCTGTCAAGCTGAAGGACCATCTTCCTCCAGTGGCCACTCTTTAGTAACAAAGACTTAGGTCAGTGCCTTGAAGTTACAACTTTCTATTCACTTAAGGTCAGACCAGATTCTTAGGGTGTCCTTCCCTACTCGTCTATGCAAGTAAGGGGGGGACAGTTACAAGGATTGATGTAAAAAACCAATAACAGGGCGTGGTGAGGACAACTGGCAATTCCTAACAAAGGAATGTAACTGGGAGAGGGGAACACCTGTGTTCACCTGGCTGGAACTAGGACATCACTCAAGAGTGGGAACTCAGAGGGTCCAGGTGATGAGGGGACAGAAGACAAGCTGAGGACAAAGCAGAAGCACAGCCTCCCCCCAACCCCACCATGGGATATGTGACACTCCTCATGCACTCCTGGCTGCCCTAAATGAAAAACAAATAGTTAACCTATAGAGACCAAAATCCTAGAAGACTTGAGTCTACCTCAATTTACAAAACCCTTAGCAGCGTTTTGAGGAAAATTCTTTTGAAACCTCCCTTTTCCCTTAACTCCCCCAATCCCATAATATCTAATCAACCACCCTTTACAACGCTGGGACAGCAGCTCTTCTGTCCCCGGGTCCTGTCCCCATGCTTTAATAAACCACTATTTTGCACCAAAGATGATCGGGAATTCTTGGTTGTCGGCTCCAGACCTCACCCGAGCAAACCTCACCTGTATTCCAAAACCACATCACGGGGAGGGAGTCTTCCTCCTGTAGGAGACAGGTTTTCCTGAGAAGGTGAGCAGGGCTGCATGGCAGAATCTTCTAGGTAGCATGAATGCTGGCAGAGGGGTCAGGTGAAGGAGCACCTCTTGAGTCCATGTGAAGGCCTGAGGTTTTGTTTGTTTGCTTGTATTTTGATTAGTAAATATCTTTTTATTTATTCTCCACATGTGTGTCATATGACAAGCTTTTAGATTTTTCTGCGTTCCTAAGCCACTGAGTGAGTCCTCCGGTCCTTTCTGTGTTTTCCAGAGCTGCCCAAGACCCCCCCAATGAAGACTTTTCCTTTGCATAGTGCAAGGGGAAGCCCCAACAGGCAGACCAATAAATTCCCTTCTTCTTACATAGCAATTCGCTTTTGAGATTGCCCTACACTCTGTCCCTCCAGCAGGGTCCAGGTTGTTGGCTTGCTGGGGGAAAACAGGCTGGTGCAGGGATACGGAGGGGAGATTTGCTTTACCCCCATTCTCTGTTGATTTGGAGGGTGGTTCCTTCCAGCTTCAAGCCATATATGCCATACAGCTCGAACTGACAAATTTGATCCCTTAAGCTCACGACTGGTTCTCAAAGTATCATCAGGGACTTTTGGGGAGCAGCTGTAAGACTAAAAATGTTTTTCTTTTTTTCTTTTCCTTCTTTCCTTCCTTCCTCTTTCTTTCTTTTCCTTTTTTTTTTAATTTTGAGAGTAATTTAGTATGTTAACGTAAACATACAACTATATTCTAATGTCATTATTTGAAATCTAAAGAAACTGATTCTCACAGAACTAAAATAACTCATCGGCCACGAGGTTGTTTCTTCCCTTGTCCTTTTCTTTAAATTTAAACAAATTTGTACCATGATATAACAAGGTAAACGCCATGAAGGAAAGCAGCAGTTTGCACTATACCCATCTAGAACCCAGGGCAGGTGCAGTAGACAGAAGTGGTAGTCATCAGGATAGCATAAAGAATAGAGTTGATAATGTTGTAATAACTGTATGGTGACAGATGGTGACTATACTTACCATGCTAAATATTACATAATATATACAATTGTCAAATCAATATTTTGTGCACCTGAAACTCAACTATAGCATTGTGTGCCTACTATACCTAAATAATAAAAACTAAAACAACAATAACAACACATCAATTAGGTAACATCATGAAAAACTGGTTCGCAGTATCAAAACTGTCCACTTAGATTTCTTTCCTCTTAACCATCAGAGGTCTCCTATCGTCTCCAGTTTCTTCATTGTGTTTTGTGTGAAATCCATCATAGAGTGGGAATTTTTGGACCACCACCAACGGCAGCACACGCTGGGGTTTACGTTTCTGGATGTGGATGTTTACTGTAGATTTACGGCAATGATCTTCAACATAAAGTCTTCTGTAAACTAGACAAGCAATTGCAGCTGTTCTAGCACCACTGGTGACTGCTGAAATCCACTCAGCTGGAGCTCGGGAAGTCACTCTGCTTACTAGGCACGTGCCCGGGACACTGAACACAAATGGACTTGTGTAGACAGTGCCGTCAAGGTGCGAGAGGAGTTCTCAACGCATTATTTGCTTTTCTCACTACCATTCTCCCATGAGCGTACAGTGGGGTTTTCTAGAGGCAACATGGTATAAGATGTCATCGCAGATTTAATAGAGAAGCAAATATGAGAGTTCAGCTATCTTCTCTTAGCCAGGTGTAAAGAAATTTTGTAAAAATGTAAAACAATGCCACTTTCCTCATGTGTATTATTTCGGTTTTGAAAATAGTTACCTTTCATAATAATATGTTGTTTACATTAATCTATAGCATGTAATTTACATTATGTTGCCAAATTAATAGTTAAAAATTTTTAGCATTAATTTCTAAATTAGTACCTATTAATAGATGTTGTTCACACAAAATTTCTTTGGGATTCTCAGTAAATTTTAAGTGTAAAGGGATTCTAAGATAAAAAATTTAAGAATTGCTGCCTTCAAACCTATGGAATGGAAGATATTTGCAAATGACATAAAGATAAAGGGCTGGCATCCATATCTATCAAGAACTTCTCAAATGTAACACCTCAAAACAAATAATCCAGTCAAAAATGCGCAAAAGTCATAAACAGTCATTCCCCAGAGAAGACATACAAATGGCAACAAGACACTTGAAAAAATGTTCAACATCAGTCAGCATCAAGGAAATACAAATCGAAACCACAATGAGATACCACCTCATACCTGTCAGAATGGCTAAAATTAATAACACGGGCAACAACAGATATTGGCGAAGATGAGGAGAAAGGGGAACCCTCTTGCACTGTTGGTGGGGATGTAAATTGGTTCAGCCACTCTGGAAAACAGTATGGATGTTCAAAAAGTGAAAAGTAGAGCTAACTTATGACCCAGCAATTGCACTACTAGGAACTTATCCAAAGAATGCACATAAAATGGTTATGCAAAGGGCACATGCACCACAATGTTCATAACAACAGTGTCCACAATAGCCAAACTGTGTAAAAAGACTAGAGGTCCATCAACAGATGAATGGATAAAGAAGGTGTGGTAGATATGTATATATATATGGTAGATATGTATATATATATATATACATATATATGGGAATATTACGCAGCCATCAAAAAGAGTGAAATCTTGTCATTTGCAATGACATGAATGGAACTAGAGGGTATTATGCTGAGCAAAATAAATCAGTCAGAGAAAGACAAATACCATATGATTTCACTCCTATGTGGAATTTAAGAGATAAAACAGATGAACAGAGGAGGGGAAGAAAAGGAAAAATAAGATAAAAAGAGGGGGAGAAAAGGAGGCAAACCACAAGAGACTCTTAACGTAGGAAACAAACTGAGGGGTGCTGGAGGAGAGATGAGTGGGGGGACGGGGTAACTAGGTGAGGGCCCTTGATGGAATGAGCACTCGGTATTAAATGCAACTGAGGAATCACTAAATTCTACCCCTGAAACTAATAAAACACTAAAAACAAAAAAACACAAAAAGGGAATTGCTGCCTTCAGCAAGGCTGTTCCATTGGGCATATTTTATTTCAGAGATATGGAAAATACAAAGCAGTACAATGTGTGGACGAATATTGCAAAGTGTACGTGGCAAAGAACACTTAACTCCTGCTGTTTCCTGCCTCCTGTTTTCTTTTTTTACTATGTCTCCCTGTGACAACTCATGTATTTTGATGTCGTTTATATAATTTCTTGTTTTGTGGGACTCAATTTATGACTGAAAGGTGATGCTCAAAAAAAGGCTAAGTGTCTCTTCAACCATGTCAAAGGAGAGTAAGAAGTTACTGACTCAAATATTGTGTCTAGTGATGGAAGTTTCAACAGATCTGAAGCCTGTGCTGAAATTCAGAAGGTAAGTTGGACGCTAATGCTTATAGGATACTTGTAGAATCCAAAAGCATTTTAGCTTTTAACCAAGTTGGGGTTCTGTAAGTTTTCCCAGGAAGACGCGATGGCACATTGGAGAACATCTTTTTCTGCTTTTGTCCATGTGGCAGCTGTCACGTGGGTTCTCTGTGGCACTGCACGTGGCTGCTGACCACAGGGGCTCTGCTCTCATAGGGCTTGGTGGGGACTGCTGAAGAGGTTCTTAACAGAGGAGGGCGTGGTCATCCTTAAAGTCTCTGAGTCAGAACAGACAATTTCATCCTCTTCCATGCTCTCTTTCTACCTAGGATCAAAATCTGTCATGATCATCCAAAATATCGAGTTCGATTTCTAGCTTTTGGTAGGAATTCGTGAGAATCGAACTTTTTCAGACTGAGGGACAGACAATGAGGCAGAAAGGAAGCCAGAAGCTGGTGAGATCCCAGGAAAGGTGATGGAGAAGCAAGAGGTGTTACCGAGGTATAAGCACAATTTCTGCACGACTCAGTCTGGGCACCCCACCTCATGAAGGCTTCTCTGGAACACGAGGTCAGGACCTGAGGTGGAATGAGGAGCCGAACTTAAAACACTGTGCTTATGCGATGCTGGTAACTGGGCTTCATGTGGGAGACTCAGGCCAAGGGTTGTGCTAACATTACCATCTCCACCCCACTCTCTTATCAAGGCATGTGTCCGTGGGGCACCGTTCCTCAGCTGTCCTTCTGGAACCTGACCTGAGGAGAAAGGCCACATTGAGAACAGCAAACTCTCGAGAGAAGCTCATCTAGAGTGTCCCAGAATGTAAGAGACATAAGGATTTACTCAGATAGGAAATTAAAGGTACAGCAGGGATCTCACTGCTGGGGTTCAGAGATCTCTGAGAAGGTCTGGGGACTTTTCAGGCAGGCCCAACACCAGGCATTTTGCAAGAGTTAGTCTTCTCGTCACCCTCTGAGAGTCAGATATAACCATCTGGCGCAGCAACAAAGCCTCAGTTGTTTGCAGGCATGGTGTGATTTGGAGAACAATGTGGGTGGGATTGGGGCTTGTCCTCAGCTCAACCTGCCACGGGTGGTAGGAAAAGAGAAAGTCACATTGAAGGAAAATGGGCTTTAGTGATCTTATGTATTTCCAGCTGTGCATTTCTTCCTTCTTACTACAGACCAGGCACAACCAGTCAGGTGCCAGACACAGTGTGGTGCCCTGCAAAGGAGAACCAGCACCCAGGGGAGCAGACTTATTTATAAACATAGGGGACGTACTATGAAGACTCCCATGTATTTGGGAGGGGGTCGGTTTGCAGGTAATGAGCCAGTGAAATGTAATTACTGTTTATGTGATCCTACTCATAAGCTAGGGGGTTCTGCCCTACCTGGCACACAGAGCAATTGCAGAGGTAAAGTCTTTCTGTGAAAAAAAAAAACACAGTATTTTTGGTAATGAGTATTGTAAGATAACTTCTCTACTTGGTTGACTGCTCTGCATTTATCTAGCTAATTATCTCCTTCACTCTTCTCCATGAAAGAAATAGGCCTCTCCTGATGCAAGCTGAACCTCATTTGGGACAGCCCCCCCCCACCCCTTCATTTATGAAGAAAGAGTTGACTAGCTAGTTAACTCCCTGACTCCCGAAGCAGATAATGACATGGAGAGGTGTACCTCCTACCCTACACATTGCATTCCATTTCTAAGAACTACTCAGAATAATCTATGAAAACAGAAAATAGATTAGTGGTTGTGTGGGACTTAGGGGAGTAGAGGTTGGGTTGGAATGATGGTTAGGAGGTACAAGGTGTCTTTTGGTGGTGATGAGAATGTTCTAAAATTGGTGATGGTGATAGTTGCAAAACTTTGTTACGTGCTAAAACCCAATGAATCGTACACTTTCAGTGAGTGAATTATGTATGAATTACATTTCAATAAAGCATTATACTGGAGGGGCCGGTAGCCAATTCCTAGATAGCAGAGTGCTATGTTCCTACTCTCCAAAAATATAGGTGAAAGAAAGGACTGTTCTAATTTGCACTATGTGAGGTAGAAAGAGACTCAAAACACCTGGGTTCCATGTTGGAACACAAATCATTATTGATTATCGTTGAGAAAGAAGGTTTTGGGAGTGGGCATTGCATGATACTGTTTGGATGTGCTCTGATGTGGCCCCTTTGAGACTTAGCAGGGGGACAGAGATAACAAAATGCCTCCTTAGGCCTTTCCTCAGAATTCTCTAAGTTCCACTTCCATCCTAGGGTTGGCAAAGTCTGGCAGTGCAGTCTGGGTGGGGAGCCCCAAGCCCTGACAAAACATACAAGGGCCCACTCCCATTTTTTTCTTCAGAGCACTCACCCCTATAGGGTACAAACCAGGAGCTCCAGGAGTAGTAGTTCTGAGGTCTTCCTGGGATCCCCATGCCTGACCCAGATTCAAAGAGAGTGGCCTAGAGAGTGATTAGGCCATAAGAGTGAGGCTGATACACTGATTCAAATTGTTTATGTAAATAGTGGTCCTGTAAAACATCTGCATGGGCCTTACACACCCATGTGTTTTCAGCAGTGAAAAACTAATAACTGGATTTAAAAAATGGACTAATGGGGCACCTGGGTGGCTCAGTGGGTTAAAACTTCTGCCTTCAGCTCAGGTCATGATCCCAGGGTCCTGGGATCAAGCCCCTTGTCAGGCTCTCTCTCAACGGGGAGCCTGCTTCCCCCTCTCTTTCTCCTCCTGCCTCTCTGCCTACTTGTGATCTCCATCTGTCAAATAAATAAGTAAAAAATATTTTAAAAAATAAAATAAAAAATAAAAAAATGGACTAAGAACTTGAATAAAATAGTCAAATTCGTAGAATAAATAAATGAAATGGTGGTTGCCAGGAACCGAGGGAAGAGGGAAATGGGGAGTTACTGAAGAACAGGCATAAAATTTTAGGCAAATGAAATGAGAAAGCCCTGGAGATCTGCTATACCACTTTGCACATACAGTCAACAGTAATATATAGTACACTTAAATATCTGTCAAGAGGGTAGATCTTGCTAAGTGTTTTTTTCCAAAATAAAATAACAACAAACAAAGAAGAGGTATGTTCAGCTACATCTCCCCTATAATTTGTGCTGTTGTTTATATCATCTACATATGTTATAAACATCACAATACACTGTTAAACTTTAAATGTAAATTAATATGAATGAATGAATTAATATTTAAAATAAATTAATAGAATCTTAAAAATTCAAACTCTGTGTCCCCTGCAGTGAACAGCAGCTGAAATCTCTGTTATTTCAATTTTCAGCTGTTACTATGTAGCTGGGCTCACTGGAGTCTCCCAGGCATGTGTCGTTTATCAAATCAGCCAAGAATTTGGGCAGATTTTACAATCAGATTTTAGCATTTATTCCTTTTGTCTTCCTGTCATCCAGGATTTATTCCCTAACTTTCCATCTGCTTTGCCAGCCCCACATTCTGTCATGGGACATCTCAAGCCAGTCAGTCTGAGGCTGAGGCTGCCTTGAGCTGCTTGTGGACTGAGGAGAACCTTCTGGGCAGAAACTGCATAACTGCCTATCTCTTGACTACTGGGCTTCCTGATTTTCAAAGAATGACTGCACTCCTGTTTCTTCCTGCTTTGGGTCATACTCCAGTACCTGGACACATTTAAAAAGACATTTTAAGATTTTTAAATTCAGATTTTATAATAAACAAAGAGTTACAGTTTGGCAAAATCATTCCATTACAGCCTCCAGAACTCCTTTCTGTTAAATATTCTTCGATAGCATGATTTTATTGTCTGCATGAGATGCCACTGTATGACCTGCCAGATCTTATCTTATCGGTCCACTATTATTAGACATTTCGTTGTGTCTATTTGTTTAATAAGCAGTAATAAAAAGATATTAGTGGCCACCAGATGTCCACCAAAGTGATCATGTGGCAGTACCACTGTGTTGTCCAGCTTTGGGTGAGGCTGCTCATACTGTGTTATACCTGAAGCATCCCCGGAGCACAACTTAGGATGTGGTTAGCACACTGCGGAGGTGTGCTGTGCTGTGGTCATATCTGGGAATCCCTGGGGCCCTTTCTGGGGAAAGGGGGATATGAAGCTCTTGGGGATCCCAGTGAAATTATGAGTTAAGGACTTGGAACTGAATAATAGCTTTGTTGTTAATCCTAAAATTACAAGTCATGCCCTTTATGGGGCTGTCTACGTCTCATGCTGCTGTGGAAAGTATGGATTATATATGGTCTCAAAATCACTGGGTCCTTTCTTCTTTTACACTTACCTTTGGTCTTTCTGAATCTCTTTCATCTTGTCTGACCTTGAGCCCATTCCTTCTCCATTGTTCCCATACTCAGCTCCAGGAATTAGCGTGGCTCTGTCTGTGTAATGTAGAGAGTGGCACCTTGATAACAGGGCATTTTTGAAGACTTGCCTAGGGAAGAAGAGAACATTCTTTATTGCTGATTTACATTTAGGAACTCTCTTGCTGGGTAGAGCTTGGCTTAGAAGAGAAAGCATCTTCACACACAGACACATACACAAAAAGACATAACTATAGTTTTTTTCCTGACGTGGATATTTTAAAGATTCTTATTTTGATTGAGAGGACTTTGGATATAATAAGACTTTAAACATTGCATTTACTCTCCTTTATATTCCATTCTAGGAATATAATAACATCTTGACTGACAATTTATATATAGGGCTACACAACTAAGACAATAAAATATTATGTATTGCAAAGGAAGAAAAAAAGGAAGGAAGGAGAGAAGGAAAGAAAGAAAGAAGGGGAGGATGAATGAGGGAGTAAGGGGAAAGAAGAAGGGAAAAAGACAAAAGAAGGAGGGAGGGAAATGATGAACACTGCATATTATGTGTAGGTGATGAGCCACTGAATTCTACACCTGAAACTGGTATTACACTGTATGTTAATTAACTGAAATTTAAATAAAAACTTGAAGAAGAAGAAAAAAAAGAAGGATGGAGGGAAGGAATGAAAGGAGAAGAAAGTACCTTGTGTGGGTGTCTTAAGTGACTAAGCTCCTGCTGGGTGAAGTCAGTTGGGGTCCCATAAGCCAAATCTTTTCAAATGAGTGTTAATATTGTAGTCCTACAAATGACTAAATTTTAGAATGTTAATCCTGCTATAGACATAATTTAGGATCATTCGTCTCTCCATCTGTCAGGGAAAGAATTGGCAAGGGTAGGGCTGACTCACATGACGGTAACTTCTTCTAGACTTGTATTATTTCCCTGGCCATATGAACACCATGGGCATTCTATGTGCTTGAGCAGAAGGTCTCTCTATGCTTTTTGTTATTATTTTTAGTAAACTCTATATACCCAGAATTCATATAACCACTGGAGGTTTCAGTTCTTAAAAGAAAATGAAGATTAACTAAGATTGGTTCCATCTGTACTGTGTCCTGTCGAGTGTGGGATTCATCCTCCTCCTAGTACTTGGTTAACAAAGACAGAGAGCCTGCTATAACTCAACTGACTAAAAGGTAACCCAACAAAAAAAAAATTATAGATTGGATATCATGGATCTAATTAATGTAAAATTTATCATTTATCACTACCAGTATATGGGTATCTATGGTTTTCTTGGGTTCATAGATTCTTCAGATATTTTATTGGTAGATAATGACATGATAACCCATTGATATAATCAAAGCAGGCAGTGAAAAACCCATGGTTAGGTGAAAGTTGTACATTCTGAGAGGGGTTATTTAAATCTAAAAAACGTTTTCCCTTAAGTCTAAGAAAATCTTTTCCCATCAATATAACAACTCACAATTAATTTCATGGAAACATGATTAGGAAGATAGAAAGATTGACCCTACTAGTATGATTTTTTTACTTGATTTCCGAGATACTTATCTTTAGAATCTTCAGCCCATACACTTCTGATATTTTAAAAAAATTTATTTGTCAGAGAGAGAGAGGGAGAACAAACAGGGGGAACAGCAGGCAGAGCAGGCAGAGGGAGAAGCAGGCTTCCCCTGAACAAGGATCCTGATGCAGTTCTTGATCCCAGGACCTCAGGATCTTGACCTGAGCTGAAGGCAGATGCTTAACCAACTGAGCCACTCAGGCATCCCACACTTATGATATTTTTGTTATCTTTCAGTGTCTTTTAATATGTGACACTGAGAAGTATCCAGATGGAGCTGGGGGCTCCTGATATAGTTGCATCCTACACGTCCTCTTCAGGTTCAGTATCAGTATGTCTAAATGTCTACAATATATAAAATCCAATAACTTTTTTTCCCCAAAGCAATCTACAGATTTAAAGAAATCCCTATCAAAATACCACCACCATTTTTTTCACAGAGCTAGAACAAACAATCTTAAACTTAAACAAACAATCTTAAACTTTTAAACTTTGTATAAAACCTCAAAGACACCAAATAGCCAAAGCAATCTTGAAAAAGAAAAGCAAAGCTGGCGGTATCACAATTCTAGACTTCAAGATATATCACAGAGCTGAGGTAATTGAAACAGTTTAGTACTGGCACAAAAACAGACATATAGATCAATGGAACAGAACAGAAACCCCCAGAAATGGACCCACAATGATATGGTTAACCAGTCTTTGACAAAGCAGGAAAGAAGATCCAAAGGGGGAAAAAAAGTCTCTTCAACAGGTAGTGTTGGGAAAACTGGACAACCCCATGCTTCAGAAGAATGAAAGTAGATCACTGTCTTACACCATACACAAAAATAAATTCAAAATGGATGTAAGACATAAATATGAGACAGGAAACCATCAAAATCCTAAAGGAGAGCAGGCAGGAACCTGACCTCAGCTGTGGCAACTTCTCACTAGACACATCTCTGGACGGAAGGGAAACAAAAGCAAAAATGAACTATTGGGACTTCATCAAGATAAAAAAAACAATAGAAAAATCTGAAAAGCTACCTACAAAATGGGAGAAGATATTTACAAATTACATAGCTGATAAAGGGTTAATATCCAAATCTTATGAAACTCTAACACACCCCCTTAAAAAAGTCCACTTAAGAAACAGTGTGTGAATAAAACAGAAATATCTATAAAGAAATAGAAAACTTAAAAAGAAACCAAAGTATTCTGGAGCTGAAAGCTTTGGCAACTGAAATGAAAACCCAGCACATGGATTCAGAGGTGGGTTTGAACATTCTGAGAAAAAGATCAGCGAACTTGAAGGTAAAACAATGGAATTATTTAGTCTTAAGAACAGGAAGAAAAAAGATTAAAAAAAAAGTTAACCAGGCCTAAAAGTTTTTTGGGATGAATCTTAAAAACAGATGAGAGAAAAGAATCATCCCTTGTGAGGGATTCTCAGTAAGATCAAAAGCAGATTTCTCATCAGAAGCTTCGGAGGCCAGAGCTAGTGGGCCAATACATTCAAACTGCTGAAAGATAAACACTGTCAACCAAGAGTCTATATGTGACAAAACTGTCCTTTAAAGGTAAGGGAGAAATTAAGATATTTCCAATAAACAATAGCGGAAGGAGTTCATGACCAGTAGATCTGCCCTGGAGGAAATGCTCAGGGGAGCCCTGCAGGATGAGATGAACGGACACTAGACAGTAACTTGAAGCCATGAGGAGAAATAACGTCTCAGTAAAGGGAGATGCCTCAGCAACTGTAATGCTAGCATTGTGATAATAACGGTTTATAACTTTACTTTTTGGTTTCTGCGTGATTTAAGAGACTAATACGTTTAAAAAGCAGTTTGAACAAAAGCTGGTATTACTGTAACATTGGTTTGCAACAACCCATCTTGTTTTCTACATACTTTAAGTGACTAATGCACTTAAAAGTATTACTTGTTTATGTTTCAGGGCTCACCACGTACACAGATGTAATTTTGTGACATCAACAACCATAGTAAGTGGGAACAGGGCTATAAAGGAGTGAATTTTTGCATATTTTTGGAGTTCAGATGGTATAATTTCAATTAGAGTGTTATAATGTTAGGCTATTAAATGTAGTCCCCATGGTAACCACAAAGAAAATAGCTGTAGAATATTCATAAGAGAAAATAAAAAAGAAATTTAAGTATTTCACAACAAAAAAGTCAGCTGAACAAAAAAGGTGATAGTAATGTAGGAAGTGAGGGACAAAAAGCTGTAAGGCACATGGAAAGCAAGTAGCAAAAAGACAGAAATAAGTACCTCTCTATAAGTAATTCTTTACATGTAAATGGACTACACTTTCTAACTAAAAGACTAAAATTAGCAGAATAGGTAAAAACGTGATTCAACTACAAGTTGTCTACAAAAGATTCACTTTATATCCAAAGGCACAAAGAGGTTAAAAATGAAAGAATGAGCAGACATATTCCACATAAATAGTAACCAGAGGAGGGCAGGGGTAGCTCTGCTGATATCAGACAAAATAGAATTTAAATAAAAAACATTTAAGAGTGTGGAGATTCCTTAAGAAATTAAAAATAGAGCTTCACTATGGCCCTGCAATTGCACTACTGGGTATTTACCCCAAAGATACAGATGTAATGAAAAGAAGGACCATCTGCACCCCAATGTTCATAGCAGCAATGGCCACAGTCATCAAACTGTGGAAAGAACCAAGATGCCCTTCGACAGACGAATGGTTAAGGAAGATGTGGTCCATGTACACTATGGAGTATTATGCCTCCATCAGAAAGAATGAAACCCAACTCTTGTATCAACATGGACGGGACTGGAAAAGATTATGCTGAGTGAAATAAGTCAAGCAGAGAGAGTCAATTATCATATGGTTTCACTTATTTGTGGAGCATAACAAATAACACGGAGGACATAGGGAGATGGAGAAGGGAGTTGAGGGAAATTTAAAGGGAGATGAACCATGAGAGACTATGGACTCTGAAAAACAACCTGAGGGTTTTTGAAGCAGGGGGTGGGAGGTTGGGTGAGCCTCATGGTGGGTATTATGGAGGGCATGGATTGCATGGAGCACTGGGTGTGGTGCATAAACAATGAATTCTGTTACATTGAAAAGAAATTAAATAAAAAAATTTAAGAGACAAAGAAAGACATTATGTATTAATGAAAGGTTTAATACAGCAGGAAGATACAACAATTATAAACAGTTATGCACCCAGTGAGAGACCATGAAAATATATGAAGCAAGAACTGACAGAATCAAAAGGAAAAATTAGTAGCTCTACAATAATGGTGAAAGATTTAATATGTCACTTATAATAATGAATAGAACAACCAGAGAGACATAAATGAGGAAATGGAGGACTTGACCAACACAATAAGCCAATGTCTTTCGTAGAACACAGACCCAACAACAACTACATAAACATTCTTCTCAGGGTACGCATAGGACATTTTCCAGGATCTGCCATATGTCAGGTCACAAGTGAAGTCTTAATATATTTTTTAAAAATTGGTATCACACAAGGTGTATGCTCTGATCACAGCAATATCAACATAGAAATCAACAATAGAGTAAGAACTAAAAAATTCACAAAATTGTGGAAATTTAACAACACGGTTTTAAACCACCAATGGATCAAAGAAGAAATCACAAGGGAATTAGAGATGAATGAACACAGAAACACAATACATTGAAATCTAGGGACATTGTAAAAGCAAGGCTAAGGGGGACACTTACAGCTATAAAGACTTAGATTAAGAATCAGCAATGGTCTTAAACAAGATGGAAATGTAAGAGGATCCTGAATTCACTTCATGCCACAGACATACCGAATCTACCAGCTACATAAAAACAAAAAACAAAAAACCTGTAACTTCTCTGAAAAACAACAACAGCAACAACAACAAAAACTACCTGAGCATCTCCTCCACAGCAGGCAAATGAGGAAAAATGCAGATCCGAGTGGGTAGGAGAAACTGAGACAAAATCTCGTCATAAACCCCACTCCTGGTGCAGCAGCCCACAACTGGCAGGGAATTTTAAAGTTCCAAGCTTCTACCTGAGAACTGAAGGGTTCAAACCCCACACTGAACATTCCAAATTCTAATATCTGCAACAGAAAGACAGGCTCCCAAACTGCTAGCTTTGAAATTCGAAGGGTTCATGTCCATGAGACCCACGAGGCTACAGAAAAACAAGAAACAGTTCTCACAGGGTTTTTGCATATGGACTCCCTCACCTCAGGGTCCAGGGCAGAGGCAACTGCCTAAAAAGGACCCAGTTCTTGTGAAAGAGGCTTATTTGCTTATCAAGGCACCAATCTGAGGGGAGGCACTTAATCTCACACACATTTAGGGGAGGAGACTGGCCATTTCCATCTTTGTGTTCTCTCTCTGCCTCACTCCAACTTGCTGGTATTGCCCCCAAAGGAACACATGCCCTTCTCTGGCACTCTGATTTGTGCAGCTGCCACTGAGCAGACACCCCTGGATCACCTGGCTCTAGTGTCCAGCAAAGCTGTAACATATGGAGAAAGAGTTCTACCAAGCCTCAGGGCACACAGGAGGCAACAGACTGAGGAGCCCAGTCCTCTTGTGAAAGGGGCCTCTTAGCTCATCTTCACAGCTATGGTGTTTAGAAGCAGGCTTCTCATTAAACACACATCTAGGGACTAATTAGAATCCTCTCCAGAGACCCTGGGGCATGGATGCTCTCCTCAGACCCTCCCTCTGCTGGACTCCAGAGCATCTGTCTCTTCAAGAGGGAGTTTTACATGCATCTGGGGCTCTGGTTTTTACTCTCTGATTAGCGGCCATGGGTGGCCAACAGACCCTGCATTTCTCAGTCTCATGGGGCTGTACCAGTTGGGGAGAGAGCTCTTGGCCAGCCATGGACCTCAGGGCAGTGCAAACAGACCAAAAAACAACCTTAGTCATTCTGTGAAAAAGAGGCTATTTGCTTGTCCTGAATCATTGGTCTGAGGGTCAGACTTCTGGTTTAGCTCACATCTAGGAGTCTAGATGGGCTCTCTGAGGATAGGGTCCAGTGCAGGCCATTTTTGTGTTTGTCCTCTGCCTTACCCCAGGTTGCTGGTATCTATCAGGAAGCAGTCTGTACACTCACCTGTCACCCTGATCTTTGTGCTGCTGTCAGGAGAACACCCCTAGATCCCCCGGCTCTGGTGGCCAGTTGGACGTATGCTTGTTGTCCCATAAGACACTGCATTCGCATACTTTAAAAACCACTGTGTGAGACTCTAACTTCTAATCAGCCTGTGTCTAGATGCTGACTGAAATCGTCTGCTTTAAGACACTTATAGATCTTGTACACCTTTACCTACTAGGGGCCACTAAAAATAAAGTAGGCTGTTTGGACAATCACAAAGGTTTAAGAGACAACCATAAATTAGGGTAGGGTTGAGCAGTATGGCTCATCTCCTAAACAAGGTCACTCCTTTAAGACTGGAAGAGGAGGGTGTCTGGGTGGCTCAGTTCTTAAGTGGCTGTCTTTGGCTCAGGTCATGATCCCAGGGTCCTGGGATCGAGGCCCAGAGTGGGCTTCCTGCTTGGTGGGAAGCCTGCTTCTCCCTCTCCTTCTGCTTGTGTTCCCTTTCTCTCTGTGTCTCTCTCTCTGTCAAATAAGTACATAAAATCTAAAAACAAACAAACAAAAACGGGTGCCTGGGTGGCTCAGTGGTTTAAGCCTCTGCCTTCGGCTCAGGTCATGATCTCAGGGTCCTGGGATTGAGCCCCGCATCAGGCTCTCTGCTCAGCAGGGAGCCTGCTTCCCTTCCTCTCTCTCTGCCTGCCTCTCTGCCTACTTGTGATCTCTGTCAAATAAATAAATAAAATCTTAAAAAAAACAAAAAACAAAAAACAAACAAACAAACAAACAAAAAAACGCACAAAAAACAAAACCTTAAAATAAAAAGCCTGGAAGAGGAGGCTGTTTTTATGTATTGCTTAGAAGCCAACACGGAGAGTCAAGCAAAACAGAGAAACAAAGCAATATGTTTCAAACCAAAGAACAAGGTGAAACAGCAGACAAGGACAACTTTAATAAAATGGAGATAAGTAATTTACCTGATAAAGAGTTCCAAATAGAGAGGAGTCCATGATGGCAGAGGAATAGGAGACTTGAATTTTGTCCGATTCCCAGGAATTCAGCTAGACAGTTATCAAACCATTCTGAACACCTGTGAACTCAACCAGAGATTGAAGAAAAGAATAGCCGCAACCCTACGAATAGAAAAGTGACCATTTTCTTCAAGGTAGGAGGTATGGGAGGAGTGAATCCTGGGCAATATATGGGAAAATAGTCCGTGGTGGGGAGGGAGCCTCCATCAGCTGGCTACCGGCAAGTGACAAAGCAGTGGAGCACAAAATCAGAATTTTTAGAAGTCTGCTCTGGTGAGGGACATAGCTCAGGTGGCTAAGCAGAGGTGGAGGAGGGGTGGGGAAGGGGCGTGTGTGAAACCCTCGCTGGGACAGAGTGGTGTCAACATCCTCAGGGTCCCAGGAAGACCAGGGGTGCCTGAGTGCGGCAGAGCTCCCAGGTATTGGAATGGGGAACCCGGCTGCCAGGAGTGAGCCCAGGAGTGGGCTCTCAGCTTGGGGTTGGCATAAACTGTGATCTGTGGCACAGTTGGGCCACTGCTGTTTAAGCAGGGGCCCAACAAGTAGCAGAACCGGGGAGACACCCATTCCTTCCCTGGAAGGAGCAGCCTGGGAGCATACCATAGGAGTCTTCTGGGCTTGGAGACTCCAAATGGGGTTGTGAACCAGAGATAGAAACCTCTGGTCACAGGCCAGGTGAGCACCAAGTGCAGCAGAAGACCAGGGAGACAGGAATGGTTGACTGTTTTTCTCTGAGGGCTCATAGAGGAGTGGGGCCTGGAGATTTCGGCTCCAGAGCCAGAACTGGAGGCAGCCATTTTCATTCTCATCCTCTAAAGCTGCGTGGAAAGCCTTCAGGGAACAAAAGTCACATAGAGCAAACCAGAGCTGGTTACTTAGCCTGGCCCCTGTCGAGCATGGAGCAATTCCGCCTGGGGCAAGGACATTTGAGAATCAATGCAACAGACCCCCCTCCCCCAGAAGATGCCTGAATCTGTGCAGTTTGGTTTGGGCACAGAGGTATTGATGGATTGACCTGGACTGCAACATTGTGGCTCTGGGCTAGAGATTCCTGCATGACCAAATTCGCTCTGACCCTCTAAAGAGATGCCAAGAAGCTTATTTCCCACAGGACTGTAAAACTCCAGTGCCAGGGGAAAATAATATAGGGAGCTCCACAAAACTTGTTTACACTCCAGGCTAAAATCTTACATTCCTCTTTTAGTTTCTTTTCTTATTCTTTCTTTCTTTCTTTTTTTTTTTTTAACCCTGCTCCCGTTTCAATTAGATTCTTATTTACCAACCTATGTTTTTAAGTCACTTCTTAACTTTTAGCTTTTCATACATATATATTTATGCCCCATACTAGCCTTTTTTTCACTCTATTCAATTTTATCTTGATACGTAAGTTCTGATTTCTTTGCCATTTTGGGATATAGTGTCTTCTAACACATAGACCAAAAGTCAAGCAGGAACAGCCAAATCACCCTGCTTTGTACACCTTGAGAGATTAAAATCTCTCTCCACCCCCCCCCATTTCTTCTTTCTTTACTTTCTTCTATCTTTTTCATTGTTTTGGTTCATCTTGGCTTTTGTGGCATGTCTGTGGCTTTTGACCACTTTTTCTAAGGCATATTTTGCTTGGATTGTGGTTGACATTTTGGACTCTGTCCATTCCCTCAACCATTCCTCAACAGAATGACTAGGAGGAGGAACTCTCAACAAAGAAAAGAACCAGAGACAATGTCCTCCCCACAGATCTAATGGATATGGATATAAACAAGATGTCAGATATAGACTTCAGGGTAGCAATCAGGAAGTCAATAGCTAGGCTCGAAAAAAGCATTGGTGACAATACAAATCTCTAAGGGCAGAAATGAGATCTAGTCAAGTCAAACTTAAAAATGCTATGAATTCTCCAAAGAAGACATACAAATGGTGAATAGACACATGAAAAAGTGTTCATCATCATTAGTCATCAGGGAGATTCAAATCAAAATCACACTGAGATTCCGTCTTACGCTCGTTAGAAAGGCCAAAATTAATAAGACAGTAAACAATGTGTGTTGGAGAGGATGCAGAGAAAGGGGAACCCTCTTACACTGTTGGTGGGAATGCAAGTTGGTGCAGCCACTTTGGAAACCAGTGTGGAGATTCCTTAAGAAATTAAAAATAGAGCTACCCTATGACCCTGCAATCACACTACTGGGTATTTACCCCAAAGATAAAGATGTAGTGAAAAGAAGGGCCAATGTTCATAGCAACAATGGCCACAATAGCTAAACTGTGGAAAGAACCAAGATGCCCTTCAACAGATGAATAGATTATTTGTTCTATTTCTTTGAAAAAAAAAAAAAGGATTGTATTTTGATAGAGATTGCATTAAATGTGTAAATTGCTCTAGGTAACATAGACATTTTCACAATATTTGATCTTGCAATCCATGAGCATGGAAATTTTTCCCATTTCTTTGTGTCTTCCTCAATTTCTCTCATGAGTTCTCTATAGTTTTCCGAGTACAGATTCTTTGCCTCTTTGGTTAGGTTTATTCCTAGGTATCTTATGGTTTGGGGTGCAATTATAAATGGGATCAATTCCGCAATTTCTCTTTCTTCTGTCTTGCTGTTGGTGTATAGAAATGCAACTGATTTCTGTGCATTGATTTTATATCCTGACACTTTATTGAATTCCTATATGAGTTCTAGCAATTTTGGGGTGGAATTTTTTGGGTTTTCCACATAAAGTATCATATCATCTGCAAAGAGTGAGAGTTTGACTTCTTTAACAATTTGGATGCCTTTTATTTCTTTTTGTTATCTGATTGCTGAGGCTAGGACTTCTAGTACTATGTTGAATAGCAGTGGTGATAGTGGACATCCTTGTCATGTTCCTGACCTTCGGGGAAAAGCTCTCAGTTTTTCCCCATTGAGAAGGATATTTGCGGTGGGTTTTTCATAGATGGCTTTGATGATATTGAGGTATGTACCCTCTATCCCTACACTGTGAAGAGTTTTGATCAAGAAATGATGCTGTACTTTGTCAAATGTTTTTTTCAGCCTCTATCGAGAGTATCATATGGTTCTTGTTTTTTCTTTTATTAATGGCTTGTATCACATTGATTGATTTGAGGATGTTGAACCAACCTTGCAGTCCAGGAATAAATCTCACTTGGTCCTGGTGAATAATCCTTTTAACGTACTGTTGGATCCTATTGGCTAGTATGTTGGTGAGAATTTTTGCATCTGTGTTGATCAAGGATATTGGTCTGCAATTCTCCTTTTTGAAGGGGTCCTTGTCTCATTTTGGGATGAAGGTAATGCTGGCCTCATAAAATGAGTTTGGAAGATTTCCTTCCATTTCATCTTTTGAAACAGTTTCAGGAGAATAGGTATTATCTGGTAGAATCCCCCTGGGAAGTCGTCTGGCCCTGACATCCTGTTTGTTGGGAGATTTTTGATGACTGCTTCAATCTCCTTACTGGTTATGGGTTCGGTCACATTTTCTATTTCTTCCTGGTTCAGTTTTGATAATTTATACATCTCTAGGAATGCATCCATTTCTTCCAGATTGTCAAATTTGCTGATGTATAGTTGCTCATAAAGAGTTCTTACAATTGTTCATATTTCTTTGGTATTGGCTGTGATTTCTCCTCCTTCATTCATGATTTTATTAATTTGGGTCCTTTCTCTTTCCTTTTGGAGAAGTCTGGCCAGGGATTTATCAATCTTATTTATTTTTTCCAAGAACCAGCTCCTAGTTATGTTGATTTGTTCTACTGTTCTTTAGTTTCTATTTCATTGATTTCTGCTCTGATCTTTATGATTTCTCTTCTCCTGCTGGGTTTAGGCTTTCTTTGCTGTTCTTTCTCCAGCTCCTTTAGGTGTAGAGTTAAGTTATGTACTTGAAACCTTTCTTGTTTCTTGAGAAAGGCTTGTATTGCTATGTACTTTCCTCTCAGGACTACCTTTATTTGTCCAAAAGATTGCATTTTCATTTTCATTTGTTTCCATGAATTTTTAAAATTCTTCTTTAATTTCCTGGTTGACCCATTCATTCTTTAGTAAGATGCTGTTTAGCTTCCATGTATTTGAGTTCTTTCTAACTTTCCTCTTGTGATTGAGTTCTACTTTCAAAGCACTGTGGTCTGAAAATATGTAGGGAATGATTCCAATCTTTTGGTTCTGGTTGGGACCTGATTTGTGACCCAGGATGTAATCTATTCTGGAAAATGTTCCATGTGCACTAGAGAAGAATGTGTATTCTGTTTCTTTGGGATGGAATGTCCTAAATATATCTGTGATGCCCATCTGGCCCACTGTGTCAGTTAAAGCCTTTATTTCCATGTTAATCTTTTGCCTAGATGAACTGTCCATTTCACTGAGAGGGTGTTTAAGTCCCTACTATTATTGTATTATTGTTGATGTGTTTCTTTGATTTTGTTATTAATTGGTTTATGTAGTTGGCTGCTCCCATGTTAGGGGCATAGATATTTAAAATTGTTAGATCTTCTTGTTGGACAGATCCTTTAAGTATGATATAGTGTCCTTCTTCATCTCTTATTATAGTCTTTGGCTTAAAATCTAATTTATCTGATATAAGGATTGCCACTCCATCTTTCTTTTGATGTCCATTAGCATGGTAAATTGTTTTCCACTCCCTCACTTTAAATCTGGTGGTGTCTTTGGGTCTAAAATGAGGTTCTTGTAGACAGCATATTGATGGTTTTTTCTTTTTAATCTGTTCTGATACTCTGTGTCTTTTGATTGGGGCATTTAGCCCATTTACATTCAGGGTTACTACTGAAAGATATGAATTTAGTGCCATTGTATTGCATGTAAAGTGACTGCTACTGTATATTGTCTCTGATCTGTTTCTGGTCTGTTACTTTTAGGCTCTCTCTTTGTTTAGAGGACCCCTTTCAATATTTCTTGCAAGGCTGGTTTGATCTTTGCAAAATCTTTTAGTTTTTGTGTGTCCTGGAAGCTTTTTATTTCTCCTTCTATTTTCAATGACAGCCTAGTTGGATATAGTGTTCTTGGCTGCATGTTTTTCTCGTTTAGTGCTCTGAATATATCATGCCAGTCCTTTCTGACCTGCTAGGTCTCTGTGGATAGGTCTGCTGCCAATCTAATATTTCCATTGTTGTGTGTTACAGACATCTTTCCTGAGCTGCTTTTAGGATTTTCTCTTTATCACGGAGACTTGTAAGTTTTACTATTAGATGACGGGGTGTGGACCTATTTTTATTGATTTTGAGGGGGGGGTTCTCTGTGCCTCCTGGATTTTGATGCTTATTCCCTTCACCAAATCTGGGAAAATCTCTGCTATAATTTGCTCCAATATACCTTCTTCCCCCCCTCTCTCTTTCTTCTTCTGGTATCCCAAGTATTCTAATATTGTTTCATCTTATGGTACCACTTATATCTTGAATTTCCCCTCGTGATCCCATAGTTGTTTGTCTCTCTTTTGCTCAGCTTCTTTATTCCCATCACTTGGTCTTCTATATCACTAATTCTCTCTTTTGCCTCATTTATCCTAGCAGTAAGAGGCTCCATTTTTGATTGCACCTCATTAATAGTTATTTTTTATTTCAACTTGATTAGATTTTAGTTCTTTTATTTCTCCAGAAAAGGATTTTGTTTCTCTAGAAAGGGATTCATTAGTATCTTCTATGCTGTTTTCAAGCCCAGATAGCATCTTTAAAATCATCATTCTGACCTCTAGTTCTGACATCTTACTAATATTTATATTGTTATGTTTCTAGCAGTTTTTTCTGCCTCTTGTTCTTTTTTTTGAGGTAAGTTTTTCCACCTTATCATTTTATCCAGATAAGAATAGATGAATGAGAGAACAAAATACTAACAGGGTAGCAACTACCCCAGAAAAATATACCTTAACCAAATCAGAAGAGACTTGAAACTGGGGGGAGAAGAAAGAGGGAAGAAAAAGAAATATAAAGAAATTATATATATATACACATACACACACATATATGTATATATATATATACACATATATAAATATATATATGACTGGTGAATAGAACAAATCACACACTTGATTTTGGGTGTATTTTTGTTAGATTTTTGTTGTATTTTGTTGTATTTTTGTCTGTTAGAAGAAACTACCTCCCAAAATTTTAAAGAATGAAATACACACACACACACACACACACACGATGAAGGGATGGAATAGGAGTGGAAGGATGAAAATTTAAAAAGATTCTAAAAAAGAAATTGATAAGGTAAGAAGTTGGTTGAAAAAAGAAAAGAAAAAAAAAAGGGAAAGAATGTGATCAGGCTGGAGACCAAAACAAAACCATGCACATGATTTAGGGTATATTTTGATCTATTAGAAGAAATTGTATCCCAAAACTTTATAGGAAAAAGACTCCTATATATATATATACACACACAAAATAAGGTTAAATACAATGAAGGGATAAAATATGCCTATAACAATGAAAATTTAAAAAGATTTTTAAAAAGGTATTGATAAGATAAAATAGTTAAAAAACGCTAAAAGAGGAAAGAGGAAACATTTTAAAAAATAGATTAAGAAAAAAAATTTTTTAAATTTAGCTTTGAAAGACTAAAGGATCATGGGGAAAAAAAGCCATGAATTCTATGTGTTGCTTTCCCCTAGCTCTGGAGTCCTGCAGTTCTCATTGATCCGTGAACTCGGTCTTGGCTGGATGTTCTTGCTGATCTTGGGGGAGAGGCCTGTTGCAGTGATTCTCAAATGTCTTTGCCTGAGGTGGAATTGCACTGCCCTTGCCAGGGGCTGAGCGAAGTAGTCCGCTGGGGTTTGCTCTCAGGAGCTTTTTTTCCCTGAATGCTTTCCATATCGCTTTGGAGGAGTAGAATGAGGATGACGGCCTCCCAATCTCCAGTCAGGAGGAGGTGAGAGCTCAGGGCCAGACTCCTCAGTGTGCACTCAGAGAAAAGCAGTCAATCCCTCCCATCTCCCTGGTCTCCAGCCTCACTCAAAGCTCAACCGGCCTCTGACTGAGCATTTCTATCTCTGGTGCATGGCCCTGTTTGGAGTCTCCACACCAAGCAGATTCCTGCTGTGCTCCTGCAGCACTCCTCCCAGAGGAGTGAAGTGAGTTTCCCCCGATCTGCCACTTGTGGGGTCCCTGCTCAAACGGTATTGGTCCAACTGTGCCTCGGACCATGACTTAAGGTAACCCAGACCTGAGAGCCCACTGGTTGGCTCCATCTCTGCAGCCGGCCTTTCCACTCTGATACCTGGAAGCTCTGCCGCACTCAGATACCCCTGGTCTTTCTGTGACACCATGGGTCCTGAGACCACACTGTCCCTGCAAGGGCTCCATCCCCTGCTAAGACTCTGGAGTGACGGCCCTCAGTGGAGCAGACTTCTAAAAATTCTAATTTTGTGCTCTGCTGCTCTGCCACTTGCTGGGACCCAGCCCCTCCCCCTACGGTCTATCTTCCCAAATGTTGCCTTGGATTCACTTCTCTGCACATCTTACCTTCTGGAAAGTGGTCGATTATCTGTTCCTAGAATTGCTGCTTTTCTTCTCTTCTCTCTCCTGTTGAGTTTGTAGCGGTCCAGAATGGTTTGATAACTATCTACCTGGACCCTGGAACCTGATGATATTTCAGTCTCCCACTCCTCCGCCATCTTGCTCCTCCTAGTTTAGCTGCTCTTGTTTATTTGATGTTATTTTCTGGTGCACTTCTGTGTTTCATATTGATTCCTTGTGCATTCTGGCTCATGCAGAATCATGTCTTTCCATGGACTTGGGCAAATAAATATATGAACTACAGAAAAGTCTTAATATCCCTCTTTAGTTGTTTGAAGATAGCAGTTATTAAACAATTTTTCACTCCATCCCTCTGAGGAGTGTCGTGCTCTCTTCAGTAGCAGCAGTGGGAGACTGAAAGAGGGGGCTTGACTGGGCACTGGGGGGGTACATATAAGAATTTCTGGTGTTCATTTGAAGTTTGAATGACCTCCTCTGATGATTCTAAGATGCCGGATCAGAATCTCTGCTGGAAGGGCAGATTTTAAGGTCTGGTGTGGCCATCTGCTCTATTTGCGTTTCAACCACTTTACACTCATAGCTCTAATCTACAAATGCAACTCCATGAATCGGATACCATCTGTAGTTTTCATTTGACTCCACCAAAATTTGATATATACTTTGATAATCAAAGTATATATCATATTATATATTAAAGTATATAATCTAGACCCTGAATACTTTGGTCAAGGTACAACTAATATGAAATAAATGTTCCTTGATATCACTATTATTTCCTTATCATAATAACTTAATAAGAGGATTCTTTTTATAACAGCTCTTAGATATAAAACTGAAATTTGTTTGCACCATAAAATTGAGTTTCAGGCCTTTTAAAAGCTTAGTGATAATTAACCAAGGAGTTGTCTGCATGCTCCTTTGGAACAAAGTTGAGTATGCTAGGATAAGAAGCACACAGCTTCATCATCATGCATTATCAGAATGTGTCATTTAGTTTAAACCAAGAGAGTCCCCACTGAGCTGCAAGAAACTCATTTGACAAAACACTCTGAACTCTGAACACAGTTGCAGTTGGCTTAAATCCCAGACAAAATTGAGATAGTAGAGGTTCGCTTCTAAAATTCTCAGTACTGCCTTTCTGAAGCTTTCTGCATCCTCTGTAAATTCTCCTTTCCTGCTTTATCTTCCTCACCTGTTGCCCAAAACCTATCTGTTCCTCCACAGACATAGGAAAAGACTTGATTAGCTTTTGCTAATTTAAACAGACATTTATACTTTAAAATTTTTGTCACTGAATTAACAGTAAACTCAAGTTAGCTAACTTAACACTCAGCATAGGGAGGATGGTTTTTCACCCAGTAAGATTTTGAAATCATTATGTAGTTGTCAGTGCAGCCTCAATAGGGAATTGCAGAAAGCTTGAGAGGGCTTGGTGCCTGGGTTCCTGGCACGTCTGGAGTTAATAAGAGGAAGTAGTTGTTGGAGGGAAGAAGAGTTAATGCCTGCTGCATTCAGACAAATGTCTGAAGGACAAATGTCAAGGACAGCTGAACATCAAAGTTGGAGAACTTCTGCTATTGACTGCTATTTCTGTTCTCGTGGACAGCTACCACCCTTGTCTTCTCTCTGTAGATCCTCAACACCTTGATTGCTACTTGCGGGTGGTGAGAAGAGTCTTTGTGCTGGAGTTTTTGTGAGTAGCTTTGTCGATAATTTTTAAATGTGATAAGTAGAATTTCTGTAAGTAGCACAATTCCTGAATGTATATGGGAGACTTATGAAATAGCAACATTATAGATGAACCATAAACTCTCCTCTCAATTCCTAATAACTTAACATTCCAAAAAAGAAATGCAGACAATTGTGGAGGACAGAAAACTTCTCATAAACGCCTTCTCTTTTCGTGTGATTATATTTGAAATTTAAAGTTTTTAAAAATTCTATACTATTTTATTTGCTAGTCTGAATGTTGTGGAATTCTTGTCTCCCCAAGTAAATTATGAGTTCTTTGAGGGAAGATAGATTACATCTTTTTTTTAAATTAAATTCAAGTTAATTTAGTGTGGTATTGGTTTCAGGAGTAGAATTTAATGATTCATCACCTACATACAACACCCAGTGCTCATCCCAACAGGTGCCTCCTTAATACCCATCACCCATTTAGCCCATCCCCCACCCACTTCCCCTCAAACACCCTTCAGTTTGTTCTCTATAGTTAAGAGTCTGTTATGATTTTCCTCCCTCTCTCTATCTTATTTTCCTTCCCTTCCCCTATGTTCATCTGTTTTGTTTCTTAAATCCCACATTTGAATAAAATCATATGATATTTGTCTTTCTCTGACTGACTTATGAAATTGAAAGTTTTGATCCAATATTTGTTTTATTTTCTTCCTTTATAAAATACATGTGAGGCACGAGATTTGTTATATATAAATTTGCTTAGTTTTCTTGTTCTTTTTTGTGAACACATAATCTTTGATTATATATGTTAATTATAAAAATAAATATTACTCATAATACTGAGAACTAGAACTAATTAGTGTTCACATTTTTTAAATAGAATTATTGTTTTCTCCCTCCTTTCCTTTCTTCCTTCCTTTCTTTCCTTCTCTCATTCCTTCCACTTTAAATAATGCAAACTATGATTATAGTATACATATTCTTAAGATCTTCTTTTGACCTGCCCATATATGTCGTACATATTCTCTCTTAAGATTTAATGGCTACATAGTATTTCACTGTATAATTTATTACTGAATTCATTGTATCATTTATTACTAGATTTTAGCAATAATTCCTGTTGACATATTCATTTATTTTCTTAGAATAAAGTTCTGCAATTGAAATTGATGATATGCACATGCTTTGGGCCTTTTTAGAAAAAAAACCACTTCATTGCTATAGTTGATATACAAAAAGTTATACATTTTGAACCCATAACAACTTCTGATTAATTACGTTTCCCGGACACTTCCTTTGCTGAGGGTGGGGTGGAGTGTGGGAGGGCAAAGGGAGCAGGCAGTGTCCTGAAATCTTGCCAGGCAATCACCACAGGGTTCTACACTTCCCCAGGAGGTACAACTTGCTCTGGGGTTTGGGTTGGTTTGTAAGTGCTCCTCAGGGGTAGATTTCTTTGAGGCACATGGACGGAGAAATAAAAACTTCTTCTACTTTCATTTCCTCTCTCAACTTTCCTTAATTCTTTCCTTCCATTCCCTCCCCAGCCTGGGTCTGAAGCATGGGAGTGGCAGGTGGGAATCCCAGAATCCCAGGTTCCTTTCCCCATTTCAACCGGAGTCTAACAAACTGAGATGACCCATCTCCAAATCTGGGATAATTAGGAACAATTGCCCTCTACTGTCTGCAGTGCTGTGAGAATTTAAATCCTAATCAAAACCCAGCTCCCAGTCCCAAAGAGTGCCTTCCCTGTGAGTTTTTCTGCAGAGGGCTCCTAGAGCTCTGCTGGACAGTGCAGGGTTGGGCTGCAAAGTGTTCCTACTAATTAGGAAAATTCAGCATTTGGGGAAGGAGTATGAGAACAATGAGGTACAGTCAGAGAGAAGGTGGGGAATCTAGAAAGAGGACTTGAGAAACATCCTTGAAAAGATAAATTATATGAAACAGAAAAGTGACAGCAGAATATAGAATTAAGGGAAAGATAATCATCTGGGGAACATCTGCAGACTTTTGAAACACACCTAGGGATGCCTAGAAGCTCTGTGTGAGCTCCTTTGAGACTCAAATCAGCCCTGAAGCATGGAGAGTTAGATGGGCCTTCCCAGGCCACACAGCTGCCACACGGGGACACAGGCAGGGCAGTGGACTCAGAGACCCTGCCCCTGACAGCTGTTCTAGGCTCCAGCCAAGGACAACTCCCTGGGCCACAGGATGAGGAACCAGATTTGAGCTCCAGCCTGTCTTCCTGGCTTGGGGACTATCTGGAACGTTTTTTAAAAATCCATTATATTTTCCTCTTTTTTTGGGAAGAGGAGCTGCTGGTTACGCTTTGTTACTGTCTCATTTGTTCCCAGCTACAATTTTATCAGGTTGACAGGGCAAGTATTATTATTTTCCTTATTTAACTGAATGGACTGAGGCCCAGAACAGGCTAGCAACTTGGCTGAGGTAGCTGCTAAGTGGTGAGACAGCAAAGATGGGAGCCAGAGGGTTGGTTTTTGAGCCACCTGCCATCTGGGACCCTTAGAATGGTCTGACACCCAGCAAGAGGCCGAGTAAAGGGTCTGGTCAGCAAAGGGACTTCATCCCAACCCCTCACTTATGAAGGCCAACAGCATTGAGTACACAAAGCGGGCAGGACTTTATTCCTTCATCTTGTGCCATTTTAAAAAATGTGCAGGAGGTAGTATGTAAGCTTTGGGCCAAGGAAGGGTTATTCACTGTTCAAGGCCTGCCTACTCATCACCCATGAGCCACGGTCCCAGCTCGGTAATTCTGAGGCCCTCCAGCTGTATGCCTTCCCTCAGACTCCCTCTCCTTGGAATTCTGGGGTTCTTCCTGAAGTTGTAAACACCCCATGAAGGCTCCTGCCTTCCGTTTGAACCTTGGAACCTCCCTCCAGCACTTCTCTTTCAGGCCACCAGGGGTCACCATAGTCCGCATAGAATTTTTCAGGTTAGGGCTGCCCAGGTGCCTCAGGCAGAGTTTGGGATTACACTCAGTAATCCCAGGGAGGGTGGGATGGGGCAGGGTGGGGGGGTGTCAGGCTGGTTGAGGCCATTCTCATGTTTCCCTCCATTCCTTCCCTGTGGATCCTGTCAGCTCATTACGGGTAGGACAATAGTGTGTTTTGGCCTTTGAGAGCTCATTTTCTTGCTTACTTTTTTTTTTTTTTTTTAACATTTGTCCAGGGGTTCATACTGATAGTACAATACTTGTCCTCGAATTCTGTTCCTGTGGCTCAGAAGTGAGGGCAATGGTGGTGATGTTTCTTAGGGGCTTCACATAATGGGTCAAACCATTCTCTTGCTGACACAACCTTGAGCTGCTGGGACAAATGCAGCAGCTTTGCTCTATGGGTTCAAATCCCATTTCAACTACCTCGTTACTGGTGGTGGGAAACTCAGGCAATTCCTTAAACCTCTCTGAGACTTACTGTGCTGGTTTGAAACTCATGTTCACCTGGAACCTGAGAATGTGACCTTATTTGGAAATAAGGTCTTTGCAGATTTCATGAGTTAAGACAAGGTCGTACTGAATTTGGGTACGTCCTAAGTCAGTCCAATGACTGATGTCCTTATAAGAAGAGGAGAGGTCACAGGGGGACTGGCACACCGAAAAGAGGGCCCTGTGAAGACAGAGGCAGAGACTGGAGTCATGTCCAAAAGCCAAGGATTGCCAGGGGTTGGTAGAAACCACCCAGAGAGAGAAAGAGGCAAGAAGGACTTTTTCCTACAGCCTTTAGAGGGAGCATGACCCTGCTGACACCCTGATTTTGGACTTTTGGCTCCCCAAACTATAAGAAAATAAATTTCCGTTGTTTTAAATCACTCAGTTTGTGGTAATTTGTTACAGCAGCCTAGGAAACTAATACACTCAGCTTCTTCAGATGCAAAACAGGGATAATATCACCTCAGGGGTTGCTGTGAATTAAATAATAAAGTGTTTTATGAATGGCTGTGCAGTCACTCTGACAGCCAGAGTGGTATGCCTCCTTTTTGCCAGGCATATAGCAAGCCCTTAAAATGTTAAGTTTTCACTTGAGCAGATTCTTTGCTTTTCAGGGATTTCATGGTTGACAGCCTCCTGATCCTTTGGAAGCCCTTCCATCTCATTTCAGATCACCTTCCTTTTTGTTCTTCACCCTGTTAGCAAACCCTCCAAGCCAACACCCTCCATGGCAGCAGTAGGGCGCTGTGAGGACCCCTTTGTTGTTTTCTCCATGCTCCTTCATGACTTCTTCCTATCTGCTTGGCCCTCCTAGCTACCTTCTCAAGTGGCACCAGTTTGCTGGACACAAGCGTAGCGTGGTCAATGGCCACTGTATTATACTTTTGCTTGTGAGGCTGGAGGGGCCCCTGAGAGGGCCAGGCACCTTTAGTGAGGGCCTGATGTCCTGTCCCAGAGCCACCTCACAGCAGCTGAAGGGCTAGGGCAGTCCTGAGAGTTCTTCTGCATACCATTCCCACTGTGTCTTGTCAACCACATCTGAAACGAATCACAACATTTCAGCCACAGCTTAATCCCCCTCACAGATTCCCACGCTTGTTCCCTCAGAGCAAAACCCAGTTACAATAACTACTTCTAAACAGTCTCGGCCTCTGCGGCCAGCTCCCGTCTCTGGCACTGGGCAGCAGGTGGACCCCTTGTCCACTTCATGTCTTCTGTTTCCCAACAGGCAGAGCCAAGCCACATAGGATAGGATAGAGGTGATTCAAGCCCAGAGCCTTTCCTTCAGGTTATCAAGGATCAGTATCAAGGGTGTCTGAAATGGTTGATTGATAACCAAACTCATCAGTTCACCGAACATTTATTCTGCACTACCCATGTACTAGGCAGAGTGCTGTATGTGGAATTTTAAAATAAGTGAGGCTTTCTTCTGCTGCTTTCGTGGTAAGACCCCCAAGTCAACCTCCACCCATTCCATTTCTGCACAAAAAGGTCCAGGAGCTGCAATTACAGGAACTCTACAGATTACAAGATACCCCTGATCTTCTGTAAAATACCAGAAACTTCTTGACGTACCCAAGAGGTATTGTTCCTATCCATTTTATCTTAGGTGGTTTTTTAAATATGTCTGCAAATTTCTTGAAACTTGTCATATCAAGAGGTAGAGTCTGGTGCACCTGTGGCTTGATCGGTTAAGTCTCTGACTCTTGATTTTGGCTCACGTCATGATCTCAGGGTCATGGGATCAAGCCCTGCACTGGACACCATGCTCAGCAGGGAGTCTGCTGGAAGACTCTCTCTCCCTCTCCTTCTACCCCTCCCCCATGCATTTGCTCTCTAGATAAATAAATAAATAAATAAGTCTCAATTTTGAGGTGGAGTCAATGACTCCTCTTGTATCTTCACCAGCTCAGACTGCTATAACAAAATACCATCAACTGGTGCTTAAACAATGCTTATTTTTCATAGTTCTGGAGACTGAGTCTGAGTTCAAGGTGCTGATGTAGTTAGGTTCTGGTGAGTGTCTTCTTCCTGGCTTATAGATGGCTACCTTCTTGCTGTGTCTTCACTTGGCAAAGAGAGAGAAGGAGCAAGCTCTCTGTGTCTCTATAAGGGCCCCACCCTCAGACCTCATCAACTGGGATTATCTTCCAAAGACCCCATCTCCAAATATCATCACAGTAGGGAATTGGGCTTTAACATATGAATTTTTAGGGTGACACAAGTCAGTCCACAACACCATGAGCTTGGGCCTTTGTGACTGCCTTGATGACAAAATGTGACAATGTGGCATCACGTCCAAGGCTGATGTCTAAAAGGTTCTACAACTTGTGATGGTTTCTCTGGGATGCTTACTTTTGGAACCCAGCCACTGGGCTGTGAGGAAGCCACATGGGAAGTCTTCATGTAGATGTTCCACCACCAGCACACACAGATCCAGTTTGACAGCCAGCACCAACCACCAGACAATACATGAGGAGGCCTTAGAGGACTCTGGCCCCAGTCACTGTCTTTCCATAACCACATGAAAGCATCCAAGTAAGAAGCATCTAGCTGAGGCCCGTCAACCCCCGGAACCAAGAGTGGCAATTAGATGGGTACTGTGGTTTACGCCACACAGCCATGGATAACCAGAACAGCATCTCATTGGCTATTTGACCATTGTTGCTCTTCAGAAGAAGGCTGACTTCAGTGTGCACAGTCCCGGAGCCCCAGTCCACTAGGCTACATTAGAACAAAGGGCCACAGTTTGGTGCCTACCCTCACCATACACACATTTAGCCCAGCCACGTAGACAGATACTGAAGCTTTTGCCTACAGAAGTGATTCTCAGCCAAGAGCTGCATATTAGAATCAGCTGGAGAGATTTTTATGACTTCCTTACACCCAGGCTATTGCCCAGACCAATTAAACCAGAATCTTTGGGGGAAGTAGTCCAGGAATCAATATCTGCTTAAGTTTCCCAGGTGATCTTAATGTGTAGCCATGGACAGAGGCAGTGAGCGCCTAGGCCAACTTGGAGCAGGGCGGGCAATGCCAGCATGTGTCATCACGGAGCATAATGACACTGGTCCTTCTGTGCCCTGGGGGAGCGATGTTACTTTCTCCGGGAAAATAGGGATAAATGTACCCTTCTCTATTTCACTTTCAGTGACATATAACATTCCTGGCCTGGATTATTGTCTTACCCAATGCCTTTCCCTTCTTGTCTCTTCATCCTTCTCATCCCTTCTCATAGCAGGGCTCAGAGTCCGAGTTCCTTCTTGAAGTGTTTCCAGTCATTCCAGGCATATGGATTTTCATTTTCTGCTGAATAAATCACCCCCAAACTCATCAGGTTAAAACCACAATGAACATTTATTATTTCTTATCATTTTGTGGGTCAGTAGCTGAGAGGTGGCTTAGCTGGGTGCTCTGACTTGGAGCCTCTCATGAATAGTTGGTATGTCAGGAAGGACTAACACTTGAAGATTTCACTAGGGTTGGGGGTTTCACTTCCAAGAAGTAGCTGGGGAGTAGCTAGGGAGCCAATGTTAGATGTTGTCAGGAGGCCTGGGTTTCTTTCCGTGTGAACTTCTCCAGAGGGTTGCTTAAGCATCCTTGTGGTGTGAGGTGTCAGAGCAGTGATCCAGAGAGAGGGAGGAGAAAAGCTGTGATATCTTTTATGACCTAGCTTTGAACCACATATCATAATTGTTGCAATATCCTATTGGTCACACGGGTCAGGTGTCTACTCATTGTAGAAGAAGAATCCACAGGGCATGACTGTCTGATGGTTTGAATCTCTGGGGGTCAGTCTAGAAGCTGGCTGTCACGACAGGCCTCAATCACCTCTTCCTCCCACACTGCTCCAGTGGTTCTCAAATCTGGATGGTCTATAAAATCATCTGAGAGACTTCTAAAAGTAAAGATTCTCAGATGTCACCTGAAATGTTTTGATTCAGTCAGGCCTAGAATCTGTAATTTTAGTCTCCCAAAGCAATTCTGGTGATCACAATAGAAATGGACAGTTTATTCCATTTGGGCACTTAGTTCCTGTCCAGGTAGGATTGACTCTTTTAGATTTTGTCCCCATGGGCCACCTCACATAAGGTGGGGGGGGCCTCTAATACCATAAAGGAGCCCTCCTGTTAGTTCAGAAACTGCTGTTTTGTACCTTTCTCCTCTTCTTGGCTACTCCTTCATCCCCTGGCCCCCCTCATTCTTATCCCCACCAGACCAGTTGTCCACCTGGCCATGTTGATGGATTCAGATCTTTAACTTAGCCTCTTGTCCTTGGAAGAGGATGTTTCCAAGACTGAAAAATAGCCTTATGACCTCCCACAACTGTGTATGGCCATTGAACATGGGAGTGAGTGGGTGGGGAAGTGGGAGGGATTTTGAGTAAGCCTAACTTTTTTCATCTCAAAAATAAAAGTTTCACTGGTCATCTGGGCAGTTCCTTATTTTTGTTTGTTTTTGAATTTCATTTAACTTTTAGTTAGTGAACATACAGTGCAATGTTGGTTTCAGGAGTAGAATTCAATTATTCTCCACTTACATAAACACCCAGGACTCATCATGAGTGCCTCCTTACTGCCCATCCCCCACTAGCCTGTCCCCACCCACCTCCATCCACCAGCCCTCAGTTTGTTCTTTACCACTGAGTCTCTTAAGAGTTTGTTTCCCTCTCTTCCCGTATATTCACCTGTTTTTTTCCCTTAAATTCCACACACGAGTGAAATCATATGGCATTTGTCTTTCTCTGACTTATTTCACTTAACATAATACATTCTAGCTCCATCTCCATCATTGCAAATGGCAAGATTTCATTCTTTTAGGTGGCCAAGTAATATTCCATTGTGTGTATACACACAACATCTCCTTTATCCATTGATTAGCCGATGGACATTGGGCTCTCTCCATAGTTTGGCTATTGTTGATAATGCTGCTACAAGCACTGGGGAGCACGTACCTCTTTGCATCTGTATTTTTGTATCTTTTGTGTAAATACCTGGTAGTAGAAGTGCTGGATCCTAGGGAAGTTCTATTTTTAGCTTTTTGAGGAACCTCCATACTGTTCCCTGGAGCGGCCACACTAGTTTCCATTCCCACCAACAGTGCAAGGGGGTTCCCCTTTCTCCACGTCCTTGCCAACACCTGTTGTTTCTTATTTTCTTTGCATCCATTTTGGCAGGTATGAGATGGTATCTCCTTGTGGTTTTGATATGTGTTACCCTGATGATGAGTTGAGCATCTTTTCATGTATCTGTTAGCCATCGGGATGTCTTCTCTAAAAGTATATTCATGTGTCTGGGAAGTTCCTTATTATGTATGCTGGACACTCTTGGTTTGAGCACCAACAAGTCATGAAATAACTTTCAGGGTAAGGGCGAGGGCAAAGGGATTCTAGAAGTGTGGTAGGATGACTGAGCCCTTTTGGGATTTATGGTTATAAAGGAGAAGAAAGGCTGTAACACTAACCTTTGCTGCTCAGCCCCTCTCCCTGACAGGAAGCAATAGTCCCACTGAGGCAGAAAACCTGCCTGTATTCTAAGAACCTAGGAAGAAAGCAACAGGATGGGAAACCCAGGCTGAATATCCAGGACAGATGGCCCCCATGGTGTAAGAACAAATGGGGGCATTTCTGTCACAGCTGCTTGGAAGCAGGCAGAAAAGCAGCCAGGAATTTTCCAAGGGCTGCAGCATTTCCCTTCATTAGGAAAACAGCTACTCAGCCACGTGCCTCTTTCCACACTAAGCACTGGGAAGGAAACAGTAAGCACAGCCAACAGGGCTGTGCCTTCACTAAGGCCATTTTCCACACACTTGTCCAGTGTAGCTGCTCTGCTAAATAATTATTTCTGCAGAAAGATCTTGATGGCAGCCCAGCCTCTGACACAACTAAGGCATTTGGAATAGGAAGGCCAACTTCACTCTCTACCGTCTTGACATATTCCAGACTTTAAGGCTAGTTGACTAGATGGGCCGTGAGGCAGGACTTTGCCCAACACTTAATTTTCCTCAAGGTTGTGCCAGCAGACTTGACTTCCTCAAGGAGGAAATGGAGCTCCTGGCCATAAAGTCTGCCCTTCAGGTCTGCCGGCCACATGCAGCAGGCATCTGACCAGCCATGGGCGCTTCCAGCAGCTGCGGCCTCTAGCTGCCAGCCAGTAGCCGAGACATAGGCCCTGTCCTTTTAGCATGTGGAGTTCAAGATGAACTGAGGTGTTATCTCAAGTTTTGTCCAGAAAACCACAGGGTCAGGTGGGTGTCGTGTGTACCAGAGATCTTGGGACATAGCTATCCAGGGAGTTTCACAATCTCTGTCTTAGTCAGCTCAGGACACCATGAAAAAATGCCGCAGAGGCCGGGAGGAAGGCTCAGGGCTTAGACAACAGAAATTTATTTCTCACGGTTCTCAAGGCTGGCAAGTTCAAGCTCAAGGTGGAACAGGATTTAGTTTCTGGTAAGAACTCTTTTCCTGCCTTACAGAGAGCTGTCTTCTCATTGTATCTCACATGGAAGAGAGAAAGAGAAGAGAGAGACAGAGATCTCTTGTATTTCCTCCTCTTTTACAAGGACACTAGTTCTAACAGACCAGGGCTTTACCCTTAACGTTAATGTAACCCTAATTAGTTCCTTAAGGCTCTATTCCTAATCAGGTACATGAGGTTTGGGTTTTAACATATGAATTTGGAGGGGGCACAATTCAGTTTGTAGTTGTCTTATAACCTTGCCTGGACATGATGAGTCCCTTTCAGAGTCCCAAACAGACTGTGTCCAGAACGTCTGGTGGCTCTACCAGATAACCCAGTGACGCTGGAAACAAAAATGGGCAGTAGAAGTAGTTGATAGGTGTTTGTACACATCAAAGTATGAGTTTCTGACTCTGGGCTCCATGGGGCCAACCCTGCTCATTAAAAAATATGTATATATTTAAAATATTTTTGTTTATTCATTTTACAGAGAGAGAGAGAGAGAGCACAATGCAAGGGGAACAGCAAGCAGAGGGACGGGGAGAAGCAGGCTCCCTGCTCGGGGGCTCGATCCCAGGAACCTGGGATCCTGACCTGAACCGAACGTAGATGCTTAACCAACCGAGCCCTCAGGTGCCCCCCAGCCCTCCTTGCTTTGGTTCTCTGGATTTCTGGGATCACACATCAGTGTGGGCATGTTCTGCTATTCAGTTCCATGCCTGGGAACCACAGGTTGGGGTTCTTCGTCCCGAGCTTATGCCCTTTTGGAGGGGAGCAGCTGTCTTGCCACTTTATTTGTGCTTTTCTGGCCTTCCTGAAACCATGGCACGATTTCAGACATCTGATGTGTCCAAAGTAAGGCGGCCACCTCTTACTGGGCTCGGCTCAGATCCAGCAGGGAGTCGTGTTTCTCAAAGGTACAGCTGCCTGCTACTTTCCCGGAGTCACTGTGACATGAGCACTGGGGAAGGGGCAGGAGATCTGTTGCTAATGTACATCCCAATTTCAGGTCTAGGCTCAGTGGATTTCCCTCTGTTGAAGCTGGGGCTAGTTAGAGAAGTCCAAGTGGAGTCTGCTTAGAAAGAACAAGGGACTTTACTGACTCTTAGAACTAAGAATTAAGCATGTTTCTTCCCAGTAACAGGATTCTGGTCCTCTACCCCTTGCTGTCAGGAGTCAGTTTCTCTCTATCACTCAGCTCTGCTTTGCTCTGGGAGTCATCTCAGGGAAAGACAACTTCCAGATGACCCAGGCTTTCATGATTCCTACAACTAACAATCTGATAAGGAAAGAGAATATTTTTTCTCCTAATGTCCTCACCCCTCTCCATGAATACTCTGGTTGGTTTTGTTGGGTCATATCTTACCCCTTAACCCATCAGAGTCTAGAGGGATGGGGCATACCAGTGGGTCAGCCTTGTGAGGAAGGAGGCTGCAGCCTTAGCTTTCAGCCCTGACGAGACTATATTGAGTGCAGAAGTTTCCAGGTGCAAAGCATGTGTGACAAACGAAAGTGTAAATACATCTGCTGTTTAATGTCTCCACTGCACACACTTGAGGTGGGCATTTAGCTGGGATGTGATGACACATCAGGGGGCAGCAGGAACTGCACCTGCTACTCTCAGGACAATGGGATCACTTGGCTCCCCACTGCAAAGTTCATGTATAGATACCCTCCTGATGCCTCCATTTAGAAAACACTGCAGCTTGGTTTTCATCCTTAGTACATCATACTTCTAGCACTTATGCTGCCTTTGGGTTGTGAGGGGCATTATCTTGAATGATGGACACACAGGAAACCTGACTTCCCACATGTTAGTCCCTCCCTATATGGGCTACTTGTTGGCCATAATCTTACAGTGCTAATAGTGTTTTGGCTCAGCACACAGTGGCCTTTTGCCAACGCATTTCTCATTTTTTTGGCAAGTCTCCCTTGATATGTCCTTTTCTTTTCATAGTTACCTATTTTCCAGCATGTCCCCCCATCCCCTTCTCAGATTCTGCCCCACCCAGCAAAGGGAGGCCAGGTAAGGGCTTGGGGTTGGGGGTGGGCATGGATGGCAGCGATGATAGCTTGTTTTCTTTGAAATCTTGTCCCTGGTTTCATGGAGCTCGAGGAAAGGTTTTTGAATTTTAAATATATTTTGCTCATTGGATGAAAACCCAACCCTCTCCCCCAGTATTCATTATCCTCCAAAAGAGGGATAGCGTAATATATGAGTAGTATTTGTAGAATTAATTTGAAGACTATTTGCTCCAAGGCAATCATGGGAACGTCTCAATATCAGATTCTTAAGTGGCTTTCTCAGAATCATGGTGGGAAAGGAACAGAATTTTTGTGGTCAATCAGTGATGCAATGACAGTGACGCTGGACAATGCATAGGGCTCATGGAGGTCAGCCTGAGACAGAGTCAGGGGACAGTCCTAATCTGCCAGAGATGGGGGTGTTTAGTCCAGGAGCTAATGTTTGGGAGCCTGGATCATCCTGATTGTGGGACTGAGATATGTGACAATACGGGGATGAATGCAGGTCCCTGTATTGACTGTTCAGCTTCTAGAGAGAGAGAGGAGTGGCATCTACTAGGCCCAGCAGCACAAGGGTCTTAGGAGGGTCAAGGCCAGCACAGAGCTGGCATGCAGGTCTGGACTGGGCTTGACAATGAGACAAGACCCTGGGGGAACCTTCAGGAACACTTGGGCACATTTTAAAGCACATTAATATTTAAAAAGAAATATTCCTGTGATGTAGGCCAGACACATCCAACCATCTCATGTTGACCATTCCCTGGTTTTCCCTGTTGACTCCTTCCACTCTGGCATTCGACCATTTATTTTCTGGCACCCAAACTGTGACTTTTCTTCCTAAACTCTAGCTCAGTCTTTCCTAAACGTGGTTAGTAGTCTGCTCTAGAGAACGTATTTAGTCAAACTTCTCTGGGTACTCAGGTGCCAGAGAGCGAACACAGAGTCTCAGGTGCCAATCAGAGAGTGATGCTTTGGGTGCTGCCATCTGTCCGTCATAGAAATTATCACGGCACCGCTGGGAGCAAGTGTTTCCTAAGTGTTTGCATGAAGACCACACAAATGAAAATAAGCAGTGGCCATCTGCTACAGCAAGGCGGTTGGCGACCATCACTTGCTTTTGGCATGAACTCAGAAGAAGACTGGGAAAGCTTTGTGGTGGAAAGAAACAGAAGGCTCAGGTGCGCCCCGACTGGAGACTGTTGTCATGACAAAGCTGGAGACAGGATCTAGAAGGAGGACTGCCTACGTGATTGGTTAGGAGTACTTATTTGACTTTCTTTGCATTGGTCCTGAGTTGGAAGTAGGAACAAAAACTAATGAAGCTGTCCGTTATTAATCAAGTTCTGGCCATTTGGGGCCAGTTGTTACAGAAGTTTTTGTTTGGTTTCCTGGATTGTTGCTACAGAGGGCAGCCTGAGTGCTTCCAGGTCCGACTTCTAGCAGCCGGGCTTCCTGAGCTGGTTACTGTAGGTATGGGGTTGCTGCAGGTTGTGGGCTAGAGCTCTATTTTCACATGTGGTCTGGCCACTGTCCGTTCATGTATTCATTCTCTCAAGTGCTTGGGTATCGTAATAGACTTCTAAAGAGTAGCTATACTGTTATTGTTGTCTACACTGAGGATGTCCACATCATTCACCTAGATGGTTTCAGAGCTCGGTTTTGTTTCGGTCAGTGGCTTCTCTAAAGCATGCATGCCCTAGGGCCATTTTTGTATCTGGCTAACTGGCTTTGTGGCCTGTCCTTGTGGAGGGATCTTGGCCCAAGCTTTGGCACATCAGTGTGGTCAGAGCCATGGGTGCGAACAGTTGAATAGGGCTCCTTTCCTAGAAGAGCTCCTTTCCTTTCCAGGTTCCACAACTGATTTTTATCATGCTCTGTGCTTTGTGTTCAAATTCTCTAATATTATGAACTTCTCTAGGCCAGCATGTCTTCTGTAAGGCCTGCTTCCTTCTGAATTCCTTACTCATCTCTCTCACTGCATTTCTCAATTTCTTTATCTCCTTTTCTCTTCCTTCCTCATTTCCTTTGGTACTTTCACTTGAACTCCAGTTTTTTTATTATTTTCTGATTATTCTATTTCCTCAGTCTCAGAGCTTCCAAAATGTTTCCAGACTAGAAAATTATATTAGTTTTCTTATTGCTGCTGTAACAAATTCCTATAAACTTAGTGGCTTAAAACAACACAAATTTATTGTCTCGCAGTCCTGGAGGTCAGGTGTTTCACCGAGTGGATATCAAGGTGTCAGCAGCATTGTGTTTCTTCTGGAGGCTCTAGGGGAGAATCCTTTTCCTCACATTTTCCACTCTGTGGAAACCTGTGTTCCACAGGTTCCTGGAGGCCACCTGTGTTCCTGGCCTCACAGCCCCTTCCTCTGTCTTCAAAGCCAGCAGTCCATCCCTTCAATCTGTCTCTGTCTTTCTCTGACTTCTGTTTCTGTTGTCATACCTTCTTCTCTGATTCTGATCCTTAAGCCTCCTTCTGAGGACAAGTACGTTGAGGCCACCTAGATAATCCAGAGTAATCTCCCCACCTTAATATTCTTAAATCAATTTAATCACATCTGTGAAGTCCTTTTGCCGTGTTAGGTAACATAATAACTGGTTCTGGGGATTAGGGCATAGAATCTGTTATAGGCTGAATTGTATTCTTCCAGAATTCACATGTTGAAGTCCTAACCCTCAGTACCTCAGACTGTGACTGTGACTGGGGACGGTATCTTTAAAGAGATGATTAAGTTAACATAAGGTCACTAGGGTGGGGCCTAATTCAAGATAACCGATATCCTTATCAGAAGAGCAAATCTGGACCCAGACATACACAGAAGGAAGGTGATATGAAGGTACAGGAAGAAGGCAGCTGTCCGCAGCCAAGGAGAGAGGCCCCAGGAGAAACCAAGCTGCCAACACCTTGATTGGAGACTTTCAGCCTGGAGAATCATGAGAAAATAAGTGTCTGTTGAACCTAGCCAGTCTTCTGCAATTTCTGTGTCATAGTCTGTGTTATGGCAACCCTAGCAAACTAATACAACATCTTTGGGGGATATTATTCTGTTGACCACAGGAGTGATGGTCTAAACTTGGTCTGACTTTTGTGTATTTTGGGAGCAGTACTACTTCTCCTTATACTTGTGAGACATAAGAGATCAGAGGCCTACATGCACTGACGTGTTTGCATGAGCTGAGATATTTCTGTAAGCCTCTTACTAGTTGAAAGGCTCTGAATTTGAAACGTGACATGGACCTCTTCCGAAGATAGTTGGGAGCCAGTAGGCAATTTTTTTGGCAAGAGCAGACTGGAGCTGAATTAGGATTTGGAACACTGATAGTTTGTCTACACCAAAGAGACGCTCTCCTGACAGAGATGAGAAACCAGATCCAACCGCAGACAGTGGTAGAGAGGTCACTGCCGGATGTTTCCGTGCCGTATGGACATGTGCCTCCAGGGTGCAGGCCATAAGGACTCTACGGTCTCAAAGGCATTTACAAACCATCACGAAGTCGGCTAAATACATGGGCTTTTTATAATTGTCATAATTGTAGAAATAATTGTAGATATCCTGCCCACTCTTGGTGATAGACTCCTGCTCCCTTGCTGTGGAGGGAGGGGTGGGGCTGAGGGTGAGGCTTCTTCCCTCCCCCAGCACTCACCATTGTGGCCACATGGTGTTAGAGGTGACTGGGAAGGGAGAATGTGGGAGAAAAGAAATTGTGTAACAGTATCACAGAAACAGTCCTGCAATTATCTCATGTGTTTCTCCTCCATGAGGTCACAGCAGCATGAGGGCAGTGGTTGTGTTTGGGTTGACTATCACTGCATGACGACCTAGCACTGTGTATGGCACATAGTAGGCCCTGAAAATATTAATTAAATGGGATTAACTAATCAATTCCGGATGGAAGGGACTTTGGAGAATGAGATGAAGCTGAATTATCATTTGTACATTACTTTGTAATTTCTGAAAGACTTTCATGTTCATTTTCTCATTTGATGCAAGCCTGTGAGGTTGCTGGTGTTTGGAGGACTCTGACAATGATGGTCCCATTCAGGGAGGCACAGGTATGTGCCCATGAGCATGTGATCAATGGCAGGATTGGGCCTGGAAAGCATTGCTCTGACCTGTCTCATTGTGTTCAGCTGCCTACCTTCCTAGATAAAGAAAGTAAGGTCTACAGAGGTAGAATGATCTTCCCAGGGTCACACAGCTAGCTCACATGAAACTCAAAGTCATGGTGAAAATCTATCAGGTAAAAACAAGTTTTCGTCAGTTACCTGCCTCCATTTAAAAAAATTCTCATCCAAGGCGGATTCCTTTGCCACTGTGTAACCACACTTTCCCTACCAGGACATTCCTTTAGAGTAAGTGAAAAGAATTTGAATTTGGGGGTCTTTGTTTATGTGACTATTGAAAGGTCATCACTCTTATTTGCTTTCCTCATATTCTCTTAGGAATAATCTGTATGTGTTTTGTAAGGACAATTTGGCATGCCCTTTCCTGTCCTTTCCAGTATATTCGAAATGAGAAAAAATAATTCCAGTCTGGAAATGGCTTATACAGAAACGTCTAGAGCTGGGCGTACTTGGTATGAATCTGTGCCTGGCCTGTGGGAACTGAGGGGGCAAAACTGATCGTGGCTTCCCAGCGCCTGAGGGGTAGTTGGCCCTCGAGATACAGTTATTCCCTGGGCCCTTAAAGATTTCCTCATGGTTTAATGCCCTTGCACTGGAAAAAAGTCAACATCTGCATATTTTCTCTTGTTACTGGGCAACACTCAGTACCTCAGTGTTTGAGCGGAACAAACAGAGCATTTTATTGTCCTGAGAGGGCAGCTGGAATATTAAGACAAAAAAGAAAAAAATTAGCCTGTTCAGAGTCACCTTCTGTCTGAATCATCCTACTAAGTCATTTCATTAAAAGGGATTCTTATTTTCATAAAATTCTGTCTAGTTATCTTATAGGTGACTGTTGTGTTAAGCAGGACTATTTACTCTGATTCTTTAGAAACAGGAAAAAAAATAACTGTAGGTTTAAAAAATAATTTATTACTCATCCTTGAGTAATAAACACATCCTTTACTTGGGTTAAATATTAGAGATATTTCTTTCCTTTTAGATAGCCTCTCCTGTTTGCAATATTTTCAAATAGAATACATTCTAAGAGACAGAGTTTACTTCTAACAATGAGATATCTTCATCCCATGTACCTGTGACAAACTGTTGCTTAAAATATTTCCTTCTCCTCCTGTTGAAGGATTATGGAAACCCACCAAAGCACAGCTCAGATAAGGGCATATGACTGACTTTCCCTAATGAGGAGTAAGCAAAAAGCTTGTTGATGACCTTCACCAGCAGTAAGAGTCTCACGTTTTGGTTAACATAGTCTGCACACCTGCCATGGCACACAGCCATGCCTGCGTGGAGGAGAGTGGACACTGGGTCTCAGGGCTCCTTACCTCCCAGGAGTCGGACCTAAGGGAAGCCTGTGAGCATGCCCGTCACAGGTGCTCGGGAATTCACCTCCTTCCGTCTCCTTCGTCCCACGCTGCTCTCCAGTCTCGTATAAAGTTGAAAAGTCATGGCAAAGTTTGTGACATGCTATTGATCTGAAGTGTATGGTGGCTCGGAAAGTCTTACTGCCTCTTCAGCAGGCTGTAGAAGGGTCTGGATCCCCGGTCTTGGCAAGAGCGTTCAACTGATGCCACGCTGTCCAGAACGCAGGAACCCGGGAGCACTGAGAGACCCCGGACCCGGCTGGGACTCTTTGCTCTGGAACAGACCACTGAGGCCCAGGAGCGGGAAGTCATTCGTGTAACGTCAGGAAGTCAATTGGCAGAAGGGCTGGGGCTGGAATTTAGCTGCTTCATTTCTGAGTTAGCACTCTGAAAATACCGCACCGGCATTTCTGAATCTCAACAGCCACCGAGCACGGGCCTCGGCTTGCTACGGTGTCCGTGCCACACGCCACCAGCAGAGGGCACCATTAACCTGCGGGTGTTTCCAAGAATTTTGGTATCTAGTGCAGACATTATAAGGAATGCACGAATACTTGATAAAATATAATATGGGGATATTGCATTCATAGATTTTTAAGTATAGACACCGAGTGTTTGAAGGCATAGGATTTTATAAAAGGATACAAAACATCACAATTTGCCCTAAACCTGGAGATAGACCCCTCTATGACATGTGGACGTTCACTGAAATGCTGGATTTAGGGAAGTATCCGCATTGGCGGAGCAACTCAGAAGCCACTGAGCATGTCTGTCCCGATGTCATCCAGGCACTGCCATGTCCACTGAGATACAACAGGTGGGAAAATTGGATTTGTTCCCTCTTTCAGACGAACTCATCCCTCTGCCATCCCCACGTTCAAACAAATAACTCTTCACGGTGCAGGGTTCCCCGGGCAGCCCAGCAGGCGGACAGGGCGCCACTCTGCCCAGCACAAGCCAGCTGTCCGACCTGGTGGCAGTAAGGCCTCCTCCCAAGACCGTCCCGGGAATGAAACGAGGCCCTGTAGGAAAGCCATAAGGCGCGGTCCCCGAGGCGCAGTACGCAGGAGGGGAGAGCACCTGTTCCCAGGTGAGGGCCTGCGGCGTCAGGCTGGACTGGAGGCAGCCGGCGTCTGCGATGTTTGACCACCAGGAACCCCAGTAGGGCAATGGGCTTCGGAGTCAGGATGGAAGCGGAGACCCGGTGCTTGGAACGTGGGAAGGTGGTGAGCGTGGCTTTGTCCTTGGACTCAGGAGGGCCTTCATCAGAAGAGGGACTAGAACCGCAGCATGAATAAGGCGGGAATTCGGTGGTCAGAGGCGTGGCTGTGGCCGCGTTCCCTAGGCTCTGCGTCAGTGCGCGTGCGTGCGTGTGCGTGTATGTGCGCGTGCGTGCGTGCGCGCGCTGGCGAGCGCCGCACCGTGTGCGATTGTGCGAAGGGGTTGGGGTGGGAAAGGCGATTTTCACGGCTGAGCGCTCCGTGTTCACCCTGGGTCTTGGAGTCACAGACGGAGTCTGCAGGCGGTGCAGGCAGTCAAGCCAACGCTTCTAATTCCAAATGGGTATTAGAAGTTGCCTCTGGAGACTCCTGCCCCAGCGTAGGTTCTGTTCAAATGAACCCCCTTCCCTTCTCTCCCCATCGTCCTCTGCCTGCGCTTTCCCTCTTCCTTCTGTTCCACCCTCCTGCCCGTCCCCTGCCCCTCCCCTCTGCCCACTCGCCTTTCCCTCAAGCCTCCACGGGTTAGAGATGGTGTCAGTGACATTTCAGCTCGAACAGGGGGTCCCTGTGGAAGCGGCGATGGCAGAAGCGGAGGCGCTGTAGGCAGAACTGGGTGGAAGAATGGCAATGGAATGAGGCCGAGTGGCGGGGGGTGGTCATTGCAAATCCAGCGACTTGCAGAGCTGGCTGCTGGTTTTTTATTGTTGTTTTTTTTTTTTTTTTTTTAAGGGGGAGCAGAGGTAGGAGGAAGTTATAATGTGTTGTTTCTATACGCAGTAGATGTGCATGTGAACCTCAGGGAAGGGGAAGGGACTGGAGAGACACATGTGGATGTTTTCCATATGGAAGTTAAAAATTAAGTGTGGATCAAATCTCTGAGGTGTTAAAAAAAAAAGAAGAAGCCGAGAGGGGGCTTGGATTGAAAATTGAGATAAGTTCCCTTGAGGGCCCAAGAGGAGACTGAGAAGCCCGAGGAGAAGGCAGCAAAGAGGCCAGGGAGACCTGTGTGGGATGTACTAGGCAGTGGGGAAGGAGACTGTCCAGGATTTGGCAAGGGCGGGGGACGGGGGGGGGGGCAGTTCCCACCCTTTGGAGCTCCGGTGCCCAGTGCTGATGAGCTGCCATCCTTACCAGGTACAGGGCTTTGGGGGCTGAAGGTGGAGGCAAAAGCAGCCTCTTCTATGCTGAAATTACCGACAAGTCACCATGTGTCAACACTGAGGACAAGTGAGGTGGAGTGCGGATGAGCTGAACTAATCGCTGAACCAATGTGACTAAAGCAATGAGACGGAAGGGCAGAGGGACCTGCCTGCTTTCGCTGAGTGCCATTTCCCTTTCAGCCTCAGTCACTCTGAGGAAGTTACAATTAAATCCATTTTGTAGAGGAGACAGCTATATGTGTCCAAGATCACAGAACTAGAAATGGTAGAACCAGTTTCTAGCCGAGTTGAATGACTCCAAAATTGAAATTCCTTCGGCAGGGCCCAGCTGCCTTCCAAGCGCTGCATGCCCCCTGCAGTGGACTGTCCATTGTTCAGTGAGCCAGTTTCTCTGTGGCCGTGCCCAGCTGCCCACTTAACACAGTTATTCAATAGACAGTTTTCAGTCCTTATCTTCCATGACATCCAGCTGGTATCTGACCCAGACTGTGTCCTTGAAACTCCTCTCTCTCAATTTCTGCAAAACCACTCAACTATTTCTTTGCATTACCTTTCCCCAACTTCTTTTTCACTGTCTACCCCTTTAATCGCTAGTGCTCTCCAGGGTTATGTTCTTGGATATCTTCTTTAACTTTACTCCGGGAAAGACAGACTAAAGACTTTGGGGGTCAGGGAGGGAATGTAAATGAGAACAGCCACTGAATGTAAGATCTTGGCATGCCCAACTCCTGTGAGGTTCAGGAAGGTGCTATAGAGATGTGTGGTCGAAGTGAGGGGTAGTGAGGAACGTGGGGAGTAGGGTCTGTGAGAAGCGAACAAGCAATGTCCAAAAGGAGCTTAGGCAAAAAGCGACTGGGAGAATGTAGAGTCAGAAGAAAATTAGCCTTGAGGAAATTAGTAGGATGTTTGGAAGTAAAAGAACTTGAAGTCAGATGGTCAGTTTAGGCCAATCAGATACCAAAGGCTAGGAGATCATTCTTTGCATTGTGCCCTTTAGACAAAAGCTCTGAGCAATAAATAGGCAAGTAGACTCCATTTACAACAACCATCTGAGCATGCCGCTGGGTCATTCTGAGGTTAGTATTCGAACTGGCAGCAAAGCGGGGGATGTGAACCAAAGTTGGGACACTGTGTCATGGTGGAGATGGGTAATGAGGACAGGCAACACTGAATGGGTACCAAAGGGCATTGTTAGCAAAGGCGGAGTGGCTTCCACTGATAAATGAGAAATTCCATTCATCTTTTCATTTGAAAAAATTTAGTTTTGGGGCACCTGAGTGGCTCAGTTGGTTAAGCATCTGACTCTTGGTTTTGGCTCAGGTCATGATCTCAGGGTCGTGAGATGGAGCCCCACTTTGGTCTCCACACTCAGGGCAGAGTCTGCTTGGGATTGTGTTTCTCTTTCCTCGCCTTTTATTCCTCCCTCTATCCCTCCCTTCTCCTCAAATAAATAAATAAATAAATAGTCTTTTAAAAAATTTAAGGAGTCTCCATTGTCCTTACTAGGAGAACATGGCACTCATCCAGGAACACCAGCTTTTGAAAAGAACGCTTAGGGAATGTGGTGACCCTAACATGCCATTTGTCCGACCGCAGTGAGATATACAGGCGGACTGCCAATTGGAGTGCAAAGTCACCTTTTCAAATGCATGAGGTCACTTGGAGATTTGAAGCTGGGGTTGGAACCTCTCCTGGTAACTACAGAAGTGGAATGGAGAGGGAGTTGGGAGGAATCCCAAAACTGTGGATCCTTCTCTGAGTCTCCTTCATCTCATTCCCATCAGCTTCTCAGAGCAACCTTGCTTCTTCACTATTACCATTATCAGGTAAGCAGCTGAAAGACGTCCCTCCCAGCCCATGTGTCCTTGTGGTTTCTCCTGCACCTGCCCCTGACCTTTTTTACTATTCTCAAAGGAAATACAATCCCAGGGATCACATACCACTCCACCACCTCTTTGGCCAACTCTTAGGAGAAGGGTATTTCAGTCTAATTTTCAGCCAAAAGCAGCCCCCAGAATTCTGAAATTGCTAGATGTATGTTGGTACATGTAATCTAACAGGTCCCCTCAGACAGACTTCAGACCCTCAGCAGCTCCAAGACTCTCCACTCTCGTTCAGATTCATTGTGAGGTATCCATGGCTCCTCTCCTGACACTTCTCTCCCTGCACACTTGGGGTAAACATCATTAGCTAATCAAGGTATTCTTTCCACAATGCCTCAGACCCCTGGTAGGCAGTTGCTTCCAGCTGATGGAAACTAGAACTTGAACTGAGCAGATTTACCCGCTGAGGCTCAGATCTTTCTAGCCTGGCACTTACAACATCCTGTGTTCTTACTTTGCTATTAATTGATTTGGGGCTTCACCCTTCTAACTCGGTATCTTTTCTCATCTTGTTATTTCTGCCTAGGATGGTCTCCCCACCACATAACAGTTCCTCAAGCCAAGACCCCATCTATTCAGACTTGAGGTTGCCAGATGAGAAACACAAAGCCATGCTTCCTTTTCTTCCAGTAGAAAACTAGTGAGTATCCATGAAAGACAAAAACAGCTCTGTAGAAGGACAGCAAAAGAGCCATACCCAAATTTCGGGGGAGACTTTGACATCACTGTCCTTGGCAAACAACTCTAGTTCCGAATTCTGCATACCTGCTTTCTTAATCAGTATAGGAGAGAGGAAGGCAGAGAACATGGGGACTCACACTGTCTTCTGCCTGTAGCTCTAGGTAGAATGGCTGCTTTCCCCAGGACACCAGGAAGTAACTCCCTCTGATGTGTTAAAAGTCCACGTCTAAAAACAAAACGTCCCCCAACACACATGTGGATGGTGTGATGGGCTGGAGACCTCCTCCATACCCTGTTTTCATACTGTGTGACCAGGCCAAGAGAGACCTCTCCATTCCAGGATGGACGAATGAATCTTTCCCTTCACAGGTCAATTTCCCCCTGCAAGAAAACAGACAAACTCTGGTATTTTAAGCAGCTATGCCTCAAGGCACCCTGATTACATACCTCAGAAAAAGCAAGACATAGAAATTCCAGTCCTTCTCCCGAACAGACCCAATTCCACACCACATTAACAAGGCATGGATACCTACGGAGGAATTTGTAGATATTCAGAGGATTTGCATTGCAAACCCCTATTACAAAATCCTTACATTTTTTTTCTTTTTCCCTGAATTCTTCTTGGAGTCAGCAGCCTTGCTTTCCACCTAAAAGTCAGTGCATCTGGGCTTCTCCAGCGAGGCTGGCTTCAGCCCTGTCTTTCCAGACCCTGCACACTATCTCTTCCCTAATATAGAATAAATTCCCATTTGTATCTTCACATTCACTCCTTGGGTGATCTAACAGGATTCTCCTTGGAATTTACTCCCATGCTAGAGGCTGTTGGTAGTATACAATATCTGCTTTCCCACTTTCCTACAATAAGTGAGTTCAAGAGTTTTATCTGGGCACAGAATAGACTCCATTCCCCAGCATCCCCATTACAGCAAGGTGTAGTTATGTGAGAACATGGCACCAATGGCGTGTAAGTGAAGCATGGACACAGCTTCTGAGACATGTTCTTAAGAGCAAGAGGCACAGTCCTTTCCTGCCTTCATCTCCTTTTTGCCTAGAATGTGGTTATTTTGGCTGGGATTAGAACAGCCATCTTGCATTAAGAGGCAGAAGTTTTGTGCTGAAGATGGCAGGGCAACCAAAGAGAAAAAAACATGGCCCTAATGGATGAATAAAATTTTATTTAAATTTTAAAAATTCTAAGTTTTCTTTATTATATTTTTTCTATAAGCATTACATTTATAATCAGAAACAAACTAAAATTCCATCATTTGAGGCCTATTTATAGTTTTACTTTCTCTATTAAAACTTCAATTATTTTTTTAAATAATTTTTTTTTTTTCCGGCGGGGAGCCTGCTTCCTCCTCTCTCTGCCTGCCTCTCTGCCTGCTTGTGATCTCTGTCTGTCAAATAAATAAAATCTTTAAATAATTTAAAAAAAAATTTTATAAACATATAATGTATTATTAGCCCCAGGGGTCCAGGTCTGTGAATCGCCAGGTTTACACACTTCACAGCACTCACCATAGCACATACCCTCCCCAATGTCCATAACCCCACCATCCTCTCCCTACCCGCCTCCCCCCCCGGCCACCCTCAGTTTGTTTTGTGACATTAAGAATCTCTTATGATTTAAGACTTCAATTATTTTCTCATATCAGAGAAAATAAATAAAATAATTGACAATTTGATTCTTAAAATATTCCACTCTTTCAGTAAAAAAAAGTAAAAAAAGGATATTGGAATACTGGTAGCAGAGGTCAGATTTGGACCCCTGATTTTTTTCTCTATAGATGCTCAAATCTTCAGTTGAGACTCACATTTGCCTTGCCCTACTATCCTGCAAAATTTCAGAACTCTGAGGCTTCCCTGAACTAGGACATAGGAGAAAAAAAAACGAAACGATGATTAAGACACATGCAAAGAGTGTTGCTAACAGAGGAGGAAGTAGTCAATTCTTTCCCATATTCCTGCATTTAGGGAAGGTCATCAAATGTTTTGTCTAGAGCAAAGGGGGTTGATGGGCCTTTTACTCATTCCTGATAAAACAGGCGAAAACAGTAAGCGAGTCAAGTGTGTTGCTTCCTCAACCCCAGGCCCAGACCCTTGGTTGGGGCTCCTTGCACACATGGGAGAGGTGGGGATATACGCCTCCAAATTCTGAGGCCTGAAGCATTTGAAATCCTCTGGAGGGAGTGATGGCCAGGCTCTCGGATGGTGTGGGCTAGCCTCCTGTTTTTACAATCTGCAAGCTCCTATTACTCAGTGGGATGTGTAGATCCCTTTGCCTACTCCTCCTCTCTTAACCTTAAACTTAGGTCAGGAATAAAGAGAGCAGTTGTGCAACAAGGCTTGATGGTAAAACCAGAGGAAAATCCTCTTAACTATGCCAACTTTTCCTCTTCTAGTATTCTGAAATTCAGAGATTCAAAGTCTCAACAAATAGAATTAAGCCTCCATTATAAAAAATCTGCAAGATTCTGGTTCTCTGGATCTTCTCAAAATTTTTCCCCTAATGAGTTTCCATTCACAAAACCATCTCTCTCTTCATTCTCTCAAATTAAATGACAAATATTAGGTAATGTACATACTATTGTGCTAGCAGGCGGGGAAAGACTTAGCTTCTGCAGGCGGGGAAAGACTGAGCTTCTGCAGGCAGCTAAGTCTTTCCCCGCCTGCAGAAGCTCATAACCCAAGGCGAGATGGGGAATCTAAAGGTGGAAAGTTACACATGCAAGAGTCAGTGGGATATGGATATAGGAAAGATTGGTTTGGCAGTGGGGAGGAGGATGTATGCCCCAGCCTTATGAAAAAGGGGGGGCATGAGCTAAATCCTACAGGATGGTTGGGGAGAAAGGTCATCCCAGGCAGAGCAAAAGCTTCTGGAGACAGGCAAGCAGGGATTGGTGTATGAGGCAGCGGGCGGGTGGGGTAGTGATGGTGGACATTGTTGTGCTAAATCTAGAAATCAGACAGAGGGTACTTTCTAGAGACCTTTGGACACGTAAGCAGTATTCTGGTTGCAAAGGACAGTTCTGTCCTTTCATAATTTTGGAAGACAAAAATGATAGGTAAGCCTCTGTGCATCAGAAGAGAGAGCAAAACACACAGACCATTTAGTAGTGAAAATATCCACATGGTGTCAGTGATATGAGAGGAGAACGCAAGTGAAAGACACATGGGAGGGAGGAGTTGAGATGGTGGGGGTTTAGGGGAACCCGAAGCTTGCCTTTTCCTTCAAACACAGCTAGAAAATATCAAATTATTTTGAACACCCAAGGAATTGATCTGAGAAGCTGCACAACCAGAGGTAGGATAATTGCTTATCATAGAAGGTAGGAGCTGTGGAGGTCTGATATGGAGGAGAAAAGAGCTGCACGTACTATGGAAGTGAGGGAGTCCTCTCATGGAGAAGGGAGTGAGAGAGAGGGAGAGAGAAAGAATGAGTAAGAACCCACCCAGGGTATTCCACAAGGAAAACTCTTCCCAAAATCACTGACTAGGAGAAGGAGAGGGGCTGGCTCTCTCAGGTCTTTATAAGCAGTGGAGCTCAAAGTCTGAAGGTTTGGAGGTCCGCACCACTGCCAGGGTTACAGGTGTATGACCCACGGATGCCTGCCATGGCTTAGGGTGCTCCTGTGCTGAAGGAAGGCCAAGGGGAAGGCCAAGGGGAAGGCCAAGGGGAAGACCCTGTGGATACAGGATCCCTGGCCCAGGGAGAAACAATTGTAAGGCCTTCAGTGTGTTTTCGGGTGGCAGCATGGCTTCTCCACGGTGAAGACAGCGGGCAGCACCAATGTGCTGTCCGGTCCCCTTGCGCAGGAGCTGAGACCCTGGATGAGGGCAGCAAATCTTGGTCCAGCTTTTTGCTGTACTTTACCATGATCTCCAAACGGGTGCACAGTTGTGTGACTGGTTTTTTTTGGGGGGGGGGAGACAAAGTGGCAACAGCCACAGTGTGACCAGACCCTCCCCCAGAGGATCAGCGCGGGTCTGCACTGTGCAGGTCCATCAAATCTGGAATTTGGAAGCCCATCGGAACGCCTGAGATAAAACACAAAAGCACTTTGCTGCCTGGCAGGCAGACAGCTCGGACACAGGGTGAAGGCAGGGATCTGAGAGAAGCTGGGGATACAGGAGGGGTGATTGTTTGCTCTTCTGTGGGGGCTTCCTGAAGAGTGTCAGGCAGGAAATCACCACTACAAGAACAAAGCAGGATAATGCCTTTTATCTCCCGCCTATTCCCCTGCACCCATCAGCACTGACAAATTCAGTGAGCAACACAGCGCCACCTAATGGAGGCAAGAATCACTTCCACCAAGCTCAGCCCCCCAACACCCTGCGAGTGTATTCCCACTAGAGCAAGTCCCCCTGAGAAACAGCCTAGCAGACCCCTCCCACAGAAGACCAGCGCAAACCCTCTCACGCATCAAGTCTGCTCCTCCCAGAGTGCTGCAAAGCTTCAGCTCTAGGGGAAATAGGATCTAGCTTCCTCCTGTTTATCTAACTTCTTTTAACAAGCAGATCAAAACACACCTAGCTGACAAGATCCAAACACCCCCCATTGCAGGGAAGAGAAACTCTGCAGAGGACTGACCCGAGGGAAGTAGCAACCAGAACACAACAGCTGAGTGTACACTCTGAAACACCTTCTGAAACACCAGGCAGGGCATTATAGGACCTCTTCTTAATATATCTATTACTCTCAGGAGCAAGAATACAGCAGGCTTTCCTAACAATCACACACACAAAATAGACCCAGACAAAATGAAAAGATGGAAGAATTCACCCCAAAAGAAAGAACAGGAAGAAGTAACGGCCAAGGATTTAATCAATATGATATGAGTAAGATGCCTGATCCAGAATTTATCATAAGGATACTAGCTGGGCTTAAGAAAATCATTGAAGACACTAGAGAATCCCTTACTGCAGAGGAAAAAGAACTAAAATCTAGTCAGGCAGAAATGGAAAATGTTGTAACTGAGATGCAAGACCAACTAGATGCCATGATAATGAGGATGGATAAAGCAGAGGAATGAATCAGTGTTGTAAAAGATAAAATTACAGAAAATAATGAAGCTGAAGAGGGAAAGAAAGGTATTGGACATAAGTGTAGACTTAGGGATCTCAAAAACATGAAAGTGTAATAAAATTCATATCATGGTAGTCCCAGAAGAAGAAGAAGAGAGAGAAAAGGTGAATGAAGCTTTATTTGAGCAAATTATAGCTAAATATTTTCCTAATCAGGGTAAGGACACAGACATGAAATCCAAGAAACACAGAGAATTTCCATTAAATCCAACAAAAGCCAGCCATGACCAAGATATATCGTAGTTAAATTCACAAAATACACGGGCAAGGAAAGAATCCTGAAAGCAGCTAGAGAAAAAGTCCTTAACCTATAAGGAAAGACAGATCAGGTTTGTAACAGGTCTGTCCACAGAAGACTAGCAGGCCAGAAGACAGTGGCATGATATATTCAACTTGCCGAAGGGGCAAAGCATACAGTCAAGAATACTTTATCCAGCAAGGATGTCATTTGGAATAGAAGGAGAGAGATTCTCATACAAAACTAAAGGAGTTTATGACCAGTAAACCAGCCCTGCAACAAATATTAAAGGGGGCTCTGAGGAGTGGGGCATGGAGAAAAGACCAAAAGCAGCAAAGACCAGAAAGGATAGGAGAGCATCACCAGAAACACCAACTTCATAAGTAACACAATGTCACTAAATTCATATCAATAATCATTCTGAATGTAAATGGACTAAATGTTCCAATCAAAAGACATAGGTATCAGAATGGACTAAAAAAAAACCCAAAACCACCCAAAAAACAAACAAACAAAAAACAAGACCCATCTATATACTGCCTACAAGAGACTCCTTTTAGACTTAAAGATACTTGCAGATGGAATGTGAGGGGATGTCATACTTCTATCAGACAAACTAGATTTTAAACCAAGGACTGTACTAAGAGATGAGGAAGGGTGCTATATCAAAATAAAGGGGTCCATCCATCAAGAAGATCTAACAATTGTAAATATTTATGCCCCCAAGTTGGGAGTACACAAATCAATCAATCAATAATAAGTATAAAGAAACTCATTGATAATAATACAATAATAATAGGGGACTTTAATACCCCACTCACAGCGATGGACAGATCATCTAAGCAAAAGATCAGCAAGGAAACAAAGACTTTGAATGACAAATTGAACCAGACAGATTTAATAGATATATTCAGAACATTTCATCCTAAAGCAGAGAATATACATTCTTTTTGAGTAAACGTAGAGCATTCTCCAGAAGAGATCACATACTGGGTCACAAATCAGCCCTCAACAAGTACAAAAAGATTGAGATCATACCATGCATATTTTCAGACCACAATGTTATGAAACTGGAAGTCAACCACAAGAAAAAATTTGGAAAGACCACAAATACGTGGAGGTTAAAGAACATCATACTAAGGAATGAATGGGTTAACCAGGAGATTAAAGAAGAAATAAAGAAATAAAAGGAAGTCAATGAAAATGAAAGCACAATGGTCCAAAAACTTTGGGATACAGCAAAAATGGTTCTAAGAGGGACGTGTATAGCAATACAGGCCTACCTCAAGAAAAAAGAAAAGTATCAAATGCACAACCTAACTTTATATCTGAAGGAGCTAGAAAAAGAACAGCAAATAAAGGCTAAAGCCAGGAGAAGAAGGGAAATAATAAAGATTAAAGCAGAAATAAATGATATAGAAACAAACAAGCAAAATCCAGTAAATAGGTAAGTGAAACTAAGAGCTGGTTCTTTGAAACAAGTCATAAAATCAACAAACCCCTGGCCAGACTTATCAAAAAGAAAAGAGATAGGGCCCAAACAGATAAATTCATGAATGAAAGAGGAGTGATCACAACCAATGCCATAAAAATACAAACAAGTATAAGAGAATGTTATGAAAAATTATATGTCAATAAACTGGGCAAGCTGGAATAATGGACAAATTCCTGGAAACATACAAAATACCAAAACTGAAACAGGAAGAAATAGAAAATCTGAACTGACTTACAACCAGCAAATAAATTTAATCAGTAATCAAAAATCTCTGAACAAGCCAAAGTACAAGGTCAGACAGCTTCCCAGGGGAATGCTACCAAATATTTATTTATTTATTTATTTTAAATATTTTATATTTTATTTATTTGACACAGAGAGAGAGAGATCATAAGTAGGTAGAGAAACAGGCAGAGACAGAGGGGGAAACAGGCTCCCTGCTGAGCAGAGAGCCCGATGTGGGGCTTAATCCCAGGACCCTGGGATCATGACCTGAGCTGAAGGAAAAGCTTAACCCGCTGAGCCACCCAGGTGCCCTGCTACCAAAAATTTAAAGAAGAGTTAATACCTATTCTTCTCAAACTGTTCCAAAAAATACAAATGGAAGGAAAACTTCCAAATTCCTTCTATGAGGCCAGCATTACTTTGATCCCAAAACCAAAGACCCCACCAAAAAGAAGTGCAGACCAATATAACTGATGAACATGGATACCAAAATTCTCACCAAGATCCTAGCCAACATGTTCCAACAGTATATCAAAAGGGTTATTCACCACGACAAAATGGGATTTATTCCTGGTTTGCAAGGGTGGTTCAACATTCATAGATCAATTAACATGATACACCACATTAATGAAAGAAAAGACAAAAACCTTCTCAGTAGATTTAGAAAAAGCACTTGACAAAATACAGCATCCTTTATTGATGAGAGCCCTCAAAAAAAATGGACAGATGGAACACCTCATCCTCATAAAGGCCACATATAAAAAATACCCATAGCTAATTTCATCCTCAATGGGTAAAACTGAGAGCTTTTCTATACTATCAGGAAAAAGACACTTATGTTTACTCTCATAGTGGTAGAAGTCTTAATCTCAGCAATCTGACGACAACAACAACAACAACAACAACAACAAAAATAAAAGTTATCCAGATCAACAGGTAAGAAGTCAAACATTCACTATTTGCAGATGACATGATACTATATGTACAAAACCCAAAAGACTTCACCAAAAAATTTCTAGAACTAATACATGAATTCAGTGAACTCATAGAATATAAAATCAACATACAGAAAAAAACCCAACATATAGAAAGCTATTGTATTTCAAATACCAATAATGAAGCAGCAGAAAAAGAAATCAAAGAACTTATTTCATTTACAATAACACAAAAAACCATGAAACACCTAGGAGTGAACCTAACCAAAGAGGTAAAAGATCTGTCCTCTGAAAGTTATACAGTATTTATGAAAGAAATTGAAGAAGACACAAAGAAATGGAAAAATGTTCCATGCTCATGGATTGGAAGACCAAACATTGTTAAAACATCTATACTACTGAAAACAATCTATACATTTAATGCAATCCCTATCAAAATACTCCCAGCACTTTTCACAGAACTAGAACAAACAATCCTAAAATTTATATGGAACCAGAAGAGATTCCAAAGAGCCAAAGGAATGTAGAAAATGAAAACCAAAGCTGGAGGTCGAGATTCTGGACTTCAAGCCATATTATAAAGCTGTAGTCATCAAGTTGGTATGGTACTAGCACAAAAGCAGACACACAGGTTATACCCAGAAATGGACCCTCAACTCTATGGTCAACTAAACTTCAAGAAGGAAAGAAGATCCAATGGGAAAAAGACAGTCTCTTCAGCAAATGGTGTTGGGAATCTGGACAACATTTAGAAGAATGAAACTGGACAACTTTCTTACACCATACACAAAAATAAATTCAAAATGGATAAAAGACCTAAATGTGAGACAGGAAACCATCAAAATCTGAGAGGAGAACACAGGTGGAACCTCTGACCTCAGTGACAGCAACTTCTTGCTAGACACACCTCCAGAGGCAGGGGAAACAAAAGTAGAAATGGATGATTGGGAATTCATTAAGATAAAAGCTTCTGCACAGCAAAGGAAAAAATCAACAAAACTAAAAGGCAGCCTACAGACTGGGAGAAGATATTTACTAATGCCATATCTGATAAAGGACTAGTATCCGATATCTGTAAAGAACTTATCAAACTCAATACCTAAAAAACAAACAGTCCAGGTAAGAGATGGGCAGAAGATATGGATGGACATTTTTCCAAAGACACCCAGATGGCCAGACACATGAACAATTGCTCTATATCACTTGCCATTAGGGAAGTGCAAATCAAAACTTCCATGAGATACCACCTCACGCCTGTCAGAATGGCTAAGATTAACAAGTCAGGAAACAACAAATGTTGGCAAGGATATGCAGAAAGGGAAACCCTCCTACACTGTTGGTGGGAATGCAAGCTGGTTCAGCCATTCTGGAACAATATGGGGGTTCCTCAAAAACTGAAAAATAGAACCATCCTAGGACCCAGTACTTGCACTAGTAGATATTAACTCAAAAGGTACAAAAATTCAGATTTGAAGGTATACATGCACCCCTATGTTTATAGAAGCAGATAATGCTTCTATAAAGAAGAAGTTTATAGTGCTTTGGTGAGTGCTGTGAAGTGTGTAAACCTGGCGATTCACAGACCTGTACCCCTGGGGATAAAAATAATATTTATAAAAAATTTAAAAAAATTATTAAAAAAAATACCTTTATAACTAACTTCAATACTTCCTGTTATGATTTAAATTAGTTTCCTCTGGTTCTGTTCTCTGGAGATGCATATCTATGAAACACCTTTGCTTTCACTCACAAATAAGTGAGCATAGGATTTAGAGTTGTTGGATCTGGTGGCAATTTCAGCTCTGACCTAACCTTACTAATTGTGTAACTGTATACAAGTTATCTAACTCTTCTGAGCCACAATTTCCTCATTTGTAGAGCATTCATTACTTGTAGCTATTTTATAGAAAATAAACCATTGTGATCTTATCTCAGATTCTTTTTGCAAAGTGTGAATAAAAGTATTACATGTCTGGCTAAAAAAAAAAAGAAGTTTATAGAAGCATTATCTGCTTCTATAAACATAGGGGTGCATGTGTACCTTCAAATCTGAATTTTTGTACCAAAATATGGGAAGAACCTAAATGTCCATTGAGTGGTGAATGGCTAAAAAAAGAGGCAATATACACAAATATATAACTCAGCCATTAAAAGGAATGAAATCTTGCCATTTACAGTGACATGGATAGAGCTAGAGTACATTATGCTAAGTGAAATTAGTCAGCCTGAGAAAGACCAATACCATATGATTTTTCTCATAGGTGGTATTTAAGAAATAAAACAGATGATCATAGGAGAAGAGAAAAAAGAAGAGAGAGGGAGGCAAGATATAAGGGACTCCTAATGATAGAGAACAGAGAGTTGCTGGAAGGGAGGTGGGGGGGGATGGGCTACAAGGTGATGGGCACTTGGGAGGGCGCTTGTTGTGATGAGCACTGGGTGTTGTAGGTAAGTGATGAATCACTGAATTCTACTCTTGAAACCAATATTACACTCAATGTTCACTAACTAGAATTTAAATAAAAATTTGAGAAAAAAAAAGAGAGAAGGAGTCATGGGAGGAAGGAAAGGGTTGGATGCAAGAAGAGAGGGCGGCAAGCTGGTGGGGGACGCACAGGGGGGTCACGGGCCAGACCTGTGAAGGGGGGTATGAGGTGGCCCGATGGGGGTTGGGGGGAAATGTCCAGGGTGGAGGACCAGCCCAGTGAGAGGAAAGAGTCTCATACGAGCCATGTTATGGTGAAATTTCAGAACTCATAGGACAAAAGAAAATACAAATGGCTTCCAGAGTATAATAAGCAAGTAATAATAACAACCAAGTCCCACTATCCAGTGGCAGCAGTCAAAATATTTCACACTTTGTATGGCCTGGGCACTGACCCATCAGAATGGATGCTCCCGGAAGTTGCACCAAAGTAAGGAGGGTCTTGCTGTCCTGGGCATTAGCCCCTTCCTTGTTTGGGTTGTGGAAAGGTCTAGGTGGTCCAAGAGGAGAGTCTGCAGTGGCCAGGACACCCTGAGAAACTTTACCAGGGGGGTGGTCATAGCACACAGAGCATGTACTAACTGCTACAAAATAATTTCTCTATTTTAGTAATGGGTGTAGCTCTTTTTTGTTGTGAAACCCTGGACTATCCACCTGCCTACTCTTTACCCTACTCTACTAAACAAGGCAAGTGAATCAAAACGGTATTCTTGGCACCGGTTCAATACTTTCGGGTATCTGGGAAACAAAAAGCCAAACTAGAATTCTTTCCTTAGCCACATTAGCTATCAATATAAGTCATCTTCAGACTTGCAAGCCCTCAGGAAATGCACCTCCAGTGAAGTGATGGATTCAGTCTTGGTGGGACCTAGAGCCTATGCAATTTGGGGGGGTTGCTCTCTTTAAGGAAAACATTAAAAATCACTACTCCATGTTTAGGTACAACGTGAGTATTTAGAATCCTGAAGAAATTGCAATTAAACAAAACTATGAGCTTTAAATGTTATAAGCGCTATAAAATCCAAAAAAAAATTATTCACTGTCTGATTTCTATCATGCTTCATTCTACATTTTCCGCATACTTCTTGGTTGCTTTTTCATATGACAATTTTATATTTTTATAGAGAGAATTGAAATATTCAGTCTCTTCTGTAGACTTGACCCTTGGCCAAGATTTATTATTTCTTATTGATAGTCCAGGAAATTAATGCGTTCATATTGGAATATGACCTCAGGCTCTTGCTGGGGAGCCTGACAGGGAAGGAGGAGATACAGAGAGAAGAATTTTCTGAAAGCCAGTATTTCACTGATTTGGCAAGTACTCAACTATACATAGAGGTACCATGACTCTTATACGCAAACTCAGTGTATATCCTTGACTCAGCTTCCCCTTTGCTAAATTTCTACATGCTTCTGGGCTCCTGCAACATCACTTAGTAAGATGTGTGTGACAGAGGGGAAGCAGGAGGGAGATGTTGTCCTAGACAATAGCTATTAAGCTATCTTCCCCCCCCCCCCGCCCGATTTTATAAAAGCACACAATCATGATCCTAAAGCAAAGACCCTTCCTACGCAGGGCCTTAGAAGAAGCTCATGCTAGTTGCTCAGGGCGGGGCTGGGGGGGATGGGGAGGAGGGTGAGGGGGAAGGGGCCTTAAAGCTTTTATGCTTCATTAACTTCACTGTAAATCTGAACTTAATGTCTCTGTGTCTGTCCTGGGAAACTGTACTCTAGCAAAAATTAGGATCAAATAAAAAAGAAAAAGCTGTGGGATCCAGGAAATAGTCCCATTCAAGAGAGCTCTGAAGAAGGTTGATGGAAAGCAATGATTCCCAGTCTGAGAGAGCAGCATGTTCTCACTGATGTGGGATGAGCAGGGCTCCAGGACTGCAGGCCTTGGATATTTGGAAGATGCCCAAAAGATCCCATCAAGGAGCTCAGCCATAAAGGATAATCTGTGTATATGGATCATCAGAGCTCACACCGCTGAGATAATCTACATTTTTTGGTAGACTTGATGGTCAGCTGACTGCTTACAATCTCCAACAGCTAGGAATCCTAAATTACAAGTCACAGCAGAAAAGGGATTTGTCCAGTAGTTTGATATTTATTTTCATTTCCCATTTGATTTTGATTAACAAATGAACATTGGTGATAATATTTTTAAAAGAGGGAACCACATCCCGTCAATATTAATGGAAAAAGAAATAGGTAAGGATATAATTTAAAGTTATAGAGATAAAAAATAGATCAATTGTAAAGGTATCATAAACATATACTTCATGTGCATATACATGTATATAGTAAGTGAGTGTGTTATAGAGGAAGATATTGGAGGTGTAAGCAAACGAAACCAACACTCGGCATAACAGAAAGTTTAAAGATAATATGTAAAGCTGATAAATCCAGAAAAAGCTCCATGATCTTGTTATTGAGAACTTTAGAGGGAGCCACAGGAAATCTAGATCAGAAATTATGAAATGTGATTGCTTCTGGAGAGCAGGCTGGAAGGTGGGGGGCAGGCAGGAGACAATTGCTTTTCCTTCTCAGTGTCTCTACACTATTTGATTTTTAGAAAACATGTATGTGTCCTTCTGATGAAAAAGAAAAACAGCTCAGGTTAGAGCCCCGCTCAGAGCCCAGACATGGGATCTGTGTTTGTAACAGCATTTTTCAAACTTCTGCTTCATTCACTCATTGCCTGGAATGGAATCAGTCTGTCATGCAGTCTCTTCATGTCAGGAGATTCATCAATATTAATAATATTCCAGAATTTCAGCCCGTGTACCACTGAAAAGTTTGTGTTCACAGATTGCTGGCTCAACAAGAGATCAGGTTGCGTACCTAGAAGGGTTTCCTTTGCAGAAATGCTGTTACTAAACTCTCCCTGATACTGGCCTTGGACCTGGCATTCCTAATGTACTTGTTAAAGCAAATGAAACCGTCCCTGTCTTCATGGAGTCGCAGTTGCAAAAGAGGGAAGCTTTTGGTTAATGCGTTTTGTGCTTCTTCATTATTTATTCTCCACTGACATCTGAACACGGACAAGCATAAAGAAGTAATGACGAAATAGGAAAGGGAAAGTGACATCTCCTGGCACTTACTAGCATGAGGTCCTACACGGGGCTCTTCACATACATGATTTCGAGCGACGTCTCTGCCATCCAGTGAGGCATGGACCCTTGCTCCTCACTTAGAGTAGAATGCATGGAGTCTCAGCCCTGTTTGTACAATCTTTCCTCCCACAAATAAGAACCGAAACAGCACTGGTGAAAGCTTGCATTTGCAGCAGCTCCCGAGATGAGCCCTGGCAAGGGCACGGTGCCTGCAGAGCTGGCTGGCACCGGGCCAGTTCTGTGCATGGTGACAGGAAGCATGACGGGCTGAGTCATGAGGTGGAAAACCCTTTGCTTTCATGGGTGCGTGAGCAGAGGCTGAGCAGAGGCTTGTTGTCTCTGAATCGGGCAACCTGCTGCCGAGGCACTGTGCTCTCCACGTTCTCAAGGGCAGGTCCCAGGAAGACAAGTGGGGGCACAGCAGGCTGCCGTTCTTCAGAAAGACACCTGGCGGCTGTCCCATCAGTGATGGGGGGAGGCATGGGTCTGGACTTCCACTCCTGCAGCAGGCCACCTTCTCCCGGAATAGCCCACAGTTCTGTCACATGCCTCCGGGGCATTATCGTCTTCCACTGAAGGACAGAGTGAGGCAGAGCGTGGTCAAAGTAATTGACCGCCATCCCAGGGCCTCCATGCGGTTGGGTCGGGATTCCAGCCCAGACCTATGTCTACAGCCACGTTCCTCTTCTATCACCAGAGGTGTTTTTTATTTTATTTTATTTTTTTAGATTTTATTTATTTATTCGACAGACAGAGATCACAAGCAGGCAGAGAGGCAGCCAGAGAGAGGGGGGGAAACAGACTCCCCGCTGAGCAGAGAGCCTGATGCGGGACTCAATCCCAGCACCCTGGAATCATGACCTGAGCTGAAGGCAGAGGCTTTAACCCACTGAGCCACCCAGGCGCCCCGAGAAGGTGTTTTTTAAAGGAAAGAAAGACTGGAAAGAGGAGGGGAAGGACAGAGGCTTGTGCAGGCACGGTGGACAGAATGAAGATACAAATCAGGGAGCCCAGGTGGGTGCAAAAACTTGCAAGTTCTATCCCTCCTCTGAGCGCAGACATGTTTCTTCACTCACAAACACAGGGGCACGGCTGCAGAGCAGCTCAGCGTGTCTCCCGCGTGGCCTGGCAGCCCTCGCCAGGTCTCAGGCTGGCAGCTGGAGGCCTTCGCTGCTCTTCAGGCCCTGCGGGCACCGTGTTGGCCGGAGTCCAGTTAGACACAAGCGCTAAGGCTGACAGAGCCACCTGGCTCTCCTGTCACCTCGTGGAGACACTTCTGCCTTCAGAAAAGCAGCTAATGAAACTCAGCCTTGTTCCAGAATCCCTGCTGGAACGCCGGGATTTTGGTCTAGCACCGCCCTGTAAGCCAATGGCTTAGTGCTGTCCTGGGGAGACATTTGGCCCAAGGCCTTTGTGGTGTCTGCCTCTCCCGCCACGCTCTGCTCCTCTTCTGTGGGTCCGACAGGGCAGGTGGGGGTTGGGGCCAAGCAGGTGGAGGCAGCTACTGCATTTTATTTTTCTCATTTCTGGTTTTATCATAACTTGGAGATCACTTTTGACCAAACTTGGAGGTGTCCTATAAAACGGATACATTTGCTTCCCCAACTTCAATTCACTTTCCACTTATACTTCTATACATTCTGTACTTTCTTTCCGCTTGTACTTCTTCCCCATTGATAGGAAGAGAATCTCATTTTGTATTATGCTGTACCTACCACTGGGGACCTCTTATGGCTTATGACTTCCTAACATTTGGGAACAGACCATGTAGACATTCTATAAACTAGTTCCTTAGAATCGGTGAGAAAATACTTGTGCTGCTATATGAAAAGGTCCAATTTTCCTCAAGACGAGTCTTTCAAAAATGATGAATCACATTGCCTTGGATTCCTTGCACATTTTTAGACCGCCTGGCGTTTAGTTCATGGAAGCTTGGAAACATCACACCAATGTCTAGTTGGGAACTCTCCCTGCCAAGGAAGTGTTTGTTCCAGGGCAATTCAAGTTGGTTTCCTTCTTTTTTCGGAGAACATAAAACAAAGTAAACAAAACAGCATTTTCCCGCCCTCCATCTGCCGCTCAGACACTCCTCAATCTCCCATTTCCCCAGTTAAGTTTTCAAAGCAGGGACAATGAGAGAGAAGCTGGCGTGCTGGGAAGTGCGCACATCCAACAGGGGCACCGTGTGTAGACACCACAGCCGCACGCTGCCAGGAAAAGCATAGACAGTTTCTCTACTGTTCCTGACTAAGCAAAGACCTCCAGGATCTATTGCTTAAAGAGTATGGACTTCGGAGCTGGCCTCAGTTCAAACCCTAGTGCTGACACGCACTGTTTGTGGGGCTAATAAGTGTATTACTAAGAAAGGTCCTTACTGTCTTTGAGATGCAATTTCCTCATCTGTTAAATAGGAACATTATTGTGGACATCCTGACCTTGGCAGGGTGTATCAAGACACAATGCCTGTGTCCAGTGCAGAGCAGATGCTCAGTGAATACCCAAGACACGAAGGAAGGTAATGGCGGGATCCAAATTTGATTTTCTGCTTGTTGAACTCTCCTCAAATAGGTATCTGCATGTGTTTCTTTTATTACAGACAGACTGCCTGACTTTGGGGCTTCTGAGGTGGTAGACTGCAGGTCCAACCTCTTCACTGTAAGGCGGACGTAGGATTGACCTAAGGTCACAACCAGCAGTGAGTGGCAGAGCCCAGATGAGCTCCTTGGATGAGTAAGGGAAGTTATGTTCCTTGTCCATTTCTGAGATAAAACCACATTTACTTATGGGATAAGTGCAGAGATTCCTTCTACCTCCTAATTTTAGAATCTGTAGAGTCAGCATAAGCTCATGCTTTTGGAGCGAACTTTTGAAGTAACAAAGTGCCTTTGTTACTGGAAATTCCACATGGATAGGCAGAACCCAGGCGGTGGGTTTTATTGTTTTGCTGGGAAGAAAGGAAAACTGAAGCCCCTGTCACTTGCCAGTTAGCTTTGGTCTATCTCCAAGCCAAACTTGCACTCAGTGAAGCAGATTAAAAAAACAATGGGGCATCTCTGGCTGCTGAGAAACTTCGATGGATATGCATGCAGAAAAGACAGCGCAGCTTCAACCCTATTCTCACCTTGGGGTTGGGCAGCAAGGCTTCTACTTTCTTTCTTCTTCTTCTTCTTTTTTTCTTTTTTTTTTAAAATTAACATATAATGTGTTATTTGTTCCACGGGTGCAGACCTGTGATTCATCAGTGTTAAACAACTCACAGTACTCACCATAGCACATACCCTCTCTAATATCCATCACCCAGCCACCCCAACCCTCCCATCCCCCTCCCCTACAGCAACCCTCAATTTGTTTCCTGAGATTAAGAATTTCTTATGGTTTGTCTCCCTCTCTGGTCTCATCTTTTTTCACTTTTCCCTCCCTCTGTCTTGTTTCTCAAATTCCTCAGATCAGTGAGATCATATGATAACTGTCTTTCTCTGATTGTCTAGTTTCACCCACGTCATTGCAAATGTCAAGATTTTGGGGGTTTTGATGGCTGCATAGTTTTCCATTATCTATCTATCTATCTATTCACATCTTCTTTATTCGTTCATCTGTTGGTGGACATCTAGGCTCTTTCCATAGTTTGGCTATTGTGGACATTGTTGCTATAAACGTTCAGGGGCACATGCCCCTTTGGATCATTACATTTGTATCTTTGGGATAAATACCCAGTAGTGAAATTTCTGGGTCATAGGGTAGCTCTATTTTGAACTGTTTGAGGAACTCCCATACTGTTTCCCAGAGCGGCTGCACCAGCTTGCATTCCCACCAACAATGTAGGAGGGTCCCCCTTTCCCCACATCCTTGCCAACATCTGTCATTTCCTGACTTGTTAATTTTAGCCATTCTGACTGGTGTGAAGTGGTATCTCATTGTGATTTTGATTTGTAGTTCCTGATGCCGAGTGAGGTTGAACACTTTTTCATGTGTCTGTTCATGAAGTGTTGGGTTTGTTCTTTGCAGAAATGTCTGTTCTTGTCTTCTGTCCATTTCTTGATTGGATCATTTGTTCTTTGGGTATTGAGTTCGATGAATTCTTTTTAGATTCTTTATAGGTTTTGGATACTAGCCCTTTATCTGATATGTCATTTGCAAATATCTTCTGTTATGTTGATTGTCTTTTGGTTTTGTTGACTGCTTCCTTTGCTGTGCAAGAGCTTTTGATCTTGAGGAAGTCCCAATAGTTCATTTTTGCTCTTGCTTTCCTTGCCTTTGGTGATGTTTCTAGGAAGAAGCTCTTGTGGCAGAGGTTAAAGAGGTTGCTTTCCTCTAGGATTTTAATGGATTCCTGTCTCACATTGAGGTCTTTTGTCCATTTTAAGTCTATTTTTGTATGTGGTGTGAGGAAATGGTCCATTTTCATTCTTCTGCATGTGGCTGTCCAATTTTCCCAGCACCATTTGTTGAAGACACTGTATTTTTTAAAACCCTTGGACATTCTTTCCTGCTTTGTAAAAGATAAGTTGACAATAGAGTTGAGGTTCCATTTCTCTCTGTTCTGTTCCATTGATCTATGTGTCTGATTTTGTGCCAGTACCATACTGTTTTGATGATTAGAGCTTTGTAATAGAGCCTGAAATCTGGAACTGTGATGCCACCAATTTTGTTTTTTTTTTTCCTCAACATTCTTCTGGCTATTCGGGGTCTTTTCTGGTTCCATATAAATTTTAGGATTATTTGTTTCATTTCTTTGAAAAAAAATGGATGGTATTTTGATACGGATTGGGTTAAATGTGTAGATTGCTTTAAGGAGCATAGACATTTTCACAATATTTGTTCTTCCAATCCATAAGCATGGAACTATTTTCCATTTCTTTGTGTCTTCCTCAATTTCTTTCATGAGTATTCTATAGTTTTCTGAGTACAGATCTTTCCTCTTTAGTTAGCTTTAATCCTAGGTATCTTATGGTTTGGGGTACAATTGTAAATGGGATCAACTCCTCAATTCCTCTTTCTTCTGTCTTGCTGTTGATGTAAGAAATGCAACTGATTTCTGTGTATTGATTTTATATCCTGATGCTTTCCTGAATTCCTGTACAAGTTCTAACAGATTTGGAGTGGAGTGTTTTAGGTTTTCCACATATAGTATCATATTATCTGCAAAGAGTGAGAGTTTGACTTCTTTAACAATTTGGATGCCTTTAATTTCTTTTTGTTGTCTGATTGCTGAGGCTAGGACTTCTAGTACTATGTTGAATAGCAGTGGTGATAATGGACATACCTGCCGTGTTCCTGACCTTGGGGGAAAAGCTCTCAGTTTTTCCCCATTAAGAATGATATTTGCTGTGGGTTTTTCATAGATGGCTTTGATGATATTGAGGTGTGTACCCTCTATCCCTACACTATGAAGAGTTTTGATCAAGAAAGGATGCTGTACTTTGTCAAATGCTTTTTCAGCATATGGTTCTTGTTCTTTCTTTTATGAATGTACTGTATCACATGATTGATTTGTGGATGTTGAACCAATCTTGCAGCTCAGGAATAAGTCTCACTTGGTCCTGGTGAATAATCCTTTTCACATAGTGTTGGATCCCATTGGCTAGTATTTTGGTGAGAATTTTTGCATCCATGTTCATCAGGGATATTGGTCTGTAATTCTTTTTTTGATGGGATCTTTGTCTGGTTATGGGATCAAGGTAATTCTGGCTTCATAAAATGAGTTTGGAAGTTTCCTTCCACTTCCATCTTTTAGAAGAGTTTCAGAAGAATAGGTATTAATTCTTCTTTAAATGTTTGGTACAATTCCCCTGGGAAGCCATCTGGCCCTGGGCTCTTGTTTGTTGGGAGATTTTTTGATGACTGCTTAAATTTCCTTACTGGTTATGGGTCTATTTAAGTTTTCTATTTCTTCCTGGTTCAATTTTGGTAATTTATATGTCTCTAGGAATGCATCCATTTCTTCCAGATTTGCTGATGTATAGTTACTCATAAAGAGTTCTTACAATTGTTTGTATTTCTTTGGTGTTGGCTGTGATTTCTCCTCCTTCATTCATGATTTTATTAATTTGGGTCCTTTCTCTTTCCTTTTGGAGAAGTCTGGCCAGAAGCTTATCAATCTTATTAATTCTTTCCAAGAACCAGCCCCTAGTTTTGTTGATTTGTTCTACTGTTCTTTGGTTTCTATTTCATTGATTTCTGCTCTGATTTTCATGATTTCTCTTCTCCTGCTGGGTTTGGGCTTTCTTTGGTGTTCTTTCTCCAACTCCTTTAGGTATAGGGTTATGTTGTGTATTTGAGACCTTTCTTGTTTCTTGAGAAACAAGAAACAAGCCTTCTTGAGAAAGGCTTGTATTGTTATATGCTTTCCTCTCAGGACCACCTTTGCTTGTCCCAAAGATTTTAAACAGTTGCATTTTCATTTCATTTGTTTCCATGATTTTTTAAAAAAAATTCTTCTTTAGTTTCCTGGTTCATTCATTCTTTAGTAGGATGCTCTTGAGCCTCAATGTATTTGAGTTCTTTCCAACTTTCCTCTTGTGGTTGAGTTCTACTTTCAAAGCATTGCAGTCTGAAAATATGCAGGGAATGATCCCAATCTTTTGGTACCAGTTGAGACCTGATTTGTGACCCAGGATGTAATCTATTCTGGAGAATGTTCCATGTACACTAGAGAAGAATGTGTTTTCTGTTGCTTTGGGATGGAATGTTCTAAATATATCTGTGATGTCCATCTGGTCCAGTATGTCATTTAAAGACTTTATTTTTTTGTTAATCTTTTGCTTAGATGATCTGTCCATTTCATTAAAGGGGGTGTTTAAGTCCCCTACTACTATTTTATTATTGTTGATGTGTTTCTTTGATTTTATTATTAATTGGTTTATGTAGTTAGTTGGCTGCTCCCATGTTAGGGGCATAGATATTTAAAATCGTTAGATCTTCTTGTTGGACAGATCCTTTAAGTCTGATATAGTGTCCTTCCTCATCTCTTATCCTCATATCTTTGGCTTAAAATATAATTTCTATGATATAAGGATTGCCACCCCAGCTTTCTTTGATGTCCATTAGCACCGTATATTGTTTTCCACTGCCTCATTTTAAATCTGGAGGTGTCCTTGGATCTAAAATGAATTTCTTTTACACAGCATATTGATTGGTCTTGACTTTTTATCCATTCTGATACCCTGTGTGTTTTGATTGGGGCAGTTAGCCCATTTATATGCAGGGTAACTACTGAAAGATATGAATTTAGTGCCATTGTATTGTGTGTAAAGTGACTGTTACTGTATATTGTCTCTGTTCCCTTCTGGTCTGTTACTTTAAGGCTCTCTTTGCTTAGAGGACCCTTTCAATATTTCTTGCAGTGCTGGTTTGATCTTTGCAAAATCTTTTAGTTTTTATTTGTCCTGGAAGCTTTTTATTTCTCCTTCTATTTTCAATGACAGCCTAGTTGGATATAGTATTCTTGGCTTCATTTTTTTCTCATTTAATTCTCTGAATATATCATGCCAGTCCTTTCTGGCCTGCCAGGTCTCTGTGGATAGGTCTGCTGCCAATTTAATATTTCTACTGTTGTATGTTACAGAACTCCTGTCCTGAGCTGCTTTCAGGATTTTCTCTTTGTCACTGAGACTTGTAAGTTTCATATTAGATGACAGGGTGTGGACCTATTTTTATTGATTTTGAAGGGGGGTTCTCTGTGCCTCCTGGATTTTGATGCTTATTCCCCTCATCAAATCAAGGAAAATCTCTGCTATAATTTGCTCCCATATACCTTCTGCCCCTTTCTCTCTTTCTTCTTCTTCTGGGATCCCAATTATTCTAATATTGTTTCATCTTATGTTATCACTTATGTCTTGAATTCTCCCCTCATGATCCAGTAGTTGTTTGTCTCTCTTTTGCTCAGCTTCTTTATTCCCATCATTTGGTCTTCTATATCACTAATTCTCTCTTTTGCCTCACTTATCCTAGCAATAAGAGCCTCCATTTTTTTATTGCACCTCATTAATAGTTTTTTTTTTATTTCAACTTGTTTAAATTTTAGTTCTTATATTTCTCCAGAAAGGGATTTTATTCCTCCAGAAGGGGATTCTCTAGTATCTTCTATGTTTTTTATTTAAGCCCAGGTAGCATCTTTATAATCATCATTCTGAACTGTAGTTCTGACATCTTACTAATGTTTATATTGATTAGGTCTCTAGCAGTTGGTTCTGCCTCTTGTTCTTTTTTTTGAGGTGAGTTTTTCTGCCTTGTCATTTTGTCCAGAGAAAAACAAATGAATGAGAGAACAAAATACTAAAAGAATAACAATGGCCCCAGTGGAGAAATATACACTAACGAAATCAAAAAAGACCTGAGACAGGGAGTAGAAGAAAGGGGCAAAAAATATATATATACGTGTAAAATATACGTAATATAATATATAATAATATTATATAATATATATAATATATGTGTAAATATGTAATATTTATTCTATGTAATATGTAAATATGTAATACTTATTATAAATATATAAAATATTTATATTTATTAATTACATATTTATATATAATTATGCAATTATATATTTATATGAAATAATATATTTATATTTTTATTGATTTTGTTTTATTATAAGTGTATTATATATTAAATATATAATTTTATCACACTAAATGGTATATAAGCATAATTCATATCATTTTATTATTTAATATACTATATTATATACTATATTGATATATAATTATTATATATACTACAGATATTATATATAATTATATAAAATATAATATATTATAGTTTTTTTTTTTTAAAGATTTTATTTATTTATTTGAGAGAGAGAGACAGTGAGAGAGAGCATGAGCGAGGAGAAGGTCAGAGAGCGAAGCAGACTCCCCATGGAGCTGGGAGCCCGATGTGGGACTCGATCCCGGGACTCCAGGATCATGCCCTGAGCCGAAGGCAGTCGTCCAACCAACTGAGCCACCCAGGCGTCCCTAAAATATAATATATTATAATACATATAAATAATTATATGTGTGCGTGTATATCTAAATAATTAGGTTGGTGAATAGAACAGAGCCACACACTTGATTCTGGGTGTAGTTTGGTCTTTTAGAAAAAACTGCCTCCCAAAATTTTAAAGAAAGAAAAATATATATATATGATATATATATACATATATATGTTATATATATACATATACATATATGGATAAACATTTTAAAGGGATAGAATATGACTTTCAGATGAAAACTAAAACATTTTTAAGAAAGGAACTGATAAGATAAGCAGACGGTTGAAAACTGAAAAAGAAAAAAAAGAATATGATCAAGCTGGAGACTAGAACAAAGTCATATGCTAGATTTAGCATGTATTTTCCTCTGTTAGAAGAAACTGTATCTCAAAATTTTAAAGAAAGAAAAAATTATATATATACAAAAAATAAAGATAAATACAATGAAGGGATAGAACATGACTACAAAAATGAAAATTTGAAAAGATCTTTAAAAAAGTATTGATAAAGGGGCTCCTGGGCGGCTCAGTGGGTTACGCTTCCGCCTTCAGCTCAGGCCCTGATCTCAGGGTCCTGGGATCAAGCCCTGCGTCAGACTCTCTGCTCAGTGGGGAGCCTGCTCCACCCCCCCCACCCTGCTTCTCTGCCTATTTGTGATCTCTGTCAAATAAAAAGGTATTGATAAGATAAAATAGTTAAAATAGGTTAAAATAGGAAAAAGAAAAAAATTTAAAAAACAGAAAAAGAATAAAATAACAAAATAAAAAAAAAAGAACTTTGAAAGACTAAAGAATCATGGGGGAAAAGCCATGAATTCTGTGCGCTGTGTTCCCTGAGCAAAGGAGTCTGCGGTTCTCATTGATCAGTAAACTTGGTCTCAGCTGGATGTTCTTGCTGATCTTCTGGGGGAGGGGCCTGTTGTCATGATTCCCAAGTGTCTTTGCGCGGAGTCGGAATTGCCCCACCCTTGCCAGGGGCTGGGCTAAGTCATCCGCTTGGTTTCGCACTGGGGAGCTTTTGTTCCCTGAGCGCTTTCCCTAGAGCTCTGAGGACCGGAATGAAGATGGCGGCCTCCCGGTCTCTGGCTGGGAGCTTGTGGGCTCCCTCTCCAGTGAGCTCTCAGAGAAAAGCTGTCAGTCTCTCCTGTCTCGCTGGTATCCGGTCACTCTGAGCTCACCCGGCCTGTGACTGAGCATTTCTATCTCTGGTGCACGTCCCTGTTTGGAGTGTCCAAACCCAGCTGATTCCTGCGCTGCTCTCCTGTCCGCTCGTCTCATGGGAGGAAGGTGAGTCTCCCAGACCTCTCGCTTGTGGCGTCCCTGCTTGACGTTCCTCAGTGGAGCAGACTTCTAAAAGTTCGGATTCTGTGCCCCGCTGCTCTCTCACTTGCCAGAAGCCGGCCCCTCCCCCCACGGTCTCTGCATGTCCTACCTTCCAGAAAGTGGAAGTTTTCCTGTTTATAGAATTGCTACTCTTCTCTTCGATCTCCTACTGAGTTTGTAGGTGTTCAGAATGGTTTGATAATTAGCTGAATTCTGGGACCAGATGAAATTTAGGTCTCCTACTCCTCTGCCATCTTGCTCCTCCCCCAAGGCTTCTACTGTCTTAATTTCTTCCTGAGAAAGGTATGGTGGAATTGTGGGGCCAGAAGGAACATTAGTGACCACCATTTGGCCCAGTCCTCTCATTTCAGAGATGAACAGACCGAGGTCAGGAAGGAAAGCCCACTCAAAGGCATGCAGTAAGCGGCTAGCGACTCAGGACAGGAGCAGGTGTTGTAGCTTCTGCTCCAGACGAAGCTTTGTGCCCACAGTGCCTGTAATGCTGCTCTTATGTTTTCTGGTTGAAATTCATTGCTTCAGCTCCTGTGGAAAGCCATGTAAGGCCCACGTTATATGCATTCAAGACCAAGAGAAATGTGTCTCTAATGAGATCTGTGTTGGGGGGCACTGAGCAAAAAATGGGGTCACGTCCACTCAGTATAGGTTGTGACAATGTCATCTTAGAACCCACTAAATGCATTCTTGAGAAATTACAACAGAAATTTCTGTTCTCTGAAGAACTGCTCAAAGCCAGAGAAGGGAGGACAGCATTTATGAAGTTGTTCTGGTCCCACTTAGCAATCCTCACATGTGCAGCAGTCCTCACCTGCCTGGCAGGCCAGATACCCCAACATTGCATCATGAAGAGGTGAACCTTCACAGAATTCATTGTGGAGGGCAAAATGCTGCCGAGGCTAAAAGTAGGAGGAACGGGGCCTGTAATTCTCATCTCTTGCTGAATATGAAAGAAACCACAGCACTGGAGATGAATTCCCTCCAGTTTGACAAAACCTGAGGAGTCTCAACAACATAAGTACCCTAGAAAAAGCAACCCCAGGAGACCACCTAAATTGGGGATTCATTTTTAGAGTGGTAGAAATCAAGCAGGATGAAATAATATATTGTCTAGAAATGCACTCATTTGTGATAAAACTTTTATTTTTAAAGCAGAAGAATAATTTAACAGAATTCAGAATGGTGGTTGTATCTGAGAAGGCCTTAGGGGGAATTTGATGGGAGAGACACAAGAATTGGTGATGTTCTTGTTTATAAATTGGGTGGTGAGTCAAAAAAGCGGGGAAGGGTAGGATATTAAGCCAACTTCTGGATAGAACTTCTGACTTCACAACAGTCTTGTCAGCCTTTATTAAGGAAGATGTCTTATTCCAATAATTAGGTAATTTACTAGCAAGAAAATACTCTATATTGTTTAGGAATAAGAATCCTAAAATAAATGAAGCCATGTACCACAGTGCTGCACTGATTCTTGCTCTGTAAATGATCATCATAGCTACTCATCTTAGATGGAGTAAGCTGGGAGACTAAAAACTGAGCTGCTGTATGCAAGAGATGACAGAGTCCTTAAAGAAAGTCTTTAGGTAACAAAATAAATGCAGTAAGAGGCTGCAAGATGGCTGCTGTGCTTCCAGGCAAAAAGTTATGATTCCAGGTGGGAAAGGGGTTGGGGAGAAAAGGTCATAAGGTTTCAGATTCTGGTTGTGTGGGGCCTGAAGCTTAAAGAGTGTGCAGGGCTCTCATGTCCATCTATGCCCCAGGTTAACTCAGTGGATAGAGTACTCCTATATAAAATGGAGAGCCATGATGCATAAATAAACCAGAGGGTACCCAAGTCTGGCATAATTGACAAGAATCAAAACCCAAGTCAAGAGAATCAGAAGGGAGTTATGGGGAATAAAAGGGAGGGAGGCTTGTTTTTTCCATCTTTCCTCTAGAGCCATAAACATGGATGAAGAACCTGGGGTCAGCTAGGTTCTTCATCCTAGAACCTGGGCATTCCAGGTTTTAGGCATGGGCATTCCCATCAAGGGAAGGGACCGGTAGAATATGAGAGCCTCACTCTAAGCAGTGGTTGTATGCTAGACTCGGTCTTCCTGCTTAACTTCTGTTCTTGGAGTTCCTAGGGTACACCTGGAGGCAATTCTGTGTCATTGTATGTCTACCCAGTGTGAGCTTTCCTCTTTAATGCTAGCTGTTTTGTCTGGGCCATACAATCATCTGTGCCTTTATTTCTCAAGCATTTCCTAGATTCCTCTTGAAGCTCCTATTAAACCCCACTCTTCAAACCACTTAGCTGAGCCCAGACACCCTCTTCCAGTTTTTCTAACCCCTCTTCCATGGGTTGAACTCTGCTCTTCTTATCCCCGTTAACTTTCCAGGGTTCTGCTTTACACTGGGTAGAATATAGGATTCCAACAGCCCTGGAATCCCCAACATTCTAGAAACACATGCCATCCCACCTTGGGCTCTCCCTATACCAACCCTGAGTTTATCAGTCTGTCTGAAAGAAGTTGTGATAGAGCCACTGATTACAACCCTGGAGTATTTATATCCTATACCATAGTCCTGTTTTCCCACAAATTTCTCTTTGCTGTGTGCACTGATTATTACTTACCCAACAGCACTTCCTCCCTTTCATTGCCTGCTATAGAAACCCCAATTGTTTAGGTGGTTGGCCGAAATTCCTTGATCCTGGGAGGGCAAGTGCCTGCTATAGTCCAAATGAGTAAAGCATGATTGCCCTACAAGGGTTACGGTGCTCTTGTAGCTCTTGTAGCTTCTGGCAGATGCCATACAGCCAATCTTCTAAATTTCCTGAGTGAAAGGCATTTGAGTGAAAGGCATTTGGAAATTCCTCTCTACCTCTCTATCCTCTCCCCATCTCCTTGCCTTGCATTCTATATTTTCAGGAGGAAGAGCAGCCATCCTGCAAACTTGTATGATGATGAAAGCCAATGCAGTAAGGACATCTGAGTAGGAAGAAAGAGTCTGATGCCCGAAGGCATCCTTGAGTGGCTGTCAGCCTTGAGTTGCCACCTGCAGGCTTACCATAAGTAGGGAAATTAAATTCTTCTTTGTTTAGTTTTGGAAGTCTTGGAATTTAGGTTGTTTTCTGACAAAAGGGAAGGTTCTTGACACAGAGGAAGTTCTCTCCTGTTGAAAAAGTGCAGTGGCCTGAAGCCTGATGGCTCCAGAGAAGTGGGGGCTCCTAACAGAATTCATAGGCACTTGGAGGTGTGAGGGAGGTGGTTTTTTTTTTTTTCCCTCTGGTCCTAGGATGAAGACAGGCATGGCCACATGGGTTGATTCTTTAGCATGGAGACAGCTGAGCACCACTGTGATGGCCAACAGCATCCAAGAGTTCTTGGAAAAATTGTCCAGGCTGTCACAGATCTTGCCAAGATTTTTCAGATCCCCTCAGTACTCCCCTTCCTGCTACTTTATGCAGGTACATATTACTCTGCCAGGAAACACCAGACTAGCCTTTGTAAAGGTGGTCCAGGAATCGTATGAACCTCCTATCAGTTAAGTCCCAGGGCTGCTCCTTGGTTTCAAGGCTCGGTGGGTGGCAAGGGAGTGTCTCCTTCCCTGAGGGAACTCTGAAGTCAGGACTGGGAAACTGAAAGCAGTGCTGTCACTGAGAATGTTTCCCTCAACTTCTCTCACCAAGAGCTGGGACCGTGGGAGCACTAGGAGCTTGTGAGGGTGGGTGTGAGCAGCTGGTGGGGAGACCTGGTGGGATGGAGCTCGAGGCCCGGAAGTGCCAACTGCGGCGGGCCCAGGATAAAAGAAAAGACCTTGTCAGCAGGATGTGTGGTCTAGCACCAAAAATGGTAGGTACTCCACTGAAACTCTTCAGGCTAAAACTAAAAATACCCTGGAGACAGACAGAAATATGGGAAAACATTTTTATGTCCTTGGGGGGAAAGGAAGGCTTTCTAAAACAAGATGCACAAAGCAAATACCACAAAGAACAAAATAAATTTGATGTGAAAAGTGTTAAAATTATGTTTCACCAATGATAATATTATAATACATAAGGTACATGATTAGAAAATTAAAAGTGAGAATCTAGGATACGTAATGTACTCCTTAAGTCAATAAAAAGGAGACAGACCTACCAATAGAAAAAGGTCACAAATGAGATTTGAATGTGTATATAGTAAGAAAAGAACAAGCAGGGGAAACAGTGGGCAGAGGGAGAAGCAGGCTCCCTGCTGAGCAAGGAGCCCGATGTGGAACTAGATTCCAGGAAACTGGGATCATGACCTGACCCAAAGGCAGACGCTTAACTGACTGAGCCACCCAGACATCCCTGTATTTTTCCTTTTATATTTATTTATATTGCATGTTTTATTTAAAAGAACATATTTTATATGCAAATATAAAAATTAAAAAGATGCTGATCTTCACTAGGAAAGTGCAAAAAACCAAAACAAAGAAAGCAAAACTAAAACAAACCAGCTATTTAACCTCCACTGAATTGACACAAATTATAAAATTTGATAATATTAAGAATTGACAAGGATGTGAAGAAATGGGTCCCTCATATTTCCAGTAACTTGATACTATCTATTTAAAATATCCCACCATTTGACAAAGCAATTCCCTATTGCAGGACCCCTGAGAGAACCTTGCAGAGGTACAGAGGAGGGGATACAAAATGGAATTCATCACAAAATTGTTTATGATGGATAGTAAAGGACCGGAAAAAAAAAACTACCAAAGTTCTATCAACAGGGCGATAGCTGCTTTAAAGAAAGCTGTGGGGCTCTGGGTGGCTCAGTTGCTTAAGTGGCCAACTCTTGATTCCGACTCAGGTCATGATCTCAGGGTCCTGGGATCAAGCCCTGAGTTGGGCTCCCTGCTCAGCTGGGAGTCTTCTTGTCCCTCTGCCCCTCTCTCTGCTCATGTTCACTTGTGTACTCTCTCTCTCAAATGAATAAATAAAATCTTTTATTTTTTTTAAAAGAAAAGCTATGGTCACTAACTGTAGAAATATTTAGGTAGAATAGACTGACTTCCTATGTCATTATAGAGAGAGGTTTCTAAAACATATTGCTGAGGTAGAAGAACAAGCTGCAGAATTATAAAAAGGGTAGCTAACCCTCCCCAGCCAAAAACCCCAAATGCATTACCATCTGCAATATTTCACTTTTTAAAAGGAAAGATGAATTCACATAAACACATATTACATGGATAGAAGCTGTAAGGGCTATAAGCAAATATTGCAGCATTTATGAAAGGACGGAAGTCGGGTAAAAGAGGAGGTTTATGTGGAACGGCATGGAAGAAAGAAAGGAACTGATGCGTTCCTGATACGGGTCATGAAAGAGAGATGTGATACAGAACATCTCATGAAGAGAGATTTCAACTAGAATTTCGTTGGTCATTTCATTCTGCAAATTATCCTTTTGATTACTGAGAAATTAATCTTACGGAGCAAGTTGAAAGTCACTGCGGGTGTCTCCCCTCTCAGGATCTCAGTGAAAAATTGGTTATTAAGTGAAGGAGGCGGATATGGTGCAAGCCGGGGCTGTGTTAGTTCAGCTCACCAAACCTTTACTGAGCACTTTCAAGGACCAGAACTGGAAATGATTCAAGTTCTCAGGCACCAGAGAACAATGACTACTATGGAACAGTCCTCAATTCCAAAGTGCCTTTTTCTAGTAGAGGAAAAATTCCGTACCATAGGATTGTCAGTATTAATGTGATATGTAAGGGTAGATTTGCAGTGTTCTATGAAAGCCCTGGAAAGGAGGACTAGCCCTGCCTGGGCTTCCTGGAGGAGAAAGTGTGAGGGGTCTTGTTGGATAAGTGCCAGTTGGATTTGGTCAGGAAGGTGGGAGGAGCTGTACGTTCAGAGAGAAAGATGCCGTGATGCTGTTTGGAGGGCAGGGCCCCAGGAGCCCCTCAGCAGTGCTTGAACACAGCAGCGAGGGGACTGACGAGCTGTGGGTGGAGAGACAGGGATGGTCATGAGGGCTTTGGGTGTCACATGGAAGAGCTTCGACTTCATTCTCATGGGCAGTGAAGAGGGTTAAGAAGGTAAGTGCGCTGGACAGATTTGGGTTTCAGATGAGTCACCCTGGCATGGTGGTGTCACAGTGTATTTGAAAAACTCATCTTTGGAGTTAGGAAGGCAGGTCGGGAGCTAATCTAGGGGGTCTACATGAGAAATGACGTAAGGTCTCTACTTCCTTAGGGTTTGCAGTGAAGAGGGAAAGGAAGTCTGGACTTAGATAATACTAGACCTGGTACGGTAGATTTTTTTTCAAGTCATCAGCTTCTTTTTTAGATTTTATTTATTATTTGAGAGAGAGAGAGAGAGAGGGAACAAACATGAGCTGGGATTGGGGTGGTGGGGGCGGGGGTGGTGTTGGATGCAGAGCTAGAGGGAGAAGCAGATTCCCTGCTAAGCATGGAGCCAGATGCAGGGCTCACTTCCAGGACGCTCAGATCATGACCTGACCTAGAGGCAGATGTTTAACTGTCACGAGCTTCTTAAAGGAAAGCTCATTGACAAAGCTTTGGAGGCCCACAAAATGAGCAAATGAGAAAAAGGAACCACCTAAAGAATCCAATATGGCTGTTCTGGGAACTCCTTAGTATCTTTAAATCCAGATATTTAAAAGGGGAGCACTATATATATATATATATATATATATATATATATATATATATACAAATAAATAAGCTGTGCATTCCTGGAGGAGAGCATGGCACTTAGGAGGTGCTCAATAATATTTATTGAGAAAATGGATGGATGGATGGATGGATGGAAATTTCCTAGGGGTAAGATCTAAACAAATAGTTTCAGCCTGGGTAATTTCTTACATGAGTATTATAGAAAATGCTAAGAAAGAACAACATGGACATTTAAGACTATTTTTGGAAAACAAAGGTTGTCTTTTGTGGACCCTCCAACTCAACAGCCGCTGGTTTGGAGCTGAAAATGAGAGACTGTAGGAGTAGGATGGTACCGAGGTGGCGAAGCGATAGGATTGGACGATACCACATAACAGGTCTAAAGGACCACATAGCCCGCAAAGGCATAGTATGTTACCTCTCTGGGTAATGACAGAACCTTAACGAGCTCCTGTGCCCATCTCCATGGGGGCTTCATCTCGCACGGGTCTGGGTAAACTATGCTGGAGATTCCACACTACTGTGTCATGCTTCGTGCTGGAAGGTTCAGGAGTCATTTCCTTCATATCCCGATGGTCAGAAAAATCATATGGCCCATTCCCCTCACAGGTGCAATTCCCACATGCCAAGAAGAGGAGGTGTGCTGGACAAGGCTGTCTCTAGAAGTCCTTACCAGAAGTTCAAATGAGACTTTATTTGAAATGTACTTCTCTTTCCTTTTATATCAAATTATACTCTGCATCTGTATCTCTTGTGTTATGGCCTGTACTTCTTACATACCATGGATTCCTGCAACATCAGGGCTAAATTTCTTGTGGAATGGGGTTGACGCTGGTTCTGGGGTGCTCTGCTTAAAGTGAATATATTTAAGGAAAACCTTCCTAACCTCCTCTGGCTCTGACTCATATTTTATTTTATTTTATTTTATTCTATTTTATTTTAAGATTTTACTTATTTGAGATAGAGAAAGAGAAAGAAGGAGAGCACAGAGGGAGAGGGAGAAGCAGGCTCCCCGCTGAGCAGGAAGCCTGATGTGGGGCTTGATTCCAAAACCCTGAGATTATGACCTGAGCTGAAGGCAGTTGCTTAATCAACTGAACCACCCAGGTGCCTCCTAAAACACCCTCCATATTTTTCTGTGGCTGATGCCTCTAGCCAGTAAACTTAAACATTATTGTTTTATGCCTTAAGTTTTAAAATGTTTTGTACTGGAACTTTGGTCTAGAATGGCCAGCACGTGGATACAAGATCGAAACAGGAATTCCAGGTTATAGGTGGACCTCAAACTGCAGAAGACATATCCTCTCACTGAGGGCCTTTGTCCTTCCCTAATTTCTTGCTCCTAAAACAAACCAGACTTTCTGTTACAGACTCTGTTGTCCTTCCCAAATTCATATATGGAATTCACCCCTAATGTGATGGCGTTTGGAGATGGCTTTCTGGAGGTCAAGTTAGGTGAGATCATGAGGGCAGGGTCCTCAGGATGGGATAAGCGTCCCTATCAGAAGAGACAACAGATGGCTTGACTTCTCTGCCATGTGAGGACACAGTGAGAAGGTCGTTCTCTGCAGGTTAGGAAGAGGACGCTCACGAGGAGCAAATCAACCAGCACCTTGATCTTGGGTTTCTCAGACCCTAGAACTGTGAGAAATACATGTCTTTTGTGTAAGTTGTGGGGTGTGTGTGTGTGTGTGTGTGTGTGTGTGTGTGTGTGGCAGCCCAAGCTGAGAAAGGCACTGTCACAGTAGAGGGATTCTGTCATCCCACGCTGTGTGTCCATCCTTGGTCATCACAGGAACCCATGCACTCAGTCCCCAGTGTTCTCTGCCCACCACATCCTCCCTGCCACCCACGGTGCCCAAGGACTGCGTTCTCCTTCCACTGATGGCTTTCCCAGGAGCTGCTGTCACAAGGCTTTTTGTTGGGGAGAGAGATCAGGAAGAAGAGAATGCTAAACTAGAAATTTCCAAATGTCTCCTTGTGACTAGAGGGAAGGGACAGATAATGACATATATTAAATTTTGTCCCAACATGATTGCCAAAGTAATAATCTTTTCTTTATAAAAATCCAAACAACACAGAAGTATAGAACATAAAAAGTAAAATTCCCTCCTTGCCACTTTCTTGTTGATGTTTTGCTCCCCACTCACCACAGGGCTCCGCCATAATGGGGAGACAGTAATACTTCCAGATGGCCTCCAGACTGTATATGTATGTGTGTGCATGTGCACATTCACATGGCAGGTATATACACAAATAGAAGGTTTCTGTAAAACCAGAAATATTATTCAGCATCTTGCTTTATTTCATTTAAAACTACATCATGAGAATATGCCTCCATGCTACTGTACACAGATTTATTCTGTTCTAACAACTGCACAGAATTCTGTACTATCATGTTCCATTATTTATTTAATAATTTTTCTTTTGATGGACCTTCAAAACTTTGTTTTTTGCCTATTACAAATAATGTCTTGGTGAACATTCTCATTCATACATCTTTGCCTAGTTGTTTGAATATTTGTCTTAGCTCAGGCTGCCAAAGCAAAATACCATGGACTGGGTGGCTTAAAAACACACATTTACTTTGCACAGTTGTGGAAGCTGGGAGTCTGAGATCAGGATGTCAACATGGTTGGGTTCTGGTGAGGTCTTTCTTCTAGGCTGGCAGGTGGTTGCTTTCATTTTGTGTCCACAACTGGAAAAGAGTGAGGGAACTCTGGTCTCTTTATTTTCTTACGAGGACACTAATCCAGCTGTACAACTTCCTCGAACCCTAATCACCTCCAAAGACCCTACTCATTGGGGGTTAGGCCTTCAATATATGAATTTTAGGGGAGTCACATTTGGTCTACATTGATATTCACCAGGAATGAAGACATAATGTGTTTTTATAGTATTTCTTTGATTTTTGTACTATTCTAACCTTGGACAATGAATTGGGAAATTTCCCCATCTTTTTCTATGTTCTGAAATACTTTAAGTGTGTAAAATTTAATTGGTCTTTTCAGGTTTCCCAGAACACCCCCAAAACTCTTTGGGTCTAGTGGAGTTTTTTAGTGATGGACATTTGCCATTTTAAGTTATCTTATGTTATTGGACTATATGAGAAACAGTGTTCCCCTCAAAATGCCTTTGTCCTTGACAGTTAAAGCCTGTGTGCTGTATTGTGTCAATTTCACTTAGACTTGCCCTTGTGGAAATTGGTCAGTCAAGTGTAAGAACAGAAGAAAAGTTGTCAGAGGTTAAAATATCCTTGTTGGTTTATCTCCCTATTTCTGTTAGAGTTCAAGGAATTTTATATTATTTTTATTTAAAAATTTATAAAAAATTTTTTTCAGTGTTCCAAGATTCATTGTTCATGCACCACACCCAGTGTGCAATACATGCTCTCCTTAATACCCCCTACCAGGCTCACCCATCCCCCCACCCAAACCCTCAGTTTGTTTCTCAGAGTCCACAGTCTCTCATGGTTCATCTCCCCCTTTGATTTACCCCAATTCATTTTTCCTTTCCTTCTCCTAATGTCCTCCATCTTATTCCTTATGCTCCACAAGTAAATAAAACCATATGGTAATTGACTTTCTCTGCTTGACTTATTTCATTCAGCATAATCTCCAGTCCTGTCCATGTTGATACAAAAGTTGGGTATTCATCCTTTCTGATGGCTGCATAATATTCCATTGCATATATGGACCATATCTTCTTTATCCATTCATCTGTTGAAGGGTGTCTTGACTCTTTTCACAGTTTGGTGATTGTGGCCATTGTTGCTATGAATGCTGGAGTACAGATGGCCCTTCTTTTTACTACATCTGTATCTTTGGAGTAAATACCCAGTAGTGCAATTGCAGGGTCATAGGGTAGCTCTATTTTTAATTTTTTGAGGAATCCCCATACTGTTTTCCAAAGTGGCTGCACCAACTTGGCATTCCCACCAACAGTGTAAGAGGGCTCCCCTTTCTCCACATCCTCTCCAACACTTGTTGTTTCCTGTCCTGTTAATTTTGTCCATTTTAACTGGTGTAAGGTGATATCTGAATGTGATTTTGATTTGAATCTCCCTGATGGCTATGATGATGAACACTTTTTCAGGTGTCTGTTAGTCATTTGTATGTCTTTTTTGGAGAAATGACTGCTCATGTCTTCTGCCCATTTTTTGACATGGTTATCTGTTTTTTTGGTGTTGGGTTTGAGGAGTTCTTTATAGATCTTGGATATCAGCCCTTTGTCTGTAGTGTCATTTGCGAATATCTTTTTCCATTCTCTGGGTTGCCTCTTTTGTTGACTGTTTCCTTTGCTGTGCAGAAGCTTTTGATCTTGATGAAATCCCAAAAGTTCATTTTTGCTTTTGTTTCCTTTGCCTTTGGAGACATGTCTTGAAAGAAGTTGTTGTGGCCGATGTTGAAGAGGTTACTGCCTATGTTCTCCTCTAGGATTTTGAAAGATTCCTGTCTCACATTGAGGTCTTTCATCCTTTTTGAGTTTATCTTTGTGTATGGTGTAAGAGAATGGTCGAGTTTCATTCTTCTACACATAGCTGTCCAATTTTTCCAGAAACATTTATTGAAGAGACACTCTTTTTTCCACTGTATATTTTTTTCCTGCTTTGTTGAAGATTATTTGACCATAGAGTTGAAGGTCCATATCTGGGCTCTCTAATCTATTTCACTGGTCTATGTGTCTGTTTTTGTGCCAGTATCATACTGTCTTGGTGATCACAGCTTTGTAGTAAAGCATGAAATCTGGCAACATCATGCCCCCACCTTTTTTTTTTTTCCAACATTTCCTTAGCAATTTGGGGTCTTTTCTGGTTCCATACAAATTTTAGGATTGTTTGTTCCAGTCCTTTGAAATATGCCAGTGGGATTTTGATTGGGATGACTTTGAAAATATAGATTGCTCTGGGCAGTATAGACATTTTAATAATGTTTATTCTTTTAATCCATGAGCATGGAATATTTTTCCATCTTTTTGTGTCTTCAGTTTCTTTCATGAGTATTCTGCAGTTCCTCGAGTACAGATCTTTGCCTCTTTGGTTAGGCTTATTCCAAGGTATCTTATGGTTCTTGGTTCTATAGTAAATGGAATCAGTTTTCTAATTTCCCTTTTTATAGTTTCATTGTTAATGTATAAGAAAGCAACTGATTTCTATGCATTGATTTTGTATCTTGCCACATTACTGAATTGCTGTATGAGTTCTAGTAATTGAGGGGTAGAGTCTTTTGGGTTTTCCATATAAAGTATCATGTCATCTGTGAAGAGAGAGAGTTTGATGACTTCTTTGTCAATTCAAATACCTTTTATTTCTTTTTGTTGTCTGAGTGCTGTTGCTAGGAGTTCTAGTACTATGTTGAACAACAGTGATGAGAGTGGGCTCCTGATCTCAAAAGGAAGGCTGTCAGCTTTTCCTCACTGAGGATGATATTTGCTGTGGGTTTTTCATAGACAGATTTTATGAAGTTGAAGAATGTTCGAAGATATGTTCTTTCAAGATATGTCTCCAAAGGCAAAGGAAACAAAAATGAAAATTCACTGTGGGTTTTTCATAGATTGATTTTAAGAAGTTGAGGGATGTTCCCTCTATTCCTGTACTTTGAAGAGTTTTAATCAGGAGCAGATGCTGTATTTTGTCAAATGCTTTTTCTGCATCAATTGAGAGGACCATGTGGTTCTTCTCTCTTCTTTACTGACTTGTTCTAGCACATCGATTGATTTGCAAATGTTGAACCATCCTTGCATCCCAGGGGTAAATCCCATTTAGTCATGGTGGATTATCTTTTTCATGTACTGTTGGATCCTATTAGCTAGGATCTTGTTGAGAATCTTGGCATTCATATTCATCAGGGATATTCATCTGAAATTCTCCTTTTTTGGTGGGGTCTTTGCCTGGTTTGGGGATCATAGTGCTGGCTTCATAAAAAAGAGTCTGGAAGTTTCCCCTCTGTTTCTATTTTTTGAGACAGCTTTAGGAGAATATGTATTATTTCTTCTTTGAAAATTTGGTAGAATTCCTCAGGGAATCTGTCAGGTCCTGGGTTTTTGCTTTTTGGGAGGTTTTTGATCACTGCTTCAATCTCATTACTAGATATTCATTTATTCCGGTTGTCAGTTTCTTCCTGTTTCAGTCTTGGAACTTTATACGTTTCCAGAAATGCATCAATTTCTTCTATGTTGTTTGACTTACTGGCATTTAACTGTTGATAATAATTTCTGATGATAATTTCTATTTCCTTGGTGTTGGTCATGATCTCTCCCCTTTCATTCATAATGTTAATTTGGGTCCTCTCCCTTTTCTTTTGGATTAGTTTGGCTAGTGGTTTATTGGTCTTACTAATTCTTTCAAAGAGCCAGCTTCTAGTTTCGTGTGTTCTACTATATCTCTAGTTTCTAATTCATTGATCTCTGCTCTTATCTCAATTATCTCCCTTCTTGTGCATGGGGTTGCCTTAGTTTGTTGTTGATTTTCCAGTTCCTTAAGGTGTAAAGAGAGTTGGTGTACTTGGGATTTTTCAACTTTTTTGAGTGAAGCTTGGATGGCTATGTATTTCCCCCTTTGGATTGCAAGTTCAAGGGATTTTTAATTATACAATAAAAAGGGATTAAATAAGAGGACTCTGGAGAAGTAGAAAAGGGGAAAGAAGCAAACTCTTTAGAAATAAAAACAATCGGTAAGGAGCGGCCCCCAAGTTCTCTCTGGAGTAGAAGGGAAGATGGCTATTCCTTCTCCAACCTTCTTCTCCACCTAGGTAGAGCATCACTAGATTTTTTAAGATCACTCTTTCAAGAAAGGAAGGATTATGCACTTTAGGATACTGAATTGGCCTTAAGGTTCCTAGAAACTCTGGGCCTCCCATTTTCTATTAAATTTTCAGGTCCCATTTGCTTGAGCAGTACCATCGTTGGTCCCAGGTGTTGGGGACCCTGGCTTGTAGAGCTCCTCAATCTCCCCAGTCTGTTCTCTCACCCCCACCCAATCCATGGACTGCACCCTTTCCTGGGAAGGAAGCACCCACCTGTAGGCTGCCCTCCATCTCCTGCTCTTACTCAGGTACTGGGATTCTAGGGACTTCTTGCCCAAGTGGCCCTGGACTGGAAGCTTGCTCAGCATCTTCACCTGTGTAGACCTCCATGCCAAGGAGTGGCCCCGGAGTGACCTACATGGTGCAGGATTGAGCCCTGGGGCAGAACAGAGTGGTGGGCACGCCAGGTCCTCCTGTAGTCTTACTCCAGACTATACATGTGACAGATTGAGGCTGAGGAATGCTCTTTGCTTGGATTCACCTTTAAGAATTGGGTAAAGGGGGCGCCTGGGTGGCTCAGTGGGTTAAACCGCTGCCTTCGGCTCAGGTCATGGTCTCAGGGTCCTGGGATCGAGTCCCGCATCGGGCTCTCTGCTCAGCAGGGAGCCTGCTTCCCTCTCTCTCTCTCTGCCTGCCTCTCCGACTACTTGTGATTTCTCTCTGTCAAATAAATAAATAAAATCTTTAGGAAAAAAAAAAAAAAAGAATTGAGTAAAGGATGGGATGCCCGGGTATCTCAGTCACTTAAGCATCTGCCTTCAGCTTGGGTCATGATCCTGGGGTCCTGGGATCAAGACTCACATTAGGCTTCCTGCTCAGCGGAGAGTCTGCTTCTCCCTCTGCTGCTCACTCTGCTTGTGCCCTTTCACTCACGTGTGCTCTCTCTCTCACACACAAAGAAATAAATAAAAGTTTAAAAAAAAAAAAGAACGAGATAAAGGATATATCTTTGTTTCTTGTAGACCCTAGAATCTAGTTTTTCTAGCTCAGTGTCCCAGGCAGGGAGAAGGGGAGTCAAGGCAGAACTTGTAGAAGCACGTCAGAGTATAGATGTGGTTGTCCTCCCATGACCTGTAACTCTCAGGGCTCTCAGTGTGACTGATGGGGAGGGGAGGGGGAGGCTGCTTCAAGGTACTCATTTAGAAACCACAAACGTGTGCCCATAGGATCTCTGCCATATTTTGTTTACAATTTTTGAAACTAGGAAGGAGATCAGATGTGATCTTAGGGCTTTTCTACTCAAGTTTTTGAATGTCCTTTCTGGATGTGGAGGCCAGACAGTTATAATTCCTTTCACAAGATTATTGGCCCAGAGCAAAGTCTCTTCAGGCTGAAATTCCATCTGCCTTGAGCTTTGGCTGGAATTATGGGGAGCAGGATAGTGGGGGGTGGTGGAGATAGCGGTGCTAGTGAGTTTGCCCTGAGGTGAGGAAGCTCCTGTGGGATGGCCATGGCCTTCCCTAGGTGGGTGATGCTTTAGGCTTGAGGCAGCCAGTGACCCATAATACTCCATGTCTGCCTCGTTTGCAGACACTGGTCTTTCTCTATATGGGGCAAAACCTCCTAATCAAAGGCTTGGGGCCCTAAGAGGCTTATTCCCTCCCAAGGCACCTGACCATGCCAGGGTGTGGCAGTTCAGGAGGCCAGGAAGCCGGTGAAGCCTGGGGCTCCCATGGGGACAGTGAGAAGCTCCCGTCTGGCTTATGTTTCAAGGACCTCGTTAGCCTGGAGTCCTGCTTCCGCGTGGATTGCAATGTGCTCTCAGCCCTCTGCATGTAGGCGCTTGATGATCTTCAGAATAAACAATGCAAAAACAAGGCTGTAATCTCCGGGGAGACGATGAGTGTGGATACTGAGCAGCAGGGGCGCTGTGAGCCGGCAGAGGCCGACCTCCTGCTCGCAGTCCTCCTGTGTGACAGAAACAAGCTGGAGCACTGTGCACTGAGCAGCTGGTCCCGGGAAAGTAGTGGGGGGACTAGGGGGGCTGAGCTTTATTCTCTGGAGTCAGAGCACGGAAGTCAAAGAAACCTAAAGCTCTGTGGACTCTTCCAGGCCAGGGGCGTGGATTCTAGGTGGTAGCTCCACTCTCCAAAACCAGCTTAGGATGTGCACGCCCACAGCTTCCTGCCTGTGCACTCCCACCGCCCAGCTGCTGTGCTGGTCCCGGTTTCCCGAAGCTGACCTCTCCTGCTCAGCGGTGTCACCTGCTTCATGACCTGTGTGCATTTCCTCTGTTGTTGGGATGGGTTTAGAGCTCCTGACTCTGACTCCGGTTTGAAGAGATAAGAGGATGGCTTATTCACTAACCCATTCAAGCACTTCACCAGAGAACCTGGTTATTGGCTTTTACCTCAACCTGCACAGAACAATACCTCTGGGGCTGATTGTTACTTTCCTGGCTTACATGAAGCCTAGGCTACCAGCATTCCCACCACAGGAAGGCCTCATGGAGTGGGCAAGTCCCCAGCTTGGAAGGGCAGGCGGTGGGGATGTGAGGTGTGAGCCAAGGAGCCCAGCCCCTCTCACACGAGGGTGTGCTTCTTAGTTCCTCAGGTTTCTAGCAGTTAGCAGAATCAAAACAAAACTCCTGTTTGCTTTTGTGCCTGCTGTAGAAAAATCTCTCCTCTTGGCTCTGAGCTTCTCCACAATGGAAGCCAGGCAGTGGTGGGAGATGGGGGCGTTATTCTCCCTCCCTGGGCAGTATCTACACCCCAGGGTCAGAACACACGTGGCTACAAAGCATGGCACTGAGGAGTGTCCCAGTCACACACAGGAAACCTCCAAACTTTAAAACGCCACCAGATGGGTGCCTGGGGGCTCAGTGGGTTAAGCGTCTGCCTTTGCCTCAGGTCATGATCCCAGGGTCTTGGGATCGAGTCCCACATTAGGCTTCCTGCTCAGCAGGGGTCTGCTTCTCCCTCTGCCTCTCCCCCCACTCATTCTCTCACTTTCTCATTCTCTTTCCAATAAAAAAGAAATAAAATCTTAAAAAAAAAAAAAGTTACCAGGCCATTTGGGTGTAGGCATGATGGTGGGAAAGGCTGGAGGGGTGCAAGGAGGATATGGGAACTCTGTACTTTCTGCTCAATTGTTCAGTTTTTGAAGTTAAAATTGCTCTAAAAATAAAGTTTATTAATTTTAAAAAGTCATCAAGAAGAACATCTACAGTAGGTCAGATATGATTATCAACTTGTCAACACTGCATTGTTAACAAAGGATACAATATTATTTATAAGGTAATCATAAGTAGAGCAATGAATAATATACATCCAATTTTTATATACAGTCAACATGTTCTGATCAACAGTGTAAACCACAGAAAAGAGAGTCTTGCTTTTCATCTGTACAAATATTGTTTTCATCATAGCAAAACTTTACAATGTTAAGACGTACCATACATAGAAGCTATCAAGCTCTTGCTCGCTCATTTCAAAAATGAAGTTACTGCTGTCTGTTAGCCTGTTTATAAGGTCAGCTCTGATTATCAGCCATCAGATCTGTAGGATCTCTTCATTTCCAAAAGATGGTGTTATACACTGTAAGGTTATTTTTGTAGCCAAATCAGGTCCAAAGGGTTGAAGAAATAATAAATGCACTTATTTTCCTTGCAGTTTTATCTGCTAGGTCTGCTAGGTGGGGATTTGTGGCACTTCTGTGGGCAAAACCGACAGGACAGACCTGTGACCTCAGAGGTCACACCATGATTGTACAGTTAAACATGGGAGAGAAAACAGTACAAATCGCTTCAGGTATCTTCCCAGATAAAATTTATGAGGAAAATAGAAAAGTGTTTCTTAAAGCAAGAATCCTTTTCTCGGACTCCTGTTTTTATAAAAGTCATCCTACTGCTTATACAATCATTCTAATGTCTCCCCTTTGTAATGTAACTGATGTGTCAGGGTCTCCTCTGGCTCTGGGAAAGAAAGGTCACCAGGTGACCATGTCCCCCCTCCTGGGAGCCAACCCCAGGTACCTGTACCAGCAGAATTTGCTGAAAGCCCAGCCACCCTAGGCTGGTGGTTCTCAGCCATGGCTGTGCATGAGAATGACCTCTAGGATCTTTCCAGAGCAGAAATGCCTGGATTTCACCCATAAAGATTTGTATTTAATGAGTCAGAGGTCCAGCAGGGCCTCACTGGTTTCAGAAGCTCCCCGGGGGATTTCACTGTGCAGCCAGGGCTGAGAACACCCTTTCTGGGCTTGGGGAGGGGGGGTAGTGGGGGGGCATCGTGCGCAGGCCTGGGAAACGTGGGCTTCATCAACATACTGAGTTACCAAGTTACCAAAACATGCTGACCGTGATTAGGGCTCTGCAGGCATTTCTAGTCTATTGGTAAATGAATAGCAACTGTAAATATAAAAATAATTTGTATCAAAGTCAGATTAGTATATATAAGCCAGCAAAGTGCTATATTATTGCTTTTCTTTACACTGACAGGATCTGTGTTCACAGTGAGACAGTCTTTCCCTCCAATATGGCTGCTGACTTGACAGAACCCGCTTCAGAGCAAGACTGAGCCACGTCACGTGTGCTTTTCACCTTCTCTCGTTTCACAAATAGAAAAAGTGTTCTTCTCTTCTTTATTAGGACCATGACCCAGCTTGGCTCTGCGATGAGGCTGTGCCCTTTTTATAAGACAGACAGACTTCCCCTGCTTGGATTAAATCCCTTTAAACAAAGATTTCAGTTTTGAATTTTGATTCTATTTGTCTTTCAAACCTTTTGTAGAAAAATGAGTTTTCCTAAAAACATACAAAGTTCAGTGCTACAGGAGAGGATAATCGTCCTCAAAAAAGTTACAAAAATAGATTACCTTTTAAAATTCCTATCTGAACGCGTCTTTCCGTAGTACAAAAAGGTATGCCCGATGGGGCAAGGATTTCTTTTCCGTAAGGTTTTACAGCCCTAGGCAAGGACATACAAACAGATCATTATGTTGTAATAAACACGTGTACTTATCAAAAGAAAGAAATGCAAAGTAGACATTAAGGGCAATTTCACCAGCTGTCACTTCCAGCAAGCCCCTTATTCATTTTCTAACTTCTTAGGAAATCCACACCGTTTCAGGGCCCTATCAAGGCTCAGGTTTCATACTTGCCACTTACAGGACAAGCTGCTGGGGACAAACAATTAGAGGCTTTGGGATAGTCAATAGTAGCCAAGTCTCAGGAATACTAAGGTTAGCTCATGGTTTCCTCCACGCTGCCTCCTCTGGGAACCTTTACCTGACTCAGGCTTCTCTGTCCTCCCCCTCTGGGGGGCCTGCTGGGATGCCTGCGGGTCACCTCAGGGATGCGGGTTTCAACTCTGCTTGCCCACTGGGATCACATGGGGAGCCCCTGTATCTGATTGTATCGGTCGGGGGAGACTGGGCCCCCCCTTTTTTAAAAAATTTGATTGTGTTATGTTAGTCACCATAAAATGCATCATTAGTTTTTGATGCACTGTTCCAAGATTCATTGTTTACGGCAGCCCCTTCTTTTTAAGGTTGGCAGAGAGGACAAGAACTGTGAGTCGCCATAACCCAACAGCTTCAACTCTGCTTGAGGAACCCGAGGCCCAGTGACTGTGACTGGTGAGTGAGATGCCATCAGCCGAGGGACAGGCCTCCACCCACCCACTGGCCTTTCCTTTTCACCAGTGGTTCCCCAAACTTTGGAGCTCATCACAATAACCTGCGGAAGTTCCGAAAGGCCCCTGAGCGCAGGCTGCACAGGAGGCAAATCAAATCAGAATCTTTGAGGTCGGACCCCGGGAGATCCCGGAGAGCAGCCAAGCTCGAGAGCCAGTTCATTTGTGTCTGCGGTTGGGGGGTGAGGGGCTAAAGCCCCAAATTAAGAACTTTCAACTTGTCATCAAACGATGTCCCCACAGTGCTCCTCGTTACAATAAAATCGGTGACAACTGGGACTCAGCACATCTAGGAGTTGGAAGAGTCATCTTTTTTACTTCATGAGGTGACAGAAACGTTACTTATAGGGCATGAGTGCAGGGACTCCTGAGTTTATAGGAGAGGTGTCAGGACGCAGGCCCACTGTCAGCATCACCGAATGTCTCCAAAGGCCAGATCTTGGGCGGGGCCATGGGCTGACTGAGGAAGGAACGGGCTCTTTGTAGGGTCTTAGGACCTGGGCTCAACAAGGAGGAACGGAAGAGATGCGGTATAAACTTTGAACTCGGGCCAAGCAGGGCCATGAGGTGGAAACACCAGGGCTCTGGGGGGCCCTCCTCTCCTTGTCCGCTCATAGTGATGGTGGGGGTCCCTGACTGGTGGGCTCTGTTGTCTTGGGCTCTGAGGCACCTCCAAGCCCCCCCTGCACAGCCATGGGGAGGATATTGTGGGAAACACAGTTTTCAAATTGAGGATTTAGCACCTAGATTTTATGCAGGAAAACTGAAATACAAAGGAGAAAAAGCTTGAATAGTTTTTGCTGTTTTATTATGTTATAGTAAAATATTGCAAATTACAAAAATACTAGGATTTAACTGCTACAGTCGGACTGACATACAGTTGCTCTCCCTCACCAGTCACTTGCTTCTTGATGAAAAAGTGGTAATAAAATGTGCATCAGTCTGTTTCCCAGGGCCAAAGAAGATTCTGGCTAAAATATTTATGTTCTGAGGCAAGTAAGTAACAAAAGTGATTTACTGACAATGACATAAAATTCGAGAGTCTTAGAAATGTTTAATCTTTTCAAGAATCATTTTCAGATCCCCAGGGAGGGACCCCGCCCCCCCCCATGTGGGGTGCTGGGGGAATGCCACAAGCAGGTTCCCAGGCTTAAAGGGACAGCTTGTTAAGATGCAGGGAGGTGGCCTTTCTCCTACTTTTTTAGCAGTTTCTCTGGCAGATGCTTTCTTGGTCAAGGTTTTGTCTGTCGGGAGCGCACTCCCATTTCCCTCGTGGCTAAGAACCTGGTCATGTTTCCTCCTGGATGAGCCTTCCAGGGCCCTCCCAAGGCAGGACGCATTCTTCCCTGCCCTGTGCTGAGTGTGCTTGGCTGACCCGTCTTGCCTACCCTCTGTCGTACTGTGTTAAGGTTTGTGTTTGAGTCAATTCCCTTTGCTGAATTGTGAATTTCTTGGAATCGGGGATAATGTTTTATTTATTTTTAGGTCTTCAGAGTGTATGCTGGGCTGGTAGAGGTACTTAAGAGTATCTGAAAACACAGCGGAATTGAACTAAATAGTTTATATTTCCATCGGAACAAAGTCAATATATTGGTAACAAAACTGTAGGGCCCTGATCCAAGAGTCAATTACTACTTTAACAGCGAAAGGGAAATCTTGTACGTGTGTGGGGCTGGACACATTCATAGTCAGAAATATGGTCTGAAAGATCTTTTCCTTGAAAGACTAAGAGGGTTTAACACCTGCATACAAAGGACTGCCATGAACCGGTCGGTCAGGCTGCAAGGACCCAGGAGGTGGAAAAGCACTCCGGGTCCTAAATCAGCTGGATCCTCCAATGCTACGGAAACTTTTAGGAGGGAATTTTCCTTTCAAAGAACGATCTGTAGCTATTGTTAAGACATTGTCATGGATTTCAAGCTCTGATTTAACATTTACCGCTTTAATTCCCCCGATGCATAGTGTTAACTTTATTTCGCCCTGTGAAATGTGCCCCCAGGGGCGAGGGCTGTTAGTTCCTGCTTGGTGGCCCTGGAATCTGGATCCCTTCATTTTGGGGCCTTGGGGACAGCCTACCAGAGAAGGGGGGGGGGACGTACCCTTTGAGTAAAAAACTTCTATAGTAAAATAAAAAGGAAATTGTCTCCCATAAGCCTAATTTGGTAGTCGGGGGGCAGGGTGGGAGGCTCCATGAGTTTGAGGAGGAGCGTCTCATTTCTGCAGTGTCCGGACAGATGCCCATTCATTCCCCAACCCCCAGGGGACTTGACATATTTCCTCTGAGACTCAAATTTGGGAGCCACGTTCTCGTGTGAACTTTTGCATTATCGTTCCATCGCGATTAAAGGCTACCGGATTGAACACCGACCCAACGTGAGCTGGTCCAGGTTAGAGTGTGATGTACCGTCTCCTCTCACCAACAGGGAACTCCTACCGAGCTTCCAAACAGTGGAATGGAAAAGAAACAAGTAAGTCCAATACTTATAGCTAGAAAACGCTGGTCAACCAATGGAGAGTAAGTACCATGAAGACATTTATATAAAAAGAAGTCCGAAGAACTCTACCCCTTCCGTTTCTTTCGCGCTCGGGAAGGGTTCAAAGTGGCTTATCCTCTTGAACGTGCTATGATTTGCTACAGTACCAACCAGTCCCGCTTAGGACACAGAGTACTTCTAGTTTTTTTTTAAAAATTGTCTTGCAGTGGAAGAATCTTGGAGCTAGAGTCAGTGGAATCAAATGTTAGCTGGAAGGCTCTGACCCTTGCTTCTTGGTCACAGTTGGGCCTGGATCTACTCAGTGCAGCCAGTACTTGAGCAAAAAGCTCCTTCCTCGTTGGAAACGCCCAGGAGAAATAAAATCCATAATGACAATTAAAAACCCCCAGGGTCCCCAAGCAATACAACTCCTTATGCAGATTTTTTCTTTTCTTTCTTTTTTTTTAAAATCAAATATACCTCACTGAAAAGCAAACTTCTGCCCAAAGAGAATATTCTTGCCGGATGCCTTTTTGTGGCGGTCTCACAGTTTGAAGACAAAGGAACTTCCCAGCAACTTCCCAAAGTGCTTTCGAGGAGGGGGCACTTCCTGGGTGAAAGATGGGTCCGTAGGAGCAAATATGGCCAAACCAGTCCACGGGCCCAGGAGTCAACGAGGGCGTGACTGTCAGCACTGGGCGTCGCTGCTGTGGCTTGGTCCCAGGGCGGGTGACACATCCGAGACTCTTACGGCCACCCTATCCTCCGTGGTCATGCTCCAATAAACTCACTGCTCGGCGGGGCTACCCGCAGGTAGTCTGCGTGTTCGGCCGCAGGGCCCTTGAAGACGCCGTTGGACTTGGCTTCCTTGGGAAAGAAGTGCTGCTGGTAGTCGGGGTTGTCCAGGCTGATCTGGTGGTTGTCTTTCTGGGCCCAGAGGCCGGCGCCGCCGAGCGCGCTGGTGATGCCGGGAGGGACGGTGTTGAGATACTCAGGGTTGCCCACGGCGTTGCTGTGGGGGTTTTGGTAGTGAGCGTCTCTGCCTGGAGCTGGGTTGAGAGGCTGATTGTGATAGACAGGATTCTGCACGGAACCCGCCGGCCTCTTGGGGACGGACTGGTTTATGTATTCTGAAATGGAAAAGAAATCACAGGTGAAGCGATCGGCCAAGCGTCAGCCCCAGCAGACTCCACGGTGCATCTGAACCCTGCCGGTTTTCTCCCACAAGACCATGGAGCATCGGGCGTCTGGCAAGACGATGAGCTCGCTGGTGCCGTAAGGGAAACTGTGTCCTTGTCTGTAGTTCTCAGAGCAATGGGAACATCGATCTCTTGCCAATTTAATGTTCTCAGAAGGGTAGCCTGCCTTGAGATGCAAGTGTGCCCACGGGAACATTGGGGATAAAGCTGAGACTAGGCACATACGTGTGTCACAGGCCAAGAGTGGAACCAGATCAGATGTGTTACATGCACGTGTGCACACAGACACACTCCTCCACACATGCTCACACACTCACGGACACACACACAATCATACCCACACACTTCTGCTCTCTTTCTCTATTACACACACACACATCTTTGACGTTTGCTTCAAGTTCTAGAAAATCTGCGAACTGGTCTTAAAACCACACCTCCCAGCTGGACACGACTTGAGTCCAACACAAAGACCGGTGCATGTGCTCAGTCATTTTGTGTTTCTCTGCCTCTTCCTCCCCACAGGTGTCTGCAGGCTTGCCACAGTCTCCACTTTTGGACTGGCTTGAGGAAGCAAGAGGCCTGAACCTAGAGGATAGAGGCCGGCCCTGCTGGACGCGGGTGCCAAGGTGGGTGCCCTTTCTTGTCCAGGGTAAGCCACTCACCGGGTGCTGGGAGGAAAGTGTCATCTATGTTGTCCTCAGTCAAGGTGCCAGTGGGGTCTGAGCTATACCGCTGCAGGAAGCTGTCTTCTTTGAGAGGACAGCTCTGAGGGGAGGAAATAAGGCAAAGTAACTCCGGTCAGTGCTGCTCAACGCATATAAAAATCACCTGAGATTCTGTTAAACTGCAGCTTCTGATTCAGTGCGGTCCAAGAAAGTGCCTGGGAGTCTGCATTTCCGACTAACGCCCGGGGGGACGCCCATGCTGGGGCCCCACAGACCACAGGCTGAGTGGCAAGGACCTGGTCGGTGCCCTGCAACAGGGTTTCTGGCAATGACAGAAATGTTTATGATCTGTGCCCTCCCAGACAGTCACCGATTTAAACTGAAGTCGATGCAGGGGGCCGGGGGCTTCTATACAGGGAAGTGTCGGTCTAGATCATGGTTTCGTGGCAAGCATCAGCACCCCCGGAAGGCTGGCTCGGACATGGACGGGGGCTGGCTCTGCCCCTCGCATTCCTACTTCAGCAGGTGTGTGTCGGAGGTTTGGCAGTTTGCACTTGGAACAAACCGCCAGGTGATGCTGCTAGAGGTTCACGAACCCCATTTTGCACAGCACTGGCCTAAGTGAGAGCTGCCTGCTGGCCTTAGGGCAGGGGCTCAGGGCAACCATACAGGAGAAGGAAGGAAGGGAACACAGGAAGGAAAACCAAGATTCGTTGGGGGTAGGATGGGCATTTTCTATGTGCAATAGAACCGTGACACAGAGCTGTTACTTAATTCGGGTTTATGAGGTGTTCATACGTACCCCATTTCTGTCAATGCAAGCCACGGTGGAGTTGTTGCTGGTGGCGCTCTGTAAAAGAATTAAAGATGCTGAGGGTCCACCTGACTTGTCTCACCCACGCCCACCGAATGCAGGACCTGGGGCCTCACGGGACCAGTGTCACTATGGGGGCTTAACGTCATCCCGACCCATTAGCTTTAGAAAAACTAGGTTTAGTTCAGACTTAATTCTGGTCCCTAGTGGACCTGAAAAGACTGCAAGTTACTGCAAGGCCATAAAAGAACTAATACACCCGATTGATTCGTTCTGAGTCTGGCCTGACCATTTGCTTAAAATGGACTTCTTCGTCTCCCTGCGAGTTCTGCTGGTGGGCTACCGTTTCTCTAAGCAACTCATTCAACCCAGCAGACACCGTGCTTGAGAAAGGGGTGCATTTCGTACCAGAGAGCTCAGGAGGGGGGTCCGGGACGTGGAGGGGCTGTGGAAGAAGCCCTGCTGGGGGATGAGGTACTCATCGGCATCCACCACATCCTCCATGTCCTCTTCGTCCATCAGTGCGCGGTAAAAATTGGAGTCTGTAGGGCTCGGCAAGTGCATTCTCTCATCTCCCTGGTGCAGAACATTTTGAGACGATCAGTAGGACCCAGAGAGGCGCCAGTCCACTGTTTGGGCCAATGCCTCTTTGTTGAGCACTTGGTTTATAATAAAATCAGCCTGATTCTCTGCAGAGTAGTGGCTTCCTCCCCTCCCCCACCTGACATGAAAATATTAAAAAATTCTCCGATGTTTAAAAGCCCCTAAATGAAACAGAAACAGCTTAAGAGGAAGAAGAAAGGGATAGAGCAGAGTTTATGGAGGGTGAGTTTTGCTGTTAGGTGCTGCCATCTTACAGTTTATAGTAAAAATGTGTTGTAATTCCCAGCAGAGACCTCTTAAACCCTTGGGATCTCCTAAGGGAGGAGAGTGGCAAAGGTGTCATTGTTATGTTAACCAGGGGCTTTAGGCCCACACCTAAGGATGAGGGTGGGGATGGGAGAGTGGGGGGTGCCAACCCAGAGATGAGTGGACTGGACCTCTAGGTCAGCCACACCCCCTGATGTCCTGGAATGCGGGAGGGGCTGGAGGTGGACTCAATCACCGTTTGGCCACTAGTTGAACCAGCAATGCCCATTTAATGAAGACGCCATAAAACCCCACAGGGGGTGGGTTCAGAGAGCTTCTAGGTTGGAGAACACTTGGAGTGTGGCGACAGCCACCCAGCGTGAGTAAGGGAACTGCTTGCTGGGAGGTGCATGGAGACCCCCTTTTCCCCACCCCCACCCCCACCACTCGCACTGGAATTGCTGAGCAGAATCTTCAGGGACTATGCAAATTATTTTGCATACATGACCTCACAGCCCTGTGAGTTTGGTTTTGTTAAATTAAAGCGTTAAATGGAGACTCGGGTGTGAAGGCAGGTTTGCTGCCACGAAGGGCCTGCTTCTCCATCAGAAGGAGCTGAGGCTCTGGCTGACTGGAATATGATGATGGCACATGGAACTGAGCACATCTGGATGCTAGGGTTCAGCTGGGAATGGAAAATGGGGTCGGGTGGTGGGGGGGCACCACAAAGGAATTCCACTCCATTCAGTGGGGCCCGTGCCTAGCTCTAAGGTGCTGAGGGTTTAAGGACGGGGTCTGAGAGACAAGGAAATGGAATGGGCACGCAGTGGAACACAGTGATATTGGACTCTCATGAGAAGGACTCCTCCCCATGCAAGTTCAGAGGCTGTGATCTGGTACCTGGATGACAAGGTAGCGCTGGGGGTCTCGGGCCATTTTGGAGAATTCAATGATCAGCTCACGGAATTTGGGGCGACTGTCTGCATCTATCATCCAGCCTGGGGAAGGAATGAGGAAAACAGCGCGATTAGACCCTGAAAGAAATGGTAAAGATGGCATTGCTTCCAGAAGGCATTTATGGTGAGATCCTTTTAGGCAAGTAAGGGATGCAGAAACCAAATCTTTGTGACGGGCTTTTTAGTCCTGGCACCTTAGCGCTGATCCCAGTTTAAAGACCATGAGGACACAAAACACTTGAATCAGAATGACAGCAACATCGTCTAATTTTCAGTGCCTACTCTTCCTGGGGCCGGAGTTTCTGGAATTATCACCGTAAGTGTTCCGGCAGCCTTGCATGTATTGCTGTTTGTGGACTACTATGACTGCAGGGAGCCTGGCGTCCGGGCTCTCTGGCCCAGTCCTCACAGGGCATCCACTTTCATCTAGACTGGCTTAGCCATCTTGCGAACTGCAAACTAGACTCAATTTAGGGAAAGTTAGGGACTTTCTTTAAGAGCCTCCAGGTTTGGGAACTCCACACCCTGATGCTTTCATTGTCTTATGTCCTCAGTAATGCAGCACGCAAGTGAGGGGGCGTCGCAGTGCCTTCCCTAAGATTGAAGTCTGGATTGAACAGCTGGAGGAACAGCGATCAGCTGGCAATCCTCGTCTCTCTCGAGGGCTCATATTTATTTTTTATCGGCAGGATGTCAAGTTATTTTAGGACAGACTGCTATGTGACCTCAGATGAGCCGTGTGACCTCTCTGGATCCCAGCTTCCTCAATCCACAGCAAGGAAGTTAAAAGTAGGTTAACTCTGAGGTCTGAAGTTGGGAAGGCACTCTTTACATGGACTTAGCCCCGTCCTACTCTGTGCGCTACCTTCTCCTTTAAGTGCCCGTGGCACGTGGAATGTCACCTTCAGAGCCTGCTGAACTTGTCCTTCTGGTGGAACAAGAGCACTGACCAAGTTACACACTCTTATTTAGATTAAGATGTTTACTTGCTATGCTGCAGAAGACCTCACATAGATCTATTACTTGAAAGGGTTAAGTCAAGGCAGAATTGTAGTTTCTACCAGCCTCGTGGGCTTCTCCTTGTTAGGCTCTCCGATAACAGGCTTCAAAATGTGCAGCTCTGTTTTCATTGAGCAACTCAGAGAACAGAATATTTTGGTGTAATGGTTTCTGGGGGAATTTGGTTTTATTTATTTGCAAACATGGGCACAGGGCAGGGCACTGCGCTCAATGGGTAAAGCAAAGGCTTCCTGAAAAATGCTGGGGGAGAGTTTACAGATGTTTCTGGGTTTTGGTGCCGCTGTAGAGAACAGGACAAGGTTTTTTCAGGGAATCAAAGGTCTCAACCTTTTGGCTAAGGGCGGCAACACCTTTCTAGGCAACATAAGGCACTCTGAGTGCTAACACCCAGGTAAGCTAGCGTGGCTGGCTGCGGCAGGCACTCACACTTGACCATGATCATGTAGACATCGATGGTGCATATGGGCGGCTGCGGGAGGCGCTCTCCTTTCTCCAGGATGGTGGAGATCTCGCTGGCGGGGATTCCGTCATACGGCTTGGACCCAAAGGTCATCAACTCCCAAACAGTGACCCCTGAGAGGATGAGAGAGTTGCTTTATGAGCTGGTAATATCACCACGCCTTGTCCTTAGTCACCATTTAAACGTTTCTGATCTTTAAAAACCTACGTTTCTGTGGCTTTGAGCAATTTGCTCGACAGCAGAAGCCTCAGTACACCTTTCCGTATAGTGGGATAATGACGGTATCTGTCTTGTGGGATAGTTGTGCAGATCAAAGAAGAAAAAGCAACTGAAAAGTTCAGACAATGCCTGGCAGATAGTAAGTGGCCAATAAATGTTAAAACTTGAGTGACAGCAACAATGACAAGTCAACCACTATAATGACATACGGAGCAGGAGTTACACACTCAGAACATCTGCCCTAAGCTACTTGTATCTTTAGAAGATGGAGACCACAGACAAGGTTGTACACTACACATTTTAAAATAAATAAAAATTGGGAACCAGAAAACCCTACATTCTTTTTAAAAAACATCAAAACCCCATCCTTTTTGTTTCAAAAATCAGTAAAATCCATCATCATGATTCAAAAAAAAAAAAAAAAGCAGTACTTTTAGACTTGGTGTTTTTCCAGACCATCCCTGAGTTCTAATGATTCTTCTCTTTCTATTGTCTTCCTTGTTGGGATTCTCTGCTCTAGAAATCCCCACCATGAAGGTGCCCTGGGGTGACTCTAGAGGTGACCCCCGTGGGATTGAGCCTGGGTCCCCCAGACTACACAGGAAGGGACCAGACACGGGATCCTGCCAGTTTCCTGATCTCCAGCTGGTCTAATGACCCATTTTCTTTAGAGCTGGCCTCTAGATACATAGTCCCACAGGTCGGCCTGGATTATCCAGAGGCTGTCCCAGAGCTGAATGGCCTGAATACAGAGCGTGCAACTTTGAAGAATGAAGCAAAGTCATGGTCCAAGGGCAAGAACGTAGATTCTTCTGTTCCTCCTCACTACAGCGTCAACATGGACTTGATGAAAAAATAAAATCTCATTTCCAGATCCATGAACTCAATTCATCCTAACGAGGTTTAAACATTATGTTAAATATGTTAAACACGTACGATGCCTTCCTGTGGGACGGCAAGCTCTCCAGGTTTGGGGACAAATGGTAAGAGAGAAAGTGGTGTGCATAGCTGGTGGTGGCTTTCGAGAGGGCCTGGAACGAGGCAGGCATTCTCTCTCTTTCCACCTCCTAAGTGGAATGCATACGGACCTAATTAGAACATTCTGTCTTGACTGGAGACTAGGGAGTGGAGTAATAGGATTTGTTTTTTAAAGATTTTTATTTATTTATTTATTTGAGAGAGAGCATTGGGCATGCACAAGTGAGCTGGGGGTAGGGCAGAGGGAGAGACTCTCTCTCAGCAGACTCTGCGCCGAGTGCGGAGCCTGACGCGGGGCTCGATCTCACGACCTGAGCCAGAATCAAGAGTGGGGCGCTTTAACTGACTGAGCCACCCAGGTGCCCCAATAGGATTTGTTTTTTTTTTTTTTTTTTTAAAGATTTTATTTTATTTATTTGAGAGAGAGAGAGACAGTGAGAGAGAGAATGAGCGAGGAGAAGGTCAGAGAGCGAAGCAGACTCCCCATGGAGCTGGGAGCCTGATGTGGGACTCGATCCCGGGACTCCAGGATCACGCCCTGAGCCGGAGGCAGTCGTCCAACCAACTGCGCCACCCAGGCGTCCCTAGGATTTGTTTTTTTAAGCTAGAACTTCAGGTCTGTGGTTTAACAATTGTACTTACTGCCAGGGACAGCAGATTATAATCACCGAAAACACGATTTCCACTGAAATGAAAAACACACAATCGCTAGAGGGATGCTGACTTTCTGACACTGCTTGTAGTCATCCAAAGGCAGGAAGTCGCAGAATTTAAGAGAGTTCTCATTTACTCAACAAGTGAGGACCCATTCCGGACAGGCGGTGGGTTGGCCCATGCCGGCTGCCACACGGAGGGCAAGGAGGGAAATGCAGACTCGTCTGGAAAGGCCGGAGAAGCCAGGCCGCTCAGGAGCTCCGGTTTTATTTGGAACATACGCGTAAAACCAAAGAAGGCTATTAAGCAGAGAATTAAAAGTCTCCTTTGGTTTAAAACTATTTTTTTATCTGTTGTCTGGAGAACAGATGAATGTGTGCAGAACAAGGAGAGAGAAGACCTGTCAGGAACCTGAGGGAAGGAGGTGACAGCAGAGAGGTCTCTGGATGGGATTTGGGAGCGGGAAAAGTAGCATTTTCCCCTGTCCCTCTTGGGGAGCAGACACACTGTGAAAATGACTAAAACAACAAGGCATCAGAATAGCCTTAGGTCCTGATCTAGTTCATTGGTTGCAGGCAGCTCTGCTCACAGGTACGTGTAACAATTCACCTGTTCAGCGAGAACAGGCCCCAGCGAGAAAGATCTCTGTCTTTATAAAGCCTGCATCCTAGCAGAAGAGACAAAGATCCATGAAATTGAAATATATTTAGAATATCAGGAAGTTAATAATGCTATGAAGGGAAAAAAAAAACAACCAGGTAGATGATGTCTTGAATGATTTGTTTTTTTTTTTTTGTGATAACAACTGGATTCCTCTTGGAAATCTGCCTCGATACTACTCTCCCCAAACACCCATTTCTGCGGAGATGGGGTGGCCCCTCCCCGTCTTCCCTGTGGCTTGAGTAGTGGGGATAGATAAATGCATCAGAAGAGCTATTTTGCAGGCTTCCAGCAGACTGCTGGACTTGTGACAGTGGGTTAGTGACACTTTCTTCAATGGTGAGGCCCTTGTAGGCTCAAGACATCCTTTGTGCAAAGGCAATGAGGCAAGAACAGGACAGGCATATTGGGGAGGAGGGGCACAGGCCTGGGCAAGGCCAGAGTGGGATTTGGAGGGGGAAACAGAGAATCCGTCCTGAGGCGATGTCATCCCTAGAGCTGCAAGCAATCACTATTTCCCTCTATCTTTTCCCCCACAGACACATCTCCCAGTGCACTCCTGTCAAGCCCTTCTCTCCGACACACAAAGACTTCCATTCACTGCATGAAACAGTGGCCACTGAGTTAGTCCATCACACAACCTCATGCTTCTCCCCGGAAAACCCAATTTGTCATCTCCCTTTGGTTCACTTCGAATCCATGACAAGAGGTCAAGTTTGGTTTGATGCTGCAGTTCTACGCATTTCCTAAGTCCAAGCTCTCTCTCCCTCTGTTAACCCGATCTCGACAAGTTCGCTGATCTCTCCAGTGACATGGAGTGCACTAGTTAGACCCAATTTCCTTTGTCCTGTTTTCTTAGTAGAATTGACAGTGACTACTACGCTATTATTAGTTCCTGTCTTGGAAGAAAGTATTTGGATGACAGAGCATAGAACGTCAATCAACAAACAATTCAAGCTGGCTTCAGTATGCATTCATTAGCATCAAGATTTTGACTCACCGTAGCTCCACACATCACTTTGGTGGGTATAAATTCGGTGTAAAATTGATTCCAAAGCCATCCACTTGATAGGCACCTTGGAATGATGAGAGAGGAAGGGATAAGATAAGCATTAGCTTCCCTCTGTTGCAAAAAATTAAATCACGTTGAAACAAATTACAAGCGACAAATGTGGGAAAGCCAGGACACCCCACCTTGATACCCCAGGATGAGTGCCCCCTCCTAGGAGGAGGAGCAAGTTTTTAAGCTGACAGAAAACAGGGCTATTCTGTTCAGCCCCAGGTGTGGTTTCATGAAGGCCTCGGCTGAGGACCTTTGGTCTGTGGGCTCTTCTGGTGAACTGGGTGCACATGCCGGGGGCTGGGGTTTCTGGTGATGCGTGATGGTTCCAGCCACCCCTCAGTTATGGGTGTTTGCAGAGACCAGCTGCTTGGAGCCATCCAGGTCAGAGTGAAACTTAAGAGGGGTACAGCTGATTCAGAGCTACTGGAGGGCTTAGCATGGGGACTTGCACCTCCCCCCATGCTGGGAGAGAGTCCCCTGGAGGACCACCAAGCCTGTCTGGGAGGAGAGAGTCTAGGGAGGCTCCGCAGGGAGCCTTCGCAGCTCTAGGAACGGCATGGGGAGTTTTCCGTATTTCTGAGATGTTCTCAGTAGCTGCATGCCACCAAATGAGCTGTGATATTTCCCAACTGCTCTCCTGAAGGGATGGGCACGGAGACTCAACCTTGGCTAATGGTCACCCAAAGACAGAGCCGAGCTCGTGTTTATTGGCTTTGGCCTCTGGATATGATAGAAACATCTGTTTTCACTTTCCCTGCAAGTCCTGCTCTTAGAGCAGCCCCTCTGGTCTGTACTTCCAGAAGAGGACCCTGGCTAGACTCAGGTGTCCATGGCTGCTGCTGTGACCTCACCCAGAACGTTCTGAGAACGTCCCCTCCATCGGTCAGTCTGCTGGCGAGTGAATGCTCGCTGATCTACAAGCAGCGTTTTACCTTGCCTCCTTCCGCATGGTATTCTTTCTCCTCGGCACCAAGCAGCTTGGCCAGCCCAAAATCTGTGATCTTGACGTGCTGTGGTGTCTTCACCAGGACATTTCTGGCTGCCAGGTCGCGGTGCACCAAGCGCCGGTCCTCCAGGTAGTTCATGCCCTGCAACACGGGACCATGCAGTGAGGGAACGCATGGCTTAGCAGACTGCCCTGGGGAGCACAGAGCGGGGTTCCAGCACGGATGGCGCGGTTCTGCTCTGCAGAAAGCGGGCGCCCGTGCACAGGGCTCTGACGTCCTGTTCCCCCCAGACTCGGAGCTTTCCGAACCGGGGGCTGTGTCTGTCCCCGTCTCTGTGCTTCGCCTGATGGACACAGTCCCTTGCACCTTGCAAACACTAGTAACTACTAACTGAGTAGATGCAAAGACAAATTAAGGAGGATATCATGAGCTGCTGACTTGCTAACTTTCCTCCAGCCAGTAACTCGTTTTAAACCCAGATGAACCAAGTATTGGAGGGTAGTGATGGAGCAAGAGCTCTGCTGTTGGGCTGAGACCTGGCTGGGAGCTTGCCTGGAACTTGGCAACCATGCCGCTGCCTGGGGTCGCGCTCCCTACACACAGCTGACCTAGAAAGCAGGGAAGGTAAAGCCGCTCCCCAGGCTGGGCACAGCTGGGCTTCTCAAGGCGGGAAGCCTTGCACCCCTCATGCTCTCCCACACTACCCGCTGTGATTTGCTACCAATGGATGACTTTTTTTCCAGTGTTATTTCCTTGTTTTTTAAATTGAAATCACATGGACGTTGAATTAGCTTTGACAGGTGGCACTTCCCCCCCCTCCTCCCCCCACCGCCAACCCTAACCCTGTCCTGATCAGAATCACAGCTGAGAGAAAGACTGACATGTGAATTCCCAGAATTATTCCCTCTCAAGTCCAGTCCTTGCCCACAGCCTTCTTGGTGGCCGTCATAAGCTCTTTGGGCTGGCAGGCGGGGGTCGCTTCCAGCCTCGACTCCTCCTTGCTCCGTGCCTGCCTCGTTCAGCCAAGCTCCCTGGGACCCTACGAAGCTCCAACCGCTGACATGAGCTTGGCAGCGCCCGCCCCGTGCAGGGCCAGCCTGGCAGGCGGGAGATGCCGTAAGCCCTGCAGATATCTTATGTTTGTGCCACATTCTCTGCTATTACTCACGAATGTGGCTCGCTTTCTCTGACCAGGGGCGTGGACCCCGTTTCCAACCTCCCTTATGGCTAACACTCACCAGCTCTCCAGCAAAGACAGCCCAGAAAAGCTTACTGAAGTGCATGCAGTGCAAATGAACGGGCTTCACCCACACGGCTTTAGTCTCTAACTTTCTCGAAGCTGCGGTGGACTCTCCTTGGGAGGGCAACAGCGGGGAGAACCCGTTGCTAGGGATGGAGTACCCAGTTTCCTGGCAAATTCTCTGCTTCCTTTGGCAATTGATAGTATGTGAAAATTCTTCGTGAGGTGAAATTAAAATTTTTTTTCTTTCTAGAGCAGAACGAGTCCTCCTAGGAAACTAGGATCTTAGGAAGATGCGACCAGGAATTAGCCTTTGGGGGTCATTTTTGAGGACTCTCATTTTTCTTTCTTTGGAAAAAGATGATTAATTCCCATGTCTCCCTTCTCCCTCGTATGATCTAGAAAGTTCTGAATGTTTAAGATGCTGTTGGATTTAAGTGCTCCCCTCCTAAGATTCCTCAGATGCAGCAAATTAAGGTTAACGGGGCTCATGTCTACTCAGGAGGAAACCAGCAGGTTCTCTCTGGCACAGCACTTCCAAATTAGGGATTATTATTTAGGAATGGCATGTGGGGAGCAAGAGGGAAGGAGCAGAAGCTGAGAAAACTCCACACAGAGGACTGACTTACTACTCCGTGTCACCTCTCCCCACGACGCTGTCACTGGGTGCCCCATTCAATCAGATTCCATTTCTCCTTTGGTTCTGGGACCCTGCTCTTACAAAAAAGCAAGGCCTCTCTCTATTACATATGGTGTGCTCTGCCCCATTCAGAAAGGGTTAATTGGGCTTGGCCTCTTTCCTGGTTCGAGAACATGTGCACTGCTGCCTGTATTAGCTCACTTGCTCTCTCTGTCCTTCCTCCTCTCTCTCGCCCGGGTTTCTCTTGTTCCTTTCACCCAGTGTCGCTGGCACTGCTTCTGCAGACACTTCCCGAAGACCTCCTCAGGGCTAGATCTGTGTAGGCGTGTCACGGCCGTGTCAGAATGATCATATGTCAGTGCTGGACACACAGCAAGCAGCCAGTCCAATCTTGCCCTGTCCCTCTCGCTTTATTTCAGATACGTGTTTTCTGAGTTCCTCCGAGTCACCCAGGGTGGACAGGGGGTACTTCAAAGGGAACCACCAGCTTCCTTTCGCTACCATCTCAAACTTCTCATTCTGCCTCTTTGAATGCCCCACAGTCTGGCCACCTATTCACCAAGGTTGCTGCAAAATGAACGAACGATAGAATCAATGAGGGATAATAGCAGCTGACAGTTTGGAGCACTGACAATGTGTGGGTGTTTCCAACCCATCTTCCAAGAAGCCTGCTCTGGGGCTGGAGTGCTGTTGCCACCAGGACCACCCCGAGAGCCACCCCAGCGGGTCCAGAGGCCTGTCGGACCAAGTGTGCTGGGTCCCCAAGACCACTGCTGGGACTCGGTCCTAGTTTCCTGCTGGGGCCTTCAAGTGGAACTTGCCTGCAGGCCCAGAGGCTGCTTGAGATGTCAAAGAAACTCCAAATAAACAAAGAACACAGCCACCCAGCCCCTTGGCCCCATGCCGCAGAGTAAGTACACGTTGTTGTGCAAACCTAATAAACTGACCTGAGCCCCCGCCCCCCTGCACCCCCCCTTGGGTCTGCAAAGGACCAGAACAGCTTTACTAAATCGTGCTGTTTCCGGAGAATATCCATCTTCAGGGAGGGCTTGGGAAAGAGCCCTTTAGGCCTTCCGGAGCCCCCCAGCCAATCAGTCAGAGGGGTCTACATCAGAGATCCCAGGCGGCCAGATGAGGCTCGACTGAACTCAGATAAAACTCTATTCATCAGTCTCTGTCCCAGACCACGGAGATGAGGGGGTTTAAAAGGCCATCTCCGTGCCCAGAGAAGTTATATTTTAACCAGTCAGCATAGATAAGAGCCCTGATAAGAGCCCTTTTAAACAGGAAGCAGCATCCGCAGGGGGCCTGGTGGGGGCGCTGGGGAGGCTCCTTCCTGATTCCTCTCCCGATGTCCTCACTTTAGTTGAAATCAACGAATTTATTTGCATTAATTACTACGGGACGTCTAGGATGAATTCTGAAATACCAAGGTTAGAAGGGGATGTGAAGAGCCCGGCTGGAATCTCAAAGCACCAAGGAGAAGCCCAGGGGTATGGCTCACATGGATTTCAAGATTTTTCTGGCACTGACACCTACAGCTGAAGGAAGGCCTGGGGGTGGTTGGGTTGGACATTTACAGACTTTTCCGGAGGGCTGCAGCATCCCACAACTCTTGGGGGGAGTCCAGAGGGAGAAGCTGGAATGGGATCCGTCTCTGTTGTGTTTCATAAACTGCCACGGGGAGAAGCTGGGGAAGCGCAGACTTCGTGAGGACAGAAATGGGACACAGCAGGAAGTGGAGAGGCTGGCAGATGGTTTTGGCCGAGTTCCATCAACAATATGTCTCGCCCACCCCTGGGCCCCTGCCCTCAGAAGAGGTAGAAAAGGGTCAGAATTTCCCACCCCAGACGAAGATCATATGGGACCAACATTGTACTGTGGCAGGGACAGGGGGACAGCCAGGCTCACTGGCCCACGGTTTCTGCCCTGAGTCATGCCGGCAAGTGCGAGAGCACGGACTTGGGAGCCTGGCTGCGTGGGGTCCAGTCCTGATGTTGCTATGTACTAGCTCAAGACCTTGGCAAGCTACTTAGACAGCCCCGTGCCTCAGTTTCCCTGCATGTAAAGTGGCCTAATCCGACGGTTAAGTTAAGCCATGCAGAACACAGGATGGTGCCCGGTGAGAGTCCTCCGTCGGGGCTAGAGTTGTCACGGTTTCCTCGTAGATGCCAAGTCCCTCCTCTTTTCTCTACGCATGTGCTGTGAGCCTGAGTTAGGTCACTGTAATAGTCTGCGTAGCTTACAGTTTCCCGGAGTCTAATCCTGCCTCAACTCCTGAGAAGCCTTTGCTTGTGAGATGAAGCTGTCTTCTTATGCGGGCACGAAGGGCCCCTCAGGGTGTCGGCTTGTCGTCCCCGGCTTGGCACTGGCGCCCGTTCCTCTCTGCAGCAGCCCTTGACATCTCTCAGCCACGGAGCCCCTGTGCGTTCTCACCGCCGGGGAACGTCCAGTCCCAGTGTGTGCATCTTCCGCACGTCTCCAGCACAGAACTCTGGAGGCTAAGAGACAGGCTGGCTTGCCTGCCCACCTCCTCCTCCCCCAGCCCTCGCCCCGCTATCCCCCCAGGACCTGGGGCCCGGCTGACAGACTGAGCTCCCCTAGCTGGTCCCCGCCCACCCCAGCCCTGCCCTGTGCCTTTCAGGGCAGCCTGTGCCAGTGTGGTCCTGCACGCTCCCAGCTCTACTGCTCTGACCACCCATTCCCTACAGCACTGCTAGCTCTGTACGGATCTCTTTCCCTCTCTGGTGTGTAAGTTGGGGAGAAAAGAAATTTTGTTTTATTTATTTATCTACACCACCTGATTCCTAACACTGGCAGATAAATGCCCAAGGAATTAATAAGTGAAATATTTATAAAAGCTGGTATTTTAATACCTTTTTTTTTTTTTTTTTTTTTTTTTTGGGGAGAGAGAGAGAGAGAGAGAGAGGAAGAGAGAGCACAGGTAGTGGGAAAGAGGGAAAAGGAGAAGCAGACTCCCCGCTGAGCTGGGAGCCCGACCTGGGGCTTGATCCCAGGACCTGGAGATCAAGACCTGAGCCAGAGGCAGACGTTTCACCATCTGAGCCACCCAGGTGCTCTGATACTGGAACATAATGATAACTTCTGGCTTTTTAATGACACACTGCAAAGTGATCATTTAGGCTGATTATATTCACCTGTAATCTTTAGCGGACCATTTAAGAATAAATTAAAAAAATAATCCAAATTAGGGAAATGTCTGGTAACAGGATGATGCTGGGCTCTGTCCTGATCTGCCTTGTTGGCTGAAGTTTATGGAGCCGTGTGCTTCCGGGGGAATCAGCTCCAGTGGAGTCCTCCTTCCTGACTTCCTTAATCAGTGCCCTCCCTTGGGCTGCACCTCGACCCTCCCCTTGATGAGTCCTGACCTACAGCCTAGAAGGAGCGAGCCTGAGTGGAGAAGGCCAGAGCCCACATGGGAGCAGGACGTTGTGCACAGAGGTGAGTGTGTCCTTGCCGCCACAGCCTGGTTGGACTAACAGACTGTAGCCCCTTTTCGAGTTCCTTTTCGGGCATGATTCTCCTTTTCTCACACCCCTGCTTGTCTCTTAGGACCACAGTACAGAGCGTCGACATGGGTTTCACGACAGGGCATCCAGAACGGAAGACAGGTGGCCTGGACCGTTCTGGCTACACCCGGGAACAATGATCCCCTTCTTGCCCCCGACTCAGACATGATAACCTACAAACAGCTCAGCCCGCCCCATCTCCTCCCCTTTTAACTGCTCCCATGCCCTGACCGTTCTGACAAATGCGAGGCCAGTGAAAACACCTGAGGCTTTTTCAAATGAACCTAGACCAAACTAAGTAATCCCGCATGCTTAAAAAAAACAAATCCTTTGAACCAACTTTATAAGTTTGTTCTATTCAAACTGTATCGTGTAGATCAACTTAAACACAGTTTGGTGCCTGTACAGTTGTGGTCAGAGGATGAGGCCACACAGCGTGTCTGAGAGCCTCTCTCTCCCCAAACCTCTCCAGGGCCTGCTCTCGAGGATCCTCAACTTCAGGCAATTACCCAAAACCCCCAATTCTGTGAGATCTTAATCTGGGTTAGGTGATAAGCAAGCTCTTTTGTCCCGGAGGTTTGGGAAATGCCAGATTAATCCATCCAGAGAGCTTCGTAGTAACATGCACTGTGGCGGATGCTCTAAGGGGAAGAAACTCGCACAACAGCAGCGTTTTCCAAGCGACAGGATGATAAGGCGATAGGATCTTCCAGATTAGAACATTTTATGACATTATGGCGCCATCTGATATCGTTGGGGGCTTACTGGCGGGCTTATGTAGCCAGAAAAGAGTGGATATGCCTTCTGAAGCAACCAAGTCCCAGCACGTGGGGGCCGCTCAGGGCCCCGTGAGCCAGGAGCTCAGGAAGCAACGATCTTTCTGCCAGGGGAACAGGGGGTGTCTCCACGAGCTCCTGCGGCCAGAGAACGGAATCTGTTTCCAGCACGTTCGATGAGGCCGTGGCTCTCTTCTGCTCTCCGTCCCATCCGGACTTCCTCCCTAGCCTACTCACTTGGCTTTGCTTTCCCTTTTGTCCAGGTGCTAGAATGTGTCCTCTTAAGCAGATCAGGCAGGGCAACAAGCTTGCCTAACAGTGGCCAGCTCTCCGTCAACATTTAGAAAATGTCACAGGAGAGTCCATGCCTTTGTGAATCAAGGCAGTTCATTTATAGGTCAATAAACTTCACTTTGAAAATGCCAGGAGTGAGAATGGACTCTGTCGTCCCCTGGAATCGTAAGCACAGGTCCGTGCTGAACAGAACTCGCTGAGGCTATGTACCCCAAGTAGTGTCACCTTCGTGGAGCTATGGACTGACATGACATAATGAGAGAAGAAGTGCTAGCTCACCCTGCCGGCACCCTCTGGGCAACCGGACCTTGGAATCAGGCAGAAGCTGGCCGCAGGTATGCGGAGCCCTGGAAGCCTGGCCCACTGTAGGGACGGGCCAGGAAACCCCCCCCCCTTTTTTTTTCTTTTTAAAGATTTTATTTATTTATTTGACAGAGAGAGATCACATCGGCAGAGAGGCAGGCAGAGAGAGAGTTGGGAAGCAGGCTCCCTGCTGAATAGAGAGCCCGATGTGGGGCTCGATCCCAGGACCCTGAGCTCATGACCTGAGCCAAAGGCAGAGGCTTTAACCCACTGAGCCACCCAGGTGCCCCCAGGACACCCTTCTTACAGAGCTCACCGTCCAGCTGCGGTAGGTGGGCACAAATTCAAGTGGGCCAGTAAATAAGCCAGATCTTCCCAGGTAGCAATTTGTGATAAAAAGAAAAGCAGGGGGCACCTGGGTGGCTCAGTTGGTTTAAATGTCAGCATTTGGCTGGGGTCATGATCCTGAGGTCCTGGGATCAAGTCCCTACATCGGGAGGGACTGAGCAGGGTGCTTGCTTCTCCCTCTCACTTGTGTTCTTGCTCACCCTGCTCTCTCTTGCACTCAAATAAATAAAAAGTCTTAAAAAAAAAAAAAAAAAGCAAACAAAGCAAAGTAACATTGTCTGCATGGGCGGGGGCATACCCTCTGTTTCTTGCCATAGATAATCAGGGAAGAAAGCTAAGGAAGGACTTCTGGGCTCAGGCATCCGTGTATGAGTAGATCGTCAGAAGTAATGCTGTATTCGGTAAAACCTGTGTAGAGCTGACCATCACCTCCTCCAGATCCGCCACTGTCCTGCACTGAATAGGGCCTTAAGTGCCTGGTTGACCAGAAACCTCAGAAAGTGACCTTGTTTGGACGCAGGGTGTTGCAGATGGCATCAGGCAAAGGTCCTGGATGGATGCACCACCCTATAGGATGCCTGGGAGGCTCAGTGGGTTAAGTCTCTGCCTTCAGCTCAGGTCATGATCCCAAGGTCCTGGGATCGAGGCCCGAGCTGGGCTTTCTGCTCAGCGGGGAGCCTGCTTCCCCCTCTCCCTCTGCCTGCCTCTATGACGCCTTGTGATGTCTCTCTCTCTCTCTCTCTCTCTGTCAAATAAATAAAATATTTAACAATATATATATGTGTATATGTATGTGTGTATATATACATATATATGTTTAAAAAAAGAAAAGAAAGCATCCTGCACTTAGGGATGACTGGTGTCTTTTAAGAGAAAGGAAAACGCGATTTAGACTCAGACACAGGGAATAGCTGTGTGAAGACCGTGAGCATGGGAGGACCCGGAGCCGAGCCTTCGGAGGGGCCAGGCCCAGCCCCACCTTGACTTTGGACTGGCCTCCAGAACCGTGAGTGGATACCTCTCTGTTGTGGTCAGCCACTACGAATCTGTGGTAATTCGTGGCAGCCTTAGGAGCCTAATCTAGTCACACACAGAAATAATGAACATTTCTCATGAAGTCACAGCACCGAAGTGCACACCCTCTTCCAGGACCCCTGCCTACTACGGATAAATACGTCCTCCACCCTGTGACCCGGTGATGGCTGTGAGAAGGATGAGAACACGGGACTGGTGGTGGTCGGACCAGGGGCCAGGAGCCTCCAGGGGCTACAGCGGAGAAATCTACACCAGACGGCGCCCGAATAAACCGACTAGCACTATGACCAGGGGAGGGACGGGCAGTCCGGACCCAGACAAGGCCTGGTGGAAGTCGGGCTTTCTGACTCTGGGACCTTGGCTCACCCCTCCACACCCTGCTCCACGGTGAAGCGAACCAAGGGGCCATGAGAGACACGCTCAGAAAGGGCCCCGCCCACCAGTCCCCTTTATTCGACTGGGTAAAAGAGTGGCAGGAGAAAAGCGAGAATGTAGCATTTGGGTTGCAAGTAACGGGTGCAGCGCTGGGATCAAGAGGGAGAAGTTGGAGATTAAAGTAAGAGCTCCTTGGGAGGCCTTGGGAATGGCGAAGTACCCAGCACGTGTCCTTAGCACGCAGGTGGGGTCCCTGGTCCACAGGCTCGTTCTCAGCCGTCCCTCGCTCTAGAACGAGGCTATTAACAGGGACAGGGAGTGGCAGGGGAGGAATCCCAGCACAGCAGACACATCTGTTCCCCTGCTAGTGCTCCTCCAACCTGCACAGCAGATCTCACACCCAGCACCTGCCCTGCCTGCATAGCCCCCTGTCCTCGGGCTGCCCAGCCCAGCCCAAGTCTCCTCACTTGCCTTGATAGCAAGTCCTGATGGGGCAGAAGCCACAGCTCCCCCTACTATAAATCACCCTAACATTCAACACAAAGAACACCCGGGAAGTAACACTAGCCTCGCACCACACCAAGCACCTAATAAAGCGAATGGTGTGTAAATGGAGCCGAATAATTAGATTTCCCCCATGCAGCGGGTCAGGACCTGATTGGATGCAAAACACAATTCATGTGACGGGGTCCCAAACAAAATGCCTGTGGTGTGTGCGACACTGACACAACACATACTCAGGATTGAGTTATCCCAGGATGGGGAACCTGTTGATTTTCGGGATGTCTCGATTCCGCCCGCTGCTGCTTTTCTTCACAGCTCTCACTCACGAGCGTAGCATCCCAGGGGAATGGGGGGCGGTGGTGGGGGGGGGGGCGGGGGGCAGCCGGCTGAGGCTGCTGCACTTGCTATTAGTGGGAATTTCTGCTCTACTCTCAGAGCTGGGCGCCTGCTCTGCACACACTGCTCTGGGCAGAGCCCCCCTCGACTTACCTTTGCAATCTGCACACACCAGTTGAGCAGGTACTGGGAGCCGATGTTGTCCTTGTGCTCGCGGACGTAGTCCAGGAGGCAGCCAAAGGGCATGAGCTGTGTGATCAGCTGGACCGTGGAGGTGAGGCAGATGCCCAGGAGGCGGCAGACATGCGGATTGTCCACACTGGCCATCACGTAGGCTTCCTGCGGGGAGGAGCGGAGAGCAGAATGTTAGAAGGGCTCCGCACCGTGGCTGAAGGGAGAGGAAGGCAGACCCCTTTCCAGGTTTAAAAACATTTTAAAAAAAGCAAAGCGCAAGCATGATTTTGAGTTCCAAAATTGTACCGGGGGAGGACAGGGTGTCCCATGAAACATTCAGTGCAATGGACATTTACGCCGGGACTGTCATTTTGTGGCACGGCACACCCTCTGAGCGCGATGCTAGGACTCGCCTGGACAGAGAGACCCAGGCTGCGTGCCCTAGCGGCAAAATATTGAACGAAAATGGGACCTGATGTCTCTGGGTATGAGTGCGGCTGGTGCCTGCATTGGCGAGGCCTCTGTCCCAAGGCTAAATAAATGTGCTGCAGTTTCAGAAGTCAGCACCTGCACAAATCCACATTTGGGTCCCTAAGGCTCGACTTTCCCACTGCACTGAAATACACACGCAGAGGTAGGGCTGCAGGAAAGCTCCAGGCCGGCTGGGGTCATTGGAGCCAGACTTCGCTTCCCACCAGGGCTGGAGACGCCCCTCCAGTGGGCCTGTTTCAGGCTTTGAACTGGACAGAGGGCAGCACTTAACAGGAGTCCCAGGCTCTGCCGGCAGCTCAGGATTCATTTCCGGACAGAGGTGGTCTGTGTTGCCCTCTGCCTCAGTCTCGAGATGGGAAACCACGCTGCTCTGCGAAGCACCCCACTCATTTGACTGGCTGCCAAAGCAGGAGCCTTTGTGGACCCAGATCCATGCCTGTGGGCTTTATGTGAACCCTCCTCCTAGTCTTGGGCAGAGGAAGGGCAAGTGTGCACGCAGCAAGGGCCCTCCTCTCTTCCATCAGACCGAGAATTAGGGAAGCCTCGCTTTCCTCACATAAATTCTCCCTTTCAAACACAAAAGGTGGTGACCTTGAATTCAGTTGTGAAAGGGACCACATGGCCAGTAAGAGGGAGCTCTGAGGTTCCTGAGGTTCCTCTGTATTTCCAGACTGCCGTGGGTGGGGTGTGGACTTGGGGACGTGGAGTGGCTGGGATGAGAGCACTGGGGTGACCGAGAAGACAGAGTGGGGCTAGGGGTGGAGGCACAGACATGGATTCCTAAACACAAGCCAGACCACACCTTGTTTCTTGCCTTAAGCCCTCCTCCGGCCTCATAGTTCCTGGGCAGCCCCATGCCTAGCACAGCTGACCCTCCTCCAGAAACCACCCCCTTCCCACCCCTCCTAGCTCTCTCAAACCTCCTTCAGGCCCTTACCCATAAGAGGGCCTTTGCCTGGAATGCCCTTCCACCTCCACTTTCCTGGTCTGATGACTCCTCCTCCTCCTCCTCCGCCTCCTCCTCCAAGGGGCCTTCCTGATTCCCAGGTCTTAACCTCTCCTGGCATCTTGTCATTTTTTCCTTGGCCGGGAACTTGCTCAAGATGCAAATTCTTGGGCCCCACCCAGGCCTACGGTGTGAGAGGCAAGGAGGTGGAGCCCAGCCCGCCCTCAGTTTGAACAAAACCTCCAGGGGGTTCTGAGGGGTTTGGAGCTCTTGCCATAATCTGCACTTAAATACTTGTGTGATTTTGTAAAATGTCCTCCCTCCCCACTGAGCTCCTTGCTGGAAGGACTGCATTCTCAGCTCCCAGCATTTCCTCAGTGCTTTTTGGCACTCTCTTTTGCAGGCAAACACTGCTATTTACTGCCTCAGTATCCCCCACATGTTCCTGCTGCCTGGGCAAGTCAAGTGAGTACCTCGGCCCCACGTCTTTCCTCTTTTGTCTTTGCAGAGGTACCGAACACTTAGGCACAGAAGGGCCTCCAAAATGTCAGGTCTGGACTACGCTGCAGTCACACAAAGCCAGAAATTTAAAGCAAGCCAGAGACGACACACTTCCATTAACAGCAACAGAAGTTCCCGTAGCTTTTAATGTTCACTGTCTGGAAGTTTCCTAAGTGGTTCGGCCCTCCCCTTGCAAGCTGGGCCCGCCTTTCTTCTTCTGTACTGTAAACATCATATCACAAAATCAGAGAGCAGACATGTGATTCTGAAAGACCTGCAAACATCAGGGCTGTTGATAAAAAGTAGGAAAGCCCTACGTGCTTATAAAAAGTATGGAAAGCCCCATACGTGCATTTCTTCTGAGGCCCTGACAAGGGAAATGAGGCCCAGTGACGTGAATGGCTAACCAGAGACACTCTGTGTCAGATCTGGGGCCCCAGATGGGTCTCCCCACAAGGGCGACACCCTCTGCAAGCCCCCTCGTCACCCCACGGGTCCTGTGGCCTCCCGTGGTGCCCTGCTCAGTGCTCCACTGACCAGGCTACCAGAGAGCTCGGGACCTCCCTACACACACAGCACATCCACAAACGTTTGCATTCTTTTTCCACTGCCTGCCCTAAATTTAAACTGGAAAGTCTATGGAAAAATTAATAGGCCATGCGATTGCCAGAAAAGCACAAATCACGTCTCTCCCCCAAGTCTGGGAAACCGTACAACCATAACACCAAAGAAATCCTCTGGCCGCTCCTATTTTCTCAAGATCTGGTTGGGATTTGGACACATATTGTATTCATTTTGGAGGAGAGAAAAATCTGCAAACCAGAGCAAGTTTGAACAGCCCATCTGTTGCGGGGCTGTGAGGAGCTGACCTGGACCTGGGCATCGGGGAATAGAGCACCGGGCGTGGGTGTTGGGCCACACAGAGCCTGGAGCTGGGCCAGATCCCCATCCTCTTAAAATCTGATAGAGCCGCAGAACGAGGTCATCACTTCCGCCCCACCCCCAAGGACAATGGAGACGCTGTTCCGTCGTATGTCCTGTTTGGTGCGCTGCAGAAGTTAAAGTGAGCTTTGTTCTTAGCTGTTTATCTTGGAATCTCAAAGGTGTACTGTGGCCCGTAGCAAGAATGCTTGGTATTCTACAACAATCTCTGACCTGGGGGCTCCGGCCAGGAGCCCCTGTTCAGAGACCCCAAGGCCGATGTCTCAGTCACATGGCTCAGAGGCTCTGTGACCTTGAAAGTCTATGACTTTGTCCCCGTTGCCAAGATGATCTTCAGTGCCTGCCTTCTTGCTGGTCTCCCTCCTCTGTGAACTACTTTAGGTTGAGAATGGGGGGGAAAGGACTCCTCTAGATTTTCCACTCCTTCAGGAGAGGCATATGCTTAGCCTTTGGAATGAAGAGAAAGGATCCCTACATTTTTGAAATTGTACCAATTAGCTAAGCCTCAGGCCGCGGCTTAAACTAGAGGCTGCCCAATGGGCATGCCGGACCTCAGGGCCTGATCCCAGCACAGGAATCAGAGTATCAAGTATTTGGGGTGCAGAACCATTTACAAGGGAGTGTGAGCATCTCAATGGACGCACGCAGCCTGATGGGCTGTCCGGTCTCAGAATTCACCTGCTCCTTGGCTCACTGCTGAAACCGGCCTTGGATGTGACGTGCTGGGCACTAGGTGTTATACACAATGGATGAATTCTTGAACACTACATCTACGTGGGCTAATTGCATTTAAATTAAAAAAAAAAAAAAAAAGAAACTGGCCTTGGACTCACTGGCTTTTGCTTCCTAAATGTAGCAGACTCTCCCTGCCCCTCCTTTCCTTCAGGGGCTCCCCATGGCCCCCAGGCATCATGCTGCACTGATGGGACTCCTGAGTTCTGGGCACACCGAGCTTCAGGAAAAGCAAATGACAAGGCGTCCAGCCTGTCACCCAGGAACTGCAACAGCTGTGATGTGAAACCAGAATGAAGGCGGGAATAAAATAATGGAGGGAGAGAAGAAGCAGTTCTCACAGCGGTCAAATATATGAGAAGTACAAGAGAGGAGATCATAAGAGTTCTCACAGCAGGGAGACACTTCTTCCTTTGCTTTTTCTTTTTACTGGATTTACAGGCAGTGAAGGATGCCAGCAATGTGTACCCCAGTCACACCCGTGTAAGTCAAGCCATCCTGCTGTATTAATTCAGCTTACACTGTGCTGTGTGTCTGTTACATCCCAGGAACACTGGGGGGGGGACCCCAAAACAAAATAAAACAAAACAAACAAAACTTTTCCAAAAATTGTTGAGCAGCTGCCTTCGGCTCAGGTCATGGTCCCGGGGTCCTGGGATCGAGTCCAGCATCGCGCTCCTTGCTCGGCAGGGAGCCTGCTTCTCCCTCTGCCTCTGCCTGCCTCTTTGTCTGCCTGTGCTCGCTCGCTCTCGCTCTCTCTCTGTCTGTCTCTGACCAATAAATAAATAAAATCTTAAAAAAAAAAAAAATTGGAGACAGAAGAGAGCCGGAGAGAGACGAAACAAGAGGAAAAGAGGGACTCCCTTTTTAGACTTCTCAGTGTTTATCTCCCCCACCCTGTACCTCACAAAAGCAGATCTCCCCCAGTTTTCGGGGTCTGGGAGGTCCTTGGCAGTGAAAACTACTTCCCTCCCAGAGCAGAGCCATTGTCCTCAAAAGCGACCCTTACTCTGCGTCGCAAATATTGCTGAAACCCACACCTCAGCGTTGTTCTGTGAGCTTTCTTAGAAAGTCTTGAATAAAGAAGAATGAATTAAGGAAGCAAATTTGGCAAAAAAATATTTTCTGTTTAGCAGTATAGGTGAGGCAGCTCTAGGTTCTAGCTGAAGAGACATCCCAAATGTATTTCTCGCGGTTATGCTGACATGAGTTGATGTAAAGCTAACAGGACTGCACGTGAACTTGTAAGCCATTAAAAAGAAAGATAATTTTGCTTGATAAGTACCTCCAGTTGGCTGTTGCTTTGTACTAATATGTCATCTTTCCCAGAGAAGCGTGCCAGAGTGGGACTCTCCCCATAATAGTAAAGGAAAGAAGCCTGTGGGAAGAATTTGGAGTCTAGAGTGGTCATGCCACTGGCAAGTTCACTGTGTCGAAAAACAGTTTTCTAAAAGGCCTTGCTTGGTATATAATGTGTGGGTTAGAAGCGAGAGTGGGGAATATTACATTTGGCTCTTGTCCTTCCTGACTACAGGACAACTAAATTCTCAAGATTTCTGAGGCGGCCATTTTGTTTTCTCTGACTCTGTTTCCCTAACCTCCCACTAAGCCTCCCTACCTTCTCTTTCTCTGGCTCTGCCTTGGGACGAGAGCAAATGTTTGTCTTGTCCCACCATACTCAAAGGCTAACGGTGTTAACAACAAGACCCCATCTGTCCAGTGGATTTTCCTGAGTATCCCTTGAAGCGGGCTCTCCCACATTCCATGGTGGCCCCTCTTTTGGCCAACCTCTGTTTAAGAGGATGTAGCCCGCTTATTGGCTAGTGAGGGTTCAGAAAAGGTGAAGAAAGTTCAGTGGGATTCAAATAAAGAAATGAAAATAATCTTGTGGAACATTCCTAAGTCTTACTCTAGAAACTAAAAAAGGACACCAGAAATAACATACACATTATTTGGGGGCAAGTACGGAAGATGGGCAACTGTTTCTGGAGTTTATGAAGCATCATACTGTAATCCCAGGCACCTTTAAAAAAGCCATTTCAAAGATAACCTGGTGGAGCCAAATGGAAATGCGTTTCGAAGGCAGAAAGAGCGATGGGCTGGAATCCTATGCCAACCACGTAAACGTGAGCAACCTTCTTATCGCTACAGGCTGGTCAGGAGGGTTCACTGTGAGTGTGTGTGCAAAGCAACTAGTCCTGAGACTGGCCCTTGCTGGACATTTAACGACTGAGTTTCTATCATTTTGGAAGGGAGAGAGAGAGCAGAATTGAAGATGTGACTCTTCTCTACAGAAGAAACCCTGAGAGGGTATTACACCAACGGCATTTAGAAAGAAAAAAGATATGAAAGTGAACAGCTAGAATGAGATGATGAAAAGAAGTCTAAAATGGGACAATGAGCTGTTAGACACCAGAAAATGTGGCTTCTGACGTCCAGGCCTATGGAAAACTAGAGAACAAAGGAGAAACTTACATCAAGAATTTCCTTGTTGGCTTTCGGAGATGTGGCTTCTCTTAATTCCTTGATGGCCACGGGAATTTTAACTTTCTCACCTTCTGGGATCCAGAGTCCCTGTGATGAGGAGGGAGAAAAGACATTAACTGGCAATTGTCATACTATGCAATATGCTGACTCGTGAGACAGACAGACTTTACCAGTGACCCTGTCCCAAAGGGCGAGGGACCTTGAGCACAGCTCTGTATTCCGAGGCCATCAGTGCTGGGAGTCATGACATCTCAGCAGCTCTCCTGCTATCATGTTCCACGAATCAGAGTCATTAGTTTAAAAAAATCCCTAAGCCTGTGTCAGTTACAGCACCAGCGTGGATCATTTTGTCCAGAATTCTGAGCTACTGGGTGTCAGGCTCACTGAAATTAAACCTGATGTAATAGGATCCAGAAAAAAACAAATTAAGAGGAGCTGTTTTGACTTGGACTTCATTTGGACACTGTCACAGAGTGACAGGCAGCCCTTCTTCAGACTCCCTCTCTGCCACCCACCCCTTTACAAAGTCACCACTATCATCCCTGGAAACTTTTGACGACTGTATATGGGTCCCACAGGACCATTTAATTTGTCACCATGATTATACAAGATTTCCTCTTGAGAACTTGAAGAAGACATTGGAATGTCCAAACCATGAGCAACACAAAGAGTAGATGAAGTTGATACACAGAAGACAGCCCAGAACTCTAGATCTGTGCATCAACCCACATCCCCAGAAGTCTCGGCGTCCTGGTGGCCTCACCTTGTACACTGTGCCAAATGCTCCAGAGCCCAGCACCTTGATCTTTTTGAATTCTGTTTCCTTTAAGATCCTCAAGAGAGCTTGGTTGGGAGCTTCTCCGCTGGGCGTAAGAGGCTCAACAAGCTGTGAGAGATAAGGAAGAAAAGCCACTTGTCAACGCTCGGGCCCGTGTGGAAGCGGGCATTGGCCAAGCCCAGACACAGCCATGCGTGGATGTGCTTCAGCCCAAAGAACCTGCCACACTCACTCGAAAGAAGAAATGCACACCTTCTCAAAGAACTTCATGAAAGGTATGTTGACAAAGGGACTCCCTGGTAAAGGAGTCCTTGAACAGAACAGCTCCATTTCAACAAATGCGATTTCTACTTCCAATTAGCTGGATTGAGAGAATTTTGGTGAGGAAACCTTTTAGAGGGTTGGTCATTTTGGTAGCCTGTTGGGCATCCTAACACACAAATGCCTTTATGCTATGAGCTGCTGTGGTTCTCTCCTCCCAGGGACTCTGGCTTCTGACACTCTGCAGGATGAGGATGCCAGCTGAGGACCCATTCACATGAGTCACATACAGAGCTCAAAAGGGAACAGCACTGTGTAGACAATGGGATTTTCCACAGTTAACTTCTCAACCACGTGCTTTCCCAGGAACCAACACCTATGGGCAAGCCTTTCCGTGCACATATATGCATGTTGTATTTACACAGGACTCTCCACGGATTGGTAGCTATGTTGTGAGACTTAATTCATTCCAGAGCTGTACCCAAATGGGACTAATTGTTTATAATGGGACATTCAGAGATTCTTTCTGGTTTTTCCACCATCAGAAATAAAACATAATAATACAAACACATACTTAAAATACAAAATCTCAAAGGGCAAGACATGGCAGGAGAGCCCTTGTTTCTGTCCAGGAAGCTGGGATAGGGGCATGGGCAGGACATGCCGGGCCTGGGCACCCACTCACCTCTCTTTCTTGCAGCAGTCTACGAAGGGTACGCTTCCGGACAATATGGCGCCGGCGCAAAAAGAGGCCCACCCCGAGGGCCACCATCACCACCAAGAAGAGGCCGCCCACAATCCCGATGGCAATAGATGGGATCTGGGGCCTGGAATGAGAGGGAGACATGGCAAAGTGAGGCCTGTGGACAGATTTCATTACATTGGCACTTTTTTTTTTTAAGATTTTATTTATTTATTTGTCAGAGAGATAGAGGAGCCAGAGTGAGCACAGGCAGAGAGAGTGGCAGGCAGAGGCAGAGGGAGCAGCAGGCTCCCCGCCAAGCAAGGAGCCGGATGTGGGACTTGATCCCAGGACTCTGGGATCATGACCTGAGCCGAAGGCAGCGGCTTAACCAACTGAGCCACCCAGGTGTCCCATTACATTGGCATTTTATGATTTCCTACATTTTTTGACACTTTGACATCAAACAACGTCATCTCAGAAAGCAGGTACCACGTGGCTTCTAAAGAGAGGAAAGAACATCAAGAGTTTCTAGGGTAGCGTTTCCACCTTCTTGAGCATTAGAAGGTCCTCCCTCCCAGCTTTTTTTACATTTTTTTAAATTGAGGTATCTTTCGGACATCTCCATATGACAACTGTATTTTAATCTACTGATTAAGAAACCACAAAATTCAAAAAGTAACTCAGACTCCCATAATGCTTTTCATATGAATCTGCATTTACCCCCAGAATCTCTCCATTCATCTGAAGCCTAGAAGGCCACTGCATAAGACATGCATTGTCTCCTGGCTTGCCTGGGTGAAGGCACCCTTTCCATAACATTCAGCCTCTTTGAAGGGTCCTTGGCTTTCAAGATGGGACCACAGCCCTGTGGAATGCTTTATGAATAAGCATGGGGGAGGTTATAAAGTGATAGGCTTTCACCATAAAAAGCATGATCGTCATAAATCAGTGATGTCACCGTGTATCAGCAAACCACTTTACAGCACTCCTTTTTCCCACTATGGGTGTGCTCGATTTCAGGGACAGCAAAAACCTCCAACAGAAGTTCTGGAGTTCACTGGGGGAAAAGAGCTATCTGGATTTGTGGATTCTGAATTTAGAATCTTTATAAAATTATTATTCTTAAGTATCTATCCCCTTTGAGCTTCTGGCAAGCTTCATATTTTCTGGAAGAAATGTTAAAGAATATCAAAGATTAATTAGCATCATTAGCACTTAACTATCCCAGCATCCTTACAAATTTCTTGTCAGTGGGTCAAAGGTGCTTCATGAAAATGGTATCTACAACACTTTCTCCTTAGTGAATGCAAAACTTGTCTCCTGCATTATGCCATCTCCTCAATTAATGCAGTTTGCATTAATGAGTTTTTACTATATTGAAAGGAACACTAAAATGATACAAAGAATAATTACAGAGTACGCATGGGTTCCGTGGGGAACTGTAGTTAAGGGTAAGTGAATAAGAAGAGAAGAAAAAGTAGAGTCAATATAACAATGAATGGTCACAGACTAGTTTCAAGGTGAGGCTTTGATGAAAAACCTCATTATGAATATACTGATTATAGTGTGAAGATAGGACAAATTTTGCTGATGTAGGCTCAGCAAAAAGGAAGGGATGAAAGGAAATCTTTATCTCTGAGAAACTGCCTTACTCGTCTTTCATGTTTCACTTGATAGTAGGTAGGATTTATTATCATGGCTAAATCTGGGGCAGAAGAGACAGCCAACACGGAAGCCAGGTCGTTGAAGAAGGGACTGTGTAGACATTACTAGAAATGGAAGAGATGCCTGGAAATTTGGTTAATGGCAAAGAGGTGCCTTGTGCCTAATTCAGATTCCTTTTTTGACATTGTTAATTGATAATACCACACACTCTTTTCTGATGAGTCTGACCAGGAATTCCCAGTTCTGCTTTTCTTACTACAGCATTTCAAGCAATGATGGCAAATGAATCAGAATTGAAATGCGAAAGGAAGTCATTGTTTAGAATAGGTTAGTGGGGGAGAAAAATGACCTCAAGCTGGAGCTCTTCATCAAACTTGAAGGTCTGAGATGCGGTCCACTGGGTCAGCAAGGACGAAAGGAAGAGAAGCTAGGAGAAAGATCTGAGGAAATGGTGTAACCAAAGAAGTCAGAAACAGGCTCCATGTAAAGAGAAGCACTGGGCACTGAGAGCTAGTGCCGCACAGAGCAGGGACCAGTGCTCACACCCTGCGTCCCCTCCCCCGAAAACACCAACAAAGTAGGCAGGGGAGAGGTGGGGGGAATCCGCAGGGTGGTCTCAGCCAGGGATGTTATGCTGGCCCAGAGAAGAACCTGTCAACGCAGAAGGCGATCAGAAATGCGGGAAAGTGGGGTGCCTGGGTGGCTCAGTGGGTTAAAGCCCCTGCCTTTGGCTCAGGTCATGATCCCAGGGTCCTGGGATTGAGCCCCGCATTGGGCTCTCTGCTCAGCGGGGAACCTGCTTCCCTTCTTCTCTCTCTGCCTGCCTCTCTGCCTAATTGTGATCTCTGTCTGTCAAATAAATAAATAAAATCTTAAAGAAAAGAAGTGTGGGAAAGTATTATCTCTGCCCTCACAGTCTTTGGACATTTCTGAGAAGGTCCGCTGGACACCATTAACGACACTTACCTTTCTATCGTACAGCCTTCAAGACCTGGCCCGTCACAGCTGTAGGAATGGAGAGAAGAACACACATTTGAATCATTCTGCTTCTTCAGTATTTTGTCTGAGGTTTTTTTTTTTTTTTTTTTTTTAATTTATTTATTTGAGAGAGAGTGGAGAGCGAGAAAGAGAAAGCATGAGCAGGGGGGAGGGACAGAGGGAGAAGGAGAAGCATGTAGGTCTCGATCCCAGGACGCTGGGATCATGACCCCGGTTTAAGGCAGATGCTTAGCTGACTGAGCCACCCAGGCGGCTCTTAGAAAAGTTTTTAATTAAGTCACAAGACAACACATTTAAATTACTCTCTAATCATTAAGATCACCAGCAATCCCATTTTGTGGCAGTGGTTAATCTACTTTGCATTGTTTCATTTATTCATTCTCCCAGCAAGTATTTCTGAGTGTGTACTCTGTGACAGGGACTGTTCCAGCATTGAGCCAAGGGGACAGTTTCTGGCCTTTATTATTAAGATGCTTTGATGTACACCTCGTTATATAGGTATAGTTGTCTCACGTCAGGCTCTGGGATGTCTATATGGGCTAGGGAGTAGAGGGCCCAAGACTAGAGCCATACTGATCAAGAAGCAGGTAGGGAGGAACAGATGAGGGAAGACAAGTCTCAGTGGCAGGGAAATGACAGTGATGATTTCAGATCCAGAAAGCCAGGGGTGAGGGGAGGAGCTGGCTTCATCCCCTCCGAAACAACGGAAATGTGTTACATGCAGCAAAGACAGCCCTGGTCTTCCATGACCCCTGAGCCGCTGGGCTCCCATTCTAGTGGGGGAGGCCACCATCCCTTATTTCGATTACAGGATGATGTAAAAAGGCAGAGTCCGTGGGCTCTGAGAACAGCAGCATTTGCCAATACAAACATCAGTAGGAAAGCAAAATACTCTAATTAAATGGAAAAGACAACTCATGCTGCTGTGCATGGATGGACCGACAGAGCGTGATGCTAACTGAAATGAGTCAGACAGAAGGACAAATACTGTAAGAGTTCATCTATATATAGGGTCTAAAAAAAACCCAAATGAACAAACCAACAACAGAGATAGACTCATAAATACACGTAAATACATAAATACCACAAACCTGTGGCTACCAGAGGAAAGGGAGTGAGGGGGAGGGACACAACGGGTCTGAAGGGGTTAAGAGCTACAAACTTCCAGTTATAACAACTAAGTGATGGGGATAAGGAGTACAGCATAGAAAATACAGTCAATAATGTAACAATTCTGTCTGGTGACAGGTGGTGACTACACTTTTTGTGGTGAGCCCTGCATAATGAATAGTATTGTTGAGTCACTATGTTCTACACCTAAAACAAATATAACATTGTGTGTCAGCTGTATTTTAGTTTGAAGAAGGAGGCAGGGGAGATGACCATTTCGTGGCCTGGGAAAGGATGAAGGACTACATTTCAAATTGCGAATGGGATGGGGGTGCCTTCGAGCACCCAATTTCCTATCTCAGTCAAGGGCTGGGATCTGTACACTTCTCTTGGAGGGAGAGGGTCTGTTCCCTGCCCTTATTTCTATACTGTCCTGCTCCTTTCCCCCCAGGGCCTTTGGGCCTTCCTCTCTACATCACACACACTCTCTCTCTCTCTCTCTCTCACACACACACACACACACACACACACAGGCTTTTCAGGCTGTGGGATGCACACTCTATTATCTCCTACAGAAACCAAAGTCAAAGACAAAAGGCATCATTGATGAATGACCACTGACTGATAAACTCATACCCTACTCAAAATATCTCTGCTCACTCCCTTTATCCCAACCCCTCACCATGCCTGGCAGTCCCCCAAAAGGGAACACTCTGCAAAGTGAGTGCAAATGGAAATTGTGAATTTGGGGACCACATGCAGGGATGTTTGAGAAAGGCCAGTTTACATCTGAAGAGGTGACTGGCAAGGACAGAGACAGGCCAGGTGCTAGCAGAGAGTCGATTTGAGTAGTGAGATGAAGAGATCTTTGGGAAAGCTGATTTGCAGAAATGACTGCTAAATACGAAGTAAAGAGGCCATCGCATATTATCCTTTAATTGCGTCAGAAAAATTGCTCCCTATCTTCCACTCGATTCATTCTTTTCGGTTACATATAATTAGAACAGAAACACTTCTGTCCTGCTTCTTCACCTGACATGCTCTCACTCACCCATAGGTACAGTTGGAATGACACAGGTGGCACACGCGATTGGCGTCTGCAAACTTCCAGACCAGGGTGTTGTTCTCTCCCATGATGCCAGCCGGACAGGTCTTGACGCAGTGCGGGCCGTCGATGTAGTGCGCACACTTGACGCAGCTGTCTGGTCCCTGTCAAGATCGAGGACGACCTCTCTATATATGTGTCTTTCTCTTTCAAAACTGAACTTGTTACTTAAAATACTTATTGTGAAAACAGCCAAATAATAATAGAAGTTCTTCAAGTAGAAAAACGACAGGCTCATCTGGGATTGCTATCGCTTGACAGGGCCGCTGCTAACAGCTCACTATAAAGTCTTCCCAACTTTAAAGACATTTCATATATAACTATACTAAATACTTCATTACATTTTGCTTAACAGATTATGGGCATCCGTCTTTGTCAAAACCATCTAATTAGTCTATGAGTACATTTACATCTTTATTGCTCCGATGGACTTTCTTGCATAACATGTTTGAACTTAAAGGAAGACTGTGGGAAGCCAGACTTGCTGAGGCAAATGCAAGAAAGCCTGTATCTCTGTATTTTTAGGGACAACAAGGTGGTGGCAAAATGAACAATGGACTGTGCTAACTTTGATTCTGGTACCTGCACGCTTCACAAAGGGACTGAAATGAAATGGGCAGGGAGGGATGTCCCTGTTTTGTTCAAAGACTGAGTATTCTCAGAACCAGAGCCATCAGATGACTAAAGTCAGTATCACCAACTGATTTATCTCGATGAAAATGTACCCTAACACCATGTGAACTTATAAACCATTGGTTTACTTTGTAACCTGCCATGTTGGCAGCCTATGCCTCAAAACACAGCCTTCTGCCCAATTCAGAGACAACTTCTAAAAAACATTTTTAATTAGTAGATTTACATATGGCTGTTGAAGCTCAAATCCACACACATGTCCTTATACATAATATTAAGGATTAACCACAGTTAGGATACTGGTGTGATGGGGGACCTGAATTCTCATTTCTATTCTTTAAAATATCACGTAGATAGAAAACTGAATTTTGGAAAGTTTTGCTAGGTGTTTCTTTAGAAATGCTCTGAACTTCTCAAACTCAACACACACAAAAAACACACACACAAAAGTCAAGAAATGGGCATAAGACATGAACAGACACTTCTCCAAAGAAGATATACAAATGGTTAACAGACACATGAAAAAATGTTGAACATCACTCGGCATCAGGAAATACAAATCAAAACCACAATGAGATACTACCTTACACTGGTTAGATGGCAAAAATTAACAAGGTAGGAAACAACAGATGTTGGTGAGGATGTGGAGAAAGGGAACCCCTCTTACACTGTTGGTGGGAATGCAAGCTGGGGAAGCCACTCTGGAAAACAGTGTGGAGGTTCCTCAAGACGTTAAAAATAGAGCTACCCTATGACCCAGCAGTTGCACTACTAGGTATTTACCCCAAAGATACAGATGTTGTGAGAAGAAGGGGCACATGCACCCCAGTGTTCATAGTGGCAATGTCCACAATAGCCAAACTGTGGAAGAAGCCGAGATGCCCTTCAACAGATGAAAGGATAAAGAAGATGTGGTTCATGTATACAATGGAATTTACTCAGCCATCAGAAAGGATGAATATGTACCATTACGTCGAGGGGGATGTAACTGGAGAGGATTATGCTAAGTAAAATAAGTCAGTCAGAGAATGACAATTATCATTGTTTCACTCTTATGTGGAACATAGGGAATCGTGTGGAGGACCACAGGGGAAGGGAGGGAAAACTGAATGGGAAGAAATCAGAGAGGGAGACAAACCATGAGAGACTCTGGACTCTGGGAAACAAATTGAGGGTTTCAGAAGGAGTGGGGGGATTGGGTAGCTGGGTGATGGGCATTAAGGAGGGCACGTGATGTGATGAGCACTGGGTGTTATACACAGCTAATGAACTGTTGAACCCTCCATCAAATTCTAACAAAGTGTTATATGCTGGCTAACTGAACATAATAAAAATGATAAAGATTTACACGAAATAAAAAAAAAATGCTTTGAATAGTTGTGAACTGATGTTAAATCAGAATTGAGGATGTTTGATTAAAGTGATGAGGCAATGACGACAGATGTCAGAAATGGTGACAACTGGCTGACAAGGTACGCAGTCTACCACAGGCCTGCTGGTGAAAGAGTAGATGTTATTAAACTTGTTAGGAGGTGCTGGACAGGAAGGGTGAGTGCTCCTGCGCAATGGGGTGTGTGATGACGTCAGCTCAACCACAGCCTCTCTGGGACGCAGCTGTGAGGTCACATGTTGGCTTAGTGTTGTGATTCTACTGCTGGGAGCTTTCTCCCTACGATGTAGGAGGGGATAACATCAAATGCACTCCTCACCCGTCCTGTGCAGGTTACATTCATGGGCTGGGGCAGGCATTCCGGGTGGCACTGTATGCACTCGGAGTTCTCCACAAACTCCCTTGGCTCCCTGAGAGAAGAAAGGAAACTGATCAGCACCGTCTCTAGAGATCCTGCTTCAAAATGCTGGGTGGCTACAACCATCTGAGTTAATCCGTCTGAAATTTCAAAGGATGCAAATCCTCTTTTCCAGCAATACCAAAAAATTTCAGGTCAACATGCAGCTATGGGGAATCGGGACTCTACGGTGAGATCATAAAGTGACTGTATTAACTGAATCCTTGGTCATCTTCCCCCTCAACAAATACACAATCTTCATTCATAATCCAAACATCTTCCCTGCATTTTTCTACAAGGCACAGTTTTTGTCTCTTGGGCAAACAAGCCAATACATGAAAAAGGTCATAGTCCTTAAGAGGAGACCTCGTCCCCAACATCAGATTCATAGATATTTAAAGCAAGCTGGAGAGATATGATTAACCGTAGATGAATATACAGGAAAAGAAAGGAGAGACGTTAGAACGTACTCCATGGTTATTAACAAAAACCATAAGTGTGCAATAGAGGTGTGAAAAATTTTGCTTTTAAGAGTTTCGCTGTTCCTCAGGATGTCCAGATCAATGTTAAGCAAGAAGACCATGTTGGATTGAAAAGACAGAACAGTGGTGGCAGGTACTGAGGTTGAAAGCTGCCTGGGAATTAACTACAGGTCTTCACTCCAGTGAACAAGGAGTAAACACTCCTCACCCCACAACATGTTCCCCAAGTCCTCCCTCATGTCCTCAATTAAACCAAATATGCCCAATTGGTTTTTTCCTTCCCTGAGTTACAACGCCTGTGGGAGGAGCCCATCCTGCAGGCTGAGTACTTGTTACCAGACACCGATGTTCTTAACAGAAAGGGACCACCAACATGGTTATTTGAATTCCTTCTCCCCCCCTACCTTTTTTTAAAGATTGTATTATTTATGTGAGAGAGAGAGTACGCACAAGTGGTGGGTTGGGGGAGGGGGTGCGGGAGAACCAGGCTCCCGGATGAGCAGGGAGCCTGATGTGGGGCTTGATCATGACCTGAGCCGAAGGCAGATGCTTAACCCATTGAGCCACCCAGGTGCCCCAGTTCCATCTCTCTTTAAAAAGATGTAGAAACCATGAGACTCACGTCTCTTTTGGAGCAGTAAGGATTGCACGGATATTTCTTGTTGAAACAACACTGTCAATTATACAACGTACTCGGTCAGGTTACTGAGCCGATCTGCTAAAGGGTTCATACAGAACTGGACTTGGTCTACTCATCTTGCTCCTGAATATTTCTGGATCTGTGCTATGGCCCAGACCCCGACAGTGAAACAAGAAGGGAGGTTTCCTGTACTCATATGTAATTCCTATGGCTCCTTCTCTCTGACAAAATTTCCCGTTAAGTTTAAAAAAAAAAAAAAAAAAGCTTCTGCCTCTGTCCTTCAATTGTACTTTCCTATTAATTTATTTTTAGTCATTATTCGAGGACCTTCAAAGCTTTATATCCATCTCAAGATTCCCAGAGAATCGACAGACTGTACTTTTTACTGATTGCAGATAAATTCAAGAGTGGTTATGTGGTTTTTTATTCCTTTGTCCATGGTTACATTTAAAGTTATATGCATGGTTCTATATTTCTTGAACACAAAACAAAAAATTAACGGGGAAATGTAATTTATATTGCTTTGGACACAGTAGGGAGAGTGTCTCGCAAAGAAAAGTAGATGATTATGGTCTCGGCCATACGAACCACTTATAATTTTCTCGTCTGTCTCGGGAACTTTGTGTGGCTTAGAAAAATAGCAGAGATTTCCAAAACAGAGACTCTATAAATTGGTGGATTGGCGTAAGTCATGAAAACTGTTTGTTCATTTCCTTTTGTGATTAACAGCTGTCAACAAATATACAACCAAAAAAAAAAAAAAAGGAAAAAAGGAAAAGAAAAAAAAAAATGGAATAGGATCAATGTGAACAACCATAAACCTAGAAAAACAATCTCCTTATCTTTTAGCAAAATCAAGGGGGTACAAAAGAACCTTACCCCTCCAGAACATTGCACTTCTCCACACATTCCTTGCCCCGGCTGACGTTTCTGCAGGACACACAGTCTTTCGGCTCTGGGCCCCAGCAGCCCTCTGATGAGCACAAAGGATGGCAGACGTGGCCCATGGCCTCTGGGAAGACAGGGTGAGCCACAAGGGGTCAGCTGCGGCACTGTGACTAGAGGGGCCAAGCGTGAACGTACCCACACCGGTAAATGAGGTGCTGGGTTCTTTGTGACCTTGAGCAGCATGGACGTGCAGAGGGGAAGGGGGCCAAGAAGCAGGGACACCCAATTGGCTTCTCGAGGTCAAATGCAAGTTCCCTTCTCCCCACTGGGAGTCAAGGGTTCCTGGACTGGACCTGGGCAGCATTCCGCTGATGAATGTCACAGATGATGGAAACACTGGGAAGGTTTGTGGTTCCTGCCATGTGCTGGGCCCAGGGTCAAGAGTTTTACATGTAAAAATTTCATTTCATTCTCTCACTGGCAGCAAGTATCACTGAGAAAGCCAAATCCTGAAGAAACTATGTAAACCGATCAAGGTCTGGAAGCTAGAAGGGCTAGAATTGGGGCACGAACGCAGACCTGCTTCTCCCAGTGACCAGACAGTGCACATGCCCAGCTTCCACAGTGGCCTATGGCTCCCCAATCAGACTAGGAAATGTCAGCGTAAAATGTTCATTCAATCTGCAGGCGTGTGCATGTGTGTGTATGCATGTGTGTGTGTGTGTGTTGCTAGCTACAGTCATCAGAGGCTGAAATGAACAGGGAGAAACCTATGGCTAACAGGCAAAATAATACAAAATTGATTTCCATTAATTACAAATGATCGATAGCTTAAGCCTCAAGGCAAATTCATCCTGTGAAATACGCGAACTGGAAACAATTCCAAGGAATTTGATATGGTAACTTCACAAATTAGGAATACACAGATTTCTTTTAATCTGCTTCTTCAGGAATGAAAATGTAACTGAAATGTTTGGGAATATTCTAGATTAAAATAAACGACCCAAGGGAACCATCTCCACAATCAGCCAGAGTAATTACTTACTGCAGCCTTTTTCATCTTTGTTGTTTATAATTTTGGTTTTCTGACTTGAAGTCCCAAATAGTTTTTTCCAGTTTATTGTATTTGCATAGCACAATTTTTTGTTTCCCGAGATGATCACATCCCCATCACTGATCTCCTTGAGGGAGCGTAAGCCCAAGGATGTTATGTCCAGGCCGACGACCGCAAGAGAAAACTGACCACTACAGTGGAGAAAGAAACATAACATTGTGAACAATTACAAAAAGATTCTATCACTAAAAACCTTATTTTTATTTTCTGGACCACCTGATGTTTACTACAAACTGCCTGCCAGTGACTGTAAGTCATACTGTAGTATGTCTTTCTTGCAACTTATAAGAGGCTTTTTTAAGCAATAGGGAAAAGCTAGTTCCTTGTTCACTGAGTATTTTTGACTTCAGTGGCATATGGGGGGCTGAATAAATGTTAATGTCATTATTATATTTACTGCAATTTTTTTTTTTGGCCTGGGGATTGAAAGCATGTTCTAACCTTTTAAATATCCAAATACTTGAAAAAAAAAATCACAAGTTCATTTTTTCCATCCACCCACCCACCCATTCATCTATCCATCCAGCCACTCACCCATCTATTCATCCACTGGTCCATCCACTCATCTATGCGTGCATGCGTCCAACCAGCCTTCCACCTCTTTCTTCATCCATCCATCCACCCATCTGTCCATCTGCCCACTCACCTATCTATTCAGCCATAAATTCACAATCCATCCACCCACTCACCCATTTGTCTCTCGACCTGTCCATCCACTTATCTATGGATGCATGCGTCCATCCATCCATCCAGCCTTCCACCTCTCTGTTCATCTATCTCCACCCATCTATGTTCTCATCTATGCATCCACACATCCACCTATCCATCCAACTACCACTCATCTATGTATTCATCCATGGATTCACAATCCGTCCACCCACTCACCCATCCAGCCATCCATCCACCCATCTACCCACTCATCTACCCATTCATTCATGGATTCATCCATCCAACCACCCACTCATCCATCCATCCATCCACCCATCCATCCATTCATCCATCCACTGATGCACTGATCCATTCACCACCCATCCATTTATTGAACAAACATTCAAATGACCCAACTCTGTGCTAGAACTCTATATGGCTATCAATGGGTTTCCATCAAGTGACTGGATGAAAGTAATTCACGCTGAAGGGAGGGAAGTCTTGAACCACCAGGCAGGGCGGGAAGGCAAGAAAGCAGCTGATAGGTGCTGAGAACCAGGGGCTTCTACTGGAGCAGAAACCTGAAAGTGGGGAGGCCTGGGCAATAGGTCCGGGGAAGGTGGAGGAGGCAAGAGCACAGAAGACTTTGGACACCTTGAGCTTGGTTGTTGTCTGCAAATGATGGAAAACCATAGGAAAGAGATCTGTACTTTTAGGAAGCTCACGGGACACCAGGACAGAAAATGGACCAGTGGAGACAGCACTGAATGAGGAGAGATCAGGTAAGATGACAAGTTTAATGCGAAGATTCCTGCTCTCCTTGTTTCTCTTTCTCTCCTGACACCATTCTCCTCCTCCTCCCTTCCCACAAACTGGCTCCTGAGGAAAGCGAGGAGGCCTGTGTAGGAGACCTGTAGCACTACCATTTAGAAATTCTCTCTTGCCATGTGCCCACAGAAGCCTAGAACCTTGAACAAAGCCGGAGTCCCCTTCCCCTGGTGAGCCACACCTGGAGCTGGTGGTCACCCTGTCCCTGTGTGTCACTGGACTCCTCATTAAATGTGAAAAGAAAAAAAAAAGTGATTCTAATTTTATTTAAATTCCTAAAACTAAGTCAAGTGGTACATCCCTGTCACCCAAAAAAACTGATCTCTCTTGTCTCTGCATGAATCTTGGGCAAAAGAAGTATTTTTGAGAACTCAGAACAAAAGGGTTTTTCTGCGCAATTAGTATCAGAGATGCATAGCCAAGATGGTTTTTAAAAAGCAGTATATATTTTATGTGTACTTGTTCTGATATTCTTTAATATTGAACATCATGTTTTAGGGTCAATTAACGAGTAATATTTCTAAGCATCAGGCTGTTTTGTTTTTTTAAAGATTTTTAAATAATTTTTTTGGTAGATTATTAAGATTTTTTTTTTATTTTTTATTTGATGGACAGAGATCACAAGTAGGCAGAGAGGCAGGCAGAAACAGAGAGAGGGAAGCAGGCTCCCTGATGAGCAGAGAGCCCGATGCGGGGGCTCGATCCCAGGACCCTGGGACCATGACCTGAGCCGAAGGCAGAGGCTCTAACCCACTGAGCCACCCAGGCGCCCCTAAAATAAATTTTGACAGAGAGCAACACAGAGAGAAAGGGAACACAAGCAGAGGGAAGGGTGGAGGGAGAAGCAGGCTTGCTGCTGAGCAGGGAGCCCGATGTGGGGCTTGATCTCAGGACCCCAGAATCAGACTGTTTCTAAGGCAGGTTTGACAAAGAGATTCTCAAACTCTTCCTCCCCACAAAACTCATTATTACTCTTACCATACCAAAGATACTTATATGTAAGCATATACTTTTTTTTCTGTCAGAGTTGGAAAAGTGGCAATCCTGAACAAAACACTTAATGTTAAAAAGTCTCTCCACTCCCTCTGATAAGATGTGCTCATAAGGGCATGTCACCTCAGTGCTCTTCTTGCCAAAAATGCACAACCTCAATCAAATCATGAGGAAACATTAGCCATTCTACAGAATGTTTGACCAGCACTTGGTAAAACTGTCAAGGCTATAAAGGAGAAGAGTAGAAGTTGGGATGGTTAGAGATGAGAAGGGACTGAGAAGATGCAACAGTTAAGTGCAACATGGCGCTCACAGGCAAACGGCTAAATCTGAGTGATGTCTTGTGCTGGAGTCAACACCAAGGCACCAATGGTAATTCCGCCCTTTTGTCCTCGTACCATGCGGAGGTGAGAGGTTAACAATTGTCCAAGCTCTCTGGTGGGTCTTTATAACAGCTGTGTTAAGTCTAACTTCAAACTCTTCATGGGGTCTTATTTTCAGAATAGATAAATAAATAATCTACCAGGCATTGTGCAGGGTCAACTTACTGTTGCTTTGTTCTTCCACGTATGATTTCTAGGTTCTCGAAAGCATGGAGGTCAGTCCTGTTTTCGGGCCAGGCCTGAATCAGCAGAAACCCTAGAAAGGCAAGAGGAAAGCTCAGACACCTACCACTTAGAAATGTCTTCTTTAGGAGACATTTTAGGAATCTTGAGACATTGTTATTTGAGCAGGAGAGGTGAAGATTTGATTCTTTTTGTTATCTTCACTGAGAATCTACCCATGGGTAGATAGAAGCCAAGGCACAATTTTACAGTGGGCATCTGCCTCTCTTATAGAATTCCCATCCCTTGCTGCATCTCCCTCCTACCACCCAGCTTCCCTCACAGCCATCCCATGGTGCCATGGTCCTGACAGACGGGCCGGGCTCCAAAGCTGATGACCCAAACCCTCCCCGCTCTTGACGGCAACCACCATGTTTTGAGCTATCAGCACACAGAAGGAGATTCACATATTTTCCTTACTTAATTCCAATCCTCAAAACAGTCTTGTTATTTAGGTTCAATTACTCCCTTTTTAGGGGAGAGGGCAGGCACATGAGGGCCAGTCTGTGGGCCCGAGAGCCTGTGTTGTTCCCTCGGGGTTCTGCCCTTCTTTTCCCCTCACCCTCAAACGTCACTGGGTCATCAGGACGTCTGGCCAGGGCTGAGGAGACAAGGATGAAACATGTTCACAGGGATGACTCAAGGCTCTGATTAAAGTGCTCACCCCTTCCATGCAGGGGAAATTGCGATCGTGAAAACTATCAAAGAACTCACGAGTCATTAATGATAGAAGTTCAGAAGAAATGTTTTTATGATGCTGAGAAGCAGAGGCAGCCACCAGTTCTCTCTTTAAAACACCCATTTCCCATTCATGTTCATGTGACATGGTAGCCGCACACACCTGTTATTTCCTTTACAGTTTTTAGAATGTCCAGTTCCTTTGGATCGAGAGGCAGAGTACGCGTGAAGGAGTCACTGAAACAAGTAACAGAATGATCATTAACAGTGTCTGCTCGTGAACAAAGTGGATTTTGCGTTTCCCTGTTTCAGTCACTTCCTCTGTTACTTACCCTCTAAACGCTACAGGCAGGATATGAAGATCTCCACTGATCGACGTGCAATTTTTGAAGTGTTTAATATTTGTAGCATTTATGGAAAGTGTGTCTTTAAATTCGCCAATGCCTATTCCATTACACACTGTAAAGATAAGGGAGATGTTTATTCCCTTCACACATGTTGAATTCAGAAGAGCTCGGGTTCCCCGCGCAGAGGAGAGCGGGAAGAGAATTGTAGCCATGAGTCCGTCCCTGCACGCCATCACTCGTTCCTTCGACAGGAATGCAGGCCCGCTGGTACCAGTAATGAGGGTGAGGGCTTGGGCTTTGGGTGGCTGGAGAAGGCGATGGCGTCCTCATGGCTGGTGATGCCCTCAGCTGGGCTTGCATTCTCCTCCTCACGATATTCCCACTTTAGGACTTAGCCCAACTGCTCTCCCCCATCCCTCCTTGGCAATGGGATCCAGCTGCTGACGCCAGGGCCACCTCTGCCCAGATCTCATCAAGTCACTCCTCTCACTAAAACTCAACACCTTTTTATGGTCCTAACCTGGGTTACAGCTCGTTGTCTATTTTATTTTTTTTCTAAGAGTTTATTTATTTATTTGACAGACGGAGATCACAAGTAGTCAGAGAGGCAGGCAGAGACAGAGGAGGGGAAGCAGGCCCCCTGCTGAGCAGACAGCCCGATGCGGGGCTCGATCCCAGGACCCTGGGATCATGACCCGAGCTGAAGGCAGAGGCTTTAACCCACTGAGCCACCCAGGCACACCTCATTGTCTATTTTAAAGAAACAATGGATCTGGATTATTTTTATTAAAAAGAGCAAGATGTGTTCATTTGAGAATGCTGCAAAGTAGAATCAAGGGACCAAAATGACCAGAGTTTCCACTGCAGGATATTTTGAGAAATGTTATTTCCAGCTACCCTCCAGGGTTATGTCATACCAGATTATGTCGGGTTTTTTTGTGTGTTTTGTTTCTTTTACATCTTCTGCTGTGAATGTTCCTCATATTATAAAAACTATTTACAAACATGATTTTTAATGGTTGTCTTATATTACGTCATAGGGAATACTATAATAACTTTTATCAGATAAACTGCTTTTCTTCCCCTGTGTTTACTTGAACCAAATGCTTTGATCTGTGTCCTATTGCTACATCAGTCTCAAAGGCCCTTTTCCACACTCCAAGCCCCTTTATTAATTTATATCCACTCCTAAATTTCCATCTCAAATGCCATCTCCACCCTAAAGTCCGCTTATCTGTTGTAATTCTCCCTCTAGAATTTGCAGAGCAATTTTGGTACCTATCTTCCAGACTTATCTTGACTTTGAAGTATAATCACTGGAAATCTCATTGCTCAGGATAAGGTCCTGTTCTTTCCTCGCCCCGGGTTCTAGGAGGAGCAGTTAAGCTCTGCTGCCCCGCCCCCTCCCACCCCGTCCCCCATGATCTTGCGCTCCACTCCACTGGGAGTCCCTTGTTGCTCGTAAGGAAAATGGCCCTGGCGGACTCCGGTGGCCAAGACTGGGTCTCCAGGCTCACCCTGTGGGCCATGTTTCTCTCTGGTTCTGAGGAGCTGCTCTAAGGAGTCCTGGGTTGAAGGGCTCAACCAGCCTTCTAGGGCTGCATCTAACACACTGTGGGTTATGGGACTCAGGGCCAGGCTTCTTTAGGATTCACAGGGTCTGGCTGACAATGGAGAATGAGGGGGCCCTATGAAGACTTGCCATTTAATTACAGGTCTGGCAGAGAATTCCATGGGTTGGAGAGAATATTCAGGCTCTCTCTGCTTGTGTGTGACAGTGTGGTGGGGTTACTTAAATTCTAAATCCAGAGTTAACTGTATATGCACCCCTAGACTTCCCTGGCACCACTTTCCTTACCCTGGGGTACTGCCCTATAGCCAAAGGGATCAGAATCGGGAATGTATAGAAAATTGGGGAATGATAATTACAGGAGAATCAAACTGTTTGTTGAACACAAAATTAACAAAACCAAACCGAAACCATCTCTGATTCTAATAGTCCATTCGAGGATGCTGACAGTAACCCTCTCTCTCATACTTCCCCTGTGCCCGGTACTACCCCACATTCTTATTTTCCTCCTTCCATGTCTGCTCTGCCAGACAGTCTCCTGAAGCCAAAGGATACTCTTCCATCAGGGCACCTGCCCCAACTGCCCCAACTTCCCCAAGGAGTTGCAAGACCAGGAAGACATGGACTTGGCCCACAAGCTCATGGGTCTGGCTTGGGACCTCGACTGCATGAACTTCAAATCTCGACTGCCATTCTTAGCTGTTGAATTGTGGGCAAGTCATTGATATTCTCTGTTACTCAGTGTCCTCATCTGTAGAATGGGGATCCTAATAACAGACTTCCCTGTGGCATCGGGAGAATTCAATGACATGGAACAGGGAAGGTGACTCTGCCCCATGGGGACACCTGTGCAATGTGAAACGGGAGTAAAGAGGGGAGTGATCCGTTTTGACTGAAAAGACTGATGGCTCCCCAGGGAAGGTGGCACCGGAAGTGGACACCCAAGGTAAGCAGCTATGCACTCAGATGTTATTTGTAATAGCAGAAGAGTGTAACAGTCTAAATGGCCACATAAAGGGAGATCCACTGAATAAATTATGGTACAGCCACAGAAGGGAGCCTACACAGCTGCACCACAGGATGAAGAAGATTTGTATGACTTTATCTGGAGTGATTTCCAGGGCCTATTAAGGTTAAGAAGCAAAGTACAGAGTTTAGGTAGTATCTTTTGAGTAGAAGACATGACTGGGACCTGGGATGTGTGAAAGGGACACAGGAGACATCTGGAGAGGCTCCTACTGGCCATGTGTGGGACAATTCAAGTACCCAAATGAATGACAGGAACAGACAAGAAACTGAATAAAGAAGATTCCATGACCTCATATAGGAACCAATTTTTTTTAAAAGAATGTCAGTAAATAAATGGGATGATAGAAAAAGAAAATCACTCTTTTATACCCACCAAGAAATCTTATCTAATCTGTCACCATCAGTAATGCAATAACATGGCATCATATGTCACCTGATTTGATAAAATGAGAGGAAATCAACATGACCTAGGCAACGCTCCTGTCCCAAACACCCAACCGGAAGACGGCCATGAGGAAAAATAGTCAATGAAGCCAAACTGAGAGACATCGTGCAAAACACCTGGGCTGGACACTTCACGGCTGGTCATGGAAGACAGAAGAAAGCAAATGAGGGGAGGGGGGGCTGAGACACAGCTATTGACCAACGAAGATAACACGGGCAGGACATCTACATGAAACCCATGATCCTTGACTGGGTTCTGGACTGAGAGGAAGCTAAAAATGACTTACGTGGGACAGGAGGGGGAAGCCTGAGTTGAACTGGGTACTAGAAAAGACTACTGAGTTGATGTTAAGTGATCCTGATGTGAACTCATCTTTCATTATTTAGAAGAATGTCGCCAATTGTAAGAAAACATGCTGGCAAATGTAGGGGTGCTGTGTTGCAATATCTGTAACTGTCCTCTAATTCAGAAGAAACTTGTGCCCGAGCACGCACACATGTACAGACACAAGTATGAAGACAGTGAAAGCAATGGGGCCAAACATTACAAAGTGGGGAATTTATGTGAAAGGCATACGGGTGTGCACTGCAGTACTCTTGCAACAGTAGTTGCAAGAGTGTTGGGAAGTTTTTACAAAAAAAAAATAAAGTAAAAAGCATATTAATAAGCAGGAGTAAATTGGCCTTGAGGAGCCTCCAAGAACAGGGCATGATATGAAGGCAGGAAGAAGTTTCTGAGCCTGAAGGAAGAGATGAGCTCAGATCTCTTCCAAGTGTGATGTTGGGGGGGTTGGTGGATCCCAGCTTTGTGACCAGACGAAAAGCCTTGTCCCCACACCCTGAAGACTTCCTACCTTTGCGGCAAGGCCCCTCACACTTCTTACACTTGCGGACTCCATCTTCCTCTACCTCGTAGCTGTCGGAGCTGCAGGCACGGACACAAGAGCCGTGGTCAGTCACCACGTAGTTACCTGCAGGGACAAGGAAGGAAGGTGACGAAAGCCACACCAGGTGTTCCTGGGCCTCACACAATTGCCTCATGTTCTCCTACAAAGGGGCCGATGAAAAGGGCCTCTAACCCTCTGGTTTTATTTACTTGAAGGACAAAGAATGAAAGGTTGCCCTCAGAAAAGGAGTCAAGTTCAAGAGTTTTAACAGCTTATCAAACCACGGTACGGAGAAATATAGCTCATCACAGGCAGGAAACGGATGGGGCAGACAGAGCCTGGGGTCTGCTCACAGGTTCGGAACATGTTTTGCAGCTCATTTTTCTGTCAACTCGACCTTCACGACCTGTGATTCAAGTCTGAATGTTTATTTAAAATAAGTGATCTTGATCAAAGCCCACTAGTCCACATCTGAAAATGGATGGAATTCCCGTGGCCAGCGTGCTGCCTTCTACGGTCCCGCCCAGCCTGACAAGCTTCCCTTGGCCGGGGGGTTGGTCCCACCAGCTGGGTTCTGTGTCGAGCCACGCACGTTCACCATCTCCTGAGCCTCCCCTCCCTTTGGAGTAACTTACTAGTGTTAACATTAACACAAACATCAATATGTTTCTGGGGCTCTATGTGTTCCCATTTTGACTTCCCCAAGTATGTCCTCAAACATATTTACCAGTCATTTGCAATTTTCATTCTATAAATTGTTTGCCTTTGCTCTCAGGCTCTGGTTTCCTGTGGGTTTTTAAATTCTTCCTGTTAAACTCTCCCTCAAAGATGACACCTGTGTCATCATTGTGGCAATTTTGTAAGACTTTAGTTTGTTCCATTCTATTTCTGTGTTTTTTTTTTTTTCCTGCATAGGATTTTAAAAAGTTTTTGTGTCCACAAATCTGGTCGGGCAAATCTCCCCCTCATAGCTGGGCTTCCAATTTTTCTCTCTTGATCTCCCCTCCTAGAAATCAAGATTGGTTTCTAATGCTCCTTTAATTCCACAACTCTACACTTTCTCTATGAGGACACAATTCCCATCATCATTTCCCTGAACATTAGAGCCACCTGTTGATGCAAACACAAATGAGCAAAAGCCAACCCAAAACAATTCAAACAAAACCAAACAACATACAAAGGGACTCCTCTGAAGTTCTAGTTCCCTTAAGAGGCAAAATTTTCACCAGAATCTTAACCACTAAAGAAGGCAGGTTTCCTGACACGCTCTCTCATTTAGGTCTTTTCAAGACCTGCTGGGCACAAGAGCTGAACAGTGAAGTGGCACAAAGAGACAACCGAATATTCTGGACGGCTATTATAGCTGGACCTCAGTCCCTGTCCTGGCCCCCACAGACTCCAGAACAGACACTGGTCAGCAGAGCACCAGCCTTCGCCTGTCACCGTGGTGGTGACCTGACTCCTCACCCATGCACTTGGTGACCTGCCTCACAGTGAAGTCAACACATGGACCCAAAGACTCCCCGAGACAAGGGACTCCAGGATCCCAGGGGGAGACAAAGAGGAAAGAGACGCCTGATAAGTGAAAGGGTTTTTTGCATGTGATGAACTCACGGGGGCACTTCTTCACGCAGGTGGCACCAAAGCTGTATTTTCCCTCTGGGTTGACGTCCATCTGGTAGGTGGTCGGGTTGTAGAGCATGAGCGGCGGGCAGGTGTCCTTGCACGTGGTTTCGTCGCGGAACTTGCGGCACACCTGTTACAGGAGGATACTCAGGGCTGTTTCGACTCTGGGCACAAAGCTCGGGTTATAGTTCTTGACGTCCAGGATTTGATTAAAGCAAAACCAAGCAATCCTGCCCTCCCGCCCCACAAACCTAGTGAAGCACTTTCAGAAGAGTCGGAAAGACCTTAAAAGTACGATTTTTCTTGTTCTGTCCTAGCTGTGATAATTTACGGATTATGATGATAAAAACCCACATCTTTATTAATTTACAAATGATGAAGGAGTTCACCTGCTGGATGGGTCCCTGTGGAATGAAATTAGTTTTAAATTCAATCTCCTGGGTCTCCCTCATAGGGGACATGTGAGGATGGGTTTTGGCATGTGTTGCCAAACTGCAGAAAACGCTCATGGGGAAGGCTGCTGTGCAGAGGCAACCAGACCACATACACGGGTGACCCGAAGACCCCCAGGCCATCTCCCCTCCAGCCCAGACCAACCAGGTTGGATGCAGCCTCTGGCATTTAAAAACCTCTGCCTTCCTGAAACGGGCATCTTCTGGATCCCACCTTAGGTGGGCCGCCTCCTCTGGAGTCCATGGGTGTCTCCTGGCACTTGGGGCTGTGTCCAGGGCTCACATCTGCCGACTCTCATGTCTCTAGGACGCCCAAGGTGCGCACTATGGGGGCCACCTCCGGGTAGTGCCCACCGCCCACCGGAGCGAGGAGGCTTTCGCTAGGGCTTTCTGCAGTAACAGGGACCAGACCCAGTGCTTCGGGCCCCCCTGGGGCGGGGGTGGGCAGGAGACTTTGAGCTGTGCTGGGGATGGGTCAGAAGAGCTCCAGCCATGTGTTCAAGTCTGTGCGGCTCCAGGGACGTGCCTTACCGTCTCTGTGTATTTATGCTAAGGGGCCTTCCGGTGTCAACTCCATGGGTTTAGACTGAGATGGAACGACAGAGAGTGTGACAACAGAGCCGATGGCCACCACGAACACTAAGGACAGACAGTTCGTATTTAGTACTGATGCTCGTCCCACACCCAGGCCCCGGTCACGGACGCCACGTGCACTGTGTCATCAGAGCCCTTAAAAGGTGCTGTTTACTACGCATCACGCTCAGGCGAGGAAACTGAGGCACGGAGGGGTCAAAAGATTTGCCTGAGGTCACCAAGTAAGTGTTGAAGGCAGGATGATACAGGGGGATTTGTCCCCTTGGCCAGTGCTCCCACAAGTGTGATTTGGTGATTTCTCCCACAGGAAGCCCCTCTCAGCCATGGCGAGAGAAGCCCCCCCGGGGGGTGGTCGGCTGGGGGTGGGGGGGCAGCCTTACCAGACAGTCGCTCTCGCGGGGCCCCGTGCAGCCGGCGGCACACTGGTTGTGACAGCAGTCGCTGGGGGACCTGCCGCGGCAGCGCCCCGAACACTGCTGGGCACAGATGATTTTGGTCACTGAAAAGGAGCAAAGGTCACCAGTGAGCTCAAGAGCCGGGGAGGGTGGAAGGGCTACCCCTCAGGCACCCTGCAGAACCCTTGCAAACGGTGGGTGAAGCGGCCAACGGGGGGTGAATTCAGCAGTTCCCCAGCTTGTAGGGGCGGCCGTACCTTCGCGTTCTGCCAAATCACACTGAATGGTGACCTTTTTTTAAAAAAATTAAATTTATTTATTTGACAGACAGAGATCATAAGTAGGCAGTACAGCAGGCAGAGAGAGAGCGGGGAGCAGGCTCCCCACTGAGCAGAGAGCCCAATGCAGGGCTCGATCCCAGGACCCTGAGATCATGACCTGAGCTGAAGGCAGAGGCTTTAACCCCACAGAGCCACCCAGATGCCTCAGAATCATGACCTTTCTGTATTCCGCTTTTTTCCCTACTGATTTCTAATCACTTCAGAGGACTGCCCAGGTCAGGGCTAGACTTTTAGCCCCGTTCAATAATTATGCGCTAGGGGCACCTGGGTGGCGCCCATCTGACCTTCTGGAGTCTCCCAAGGGAAAAAGCACAGTCTGCTGCGTGGAAGGGGAGGAAAGTGGACACTCGTTGATCTGAAATGCTGCTTGCTGACTTACATTTCTGGCAGTTCTCCTTTCCCGGACCCCAACAACTTCCATTGGGACAGCTTGGATCACACTTTTGGCCTAAAATGTAAAAGTAATAGTTAAATTCATATCTCAGGGAAGAGAACAGTGGGGGGAGGGGGTGGGAAACTGGTGGCAAGCCCCTGAGCAATGTGACATTCCAGAAACAAGGAGCAGCTCCCAAATTTCTAGTTCTCCATTTGTCTGTTGCTGGCTGGTTGGTAAGGTGATTCAAAAGACTTTCATGGAAGAAAAAAAAGATGAACCGCGTTCTGTTTTTATTTACGTTTCAGCTGCAGAAATGGAGGCAGAGAGTAATGAGTGACTTCTCACGGTTGTGAACACTGGGGTTCAAATGGTCCAGTTTCCACATGTGTTTAGGCTTGGAGAATTTTCCAGCCTCTCCAACAGCGCTAAGGGTGTCCAGTCTGGTGGGGAGGGTATGACCTACAATATTCCCACTCTGCCCATCTCGAGGGACCTGAGGGTCAGTGATCCTAGTGGACCTGGGCTCCTGCAAATAAAGACCCCTAGACCCAAAGCCAGACAGAGGCATGGAACATGGCTCAAAGGGTCAAATATTCACAGTGTGTGTCACCTTGCTGATCAGCTATTAGCTATTGATTTGTGAGCTACTGCGTGGAAATATTTGATGTCGATCAATCAGTGTTTGCAGGGGTCAACTACAGATTATAGTTGCAGAGGTTTTTAAATCTCACTAGTTGTGTTTTTGTTTTTACTAACATGGAGATACTTGAAGACCAAAGCCTCTCACCTGTATAAAGAGAACAGGTTGGGAGATGGACATCAGGGAGGGTATGTGCTAATGGTGGGTGCTGTGACTTGTGTAAGACTCATGATTCACAGACCTGTACCCCTGAAGCAAATAATACATTATATGTCAGCTTAAAAAAGAGGGGGAGAGAGAGAGAGAGAGAGAGAGAGAGAGAGAGAGATTGAGAGAACAGGTCAACCACCAAAGTTTGTTAAAAAGATATCAGCTGTGCAGGTATATTTCACAGCAAAGACACGGGAACCTACAGGAGTTCCTGTATGTCCCAAAGCCTCCCACAGTCAGGAAGAATTTAATTCCTGGTAGAATCTAGATTTCAAATGGGAAGAGCTGATGATTTCCTAAGTTACTGTGGAACCAGCGCACCCCTTTCATGAGACGCAATATCCTTCCCATCACCCCAGGGGGGAAGGCTGGCAGTGCAGTGCTGGTGCTCCTAGGAATCAGGAGTCACGGGGAGGCCAAACCTCAGATGCATGGCATGGGCTGTGCATTGTGAAGCAGAGGGACAGAGACAGAGAGACGGGAAGAACAAAGCAGTACAGGGAAATGGTGAAAGTGCTTGGGTCTGGACCGTGAGGCTTCTTTTTTCTCTTTACCATATCCTTCCTCATAATTCTCAAACCCCTTATAAACATGTAATGGGTTTACAAAACAAAAACATTTACAATGAAAATGCTTAATGGCCTCTTCCTGTAGTGGAGACAACATCTGCCGACCCATGAATCAAGGTTTGCTTGTAATTCTATTATTAACCCTCTGTTACAAAAAAGGAAATGTAGGCAAATTACATAGAGAAAAGCAAGAGGAGGAAATGAGAATCATCGAGAAGTAATCAATATATATACAAGTATATGCATGTATATGAATTGACGTCACACTGTACTTTGTATCATAATTAAAATAAGCTAATAAAAATGTTAGGGCAATTTTTCCATGCCTTTAAATATCCTTTTACATAACATGATTTTCTTTTTTTAAAAAAAGATTTTATTTATTTGAGAGAGAGCAAGCGAGAGTGAGACATGAGCAGGGGGAGGCACAGAGGGAGAGGGAGAAGCAGGCTCGCCCCTGAGCAGAGAGCCTGAAGCGGGGCTCGATCCCAGGACCCAGAGATCATGACCCAAGCTGAAGGCAGATGCTGAACCCACTGAGCCACCCAGGTGCTCCCGTAACATGATTTTCAACAGCACAGCTATACCATCATTTCTTTAACTAATCTCTTATTTTTAGATATGTAAGTTGTTTTTAAAATTCATTATAGGTAAGGCTGCAAGGAGTATTCTCGCACAAAAGCATTTTTCTATATCCTTATGCTTTTCACTCACCTTATTATTTTTTTCTTTGTATTCCTAAACATGAGGAGTGCACACTTTAAAGCTTTAATACATATTGCTAAAATTCTACCCCGACCGTATTTTATTGGTGTATTTGCCCACAAGAAGAGGATGAGGATTTCTGCTTCTCGATACCTCTCCTCATCCAGGTATCTAAAAGTCGAAAGGAATCCAAATCTTTTGTAAAAGCAAAAATGATGCTTCTTTATTTTGACCTTTTTAAAGTTACAGTAAGGAATAACATTTTACTTTATTTCTTAGGCATCGTGTCTGTGTTGAAGCAGCACGAACTGCTCATGTCTTTGGCCATTTTTTTTTTTTTTTAAAACTGGGAGGCTCGCTTTCTTGGGATACCTAAGACTACTTTACACCGTCATATTATCAAAAATATTAATCCTTTCCAAGGCAAGCAGATGATGCCCAATATTTTCCTGTTTGTTATTAAGATTTCTTAATATGGAAGTTTTCTTATATGCCATCTGACTGGGCTTTTCTTCAGCTTGAAGATACCAATAAGCATCTTCATGTTTCCTTCTAGCACTTACACATATATTCAGTAATTTATTGTATATAATATGATTTGGAATTTATATTGGTGTGCAAAGCGGATGATTGATTTAATTTCCCCTTAAGGAAACCCACCTAATCGAACTTCAAATTCCGAACTACATCAACCGTAACATCACGTGGGGGCACACTGGGTAACTTTTTTGATTCTTAAATCCACTGCCCATAAAATACTTAAATCACCTGATGAGATTTTCCTGGATAAAAATGAAATGCGACAACTTCTCAGAAGGCACGTGTAGCCTGAAAAGCTCTAGGCAAGGGCAGGGTTTCCCTTCCCTCAAGGAGCGTGGCAGGTTCCTCACCTCGTCCCTGGTTGGGTAATTAATGAGGAGAATACAAGTGGCAGGTGGATACTGTTCTTTTAAAAAAAAAAAACCCTTATATTTGTGGCACTTTGGTATCGTCCCCTTAATAGTTCAGTCACTCTGGAATGATTTACTGAATAATAAATTCTTTCCTCAATTGCTTGAAATGTCATTCCTTTATGGACACTTAATTAATTTTTAAAAACAATTTATTTATTTGACAGATCACAAGTAGGCAGAGAGACAGGCAGCCAGACAGGGGGAAGCAGGCTCCCTGCTGAGCAGAGAGCCCAATGCGGGGCTCGATCCCAGGACCCTAAGATCATATCTGAGCTGAAGGCAGAGGCTTTAACCCACTTAGCCACCCAGGCTCCCCTATGGACATTTAATTTAGCGAGGCTTATTCTTACTGTCTTTCTCTTCTGTCTCTGGTTTATTCTTACGTGTCTATTCGTAACCCAGCACTCTACTGGTTTGCAGTTCATAGCCTTGTCTTATTTGAATCTTGTTATTGGAAGAGCCTTCCTTCCAAGTATTTTTTTTCAGGGTCTTCCTCATGGTCTTGGTGTGATGAGGACAGGTGTGCCATTTGGGCTGTTGGTTCTAGTCTATGGCAAACCCATCCGTGTCTCACAGCCGTCCAGTGTCCATTTTTTGGGTGTTGTTATAAATGTCCACAATTCAACCTCCCCATTGTCTATCAGACAGCTGAGGAAAGGTTAAACCGGACATCATGGATAATACAAAATTTTGCGTTATAGGATAAAGTCTGCAGTTTCTTGCCACACTGACCATCGGTCAGAATCCTGTATTTAGGAAACAAAGGGGCTCGACACCCAAGTTCACAGCATTATTTGTAACCACCAACAGGTGGAAGCAACCCAAGAGCTCACCAGCTGGTGAACGGACCAACAGAACACGTGCACACAGATATCCCCCCAGTGGACAACGGACTACTCCTCAACCATGTAAAGGTAAGAAATTCTGACACGTGCCGCAACATGGAGGAAACTTGAAGACAGTAACCCAAGTGACAGAAGCCAGTCACAGAAAGCCAAGGACTATGTGACGCTCCTTCTGTGAAGTCCCTAGAGCAGTCACACTCATAGCGACGGAAAGCAGCCTGGGGGTTGCCAGGGGCTGGGGGAGTGGGAGGGGGAGTTCCTGTGGACCGGGGACAGAGTTTCAGTTTTGCAAGATGAAAAGAGTTCCGGAGACGGATGGCGGTGATGACTGTACCACAGCGGGAATGTACTTTTACCACCACCGAACTGTACCATTTTTAAGAATGGTTCAGATGGGAAATTTCATGTTAAGGGTATTTCAGTACGATAAGCAAATAAACAAATAAAATAAGATACAATGAAGTAACAAGAAGGGGGTTCTAGTCAATTTTGAAGATCCACAGGAGCTCCAGATTCTTTGAGACCAAAAATAAATAAACAAACAAAACCCCACAAAGAAACCCCCCCGCACAAAAACGCGTATGCAATGCACAGTTTAGGGAAACAGAGAAGCAGGAAACGGTGATGACTTGTTTTAAAGGACTGAAAGACCAGGGAGACCAGGGAGGGGGGAGTTAAGAGGAGCCTGGTAACTGTAAGCATGTGTCTTCAGAGTTTCCCACACAGTGTTGCCAAGGGTCCAAGTGGTGCAGCCCTGACCTACAGCCTGGCCCCCCGCCAGCCTCCCCCTGGCACGGGCCGCTTCGCCGATGAATGGCGGGGACCAGGTTATGGGCACCAAGGGGAATATGGACCAACAACCCCCCAACCCCCACCGCTGTGCACTGTGCCCAACTTTGCTGGGGCTCTATTGTTGGGGGCCAAAGGTCAGCCTCCCGTGTTTCCAGAGGGCCTGGCACTGCTCAGCAGCCTGTCGGAAGCACACAAAAGCGTGGCTTGTCTCCTCTGGGCAAGATGGGAGAGGCCCCCAGGGCCAGCACTGACGGCTCCTGTCAACAGCCACATGAGGGCTCCGTTGTCGTGGCGGGGGCAGGCACGCCGACTGTCCCCACGAGAGACAGGCTTCCCCTAGGTCCTGAATAAGCACTCTTCTAGCAGGCAGAGCAACTGTTTACTACTTATTTTTCGTTTAGATTAATCTGCTCTCTGTCACCCTCCCAACCCCCAACATGTTATATAACTCTGTGTCCACCTCCCCCCACCCACCCCGCAACCATAGGAGCTACAGGCAGAGGGGACTTTCTGGAGCACTTACAATTGCCCGCATGGTTCTGGAAGTCCATCGACATGTTGCTTACAAAACTGTCGCCCACGATGTCCTGCCACTTGATGCTGTCCACGTTGCAGAGGACAGGGTTGTTGCTGAAGCGCACGGCGCCTTGGAGGATTTCTGTGCAGGGAAAGAACCTCGGTGACCACAGGGCCAGGTCTGTAAACTCCCACAAAGCACACATGCATTTCTTTACATCTGGAGTTCTGCTAAAGCAGGACCCCCACAGAGCTTGGGCAAGGGCAGGGGTGGGGGAGGCAGCTGAATGATGAGGGGTGGTAGTGTCACAGAGGAGTTGGGCTTTCCCCATGAAACTGGCCTGGGGCACAAACCATCAGAATGCAGAGATATGGGAGGGAAGGAAGCTGTGTGGGGTGAAAGTGAATGGGGACTCGGGTCGGAGGGGCGTGGCAGACACGCACTGTGGCCAGCAAGGCCAGGAGAAGGGGCTGACGCTGTGAGGTCCTCAGTGGAAACGGTGGCAGGGGAGCAGGGGCGGGGGAGGGCAGGGAGAAGGCTCTCCCTGGAGAGGGCAGGCGCCAGGAATGCCACTGGCAGGAAAGACTATGATTGTTTCACAGGAAGAAATGACACAACACGGAAAACCGGGAATGATGAGAAAAAGGCAAGCGTGAGCGTAGGGAGAGCGCTGCCTCGACGCCAGCCAACAGAAACGGTTCCTGACCGACTTCTGTGCACACACACCGCAGCTGGGGGTGGGCAGGGGTGAACCGGATCTAGGAGCTGACTGGCAAGGGGAGCCTGAGGGCTCATGTGGCTGGCGAGCTTGTGCCCACCCCCACAACCCTGAGACCCCGCGGGATGCAGGACACAACCAGGTACTCTGTTGGTTTATTGAAACACACAAGCTTAGCTAATGGTCACAAGGGTCCCACCACATAGATAACGCCCAGCAACTCCTCAGGCAGGGAGCAGACCTGCCCCAAGGACAGAGCACAGACGTGGAAAGAGAGGGTCCTCCCCAGGAGAAGCTCCGAGGCTGTCGAAGAGAACGACACTTCCCGGAGCATCGTGTGGCCTGCGGAGGGGAGGGGACAGCAGGCTTGCTGAAGCCAGAAGACCGGAGCCAATGCGTGTCGGGCGGACACAGGCGGGCGTTCTCCCTGGCGGACAGTGGAGAAAACCGCAGAAGGAAGGTAGGGAGGTCCAGAAGGGCCAAACTGTGGGGTGTTGGGTTTAAAGTCAGAGATGACAGCAGGACAATCAGGAGAGGACATCCGGTTAGGAGGCAGCCAGAGTCAAGAGGGTAAATCTCTAATGGGAGGTCAGAACTGGAACCACAAAGTAGAGGCATCAAGGCTGCTGCGACCCTCGTGAAGAGAGAGGTGCCAAGAAGAGTGTACATGGTTGGGCCTTACAGAACACCTTCGGTCTGCCACGGTGAGAAGTAAAAAGGCAACAAAGGTGTCGGACGATTCAGGTGCCCCTGACTGGGTAGCTTAGAAGAGAAAGAGGCCATCGGCCTGGATGCCGTCATTCTTCTATTTTTACTTTCAGTACTTAATGATTTTATTCTTTGTGGTGGGCACTGAGTTAATTTTTAGCACCAGTACTTGATTAGTATGGAAAATTTCACATTAAAATAGTTATTTGATAATAAGAAATCACGTGCACGCATACAACCCCATACCAAAGTGGAAAGAACACCAGCAAGGGGAATATGAACTCCTCAGTGCTTTTTCCATAGTAATTCCCTTAATCTTCCCCCCATGCCCAGGAAGTGTGTAACCATCGTTACCCACATTTTTAAAGCAGAGGAAGCTAAGACACAGAGAGAACCCGCTCCGGGGACATCTGGCTGGGGAGTGGTGGAACCAGGCCTGGAACCCAGACAGTCTGGCTCTGGGGTCCGCGCTCTTAACCGCACCTGCCCGTCACCGCGACAGAGCATGAGGCCAGACGGGCAGACTGGGGCATGCTGGACGCACATACCATTTTGCAAAATGTGTAAATAAAACAAATTAGTATCAGCATAAACGCGGACTATGTGCGTGGGTGCTGTGAGCACCTACCGTGCCGGGTGGAAAGTCTTAGGCCGTTTCATAGGATGGCCAAACCCAGGAGCCCGACTAGAAGTCTGTGCCAGCTGCTTTGGAGCCTGGGTCTGGACGCCTTGTCTCATTCCAGCGCTGTTGTCTGCCAGGCTCCAACCACTCCCAGGACTCCCTCTGTTCTGTACCCTCTGCTGGCACCCCTCCTCTCCTGGTGGGCCCCCTTCCCATCACAACTGCATAGCACAGGGGAAAGGTAAAGACTCCAGTGGCCAAAAAAAATTTTTTTTTTTAAATGAATTTGGGACCTTAGGAGGATCCCTTTGCCACCATTTCTCTATGTGCGAGACGGTGGCAGTGTAAACACCTGCGATGCAGGACGGGGCTGGGCCTCATGTTTCCCAAGTAACAGGGCCGGCACTAGCTCCGCACCCACCCCATTGCGGGGGCATGCTTCCATTATCATCACTTTTTTTTTTAAAGATTTTATTTATTTATTTGACAGGCAGAGATCACAAGTAGGCAGAGAGGCAGGCAGAGAGAGAGGAGGAAGCAGGCTCCCTGCGGAGCAGAGAGCCCGATGTGGGGCTCGATCCCAGGACCCTGGGATCATGACCTGAGCCGAAGGCAGAGGCCCAACCCACTGAGCCACCCAGGTAACCCCTTCATTTTTGTTTAAATCAACGTCTGTCTCTCCTACCCTCTTCCTTAGCTTCTACTCGGGAGGACCCTCATGAACGTCCCACTCACGGGAATTCAAACTCTGCAACACCGTCATTCTCTGTCCTTCCCATCAAGGTCTCTGTCCGTAAGTCATGCTCTGTGTGACAGCATCACTCTGAAAGTGGCCTCCGACAGGGGAGGTTTTTAATGCATGTCCCTTATACCCGAGGTCCAGGTAACAGGATCGGCCGTTTACTCCCTCCCTAGGCACAGAGAGCCAGAAGGCCAGCCAAGGTCGTCCGGTCTCTGTTTCCAGGAACCAGTGCCGTTTCTTACTAACTCTCTGGGTATCTCCCCAGGGATACAGGGCAAGTGGTACCTGGCTTAAATCTTCCCTTCCCATCACTGACCATCTTCTTTAACTTCCACCTACGGTCTCGGGCACGTAGCTAGCACACGGAGCATCTGTACTGGACGGATACAAGACTTCTCTGAGTGGCACAGAGAGAGGTGACCAGTTCGCACCTGCAGCCACAGTGTCCCCGCGCCCGGCGCCTCTCACCGTGTAAGTTTCTCAGGGGAAGCTCCTGCAGCCCGGTTTTGTTCGCGCCATAGTTGGATAAGACGGACAAGGCGTGCATGTTTTCATAGAGCACGTTTCCTCGGATGATCTGCAGGTTTTCCAAGGGAATCTTCTCCACGGTGTTCAGGGCAATGAGGACATAGCCGGCAACCTCCTGGATGGTCTGAGGAGACAGAACGGGACCACGTGTTTCTCTTGTGAGGAGTTCCAGAACGCAAGGTCGAACATGCGTCCAGGAAGCCCAGGGCACCTGAGCGAACCATGCGCACGAGTGACCGACGGACATAAGGCAGGCAGAGGACTACAGTGGGGATGTGGGTGGGGGAGGAGTGACAGGATTTCTGTGACTCCTACACTTTTGTCCCTTGAGCCTGCTGGCAGGAATGAAGGGCGAAGTGCGTTACTCAGGAATGCTGTGATTCTCATTTCACGTGGTTTTGGGACACTCAGAATAAAAGGAGAATATTTTATTAATTCATTTTGTATCTGTCTTGCATGCTCTCTTATTAGAAAAAAAAAATAATAACCCAGAAGACCAATTCAGCTAGGACCAAACTCTGAAGCCTTCAGAGCTGGGTCCTTTTGGCTCACTAGAGCCTGCTGTGAAATATTTGGGAAATGTGTGAAGTGGTGGAGTGGGAGTACCAAGGAAACAGGAAAAAGCTACAAAGTGGAACTTATTTTAAAGTTCCAATTAGGGGCGCCTGGGTGGCTCAGTGGGTTAAAGCCTCTCCCTTCAGCTCAGTTCATGATCTCAGGGTCCTGGGATCGAGCCCCGCATCTTTTGCTTGGCAGGGAGCCTGCTTCCTCCTCTCTCTGCCTGCCTCTCTGCCTACTTGTGATCTCTGTCTGCCAAATAAATAAATAAAATCTTTAAAAAAAAATAAAGTTCCAATTAAAGAGCCAATACAGCTAAGACAATGGTTAGACGTTTAGTATCAGGGTGTACGATGATGGTGGAATGCCAGGCCAGCCTGTTTCTCTGTATTATTTCATAGCTGTAACTTGACACTAGCTGGAAGAGTGGTTTTCTGATAAAACTGGCATCTGTAGCTCCCCAGGACTTGTAGTTGCCCGAGCAAAAGCAAATACACTGAGGTTATATTTCTTTTTATCGTATTTGGGTAAGATGGTCAAATTGATGGAACTAACCTTTAAGAAGGAAAGGTCATAATTCTTTTGCATGTAGGTAATTTCCAGATTCCCAAGGACCACCTCACAGTTATTGAACATCCTCTGAAGGCTCAGGAAGTGGTCTTCAAAAGTGCCCAGCTGGGTGAGCCGGTTACTGGTGCCTTGGCAAACTGCAAAGAAAAGGGGAAAAAAAAAAAAAAAGATATCACATGAAACGCCAGGTAAAGTAGCAAAGGTAAAATAAAAGGGTCGCACATTTCAACTAACTTTTTGAGTTTCGGTGACTTGCAGTATTAATTCTGATAAGAGGTCACTCAAGATGTACGGGACAAGAAAACGTTTGTCTATACAAGGTACAGTTCATAATACATAATGTATATATATATAATGCAGGGGGTCATTTTCAACTATTAAAAATTCAAGGGGAAGTAGGGAATTCTATGAAAATCTTTAAGACAACACAGTCTTTTTTTTTTTTTCTTCAAAGATTTATTTGTTTATTTCAGAGAGAGAAGGAGAGAACGTGAGTGTGAGCGCGTGCAGTGGAGGGAAAGAGTCTGAAGCAGAGCCTGACACACGGCTCCATTGCAAGGCCCTGAGGTCATAATCTAAGCCAAAACCAAGAGTCAGACGCTCAACCGACGGCACCATCCAAACACCCCAAGACAAAACAGTCCTTTAAAGCTTTGGGAGACAAACAAACAAAAAAATGTGTCATAAGGTATTTAAATAATATAATGACAACGTTGAGCTAATAACTATATAATGCACTTTTTACTTTACAAAAAGATAGAATACCACATAACTGTGCGTCCGAAGGATATTTACAAACATAACATAGGCTGGCCAATATTTTCGGACTACAACATTGTACAACTTAAAATCAGTGACAAGAGTGTCAATTAAAATCCAACTGGCTAGAGATTAAAAATATTCGTCTATACTAATGCATCAAAGAATAAATCAAAGGACTAATTATATACCTAGAAAATAATGAAATGGAAACATACGTTTAAAAACACACTCAGCTACTAAGAAACCGACGGGTGCTTCTGTTTGTCTGCGTGGACTACAGGTGAAGGTGAACTGCTTTGCATTTTTTGGCAGGACACAGCCTTGGCACCCTTAACCCCCCAATGTTTTAACTTAATACAAGAAACAGTTTGAAGTAGGGGACGGAGTTAGCCTATGGAAATACACTTGACAGTCTATATTTAAAAGCAAAGGAGATTATAATAAAGTCGTACTTACAAACCCAGCTCTTTGAAAGACATGTTTAAGCAAGCATACCAAAACAAAGAGGTTGGGGCTTTTGAAGCAGGGAGCTTGTTAAGAGACTGCACTTTGAACCAAAATTACCGTAAGAGTGAAGAAATATGGCCTCTGGCTTTGGAGGTTAGGTTCAGGACCAGCCAGGTTCTGCCACATGTTTGCAAAGGCATGACTGCTATCAGCGGCCAGGCAGTTGGACGCCAAAACAAGGCCAAAGTCAATATGCAGGTACTTTCCTCAGAAACACTTTCTAAATTTACATTTATATTTTATAGGCTTCTTTGTTCCCTCTTCACAGGAACTGCCCGGAAGAGCACCGTCTGACCATCTGCCCTTTGCATTTTTGGGCCACGGCAGCGAGCCCAAGCTCAGACACCCCCTAATCAACCCGAAGCATTTACACCAACATTCAGTGTGAAGCAATCACCACATCCTCTTTGACTCTACGGGGATTTCCCTCTTCTCCTCTTTTGTGGTCTCATTCAAATCTGGTGGTAGTGAGAACTCTCACATGGGAACTACGACAGTCCGACAATACCGAGCCCCCGTCTGCTCCAGGGGCAGAAGGGTTCCATAAGTCTCCCAACATCCCCTCTGGATGGGATGACCCAACATCTCCAGGCTGCTCTCACTCGGGGCTACGGGCTACTTCGATTGCAACCTCAATCTGGAACATCTGTACACAGCTGGCAGCAATGCATGCAGATGGGGCCAGACTGATTTCCCAATTCCAAGGTCTTCAAAGATGCCACCACCAATGTAGGTACAGGGTTGTGACAATAATTCATGACCTTTCAGCTGGCACAAAAGCTCTTTTCCCAGCTGGCAGACTATAGTCTCTCCATTTCAGCCTGAAACTCACTGGCTATCCTCTCAGTGGCACAGTATTGGTCACACCCTTCATCCCAGCCAGGTGAACAATGTCCTAGAACTTGGGGTCAGAGCGCATCTCAGAAGAGTTTCTTCAGTATCCAGAGAAAAGAAAACTGTAACAGTTGCTTTCATTTTAAAGAATTTTTTTTTCTTTTTTTAGGACTTTACTTATTTACTTGAGAGAGCTCAAGCAGGAGCAGGGTGCAGGGGCAGAGGGAGAAGCAGACTCCCTGTTGAGCAGGGACCTGAAGAGAAGCTCCATCCCAGGACTCTGAACCCTAGGCAGATGGACTGAGCCACCCAGGCGCCCCCAGTTGCTTTCATTTTAAATGATACAGAGTATCAGCTTGTAAATTTCTCTCAGCTCAACCAAAGAATTTTTATTACTAAATCAATGATAAAGAAACTTTTGTCAGTCAAAAAGGAAAACATGCCCTTTAAGTTTAGCCTGTTACATTATAGAAAAAATAATTTCAAAAAGATTGTAGTTGCACTTTCATTCATTCATTCGAAAGATGCTTAATGAGCTCCTAAAATATTTATTTGATGAATACCTATCATGACCCTTCATTGTTTACAACTAGTATTCTACGTTCAGAAAAAGAGATGCTACATTTGGAAGATAACAGCAACATTACACATTATTGACGTGAACATTAATTCAAAAAACATTTTGGGAAGTAAGTGCACAACCTGTGTGAACAACTAAATATGCTTTAGAAAAGTTCACGCAAAATGTTGTTCATTTTTTTAAATATGGCAATCAACTCCAAACTGCCGTAAATGCTCATCTTGTCCAACACGTGCATTCTTGGGAACAAGAGAGCAGTTGGTACACTGCATGACTCCATTTAAGGCAAATCCATCTTGAATTCTATTCCAGGATTAATTGCTAAAGTCTCAAAAGAAATGATTACAAAGCTATTTCTTCTGAGGCTTTCTCCTGCTGTCTGCCACAAAGGAGATGACCGTGTCTTAAAAGTCCAGAGTAAGGATCAGACTGATTTGACTGATGCCTCTTGATTCAACACAGTATCAGCTTCATTCCATATTTGCACCAAGGTCTCGCAGCAATGAGAAGACTTAAACGTGAGACCACTGAATTAGTATAATTATTTTTGAAAAAATCAGATTAACAAGTTAGGCAGGTTTAAGACAAAACTGCAATGGGCAAGAGCTTTTTAATTCATCCAGGAAAAAGCTTTCGTTTTGCCCTTCCTCCGTACGTGACCCTGAATGACTTCTCTAAGCTCTCTACCGCGTGCTTTCCTCAAGCAGTAGACGCGGTGAAAATAATACTGACCTTCCAGAATTCTTTTCAAGACTGAATAAACACAACAGCTTTCAACTTGCTTTTGTTAAAATTTAGCTAGTGAGAAAGGTGACAGGAACACAAGACCCTACTGCACAGATGTTAGAGGACCTCTGCGGAACACAGTTGCCCCATGGTATTATCTAAACTGAGAGTGTTGGGATCTGCAAACGTCTTTCCTCAAATACTGGGCATTAAATAGAGCTACTTTGTCTGTAGACTAGTTACCAGAAAAGGAAAGAAAAAGGAACATATTCAGTGATTTCATTAAAATATCCATGGAGGATTAGGGGTTGAAGCCATTGATTCAAAGAGAAATGTGGTATCACTTTAGGGCTATCTGTTTGAAGACAAGACAATCATGGTATATCACAGTCAATACAAGATGCTAGTGATTTGCTTTTCCTGTTACAAGTCTGAAGACAAATTATTCTTTTTTGTTTTTTTTGTTTTTTTTTTCTTGAAGATATTTTTTATTTATTTATTTGGCAGAGATCACAAGTAGGCAGAGAGGCAGGCAGAGAGAGAGGAAGGGAAGCAGGCTCCCTGCTGAGCAGAGAGCCCCAACATGAAAGAGAGCTCATTCCCAGGACCCTGGGATCCTGACCAGAGCCAAAGCCAGCCATTTAACCGACTGAGCCCCCCAGAAGTCCTCAGGTGTTCTTTTCCTTAAGAGCCCCCCAATTTATCTGAACTGAAAATGAAGACATTCTGTCTCCTCTAAGTCTTAGAATACCCTTGATTTTATGGGGTAGGGCCTGTGGTTTTCCCGCCCCGTTATGGGGGTGTGCACCTTTCTTTCCCCACAAGTCTGGGCAAATCTGTATTGCTGATTAAGACACAACATTAAAACAAGTTTCTCCAGATTTTCCCCAAATCCACTTAGACACTTTTGAAATCACCTAGGAAAATTTATAATTGTTTTAATTTGTTGTTTTCTCAACTATGTATGAATATTGGCCAGAGCAGCCGGGCTCTTGTAAATCTCTCCCCTTGGCCTCCTACATTGTCTTTCCTTTTATCCTTGCCCCATTTTCCACAGAACACTTCATTTTGAAGCAGAAGGCAGATCACACTCTTCCTCGGCGTGCATCATCCCCGTTTCCCGGTGTAATCGGAACACAGTACAACAAGCTCCTTTCTCATCATCCCTACTTCTCTCGGCCTCCCCTTGCTCACTGTCCAGCCACACTCCCCTAGTTCTCTCCAACTGGCCCAGTTCTCATTCACTTCAGGGCTGCCCCATCTGCTGTCCCATCTCCCATCTCCTTTCCCTCCAGATGTTTGCATCTTTGTCTCCCTGTTATCACTGGGATTCCAACTCAACGGTCCTCCCTTCAGGAAAGCCTGTCCTGGAACCAGATTAGCTCAAGTTCCCACTGTTAAATTCTATCATATCTCCCTGCTCTCTTTACTTCCTAGGAAACTGATTACTACTTCGAACTATTATTTGCTTATGCAAATATATGTATTTATTTATTCATTCATCAATATGGCGGGGATGGTGGATTTTATTTTATTAAAAAAAATTTTTTTAAAAAAGATTCATTTGTTTATCTGAGGAGGGAGGTGGCTTGGCTGGATCCCAGAACCTGAGACCATGATCTCCCAGAATCAGAGATCATGATCTAAGCCCAAATCAAGAGCTGATTAACTGACTGAGCTCCTCAGACCCCGCCCCCAGAGGCCTATTCTGATTGATACATGTGTATCTCATTGGACTGCCTGCTGTGATGTGTGTGTGTACGTGTGTTACTGCATTTCCATTTTAGATGGGGAAGCAATGAGGGGCCGTGGGACCATGCATGACAGGGAAGAGACCACGAAAGTCTTAAATGACTTGACGGGGTCTCTTTGTCTCTGTTTTCAGACATCCAATGGAAGGGGAGGAGACAAGATATCTTACAGGAGTGGCAGTCCTCAAACCTTCCAGTTGGTCATTGTAAAATCTTTCTAGTCTAACATATACAATTAAGCTTTAAGAGACAGAGGAGGACTTTTTTAACCACCTTCATGCTGAAAAGGTTTAAGGAAATCCCAAATAAGATGATATTTATATAACAGATTTAAAAATATAGAAGGCAAAGATACTCAGAAAACTTGTCAGAAGTTTCACTGTATCAGAATTTATCATTTCTTTTGCCTTTAGCCCACTGAGCCACCCAGGCGCCCCCATCATTTCTTTTGCCTTACTGAAACTGTATTGTGTAGTGATTTCAAAATGTGTATGTCTACCCATCTCAACTATGCTAAAAATGCCCAGAAAATGCACCAAGTTGTTAACTGTCTTTGATGAATAGTGGGATTTGGGGTGTTTTATTTATTCCTCACGGGTTTTTAGCTTTTCCTATTTTCTACAGTGACCATATATGACTTTTTAAAAAAAAAATTACTGAGGGGTACATCTACAAACATCTGGGTTAAACAGGGCCAAAAGAAAGACATTTTCATATAATACATTTTTTAATGGAGAAATGATCAAGTATAATTATTAAGATCCTCAAAGTTTTACATTGTCCATGTTAAGAACCTGTGTAAATGCGCTTTAAGAATTAGTGATAATTGATGAGCAGCGAAGTACTACAGATAGAAAATGTTAGAAGGGAGAATAAGCTAGAGATAGTTCAACTCATTATTGCTCTTAATACTTGCATTGAGCAGCTCTTGGAAAACACAATGCGTTGCACAGAGATAGTCTCGCTTCATACGGTGATGTGCTTGAAGAGTTCCCAAGCTGCATTTTTTTTCCCCTTGATCTATACATTATTTTTACATTGGTTTTGGGGAGCAAAGGGTAATTTATCTCACAGATAAATGTTATAAATTGTGATTACAGTACCAGACAAGCCTACAGAACTTATTTAATTAACAGTTGGTAATAGGAAAGTAGAAAAGCTATCGCTGAGTCATAATGAAGTCACTGGGCAAAAAAAAAAAAGTACAAACAAAGTGGCATTTACATTGTCACCGTGGGTTTAATCAAAGCTTTTGTAGAGTGGGAAAAGTCTCACAATTGTGAAGATTTTCCTTTGTTTTCCAGAACTTAATATTTTATCACTAGTTCCTTATTTTATCCTATTTGATTTTTAACTAATACATAGTTCTCAGCTTATAGGTATCCAAAGATTGTTTTCAAGCTGAATTTGAATCTACACTGTGACCTGGAAATGCATATGAAATAGTCAAAAGGTCCTCTTAAATATTTGATAATTTGCCACGTGCATTTCTAACATCCCTACTGGACTAAACATGCTGAGCTCTGACTTGTCCAACACAACTGCAGGCTACAGGAACTCCAATTAAGTTAATAAGCAGAAGATTTTAAAGTAACATCTCTTTTATTTTATTTTTGAGTTAGGGAACAGAACACCTAAGCTGGTTGGTTTCTATCCCCATGGTTCTCCTCCTAGCCATTACATTAATCCCAAGATTTTTAAACAAGAGGCGGAGTTAGGATACCTTTGTATATTGTGTCTACTCTCTTGGGAATTAACTGATGTGTCTGAGCCCCAGGAAGTCCAGTTCTCCAAGGGACTGTGGAATATGCATCCAGTGACATCATCAAACACCTGTCAGAGTGGCAATGATGATGCTATCATTATGGGATGGTCTCCTGCCGGTTATCTGGGTCTCAACGTTTCTCACTGGTTAAAAATGGGACCAGCTCAGCATATTTGATAGAGAGCTATGAGATCATGGATATGGAAGTACTTCATAATTCACAACTCTCTGAATATAAATTACATCTGATGCTAGGGCTTTACCCTAGCAACCAAACTTTGGCCATCTATTTCTGCCCACATCTTCATGATACCAAAAAACCAATTCCTACCCCCCACCCAGGAACTTAAAAAAATTTTTTTTAAATAGTCTCAGCAGAATTGATGAGTTGTGTTGAAATTTGGGATAGCTCTAAGATTCTGAAATAAAGGGGTACCTGGGTGGCTCAGTGGGTTAAAGCCTCTGCCCTCAGGTCATGATCTCAGGGTTCTGGGATCGAGTCCCGCGTCAGGTTCTCTGCTCAGTGGGGAGCCTGCTTCCCTTCCTCTCCCTCTGCCAGCCTCTCTGCCTACTTGTGATCTCTGTCTGTCAAATAAATAAATAAAATCTTAAAAAAAAAAGATTTTGAAATAAAAGTCAGCACTTTGTTTTATAGGCTGTTATCCTGAGAATGGTCCTAACAATGGAAACCAAGTATCTTAAATCACAGGGCTGGAAATCCATTCCATTTCTAAAAAAGATTTTATTTATTCATTTGAGAGAACAGAAAGTGAGTGAGCAAGATACAGACAGAGAATGGGTGGGGGAAGGGGGAGAGGGAGAAGCAGGCTCCCCACTGAGCAGGGAGCCCGATGTGGGGTTCTATCCCAGGACCCCAGGATCTGACCTGAAGGCAGACACTTAACCAACTGAGCCACCCAGGCGTGTCCCTCCATTCCATTTTTTTTTTTTTTTTAATAGGTAGTTTATTGGTTGGTCAGAGATGAATCTGACCTATCTTACTGAACTATGACAAACTGATTTGGACGAAAAAAGATTTCATAAAGCAATACCAACTTTTTATTCGCTCAATCCAATAAATCCCTTTTGAATACCTAGTATGTATCAGACAACACTCCATCTTGGTGGCCAGTGTCTCTGTATTTTAAACATATGGCTATGTACTGAACAAAAATTCACGGATGGAGGAATTACATAATATCACCACTTATTTCAGCTTATACAGAACTAGGTCTATATGTGGCTAACATATACCATGACTGACTATTGAACGCTGAGCAGGGTGCACAGGAGAAAGGACAGAACGCTGGATTTGGTTTAAAAATCTCTCTATGTGAAAATATAAACAACAGTGAATTGAATGTGTCTGGTTTTTCCTTTCTAGAGATACCGTGAGCAAGCTCCTCCTCTCTGTCCCGGGCTCTGTTTTGCTAATCTCCTAGCTGGGGACGACTGCTTACTCATGTGCAGGGGCTCTCTCTTCACAGACAGGAATACTTCTGAGGTGACTAATGTCACTTCCCTTCCAAAAGTCTAGTAGCCAAACCACTGCTTCTATCCTTGCCTCCACTACAATGTCTGCTTCTGACCTATTTCTTGCGAACTCTGCTGCCTTCTCAGACTCGGGTCCCTCAGACCTACCAGTGCAGGGCAGGGCAGAGTCAAGAATCTTGTTGGTGCCAGCCGTCTCCACCGTCCTTCCCAGGTTCCAAGGCTGCCCCCAAACCTGTCTGTTACCCAGATGAGGAAGAGGAGTTGAGGAGCGAGTTACACGGAAGAACCCACTGAGTGAGGATGGGTATGCCCGTCCGATCCATTGTCTGCCTCCCAGAGCGCCAGGAGACTTGGAGAGATGGGGCACTTCCGGGGCGAGGCTGGCTGGGGAAGGGGACACCAGTGATTGTCACAGACGGTGAAGCCCAGAGAAGGGCTGGAGGGAGGACGTGGGAAATGCAAATACAAATATACAAAATACAAATACAAATACAAAAATACAAAACTCCAAAAAGGGGTTGGTGTCAAAGGCCATTGCTTGAAACCAGGTTTCAAAGCTGATGAGAGTTTGACCAAAAGCTGCCTTCGGTTGACTACCTACCAACTCTCCAATCTGACTTGACTCAGTTCAGTAGCGAACTGGTGAGCAGAAAACAGTGGTGGGGGGTTGGGGGGGTGAGAGTGTGAGCCTTCAGGTCCAACATTCCCAAAGCCCTTGGCACCCGTGGTCTGGCAACTTGCTACGTTTTCAACAGCTTCTCACCGCCTAATGTCTAATGTTGCATCTCAGGGTGCAGCTTTTCTTTTCCTACTTACACCTTCACAATCTGCCATTCCCAGCAAGGTGACGTGGAGGTAAAGTGAGGCAGGGCTGACAAGATTTCACTCCTCTGGACACAGTCCTCATCCGACTCACATACCTTCTGTTTTGCATTCTGCTCCAGTCCACATGACTCACTCTCTAATGACAAAGGCTGAGTAATAGTCCCCACATTGGGCTCTTTGCTTGCTGGTTGAGTTGTCCTTCTAGAATTGGTGTGAATGCCTTGCATGGCTGAGAAGCCTCGTGGAGGGTGGAGTCATTAGCCTTAGGTGTCGCTACAGCACCTCTCAGAAAGCGTTCACTCGCCTATGCTCTGGGACCTGCCCCTGGGCCGCGAGGGGCTGTTTGTTCTTTTGTTCATTGACTTAGTTAACTAAAGCATATTTAATAAACTAGCACAGCCACGGCTGCCAAGAATGAATCAGAAGTACTCACGGCCCTGCAGGAATATAGGAGCCCTTTGGGGAGATGACTTTACACATGAAATCATCACAGGACGTCCTAAAGCCACTCAGGGTAGAGACGTACGAAAGGAACCCAAGTCAGAAAGCAGAGAAATGCCGGCTTATCTGGGGGAGGGGACTCCAATACTCCTTATTACCAGGCGAATAGAAACATGATACTTCACCTTCAGAGTAAAAAAACAAGTCTTCAACAAGCGCCAGGAGCTGAGCCCCGTGACTTTGCCTCACACCGTCCCACAACAAACCACACTCCACAAAAGAGGTGTCTTCCATTGCTATCTGTTTTTCTGGATTCCCCTCCTCTGGGTCACTGCCCATATCCTAATTCGGGGGTTCCAAGTGACCCTTTCTGGTTTTGTTTTCAGTAATCTGTAAGGACCATGTCTCCATCCAATCTTACCGAACAAAATTCTGGAAAAGATTTGTAATTTGCAAGGAAATAAAACATTTCTAGTCCAGAACAGGGGACAAGAAGGACCTTTGTTGCAAGCACATCTCTGCAGAAAGACTCTGGGTTCTGGGGCAGTGCCTGCCTACTCCCTACGCCAAGGTAGCTTAAATGTTCGTTTAAACTTTCTGTTATTATCCAGGTTTCGAAAAAATCAGTCTCTAATACACAATTGTTTTAAGGCTGTCTCTGAATAACACACACATATTCAGTTGATAACACACACATTTCAGTTTACTGATGAGCATTAGAAAGAACAAACAACAGAAACAGCCCCCTATATCCCCACCCCACAACGGCAGTAAAAATCTGAAACATGGGGGCAATCACTAAGACGCCAGGAAAAGGTCATTATATCCGTGTTTTCTTCTTGAAAGGAGGATAGTCCCAGCCCGCCTCCTACCCATCCCCCGGCGGCATCTGCCATGGGAAGGTCTAGTTCCTTAGCTAGCCTGTGAGCCTTTGCGGTGTGAAGACTTCCAAAGGTCTGGCTCCTCCAGAACCCCGGGCAAGCCTGGAAATGAAGTGCAGGGAGATCAAAGAGCTCTTCTGCAGGGGAACCTCCAGGAGCACAGGCGGACCTGGAATCTGCCCCAAGCATCAACACAAAACAGTCAGGATCTAAAGGAGCTAAAGCAGCTGGGGAAAGGGAGCAAAGACATGGAGGCAAAAGGAAGCTCCACCGGTCTATACGGGGTACTTGGGAGATAACTGGATTTGGGAGTCGGGGTCGGAGTGCACGGAGTGGGCAAAGCTGCCAGGCACGGTGGAGGTTTCTGGGCTGCTCCTGTCTGAGCCAGCTGCCGTGCTAGAATCTGCCTCCTCCCTTTTGCTGCTGCGAACAAATGAGAAGCCATGAAAGGAAGAAAAATGATCTGCCTACAAAGATCAGTGACTTGATTTCACCAATGAGGGGAGCCTACGGCTTGTTTTGCTTTGTTTTGTTTTTTTCAAGTCACAGGAACATGTCAGGTTCTCAGCAGAACTATTTGAACCAATATGTCATGTTCATGTCATGAAGGATTTGGAAAGTAAAAAAAAAAAAAGAAAAGAAAAGAAAAGAAAGAAAAGGAAAAAGCAAAAAAAAAAAAAAAAAAGAAAGGAAAGCAAAAAGAAAAAAGAAAAAAAAAAAGAAAGAGAAGAGAAGAAAAAAAGAAAAAAAAAAGAAAACCATGGAAAGCTAGGCATCCCGCCCCCGCCCCGCCATTCTGATCACAGGACAACAAACAATCAAAGTCCCATCGGCACCTATCAATGATCAAGACCCTGGAGTCAGCAGATCTGGATTAGAACCCTGGTTTTGCTACTACCAAGGCAACTTCTTGATCATGCTGAGTCTCTTTTTCTTATAAAACAAGGACTTATGAGTGGGGAGGACTCCATGCGATGGCAGAATTTTGGCCAAAGCACCTGACACATGGCAGACCCTTAACAAATATGACTACGGCTTGAATCTGAATTCAATCTGGACGGGACCCCAGCAGAATGAATTGCTTCCTTCCTCCGAGCACTCTGAGCGGCAGACCCCTCTGCCTTCTGCCCGCAAGCTGTGTGTGGCCTGGAGAGCAGCTGTGAGCTCTCGCCACGGAGCGCACCAGCCTGCCGAGGTCGCAGGGACGGGTCTGTGGCTGGAAAGGAAGGCATCTGGACCCATCCCTGAGCAGGGAGACTGTGCTGGACCCTTAGAGCTGAGGAAGCCACGCCTCGTACATGCCTTTCAGAATTCCCTTAAGAGAACTCCCAGCTTGCTGTGAGCTCAGAACATTCTCTCCTGTTATTTTTCACTTAGAAAAAGCCCTCATTTGACCCCTTTGTGGTGGTTTCGTAAGCATAGCTGGACTTGAGTGCTGTGTGTGTGCATATGTTTTTAATTTAATGCTTTAAAATGGACACTTTTTTCATTTACTCTTACTTAATCTAAATATTCCCTTTTAAGTTTCACTTCCAAATGGGAAGAGGAAGTAGCAGTGCAAAGAACAGAATTAAGAGCACAGACCAGTCCCAGGGCGTGGGGGCCCAAAGCCTCTTTCCCTAGCTAGCTCTGAGTTCCAAGGCCCACTTCCTGGGTTCATCGACTAAGAAAGGCTGACCTGAAAATCACTAACACCTACTATGTCACCTCAGGAGAAGCCCGAGCCAAGTTTCTGTCACAAGGAGTTGTAATTTTAGCTCATACACTATTCTTTCTAGAACATATTTTCCCCTCTACGAGGACAGCTGTCAATCCAAAGTAGCCATTGCCATACGAGACCGCTCTCTATCTGGTGCATCACCTGTCCAAGCCAAGTAACTTGGTGTTGCTGCCAGGGCTGGCCTTCCCTTGCCACAGACCTAAGGCTAGAAAAGAGAGATTCTGAAATGCCCTTTATGACGTTCCAGAGCTGGGGCTGGCAAACTTTCTGAGAAGACTCAGAGAGCAAATATTTTCAGGTTTGCAGATCACACAGGGTCTGTTTCAAGCTCTCAGCTCTGCTGCTAGTGTGCAAAACCAGCCACAGACCAGAAGCAAATAAATGGGCCTGACATGTGCCCATGAACTCTATTTACAACAACAGGTGGTAGCTGGCTGTGAACTGTGGGCCATACTTCATCAAGCTCTGCTTTAGAGGAAGGCCTAACAAGAGGTCGGGAGGTAGATGGCTAGGGTTCCCTTCACTCTCTACTTTCTAGAAGGTAAATGTTAAACAGAATCATCTTCCTCTAAGGCCAAACTCTGAAAGAGCTTTCTTAGGGTTGAGATCTTCCTCCCCCAGCATTAGCTAAATAGGGGAATGGAAGATACGAGGCACTGAAAATTTGACAGGGAAGTGTAGGGGCTGGGAAGTGTCATTCGTGTATGGTCTTGTGTCGTGGGTATTACAGCTCTGTGCTAGGCATCATTTCCTTTTAGAATTGGATGTCCAACCCCATATATCCCCACCACACCCAAGAATCCTGGCCTTCCGTATTCAGGACAAATGGTTGTCAACTCCTGCTTGTCCGTTCTGAATTTTAATCTTGCTCCAAGTTTGTGAAGCCATATTCTAGTATTTATTTATAATTCTTATAATGTAATTATTCCTTCGAGTGATCTGAAGTTAGTCCCCTGAGAATTTCCTCTGGCTTAACAGAGATGTGTCTCATTCCTCCTCTACCTTATAGCCCTGCGGAGACGGAGAAGCCACTGCTTCTCACCCCTGCTTTTCCCACCCGGGGACTTTGCTCCAGATTTCCCTCCTCCTCAGTGCTCCTGGGAATTCCATGTGTGTGGCCTCCCTGCACAGAGACATCCTCCAGAAAGACACTACCCCATCCGGCTCTTCTTCCCGGTCTCCTGGTCCTGCGGCTGCCTCTTACGGCCTTGGGCTTGCTCACACTTGGGTGGTGAAAGCCTTCTGTTGTTTCACAGCACATTTGGTCTCTTTAAAGAGGAACGTGTCCTCTGAGAACAGCAGCAAACGTTCTGCTTCCTGTGGCTTCCCTTTAGCTCCTTACACTGAGAAATTCAGCAAAGAATAAAAGATGGATAAATGCTAAAATTACTCAAACTTCTGCGCTAGCATCGTACATCCGTCTTCGGCAGATGTGATTCACTTCTTTCAAGTTTAGTAACTAATATGGCAGTTGAGCAATGAAAATGGAATCTCCGCTGCATCTATTAATAGTAGGGAGGACGGCAAATTCCTCACCAGCTTGGACGAGGAAGCATTTTTCCTAGCTTGGGTCTCTCTCAGGTTTTAGTTTTCTATCACATGGCACCAGCCTATGAGAATTAGCTTGGCTCCTGATTGCAGATACAGCATTCGGTGGCTGAGTGCCCATTTTCGGATTGAACCCCTTTGAGATCTAACGAGAGCAACATCTTCCAAAACCATGAGTCTGTTAGAAGAACAAACAAGAAAACCTATCACTGCCACCCTTGCCTCATTATGAACTATTTAATCAACAGAATACATAACAGTCACTCACAGAGGTGGTTACCAAATCCTATTTCGTATCTTCCTTTGAAAAATTTCCTACCTTCAACTTTTATGCTTTTATCTGGCTTACTGGAGGTATTTTATAATTTTCTTCTTTGTTAAGCTTTCTTAAACAGCCTTCACATTTAAATACGACGACTAAGGTGGACGGCTCCACCAGCACAAAAACTCCAGGCCAAAGAACACTAGAGGGGACTTCTTATCGCTTAGTAAGGACCTATTTGCTGTGTGGGGACAATTCGGGACTAATCTCCAGGAGCCACATAGCTGGTTTGGATCATCGGGAGCATCGTTCAAAACACACGCCCTGTTCAGTGACAAGGCGTCCACCAGGATGCTCTCCGATGAAAGGAACCTCGTGCCTTTGCTTGTGATGTAAGTCTAGGAGACTCCTGGTAATTACGGGAGAGGAGCGGAATGGTGTGGCTGGAGCCAAGGCACCGGGCCTACGAAACCACTGCAGATGAAAGCTGCTTACCCCCACGATATGTCTCAGGACCAAATCCTGGCTCCACAATGCACTCCAGGGGATCGGAAACCTTTCTATCTGTTCCTGTGCCAGCCCTGGCTGCTCTGGCTGTCCCATTCAATCTGACAGAACATGTTGAGGAAGATAAAGTCGTTCTTGGCAACCTGGGGGCTCTGCGTGTCTCTGCAAGGCCAGTGCTGTGTGAGGGTGGCATCCAATGGCCTTTAGGAGGCCGGAGGCCGAGGCCCAGTGCAAAGGACATATTTCCATAAGTCAGTAATCTGTAATCTCAAACCCTTTGTTTGTTTGTTTGTTTTTGGGCTTTTCCAGCGAACTGTCTGGTGGTTGAGGCCAGTAACCAGAGAAGTAAAAAACTAAGTGTGTACTTTATGGCTTTACCAAACTCCTCCTTAAGCTGTTTATTCTGGCAGATCGCCAAATCTTGGGGGGTGGGGGTGGCCACAGCAGGGTCCCTCCTAAGGGGCTGTAGGAGTGCCCTTCAGTGAACTAATTTCTACTCTGTTGAACGGCCACTCCAACCAGATTGTTTTCCTTGAAGCTGAGAAAGTTTTCTACACAAGCATTTCTTTGTAAGCTCAATTAACTTTTACAATAATTTGTGCTTTTAGTTTAAGAAGTACAGATGTTCTGTGGGTAGTGGCGAGGGTGAGGGGCTGGGGATGAGAGCATGAAGGAGTAAGGATGCAGACGACGCCCCCTCTGGAAAATGTGGCCACACTTCCTTTCATGGAAAAAGCACATCAGTTTTTAGGATTACTAAAAAACTCAAATCATGTGTAGAACCAGAGAAAGCCACGGCGACTTGTTTGGGGGAGGCCAAACTGGGCCATCCCCCAGCTCCCCTCCCTCCTAATGAGACCCAGATCTTTGGGACAGGATTATCAGGAACTATAATTTCATGCTTGGAGACAGTCCAAAAATTAGGTGGCAGAACCCAGTCATTCAACAAATGCTTGCTCAATTTGCAAAAGAAATACAAAACCAAAAATATCAAATGACAATTAGGATTAAGTATTAATGTGCCCAAGGACAGAAGAACTCTTATTAACTTAATTAATTTTCACTGGGAATGGTTTTTGCCATTAGAAATACACTTGCTTTTTCCCCCTAAGTCTATTCATTTATTACTGAGTGTTGATTTGAGGTTAAATGGGGGATGTTTGTGTTGTGCTGGATGTTTGTGTTATTTCATAAAACAATTCCTACATCCCACTATACTTGTCACATACTGAATGCTATATTCATTATACACTCATCCACGCACAAAGAAAAAAGCATTTACGAAATCCTTTAGAGTTTGCACTAAACTAATTCAGACTTCCTAATTCATGTCTACCACCTACTACTTGTTATTTTTTAAAAAACCCTACTAAGGAAATTACTGCGAATCAAGCCCACCAGAATGAATAGCCCCTTGTCGTCTCTGTCCACGTGTGACTTCCGTGCCCGTAATAATCAGAGCCAGCTCAAAAACGTTCCCCGTAATCATTCATCCAGCAGGTGTTCACTGAACACCTCACCCATGTACAGGGTGGCCGAGTACGCAGAGGCCGGCTGTGGGGGCGGACAGTTATCCTATCTAAGCACATGGGTTCCAGCTCTGGATGCCTGCCTGTGAAGGAGCGAGAGGTGTCACCTGCGGCAAATTACTTCTTGTGGAGCCTCGCTTTGTTCACCTGCAGAACGAGGGTAAAAGGTGCCCTCATGGGGTCATCATCAGGGTTAAGATGTTAACATCTGTAAGAACGTGTCTGGCTCACGTAAGCCATCATCGTCACCATCATGGTCATTATGGTCGCCATCATCGTCCTCATTGTCACTGTCATCATCGTTGTCATCGTCACCAACAGCACCATCATCATCGTCACGGTCATGGTCATCTCCATCATCACTTCAGTGTCAGTGTGAGCCCAGCAACACCCGAGGTCCAGGGATGTGTGCAGACAGGACTGACATTGGTCCTGTCTCGTGAAACTTACACCCCAGAAGGGAAGACCGACATTCACCAAATTCTGTGTGGAACTGCAGTTGTGATCATGGCCGTGTGGAAGCTTCTAGCGTGTAGAAACCTGACCAGGTCTGAGGGGTCATGGCAGGATTCCTTGAGGAACGGCCATTCAGCACAACCCTCAAGGGCAAGAGGAGCTTACTAGCAAATTGTGTGGAGTTTGGGGGGCTTCCTTGTGGGAAGAGCCGTGGTAGCAAAGGGCTCCCTGGCTGAAGTGAAATCCAGCAGAGATGAAGATGGGAAAGCACGGGGAACCAAGAGGCAGAGGTGGTGAGGGGCTTGCTGCTAAGGGTTTTGATTCCATTTTAAGAGCAATAAGAAATCACGGGCCGGTTCTAAACAAGGAGGAATTTGCCTTAGATTGAGTTTTTATTTGTATTTATTTTTATATTTTTCTAAGTTTCTATGTATCTGAGAGTGAGCAAGAGAAAACATGAGCAGGGGGGAGGGTCAGAGGGAGAGGGAGAAGCAGGCTCCCTGCTAAGCAGGGAGCTTGACTGGGGCTCAATCCCAGGATCCCAGGATCAAGACCCGAGCCCAAGGCAGTCGCTTCACCAACTGCCTGCTGTCTGTGCTGTCTTGTGTCTTTGAAATACCTGCTGCTTTTCGGAGAAGGACCTAGCTGGCGCCCAGAAGTGGGCACGTCTGTAAGAGCGAAACCAGAGGGCTCCCTGCGGGGATAGAAATCCTGCGCGGGCATTCCTATCTTGGCTATGATATTGCAACACGTTCCCATCAGGAAGACTGGGTGAGAGGCCCATGGGACTTCTCCATATCCTTTCCTACAGCAACAGTGAATCTACACTTTCCTCAAGACAAAGGTTTAATGACACAACTCATTTAGAAGCACACGCTGTAAGGCAGAGGTCTCGCAAGAACAGTCATCCCTACGTAGGTGTCGGCTTTGTGGGAAGAGATAGCACCCTAACGGGGGAGCCCGCGGTGCTGTTGGTAATGGGTGAGCCTGGCTTCTGCCCATGCCCTGGTGACAGGTGACTCTCCCCCTCAAAGTGGGATGGACAGCGTAAAGCATGATAGCTTCTAATTTTCAGACACTGTGACTCTTTTCTTATAGAGATAGACGTCATTTTTGGAAAGCACATGGTTTCAATGGTGCATACTTGGTTCATGACCAAGAATTCTTTCTCTCTATGCCATGCTTCATCTTGGTAAAATTAAACAATCTCCCTCTTCTAGTTATCTGCTTCTTCACAAGCTCTCCAGGAGGTGCCTCTGCACAGAGCCTTGCAAGCACCAGAATGATGAAAGGGTCATAAACAATCCTGACAGGTACTAAGGGGTTTGAACCAACAGAATGGGGGATGGCTTAGTTCTAGGACTATAAAAGAACATCAGAAACCATGAACCTTCTCGGGTAAATATCTGGAATGTTCAAGCAGCAGGGAATATCAAAGACCTAGAATCACAGGGGAAGAATTTAGTTTAGTCTGTCCTGGGCAAGAAGGGCAGACAGCCTTGGGTAGTGCTTTGTCTCCCCAATAGGGCTGTGGAGAAGAACGGTGCACCCAAGGGACAACCATGCGGTGAAGGCTCCTCCTCGTTCTGTCGGCCTCAAGTCAGCAAAGTGCATTGCCCACGATGGGCCCATCTTTGCCCTAGTTACACCCTGTCCAAACCTGCATTTGACAAAGCAGATTTCGTCAAAATCCCAAGATCCTTGGTATTCACACAGGGTCCCCTATAGTTTTTCAACCATAACTTACAACCAAAGAATATCATAAATACCACAATAATTTGGGGCTTAAACTGGAAATTTCGGGAAAATCTGAAGACTTAACACAGTCAAGGAAGTCCCTGAAGCCCTGCTTGGTCCATGGACGTCGTATTTAACTTCTGTTTTGAATGATTTAGTCAGTCTCACGCTTAATGTTTACAAAACTTGGTAGAGCTGGGAAACACATTGCTATCAAGGAAACATGCTGAAACAAAGCTTTTAGACTTTGACTGAAGTAGTACGGGATGTCACAAGGACATTTTGTGCCAATCGCACAAGGGGAAAAGATGGACAAGTCTGAGCATTTTAAAAGCATGAATAATCTAGAGCAAAGTTTTTTCCTGTAACTTCAGCTATAGCTTTCTTGCTCATATCCCTGCTCCTTCATGTCCTCTCCCTACCTAGACTTTGGAACTACACACACACGCACACACTTGGGTACACACACATACACACATAAGCAGCTTTAATTCTGTGTCTGAGCTGGGACACATCTGATGCTCTCTAGTCTTTTATTGCATTCCCTGCACGTTTTGATCCCCATCTCTATCTTCTAATGCAGGCTTTCCTTCTCAGAAACAGCATCTCGAACTGGCATTTATGTCAGGGAGACACTGCAGATCCGAAGCTCAGCTCCTCTTCCAAAGCCTCGAGAAATGAGGCACGAGCTGAAAATCCTCAGGATGTTGCCTGCAATCATTCGTACACAAGGCAACTCCAAACACATTTTACAAAATAGGTACACTTCAACTATGAAGAAATGCATTTTTCCAGATTCTCTGTTAAAAGGGAAGTAAAGACCAAAAAGCTTTTAAGAATGCATCCTTCCTGGAGCATATCATCTGCAACAAAAATACAAAATATTTTTAGTTATATTTTCTTTATATTTGTTTATAAAAGGAATGGTTATGCTAATTAAGTAACTTTCGAACATTAATTTCTTCATTGCTTGAACAGATATTTACATGCCCAGGAATGCTTCTTTTACTCCTTGGTTTTGCCATGTCCCCATTATTTCATGAATTAACCTAAACTTACTAGGTCACACCAGGAAAGATCGATAGCCGCATTTTTTTCCCTGACAACAAATTTAAGATGAAACTGGTAACATAGAGGAACCAACATCTCTTACAGCAAGCCAGCAGACTAAAGAGGAATTTGTGACCTAGACTTAAAACGTTTGCTGATCATAGATTAGCCTAGTCATCATTCTAAAATAGCCCAGTGTGTGGATTCTTTTAAGGCGATCTTTGCACTGAAGGTGGGCTACTGAAAACTATTAATTAATTAACCAATCAATTTACCCCTTCACCGCCATTTCTGGAATGCAAGACAATGCGCTGGCCCCTGGCCCAAAGGAACTCAGTCAATGACAGAGACAGAATGGGACGTGGTGGAAAAGAAGTTAAAACAAGCACGTGCCCTGCTGGATTTTGGTGAGGCGAGGACAGAGGGCACTTAGAACAAAGCTTTCTAAGGGACACCATGCTCGAGCTATACCGTGAAGAACACCTTGCAGTTGTGCAGAGGAATGGAGCATGGAAAAACCCAGAAATGGAGGCAGGGAGGAAGACACAAGCACCTTGGCTGACGAGTCGCATCAGAGATCAGCCGCTGGTAGGAATGGCCGCTCTCTAGGTGAGCCAGACTCTGAATGGAAGGGAGGGGTTGCCCAGAAGTGCTGGGGGCCACCTCCAGCTGGGGCCGTGAGAGGGGAGGGGAGCCGCCCGATGGGCAAGACTGTGGCGGATGCAGCCTTACACAACAGCTGCTAGAAGAAAATTCACACGACCAGAGGACAGGGGTGTCTGCGGTCTGGCGAGCCAGGAGCCAGGCTGAGAGCAGGGAGGAAGGAGGTGTGAGCAGAACATGGCTGTTTGAGGTTGCAGAGGGGGAGAGAGACCTCTGGGTGTGGTAGGGTCTCAAAGGGCTCTTTGGGAGGACAGTCCTCTGGTGAGTTTGTGCCTGATTCATGGAGACTGTCTCAGTAGACTGTTATCATTTCTTTTAGAAAGTGGGCTCAGATCCACCCTCTAAACATTCCTGGATAATAAAGCTTCCCTAATGTGGCCTAAAGTCACTCAATGGTTGGAAATGACTTTTCAAAAAATCAAATGGTATGTTGATTTCATTTTTAAACACTTCTCTGGGGTAAGACACTTAACACGAGACCTGTCCTCCTACCAAATTCCGAGTGTGCCATCCGGCCTGACTTGATGGAATCAGACAGCCTGGGGCCCCCCTGCACTGAACAGATCCTAACAGGAGGCACTCCCTTTCCAGTCAAGGTCACCAGTCACATCAGGATGACAAATATACGTGTTAGCTGACTGAATTCATTACAGCACACACTTGATTGCATCACAGAAATGCCTTTTTATTGTAAGGGGAGGTTTCTTCTAGTGTGAAGAAGTTCCATGATCTGAAGGTATCCTGGAAAGCTTGGTGGCCCTCTAAAACGAAAGAGAAAAACCACCCCTTCTGCTGCAGAGGTTGTATTTCTAGTCTGTTCTTAATGGGAATTCTCTGAACCGTGAGTTCTATAGAAAGAAGCAAAGTCATAGAGTCGTTGTGGCTGGGCAAGGGGATGAAGAGAAAGACACAACGAAGAACATGGCTCCAGCCAGCTGGCTCTTAGGACAAATGAAACTCTAGGCGGGAAGGACCTTTTTGTTCTTCCTGTCAAGGAAAACAAAAAGATGCCTGAGACATTCCTCTAATGGTCAAGCCTTTACCTGAGAGGAAGGGAAGCACACGATACTATTGAGATGACACATCTGTCTTCTCCGGGTCTGGGGGAGGGGTAATCCTCTCTGCTTGCACCTCTGCGGGCAAAATGGCGTCTGAAAGAGCAGAAGCAAGGAAAGGAGAAGGAGCCATTTTTCCCGTGAATACCAGCTGAAGATTCACTTTTCCTTTGGTCTCAGAGTTTTACCCCCAAATCTATTCGTGGCTGTAAACATTCAGGCACTCAGAGGTTTGAACTCGGTGGGCTTTCCTGAGAGGACAGCGTGAAGGACTTTTGTTTGAATGTTCCATCCGGGGCTTCATCTCCCTGCAGTCTGAGACACTTCCCTGTGTTGTAACACTTGGATCTGGTTCATGGAATCTTCCCCGCTTTCCAAACAGATGACCTCTCACTAGAAGATTCACTTATCTCTCTCCCCCTGGCCCTGTAAACCAGTCCAGCAAAGTCTTAACTTGCAACAAACAGGCAATTCACTCTACCAGAAAACACAGTTATCTAATCTCCCAAAAATGACACCTGGCAAGTTTCGAACCATCATGCCATTTGACTCGTTTCCATCAACATTTCTTCTTACAAGCAATGTTAATAATGCCTTTTTAAGTCTGAGGACACTGCAACCAGTGGAAAATAAAATACTACTACTACACCACCTGATGAAGAGTGTCCAGTCCAAATGAGTGTTTGAAGATGTGTCAACAGTGTTCTATGGAGGACGAATGGGCTCATGTATCATTCATCAAATGTTTATTGGGCCCTGAATGTGTGCCAGGTCCCAGCTTGTTGTTAGAGCTACAAATGGTCTTTGTCCTCACGGAGCAGATAGTCAAGGAAGGAAGATAGACACGCAATACAGCAGGTGAAAATTTTTCCCATCACCACTTACTCGCTGATTAAGAGGGAAAATGAGTATTTGCCTTTTCAGATGGGTCATTTCCACATAAATGTCCTCACTGTTGTCAGACATTCTTTTTCCTGTGAAAGTGAATGATTTTCAGATGAAAGAATGGAAACGATTATTTGTCAAACCAAAAAGTACTTCCTTTTGCCATTAATCACGTTGCTCAACATCCATGTAGTGAGGTAAGTTTTTCATACAGGATACCAGGAAGGAGACAGGCACGACAAATAAGCCCTCTTTGGCCATCTATGTGTAGACAGACAAGCCAAGCTAGAGAGCGGGGACCCCAGCCTTGGAGAACAGGCATCTGTAGTGTGCTACCAGAAACACCAGGAGCAGGGTGCCTGGTTGGCTCAGTCATTGAGCATCTGCCTTCAGCTGAGGTCATGATCCCAAGGTCCTGAGATCGAGCTCTGCATCAGACTCCCTGCTTGGTGGGAAGCCTGCTTCTCCCTCTCCCACTCCCCCTGCTTGTGTCCCTGTGCTCTCTCTCTAGTAAATAAATAAAATCTTAATTAAAAAAAAAAAAAAAGAAAAGAAAAGCCAGAAGCTGCTCATCCCATCCATGGCCCTCCTGCCAGGAAGGACGGCACCTGAACTCACAGAGAGAGACGGCAATGTGAGAGGGACACTGGGAAAGAGCGGCCAGATGGACGGCCCTGGGTCCATTTGGGCTGCCAAGAAACAGAGAGGTTCCCCACTTGCATCTAGCCACCCACGTAGAATAATCTCTGTACGTCCGGAGCTCCTCAGACCACTTCTCAGAGCTTCAGGAATATCTCAATGGCCCAGGATTTTGTTGCAATGCAGATTCAGAGACTCCCGGGGAACCTGAGACGCTGCACTTCTCACAAGCTCCGATGAAGCTCATTACTGGAGGCATTAGGAAGATGATAGATTATACCCAGCTCAACTACCGCAGCGGCGTCTTCCCGAAGGGAGAGGCTGCTGAAGACACGAACAAGGAGAGATCTCAAGGAGACAGGAGAACCAGGACAGGGAGAGTGCCCCAAGGCAGAAGACAGAAGCAGATACCACGTTGTCACATCCTCCAAGGATCTCGCAGATAAAGAGGGAAAGGCATGTGCCAGATTGAGCTCAGAGTGACTGTAGTGGTAAATTCTTCGAGCCTTTCTCTGGTGAGTTTCAGTGAAGTGGCCACGACAGAGATTATATTCGGAAGAAATTCAGACACTGACCAGGAGGAGAAAAGCATCGTGGTATTTTCTACTCACAACACACGCTGGGGTAATATCATCTCTGATGACCCCGAAATTCTAAGGAAAAACTGGCAAGTGAACAGAGTATCTATTTACGGTGTCCCATGTGATGATTTAACGTACTTATGTGGTGTGAAATGATTACCACAATCAAGGTGATTAACACATCCGTCTCCTCGCCAATAGTTTTTTGCGGGGAGGAGTGGGGGTAAGAACACTTAAGATCTACTCTTCTGGCAAATCGCAAATTATGAACTATAGCCACCATATATTTTGTTAAATACTCAAAAGGCCGTGTGGGCATCAGGAACTTACTTCAGATTCTAGTGTGTCAAAGGACAGGAGGATCTGACCTCCCCTTCTGAGTCTGTAATGTCACTCTGCTGGATCTCATGGGAAAGAGAGCTGTAGAAAAGAAAGAACACTCAGGGTATGACAGGCAGCCACACTGGAAATGTAAAATGAGCAGTGGGGACGGCGGTGGGGGACAGTCATTTCAAGCTTACTTGATCCCTGGATGGACCCCTCCGCTTTTCTCCTCGACTTTGGTGAAAGGGGAGGATTTGTTAAAAAATAAAAATGTCTTTGAAATGTACTTTTTGCTTTACTTCAAAAACTCGTTTGCGTTTTTTAAGTAACACAATGTGACCCAATCTTCCTGACAGTGTGATGCTTCGAGAACATTTATGGGGCCTTCTCATCGGTCACTTCGACATTCAGTCGTCCCCGGAAGCCTTCCAGAGGACCAGCCAGACTGGTTGCAGCACTCGTGATTTCTGCTGCGGTTGTGAATAGCTGGCTGACCTGTCTATGTGTCTGGTGGATGTGAGATATCGGGAGCACAGGCCCACTGTCTACTGAACTCACTACGGTCAGTGCCCTGCTGGTCACCGACACACAGAGGGAGGCTCATGACTGATCTGCGTTTGCTGGATGACTAATTCAAAGGTGAGAAGCCTTCCAAGCAGCAGGGAGTGGGCGTGCTGGTGTGGCTGAGATGCCCTTCCCACTCCGGGTTTGGGTGGTACCCTCAGATACCAGCTGGCCCCTTACACTCTAGCATTTCTGCTTGAAACCTGAAGGGAGAACTTACATCCGGCCACGCATTGTTTTAAAAAAGATATTTATTTATAAAGATATTTATTTATTATTATAAAGATTTTATTTATTTATTTAACAGAGATCACAGTAGGCAGACAGGCAGACAGAGAGAAAGGAGGAAGCAGGCTCCCCCCTGAGCAGAGAGCCCAATGCGGGGCTCGATCCCAGGACCCTTAGATCATGACCTGAGCCGAAAGCAGAGGCTTTAACCCACTGAGCCAAGTATTTTGTTCCTGTATATGGCAAATGTTCTCTCAGTCTTTATTTGTTTTCAACTTTGTTACCTTTATGTTGTCATACAGCAATTATAACTTTGTGTGTCCTGCTATCATGCATTTTATTACTTCTGCCTTTGGGTCTTGTTCATGACTGTTTTCTTCACCAGAATTCTACAAAAATAACCTTCTGTGTTTTCTTCTAGTATGTTTCTAGGACTTTTCAGTTGTTCCTCTAGTCATCTGGAGTTCAGTTTGTATATGATATGAAGTCATTATTTCATGTTATACCCTCCCTATCTATCCTGGATGATCCCAGTTCTTCCTTCCCATACCATTACTTAAAGTCAGTACCTTCCACACTATTCTTTGACAGTCTGCACCATCTCCACACTCTCCACTCTGTCCTACTGATGTATGTATCTATTCTTGTACTGTATCATGTTGTCTTAATTACTGTACCACCATAATAAATTCTAGTAACTTGTAGAACAACTTTTCATGTGTGAGTTTTGTTTTTCAAAAATTTTAAACTACTTTTCACATTTGTTCTAATGGATCTATTTAACATAAACCTATTTATTTAATTATTATTTTTATATTTTATATGATATAATATATAATATAGAAATATATAATACATAATATATTATATATAATAATTATATTAATTATTAATTATATAAACATGAATCTATTTAACATAAACCAGGTGCCCCAAGATTTTATTTATTTGGGGTGGGGGGGGAAGAAGCAGATTCTGCACTGAGTGCAGAGCCTGACACAGGACTCGATCTCACCACCCTGAGATCATGACCTGAGCCAAAATCAAGAGTCAGAGGCTTAACTGACTGAGCCATCCAGGTGCCCCACTGCCTGCTAAGCATTTGTAAAGACACATGAAGAAGGATGCATGAACAAAAGAGAGGCTTTTAAAGCTACTGATGATGTAAGGGTATGATTATTTTTGTTCCTTTCGGGTTTTTATTGGAATTCCAGTTAATTAACATACCATGCCATATTAGTTTCAGGTACAGAATTTAGTGATCCTACACTTCCGTACAACGCCCAGTGCTCATCACAACCAGTGCCCTCCTTCATGCCCATCGCCTGTTCAACCCCCCCCCACACACACACACACCTTCCCTCCAGTAACCCTCAGTTTGTTCTCTACAGATCAGTCTGTTTTCTGGCTTCCCTCACTTTCTTCAACCTCCCCATGTTCACCTGTTTTGTTTCTTAAATTCCACATATGACTGAAATCACAGTATCCTTCTCTCTCTGACTGACTTACGTTGCTTAACCTTTTACCCTCTAGCCGCATCCCCGTTGTTGCAAATAGCAAGATGTCCTTCTTGTTGACATCTGAGTAATATTCCACCATCTATATATGTCACATCTTTATCCATTCATCATCAGTCGATGGCCATTTCCATAATTGGCTACTGCTTGATAATGTTGCTGAAAACACAACCATGAACGTATTCCTTTGAATTAGTGTTTTTATATTCTTTGGGCAAATACCTAAGAGTATAATTGCTGGGTCATAGGATAACTCTATTTTTAACTTCTTGAGGACCTCCATACTGTTTTCCAGAGTGGTTGCACCTGTTTGCATTCCCACCCACTGTGTAAGAGGGTCCGTCAGGGTACAGTTAGAACACAGTTCTAACAGCGTTTTATAGATGTTGAATCTGGGGGCGGGGGTGCCCGTCCATATTTAGGTCCTGTTGTTCTCCTTTCTCCGGGTCCTAGGTCTGCAGAGGTCCTAACCTCAGACTCCCCGGCCTAAGCATGGAGGCCCTAGGTCTAACACCTGCTCTGTTTTCCTGTCTGCAGAATCCCATCTTTGGAAATTTCCAAGACCTCGAATGCACTCCATCAGAGGTTTTCTGCAGCATCTCTACCACCCGCAAACACCGCTGCACAAATGTGCACAAATGTGAACCTCAGAAGATGAGATTTTCCTTCACACTCTGTTGACGCCATTCTGAAAAATGCTCATGGAGGAGCCTGAGAAACCCGTGTGCAGAATGCTCTCAGTGAGATGCCTGCTGTGGTCCTCTGGGTTATTTTAGAGAGGTCCTTCGGTGAGGGCAGGGCCCCTGTTCCCCGAGGGCTTTCGCAGCTCCTTTACAGCCTTTTTCCTCCAGGCCTGCCCTTGCTTCCCGGAGATCAAATGTCCCCCTGCCTCCCCACCCCCATTCTCCGGCCCCCAACCCCCGCAGCCGCTGTGGCCAAAAGTTCTTCCGTTTTGACAAGTTGCTTTGTTTGTTTTTTGCAGCTTAACTGTAACATGCTTCCCAAATGTGGGAGTTAGAAAGTATGGGTTTTCCCAGAGGAAATGCTCCTCTCTCCTAGTTTGTTACATCTTTCTTCGGACACTCTGAGAGCTCCATCACTGCCATTCATTCAACACCATTTACTGGTCTCAGAAGGAAGCAAGAAAACCTTTAACTATATCCTACCTATCCTGCTTTATAAACCACCTGATTTTAGTTATTTATTTACTTGACAGACACAGATCACAGGTAGGCAGAGAGGGAGGCAGAGAGAGAGAGGAGGAAGCAGGCTCCCTGCTGAGCAGATAGCCCGATGCGGGGCTCCATCCCAGGACCCTGAGATCATGACCTGAGCCGAAGGCAGAGGATTAACCCACTGAGCCACCCAGGCACCCAATCTTTTAGAAATTTATTGTGAGCAACTGATTAATTACACTAACTGCATATGTCAAATTTTCCTTTTCATGATCACTTAAAAAACAGGTTCATGTCCTGATTATTAGAGCCAGCAAACACTGTGAAACTGACAGCATGTTACAACTAGGGGGTCTGAGTTCTAGCTGCCTCTAGACCGCAGCGACCGGTGGGGTCGTGGAAGAGTCATTCAGCCTCTCAGAGGCTCAGTTCCTGTGTAACGAATTGTTGGGCTGGATGGTTTCCAATCTCTCTTTTAAGTGTCATCCTCTATAATTTTAGAAATGGCCATGGGAAAACTATGAAAATTCGTATTATCTAGGAAGAAAACAGAGACCGTGTGTCAGCTCATTGTTCTTGGTCACGGTTGGCAGCAGCTCACGGCCACACACGACCCTCGTGCTTGGCTAAGGGAAGCAAGCTTTTCTGCAGCAAATATGAATTTCTATTAAAAAAAAAAAAAAAAAAAGAAAGAGAGACACACACACACCTGGGGGGCTCAGTGGGTTAAGTCCCTGGGTCCTGGGATCGAGCCCCACATCAGGATCCCTACTCAGCACGGAGCCTGCTTCCCCCTCTGCCTGCCTTTCCCCCTGCTTGTGTCCCCCCTCCCCCGCCACCTCTCTCTGACAAATAAATAAAATCTTTGAAGAAAAAAAAGAAAAAGAAAATCTGTTGGGAGTGGGATATAAACAGCACACCATTTCTGACTCTAGCCTGCCTTAGGGTTTTGCTGGGTTTAGACATTAGGTCATTTAATCTTCACTCAATTCTGTCCTTTCTTCTAATTTTACCAAATGAGAAACCAAGGTTTGGAGATACTCAGTTGAAAAGAGGAAGAAGCAACATTCAAGCCCATTTCTACCTGATTCCATACACACTCATACACTGTCCAAAGACCCATGTTGCTTCCAAGGCATGAAGGACCATACTTATGAATTTAAGAAAAGTAATTAATTTTTAAGAAGGCTGATTAATATTAATTTTCATCATTAGATTTCCAGGGAGCCCACTATCAGAGTAGCTAAAATGAAAAAGTTGGACAACACAAGTATTGAGGAAGATCCAGGACCACCAAAATTCCTAAACACCACAGGTGGTATACAGTTTGTTAAAACCACTTTGGAGAACTTTTTGACAATATGTACTAAAGCTGAGCAAACTCATATCCTAGAACCCAGCATTCCATAGGAGGAACCCCACGGTGGCATACAAAAAGTGCACCAAGAGACACATGTGATGATTTCATGGTCTCATAACTGCCAAAGAAGAGAGACACCCCAGCATCCATCCATCCATGGTAGATCGGATGAACACTTTGTGGTCTTTCCTTACAGGGAGCTGCACAGCTGAGAATGAGAGACACAACCACAGAGAACATCACAGACAGATCTGAACACAATATCGAGCAGAAGGAATCAGACACATGAGGGTACACACTGGATGATTCCACTGATACAAAATTCCAGAACAGTCGCAGCTAACCCACAGAGCCAGTCAAGCGATGACTGTATCCCGGAAGGAGACACCAAGACCTAATCTGGGTGCTGGTTACAAAGGGAGCTTTGCTTTGTGAAATCTGTGCGATCGCACACCTCTGATCTGTGGCCTTTCCTGACTTTCTGTTATACTTGAATTGAAAATTTCCTTGCAAAAGTTCGAGGACAGATGCTCCCTATGAGAAAAGCTGTCTGGCAGAACAGAATCCTGTGGTTGGAAATTCAGGGTTTCAGAATGGAGTTGTGCATGGGGCGGGGGGGCGGATATGAACAGGAGGGTGGAGGGCGGTGGTCAGAATGGTGTGATCGGCTCAGGGCCCTCACGGCCCCTCACTAAGTTACCTGCGAAAGATGAGATGCTTGCTATAACTGGACTCCTTCTGGGGGGTTTCCAGGGGGGAGGGGAGTACAGTGTAGGCTCCGACGTCTCAATCGCCGGGCCCTAGAGGACAAGCAGATGGAACAAAAGGCCTGAATTCTCCCAGAGCCTTGTATCAGGGCATCAACCGCGCTGCCAAGTCTTCCTTTTTCTATGGTAATCTTTTTTTATTTCCAGCATAATTAAGATGTATTTTCAGGAGTCAAACAAAAAAGGTGGTAACAGTAACTATGAACCCATGGGTTTTGCCCTCTATTCCAAACGGAGTAAGCTAATAAAAAACACTGAATCTGGAGCACCTGGGTGGCTCAGTGGGTTAAGTCTCTGCCTTCGGTTCAGGCCATGATCCCACGGTCCTGGGATCTAGCCCTGCATCGGGCTCTCTGCTCAGCAGGAATCCTGCTTCCTCCCCTCTCTCTGCCTGCTGCTCTACCTACTTGTGATCTCTGTCTGTCAAATAAATAAATAAAATCTTAAAAAACAAAACAAAAACACTGAATCTTCACTTAGGAATACTTTCGTTTCCAACTTCAGATGTTTATCTATGTTGCTTGGGAAAAGTGTGTGTGTGTGTGTGTGTGTGTGTGTGCGCGCGCGTGCGCACACGCACGCATGCACACACCTTCTATACCTAACCTATTGTCTTCTTTTTTTGGAAGATTTTATTTATGTGAGAGAGGGTGAGAGCACAAGCAAGCACAGTAGTTGCAGGGGGGCAGGCAGAGGGCAGAGAGAGAGGGAGAAGCAGATCCTCACTGAGCAGAGCCCAACGCGGGGCTCGATCCCAGGACCATCACGACCTGAGACGAAGACAGACGCTTCACTGACGGAGCGACCCGGGTGCCCCCATAACCTGTTGTCTGTTAAAATGTAAAATTACAATGATCCATAATTGCCCTGAGGATTATCAAGTTTACTGACGTCATTCTCCATTCCAGCTCTGCAATCGGGGGCCAGCCCGTCCAGCGACCCAGCGAAGACACTGGCACGTCGTCCTCAGTGGAGTCAGACAGTAGTGGGATGGGCACACCGGAAGTTCTCCGTGTAATTGACGGGACTGATGTAAATAAATTACCAGGTCAATGTTTGTTCAAAGCTCCCTAGCAGCAGCTTGACCTCCTGAAGGAAGCTTGTGGGTAGAAGTGAAGCCCGTGGCGGGCTATGTCCCTGCTCTCCCAGCACCCCCATGCCAACGTGCTGATGGCGTCCCAACGGTCTCACCTTCGAGAAGGCTCCCAGGAAACCCTGGAGACTGGAGGTCTGTGAGTCACTCTCCCATCTCCTGATCGATTATGGAATCAATCTTTTGACCGATAAGAGATGAGGCTCTATCATCTTCCCAGCGCCTCTGGTAATGCACTTCATCGGAGCTTGTGAGAAGTGCGGCGTCTCAGGTTCCCTGGGAGTCTCTGAATCTGTGCTGTAACAAAGTCCTGAGCCACTGAGGGGTTCATGAGGCTCTGAGAAGTGGTCTGACGAGCTCCGGATGTACAGAGACTGTTCTACATGGGTGGCTAGATGCCGGTGGGGAACCTCTCTGTTTCTTGGCAATCTGAATGGACCTAGGGCCATCCACTGGAGCCAGAACAGGACGTTCTTTCTTAGTGTCCCCTCACACCGCTCTCTCTCTGGGAGTTCAGGTGCCATCCTTCCTGGACACAGACAAGGTGAGCGGCTCCTGGTGTTTCTGACAGCACGCAACAGATGCCTACTGTTCAAGGCTGGGGTCCCCCGCCCTCCAGCTCGGTTTGTCTGTCTACACATAGATGGCTAAAGAGGCCTTATCTAAAGACAGAACAGCTAAAATCTTAGGTAAGGATAAATATAGCTTTTTAAAAGAGATTTATTATTTATTATTTTTTTTTAATTTGAGAGTGAGAACACTGAGAAGGGGGTGAGCCAGAGAGAGGAGACCCCCACGAGCAGGGAGCCCAATGCCGGGCTCTATTCCAGGACCCTGGGATTATGACCGGAGCTGAAGGCAGACACTTAACCAACTGAGCCACCCAGGTGCCCCTTATTTATTTTAGAAAGAGAGAGATAGATAGAGAGAGAGAACACTTGCCAGCAAGCGGGGCGGGGCTGGGGGGTGGGCAAAGGGAGAGGAAGAGAATCTCAAGCAGACGCCGCACTGAGCACAGAGCCCACTGTGGGGTTCAATCCCATGACCCCGAGTTCATGACCTGAGCTGAAATCAACAGTCAGTCCCTTAACTGACTGAGCCACCCAGGTGCCCCGATAGTTATAACTTCTTCAACGTGACAGAGGACAATGAGTACTTGTCAAACAATTCATTAAATAGCAACCACTGACTGGATAATTGCTTTACGCTGGGGACAGGCGTGATGCTCCAACAGCAATCCTGGCAGGTAAAATCCTTTTTTACAAACCTGTCATGGGGTTAAAAGAGATCATACCTAGAAAGTATCTGACACACTTTTATTGTACTTTTGTCTAAGTAGAGTCTTGGTGATATTTTAACTTCAGGCATTTTTAAAAAATCATCTTAACTTTTCATGTGAACCTAAAGAATTATAAATGGAGGGTTGGGATGTTTCATCATCTCTGTGCAACCCCCTCTTCTCAAAAGCTGACATTTACATAGATTGTAACAATATATTTCATTTTTTGGTAATGCCAGGAAAAAAACCACAAACCTGTATTTTAGTACTTCCAGTCTATTGGATGTGGATACTACAGAACAGAGTGAATTCTCCCATTCCATCAAAGCCAATGGTTTCTTGTTAAAAAAAAATGTAAAAATTCAGATTTCTCAAAATAGCCTTTTTAAAAAATTGCTAAATGTCTGATATAAAGGAACTATTAAATTATTGCACATAAAGTTGAGTACTCTAACCATCAGATATCTCTTAAAATATTAAATGGCATAGAGAAACCTCAGAATATACTTGTGGATGAGTAAAAATCGTACTACACCCTATCATGTTAGTCATGGTGTCTCTGGGTAACAATATATGTGCAACTATTATTTACTACTTCATGCTTTTCTGTATTTTTCTAATAATCCTGAATAGCCAGGTCCTAACTTTTTAAGTCAAAGAGAAGGTATTAAGTATGGACAAAAAGGGAAGAAGGCATTAGTAGCATCTTTTTGGAGCACAGTTTCCTGCCCTGGGTCCATGGTAGAGTCTCTGGGAGCTTTCAAAGCAGTGCCTGGACCAAGGAAATCAGAAAGTCAAGGTGGGTTCTGGGATTTGTGCACAGCTCCCTAGGTCATCCCAGGGCCACTGCAGTAAAGCATGGGATCCTGCTTTCTGGAGGTCTGTGGATATTTGGACAGGACTCAAACTTACATCCAAAAATTACAGAGGCCAAACAGCCCTGCTTCTTAGCAAATCACCTGGGGGTCTTCATCAAAAGTACGTACTCAGAGATATTTCTCTAGAATGGGAGCTCTATGAACTTCCAGGGCAAGAATGTTGAGCAAAAGTTGGATTTCTGAGCTATGTTTTTGGGTCAATAGTGAATGTCTTTGAAGCTTTCAGTGAATTTCCCTGTACTGATGTCTTTATTGGACGAGGTCCATCGAAAACATATTGGGAATGTGGGGAAAGGTGATTTACTTATCTACAGGACGAAAACATTATGTTTATATACAGCAAAGGCATTCCCCACTATTTCAGGGGTAACATGAAACTAAAGTCACCATCCTGTAATACACATGGGGAAAGTGAGAGCTATCAGATGTTTGAGTGCGTATTTCACTCAGAAAATAAGGAAATTGCCTGAGTGCTAGTGATTTGACTAGGAAATATTTTTATGGGATTAACGTGTTTCCCGAATGCCTACTATACACTCAGCACGTACATTATCTCACTCACTCATCCACGGGATGGAGTTAACGGGGTTATCAGCATTGTCTCACTCTTAGTCACAATGTGTATGTATGAGTTGTTCGAATTCCGTGAACTTCCCATTTAACTGGAGGTTGAGTAATGAAACCTTTTATCAATTTGACTTTCTTATTTAAAGATTTTATTTTTTTGAGAGAGGGAGAATGGGAGAAAGACAGAGAGAGAGAGCGAGCACGTGCACAAGTGGGGGGAGTGGCAGGCAAAGGGAGAAGTGGACCCCCCTGCTAAGCAAGGATCCTGCCTCAGAGCTCGATCCCAGGACCCTGTTTAACAGATGCTAACCAGCTGAGCCACCCAGGCGCCCTTCCAACTTGACTTCTGGAACACTCTGCAGAATCTGGGAAGCCCGGTTCCACCTGTCCAGTCTTCTTCATGCTTCCAGGGTCTGGTCAGTTTCTCTCTTTTCACTCTCAAAAGTGTTCTGGTTTGGACAGAAAATTACATGGACGTCCTGAGTCTGTCCAGGAGAATTTTACCACCCTTTGAAGACTATCTCAAGTTCTTTGTGCCATTGTAGGAAACCAAGGCTGGAATCCAGAGACTTCTGCTGTGGCTGTGGCGTGACTGGAAGGCTCCAGGGTACCATGAGCGGCGTGTCCCCAGGTTAGGAGTGAAAAGTGAAGGTCAAGAGACAATGCCAATGCTGCATCTTCCCCTGAGTGCCCGTATGACCTTGGCCAGTTTCAAAAGCCCCTTGGACAGCAATCTCAGCACTTCTCCGAGGATCATCAAGATACCATATTTCTAAATAGTCGTCACATGCCTTGTTTGTTCTTTCTCGATTCTCACAGCAAACCTGAGAAGCATGTAGGAGAACCCTCTCCCTTTTCAGGTGAGGCTATTAATGCACAGACGGGGTGGCCTGGCTTTCTGATTTGGACCCGCTGAAGCCCTTCCTTCCTGCTCCCCCGTCTGCCGTGGCGTCTGCCAGGGAGCCCCCAGGTTCTGAGACCATGTCTAGACGATGCTAAAGCCCTTGATTGAAAGTGACAACCCCCAGCTAATCATCTGTTTGTTTTGACCCCAAATTATGGGTTTGAGGATAGACTCCTCCTACCAGCTGCCTCAGTCGCCTGGCTGTTGTGCTCCCACGGCTGACCCGAGCTTTGGTCCCCCGCCATGCGGGACACTGACGTCTTTGCTGCACTCGGAACATGGAAACGCTGGGACGCAGTTAGAACCCTGAGATGCAGCGGTCCATGCATCATGACTAAATGACCCTTAAAATCATGTGGACATCGACACGAGCATCATTAGATGCAGAGGAATGAAAGTTATCCCTCTGGGAAGGTTTTCTCTTAGAAGACTGGGGAGTCAGCTGTAGACCACAGACTACATTCTCATTCCTCCTGCATTGGTTGTCTTACAGCCTGAGAAGGAGGGCATAAAAGGCAGCTTCTGGACATCAGGCAGAATGGTCTCTGCTGCCCTTACTGCCTCTGGATCTTGGGCACTGATCAGCAGGACAGCCCAGGGGCGTGGCACCAGTCACCTGGTTCTTGTTCCCGATCTGTCTGTCAGGCATTATTAGCAGGAGATGGTAAGCCCATCCCTCAGTTCCTCAACCTCTCCCAGCTCCCGTTTCCCCGCCCGAACATCAGCCCTGGGCTGACTCTTGGGACAGGGGAGATGTAACAAACAGGGGAGAAGTAGACAAAGCATCTCGCACAAAGCCTGGCACCCAGTAACACACGATCAGGGACACCCATTTCACCTCCTTCCTGTTTTAACAGTGTTTCCTTTTATTGGCACCATCCCAGGCCCTCCTAAATGTGCTATTTAGATGGTATTTGCCTGGTGGGCTGCTAACAGAAAAGACCTGGTCTTTTATGGAAGAGCTCTTTAATATAAAGGACTCCAAAACGCTTCTCAGGTTCACACTCGTCTAGTTTGATCTTATCTTAATTTAACTGATTTAACTGAACTCGTTCACTCCTGAGGTAAAGCCCAGCTCACTCTCACAAGTCAAGGCATTCATTTCTAAAGGATTTTATCCAATCCGGAGAGTAACCATATTTTTAGTGATTTTTTTTAGACCACCTGTGGGGCAAATTTGAACCTTCAAATACATTCATTGCTGGGCTTTATTCAGGAAGCCTGTCTGATTCAGTGGTAACTGAAAGGCTCAGGAAACTAAAATCCAAGTCTTAAAAAAAAAAAAAAAAAAGGTGTGAGGGGTAAAAAAAAAAAAAAAAAAATGCAGCAAGCAAGCAAGACGAAACCTGCCTCGTTGGGCAGCTGCTCCAAAACCGGTTACTGTGGATTGCAAATCATACCCTGGTTGATTGAGCCCCAAACCACAAAATGTCTAAAGAATGAAGCAAAACACTTGAGTTCGAACGCACTTTGCTGTAAGATGTGGGTCGGTGGAGTTAGAGGCCCGAGCAGGACGGTCCAGGAGGCCCGCCACACTCGATGCCCTCGCCCAGCTGGCTGGATTTCGGGGGGAAGAGTGTAGTCAGCTGTCTGCAAGCATTCAGCGAGTCTAAATCCAATTTCTATGGTTTCTGAATCAGTTCCTGGGATATAAATGGAAGGGGGAGAAGCAACAATGATGCTTCCAAGAATGAAAGCAGCGTAAGTCTGGAAACCCCCCAAAACTCCACTCACTGGAAGGAAGCTTTTCTGAAGGCACTTGAATCCCCTTCATTTCTGCATAGTGTCAATGGAAAATGAAATCACTCCCTTCTTGGCTTTGAAATGCTTCTCCAGCTCCTTCACACCTGGGCCCAAGATCTGCCAGGGGCCAGCTGGCCATTGTGCACTCTGGTGGCTGATGGCCAGCAGAGGCAGGAGAAAGGGAAAGCGGAGCTAAAATCGGTCCCAAATAAAGTCTGAAAAGCAATATTTGAAATTCAACTTCCGGAAAGGAACAGGAAACAGCATGGAAACCCAGGAATTACAAGATAGAGAGCGGCCTGGGTCCTTGATTCTGTTCATGAGGATAGAGTCTCCAATGCATTTCTTAGTTACAGATACGTGTTCATCGAGCTATAAATAATTTCAAAATCTCAAGACAGTTGAAATGTAACAGAAAGGGCTGTAAATCATTGAGGCTGCTGCCAGTGAAAATCTTGGGCTGTGCCCAACCTCTGCCTGCCTTTCCTGCGGCTGTAGGGCAAGGGGGTGGGGGGCTGTACCGCACCAAGGGACTGTCCCTGGAAGGCTGGGCGGGCTTGGCTGCAGGGGCCCTTTGGTTTTAACATCTACTGGGAGGAGTGGTGATCAGTGCACAGAGCCATCTATCTCTAGACCCCTGATCTCTCACCTTGGCTGCATTGCTATGAAAGTCATAAAACTTCTAGGTCCTCTCTCTTTGGCATTTCTCACGACATTCATGTCAATCTCCCCCGCCTTCCCCCCACCCCCGCAGCCACCTCCTTCCCCAACAGAATCTTATAATGATGGTAAGACACCTCTTAACAACCTAGGTTCATATTTTTGTATCCTACATTTTTCTATCCTTTTGAGCCCCCTGATGTACTTCACATTTGTTTATCTAAATAATCATGTCCAGGGCGGAGGGGAAACTTCTCGGAGGAGGTCATGTACAGCCAACCCCAGAATTGGCCCTGGGGGGCTTTCCACTTTCTTCTGAAGTTCACAGGAGAACTATTGTAGTACTTATTTTTTTTAAAAAAAGAAAAAAGAATGGCATTATATGTCTGTTTTTATTTGTTGAAATGCCACACAGACCTCTTTGTCATGCAAATAAGCAAATGTCCACAGTCCTAGGGTCAGAGAATTAACAGAATATGTCCTTGGAGACAAAACTTGACACCTCAGCCAAGAGGAAGTATCGTTCTGAAGTCTGAAAGGAATTAAGCTTCTCTGCAAAGGTAATATTCTGACTAACAATGACTCACATGGGAAAGAGAGGAAGGCTTTGAATTACTGCTTCAGGACCTGTCTTGTCTTGCTTTCTTCGGCTCAGTCTCTGGCAGTAGGATGGCTCCCATCTCCGCGCAGCAAGCGCTGGGCTTTGTGCCTCGGACTGGCCCTGGTTGGTGTGAAGACAGCCAGGAGGCCGCACCTCTGGGGCAACATCAGCCCAAAGCTACGGTTCCCCGGGAACAGAGCCCAACGTCTGAAGAGCTTTCATTCCTGTAGATAGATACCCCCGACCTCCCCGCAGTCTTCCCCATAAGAATGTAAGCACCCAGTTTAACTACATTAGAAAGGTGATCCTTGGGAAGAAAACGAGCCCTTGTCAATACCTTTTGTTTGAATGACATTGATACAAGGAAAGAGACTTTAAGTGACTTTGCAGACCTCATGATTGAATCCTCCGTGAACATTAACAGTTTCCCTTTCTGACTTCCAGCAAGGCAGCCTGTTCCCCATTCGGGGGTCCGCTGTTTATCCTATTAAAGGCTGCTTTCCCTCCTCCTTCTCTTATCACCGTATCCCTTTTTTTTTCCAGTGAGCACTGACCACAATGGGACATCTTTGCTTTGTTGTTGTTGTTTTGTTTTATAAATTTACTTCTTCATTTTCCATTTATCCCCTTGAAGGATAAGCTCCATGAAAGCAGGCCCCGGCTCTCAGGGCCTCCTGCACACCGGTGCTTGGGACTTGGTGAGGTCAATTAATTCCAAGCCTAAGGAAGTTGTGTACAAAGTCAAACTTTGGTACCATGTCTTCCCCTGGGGTCCTAACAGGTGAAAGATGACCCTTGATTAACACCGGCTTAAACTACACCAGGCCACTTACAGGCAGATTCTTTTCAATAATTACAGAACATTACAACGAATGTATTTTCTCTTATGATTTTCTTAATAACATTTCTTTTTTCTCTGGCCTCCTCTGTTGTAAGACTACAGCATAGAATACATGTAACAGGGGTGCCTGGGTGGCGCAGTCGGTTAAGACTCTGACTCTTGGTTTTGGCTCAGGTCAAGATCTCATGGATCATGGGATTGAGCCCCACATCGGGCTCTGCGCTCGGTTCGGAGTCTGCTTGAGATTCTCTCCCTCTGCTGCGTGCATGTGTGTGCTCTCTCTTTCTCTCTAATAAATAAATTGATCTTTAAAAAAATGATACATGTAACATTCAAAATGCATGTTAATTGTTCACCTTGTCGGTAAGGTCAACAGTAGGCTAGTAGTAGTGAAGTCTGGGGGAGTCAAAAGTTATACTTGGGGGCGCCTGGGTGGCTCAGTGGGTTAAAGCCTCTGCCTTCAGCTCAGGTCATGATCCCAGGGTCCTGGGATCGAGCCCCACATTGGGCTCTCTGCTCGGCAGGGAGCCTGCTTCTTCCTCTCTCTCTCTGCCTGCCTCTCTGCCTACTTGTGATCCCTCTCTCTGTCAAATAAATAAATTAAAAAAAAAAACTTAAAAAAAAAAAAAGTTATGCTTGGATTTTCGACTATTTGGATGGTTGGCACCCAAACCCCCACATGGCTTATGGGTCAAGTTGTCAATCTTATTCTGCTTCTGAATGACAGTTCTTTGAAAATTTGAGGATGGCTCTCATACTGCAACTTCCTTTCCGGTCTCAGCTGTCATGACTAATTCCCCAAAGCCTTTTCAACGACTCATGAGGCTACTGTTGTTCCTCAGTCTTACTCTAGTTTCTTACTTTCTTAGAATGTAGAACTTCACATTCTTCACAACTGTCACATGCGTTCGGAGACTTCAGTTCTAGGAGTGGTCCAAGGGAGACTTGCCCTAGTATATAAGAACGTCTAAACGAGAATGCTCATTGTAACCGTTTATGGAATAACCCAAATATCCAGCAAGAGAGGACTGAACAAACTGGGGATCTGCATACACTGCTGTACAGGGCCACCTTTTAAAAAAAAATGAGATGGGCCTTGAGGGATCGCCCTGGAAATCTGCTCAAGTTGTAGTATGAAGTTAAAAGGAGAAAGGAACTTTCAGACCATGATTGTGAACATGAGCTATAAGCTCCGATTTATGGTTTAGAACACGAATAGGATTCTGTTTTTATTGAAAACTCATTATCTGTATCCACGCATACACTTACATATATAACCGTTCGCATACATATGTGTACGAAGGCAAAATTGGGGGGGAAGCTATAAACTTGTTATTTCTCAGGAGCATAGGGATGGGCTTATGAGGATATTTTACTTTGTGCCATATATTTCTATAATTTTAAAGGTTTTTACCAGTATATGTAAGTATAATGTTGCCTTGAATATCACAGAAGCAAAATGTCACTCCAGAAGTGGGTCTGGCTGGGGAACACCAGCCAACCTCCCATTAATTCCAAAGAAGAACTCCGGGACTGTTTTGGAATGCATGTTTCCGTCTGCACTAGTGTTCAGGGTGGGGATGGGAGAAGTCACACGTGGCCTCCCATGAAGCCCACAGCCAGCCACAGCTGCTGGTCTGTCCCTCTGGTCTCCTGGCCCACACTTCACCGAAGAGCCTACACACGGCCACTTCCCATCACTCCTGGCTTTCCTAGGCTCCTACTAGAAAAACAGAACTAGTTCAGGGTCAGAGAATTTTACATTTGGGATGAATCACAGCACAGCAAAGAATCACTTTTCAGAAGTTCTGCCAACTTAAAAAGAATAGAACTTTTGTTTCAATTTCATCTTTCAAGGATAATCACTGAAGGGGAGTATACAGATCCTTCTAGGAGATCCAGTGGGATCTGGAGAAAAGATGATTTCATTTTCACAGCAGTGGAGTTGTTTATGACTCATTCCTTGTTTACGGCCATTTTTATGTATAATGTAACATAGCACAACTACTTATATGGATTTTAAATATTTTTCTTAGTTTGCAAATCATTTATCTTATTAGTGGGCCTGTCTTGGTAGTAGATTGCTTCCGATAATGGGGGCAGGGACAGACAGACCGAATGGGCAAAGTCTAGGTCGTATGTGGGCACCTGTGCAAAAATCATCTTCCAATTTCATAGGCAAACACTGCTCTGTCTCCAAATTCGCAGCCTCAGGAATCTGGAAGTCGAATGTAGGGTGAATAAAGACGATTGACCCCTGTGCTTTATAATGCGCTCTGTCTGCAGGACCTTGCTGGGACAGGAGACAAGCAGAGGCCCTGTACCCCTCCCCCATTCCTGCCAGCACCTCCTCCTCACGGATTCCCTCTGTTAGGGCTACATCGCCAATATTTCACATGCAACCATTAAACACCTGAAATAACAGATTTTTTTTTTTTTTTAAATATCACTTAACCCCAGAGATGTTACAGGGTTTTCTTCACTGAGGGAATAAAATTCTTCTAGAGATTATCTGCTTGTCATGGGGCTTCTCAGTGGAAATGGGAAAAAAAATAAGCTCCTAGTATCAGAAAGAAAAACAATGGGGAGGAAGAGGAGGCATGGGCAGGGAGGAAAACGTTTGCTACCTTAACTATTCTGTGTAAGCAGCAAGAATGTCTGAGTTGGGGTGGCTGGGTGGCTCAGTCATTGGGCGCCTGCCTTTGGCTCTGGCCATGGTTCCAGGATCCTGGGATCGCCCCCCCCCCATCGGGCTCCCTGCTGGGTGGGAAGCCTGCTTCTCCTTCTCCCTCTCCCGCTCCCCCTTCTTGTGCTCCCTCTCTCATTGTGTCTCTGTCAAATAAATGAAATCTTTTTAAAAAAGAAAAAAAAAAGAATGTCTGAGTTTTAATAAACCAGATGCTTCCTAGTTATGCTTCTTGTTATAGTTTTTCTTTCTGACAAGACAGCTGACTTTTCCTGTATCGTGACTTTCTGGGAAAGGCACAAAGTTGGAAGCATATACATCTGCTTCTACTTACAGATACCTATTTAACGTGTTCATTGCGAAATCGGATTTAGGAATACTTGCCTTATGAGAACTGAAAACAATTCTTAGGGTAATTCATAGGGTAATGTCCTGACTCCTAGGTTTTTAAGATCTCCAAATACCATTTTAAAACAAAAAAAACTGACTGCAAAATATACGTTCTAAAATGCAGGTTTAGGGGATTAAATGATAAAATACTGCATCAAGGACACACATTGATAGGATGCAACAAAACTCCAGAGTTCGGGCAAAGAATATCCTAGAATTAAAGTCTGAAAGGTCCTCTTGCAAGAATCAGATCTAGACTTCCATTTGGAATAGTTAGTTTTACTTTAAGTCTCCACATCAAAGGCACAGTTTGTCTCAGACCTGTGGACAGCAGGGCACACACCGCATTCCAGATGCCTCGGGTGATGTGTGAAGGGAAGTGACAGGGGCGGGGGGGTGGCTGGCGAACAGCCACTGGACGATGCGGTACCCAAAGAAACGACATCTATTTCATGTTAGCAGCAGGGCAATCTCACTACGAAAAACAGATCAGCTGCTGCAAGGATGAAAGGAAATATGGCCCACCGGGGAGACTTCCTGGGTGGAATGATACTATGAGCCGATTCTGATGCAGAATGAATTCTGAATCGGGGTGAGAAGCTTGCAGCTCTCACTTCTGAAGCCAAGAGGGGGCCTGGGCAAAGAGTAAGACACTGGGGCTCACGTCATTCCCCGTGATGTTCAGGAAGGGATCACCGAGCATCTATCTTTAATATCGAGCTTTGTGCTACCAGAATCACCCAGGCTTTGAGCTCCTCTTCCTGACACAAGGTTTTCTACTTGCTTTTTAGAATGGCCACGGCCATGGCTTTCTACTGAAGTGGTCCGGCCTGCAGGTCTCAGAGCCGGCCCCAGACCCCGGTCTCTGCATCTCCTGGGGATTCTCCGTACTACCTGACACACCTCCTTGACCCAATTCTTGAACTTTGCTGTTTTCAAGGAAGAATGCAGAAAGCCATGGGTCAGCCCTTCTCATTCGAGCTTACAACTTTATCACTTATTCTCATCACCCTACTTCTTTCAAAGGAAAGAATAAAAATACCTTGGTTGAAAAAAAACCTGTTCAGTAAACTGAACATTTATTTTAAATGATGTCCCATCTATCAAATAGAACCTTCTACCAAAACAGCTATATTACCGTACTATTAATGAGTCACCGTGCTGTATATTAGATCTTTAGAACTCATTCATATATTTTTTTTAAAGATTTTATTTATGTACTTGAGAGAGAGAGAGAGATCTTAAGTAGGCAGAGAGGCAGACAGAGAGAGGGGGAAGCAGGCTTCCCGCTGAGCAGAGAGCCCAATGCGGGGCTCGATCCCAGGACCCTGGGATCATGACCTGAGCCGAAGGTAGAGGCTTTAACCCACTGAGCCACCCAGGCACCCCTAGAACTCACTCACCTTAAAACTGGACCTACAGCTCCCCATTTTTCCTTCCCCCAGATTCAACTTCTCTTTGATCACAGAAGATAACGCTAACACTCTGTGTTGTAAGGTTATAGAGTAAATCCGTCTCTCCTGGCCATAGAAAACCTTTTTCAAAACTTAGGAAGACTTGCAAAACCACTTGGAATGAGATAAAAAAGTTAACAGCGAATGAACTGGTTTCATCGTAAGTACTTGAAGCAATTAAGGTACAGACTTTCTGCAGTTTCCCACGTGTACAGACTCTATTCTTCTCAGCCATAAACCACACCAAAAAAGTACATGGACTTGTTCTGAAGGAGCCACATTATAATTGAATGTATTATTCCTGCCTTAAGTATTTGACATCAGGGGAGATAGCTAAAAGTAAGCAATTAAGATGAATGTTTAGCAACCACAAGCTCACATAATAATTTAAGACACTGATTATACTTCAAATCCTAAACTCAAAAGCAAACGTTCACGGTACAAATTATGCGTAATGTAAAAATCACTGTACTGTAAGTTTACCACATTCACCAAAAAAGGTTCTTATTAATTCTTAATAATATTTGTCTCAATAATAATTCTCTGATTTTTGGTTAGTAATCTAGAGATTACTAGAGATTTTTGGTTAGTAATCTAGTAATCTAGGGATTACTAACCAAAAATCAGCCCCCCAACACACCTTTTCTTCATTTGAGTAACTTTCTGAGAGCAGCTGATTTGCATCAGATCAAATGAAGCCAAAGTTGAAACAATAAGTGATTCTAAATCACTTTCCCTGACAGGCTGCCCACTTCCTACTTCATTGGAGAGCAACAGGAAAAAAAAACAACAAAAAACCAGGGTCATTAACATGGGTTTTGAATGAAAGGAGTCAGTGCCTCCCCCATTACCCAACCCAGCCCTTCCTCACTATGGGGCATGGGGAGCTGACCAAGCAGGAGAGGGAGCTAATCACCCAGACAGCCAGGCCAGGCACAGGGGGCTGTGTGAGCTGGCACACTCGGCCTCGTTCTACTGAGAACTCGGGAATGAGGCTTGGGAATGACTTCTCGAAGGTCACACAGCCTGCAGAGAACTGGGGTAGGATCTAAACCCAGCCCGTCTCAGCATCCAGTGCCATCAACCAGATGTCACTCATCCACGGGGCCCAGGGGTGAATGGACTCAGGCTTCAGGCCAGCTTGGCCAGTTGGGGGCCGTGTGACCTTGGGAAATGTACTTAGTTTCATGCCTCAGTTTCCTCACACTGAATCGTTTCAAATGCTCCCTGCCACACGCGGTTGTGCCACATGCGGTTGTTCATGAGAATCTGAAGCCCACGGGGCAGGGCCCATCACATAGTAAGCATTCGATACATACTTCCTATTATTATTAGCAACAGGTGTTCTTTTAGACTCAGCAAGCCCACAGGTGCTTCCAGACAGATGCATGCGTGATAGAGCCTATCAGCTGGGGTCTGATTTAGGCAGAGATCCACACTGCTATTTTTTTTTTTTTTTTTTAATATGAGCACAGGCACTTCTATAGTCTGGCATGGAAAAATAAGAATGTAATGCAAGTAATGAATTTATAGAAACCGTATCATTCAAGAAAAATCAATTCTCATGAATTAAAAGACGTGAACTTCCCATACTGCATTCTTTCTTCTTGTAAACGGAGATGACAAAACCTGTGTGAATATTCCCAAATCATGTTTGGTGTTTAGGTTCCATTATATGCAAAGATATAAAAAGGAAGAGGCAGTTTCCAGAATATTCAGGGGTTTTCTACACAGTGTATTCTATAGACTTGTGTTTGGAAGAACACAGTCTGAGGTCTGAATTCCCTTGATACTATTCCTTGCTCAGTTGTGGACACCGCCGCCAGCCAGCACCTCATTCCTCCCCACGAGCTCTACACAAATATTCTTCCTTAGGTCGAATGTCAGAGAAATATGTCAGCATTCAACTCATTCTCCTAATGGGACACTACACGTTCACAAATGTTTGATTAATTCCTTAAGGACATCTTTACCTTTACAACACATTAGACAGTGCTAGGGGAATAAAAGCAGAGATATTTTAAGACACACCACAATTATGCACTTTTGCAATGAGGCCATCTGGTTGACCAAACCATCATTTTAATCAGTACATTCTTTTGAAAAGTCATGCCAAGATAAAATATCCTTTTCCACATAGGAAGCACATGCTTCAGATAATGCTCAGAGAGGACACTTTTGAAGGACTTGTCCAGACCTGGCAACAATCATCAACTTAATAAAACTCTCTGCCTCTCCTACAGAACAGTTCAAAAGGAATCAAAGTCTTAACTATTTCTTTGGGATTCTTATTTAGCAATTCAGTCTTTGAAGATACTGGATGCTAAGAGAATTCCTTAGTGAGAAGTTGTCTGCCTCATTTGTCTAGGAATGCACTCAACACCTAAGAACAGAGCAAGCCTAAAAGAAGCATATGATGTTTGAAGCAATTCACCATCTCCATGAACCAAGTACTGAAACGGAACACGAGAACTTCAGTGCAAAAAAGATACTTCGTAGCCCACTTGGAATTCTTTTCCTTCCATTTTTCTCCGTCTTCCCAAACTTCCCAGTTTCTTCAAAGGAAAGAGAAAACCACAGAGATGTTTTTAAAATCCAGAGTCGAAGCATGTGGCTTTTTATCACACTACCTGAAATTTCCCTTTCAAACAGAAGGACTTCAAAATCGGCAGGGATTGATTTTCCATCCTCCACACTTTGAACAAAATTTTACAGTTTCTTCTAGCTAAGTATGTCAACCAACAGCTACCTAATGGGCCTTAAGGAAATTTTTATCAGGGCTATTACTTCCTTTTTTTTTTTTTAAGATTTTACCTACTCATTTGACAAAGAGACTGAGGGAACAGAAGCAGGGGGAGCAGCAGAGAAAGGAGGAGAAGCAGGCCCCCCACTGAGCAGGGACCCCCCTCCCCTCCCCCAACAAAAATGTGGGGCTCAATCCCAGGACCCTGGGACCATGACCTGAGCCGAAGGCGGATGCTTAACAGACTGAGCCCCCCAGGAGCCCCTGGGCTATTGTTGTTATTATGGCTTTAAAAAGATTAGGTTAGGGTCACCACAAAACTGAGAGAAAGGCACAGGGAGTTCCCATATACCCCCAGCCCTACACATACATAGCTTCTCCCATTATCACCATCCCTTCCACAGTACATTTGTTACGGCTGCTAAACCTGATAAAAGTACTGATACGTACTTATCATCGAAGTCCACAGTTCACTTAGGTTCCTCTCTTGGTATTGTACATTCTACGGCTTTGGGAAAATGTGTAAGGACATACACCTGCCACTGTAGTATCATACAGAGTAGTTTTACCATCCTAAAATCTTTGGTGCTCCTCCTAGTCATCCCCTGACCCCCCTTGGTAAATACTCATCTTTTACTGTCGCCATAGTTTTGGCTTTTCCAGAATGTCATACAGTTGGAATCGCAGAGTATGCAGACTTTTCAGATGGCTTCGTTCACTTGCTAACATTCACTGAAGGTTCCTCCATGCCCTTTCATGGCTTGAGAGCTCATCTGAGTGCTGAATGGTACTTCATTGTTTGGGTGCATCCATTTATCTACCCATTTACCTACTCAAGCATATGCTGGTGTCCTGCAAGTTTAACTGCAAGTTTTGCAATTATGAATAAAGGTGTTATTATCATCTTTGTGCAGGGTTTTGTGTGGACAAAGATTTTCAACTCCTTTGGGTAAAGTCCTAAGGAACATGAAGAAAATTCTTGAATGATTTTTTTTAAACCTTAATTTAAGAAATACAAACGAGGGGCATCTGGGTGGCTCAGTGGGTTAAGCCTCTGCCTTCAGCTCAGGTCATGATCCCAGGATCCTGGGATCGAGCCCCGAATCGGGCTCTCTGCTCAGCAGGGAGCCTGCTTCCCTCTCTCCCTCTGCCTGCCTCTCTGCCTACTTGTGATCTCTCTCTCTGTTAAATAAATAAATAAAATCTTTAAAAAAGAAGAAGAAGAAGAAATACAAATGAAAAGGGAACATGATGAAAAGAACGTGAGTCAAACTAGCTGAACCACCACTGTCCGACCACAGGGACTCTCGTGCTGTGGAAAACTGCTGGCAGGCAAATGCTCCCATTTTCAAAAAGGGAAGGAAAACGAAGAGAAATACCTATCTTGGGAAAAACACTCTTATTAAAATCTGATGCACGTGCATGTAAAGGGAAGGGATTTGTTCCCGGGACATCAAGGAAGTCCCGGAGCGTAGGTCTTCTGTGGTTAACCTGCTTGAGTCTGGGGCAGACCAGGCAGTTACTGAGGCCAGCAGGCGACCCAGACACCAAGTAGTTGGCGAGTCGGCCTAACGGGGAGATGTGGTGGCTGACAGGATCTCACGGGATCCTGACAGGACGGGATTCCTGCAGGGTAAACAACGCCTGTGGACAGTGGGTTGATTTCTCTGAACAGATGAGGGGTCCTGCCGTTAATAATGGAAAATGGGGCCTTGTTCAACATTGTCATCATGATTCCGTAAATGCAGCCAGAGGAACGGGCTGAAGCAACGTCGAGCAGTGGCGTGCAGGCCAGGAGACAACGTCGGCTCTGGGGTGACCTCAAGAAGCTCGAGTGAAGACGTGTTGACAGCAGAAGGCCAGATAACAGGTGCGCTATGCAGTCTCCAAACCCCGATGAGACGGGGCTGGGGAGCAGCAGCCAGGAGAGGGCAGGAGAGCTAAGGGCCAGGGTCCCAGTTGAGCCTGCCTCCCTGGGCTGCCCAGGAAGCACTGGGCTCCTTTCTGGGCAGCGCACACCGACTTTGTCCAAGTGACGCTGTCAGCTGTTCAGGAAGGGGAACGCTGCTCAGTATCTGGAAGAGGAGAACTGGCAGTCTCCAACAGAGGGGCTGGCGCAAAGGGAAACAAAGCTCAGAACATGGTGTCAGAGGCCCAGCATTAAGGTGAGGCAGGGACCCAGAATGAGTTTTCTTAAAACCATTAGAGCTGTTAACTCCCCCTCCTCCCTCCCCCGCAAAAAACCCAACAACAACAAAAAGCCCAAAGATTGTGTCTTGTGGTGGTAAGTTCCCTGTCATTGGAAGTATTCAAGTGGACTTAAGGGACCACAAGCCCTGGGCGGGAGGGGGGGTTGTGTAAGGTTTATGGCCGCCCCCCCACCACCCCCAGATAGCCGAGCGTCTACAGTGGGCTTGGGTGGTCAGTTCCTTTTCATGGGCCCCAGGGATTGCAGGACCTTGAGGTCCCACGCGGGCGGACAATGGAGTCCCCTGTCTGAAGCTCCAAGAGGGGGTTTGTGGCCTTGTATAACCACGCCCGGGAGCAGGGTCACTCTGCAGTGAACAGCTGTGGTGGCTCTAAGACAATCTCGGACACAGCGACAGGAGGGAGAGAACGTCCTGCCAACATGTCTCTCTGGAGGGCCCTCCCGTCCACCTCAGGCTTCACCCAACCCCGGAGAATCGGACGCAGACGATGTCTCCAAGATGCAATTAACACCACTGTTGACAGGGAACATCTGCCGGGTCACCGAGGATGGCTGTGTGCACGATGCAGCTGCGACGGGATCGACCTCAGGACCCTGAGCTCAGGACCGGCCCGAGGGAGCTACTGGCTTGACATAACGAAAAAGAGAAAAAAACTAGGTCAGGTGGCCCAGTGCAGCCCTGGTGGAGAGCTGTGTGATCTTCTAGTGCTTTCTCTCCTCCTCGAGCATGGTCAGGTGTCCAGCGAAGCCTGGCTCCATGGAAAAGGCAGGCCATTCTGGGGCACTCTGGGGGATGAGCTCGTCACTCAGACTGGCCACCAGGCCCATTATGAAAACCGACCTCCTTTTGACAAAACAAGAGGTTTGCTGGATTGAATGGAGTGCTCCTAGACCCAACGCCTAAAACATTTAAAAACATGGAAACCATAGAATGGGGGCACCTGGGTGGCTCAATAGGTTAAGCCTCTGCCTTTGGCTCAGGTCATGATCTCCAGGTTCTGGGATCGAGCCCAGCATCAGGCTCCCTGCTCAGCCAGGAGCCTGCTTTTCTCTCCCTCTGCCCCTGCCCACTGTTTGTTCTCTCTCACTTTCTCTCTCAAAAAAATGAAATCTTTAAAAAAAAAAAAAAGGAGAAAGAATCCACAGGACGCAGGATGCAGGACGCAGCCCACCTTGTAATATCTGTAAACACCAGTGCATTTAAGATGTCAGTTCTATATCTGAGACTTTAAACAATTGAGGAACCTGTCCTCTTCTATTGAAAATGTTCCAGTTACAATATGAAGTTGAGAATGAAGAATGAAGGTCCTTTGGCTTTTTTTGTTTTTCTCTTTCTTTCTTTCCTTCCTTCTTTTTTTTTTTTTTTTTTTAAATTCCACATCTGTTCATAGAAGTTGGCAGAATGCACTGGGAACAATTGTGAAACCCACTTGCGTTTTCTCACGGATCAGACCGGGGAGGACGCCTCCCACCCCGCTGCAGCCTAGTGAGACTGCTCTCGGAGGGAAGCCAAAGCTGGTGACAGCCAGACAGCCCTCGAGAAGGTGGCTTCGGCAGCAGTCAGCCCTGCCATGTTTGACCGCAGCTCTCAGGCCCTGTTCGAGCTAATGGGGAATTCCTCCAACAACTCTGGGACCAAGTGTCCTGCTCAGCTATTTCGAGAAATGGTTTCACCTCTTCATAGACAGGAACGTGGCCCTCTCTCGTGGCTTGTACCAGCCCACGGACTCCCAACTCTGACATTCAAATGGTACCTCTTAATTCTTAAAACAACGTAGCGTTTAAAAAATAAAAAAACACCTATCCCATGCCCCCCCCAAACAGGCACCTGTGAGATCATCTGAAATGTCTGTGTGGGTGAATGAGATGAGGGGGGGAGATCAACCACCCAATTCACAGCATTCTGGGCATGGAATCATGACTCAGTTGATGCCAGAGGAAAGATCAAGAGACAAATACGGAAAAAACCAAGCACCATCGCAGATGTGTAAGGAAGAGGTAAGAACGAAAACATAGCAATATTTGAGAAATTGATTTTTATGTCCTCTTTCAGGCTATGAGAAGGAAGAATGAAAGGGGGGAGAAAGCATATTTATTAAGAGCCTGCTAAGGTTCTGAATGCTGTGGGGACATCTTCAAGGCTCTGTCCCGGGCTCTCCACCAGCACAGCGTGCGGCAAGAGAAGGCTTCTGGGACTCGGACGACTTTGGGAGTCAGGAGTTGAATGACTTGATACATCGACACACAGGAAACACCTGAACACCTTTCACGGTGCGCATTCACATATCATTTTAATACTTTGTTCAATGTTTTTCTCCATTTTCTTTTTTTTTTCCTAAGTTTTCATTTCAATTCCAGTGGCATTCACACACAGTGTTATACTACTTCCGGGTGTACAGCAGAGTGATTCCACACCTCCACACACCGCCCTGTGCTCATCACGGCAGGTGCCCTCCTTCGTCCCCCATCCCCCACCCTCCTCCCCTCTGGTGACCATCCATGTGTTCTCCATAGTTGAGTCTGTTTCTTGCTTTGTCTCTTATTTTTTTCTCTTTGCCTATTTGTTTTGTTTCTTAAATTCCATATATGAGGGGCGCCTGGGTGGCTCAGTGGGTTAAGCCTCTGCCTTCGGCTCAGGTCATGATCTCAGGGTCCTGGGATGGAGCCCCACATCGGGCTCTCTGCTCAGCGGGGAGCCTGCTTCCCCCGCCCCCAGTCTCTGCCTGCCTCTCTGCCTACTTGTGATCTCTCTCTGTGTCAAATAAATAAAATCTTAAAAAAATAAATTCCATATATGAGAGAAATCATATGGTATCTGTCATTCTCTGATGGACTTATTTCGCTCTGTCTCATACTCTTTCACTCCATCCACATCACTGCAAATGGCAAGATTTCCTCTTTCATGACTGAGGGATATTCCATTATCTATATATCTCCATGCACACACCACATCTTCTTTATCCGTTCATCAATCAACGGACACTTGGGCTGCTCCCATACCCTGAATATTGTAAATAATGCTGCTGTAGACATAATGGTAAAGATAGTCCTTTCAACTAGTGTTTTTCTATTTTTTGGGTTAATACCTAGTAGTGCAACTGCTGCCCCAAAAAGCGGTTTAACTTTCCGAGAACCTCCATACTGGCTCCCACAGGGGCTGCACCAGTTTGCGTTCCCGCCAACGGCACCCAGGTATTCCTTTTTTCTTGGGTTGTTGATTTCAGCCATTCTGACATGTGTCAGGTGGTATCTCACTGTAGTTTTGATTTGTATTTCCACTTGGCCCGGAACACCCATGAGAGCAGAAATTTAGGTCAGGGCGGGGAAAAATAGTTTGGTTTCCTGGTGCCTCAGATCACGACGCTTCGTTAGCTCCTGGAGGTAAAGGAGCCATACACAGAATTTGTTGTTTTTAAATAGCAGGCGATCTCTGCTACCTAATTCCACTGCTTGCTATCATTTTTATACAGGAGCCGAAAAACTATGCAGAATCGCAAAGATCCCTTATTTCCATTCCATACATTCAGAGTTGAGCTCACTGGTACTCCATGGTTAACTCTAAAACAGATCTCAATACACATGCATGTGTTTTACAGGATTCTTCACTGTTACCAAGCACTTTTGGTCAGTACAAATGAAAAATCATCTCGACTCAGAGTTTCAAGTCTTCATTCTGCAGGAATTTGCAGAGTGAGCTTTATGTAAATTGACAGAAAGAAGAAAGGCTTCTAATTGCAGGAGGAATGACCGTAATTATGAGGATGCTTGGACGGCTGGACACAGGAGAACAGAACGTGTCTCATCGGCTTGTCCAGATCTCTCTTAGCCTAACGCCACAGGGCAGCCCTCAGCCAGCGAGGGGCCCTGCCGGGAGCACCGCTAACACAGTCAACACATCAAATAGCTACAGAACAGGAAACAGTGTCCTGGGAACACCAGGATGCGCTACCGACAGTTGACTTCGAAACCACTGTGACGGTGAGTTACACGCATCTAGGCTTTGGTCCTCCCCCAAATCAGGACAGAGGGTTGCACTGGAAAACCTCCGGAGAGACGATAAAGACAGAACGAAGGCTTGGATACTAGAATTTAACCAGGAGGAAAAAGGGGACACATCCTTCGATAAAGGGACAAGAGCTTCAGTATGACAAAATGAAGTAGCTGTCCGTGCAACCCTAGCAATTTTTTTTAAATGACAGTATTAAGTTTGGGTGTGTGATACCAAGCTTTGAGATTTCGGAAGTGAAACAGCTCCAATGCCCTGAGAGCAGGCAGGAAAAGGGACTTAGAGTTGAAGGTCTTTGGGGTTCTGAATGAGTCACTCTCCTGGGTTTTGAGTGATAAGCCGCACAGATGAGGAGGGAGCACCCGTCTGCACAAGAGCGCAGGAGAGCTACGAAGTATCAAGCAACCCCCTGGGGCTCACGCGTGTGGAAGCACAGAGCAGAGGTGAACCTGGGGAGGCACAAATGAGCTGACGGTAAGTCTTCTGTCGTAGAATAGGTTAAGGACCCAGCCAATAGCATCCATTAGTATTTAAATTTCACATAGGAGAAGACTAAAGCCAAAAGGTAAAGTTCAGGTCAACAACAAACATGGGAGCTAAGAACAGGGCTTGTCATGAAACCAAGAGATGTATTAAATCCCACTGACCCCCGACAGCTGGATGTTTCCTAACAGGACTGTCCCAACGGGCGGAAAGGAGAAGGTGGAACAGAGCCTGCTGCAGGTCTACACGTCCAGAGGTGCCCAACAGCCCATACACACTTTGCAGACACCTGGAGTGAATGAGTGAATGAACCCTTTAGTGACCAGGACATGCCAACACAGTATTTTTTTTTTTTTTTAAGATTTTATTTATTTATTTGAGAGAGAGAGAGACAGTGAGAGAGAGCATGAGCGAGGAGAAGGCCAGAGAGCGAAGCAGACTCCCCATGGAGCTGGGAGCCTGACGTGGGACTCGATCCCGGGACTCCAGGATCACGCCCTGAGCCGGAGGCAGTCGTCCAACCAACTGCGCCACCCAGGCGTCCCAACACAGTATTTTTTAATCCAGTGTAACACTAAGCTGTTTAGAAACAAAACAATGACACAACCATCAGACAATCGCCGCCAGCAAGAAGAAACTTCCTAATGTACAAATTCACTTTAATACATGGTGGGGAGACAAAACCCCCCTACGCTTATCTAGAAAGTTGTCATCAGGTGAATTCTGAGTGGCAGGGTCCGCACTGCCTTGAACTACAATCAAGAGGTGCCAAAGCGAGAAGACACAGAACTTCCATCTACAAAGACGACGACGAAAGGGAAAAAAACTTGTCCACTGCCTGATTGGGTCAGACATCCAGTAAGTCATACTAAGGCACTGGGGGGCTTTTAAGAAATGCTCTTTGCAGAGTCTGCCCTGATCACGCTGGGGTAGGCACTGGTGTTTAAAAGCTCTTCAAATGATCCCAGGGGCCAGCTGGAGCTGAGGACCGTGGAACTCCCGGTTGGCGAGGGGAAAAGGAGGTTCTTGTGGGAGCACGGCTGCCTGACTTCTGTCTGTGTTCTGCCTGGCTTCGGTCCTAAGAGCTGCTGCTTCTGCTCCTGTCTGCTGGATATTAATATAGGCTCCCGAGGGAGATTAACTGTGTATGCACGTGTATTTTAATTATGAACACAGAGGCCCATGCAAGGTATTGTTTTCATTCACAGGGCCCTCCGTACACTGGCCTCTGTGCTCTTGGCACTCTTCTTGGGACTTGGTTTCCCCACTTAGAGGGTCTGTTTCTCAGACACTGGTGTGTTTTCATCACATTCATCCTCAGTCCCTTTGAGGTAAGCTGCGTAATTATAATCATTTCCTGCTATCAGATCACCAAAGACTAAGTTTGAAAAAAAAGACACTGGAAAATATTTGAGAATGTGAATTAGTATGAGCGAGAGAAGAGGTCACAGAGAAAAGGGGTAGGTGGGTCCTGGGATTCACTTTTGGACTTGACTTGCCTCAAACTGAGTGTCCATGTTTCCTTCCGTAAAAAGTGGAGAGAAAGGAGTTTCACTTTCCCCTCTTAATTAGTAAATATTACTTTACCTTGTGTTTTCCTTTTTTAAGATTTACTTATTTATTTGCCAGAGACAGAGACAGCATGAGTGAGGGGGAGGGGCAGAGGGCGAGGGACCACCAGACCCCTTGCTGAGCAGGGAGCCCGATGTGGGACTCAAACCCAGGACCCTGGGATCATGACCTGAGCCAAAGGCAGACGCTTAACTAACTGAGCCACCCAGGCACCCGTGTGTGTTTTTGTGTGTCTCTTTGTAGGCTTATGGTGTGTGTGCACGTGTGCGTGTGTACATGTATCTGTGTCTCTGCGTGTACATGTATGTGTGAGTCTGAGTGTCTCTGTGTATACAGATGTATACGTGCTCGTATGTCCGTGTGTCTCTGCATGTGACCCTCTGATATGGAGTGTTCATTCTCTCATTGCACAAATCAGGAAACTGCTGAGCCTAAGCTGACCTGAACTCCCACAGCTGCACAGAGCAGGTCAATGGTCATGTGAAGAGGGCTGCCTCTCCCAGACCCCAGCACCCGCCCCAGCACCCACTCCAGAACCACTAAACTGAATCCTCCATGGCATGGCTTCTGGAAAACAGAGAGGACATGGAGAACAACAGTGAACAACAGCGATGGCCACGAACTTTACCGCACACGTACCATGGGGCAGCCCTCCTCTCCCCACGGAACCCTCACAACTTTCTCCTGAGTTCTCTACTTTAGAGAAAAGGAAATTGCATTTTAGAAAGGTTAAGGGATTCGGCCTCTTGAATTTTGCACGGTGGAGGGAAAACCAAACAAATAGCTCTGACCAAAGACAAGATGTCCCTGCAGGGGCGGCTCCTTGTTTGAGGGGGCCTGAAGTTCCAAGTGTGGGATGGGGGCTTCAGAAGGCAGCGCTGAACCGTGAAGAGAGAATGGGACCCTGAGGTATGCCCAAGCAAGAGGGGCCAAGGAGCCCGAGTGTCGTTAGCTTCTGAGGGAACCGACCTCCAGGCCATGGCTTTCTTTAAAAGACAAGTCATTTTTTTCTCTTTTATTAGGAGAAATAAAAGCCAGAGATAAGAGAGCCAAGAGATAAGACGGCTGGCTAGGTACACCCTGGGCTGAGCTGTGGGGAAGGATCTCCCAGAGCCGCCGCGCCCTGGGGTCTCCTGCAGCATCTGAGGCTGACCCCGGACTGCTCTCCACCTCCCTTTGTTTTCCCACCCCAAGCTCTGGACCCTGGAAATGGCTGACTGTCGGGGCGCCCAGCAGAAATGCTTGGTGCAAGGTGTGGAGGAGGCCTGTGATAGGGACCCCAGAGAGTGGGTTCTCTGAGGTGGACTCCTCTGTCAGGAAATGGGCCCCGTGTCTGCGGAGACAAGTGAGACGTCAGTGATTTCACTTGCATAAAGAGAAAGCACCTCCCTGCAGCTGGACACAGTGAGTGGCGTGCGAGACGGGCCGGCTTAGGAAACTAAAAAAGACCCCTTTCTCCATGCTGTGGTAGGCTCTGTAAGTACCGCCAGGAACTGAAGATTACAACATTCAGCTCTCCAAGATGACTTCTAAGAAGGCTATTCTATAGTGCTGACTGAATCGAAAGTAAAGGAAAATACAAACTTTAGTTTTAAACCCAATTTTCTCCTTTCTCTGTGACATCCATTCAACCAAATCTTCCAGAAACGCTTCCCTTATCAGTACTGAGAGCCGGTAAAGCCCCCAGGGTCGACTTGCATTCACCCCTGACTTTCCTGTTCAGCTGGAAATAATCCTTTTCCCGAGATCACAGATTAATGTCCCCAGTGTTGCCCAAGCGTACACACCCATGAATTGCAGCGAGCGTTCGAGGGTCCAGAGATGGTCTCCAGAGACCACGCCATCAACGCCCTGAGTCTGGGCACCGGGACAGTTATAAAAGAATAAGGGGACCAAGTTAGTGCCCTAAGGAAATGACTGTCAGGGACGCCTGGGTGGCTCAGTGGGTTGAGCCTCTGCCTTCGGCTCAGGTCATGATCTCAGGATCCTGGGATCCAGCCCTGCATTGGGCTTTCTGCTCCGCGGGGAGCCTGCTTCCTCCTCTCTCTCTGTCTGCCTCTCTGCCTACTTGTGATCTCTGTCAAATAAATAAGTAAAATCTTAAAAAAAAAAAAAAAAAAAGGAAATGACTGTCTTTTTGTTCATACTTGCAAGGCATTTCAGCTGGAAAAGGGCAATTCCAAATTACTGGCATTTCAGTTGAGAAAGGAGAGTAGACAAACTACTCAGGAAGAAGGCCTCTCCCCATGTCTTGTGAAGTTTGCAAAGCAGTTTCCCAAGCCTGGACAGCCCCCAAAAGTTCTGTTTCTTTTGCTTAACTAAAGTTAGAGTCCACGAATTTGCGCCCCTCCTAGTTTTGTTTTGAATGGACCAAAACGCTTCTGCTAAATTCATCTGGACCTTTCTAATATCCCAAAGCCATCTGCCTCACGTGCCAGAGAGCAGTCTGTCTGTCTAGAGCCCGTGGATAAAACTCATGAAAATATGGCGCCGGAAAACTGTGGTGGCCAAAGACACGCGTAGGGCATTGTGAATTTACTTCCGTTCCCCCTGCTTCCACACCGGATCTGAGAAAGTGCGGATACACAGCCTAGGAGCATCTAGCATATGTGAGAGGTGAAGTCTGAAGGGGACTACTGGCATGTTCTGTAGCACATTCCTTTCCCTAATTCCTATGGACTCTTAGTAGAAAACGCAGACCTCGACATTGGCCTCCAACGTAAGGACTCTCTAAGCACTTGGCTTTGGCTGCCCCAAAACCAGATCTTTGGAAACCTCTTTATGACCAGACCTCCTGACACAACCGGCCAGTCTGTCCCCACAGGACCACCTCAAGGGCAGGGGGGCCCATGCCTACGAGGTGCGGTGGCCATGCTCAGGAAGCGCATGTGCAAACCTCGCAGACTCGGCTCTTGAACAAGCCAGCTGCCCCTCATGACCGGCCACGAGCTCTCTCTCCCAAGAGTAAGTTGCTGGCTGCTGCTGGGCCAATTCCTTTTTCTCCTCGCCCGTCAATGGAAACTCGCTCTGAGATTAATTTCCAACCGAATAAATGTTATCACCAGATGTCTTTCTGTGCAGCAGCCCTTCTTGAAAACAAATTTTCCTTAGTAATGGGGAAAATGGAACTTCAAGGAGCCTGTGCACAGCTCTGAACAAAAGTTTCATTTTGTGTGTGTGTTATACAGGCCTCATGTTGGCCGTATTACTAGCTCTCGGGGGCGGCACTTCCCGTCCCATGTACGGTTTTGCCATCATCTGCAAAGTAAACGACGTCTGATGGAGCCCACTGCCCCGTGGCCGTCGGCACCTCCACGCTCCCATGCGTCCCCAGCACTCCCTGGGCTTCCAGAAATAGTCACCACACGGCTGGCGCCCCGAGCAGACCGGACTCAAACAGTAAGCCCTACACCCCACCGCTTACGAGAAACTTACAGAAGCTGGTGCTTGGATCCCAGACACAGATGTCTCCATGCCCCGAAATTAAAAACACTCTCACTTGTTGAAACAGAACAGGCAAAAAGCCAACAGAAACCCTACACACACAGAACCCCGGTGTGTGGCAGAAAGTCACCACCCCAACTGGAGTGGGTATACAAATGCAGTTTCCTCCTCAAAAAAAATCACTTCTTCACTATTGACGTGCACAGGTATGAGTAGAAGTTACTGTTTCCAGAGTAGGAAACTGTTTAAGAACCTGAAAGGGTGGGGAGATGTAGGTGTCTCACTCTCAGGTGAGAAATGCTTTTGTTTTATCATGAACTAGGACTCAAACCCAGAAATAAGCCATGGGAAGGGTGTTTGGATTCGGCTACATTTGGGGGTTTTTGTTTGTTTGTTTGTTTGTTTTTTCCCATTTTGGTTAGAGATGGGCCAGGCTAGCGATTCCAGAAGCAAGTAGAGTAAACACGGCCAATACAACCACCAACCCAAAAGCCACTCCCTTCACAGAGCACAGAGGCAGGGCTTCTATCCTTCAAACACGGAGCAGGGAACTGAAAGAGTAGAAGATGGAATGTTCTAAGGGAGCACCGCTGACCGAGGGGCCTCACCAGCCTGATCCCGGCACGAGCAGATCACGACTAAGGGGTCCCTCCCCTTCAATCATCTACTTCATCTTTTCTCCCCAGACATCAGTTGAGGAAATGGTGACACAGGCTAACTGATGTTTCAAGGTCCCATGGGAGTTGGGATTCTTTTGATTAAAATTAAAAGGCCCCGTGAGAATGCGGGGCAAGTTAGAAGGGCAAGACATAGTACAGGTAAGCAACTGAGGAAGCGGTGGGCATGTGGGTTTCCATGGAAGTTTCTGGGCTAGAACTCAATACTCTGGTCCGTCATATCACCGTGCAACAGAAGCCTCCAAAGTCCAAGTGTCTGTTCCAGTCTCGAGAGGAAGAGAGCTCCAGCAACACCCTCAGAACACAGGCATCACCTACCTGCAAATCGCCGGAGCTGCCAGGCCCCGCTGACCACGCCCAGCGGCTGACGCCAGGGCAGACATCCGTCATTAGCCCTGCACAGAAATGACATCTATCTGCTCATCACCACGCCTGGGGACATTTGATAGCACAGCAGGTTTTGAACTGGTGAAAATGGGCAGATAAACTCGATTCCATAAAGGTATTTCAAGGGATAGAAAACTGAAACGCTTTCTTCTGAACCGAGTCTTCCGTAATAAGTATCAAAAAGGCAGTTCTGAGGAAATGAAAGAACACCAGGGTCCATTTATTTCCTGCAATGATGGGGATGGATGCAATGTAAGGGTGGTGGACTGGGGGTCTGGTGTGGGTCTGCAAGTGCTCTGCACTGGGGGAGGACAGAGAAACAGGAGCACATCACTGCAGGGCTCCCAGTGAGGCGGGAGCCAGTCCTCCTGATGCAGATCTTGCTGCGGTAATTAAGGCGAAAGCTCAGGCCGATGGGGAGCCTGCTGATCTCACCCTCTGGGGCACTTCCTGCCCTCCTCCAACTAATCTGCAGGACTCAGCATCTCACTGAATTGCCGGGCCCAATGCAAAGGGAAGCAGCAAGGCGCAGTGTACAAAATCTCACCCACAACACCGGGTCACGGGCCCTTCTGTCCCCAGCACCTCAGGAAGCAGGCACGATGGGAGAACAGAGACAGCTTAGTTTTGGGTAAGGCGTGGCTCTGGGATACACCGTTTTGCCACAGCTCACACTGAATTAGGGCGGACCTTGCCACCAGCAGGTGGCCCTTCAGAGGGATGATGGCCCTTCTCGGAGGCCAGCTCGGCCCTCGTTCAAGTTCACGGCCTCTTGCTCAACACTTGTCAGGGCCAGAGTTTAAAACACAATATGGGCTTTTTCAACAGACAGCTTTGGCATTTAAAAAAAATATTTTATTTTGGGACGCCTGGGTGGCTCATTCGTTAAGCGTCAGCCTTCAGCCTGGGTCATACCCCGCATCAGGCTCCCTGCTCGGCAGGAAGCTGGCTTCTCCTTCTCCCACTCCCCCTTGCTGTGTCTCTCTGTCAAATAAATAAATAAAACCTTTTAAAATAACAGGAACAATGATTTAACGAAAAGAATATTTTATATTTATTTACTTATTTGTCAGAGAGAGAGAGAGAGAGAGCGAGCGAGTAGGCACATACAAGCAGGCTCCCGGCTGAGCAAGGAGCCCGAGGTGGGACTTGATCCCAGGACCCTAAAATCATGACCCAAGCTGAAGGCAGACGCTTAACCGACTGAGCCACCCAGGCGTCCCAGCTTCGGCACTTCTTGACGCATCCCATTCTCCTCAGCCCTGCTCCCTGGCAGGTGACAATCAGAGGCGTGCGTGTTAGAGGGAGGCTGGAGGGCACGACCGCCGACTGTGCGCTCTCGCCGGGCGATCCTTCGTGTCTTTTTCCTGAACTGGTACTAGTTTTTCAACCCACATACCTCTCTGTATTAGGAACCACGATCACCAGAATCTTCCACAGGATGGCAGCTTTTTATCACTTTTTACCCCATAACTATAGCTAGGACTCTCATTTATAATACTCTGTTATCAGAGCTCTTTTTCCTACATATTGCCAATCCTTGAATTCGAAGGACCCATTCGGCAAAGTTGACAGCTTCCTCCTTCAACACAAGAGCCTGTGGAAAGGATGCCAAACTTTGAATTAGAAATTGGGGTTAAGGGCGCCTGGGTGGCTCAGTGGGTTAAGCCGCTGCCTTTGGCTCAGGTCATGATCTCAGGGTCCTGGGATCTAGTCCCGCATCAGGCTCTCTGCTCGGCAGGGAGCCTGCTTCCACCTCTCTCTCTCTGCCTGCCTCTCTGCCTACTTGTGATCTCTCTCTGTCAAATAAATAAATAAATAATCTTTAAAAAAAAAAAGAAATTGGGGTTAAAATACTGGCTTTAGGGGCGCCTGGGTGGCTCAGTGGGTTGGGGCCTCTGCCTTCCGCTCAGGTCATGATCCCAGGGGTCCTGGGATCGAGCGAGTCCCTGCTGAGCAGAGAGCCTGCTTCCTCCTCTCTCTCTCTGCCTGCTTCTCTGCCTGCTTGTGATCTCTTTCTGTCAAATAAATAAATAAAATCTTAAAAAAAAAATACTGGCTTTATTACTTGCCAGCCTGGTGATCCGGGGCAATAGGGACGGAGATTCTCTGGCTGTGTTGCTGAGAACATCAAATGAGATCACCGTCAAAGGAGAAGTGCCAAGCACGACACCCGACCTCTAGAAGAGTATCACATATCTGGTAAAAAAAAAAAAAAAAATCCAAGAAACCAAAAAACTCCTGTATCAAAGTACAGCCTGTCTTTTATAAAATACACAACTCTATGTTAGGTCCTTGAAATGCATTTTCAGTTCTTCAGAGTTAAAATGAGATTTCTTCTACGAAGAAAAGTTATTGCTCCCTGAAGCTAAAATTTTACCTTTTTACTGGCCTCACTCCTTTAGGCCAAGATGGTCGTCTTTAAAAAAAAAGATATAAAAAGATAAGATTCAGACAGCATTTTAAAAATCTGAGGATTAACATATGACTCCCTCAAGACGCAGGGCTTGTCCTTCCTTGGTATCTCCAGGCAGAGGTCTGAGTTAAGTTCGGACTTTCAATTAGGGCTTCATGTGCGCACTTTTCAAAATCTGGTGACTCGGGGCGCCTGGGTGGCTCAGTGGGTTAAGCCGCTGCCTTCGGCTCAGGTCATGATCTCAGGGTCCTGGGATCGAGTCCCGCATCGGGCTCTCTGCTCAGCAGGGAGCCTGCTTCCCTCTCTCTCTCTCTCTGCCTGCCTCTCCGTCTACTTGTGATCTCTCTCTGTCAAATAAATAAATAAAATCTTTAAAAAAAAAAAAATCTGGTGACTCAAGTTGTAAGATCAGTGGTTGTAGCAAATCACGTTTTCCACTCTTTTAAATGTTTCTATGTTTTTCTTCTATTGAATCACTCTATCTGAATCCTAAGTCACATGGCCATTCCGTAGGAAGGGGATAAAGTGCATTAAAGAAAGTAATCCTTGTGGGGCGGCCAATGGAGCATGGGTCTGGAGGTGGGGCTTCTTGGCTGCGTATCCTTAGACTGTCTCCTCACCCCTCTGTACTCCCAGTTTTTCTGTCAGCAAACAAGGGTGTACACCTCACAGGTCACCCAAAGTCTTTCCTTAAAAAATAGACATTCTTGTCAAACTAAAAATACTCATGTAACCCTTGATGCGGTACGAAGCAGAGTACATTACCTAGGAAGAAGTCAGCCTGAGAAGAGGAGTGAGCATCTAATCAACGCCTTGAGCAGCTTGTACTGGTGGGACGTGGAGAAGTCAGGCCAGCAGGTTGGAGGAAAGCACGAGAAGCCAGTCCGGCAGGTGGGGTATTTCCCAGCAGAGGCGCAAAGAACAGGGTTCCCACAGTCACCCACACACCGTGGAAAGGGGCTGATCCGGCTGGAGGATCATAGATGATCACGGAAGGCAGGTGTGGGCCCAATTCTGGGGTCATGGTTCCAACAATCTACCACTAAAAAGACATTTTTGAGACAACTAGAGAAATGCCAATGAGACTGGTTGTCAGATAACATAAGATAGGAGGTTACGTTTTTAGGGGTGATGACGACGTTTGATTACATGAGAAAAATCCGTGTTTTCAGAGATGCAGAGTGACATACAGAGTGGTGAAATGCCATTCCATCTTCTTAGCTGTGACATAACTGGTTTTAAAATATTTCAGAAATGAGAGGGTAGATGAGAAAAAATAATCTTCCTGATTTGGGGCCCTGGATGTGTATTATGACTTCGGTAAGCGAAATGAAAAAAATATTATTGAAAAATCCAGAAGCGGCAGGCCACACGGAGGACGAGGCAAAATCACACAGATGAGGCCGTTTTCTACCTGCTGCAGTTTGGGAAGCTCTCAAGTAAAGTGAAATCAAGTTAAAAAGAAAAGACAAAATGATATGCTGTGTATGAACCCATTTGTATAAAAATAGGAACAAAACCTAAAGTATGTTCATTTGTACACACACGGGCATGTAACCCACAGGGGACAAATTCTGGAAGGATACCTCCTCCCAAGCTCCTGACAGGGTCAGCAGGACCTCAGGACGACGGAAAAGCACGGCCCCTGTTCTTCACCCTCTAACTGTCCAATTTCCTGCCACTCGTGCACTTTTTCCCAAGGAGGTGTTCTCATCTCATGTCATTAAAACACAGCCAAGTGAATAAGTAAGTGAAGGCAGGAGGGTAAAACTGGAGGGAGCAGAAGAGGACAGAAGGACAGAGGAAGGGAGGCCGGCAAGGCACGCTGGTGAATTCCAGAGCTCGCTGATGACGTCTTCATACGCAAAGGGCAGGGGTATAGACACACAACATTTTATAGCTCAATTGGCAAAGGCCTTTCATTCCAAAAAGAAAACAGTGTCAGCATTAAAGAAATGGGGTTCATCCTGCGGCCAGGTCCCCATTAGCAGGAGGAGGGAGGCTTTCATCAGAGCCGATGGGTGAGGATGGCTGTCCCTGGTAATCACAGGGAAGTCAGATGACCATGAGGGCCACGTGCCCCAGGCGCACCCCTGTAATTTGTAGCATAATGAACTATTACCTTAGCAGAATCCTGTGCCAGGCATTTAATTTGCAAGTGCAGAGGCCTGCTGGGTGACTTGAAAATGACTCTGAAATTACCCCTGTGCCATCTGAAACGACCAGAAGTGTGACCGGGGTTGCTCAGGGAGAGTGGCGCGCGGGAAATGGGAGGCCGTGGGGCGACGCTTCTAGGGAAGGTGTTAGACGCACCTGTGTTCTGACTCACGAAGGAGTCTGGGGACATTTCCCGCAGCTGCTTTCGAGATTCGATTTCGGGCTCCATCATGGGAGTCCTGGGTGCCAAAAGGGGGCCTCCCCCGATCTGATCCCATCTTCAGAGTAGGGGCAGAGGGACTCGGCATGTGGAGTCTGGGAAAGGGTTTTCTTTTTCCTGGAGGGGATTACCCCGTCCTCAGGCTTTGTGGGGACATTCAGCCAGATGTGAGAGGAAGAAGCAGGTACAGCAGGTGCCAAGGACACAGGAAAGAGGGAGCTTTTTACTCTCCTAGGTTACATCAAGGTTTGAGGGGGGAGATCACTGTTTCCACTGATTACCTTCCCCATGGGCCTACCTCCATCAACTACCAGCATACACACCTTTTCCTCTCTCTGATTACGATAACAAGAGGAACTACGACCATCAGTTCCTTTCTTCTGTGGCCGGCGACACAGAGGGTGGAGCAGAGGGGGGCGGGGAAGCCACTGCACACCAGGTGCTGGAATGTTCTCTGCTCACCTGCCCCAGTTCCTGTCAGCTGTGAGTCATGCGCAGCCTTCCTACACCCTGAGGAGAGCCTGGCTGGGCCGGGTCTCCACTGGGGACACGGGTGTTCATGCATGAGTAAACCCAACAGCCAAGTTTCTAATTCGTCACAACATCACAAAAAGCATGTGAGAAAAGGCCACTCTCCTAGTCCTCCTCCAAAGTTTGCTTTTGTTCTGAATATGCCTAATAAAAATCCCTGGGGTTTTTCCCTTCTCGCCCCGTTGGTGCTCATAAAAGACATGTTGCCACACCTTTTAAATGCTTCCCATGTTTCTGGTGCAAGCCCCCTTCTGCCAGAGCAATGGCTCTTATTTTGGTCGCCTGGAATCGGACTTTTAGAAGGGAGGTCCCTGAGATCGACCCTCTCACCATGTCACTCAGGAGGCACTGGCAGAGGCAAGAATTCACGTTTTTACGAAGCACCATTGCTGGCGCTCATGCGAAGAAACAGCTGTGTTTAAATGGATCACGAGTGTGGGTTCCGAGCGCAGATAACTGAGAAGCATCTTGAAAACAATATAAAGGGGCATCTGGGTGGCTCAGTGGGTTAAGCCTCTGCCTTCGGCTCAGGTCATGATCCCAGGGTCCTGGGATCGAGCCCCACATCGGGCTCTCTGCTCGGCAGGGAGCCTGCTTCCCCCCCCACCCCGCCTGCCTCTCTGCCTACTTGTGATCTCTCTCTGTCAAATAATTAAATAAATTCTTTAAAACAAACAAAAAAAATATATAAAATAGTGTTCACCAGAACGGTTTCGCTGGGCACCACAGCACTGTTTTGCCGACTTGGGAGCTCTGGACGGGAACAGGCGCAGCCTCTGAGCGCCTGTGGTCAGATGTGAACAGGACACACAGTGCTGGGGGAGACAGTTTTCCTTGCTTCAAGTGAGCAGTGGAAGTAGTGAAAGCCTAAGTAAACTCTGACCATTAGATAATGGGCCATTATAACTCTGGACAACTTCCTGAATGGCTCTAAAAAAAAAAAAAAAAAAAAAAAAGGGTCTCTCGTTTCCTGCCTGAAGAAAAGAGAAATATTAGGATAGCGTTGTGTGCAAAGAATGCAAGCTTGTAAGAGGAGGTGCACAGAGTTGGGGAGAGGGGGGCAGGGGGTGGGGGAGAGGGGGAGACTGATTCCTGGCTTAGAAGGGAAAACAAGAAAAAAAAAATTCTGTTCTCTCCTGGGCCGTCAAAGCCCCACATCCCACACGTCCCTCCAGCTCAGCCAGCCAGCTGCCGTGGGCTCCCCCACCCTCCCCAGTCCTTGGCCGGTGGGGGGGGGGGAGGGGCTCACCCCGGAGACCTCCAGCAGCAGGGCGGGCGGGCAAAAGGGAGAGAAAGATGAAAGCATGAAAGCAGAGAGTCCCCGTGCAGCTCCTGTGAAACCAGAAAACTCTGAGATCTAGATGGTTTTATTCCAAGAGGCTGCCAGGAAAGAACTGGCTCCCAGAAAAGCCACAGCTTCATTTTTTCCCATACTCTAGTGATACGTTTCCAGGGCTCTTTTTTTCCTCCAAGGGAGCAAAATAATATCACCTTTTGGGATGACCACAGTTTTTTGTTTTGTTTTGTTTGTAAATCTTACAAACCGTCATTATGGTTTTAAGGCATTAAGTGTGTTCTGGATTGGGAGCCTGGCGGGGGGTGGGGGGGTGGGGGGGTGGGGCTTAATTGGCGAAGAGCCTGCCTTGGGCTCAGGTCATGGTCCCAGAGTTCTGGGATGGAGTCCTGGGTTGGGCTCCCTGCTCAGCAGGGAGCCTGCTGCTTCTCCCTCCGCCCCTCCCCCCTGCAGTGCTCTCTCTCAAATAAATAAAATCTTTAAAAAAAAAAAAAAGAGTGTTCTGGGTTGGAAGCCACAGAGTCTGTACTGACCCGCTAGTTGTGGGAACCTGAGCAAACTCCTCTCTCTCTCTCTCTCTCTCCTCCTAGAACTGTAAAATGCAGGGATCAAGCAGGGAAATTGTGAGGCAACAGAGAAATGACATAACTCATAAAATTCATTTGGCACAGGTCTTGGTACATGGTACGCATCTGACAACCAGCAGCAGTACAGCACGGCTGATAATGGTCTTAAACTGTGGACGCCACAAGAAGGCAGTGCTTCGCGGAAGAAGGTCATTGCTTCTGGGGCAGGGTCACGTCCCAACACAAATCATGAACGCGGTCAAATCAGAGCAGCATGCCGCTGAACACACGTGACCTTGCACTCCGTATCCCCACTCTCTCTTGGGGCCATGACGAACCCCTCATTCCTTATTTTTGGACTAAAAAGGCATGTGTGAGAATTAAAAGATACGATGTATCAAGAACCCAGTATGGAACTAGAAGACAGAAACAGACCTTACAGTTTTCTCCTCTGCCCTGATATGCAGAGAATCTAACCTAGAATTCGTACCACTGACTTTACGGTGTGGCCCAAACAAAATTTCCTCATGTTCAGGGATTCCTGTCCAGTTACCTCTGATGTAATTTTTCCGGAAGTAGGAAAATTTTACTTTGGAGGCACCAATGATGTACTACATTCTTCTGCTCCTTTAGTGACAAGAATCACTCCCCACTGGACTCAGGAGGATGGAACGACGTCTCAGGACCCAGGAGCACAGGGTAGAGCGCTGGGGCCTAGAGCCAGTGATGCTCTGACCCCAGAACCCACGTGTTTTCCACTCTACCACACAGAAACCGATGGAAAAACCACTGCATTCAGCAGACTTCAGGAACACGGAATGTGTTTTGTAATACTGACAGGATTTGCAAGAACTCAGTGGAAAGGGAAGAACGACATGCCGACTCTCTCATACCTTGGGCACGACACAATTCGTAACGTAGCTGTTAGTATTTTTTTCAATCTGGCATACGTCCTTTACATGATGAACTACCTGTGAGGATGTTTTGACTCAAGGCAGGCTGACTGTGGTCCACTTTTGAAGGCTTCTGGTGTCGTGACTTTCTGTTGCTAAATGATCATTTCAGGGTTTAGAGAAATGGAACGGGCAAGGAAATACCTTTCGTGGATTCAAGCACGCCCTTCAGTGCACCATTCCTAGGAAAACTGAATGCCCCGTTTTACTGAGTATCTGCAATATGTCTGATTGCTCAAGATTACGGACAGGCTGTCCTCCTCTGGAATTCAGACAAGGGACTGGGGGGGTGGGTGCAGGAAGGAATGTGGCAGGCGAGCCTCGGGCTGGTCCGAGTGCCTCGGGACATCTCCTCGCTCCTGTCTGAGGCCAGAACATCAACACGCCAGATTCCTTCTCCCAAGAACTGCCCTCCAAATACCGAAGACAACTATGATATCCTCTCTTTGTCTCCCCCGACAAAAACATCCCACCCCATTTTTATCTGTTGTTGTGACTTTTTCCAAGTGCCATTCCCACCTCTTAGCCCGTTCCAGTTTGCAAACACCCTTCCCAAGCGCAGCTTTGGAAATGAGCACTTCTCATCAACGGAAGCCCGTCCAGCCTCACACGTCTTGCCTATCCCTTTCTACAACTTGACCCAAATGCATGATGGGTAATATTCTTGGGAATCAGGCAAATGGCAAAGGTGAAGACATTTTGCAAAGGGAGATTTCCCCTGGGTGGGCCTGACTCAATCAGGTAAAAGCTTTGGACAGATGTCTACACGGTTCCTGGCAGGAGATACTTGGGCTGTGAAGAAGCAAACAGCTCTACTGTAAACAGGCTACGGAGAGGGGCTGCCTCTCTGAGCACCAGCCTCAGTCCTACCCGTACAAGGCACTGGATTCTGCCAACGATCTTCAGTGACCGGGAGAAGCGGGAGCTCCAGATGAGAACCCAGCCTTGGGAGTCCCCCAGAACACGGCATAGAGACAATGTGATGACATATGGGTTGTTTCAAGCCATGACATTTGTGGTTATTTGTTCCAACATCATAGTTTGGACTTTTATTCCATTATGATAAACAAAACCAACGATTTTCCGAAGTTGTGTTTTGTTACACCAACTTTACTCCACCCTGTATCTCAGCAGTTGGCTTTGCCTTGACCTTGTTATGAATAAATTCTTGAATTCCGTTCCATGTATAGTGGTCTGTCTACCCTGATCTTGCCAACTTGTGTATTATAATCTCTTCTCGCTTCTTGTATTCCAAAACCCTGGGTACTTGCTGAACCTGGATAATCTGTCCTAGCGCGTTGCCCCTGACCCATGCACACAACATACGGACACTGCAGATTTCATTTCACCAAAGACTCCTCAGTCTAATTAAATGTTAATGACCGGTTGCATTCTATCAGTGCACCTATTTTTAAAACACAAGTTTGGTTAACAAGGAACAATTTTTTTCAGGAGAAACAGAATTGTCTTTCCTCAGTTTTCACTTACTGCTGGTAAACCCACTAGAGGTCTACTTGGTGTAGAAGAAATTTATTTATTTAAGATTTTATTTATTTATTTGAGAGAGAGAGAAACCACGAGGAAGTGGGAGGGGCAGAGGGAGAGGGAGAAGTAGGCTTCCTGCTGAGCAGGGAGCCCAATGCAGGGCTCGATCCCAGGACCCTGAGATCATGACCTGAGCCGAAGGCAGATGTTTAACTGACTGAGCCACTCAGCAGCCCTGGCCTAAAAGAAATTCAAGGCTCAGGATAGATCTGGTGCCTCACAGAATCACTGTTACACTTCAAATAGGTTTTCCTGCCTGTAAGAATGACTGGTTGTCATTCTCATGATGCAGTCACCAAAGGCAGTGCTCCATGGAGGGCCCCACAGGCATCTGCGACAGTCCTGGACTGTGGTGAGGACTCCGTGGAGTGAGTCATGAAGAAAATCCACAGGAAGGCCTTCACTTTCGAGATCCTACACATCAGCTGTCTGTAACATTGTTGATACTGCTGTGGTTAACACCACCAACATGAAAGTCCCTGGGGAGGAGCGTACAGATGACTGTGTTGTGAGTTGAATGGTTCAGGAAGACATGTTCAAGTTCTGATCTCTGTCTGGTACCTGTGACTGTGACCTTATTTGGAAGCTGGTCCTTTGAGGATGGAAGCAAGTTAAAATGAGGTCATACTGGGGGCACCAGTGGTGGCTCAGTGGGTTAAAGCCTCTGCCCTTCGCTCGGGTCATGATCCCAGGGTCCTGGGATCGAGCCCCACGTCGGGCTCTCTGCTCAGTGGGAGCCTGCTTCCTCCTCTCTCGGAAAAATAAAGGAGGTGACTGATGCAAAAAAAAAAAATGAGGTCATACTGGACTAGGGTGGGCCCGAATCCAATGACTAGCATCCTTACAAGAAGAGGGAACTTTGAACACATGTACAGAGAAGAGAATGTCTGGTGAAGGCACAGAAACAGGCACACTGGAGAATTCTACATGATGATGGAGGCACAGGGTGGAGTGGTTCACCCACAAGGCCAGGAGCGCCAAGGATTTCTGGCAACTCCAGAAGCTAGAAAGAGGCAAGAGAGGATTCTCTCCTACGGTTTCATAGAGAGCATGGCTCTGCCAACACCTTGGTTTTGGGCTTCTGATCTCCAGAACTGTTAGCGGACACATCTCGGTGGTTTTAAGCCACCCGGTTGGTTGTATTTGCTCTCAGCTCTTCGGAACTAATATACTATGATTGCCCTGGACCTGCCACTCCCACCAGACCTCCAAGGAAGGATCTCAGACTGAGTGTCTTCCAGAGCAGGAAGACCGAGGGACTGACTGTAAGGGGGATGAAAAGGCCAATGAAAATTATTGGACAATAATTCTTCGTGAAATAAATCCTTGTTTGAGGTTCTGGAAAATAACCATGTGAGGGTGCTACATTGCTTTGGTCCCCTTGGTGGCTTCGTGTCTAAGGAATCTCTTGAGCCCCGACTGCCACCAGCTGAGTTTAAATAAACTGTTTCTGTGCAAGTCTCCAAAAGCTTATGAAGTCATAGGCAGGACAAAGGAAATGAAAGGAAAACAAAGATGCTTATGAAGGAAGCGTAGGATCGTGGGAGGAGCAAAAGGGAGAAGAAGCGATCAGGGAATAATGTGAGATGATGCATGTTCTGTACACACAGGAGGTTCAGGCTATCCCTGTACTTGACAAGGTTAAGGCTATCCCTTAACTCAATGGAGTTAAGGCTATTCTTCTACTCAACAATGTTAGGGCTATCCCTCTACTCAACTAGGTTAAGGTTATCCCTCTATTCAAGGAGGTAAAGGCTATCCCTCTACTCAACAAGGTTAAGACTATCCCCCTACTCAATGAGGTTAAGGTTATCCCCCTACTCAACAAGGTTAAGGCTATCCCCCTACCCAAGGAGGTTAAGGTTATCCCTCTATTCAATGAGGTTAAGAGGTTAAGGCTATCTCCCTACTCAACAAGGTTAAGGCTATCCCTCTACTCAGTGAGGTTAAGGCTGTATGTCTCTACTCAACGAGGTATTGACAAGACACTCTTTCACAAAACTTTACATATAGCTGTATAGCCATGATTTTTTAAAAAATATTTTATTTATTTATTTGACAGAGAGAGAAATCACAAGCAGGCAGAGAGACAGGCAGAGAGAGAGAGGAAGGAAGCAGGCTCCCTGTTGAGCAGAGAGCCCGATGCGGGACTCGATCCCGGGACTCTGGGATCATAACCTGAGCTGAAGGCAGCGTATTGCCATGATTTTTAAATACATTTCTTACTTCGGTAAGGCTACAAATGTTTGAAGGTCATGGAACATTTATATTATCTTGGAGCCTTTCCCGTGCCACCTTTTTGTGAGTCTACAGGTGGCTTCAAGATTCCTTACAGAATAGCCGAGGAAACACTAACTGTGTTCAGGAGAGAGGAAAACAGCTTGGAAACCGGAAACAAACAAACATTGCCCGTTCTGCAGGCATCCACGATCTGTGCAGAAATTGGTCACTCCTATTCCAGGTTAGTGGGTAATCTCATAATTGCCAATATCTAGGGTACATGTTCCAGGCCCACAACACTGGAAGATAATGTTCCCTCTGCTACCAAGAGTCCACAATTGGTAACTCCCTTGTTAATCATTTCCACTGTGTATCAGCAAGAGCCCTGCCAAGAGCACATTTCAAAATGCTTTCTGTTCAGATTAAATTGCTGTGGCTTCCCAGGAGGAAAAGTTCTCCCTGTAAAACTCTCTGATGTAAGGTGGCATCAGGAATGCTTTTCAGGCAGTTAAGAAGCAGGACTGAACTTCTGTAGCTTGATGTGCACCTTCTGCAGGGCATTTTCCTCAGCCTGCCTCCTGATAAATGACTCATATCACTGGGTCCCCTTAGCTTGTAGCTCAAGAGAGTGGACTGCCCCACATCTGTCCCTACTCCATCCATGTTGCAGTGGCTGAGAGCTGTTAAAAACAAAACAAAGAGGAATAAGAGTGCCTTGACTATTATGGCTATATAATAAATCTCAAAATTGGTATTTTTTTTTCCCTCCAAATGGTTCTGGAGCAATTGGGCATCAGAGGAGGAAAAAAAAATCCCAAAACAAAAAAACAATAACAACAACCTAAAAACCAAACCAAACCAAACCAAAACAAAAACCAAAAAACCTCTACCTAAACTTCACACACTATACAAATATCAATTCAATCTGGATCCTAGTTGTTGTGGGTTTTTTTTTTTTTAAAGATTTTATTTATTCACCAGAGAAAGAGTGAGAGAAAGAGAAAGAGAGAGCACACACAAGCAGAGGGAGAAGCAGACTCCCTGCTGAGCAGGGAGCCTGATGCTGGGCTCCATCCCTGGACCCTGGGGATCATGACCTGAGCCAAGGGCAGACACTTAACTGACTGAGTCATCCAGGCGCCCCTAAAATGGATCCTAGTTTTTAGTCTAAAACACAAAACTATGAAACTTTTAGAAAAGAACATGAGACCACCAGGATTCAGACTTTATTTTTTCCCCCCAATTTATTTATTTTCAGAAAAACAGTATTATTTTTTCACCACACCCAGTGCTCCATGCAAGCCATGCCCTCTATAATACCCACCACCTGGTACCCCATCCTCCCACCCCCCCACCAGTTCAAACCCCTCAGATTGTTTTTCAGAGTCCATAGTCTCTCATGGTTCACCTCCCCTTCCATTTTGACGCAAAGTTCTTAGACGCAAAAAGCAGAAGCCATAGAAGAAAAAAAATGGATAAATTAGACTTCATAACTAAGAACTTTTGTTCAGCCAAAGGCCCTGTACATGGCGTTGGAAAGACAAGCTACACACTGAGAGTAAGTATTTGAAAACCACATATCTGACCAAAGACTCATATATAGAATATACAAAAAACTCTCAAAATATACAAATGTTTACTTCAGGCCACAGCTTACATGTTCTCAGCTTTGGAGGATTCATGGGCCAGGGGAGAAAGTGCTAGTTTCATGATGCAAGGTCAGAGGCAAGTAGGACCTGCTCCTCAGGCATTTTAACCTAAGGGGACACCTAAAGACTCTGTAATGGGAATAATATTTATTGCAATATTTTTTAACAACCCAAACAAATGTCATAAAATCCATGATGAACCAAATACCGAAATTTAATGCACACTGCATTTAACGCCCACCTCCCTCCTTGCCTAATTTTGGCCGTGAGAGGAAGAATGGCGGGGAGAACAGGCCTCTGCGGGGAAGAAACTAAAATGCGCAACCCTGACATTTTTGGTTCATTTTATGTCATTTTCAGCCCATGAGAACCACTGGAGCGCCTCCCATCTCTAATGGCAGCCACACTCTCGGAGGTGCCCCTCGTCCTCCCTGCATAAGTGAGCTTCCCCAGAGTATCCCCTCACCCACCTGCCTGTCCCTCTTCCAACACCGTGGTGGCCCCTGCTCTCCTCCTCGCCTCTCCGGGTGCTCCAGCGGAAGCCCCTCTGTGCTTCTGCTCCATCCCGCCCTGGACGTGGGCCCGTCTGTCCTTGTGTCTGTCCTGACCTCACTCGGCACAGTCTCCGGGGTCGGGCTAATTTACCCCTAGTTTCCTGCAGGACCCACGCTCTCTCCTGTTGCCAGGCCCACTGCACCCGGAATGCCTGCTGCTCAGAGCAGGAGAGCGTGAGGAACTCCTGAGTAGTGACCTTATTTTCTCTTCTCGCTTTTGAAACCCAAACCCAAACTCCCTGCCTGGTCCCCGGAGGTGGGCACAGGCAGAGGAGGAGGGAGTGCGGTGCCCGGGGTGAGCATCACGCCCTAGGCCACCCCAAGGTGTGCAGGGGCCTCACAAAACAGTGGGGCTCCCGAACCTTTTTTCTCCCCTTGTCTCACCCCATTTCTCTGTGGAGGCAGCCAAGGTGGGGGAGGAGATAGTTTGGGACCCAGAAACCTCGTACTGTCCACGGGCAGCCCACACCTCTGTCCCGAGTGGAGCCCCATTTGTGGACCCGTCACAGCAGCCAAGCCCTCATCACTCCGGCCCACACGGGCCCCACAGACTCATCCACTGCGCATCAATGTGCTCCTCAAAGTCCACACAAACATTTTCTCCAGGTGTGGAAAGACACACAGTAGTGTATGAACAGTTCTCCTCGGGGTGCCGAGATCGGAGGAAAGGGGGCAGGAAGTTTATAAATTCTTGGCATATTGCAGGTATTACCTGGAAGGGTCCTTCCAGCATCTATCCTAAGTATTAAGGAAAATAAAGGAAAAAGGTATTTTTTAAAATGTATGTGGTACCTTTGGAGACAGTGGGCTATCTACAGATATGGCGGTGGAAAGAAACCTTTCTGGCACCGTTGAGGGAGTTATGAAAGGTATGGGGGTGGCGCGGAGGGCAGGGTCCTCACTTCCCCTCCCACCCTGGCCCCCATGGCTGTCACCCTGTTCCCCTACCTTCCCCTCTCCACACGTCCACAAGCAACAGAAGGCTCTGGGACTGGAATACATCACAAAGGGGAATGGGGTAAACATTCAAAGTTTCTAGAAAGCCATGAGGGACAGATACAACCTTACTCTAGACAATTTCTCTGCCCAGAGTGGGAAGCCAGGCCCACTGTGTACTTTACCCCAAGAGAGCCTGCTCAAGTGCCTCCCCACCTCCTCCCCCTCCACACCCACAGTGCCACTGGCTTACCACGATAGTGTTTAGCTGGTGAAACATTACAATTGTGTGAAGCTTTGCTAGCCAAACAAAACAAAGCCCAATGGCGTCAGAGCCTGCTCTCCAGTCCTGGCCCAGAGGACAATGTCCAGCTGTCTGTTGCTACCTTAGTCGAAAAGAAAAACCAAGGCTACCTCCATAAAAGTACCACCCCAAGGCCTCTTTTTATGAGCATTTAACGAACTCTAGCTCCAAGGAGTCTGTGTGGCTTCCCAGGACACTTCTGGAGGGACCTGATAGTCCTGCTTTCCAGCTCTCGGGTGGGCTGGGGTCTGAGCACTGGCTTAGTTCCACTCAGAAGTCCACGTTTTGTCATTTAACTACATCGGAGTCATGCATAATCAGTCTAGATATTAAGACAAGGGACTGCATGGTAGGGCAGGCAAAACAACACTTACATACCTCTCACTGCTACAGAGGAAAACACAGAAGATGGGGTTTTGCTGTCTATAGAAATGACAAGACCAGGATCAGAAAATTTAGTGATAAAATTATACAACTTGCTTTATGCAATGTATTTATTTACAATAACCACCCGGGGGAAAAAAATCAGTCTTAATATGATCTTTCACCTTGAAAGTTTATTCTACAATTATCAAAGAATTTCCATGTGCCCGAGGTTCTATGCTAGGCACACCGAGGTGTCTTTTACAAAATAACACATCTGGGATGCCTGGGTGGCTCAGTGGGTTAAGCCTCGGCCTTAGGCTCAGGTCATGATCTCAGGGTCCTGGGATCGAGCCCCACATCGGGCTCTCTGCTCAGCAGGGAGCCTGCTTCCTCCTCTTTCTCTGCCTGCCTCTCTGCCTACTTGTGACCTCTGTCTGTCAAATAAATAGATAAAATCTTAAAAAAAAATCACATCTGCTGCAGAATATGAAACAGCCCATTTTCACCCACATTAACAAAGGATGAAGATCTGATCTAAACATCCTTTTTGGAATTTGAGTCTAAATAGTAACCTGTAATTCAGCTCATCAAGACATCGAATGGCTTATCAACTTCACTTCTACTGACATACTGGTATTAACATGAAGTTTTGTACAATTCTCATTCTGTCTTTTATGTCCTATAATGGTAGTGAACTCAGTTTTCAAACACCAAAGTAGAGAAGGTTCAGATCCTTGGTGACCAGTTAATTTCCCTCCTTCCCTCGCGGTTTTATTCGTCACAGACTAATGACAGCCTACAGGACAGTGCCAACGGCCAGGCAGCGGGCATCATGAAGCTCCAAAAACTTCAAGGGATGTTCCAAGCTCTCAGGACATTATATCCTAGCAGAGGAGGAACCACGGAGATACAAATAATTCCTTCAGGGCTGAATGGGCCATATATTCTGCAAAGCAAATTCGAAGGAAAAGAAATTTTCTCTGCAGGAAGGCTGTTGGGAGAAGCAGGGATCATGCACGAAGCAGGTCACATTCAGACAACTGTATTTCACACAAATGAAACAGATGAAGGTAACCGTGTGCGTGTGTGTGTTTACTTGGTTATTTCGGCTGATATACATGTGGGGCGTGTGTGTGCGTGTGTGTGTGTGTGTGTGAAAACAGGTATTCTAGATGACAGAAACAAACAGAGATGTATTGGGGCACCTGGGTCGCTCAGTCGGTTGAGCATCTGACTCTTGGTTCTGACTCAGGTCATGACCTTGAGGTCCTGGGATTGAGCACCTCATCGTCTGCTTGAGGATTTCTGTTCCTCTGACCTTCCCCCGAGTCACGTTCCTTCTCTGCTCTCTTTAAAATAAAAAAACAGGGACTCCCGGTGGCTTGGTCGGTTAAGCCTCTGCCTTCAGCTCAGGTCATCTCGGATCGAGACCCACATCGGGCTCCTTGTTCAGTGGGGAGCCTGCCTCTCTCTCTGCCTGCTGTTCCCTCTGCTTGTGCTCGCTCTCCCTCTCTGACAAATAAATAAAATATTTTAAAAAATAAAATAAAATAAAAATAAATAAATCTTTAAAAAAGAAGAGACTTACTATTGACAATGTGTTCCTAAACAGAGTCCACACAATATCCTGAAAATTATAATCATAAAAATGAAAAAGCATAATGGTTATCAGGAACCTCTCTAACCCACGCAGCCTCCTTTCGACTGGGACCCCAGGGTCTAGAGGACAAAACTGTCCTGTGGTGCCCTTATTAGGATGAGAATCGTATCTCAATTCAGAATCTCAGTTAGGTATGCCATGTGAAAAACTAAATAAAGTTCATATGTAGTTTGGGTTTGAGGACATTTCAAGCTGATGAAAAAAAATTCTAATAGAATGTTATAATAAACAGCAACAGTACCTTAAATGAGCTGCCTTAATATCAAACGCCCCATTCATACCTAATTACTGATGGGTAACTGCGAGGCTGGGAAAGTGGACAAGGACAATTAATCGAGGTAAACAGGCTTGGACATTTCCAGTTTAATGGAAATTATCATGTCATGTGCTCATTGGTCTTTTTTAAAGGACCGTTATGCAGTTACGACACCGCACCCCCACCAACAGAAAGCCAGCCCGTCTAATTTAACGGTCTTTTCAGCTGAGCAAATTCGGATTTGGAGAGTTGATTTGCATGGATTTTTGTGCAATCCTATTTACAAACCAACTGAAAAAAAAAAAATCAAGCATTCCGATTCCAGAGTACATCGTGTCGCTCGGAGCTTGCCAGGGAAGGCAGCTGCGGCACGCTCGTGATAGCCTTCAAGCCCTGTCCTCACGGCCGTGGCTTTGCCTCCTCAAGGGTCCCCGTCGGAGCAACACCAGCTTCAGGTAACAGGCTGTAGTCACAGGCCAGCCTGGAACACGTGTTCGGGAGAGACACGGCTCTATTTCGGCTGTGATGTGCGTGTGACCAAATCTGGGGGGAAATTAGATGGACACATTTGTTCCCAACTCCACTGTGTTTCCTTTTTTTTCTTTCTTTTTTTTTTTTTTTTTTCTGTTTGTGTCATTGTTGTTGCTATGTCCTCTCCCCGGAGAGCATATTCTGAAACTCAATATAATGTTTCGATTATAAAAACCCCAAGACAGGAACTTCTGTCATTGTGTTTATAACTCAACCGACAAAATGACCTCCCTGAGAAGGGCCAAGACCCAAAGGAACGTGGCTCCAGGCGCTGAAGAAGGTGGAGACTCCGCTCGTCCTAAAACAAGGGGGAAGCAACACAGGGGCCAGGGAATTCCAGTCAGTCATAGCCAGGGCCTCTGCTTGGTGGAATTACTTGGTTTTTTTATTTTTTAAAGATTTTATTTATTTGTCAGAGAGAGAGAGTGACCACAAGCAGGAGGAGGAGCTGGTAGAGGGAGAAGCAGGCTTCCCGCCCAGCAGGGAGCCGGATGCAGGACTCGAACCCAGGATGCTGGGGTCATGACTGGAGCCGAAGGCAGATGCTTAATCCACTGAGCCACCCAGGCATCCCTTGGTGGAGCTATGTAAAACATGTGCTTCTTTTAGCTTTACTTTCAACTACATCACTTTGCTCCTCCCTTTAGAGGAATAAAAACAAGAACCCCTTGATGCTCTCTAGGAGTTAGCTGAAGTTCTTGGCTACCCACATACCCTTGACTTTCTGTGTACTTACATGTATCCTATAAAAGCTTCAAGTTGGTGACAAAATGATTTCACCAGTATTGTTAGATACCTTCCCAAGTCGCTTTTTTATACACTGATTTTCCATTCATGTGACTCTTTCGGTAAGAACCTTCTTCACTAAAAATGTGTAAAACAGATTTCAAAAATATCTTACAATCGTAAGCTTCAAATTCTGGATGAAAATGTTCTGTTGAAACACCCTTACAAAGAAAACTCTTTATTTAATAATTAGAATGACAGGTTAGGATTATTCCTCAGCTACCTTTAGAAAAAATACATTGATTTTGCCAGCTAAGCAGCTTACTAATTAATTACAAATTTCTTTGACTTCAGTGAAAGGGCCAATTTGTAGTAGTCGTTTATACTATAAAGAATGCATGTTTCTACTATAACGAACTTATTTCCAAAGCGAAATAAGTCAATCAGAGAAAGACAATTATCATATGGTCTCTCTGATATGAGGAATTTGAGAGGCAGGGCTGGGGATTGTCGGGGGAAGGCAGGGAAAAATGAACAAGACAGGACCAGGAGGGAGGTGAACCATAAGAGACTCTTAATCTCAGGAAATAAACAGGGTTGCTGGAGGGGTGTGGGAGGCACAGGGTGGCTGGGCGATGGACACTGGGAAGGGTACGTGCTCAGTGAGCGCTGTGAATTGTGTAAGCCTGATGAATCACAGACCTGTACCCCTGAAACAAATAATACATTACATGTTAATTTAAAAAATGCATCCCTGAATGTTTTATATTGTTTAATAATACCATATACCCTAGGTATAAACATCAGGTGTTTGGGAAACAGGCAAGATGTTTAAAATAATTAGGTTTTTAAAGAAGATTAATTTATTTTTACAGAAAGAGAGAGGGGGAGGGAGAGAACACGAGAGCACAAATGCAGGCGGAGGAAGGGCAGAGGAAAGGAATCTCCAGCAGACTTCATGCTGAGCACGGAGCCCAAAGAGGGCCCAGCTCACACCCATGGGATCACGACCTGAGCTGAAACCAAGAGCTGGACGCTTAACCGACTGAGCCACCCAAGTGCTCCTAAAATAACTACGTGTTTTCCAAAAATCCATTAGTCTCAAGAATAATTCTGAACAAATTTTCAGTGGCTTTTCACCCTGAGGGAAATAATATGATGTCACTCCTTACACTTTCTGTTTCTATTTTATTTACACAAACCCAACGAGGGAACCAGCTGTCAGCCCGTGCCCTGTCTGGATGATATCTTCCTATGTTCAGTTCTACCTGGCGGCAGTGAGAATGCAAACAGAGCAGGAGTAAAAAAGTCATGAAGTAATCGATCAGTGGGAGGGCAGGGGGGGAGTAAAATGGGAGGTCACGGTGAGCAGATGGTTCTCCAGGAGTTGTTCGTGGACCTAGACGAGGACTCACTGTCAAAACAGATATTCTGAAACACTGGCAGCGTGACTCAGAGCAGGCAGAAAGGGTGGGGCGGCAGCCTGTGTTTTCTCTTGGGGTTGAGTGTGTACCTTAGAACCAGCCACAGCACCGAGGGACTGAGTACCACCAGAGAACCACAAATGGTGAACGAGAGAGCCACTGATGGCCGCCCGGCTACCGCCTAACGTGCGATCAGAGCAAGCCCTCCCCGTGCCCATGCCTGCTTGAACTCGGTCTGAGAAATCGTTATTTCCATTCTAAAGAGAAAGAGATGTAACCAGTATTTTAATTATAATGTGCCTAAAACTTACCCCTTGGAGAGGGCATACATCCCTGTCAGTACGCAGTCTTGAAAGAGAAATGTTATAATTGCTATAATTGCTTGACTAAGGGACAGAGTAAATAGCTCATTTGCTTGCTTTTTTTTTTTTTTCTTTAATACAAAGCTGATAACATCCTAAGAGGTAGGGAAAACCAAATCTGATGTAGGTGTGGATGTCTCTGTATAATTAACAGTGTGGCAAAGACAGGAATGGGATTCAGATGACTAGAAAGTAATGCGTGCTCCTTGGTTTCCTCAGGGGAATATGGGACAGAGTGCATAGATATATGTTCTCTTACCAGTGGCCAAGAGCCAATAAAGTTCTGTAAATTCAAAACCGAGTTCACAATTGAACTTTATAAAATGCTACACATTTCACTTGCCCAGGGGCCACACACAGACTGTGAGCTGCATTCAAAGTCCAAGTCAGGGAGTTTGGGGTACTATGCACATATCATTGCAGTGTCTACACTGGGCATGGCATCAATCCCAGTGACTACGGAAGCATTATGGCACATGTCTTGTCCACATACTGTGCTGAAGTTTCCCGGGGAGTGTTTGATTTTGTTCTCACAAAAAGCAGTCTTCCTAGGAAGGCATGATACTCACACCCGGGAACAGTGGCCCCACAGAATCCGTCTGTCTGCTGTGGGTGACGGCAGTCAGTCATTGCGTTACGATGTTCCCCAATAACTGTTCACCCAGCCTGGGATCCTGGATGTATTTGAATTAAGTATTTGGAAAAACCATAACTGAATGGTTAAATAACAGAAAAAAGACAGAGGTTAGGTGTTTGCTTCATCACAAGGGAGGGAAAACAATGACAAAACTGGTCAGGTCATTAGCTCAAAGCCTCAGCAAGTGTTATCAGATACAACCAAGCCTGAATATTTCTTATCTAAAAGTAGTAAGACGTTAACAGGAGAGATTTCATTCTGTTAGAGAACTTTCCAGATGGTGAAATGAACGGAACTGTAACCATGTGCCTAAAATAATTAGTGAAAGTCCTTTGTATGTGACATTTTAAAAACTGGCAAGTACACAAGAAAACTCATTCACTTGGAGATACGGGAAGACTCCCGACATCTTTTCATTGCCCTGTCATCTTTCCGAGACCCCTTTAAGGACCATCAAAGGAGACAAAACACCAAGTTTCTAAAGGCATTTGTCAGTATTTATGTAACATAACTGAGTAGTTGACTCTGGTCCTATTCATGGACGCAATGAATGGAGTTGACATGAAACTGTCCTCCTGTGGTTGGTGCCTTGGCAAGAAGTCACTTCCCTAAACGGGGAAGCCATCAGCAGCATCATTAATGACAGCAGCCAACATACCACGTGCCTGGCACTACTCCAGTCCTCACCCACTAGCGAACTCCCCACACCACAGACCCCCCACCCCTGAGGAAAATGTTCTGATCAGCTTCACGGTCCCACAAGAAAACGCAGGCACAAGTGACTTAAGGAACTGACTAAAATCCCACAGCTGCTAAGGAAGAGAGCTGGGATTTGAACATCATTCACCTGACTCCCAGGTACGTGCTTTGCCACTGTGGTAAAACTCTACAAAAGATACCGCACTAACATCAGTCCGCTGTCAGCGAGCGGTACGTGTCAAAGTCTGAGCAAAGTGCCTTGAAGAAGAAAGTCTCAGGTTACTTGGCTAGTAACAACTATGACACGTAAAGTAATGTCACGTAACTTTTTAAAAATAAGTTTGCATCTGCAATTTATAAAATATGCACATCTCTCTTTCCTGTAGGTTACACACAAAATAAGCACTGTATTTGAAGTCCTCATTGGGGGGGGTTCGGGGGGACGCACACAGATTTCTGCAGGATACTAACTGCACTGACAGTGTTTCAGGGTTCTCGTCACTGTTTCCTCTGTGGTACTTCCTGGTACAATCCAAGAGAAAAACCCTCCTGCACAGTCAGCTCTATTCTGTTTATGGTGCTAAGTTACTGAATATTTTGCTTTGACTTGCCCAGAAAACAGTGTTGTTTTTAAAGAGATAAGCTACATTCTGGAACGTCTTTGTATATGTGATCTAAACATGCTGGGGGTATTTTTGTAGAATAAATTTTGCTTTTTTCCTTTCTCTTACACCATTTTCTTTTTCTTACACCATTTCTTTCTCTTACACCATTTTCTCTTTCTTACACCATTTGTAGAGAACCGTGTGATTCTGCACCAGTGAGAAATAAAGATTCCGAACATATTAGCACTTAAGCAGAAACAGATCTATTTCGAGGCCTTGTGAAATATCCAGTGCTTGCAGACGCACACACACGCACACATTAGTAAGACTTTCAGAAAGGAAGGACATCCACACTTGGAAAGAGATGATAATATTGAAGGAAACAGATTAATAATCACGATTCTGCGAATTCATACAGGAAAGGCTGTGAGGGACAGAAAAACCTAGGCCCTGTCTGTGTTCTGAGACACTCAGGCTACCTGTTTCCAATTTTCTTTTTTTAAAAAAACTCTGACAGAACTTTTCATTTCTTGCTAGAAGGTTCTGAATTAAAAAAAAAAAAAAAAAAAGAATAGTTAAAACAGAATTCTACAGAATGGAAGACAAATTGAAGCCTGTATTCAGAATGATGGCTTCGTTCCTCTCGCCCCTGAAAAGTGTTAACACAAAACGCACAGAGTCAGTTCTGGAAAGAAGCATACGCATTTATATCTTCTTTGAGTTTTCCACTATCACGTATATTTAATGGCATGCGAGGGACATCTCTCTTGTGCCCTCACATAACTCTTCCTGCCTTTGAACCTTAACACAAACCCACTGAATTCCTTGCCACTTCTTCCTAACAGGGCTGCAAGCTGCCCAGACGGTTTCCTCTGCTTCAGTGGTTGGTACTACGGAGATCTTTCCGCTGAGACATGAGGGAATAAGCGAAGAGCCAGCATTTTAACATCTGGGCTCATCTTCGTATCGCCCCCAGTCTGAAGCCTGTGGCACAGACCTCACCTGCTCCAAGTGACCAAAACATCCAGCAAGATGCATCTACCCATGTTATCATGGAATAAAGCAACAGTTTAGAAAACTGGCATTAAATAAGATTCTTCTGGGGGTGGCTGGGTGACTCAGTCAGTTAGGCCTCTGCCTTCGGCTCAGGTCATGATCTCAGGGTCCTGGGATCGAGCCCCGAATCAGGCTCCCTGCTCAGCGGAAGCCTACTAGCTTGAGTGAGTTCTTCTTGCACACATTTGTTTGCCAAGAGGCACTAGCCATGAATCACCGCATACCCCAGAGGACTAGAGAACCATCCACATCTGTCTGGATTCCTTTGTCTGCAAAAAGGAGACCGCGGAACCAGAGTCTGCAAAGTCCAGTTCCAACTCCGGCATCTCGCTGCCACCTAAAAGGCTGGCGCTGCTTTCTCTTCCGTATGCTTTTATGTATGTGTGGACCTCTGTACTGCAACCCCAGCACTCTACGTGGAAATTAAATACGAAGTTCCACACTTTGGTTCTTTTCAAACTTTAGTTATGGCAATCCTTTACCAAACGGGTCACCGGACTGGATTGTATTTTAGGCAGTGGAGGTTTTGCTCAGGCAGGCACGTTAGGGATTCTTATGAACACCTAAAAGAGAATAATAAATCCATGATATTAGCAGACTCCGAAGAGCCTAATTTTAGCTCATGAGACCCATGTCTGTCACCCAACCCAAAAAGGTGAGACGAGGACCACAGCTTCAGCAGTCAAAAAAGACCACATCCTGTTTCATCGTCCCTCACGCGGCCTGGGACAAGGGAGAAACACAGTCTTCAGAGAATAGTGGGACGGGCCATGTAGCATTATTGTCCTTTTTAAATAATTTGAGGCGCACGGGGCTGGCTCAGTCAGTAAAGCGTAACTTCGAGCCCCTCGTTGGGTGTAGAGATTACATTAAAATAAATTTCAATAAATATTTAAATGGATAAATAAACGATCTGAAACCTGTTTTTCTAAGTATATGTATGGTCATGTGTTTTCAGGTGTGATGCTTGAAAAAAAATAACACAGCCTGCATCACTCTGTCTTGATCTAAAGGAACTTCAGTAATACCTGTTTGGTATAGAATATATTCCTGGACACTCTTCTGAAAGAAGGATCTTCAAGTTCAGCAAGAAGACTGTGTGTGTGAGAAAGAGAGAAAGGGAGGGAGGGAGAATATGAGCATGTATGTAATCAGATCTCTGGGGTTGGTGGAGGTTTCAGGCAGGTGACTTCTCAGGGTGCCTTATAAGGATTTTTCTCCTTGAAAACAAGGGAAACAAAACAAAACAGGGAAATCTCCCTGGGTTCACAGCCTCTACCCAACTCTGCTGTCAGGGATCTGTTATTCAAATTCCCACAGTGTCTCAGGTAGCTGGAACAGTCTGGAGGCAAAGGGGAGGGTCTCTGCCCATCACGGGATCATGCCCTAGAAGGTCTCCAATCTTTGAAAGGAAGATGAGGTTGAGCGGGGGGAGTTCAGTCTTAGCGGGTCAAACACCTGTTGAGTCCTGTGGCCTCCGGGACAGGTCCCAGGTCTGACGTATGCAGACACCAGGGCACGTGGGGCCCCGTGAGGAGGAATCAGAGTGAGACGGAGCTGGAGGGGGTCTTTCACGCATGGCATCGCAAGCCCTAGCAGACTACCTACTGCCTCTTTTACCGAGGCTGTTTATTATTCATTCAACGAATAAACACTTATTGGACAAAATGTGCAGCAGCACCCCCACAAGGGCTAAAAATCACCCCCTGCTGGGTAGTCACAAATGACTTTGTTCTGCAGTTGAGCCCACGGGACTCAAGAGAGACCCGTGTAAACTGCTTTTCTTCATAAGCACAACAATTTCAGGAGAATCAATTGCCTTAATTATCTGAACTTCGGAAGGAAAACGAACTGTAGAGCTTTCACAAGGTTATTATTATTATTATTATTTTGCATTTCCTGAATTAAGAATTTAATTTAAAAAATACATTAAAAAAATAAAGTTTCACGCTCCTCTGTAATCAGTCTAGAACTGAATGTCTCAAGTTGCTTTACAAGAAGACTGAGTCTCATGATTTTTCTTTGAAGAAATTGTGGCAAAAAGAAGCAAATACTGAAAAAAAAAAAAAAAAAAAAAAGAAGAAGCAAATACTGTTCCCAAAGGGTCCTACAAGTTCATAATAAGGTCAGACCTGTCCACTCTAAATGTGTGGCCAAATAAGTTTTCCCATGTTCCCCTTCCCATCGCTACTCCCAGAGCTCGTAAGTGTGGAGGAGGCCTTTCCTGGGTTCCTCTCTCTCTGCTGTAGGCTTTATCCAAGTTTGTTCTCAGAGGCTGGCAGAATATTGCTTCCTGCTTGATGGGACATTTCCACAGTTCAGTCCTTGACAGGACATGAAGGCCCCCGCTGGGCACCGTGGCCTGGCTTCTGGAAGGACCGGCCTAAGGGAAGAATAGTAACCACCAAGGGCAAGACCTCAGGGTGCGTCCAGCTAGCTGATGGCCACCGTGCCACCGTGCCCTGCACTCACAGACACTGCCAATCCCTCTTGCATCTTGCTCACCGCTCACTCACCGTAGGCTGTCTCTGAAGAAAACCATCGCCTAATCTAACCAGAAACAAGCAACGACCATGGGAACTGAACCCAAGGAAACTCGAGGTCGCAGAAAATAAGAGAGAGAATGTGGCCACCATCGAGGTTTTGGAATGTTGTCTTTGTATCCTTTCCTACCTTCAGAAAAAAAAAAAAAAATTCAGTATCAAGCCTGAACTCTATAAGGAACGCATGAAACAGAATGATAGTGTTCTTTGAGGAATTCTATCTGTGCAAAATTACTGTTGTTCTGATATTTCAGATCGAAAACCCAACCCAAAACAATGAGTAGGTTTTTGTTTTGTTTTGTTTTGTTTTGTTTTAGAAAGAGAAAGAGAATGAGCTGGGAACAAGGGAGGAGCAGAGGGCGAAGCAGACTCCTGCGCTGAGCAGGGAGCCCAATGTGGGGCTCCATCCGAGGAGCCTGGGATCATGACCCATGCCGAAGGCAGATGCCCAACCAACTGAGCCACCCAGGTGCCTCTGTGCTCTTGATTAAAGAAGCAATGGAGCATTCCCATTGTAGGTTTGGAACACCATATTCTAGGACTTAACATTTCAGGAGTTTTTATCATGATTTTTCCTGTCTCTTTGGGCATGTTTTTGCTTTATTGTATGTTTTCTGTACTGATGACTTTCTCTAATTAATGGAATACTGTTTTTAAAAGATATTATTTACTTGAGAGAGCAAGTAAGTGGGGAGAGAGAGTGAGAGAGAGAGCAAGCATGAGCAGGAGGAGAAGGAGACTCCCCGCTGAGCAGGAAGCCGGATTGGGGGGGGACTCGATCCCAAGACCCTGGGATCATGACCTGAGCCAAAGGCAGATGTTTAACCTACTGAGCCACCCAGGTGCCCCTAAATGGAATACTTTTCAATAATTTTCTCCCTCCTACTTCTTTCCTCATACTGTGTTCTTAATTAACCTTGAAAGCATTTTAGGGTACAACAGCTTTTTCCAACTTCAGTTGTTTGTTTGTTTGTTTTTTTCCTCTGACCTTCACCATTTACTCTAAAACTGCAGAACTGTACTCAATCTGATGAGGCCTCCATGGGCTAGGTGCCCTAGTGGGTGCCACGGCCCCTCCCCTCCGGTCATCCCAGCAGCAGGTGGGGATCATCTAAGATCACCCAGTCAGCTCCTGGGTGATGGAACGAAGGCATCACCACGAATCTTGTTAGATCATAAGCACGCGTCTCACCACCCTGCCTCCTGGGGCTACCACCGTCCATCTCCATCAAATTCTAGAATGTCAACTCTGCACGACGACAGGACTGATTTTCAAGTTGTGGGACATCCATGTAAATGTGAAATCATGTATTTTTCCTCACTGCATTAGTTTTCAAGCTTATGAATTACACATATCGGATGCCTGGTTGGCTCAGCTGGCGGAACATAAGATTCTTAATCTTGGGTTGAATTCAGGCCCCATAGGGGGTGTAAAGATTGCTTAAAAACATTAAAAATTCGTTTATGCTATAGTGTATTTCAGAGAAGAGGACGGTGCAGCCAATCTCTGGGGCAAAAGCCAGAGAAGGTGACCAGAAGTGCACAGAAGCTTGACCTGGGAGATTCCCTCTCCTTTGCAGACCAACAGCACTGAGCACAGGGGGACACTCAACTCGAGCCTGGCCTCCAGTCCCACAGGGAGGAAAAGGTGATCTTATTTTCCTAATATCAATCCAAGAATCAGAGTTTTTGAACAGCCCTTTTCTGTAACTAAGCAAACCAAACTCGACAGTAAAAAGAGACGTCTCTGTGAAGCACAAGGTGATTTCTTAAGGTGAGTTTCAAACTAAACTGCACCTAGGAATCTTGGTTTCAAACTCTATTAGACCTGAAATTGGTCTGGTGAAGGCTGATGGCACTCCTTGGCTGGGGTGTATTTGAGATTATGATCGGAGCTCCCCCCGCCCCCAGTTTTACCTCCACCAACTTGCCAGAGCACAGGTCACAAAAACATTGCCTTGTATTTAAAAAAAAAAAAGCAGTAGAGCAAAAGCCTGAAATAGTATTAATCATGGCAACGACTCATTTTCTAGCAGATGCCACAACATTATCACCGCAGTATTAACATTTCAGGTACCGATTCTGTGATTCTGTTTTTAAACATGGGCTATAATTCTCCCAAATCAGTCTAGATTATGGTGTTCTGCACGTGCTACTTTATGTTTCTGAAGATGAGAACAACACTTGCTGAAAGACAAAAGTGTCTTTCCAAAGAGTGGGAAAATGTTAACGTGCAAAAAAGGAATGCCAGAAAGGAACACACACAGTGACTTCCCCAAACGCTGATGGATACATTTGTAGCACCAGACGCAGGTGACACATATGCCTTGTACTCTAATCACGCAGTCACTGCTAGGAAGCAAGGAGGCTAGAAACAACATGAAACTATTTACAATGGTTACGTTTTTCATAATGCAGAGGAGGGACGCCCTTCAGGAGCCCCCCTCCAGAGATACAAAGGGAGACAGCAGCGAGGGGCACATAGGAGCCAAGGATTGTCTTGTATTGGCAGAAGCTACGGGACTCGACTTCATCTGGTAGAAAAACTATCACTATTCTGTCGTCCCCCAGTGCCTTTCAGCCTTGCCATGTATATCAAAAACTTGTCAGTGGAGAGAAGAGGGGAGACATGGTCCCAGTCCTCTGCTTCTTCCAATACCTTGCAGAGATCCTCTCTGTCTCACCTCCGATTTTATTCGCAGACCTCTCCCCAGCCAGAGGGAACATGTTTACAGTATAATTCACACTGCGGTGACCCCAAGCTATTTCTTGTTCTTTCTGCAACAGGAACCTTTTAATGACTACTCTCAAAAAATGGGAAACCGGCTGTCAGTTTTTAAGGACTTTCCAGCTCTTGCTTTGTAGTTTTCATCTTAAAATAGAAGTGATCTTCTCAAGGCTACAAATGTGTTAATAGCCACCCAGATACTTCTGGTGAGTAAATGACTCTTCGGGAAGAGTCCAATTAGAGGCTTTGGAAAGTGCATTAACCCTTTAGACTCGCCCAGCACAGCTTTCATGCCCAGGGAATTTCCACCCAGTACATGAGTCACCAGGCAAGGTTACTCCTTGTTCACGCCTCTCCTCTCTAGGGAGTTACTTAGTGAGACCATCTAAGTGTTGATGCATGAAAACTCCAGAATGCAGCAAGAATCTCCAGGCAGACTAAGGAATTCCAGAGCTACACTTCTGAGAAAGGAGAAGGGGAAATCCTCCCTCATTGGCTCTTTCCGTTTATTATAGATCAAGTCACCGCCAAGAAAAAGTCACCTTCCCGGGTAGCTCAGTCGGTTGAGCCTCTGCCTTCAGCTCAGGTCATGATCTCAGGCTCCTGAGATTGAGCCCCGCATCAGGCTCTTTGCTCAGCAGGGCATCTGCTTAACAACCCCCCACCCGCCTCTCTGCCTACTTGTGATCTGTCAAATAAATAAATAAAATCTTAAAAAAAAAAAAAAAGTCACCTTCTAGATAACTCTGGTTGACTTTTGTGAGCTTTGAGGATGCTTACTTAATGCTTCTGGATAAGCATCTCTAAAACCCTTGCTATATGCCTTGCAATGTCACTACACTTGCTCTGTGGTATGGTGTGCCAATGAACTTTGCTGTGCTGGTACCGGTCGGTTACAGTGACTAAGCAGTGCCAAGGCACACAGGTCTTTGGGGCTCCTGCTACATGCGTGATGTTTGCCATTACACAAATGACTTCGCCTACTAGGTTGTGTCTACTTTCCATCATGTCCTTTATCCCCTGACATTTCCCTTGTTGCAGAATTTGACATGAGAATTCCTAAAATTTAACGAGAAAATCTATGCTTGTGTTGTGAGATAGCCTTCGCCTTGCTGTACAATTGCTTGGCTACCTCTTCTTTAAAAAGCTTCTGTCAAGCTTTTAAAATCTGCTGTGGACTTGTAAGTGTTTCTGGTTTCTAATTAGGCTTGGTTTGTACCTAAAATAAGAGCAAATGGCACTAAGAATCTGAAGGACCCAACAGGAAAAAAAGAAAGTACTTAACACCAGTGGATCACTTTAAAATTTACTGTACTTCTGGGGTGCCTGGGTGGCTCAGTTGGTTAAGTCACTGCCTTCGGCTCAGGTCATGATCTCAGGGTCCTGGGATGGAGCCCCACATTGGGCTCTCTGCTCAGCAGGGAGCCTGCTTCTCCCTCTGCCTGCTTGTGATCTCTATCAAATAAATAAATAAAATCTTTAAAAAAAATTTTTGTTGTACTTCTAAAAAAAAAAAAAGGCAGACTCCAAAAAAGCAGAGGGGCTCTTTTCGGAGGTCTGGATAGTAATACATCCTCCTTAACAAAGCAATACAGGCTGCTCTGTAAAAAAAAAAATCCAAGTTTGGACTCGTGAAATTGCAATGAATACTCCATTAAATTATTTCCCTGGTGTGATGGCAAAGCTGGCATAATTGGCTTTCTGATGGGGAAGAACACGACACAATTATTACAAATTAAAATTGCTTCTGACAGTCAAATATGTGCCGAGAATAACACACATAACCTATTATTAAACATTCATTCTTTATCTGTTGGTTTAAACTTGCACGGGCTTTTAAGTTAAAATCTAAATATGAAGGGCATAAAGAACTATATCCCTTTGTACAACAAAAATTGATGTTCACCTGGGCTTGGAAGTTTCTTTGGTCCATGAAAGACACAACTTCTTTTTGTTTTTGTTTTTGTTTTTTCTCAAAGTATATAGTTGACAAACAAGGTTACATTAGTTTCAACGGTACGACATGCCGCTGGACAAGTCCATGGTCTATGCTGGGCTCACCGTGTGTGCAGCCACGATCCGTCACCACAAAATGCTATTACAAGGTCATTGACTCTAGTCCCTGTGCTGTACCTTTCATCTCTGTGACTTATTCATTCCACAACTGGAAACCCACACCTCCCACTCCCCTTCGCCCGTTCTACCCACCTCCCTCCACCTTTGACAACTTTCAGTTTGTTCTCTGTATTTATGGGTCTACAGCATTTTTTTTTAAATAGTAATAAATCTATTATGTTCAGGCAAATAAACCTAAAATGCTTAATACAATTTTTCCGGCACTGCTGAAATAAGAATACTGAAAGGAATTACCTTCCCATCAGCAATGAAAAATTGTGGCAGTTTTTCACATTAAGATTTTTATTCTCTGAGGTCTGCATGTGGAGGTGGAGAGCCAAGGAAAACAAGACAGATGTGTTGTACTAAGCAAGTAATCTTGAGAACCACTGCACTAATTCAGCTTTAGTGTTTAGTTTAAGAAGGGAACAGTTGGGATCTGCCATCCAGGACAAGAACCGCCTCCTATCTTGAGGGGCACTGGCCCGCCGCACTGCGTCTCCTCTCTTAGGGACAGCACACCTTCCTAGATCCCCCCATCTATTTGCTTTGCTCCCCTCACGACACAGATCCAAACCTGAAATCAGCACCTGCTCGTGACGTTCTTCTTGCCAGCCTGGCCCATGCTCTGTGCCCTCCAGTTGATTTCAAGATGGCGTCAGCCCAGAGGACTGAGCCCGGCAGCCTCGGTGTGCGTCAATTAGGTAAGATACTTCGAGAGGCTCTCGTGGGAAGAGAGCTTTTTCCATCAGTGTAGGTATTTTTTTAAAAATCTACTTTGGGTTCCTTATATTTCCTCCCCCACACCTGGTCTTTTAATCTCAAATACATACACTCAACCCCTCCACGATTCGACGGCTGTCCAGAGATTTCCATAATCACATCAGCACATGTGGTTCGGTCTAAATGATGGACCAAAGTAAAATAATAGCTTGGGCCTAATGACTTCACCAGGGAAGAGGTTTCAAACCAGAGCAAGGAGGAAACGTGGGGGAGAGAAAAACTGCCAAGAGGCAGAACAGGACGGGAATGAGAGGAGGTGAAGGCAGCCCGTTTTAATGAGGGCAGGCATCCTTGCTTCCGGGCACAGATTTCTTAATTTCTCTCATTGTTTGAAACTTGACCCCATCTGTTCTTTCCATCTGACCCTAGCTGATGAGAATGGAGAAGCAACGTGGTAGAGAGGAGTAAACACACTTCGGCAGGCAATAGCCCTGGGCTCGGGTTTTAGCTGAGTTCGGAGAAATCCCTTCACTTCTCTGATCCTCGGGGGGATCACGTGAAAAGGAAACATGGTGTCTCTTTGGAGGCTAATTAGAAGCACTAAAATGAGGAAATGATGGGCTCAAAGCCCAGGGGCTGCCATGACACAAGCATCCACAACATGGTAAGATGAGCCCCAGCTCCATAAACTGTGCATGAAAAGCACATTTCCAAGCACAGAGCACAGAGCACAGCATTACATTCTAAGCAGCCCTGCAAGGATGCCAAAAGTCAGTTTCTGGCATTTCCAAAGAAATGAGAAAGAAAGAAGGCAGCTGGGAATCCACAAGACCACCCCCCTACCTGCATGTAAAATAATGTGAACGCTGTGAAAAAGAAACAGACTGAAAATGGAGTTGCTTATGTTAAGCCCGACCAGACTTAATACCTAACCCCATCGCCGTTTCAGCCAATCAGTTTGGAATTTCCTGGTCAGCACCAGCTACACGGTAATTTGCCTGGTAAGATCCCCTGCCCTTCCCGCTAGTGACCTTGCCTGAAACAACCCTTTCTTTTCTTTTCTTGATCTTGCCCCATTTCTACCTGTAAGAGCTTCCATTTTATACCACTTCTCAGGGCTCCCATCTATCTGTTAGAGGGGATAAAGCCCCGGTTCATCAATCACTAAATAATGCTAGTTAGATCTTTATATTCACTCAATTTACTCAGTTCAATTTTTGTTCTAGAACAATGCAGGGCACCTGGGTGGCTCAGTGGGTTAAGCCTCTGTCTTTGGCTCAGATCATGATCTCAGGGTCTTGGGATCGAGGCCCGCATTGGGCTCTCTGTTCAGCGGGACTCTGTTCTGCCTGCCTCTCTGCCTATGTGTGATCTCTCTCTGTCAAGTAATAAATAAAAGTCTTTTTTTAAAAATTAAAAAAAACAAACAATGTGCAGTGATACAAGGTTGTTTGCCTGCAGAGCACATAAATATATATATATGGTCAGATTCAAAACATCATCACCAAGACCGAGGTCTACAAGCTTACTGCCTATGTTTTCTTCTAGGTGTTTCATGGTTTCAGATCTTACATTCAAGTCTTTAATCCATTTTGAGTTAGTTCTTTTGTATATGTTGGGAGACAAGATCCCAGTTTCATTCTTTGGCATGTAGGTGTTCACATCTCCAAGGGCCATTCATTGAAATCTGTCCTTTCCTCACTATACTCTTGGCTTTTTTGCCATAAGTTAATTGACCATATATATGTGCGTTTATTTCTGGATCCTCTAATCTGCTCCACTGACCCATGGGCCTATGTTTTAATGCCACTGCCATATTGTTTTAATTACTACAGCTTTGTTAATTTAGTTTAAAATCAGGGAGTGTGATGTCTGCAGCTTTGTTCTTTATCAAGACTGCTTTTGCTGTGTAGAATTTTTTATTATTCCATACAAATCTTAGAATTGTGTATCATATTTCTGTGAAAACTGTCATCAGAATTTTGATAGAAAAAGCCCTTAATCTGCAGATTGCTTGGATGGTATGGATATTTTAACAACATTAATTTTTTCAATCCATGAGCACAAAATATCCTTCCCTTTATTTGTACCTTCTTCAATTCTTTTCATTAATGTCTTATAATTTTCAATACACAAGTCTCTCATCTACATGGTTCAATTTATTCCTAGGCATTTCATGACTCTTTCTGAGGCAGTAGTAAATTGAATTGTTTTCTTAAATTCTCTGATAGTTCATAATTAGTATATAGGAACACAACAGATGTTTGTGTATTGATTTTTTTTTAATCCTGCAACTTTACCGAATGTATTAGTTCCACCATTTTTTTGGATGAGGGTTTAACAATTTTCTATATACAATATCGTGTCACCTGTACTTATAGTGACAGTTATACATCTTCCTAATTTGGATGCCTTTTATTTCTGGTTCTTCCCTAACTGCTCTGGCTAGGATTCCCAACCCTATGTTGAATGAAAGCAGTGAGCGGGTATCTTCATCTTGTTCCTGCTCTTAGAAGGAAAGCACTCAGTTTTTCATTGCTAGGTATGCAATTAGCTGTGGGCTTCTCATACATGGCCTTTAATGAGGTACCTTCCCTTTCCAAGTGTTCTGTTGACAGTTTTATCATGAACGGATGTTGAAATTTTGTCAATTTTTTTTTTGCATATACTGAGATGATATGATTTTTACCTTTCATTTTGTTAATGGGGTGTATCACGCTGGCTGATTTATGGAAGTTGAACCATCCTTGCAACCCCGGAACAAGTCCTACTTGATTTGTCTGATCCTTTTATTGTATTGTTGAATTTGGTCTGCGAATATGTTGTTGAGGATATTTGCATGTCTGTTCATCAGGAATATTGGCCGTTACATTTCTTTTTTGTGGCATCTGTGTCCAGTTTTAAGGTCGTGCTAAGGCTGGCCTCATAAAATAAGGTTGAAGGAATTCATTCCTCTACTTTTTTTTTTTTAAGAGCTTGAGGAAGATTGGTATTATTTCTTTAAATATTTGGTAGATTTACCAGTTAAGCTATCTGGTCCTGAACTGTTGTCTGTTGACAGGTTTTTGATTACTGATCAAATCTCTTTGCTATTTAATAATTAGTCTGTTCAGATTTTCTGTTCATCATGATTCACTCTTGGTATGATTTGAGGTTGGATGTCTCTAGGAATTTATCCACTTCTTCTAGGTTGTTTAATTTATTTGTGTACAATTGCTCATAGCAGTCGCTTATGATCCTTTATCTAATGATCCTTTATCCTTTGTCAGTTGTAACATCTCCTCTTTCATTTTGGATTTTGTTTGCATCCTCCCCCCGACCTTGCCCCTGAGAAGTCCAGCTAAAGGTCTGCCAATTTATTCTATCTTTTCGAAGGGCCTGATCTTAGCTTCACTGACATTTTCTATTGTCTTTTCAGCCCCTATTTCTTTCTTTTTTTTTTTTTAATATTTTATTTATTTGACAGAGTTAGAGAGAGAGCACAAGTAAGCAGAGCTTCAGGGAGAGGGGGAGAGAGAGAAGCAGGCTCTCTGCTGAGCAGGGAGCCCGATGTGGGGCTCGATCCAAGGACCCGAGCTGAAGGCAGCTTAACCAACTGAGCCACCTGGGCGCCCCTTAAGATTTATTTATTTGAGAAAGAGAGAGAGTGTGTGTGTGCGGGCACACAGAGAGGGAGCCGGAGAAGCAGACTCCCTGCTGAGCAGGGGGCCTGATGTGGGGCTCAATCCCAGGATCTTGGGATCATGACCTGAGCTGAAGACAGATGTTTAACGACTGAGCCACCCAGGTGCCCCTTTTATTTTTTATTTACTTTATAAGATTTATTTGGCTCCTATTTATTTCTGCTCTGTTATTTCCTTTCTTCTAACTAACTTGGGGCTTTGTCTGTTCTTTTCTTTCTAGTCCCCTGAGGTGTAAGATTCATTTGTTTACTTGAGACTCTTCTCAGTTCTTGAGGTAGGCCTATCATCGCTATAAACTTCCCTCTAAACTGCTTTTATTGCAGGGAGTAAAATTTGGTATGTTACATCTCCATTCTCATTTCTCTCAAGGTATTTTTTAAAAATTTGTCTTTTGATGTCTTCTTCAGCCCATTAGTTGTTCAGTAGCATGCTGTTTAATATCCACTTATCTGTAGTTTTCCCACGTTTATGTAATTAATTTCTAGTTTCAAACCACTGTGATCAGGAAAAAAGTTTGATATGATTTCAATCCTCTTAAATTTACTGAGACTTGTTTTATGGTCTAACATATATATATATGAATGATATGTCTTGGAGCAGGTTCCATGGATGCTTGGGAAGAGAGCGTGTATTCTTTTGATTTTGGATGGGATATTCTTTGAATATCTGTTAAGTCCACCTAGTCCAATGTGCCGTTCAAGGCCCAAGTCTCCTTACTGATTTTTCTGTTGGGATGATCTACCCACTGATGTGCCTGAGAAGGGCTATGATCTCAACTAAAGGGTTAAGAAAGGGGTACATGGGTGTGGAGTCCTTTGTTTCTCTGCTGTTTAACCTTTTCATGTCTGCATATTACTCTAATTTAGATTTATACATGTCCAAAGCCAAAACTCCTGCTTTAGTACACAGTGGACCACGAATGCAAGAAATAATGTGCCTCCATCCTCTGCCATGTCTTTGAAGACTAAACAGAACTCAGAAGTGAAGTTTCCTTCTCTACTAAGTCTTAGGAGCTGCTGGTGCTGGGGCTGAGACTTAGCTCGAGAACAGTCCCTCCTCACCTTCTCCCTCATTCCAACCCTAGCTTCTAGCCTTGGGGCTCTCTTGTTCTTCCTAAAGGCTGGATTTATTACTTTTCACTTAACTCTCCAGCACTGAGTTCCTCTCCTGGTTCACTGGGGTCTTTTAATTCCTCCTGCAGGGTCCTATATTCTCCTCTAAATTAGAGAATAAAGCTCCATCACCCTGGGCAATTAGATCCCTGCCCCCCTATTCCAGCCTACAATGAAAAGTGACCACCAAACACTCAATCTTTTGAGGAAGAGTTAGTCCAAACCACTCATCTCCAAAAACCATACCCTTTGTGATTTTGGTGTTTGCAATACTTAAGTAGACTCATTTCTTGAACGCCACATAAATTGTGCCAATCAAGTCATAATAAATTCCATAGTAGGTTAGGGAGATTAGGTCATAACTGGTCTACCTTTTTCAGTCTCTTGGCTCAGTTCCATTTGTCTTGGTTCCAAAAATTTGCATATGGAAAATGAAGTTTCACACAGAGATATGTTTATATTTATGTGGTGATTTATCCCTCTGACATCCTTTGAGACCCTCACTCGTGGCAGGGAAAGACTTGCCTCACAAACACCGAATCTGGCCTGTGAAGCACTAGTTTAATCAGAGAAGAGAAATTTATGCAGTGCCAGAGCTGCAGTTAAAGGGAAAGCTATGTTATAAAAGCATGCTCATTGTTGTCTCCTTTCCCTCTGTGGTTTAAAATTTGCATCGACATGGGAGAATTGGACTGATAAAGATACAACCCGGGGTTATGGATATTGGGGCTAATTGGAAACAGCTGAGAACAGTGGGAGGAAAAGCTATCCACATTTGGACAATTGCTTTCCTTACTGTGGGTGGGCCAGTTACTAAAGGCCCCGTAGACTTCCCAGGCCTGGGACCTGAACGCTGGATTCCAACACATATCTTACATAAAAGGCAGAATCCCCATCCACACACAAGAGACCTAAGGTGCATTACTAAGTGGCCTAGTAAATAAAATGAACAAAAGTCCATTGGGTTCATTTTAAATGGTTCACTGCGGAACATGCTGTTTTTCAACACAAAGGTTGCTGGTGGAAATGTGGTCAGGAACAGCTCGTGGGGGCCTTGCCTGTGGCTCACACCACCTTGTTTAAACAGCACAAGGCATGATTCCCAACATACATCCACCTTCTTTAGGGACTTTTTTTTTTTTAAGATTTATTTACATATTGGAGAGATCAAGAGAGCACAGGGGTGGCAGAGAGGGGAGAGAGAGAGAACATGTCAAGCAGACTCTGTGCTGAGGACAGAGCCTGATGCGGGGTCCCAGCTGAGGACTGTGAGATCGTGACCTGAGCAGAAACCAAGAGTCAGACATTTAACCGATAGTGTGATCCCGGCACCCCTAGGGTCACTTTAAAAGACTGCTGTGTGGTGGAAGATAAAATACAGATTTGACCACATCCATATAACAATTGAGAATAAAAATAATTTACAGAGCTTCCATTCTATGCTAACCAAAACAAGCACATGATTTTCAAGGATCACACGGTTACGTGATTGATAATGGGCAGGATGGGGATTTAGCCCAGGCCTCTCGGGTTCCAAAGCCCAGGCTCCTTCTCCAGGTGATACAGCTTCCAGACTTCCAAAAAACCTACTCACCTACTTTTCAGAGGGAACTGCATTGTTGCACTGGGATCGACCCCAAACAATCACCTAAACTGTGGTGTCTATTATATAGCCATCCCCCTGCCCCTAACCATCTACGATTCCCAAAACACAAGGTGAAAAGTTATAAAATGCTTTCCTGAAATGGAGGTTAAATATTGAGAAACCCACGGTGGCCATACTTATGTATGCTCTTTCGGGAGCAAAGTATACTGAGGCACCAAAAAAAACTTTCCAAATTGACCTTTTCTTAGTATCTTTTCCACTTATCTTTGTATTTGGAATACCTGACTATTTCCAGAACCCAGACTCTAATAAACACCCCTCCCGAAAGATGGGACTTTGAAAATCGGCGTGACATTGTGAAGCTCAAAAGTTTATCATGAGATTGCATTAGCTTCACTTCTTCAACTATATACCACATGGAAATAATGCAGAAGAGAAAAATAATTGTATGTAAAACTACTGACTCACTCTTAAAGACAGAAATATACAACCACACAAACTGGCCCAGTAAGAGAATGGTAGAACAAGCTAGAACACATTAATGAAATAAAATCATATGACTATCAATGAGAACTCCATCATTAAAAAGTCATAAGATTGTGCACTTGAAAAAATAAAAAAAACTTAAAGCAACAGAAATAAACTCGAATTAAGCTGTTCCTCTGGGAGCACGGGGCTGGCTCAGTCAGTATAGCGTGTGACTCCTGTTCTCAGGGTTGTGAGTCTGAGCCCCACATTGGGTGTAGATATTACTTAAAAATAAAATCTTTAGGGGTACCTGGGTGGCTCAGTCATTAAGCATCTGCCTTTGGCTGAAGTCATGATCCCAGAGTCCTGGGATCAAGCCCCGCATCGGGCTCCCTGCATGGCAGGAAGTCTGCTTCTCCCTCTCCCGCTCCCCCTGCCTGTGTTCCCTCTCTCACTGTGTCTATGTCAAATAAATAAATGAAATCTTTTTTAAAAAATCTTAAAAAAAAAAAAAAAAAAGGAATGGGGGGCGGGGAGTAGAGGGATTCTCTGCAAGTCTTTCTCACGCACCTGTGTGTTTAGCTAATAGTAGCTAACAGAGATTAGCCCGTAATCCCCAGAAGCTGCCGGCAGTGCCTGGAACTGAGTGCTGGCTTCCGGTTCCTCCACTCAACTTTCACCCAGAACCGGCTAGCTATCTGGGTCAAAAGCACATCCAGCGTCCCCTCAATCCATCTCTGTGAGAGTGCTGTTTTCTCATGATGATGATGTAATGGATAAGAAATCTTGCAAAACTCTGATTATTCATGCATTCATGCAAATACTCTACACAGATTCGTGGAACACTTATTACAGGCAGAGTGGCTTCACACTGTCAAAATACAGTAAGTGTACAGTAACACAAAGTGTAAGAATAAATACATTTAGTAAAAGGTTAAGTAGTTACCAGCAGGCTTAGAGCAGAAAGAGAGGAGTAGATGGAGGTGAGTGCAAGAAATTTGGGGGGCAGGAAAACGATCCTGTATGATCCCGTGACGGTGGACACGTGTCATTAGACATTTCTTAAAAGCCGCAGAAGACAAAACCCCAAGAGCGAGCCCTCATGGGAACCTGGACTTTCGTTAATAACGTGTCAATAGTGGCTCATCAATTGTAACAAATGCACCTTGCTGGTGTGGGACCTAATGAAAGGGGAAAGCAGAAGGTTTGGGGAGGAAGAGCAGGTATGCAGGAACCCTCTGGGCTCAGTTCTTCTAGAAACTTTAAAACTGCTCCAAGAACTTAAGAGAAAGATCCTTCACTCCCACCCTGATGCGACCAGGGAGGACGACCACTGCCGAGCACAGAGAAGCGGGGGGTATCGCAAACGAGAGAACTTGCTTCTTGGTCCTTGTGTCCTCTGGAAACCTTAGCTGCATGATCTGTGTCTGGAAGACTTGTCCCCCAGAATGTCACAGGTGACATTTACTCCTTTGTTCACTTCAGCATTTTGGGTTAGTGTGTATGGGACTCCTGTGTCCACTCATACATTTAAAACCTCAGGACACAACACCAAGCCCAACAGAAAAAAGAAGGGTTAAAATTCTGATTCTTACAGATTTATTTCAGCCTTGCCATCAATGAAAACCTCATTCTTTCTTTTTTCTTTCCTTTTTTTTTTGGTTAGAGTTCTCCTGACACTTATTCTTTAGACGACTAAATCAACATGTGCCCAGTCTAATTCTTAACTGACGTACTGTTTCATATACTATATATAGGCAACTCTTGATCTGGTTAGTAGCAAAACTACCGCTTGCTTTTAGGCAATTTTGATCAATTATTTTAAAAGAATTCAATCAAAACCACATTGAGATATCACCTTACACCAGTCAGAATGGCCAAAATTAATAAGACAGTAAGCAGCTGTTAGAGAGGATGTGGAGAAAGGGGAACCCTCTTACACTGTTGGTGGGAATGCAAGTTGGTGCAGTCACTTTGGAAACCAGTGTGGAGGTTCCTCCAAAAATTAAAAAGAGAGCTATGCTATGACCGTGCAATTGCCCTACTGGGTCTTTTCTCCAAAGATATAGATACAGTGAAAAGAAGCGCCATCCGTGCCTCAATGTTCATAGCAGCAATGGCCACGGTTGCCAAACTGTGGAAAGAACCAAGGTGCCCTTCAATGGACGAATGGATAAAGAAGATGTGGTCCATATATACAATGGAGTATTATGCCTCCATCAGAAAGGATGAATACCCAACTTTTGTATCAACATAGGACTGGAAGAGATTGTGCTGAGTGAAATAAGTTATGCAGAGAGAGTCAATTATCATACGGTTTCACTTACTTCTGGAGCATAAGGAATAACATGGAGGACATGGGAGATGGAGAGGAGAAGTGAGCTGGGGGGAATCAGAGGGGGAGACAAACCATGAGAGACAGTGGACTCTGAGAAACCAACTGAGGGTTTTGGAGGGGAGGGGGGTGGGGGGATGGGTAAACCTGGTGGTGGGGATTAAGGAGGGCACGGATTGCATGGAGCACTGGGTGTGGTGCATAAACAATGAATCCTGGAACATTGAAAAGAAATAAAATAAAATGAAAAAAAAAATGTCCACAACTTTAAATATGCAGCTTTCTGGTGTACGACTTAACAATATTAATAAAAATAATTTCCTCAAAAAAAAAAAAAGAATTCATTTCTTAAGTGAAATGAACTTGAGTGCCTCCATGTCATCGGTCTTCAGGCACTCTTCACCAGGTAATGCTGCCCACAAAACAGAGGTTCCATGACTGTCCTAAGGCAAGAGTGTCTTTCCCCCTGGCTTCCTGGGACATGCACCATACCACAGACTACCGACCTGGCAGCATTCAGGAACTTCACAAGAACTTCCAACGTTCCAGCTCTGCCCTCATGTAAGTAAGAAAACCAAGCCCTGAGATGTACATTAAATGACCCAAATGCTGGTGAAACTGCATTTTGCACACAAGCGTCCGTTCAAAGGGAAATCCAATGAAATACTTAAGGAGAGCCACGCCCACCATCAATATCCTTTCCCTGGCACTCCAGTTTCCCTGGAACCAAAAATCTTCCCTTTTTTATAGTGTTTGCGGAAGAGCAGGTGAGTTGTACTGAACGGTGTTACCAAGAAATCCAAGCTGCAGAAACTACCAGAAATAAAACGTCTTCTTTGAAATCCTGAGTTTGTTCGCTTACGAGATGCTTCAAGGCCAGGAAGCTCCGCGCATGAGTGAAGGCGGGCATCTCCGCTCGGGAGAGGAGATTACTAACAACCGCCCCTCCCAGCTTGGCTTCAAGGCTTCCAGGGCCTCCCAGCTTGGCTTCAAGGCTTCCAGGGCGAGGCATTCACAGATTTATGAACCGCAAATTCCATTTTAGGAATCATGCTAACTGTTTATGAAATTCTTTCTCATGTGGATCCAAAAGCTGTCTCTCCCTCCAACTTCACACCGCTTGTCTCAGTTCTCCACTCCGGAGCCAGGAGGATAAGCCTCCTCGACTCGCCGCCTCCTGGCATCTCCAGTACGTGGGGGACAGCTGTCCCAGCACCCAGAAGTCTGTCTACCATGCAGAGAATTGCTTTGCCTTCTGCCACTCTTTGCACGGACTCTCTCTACCCCCCACCCCAGCCACTGGCCCCATCACAAGCTCCGGCGGGCGGCAGTCCCTTTAAAACGTGCCCTGAGTCACAGGGGCGCTGCACACGTGTTGTGCCCAGCACACGGCACTGGCCAGACGACCGCCTCCCAAATTCAGGACACTGTGCTCTTATTAACGTACTCCAGCCTCCATGTCACGCCGTTGTGGGCTCACATGGACCTCGCAGCCAACTAAAACACCCAGATCTTTCTCACACTTACGCAATCGGTGTTTTTCATTCCGTCAGTCATTCAACAAATACTGCCTTCAAGAAAATTATTTCCACACCAAAAGCTGACACTTTTCCATAAGATGATTGGGCGACCAACAGATTAAGGAAACACGAGAACATCTGACCTCCAAGTGAACCTGAAATTAAATTTTTCCATGTTAACTGAACACTTAGCTGTATTACTTATCAGCGTGTTGTCAAAGGCAAAGCAACCGCAGCGAGTGCCGGCCATACGTGCGATGGGAACCGCGACAGACAAATGAGCTGAAACTCCATCGTGTCTCAGGGCACGTTCAAGTGAGTTGGTTCAGAAGGGCACAAAGCGTCTTTCTGGGGGGCAGGTCCTGACTAGCTAGCGCCACTTTGAAAACCAGTGGAAATAAAATCTTTAGGTCGAAAAGATTATTCACAGAAATTACATAAGTAGCTCTGCCAGCTGCTTTACTGACGATGACACATCAGACAAGCTCCTTAATTTCCCAGGTATTAGCTGCACATAAACCCAGGGCAACTCTCACTGTCCTTAAATCTTCTCCATAAAACTCTCCAGCGACCAGCATTGCTACAGAATTACAAGATGCCTGTATTCAGTGTGCCTTCATCTATCTGGTTGTTCATGTTCTGTGAGTCATTTGCTCTAAACCAAGGATCTAACTCACCTTTTGCATTCTCTCTCTTTTTTTAAGATTTTATTTATTTATTTGACAGAGAGAGAGAGAGAGATCACAAGTAGGCAGAGAGGCAGGAAGAGAGGGAGGGGAAGCAGGCTCCCCACTGAGCAGAGACCCCCGATGTGGGGCTCGATCCCAGGACCCTGTAAATCATTCAAACTTAAGGGAGTTCAAGACAAAGCTCAATGTAGGTAACATGGATCCTTGTGTGTATGTGTGTGTGTGTGCACACGTATGCATGCGTGTGTGTGTGTGTGCACGTGTGTGTGTGTGTGTGTTGTGTTGGTGGGATTGTTCAGGGAAGTAGATAAGGTAAGAGGGGAAGCTGGACGACCAGGTGTGGATCCATTCAAGGACAGACCCATCTGTCACGCATTTATGAGGAAAATGGTCGTGCGCACGATTATGCGTATCTCATGTAATCTATACCTACAGTAAACAGTTCTTAAATAATGCCTGTGGGTTGAATGAGTTAACGCACAAGTGGAAATGTGTATCCCGATTCCAGACATGTTCCATTCTGAATTTCAGATTAAAAGGAGCTACTACAAAGAGTTACGAAGTTAGTAACATGATCAGAGTGGCATTTCAGAACAATCCCAGCCACACAGTCCCTCCTGGAGAGCTTTCAAAAGATTCCCGTAAGGCCCCACTCCAGACCGACTACAGCAGAACCTCAGGGGCGAAAGCCGATGTCTCCCGGCTCCCCAAGCAATCCCAACATGCAAGGTTGCGAACCCCTGTTCTAGAGGTGGTTCCAGCAGCAACGTACGGAAGCTCTCAGACAGACCCGGGGAGATGAGGAAGATACATTTGAGCCAGTCATATGGAAGACAGTAAGGGCTGACCAGAAAGAGACTGTTCTCACAGGGGAACTGGGGATCTCTCTGGTGGCTCCAGTGCATGACTCAGGTGCACGAAGGAACAGGGGTGAACTTCCCCCACTGTACTGAAGGACAAGATCCCTCTGCACAGCTGGACTAGAAACGGTTCTGGGACCTGGGCCAGTGGGGACAGCTCTCCTTCTGTGGGCCAGACATGAGCCTGGAGAAGAGCATTTAGAACAAGGAGGGGAAGGTCAAGGCTGGGGGTGGGGGGGATCCTGCGGTGAACATAACAGCAGTAATGTCATGAGGAACTGCAGGACTCACAGCCTCATGAGGACGCAGACCTTCCGAGTACCAGACCAGAATGCCTAGGTCCTAGCTGCAGACTGGGGTGCGGATGGGTTCTTACAAGGTATTGGGCCCTGGGGGGAGCTGAGGGACACAGGTCAGGTGGTCTGAGGCAGTGAAATGAAAAGGCCAGCTGGAAGCAGGTTGGATCGGACCTTCCAGAAAGCGGGAGGGTAGGGAAATCCAAGGCAGGGAGTGAGTAAGAACAGGCAGCCACTAGGCAATGTTCTCCTCTCCCAGCCTTGACAGGAGTTTCTGACATGTACCGTACTCAGCGACTGGGAGTACAAATGGAAAACATTCCACTGAGAGGCAGGGAGGGCACCTGTCTTTTTGCAAGTTGGGGAAAATAAAAACTCTTGCTTAGAGACTAAAGAAATCGTCACCGCCCCTTGAGCACTGGCTTTGTCTGCTCCAAACAAAACTAGTTCACTGTAGGATCAGTTAAGAGCTCAAAAAAAAAAAAAAAAAAAAGACTGTGAACTCATTTGAATCACCTCAAGAGAATGACCGGGAATCAAATGTTGTCCTAGGAAATGTGCCGCCCATCTGAGGTCACCTGGGACACAGGGGAAGCTGGGCTGGGGAGTGGATGGCGCAGGCTGTCCCATCAAGGGAGGCAGGAATTCTAGGGTCCATCGACCTTCGTATTTTAATTGTAGCCTTGGTTTTTTCGGCCCTGGGAAACTAGTAAGTAATTACATAATCCACATTTCTCCTAGGTCTGCCAGGGACGGAGACAGGCTCAGGATGGCTTCTCCGAGCTCCTGGCTCACAGGCCTCCCCACACACAGCTGCTGCCTGCCTTCTGTCCCTTCAACCCAGGTGGACAGCACTGTTTCTTTTGTTTTTTAAAGATTTTATTTATTTATCTGACAGAGATCACAAGTAGGCAGAGAGGCAGGCAGAGAGAGAGGGGGAAGCAGGCTCCCTGCTGAGCAGAGAGCCCGATGTGGGGCTCGATCCCAGGACCCTGGGATCATGACCTGAGCCGAAGGCAGAGGCTTTAACCCACTGAGCCACCCAGGCACCCCAACAGCACTGTTCCTAAATGGAAAGCAGTGCAAATGGAGCTCTCTAATGAAAGTGTCATCCCGGAATCGCTCTGTGAACCTCCCGGGAACAGAAAGCATGCACTGGGGTGGGGGTGGAAAGGCAGCTCCAGTGACTGTTAAAACTGGAACATTTCAGGGAAGGCCAAAAGACACCCAACTTGCGGATCCTGAAAAGTTGCCACAGGCAAACGGAATGCCACGGATACACATGCTTGCCCGTCCTCTGGAGGTGAAAACACACTTGGTTCTTGCCCACGGTGACCTTGGCTCTATGGCTGGCCTCATTTCTAGAGGCAGGCCCTCTCTACCCAGTGGTCAAGGAGGTTCCCCAGCCCCAAGGATTAGATCCTACAGGAGCCTGGCTGTGAAGTCTTATTTACTCAGACACAAAATTATGACACTGAAGCATGTCAGGGAACCGCAGGGATTTTCCTTAAAAAAGCAAAACACACATTAAACTGGTAATAATTAAAATAATATGCCCTGAAGAATGTGCAATGGGTTGCATTTTCTCCCTGATTTAAGAAAGGCAAATATCCGCTGCAAATGAGAAAGCTACCGTAACATCTTTCTCATCCCCCAAATGTTTGACAGGCACTATTTTCAGATATGGTGGGGGGGGGGGGGAGGTGACGTTTTCCAATGAGGGAATTTCCTCTCCTCACCACTTCACTGTCTTCAGGAACACTGGGGAGCTGACCTGAAGTCAAGGAGACTCAAGAGAGGCCTGAGCTCTCACCAGCTCATTTTCTGAAAAAGGCACCTGTGTTGGTGGCGTTACAATGTGGCAGCTTGCCCCTCTCCTCACCACAGAGCCCTGCCCAAAATTTGATTCTGGGCCACTTACTTCAACTTTCCTGTGCGAAAGTCTGGCCAGCACAGCTCAGCTGCAAATGCGGGGGAGGCCGGGAGCCCCTCTGTGCCCGCCTGCACCTTTCCTCATCCCCCGCGATCCACACACCACACATGTGAGCGTGCCACGCTTCCCGAGGCTTCTGGAGGAGGGCAGCATGGAATCCGCTTTTTACTACAACACAGCACAGACAGCATGGCGCGGAATTACTCTCATCATGATCATTATTACTAATATAATTACGATCACTGATAATTACAATGATTGGTAAGAATTGATGGACGGATTCCTGAAACCGTTGAAAGAAAAATCTGATTTCTGAAGAACAACAAGGGTTTAAAAGGACTCGGGCCAGGACATCAAGGACCAAGATGCACAATCCAGTCAGGGCTGACACTATCCCTTCCTGAGAAATCATGTCTCCACCCCTATTTAATTCATGAATAAGTTGTGCACAAGGGAGGAATTTCGTGTACGTCTCCCATGCAGGGCTTGGAACTGGCTGTTCCACAGTGTCCTTCTACGTGAGTCCTCCAAGTCACCCCAGAGAGGGGGACTGTCATCGTGTCTTACAGAAGAGGAAACTATGTCCCAGGGAGAATGAGGTATTTGACGAAACCCACACAGCTAAAGAAGGTGCCACAGAGCTGAGGATCCAGGTTCTTTCACTTCAACTCAGTGCATATCATGTCGAGTAAGCTGCTAGTCAGCACTGGGCTCTGTGGGTTCGTGGGTCAAAGAAGCGGGTAACAGCAGCTCTGCCCTCGTGGCATTGACAGTCTGGCTGGAGAGGCATTTAAAGGGCAAACAAATACCCTTGCAAGGTGAGAAAGATCCTACAACTGAAGACCCAGAACAAGAGCTTTCCAGGCAGAGGGAACAGCTTGTGCAAAGACCCTGAGGGAGCAAGAACGTTGGTTTGACAGAGTGAGCAGTGGCCAGGGAGGCCAGAGCCAAGGGAGCCACGGGACAGTGCACTGGAGAGTGGGCGGGGGGTGGGGTGGGCAGAGCACATAAAGGCAGCTCTTGGAAAGTTCCTTTTAACGGTGGACAAGCAGACTTCAGAGGTTCACGACCCTAACGTGACCAAAAAAGGCTAAAACCTGACCTTTGTGTAGAAGGGTCCTAGAGTCACACCTGCCACACGGATCATTTCTCTGGTGCCCAGTGACCAGGCACACTCATGCAAAGACCTATGACCTTGGCAGCAACTGGGGTCTGCAAAATAACAAGAACGGCTCGCCTGGGGGTCAGGCTCTGTCCCATCTGTCACACTGCTGAAGTGAGTTAGTTCCAGTGAGTTCGTCCCTTAATCAGGGAAGAGGATCCACTAATTCTAGGATTTCCAAAAAGGAGCAGACGGTCTGCCCACCCACCAGGAGCTGATCCTAGAGGTGACACAGACACATGAATGCAACCTGAAGGTGTGACAGCGGAGGAATGGATGCGGAGAGGGCCCTGGGCACTGCCCGAGGCCGGGACACTTGAGCTCTTTAGGTCTTGTTTTGTTCCAAGAAGAAATAAGATTTCACCAGGCAGATACTGGAAAAACATTCTTGAGGGAGGGCAGAGCATGGACCCAGGCAGAGGGCTCTGAAAATGGAAGGCCTGGCCAAGGATGGTCGAGCAAGAAGACCCAGAGAGGGCTGGTGGACCCAGAGCAAACTGAGACCATCTTGGATGTCGTACCACAGGTGCTGAGAGCTGTTGAAGATGTTCAGCCAAGGAGTGACGTGATCATATTTGGGCTTTGAAAGAGGACAGTGGACAGCCACATTCAAAGCAGCATTGTTCACAGCAGCTAGAATGCGGAAGCCACCCAAGTATCAAGAGACAGATACACAGATGACCCATACGTGGTGAACGCGAACAATGGACTGTTTAAAAGGAAGAGAATTCCAACACCTGCTCTGACACGGATGAACCCTGAGGACATCGTGCAAACAAGAGCCAGGCACAGAAGGACAAATACTGCAGGATTCCACTCACACGAGGTGCCCAGAGGAGTGAAAAATCCTACAGGCAGAAAGTAGAACCGTGTTGCCAGGAGCGGGCGGGGAGGGAAGCACCGGGGGCTGTGGTTTCGCGGGGACAAGGTGAAGGGACCTCTGTGGATGGACGGTGGCGATGGCTGCCCAACGGTGCGGCTGGGCTCTGGCCACTAGCTGCACACTTAACACGGTCAAGATGGCCTGTTTGGGGTTATGTGTATTTCATCACAATTCAAAATAGCTTGAGACAGACAGACAGAAAAGGGGAACTGGTCGAAGGAGGCTGGCAGGGGACTGGGGAGGCTGTCACAGAGCTCTGCTCACAGTGAGACCAGTCAGGGGCAGGAAGGGACGGATTTAAGCAGCATTTGCAGAGACAGTGTGGGTGTGAGGCCAGAGGTGGGGGTTCTGCAGTTAAGACGAGGCCCAGATGCCAGTCCCAGGCTAGTTTTAAATGTTGCTTCTGCACCACGTGTAAGCAAGGGATTTGTGTCCCTCTGATTGTGTGGACACACAGTCCAGATTTTGTTTGGGTTCATCCATATATAAATCAAAGAGCTCTGCCTGCTCCCCGTCGGCCCGTTCCCGAGACAGGCCCTGCTGGACCCCGCGGTGTTGGTTCCTGCAACCCCTGGAAGGGACAGAGTGGCCGGCCGGGGCCGGGAGCAGCACGGAACAGTCAATGGCCTCTGCCAGGAGCTGATGAGGAAAGGGTCTGGAGGAGGAAGGAAGGAGAAAGCGAGACCTGATGTGAAGAAACACCTAATCCCCAGTGGTCAAAAACAAACTGCGAAAGAAGTATCAAATTTCCTTCTCGGGAGATGTTTAAAGGCTGATGTAAGCAGAAGCCCAGGGCTTAGAAGCTCTGGTGGACCGGGGCGGGGGATGGGACGGCTGTCTGGGCGGCCACAGAGGTCTCCACGGATTTGTCCTGTGGGTGAAATGATGGCGAGGGGAGGGCTTTGGTAGCGGAATGTGTTGGGGCAGGAGAGTGCAGTAGTTTCAAGTTTTCCCTGTACTGAAGCCGTGTCAAAATCCTACTCTCTGCGCTTCCAGCCAAAGGTTATAAACACGGGGTAGAGCTTTCTGTGGAGAGATCAACAATCCTTACTCCTATGGTCAATCTGTAAACATCGTATTATGATTTATAATGTGGAGGGAATTCATGCTTTTACCAGTGTGAGCATGAAAAGTCACATAATACTGTACCGCATTAGCAAGATCCAAGTCCTTCATCTCGCTAAAGCATAATACTAAAAGGAAACAGCACTACTGCTTATTTTAAAGAATTGAAAATATTACTTGAGCTACATGGGACTATTACTCAGCCGTGAAAAAGTATGAGACTGGGCCATTTGCATGGACACGGATGGACCTAGAAGGTATTATGCTAAGTCAGACTGAGAAAAGCAAATACCATATGATTTCGCTCACATGTAGAATATAGAGAAACAAACAATATAGAAACAAAAAGCAGAAACAGACCTATAAATACAAAGTAATGGTTGCCAGAGGATAAGGGCTGGGGGTGGGAGGAGCAACATGGGTAAAGGTGAGTGGGAGATTCGGGCCTCCAGTTATGAAACAACTACGTCACAGGAGTAAAAGATACTGCATAAGGAGCATGGGCAATGACACTAATAGTGACATACGGTGACGGAGGGTGGCTAACGGCCTAAGGTACAGCAATGTTGAAATCACCTTGTTGTACGCCTGAAACTTGCATAACATTGTGTCAACGACACTCAAATAAAAAAGAAAATATTATTTCAAAATAGCATTTTGAGTTTCTAGTTCTATCTTTGATGTAACTGCAGGATCCTTGGGCTCCCGATTACTAAAGCCGGCCATTCCATGAGTCCATGCCACAGGAATGTCTTCTTAGTAAGAAATAAGCTCACTGGCTTCTGTTATCCACGTAGCCTGGGGGTTTTCCTACACGACTTTTTTCTTCCCGATGTTACAGAAGCAACTAAGGTCTAAAGGTCTAGGTTTGGGTCCTGATTCTCTGTGAACTTGTCACATGGTCTTTTGACCACATTCCCTTGTGGACATCAGAGCCGAAAGCGGCACCCAGGTCTATAAAAGCTGCCGGACACATGATCCAATTCTGGTCACACACTTTCCCTGATCTTTCACAGCTAATAAAAATACTGGCACAACACTTTTTTCTAACAGAAGGAGATTTCAAACCGCTGTTCAGATTTATTATTCTTGTCAAGTTGTGAGCGTGTGTGCACGTGTGTGTGTTCATTGAGACCCGTTGACTACCTCTCATATCATACATACATCCACACGTGCTCAATTTTAATTGTTCAGAGTTGGGGGGGGAGTGCTGGACACAACATACATTCACAACAGAGAATGTTCGTTTTTTTAAGAAGTTAAATAAAGATTGTTAAACTTTCTAGGAAGGTAGGCTGGTTGAAACTGACACCGTCATAAGCATTTGGCAAATGAAAGAGTCCCTGGAGAATTTAAACTCGGAGAATATTTCAAGCATAGGGTCAATGAAAGCATAGCCAGGACAACATACCCTTCACGGTCACACAGTTTGCAGAGAATCTGGTGCCTCAAAAGGCAGAGAGAGCAAGAATTTGCTTGGAGTTGAATTTAAACACGGGGTCACCCTTGGTCTCCCAGACACCGGGTGGGGAGCTGGGTGATCATCAGCATCACAGGGCACTCGGGGGAAAGATTTAACGGAAGTGGCTCCAAGTTCGGGCGGTAATCACGGTTGGTTGATTTTATGGCCACTCCATATTATAATTCAAACAGCCAGCCCATAAAGCCAAAGATACCACTCTTGGTCCTTAGAAGGTGTTCTAGAGAGCAGGACACATGCCCGGGGCTGCTTGGTGTCCGCACCAAAAGTCAGAGCAGAAAGTCTGGGATTTACTTATCACCAGAAAAGGGCGATCCTGGGGGACCTCGGGTGGGATGGGTGTGAATGGTCGGTTCACAGCGCTCGTGTTAATGGTCGGAATTTCCCTTCACCGAACAGACAGGTCAGGCTTGATGTACAACTCATTCCTGGAGTCATCAGCACTGTATGCTCTTTTAATTCTTAAAGTCATTCAAAAAAACGGAAATCTCTTCCAGGTCCCTTACTTCATTTTTTCTCCTTGTTGAAATTCTGGACCAGCTGCTGCTGTGTTTGGCCTGACGGTGCCACGGACGGGGCCCCGTGATCACCACGGACGTCAGTCCCGAGCGGCACACACTGTCCCCGTCACCGCTCCAACAGAAGGCGGAGGCTCTACCCTCACTCTGAAGCTGCAGAATCTGATGCCTATCATGGCCGAGGTCATAAGGCCAGTGAGCCGCAGCCCCTGTCTGAACCTGGTCTGTCTGTAACAGACATGCCTTCAACCACTGTATTCTATTTGTCCCAGGAAAGTCTGTTAACCGAAAGAAAAGAAGCCAAACAAACAGAGCCACTTGAAAAGCACCGTGGAAGGTCCTATCATGCTAAAAAAAGCATGTGAGCTTCCCCAAAGGTAAATTACAGTGATGTCCAAGGTCACCCAAAGGCCATGGGGCAGTCCCAGCTGTGTTTACCTAAACTGCGCCAACTTCATCATTGCTTATAACTCACATTCCTCGCAGGACCCAGATACCAGCTCACACGGCTTTGCACAACACACATGCTGTCACCTATGACTCACACGTCACCCCAGAATAGAGCATATGCCCTTTTAAAAACTTCTTACAAATATCCCTCATTACCTATTCAAAAGTCAGCAGACCTAGTAGAGCAGGAATGTCTATTTTTGATGACCATTCCATGTCTGCAAAAAAGTTTGAAAACATCCCTCTAATAAATGTTACTTAATTATAACGCGCACACAGAGTGTATTCATACATGTTTGCAATAAGGAACAGAAAACGACGAGCTACAAAAGAAACAGAAGTTTCTGCTCCCCAATGGGACATTTTCCTAGTTAATGAGTATGTTACTGAATTTATATGACAGATTACTTTATGGCCATATCATAATATGTGTTTAGATGATTCAGCATACAGATTTCTTTTTTTTTTTTTAACCCACCTATCACCTCCCATTCTTTTTTCTTTTGTGAAGACACCAGAGATCCGTCCTCTTCACAAATTTCAAGTGTACAATACAGTATTGTTAACTATTGTTACCACGTTGCACATCAGACCACCAGACATTTTTCACTTTATAATTCAAGGCTCGTGCCCTTTGACAATCATCACCTACTTCCCCACCCCCAGCCCCCCGCAATCATCACTCTACTATCGGTTTCTAGGAGTTCAACTTTTTTTTTTTTTTTTTTAAGATTTGACATATAAGTGAGATACAATATTTGTCATTCTCTGCCTTATTTCACTTAGGATGATGGCCCCCAGGGACATCCATGTTGTCAAAAATGGAAGGACTTCCTTCTTTTTCTAGAGCTGAATCATGTTCCATAGTATCACTTTTTCTTTATCTGTGCATCTGTCAATGGACACAGGCTGTTTCCCTATCTTCACTGTTACAAGGAATGCTGCGATGAACACGGGAGTGCAGACATCTCGCTCTGATTCCGAGTTAACTTCCTTCAGCTACAGACCCAGCAGTGGAATTACTGAGTCACAGGATAGTCCTATTTTTAATTTTTTGAATTTCCATAGGGGCTGCACCAGGTTGCATTCCGACCAACAGTACAAAAGGACCCTGTTTGGGGCGCCTGGGTGGCTCAGTGGGTTAAGCATCTGCCTTCGGCTCAAGTCACGATCCCGGGGTCCAGGGATCGAGTCCCGCATCCCCCTCACCTTGATGGGGAGCCTGCTTCTCCCTCACCCTCTGCCTGCCATTCCCCTGCTTGTGCTCACTCTTCTTTCTCTGACAAATAAATAAAGTCTTAAAAAAAAAAAAAGAACCCGTTTCTTCCACATTCTCCCCAGTATTTATCTCATCTTTCAGACAATAACCATTTTAACAGATGTGAGGTGATACCTCATCGTGGTTTTGATTTGTATTTCCCTTATGACTAGTGATGTTAAGCATCTTTTCATGTACCTGCTGATGATCTATATGCCTTGGAAAAATACCTATTTGGGTCCTTTGCTACTGATTTCTATGAGTTCCCTATATATTTTAGAAATTAACCCTAGAAATTAACCTCAGCTACATCATTTTATTTCAGTTTCTTTGACCTCGGTTTTAACCTTTGGAAAACAATAGGCTGGATCAAGTACATTTCCATTAAAAAAATATATATATATATATATTCATTTATTAATAAATAAGTAACAATGCGGAGTTCAATCCAGGATCCGGAGATTGTGACCTGAGCTTTGCAAAGTTAGGTGCTTAACTGACTGAGACATCCAGGAGTCCCATGCATTTTCCATTAAAAAAAATTTTTTTTTGTTTGAAAGCAAACAAAGCTTTGAAAGCTTTCTTTATAGGCATTAGATTTCCATTTTTTCTTTTTCTTTTTTTTTTTTAAGAAGGTTTTCTGTGTAACTATTTCTTTAGGAAGGCAAAATCCTCTAAACTGAAATCTGCAGTAACTACATGTTCCCAGGAGATGCTCCCAGAGGTGGCCTTGTACACAGTGACTTAGGCAGCAATCCGGCCACATCTGGAGTGGGGACCAGGAACCTGCAAAGGCTTTCCCTGTAGCTGGGAGACTCAGGGCTGACTCTCCACCTTTAGCCTCCAGGTGCTAGCAAAGCCATTTCTACTCCTGTGTGACTGTATTCTTGTAACTTTACAGTTTTGCAGGAATGGCCCTATCATATTTGCAGCTCTCATACTTTCGTGAATTACGATTATTTATAGTCTGTTTTCTGCAAATGGTTGAGTTTCAGAGAAACTGTTTCCACCTGTCCCTCCCTAAAAACATTCCTCAGGTAAATGGATCCTTTTCGTTATTTAAGAGTGTTTCTGAAACAGTGTTCCATATGGGCTGTGGGATGTGTCTTACAGATATTGTTTGAAAAAATGATCTACAGTCAAATAAATTTGAGTAATTTTGAGTTGCAACATGTTAGATGGGCCTCTTTACTGCAGGACCTTTCAAAATCTTTAATATGAAATGTACACAAGGAGTGGTTGTGTAATACAGTGCTCTCCAGCATAATTGACTATGGAATGCTTTTTTCCCCCAAGAACATCTATTAAGACTAACATGTATCTAAGGACTACAGCTGGGAACCACTGACTGAAGGAGCACCAAGAAAAGTGCTACCCTTGATAACGACATCCAGTGCCATGAAAGTTAACCCAGCAACTTCAGTGCCACTCTCTCAGTGGGCTCTCCGAAAAATAAGGGGTCGGATCTCCCTTCAATTACTGGAGGCAGATTCATGCCTAGATAGTACTTCCTCTTGGCCAGAACAGAATGGTCAGCAAGCAAATTAACATGTTTGCCTAGATGCTTATTTTTTCTTTTTCCAGTCTTGGCCAACCTTTCAGAGAAATAAAGCCTAAAAAAATAAAAGATTCAGGTCCAACTTGCAAGAGCTGGAAGCAGAGGAGACTAGGAGATACTTTAAGGTCATAACAGAACACGCAGCACGTTCTGGGAACCTCACCATGTGTACTGCCCATTGCACCGTCTAGTAATGCAATGAGAACCACATACATCATTAAAAAATTTGCTAGCAGCCACCTAAAAACGACAAAAGTGAAACTGCCAAAATCAATTTTAACAAGATATTTCACTTAATGCAATGTCTCAAATATTTTTATTTCAAAGTGTCATTAATTCAGAAAAGCATTCAATGAGATTTTTTTTAACACCCTTCTTCTTATACTAAGTCTTCAAAATCCAGTAGGTGTCTTACGCTGTCAGCACATCTCAGCTTGGACGAGCCACATCTCAAGGGTCCAAGAGCCACCACATGTGGCTCACGGCTGCCATATTGGATGGCAGTGATCTCGAACCATGACAACAAAAACAGCAGCAGCAGCAGCATTAAAGGGCTGACATTCATCAAACACCTTCTATATGCCACGTACTTTTCATTTGCTACCTCTCTGAATCCGCATGACAGCCTGTGGCCTTGGGTCCCAGTGGCAGGCAAAGAACTAAGGCTGTCAGAGGAGTCTCTGCTAGATCGCACCGTGATGGTACTAACTCTGGGGCTCTAGGCGCCCCTCTGAACACTGTCCAGAACCCTCCCTTTAGGCTACTTTTCTTCAACTTGGAATGTACCTTAGCTACCAAGCAGTCTAACCTCTCCTTTTTACTGATGGGAAAACTGGGTTCTTTTGTTGGAAAAAAACCATCACACTCAAGTTCAAATTAAGTTACAGACCTGGCTGTCGTCATACTAAGCTGGATTAAAATGTGTCCAATTTGTTTAAAAAATGATGTTTGGGTCTCGAGAGCTTATTAACAGAGAGGAACGCTTGTGTCGCATTTACATAGAGCAGTAACTAATACATATGATAAACTCAAACTTCCTGAAAATTCTTATTTAATGGAGCCAAACATGAGGGGATATCTCTTTCATTGTTTTAAAATTATGAGTTCTACTGAGGTCTTCAATGCCCTGACTCTTTGTTCTTTAGATTTTTCTCAACTGGGAGTGATGCAGACTTGGGGGAACGGAAAGCTAAAGCAATTCTGGAGTCCCTTTTTAAGAATGTGGGGGGCAGGGGGCGCCTGGGTGGCTCAGTGGGTTAAGCCGCTGCCTTCGGCTCAGGTCATGATCTCAGGGTCCTGGGATCGAGTCCCGCGTCAGGCTCTCTGCTCAGCAGGGAGCCTGCTTCCCTCTCTCTCTCTCTGCCTGCCTCTCCATCTACTTGTGATTTCTCTCTGTCAAATAAATAAATAAAATCTTAAAAAAAAAAAAAAAAGAATGTGGGGGGCAGGACCAGGAGGGTCCTCTATCAGCACGTGATTCACAGAGCCACATAGACCACAGACCACAAAAACAACCTTTTCCTTTGAAATCATAGCACCTCTGTGGACCCTGAGTTTCTTTCCCCGTTCAATGAGAGAACTGGGCCAAGACGCCATCTAGTCCTGAACTCATTCATTCACCCAACAAATATTTATTGAGTACCAGGTGTATGCCCGACGTTGTTATAGGATGGGACTATAAAATTCAAGAAATTGTGTTTTATGTTACTCACGAATTACAGAGGAAAGAGCAGTGTTACTCAACTCCCGCTCACAAGCACATCTGTTTCTCATGCTGGCTTCCAATTCCAACAGGACCGATGGTCCCCTGTCCTGTGCGATTGCCACAGGAACACCCACAGGTGTGTGGCTCTGTTACAAGACTCTGGTAACTCCCTTTAGGCATGGCAAAAGGCATGGGACCTCTCAGCCCCTGGGGGATTTTGGGGTTGGGGACGACCCTGACCTGATGACCTTGACTTGGCAAGAGGCTTTCCTTCCCTCTACTCAGCCATTAGGTGTAGTAATCTAAAACCTTAGCACAAAGGGCAAGAACAAGTGTACGTTTACTGCTCGCTCGCTTGAATAACTCAAACTATTAAACGCATTTTCACCCTTGGGCAGAGAAAGGGTATTCGGACTGGAGCAGCTACCTTCTCTCCATGACACAGCTGGCCTCGACCGAGCTGGTTTTTCTTCTGGTTCTCAGAGAGTGGTGTGGCGAAAGGTTTCTTTACCAAATGCACTCTTACATTGCCAGAAGGGGGGAAAAGAAGGGGAAAGAAAAGCGCATGTTTTATGTTAAATTTATGTTGCTTCTACAACACTGAAGGAGCCAATTTTGAACTCCCAGGGCCTCACGGATTCCTTTTCAAGCAAGTTTACGAGTGGGTATAATGAAGGCGTCTTTGCATGACTCCTGCTTTCACTTGGTAAGCTTTCAGGTCGGACAAGCAGCCACAGGTGAGGCTGGAATGCTGGCAGGAGCGAGTCGTCAGGAATGCCAAGCTCCGAGCAGGCTGCCGCGCCTCTGTGCACACGCAGAACCCAGGCAAAGGAATCATTAACTCCAAAGCCAGAGGAATAAAGACAAGTGCATTCTGTTGCATTGTTAAATAAGACAGAGAAGTTAAGAGCTGCCTGTGGTTGGCTCCACCTAGCCCGGGGGTCCCGGGGCGGTGGTGCAGCCAACATCTTGGGGTGGGGACCATCCTTTGTGGTGGGGGCTGTCCTATGCAATAAAGAACGTTCTGCAGCATCGCTGGCCTCTACCCGCTAGACACCAGTGACACCCCCCAGGGGGGAATCAAAGACTCCTCCACATTGCCAAAGTGGGGGTTGGGGACGCCGAGTAGGGTGATGGGCAAAACTGTCCCCAGCTGACAGTGATGGGTCTAGACCTCCATATTCCTGAAAGGCAGTAACCTGATCTGCGACTCAAGTCCTAGGCCACATTTGAAGTCCTAACTTTGAGGGTAACACCTTGCATATAGAACGCAGCCACTACAGGGCAGTTTGAAGGATACAACTCGATTTGAAATAGGTAGAATGTATCCTCCCAGACGGGAATGCTTCATATTTCTAAAGCACGACAGTTCATCCTAATTTTTAACATTTAAATGTGTTGGTCTATTTTTTTTTTTTTTAAACGGCAAAAGGAAGTTTACAGACAGCCTCTGCATCCCAATAAAGGCATTTACAATGCTAAATTACATTTCCAGAGGTAAAATGAAAAATAATCATTTGTTATAAACTTGTATGTCCAAAATCAAGACCAATATTCCTCTCCAGACTCACTATTATTATTTGTTTAAATAATTCTTCTGATTCCACCAATTTTATGTCTTTTGCTTTGAAGATTCAAAATATCACTTGGTTGATCAGTCAAAAAAAAAAAAGATTTCACTCGTTTATTTGAGACAGAGCGAGAAAGACAGCGCATGAGCTGGGACAGGGGAGGGCAGAGGGAGGGGAAGCAGACTGCCCAGTGAGCAGAGAGCCCAACGCGGGGCTCGATCCCAGGACCCTGAGATCATGACCTGAGCCAAAGGCAGATGCTTCACTGACTGAGCTACCGAGGTGTCCTGATCATTCAAAATCTTCTTAGTATCTTCCTCGTATGCTTACATAAAATAAACTGCATTAACTCTTTGTAAATGAGACTCTCACCTACATCCATGCCATGCGGAAATAAAAATTGAAAACGGGTTATCTTGCACTGAGTGTATAAAACCATATGCTACTCGGGATGCGAAGCACAGAATTAAATAAATTTTGCTTTCCCTGTTCTTGAAATTCAATTTTATTTCATTAATAACTCCTCATTTAGTACCCATGGCTCTATCATCCCTGTGCCAACTCTGGGCAGTTCCAGACACACAGACACCCAGGACATGATTTCTGCCTCTTGTCGTTAGGAAACAGCCCCCAGCCATCTGACTTTTATAACACTCTGCTGGGGAGAAAGCTCCCTGTTCATAGTGTTTCTCGAGGTTACAGTTAATGATTATTTCCAAGTAAATGAGAGTCGAACTTATTTTTCTTTGATGTAATATTTAGGAGTTATCATGGTCATGACCTTTTATTATGCACTTAAACTCGCTTCATCATATTCAACATAAACACAGTTCTCCTTTAATTACTGCAAGGACTCTGAAGATGATCCATTTCTCTGAACTGCCTGATACTTTCTACAAATTTTAATTAAAAAAAAAAAAGAGAGAGATCTATACCCCCGTGTTGTTTGGTTGATGGTGAATATTGCAGATAACTCTTCGACTGCTCTATATCAAGACATCTAATCATGATTGCATGAAATTAAGATGCACTCTTCCTTATTAATTCAATTTTAATCCAACTACTAATTCAAAGTACTTTTAAACCAATGCATGCTCTTTATTTTAGAGATGAATTCTCTGAAACGTAAAACAAGAAAACACTTGTCACACTCCGTTAGACATGCTGGTTTTTCTATATATTACAAATTAAGCATAAAGAAGGCCAGTGAGGAAATTCATGAACTGAGATTATTATAATCTAATTTGCTCATTCAAACAAAGTCTCTCCCTCCTTTTGTTAAAATATATTCATGCTTACCAGTGAATAAAGAGGTGTTAGGATTTCAGAGGTTTATATGAAATGCAATTATACCTTAGATACGCTCAATGCATGCAATCGGTATTTATTTAGTGCCCAATGTGTACACGTGTGGTGATGTGAGTTATGAGGCTGAATAAACCAGACAGCTCCTTTTTGCACGGAGCTTACAATCTAGAGAGAATCCCATACCAGAATGTAAACAATGACCATGCAACAGACAACGTCATAAAAGCAGCTCAGGGTACCTGAGGCTCGCGCATGTGCACACACACACACACACACTCATAATCAATGACTCTAGCATCACACGTGTAGTGACAACATTTACCGCAACAGAGGCTCAGACGGAATTTACTAAGGTCGCCCAGCAACTGTGAATGGTCCAGACAGCCTTTGTTAATTCTGGAAAAGTCATCAGGCTTTCTGTCACTGAACGCAGATTTCCAGAAAGAACCACATATATTCTTTCTCACTTGGCTGACGTTGTCGCTAGATGAGTGACAAACATCTTCTGAGATAGACATCGTGGACTTCACCTGACAATTTCAGAAATTTATAGGGAAACTCTAAATGTTCCAGTGACCTCTTACCTAGTTAAGAGCATAAAGTATATACAAAGGTTACCAAATTTCTCATGCTCCAGTAAACAAGATCAGATAAACATCCAGTGCCTATTTAATGTTAACCTGGGATTTTCTGGGAAAAGGCAGGCTGTCCCCAAAACACAGTAGTTGAAAAAACATGTTTTACTAAGTAGACACCGAGAAACAAAAACAAAGTTCTCTCTCTCCGATGACTTACTTATCCGAGGATGAAATGCAGAGGAAAGAAAAGTTTAGGAAGCACTTTCAAATTTTGTTTTGTCATATTTCAAATCAGTTCTGATACAAAAATAGCAATGGGTTAACATAAATTGCAAAAGTCTTCAGCCACCCATGGTGCATGTACCAAAGCTGCTCTCCAATGGAAAAATGTTCCCGGGATGTCAGGCAGAGGACGTGCCTAGTTATGCAGATGTTCCAAGCTCATCTTTTTCTTGTTACCTGTGAATTCTACTTGACATTAGCTGTGAGTCTCAGGATTAATAGTTCTTTGAAGAAAGGCAGGAGATATACATATACACATGTACATGTATGTATATATATATATACACATACACATACATACAATAGTTCTACAGAAAGTTCATAGGCAATAATTTAGGCAATACAGCTACAGAAGTATTTTCCTGGGGCGGGGGGACATTCTTCTGACCTCACATTCCAAGCTTGAGCAGACAATCTAGGCATCCCGGCAACCAAACCTGATGATAAGCAACTTTCCCTGTTGGAACAAGACCCCCGTGGAGACAGACCTGATTCTAAACTGTATAAAAACTTGTTTACAAACACATGCATATAAACTGTGACACATTCTGGGAACTCCGAATTTCTGCTTCACCATCAGTGGATGAGCTCAGCGGACAGTCATGGGCCAGAGCTTAACTATCAGGTTTAAAAAAAGAGCCAACTCACAGAGGGTCCCAGCTGCCCTCTCCACAGCCCCTCACTCTCAACAGCTTATGAACAGTTCCTGTCCCTTTCCTGTTGGGGTGCACCTCAGGCTTCCTCGGCAGCCAGTGTAACAACACAAGAGAACACGAAGGGAAGCAGATGCACAGAATTTATCTCTTAAGTATCTACACACTTGAGTATCCCTAGACCTTCCATTATTTCTCTCTATATAAATGAACATATATCTCAAGAAACTAATGATTGCTCAGTTTCTGGAAACTTCCACGGACAGAGGGTCTCCCTCCTCCTGGATGTGATGTGAAATGAGGTGACCACCTCTTCCCGTTCCCCTACACCCAAGAGAGGCAGATGTGGCCCTACGGTTCCTCTTCTCGTAATTACACCTCCTCAGCTGTCTGAGCTGGCTTCAGGCCTCTGCTCTTGGCCATCTCTACCATTTCACACCTGTTTGCCGAGTTCCCCGTGAAGGATATGGTCGAGAGACAACTCCCTGTCCTGATTTCACTTTGGGTACCAAACGCCAACCCAGCATTTCATGAGCAGCTCCCTTACGTGCTATGCAGAACAAGACGGCCGATCTACTCGCTCCTCCGAGCTCCATAACCTGTAGGATGTATATCACCTTATGGTGGTTCTTCTCAAATTTCGTAACACACTGGCCTTTTTCTTACAGAAAAACAATCTCCACAGATCCCCAACTGGACAGGCACTGACTATAGAACGAAGTTTTTAAGTTTTAAAATGTCAGCCACACACTTCTGTTTCTAGCAACTACTAAAATGGTCCCAGACTTATCTCCGGGCTGTAAACAACCAGAAAACCAAGCGAAATATTTGGGGCAACGGTTTTCAGGCAACGGACAATGGGGCTGTGCGGGACTGAGTGACCTAAGAGGAGGGAAACACATGGCAAATATGTGAGCCAATATGAAACAGCAGCTTCCCCTTTTCCCCTCTTAATTTCCTTAAGATACAAGTGATTGTTGAGAAGAATATTACGGCGTGGTGGGGTGATTGTGATTTATCGCTATAAAATTGTTTGGTCTGTGCCTAAGTTCAAAAGAATTCAGATTACCCTCAAAAATGAATAAACAACATTTTAAAATAGTATAAAAACGCTCAGGCCATTCCCCATGGGGAGACTCGCGGCTCTGTTTGAGGAAATGCTCTTGGAGCAGGTTCATAAACGTCCCACTGCTTCCTTATAGCCTCACTGATGCAGCATAAATAAAAGTCTGCATCCTGGAAGCAAGCAGAGGTCAGCCCCTGTCGCAGGTGCTCAAGGCCAGGCTGTGGTAGAAACAGACACTGGGCCAGGGCGAGGGACCTGTGGGCAGCGCTCAGTGCACGCGGTGCCAGCCCTGTGTCTTTGGGAAGCTTCACTGGAGGTCAGTGTCAAGTGCCCCGGGCGGGAGGTGTTTCCTCCAGCCTCCTCAGTGATCATTTCCCACCACTGCCCTGTTGCTGTCCGTGGGCTGCGGGACCTGGGGTTACAGGGAGCGTGGGGTCCAAGACCTGTGCTCTTCCCTACAGCCAACCTGACTGCGTGTGCCGTGCCCCAGGCTCTCCTCCTGCTGCCACGTCCTCTTCCTCGCTGCCTCCCACCAGAAGTATAGCAGGCCCCCAGGAACGAAGGGACAGCAGGGTGCAGACAGCCTCGCTCAGCTCCAAAATGCAGAGGCTGAAGGCGACCACCTCCCAATGTGTGCCTCTGCCCCATCTTCCCATCTGTGTGGTCAAATACCCACCTTAGAAACCGCGTTCAGAACAGAGATAGATCTTTGGAGGAAAGCATTAACACGTTGTTTTGTTTGTTTAATCGGGAAAAAAAAAAGTCAATCTTTCTGGCAAAAAAATCAATCCCCAAAAAAGTCAGAAACAATCTGGCAGAAAAGCTGTTGACTAGCTGCTTTAAATGGCTGAAGTTAATATCTCTTACAGCTATCAAGCCTATGTAAAACAACTTTATGTTATTATTTTTTAAAATAAGGTCTTTTTTTTTTTTGAAAGATTTTATTTATTTATTTGACAGAGACAGAGAGAGAGGACACAAGCAGGGGGAATGGCAGGGAGGAGGAGAAGCAGGCTCTCCATTGAGCGGGAAGCCCAATGCAGGACTCGATTCTAGGACCCTGGGATCATGACCTGAGCTGAAGGCAGAGGCTTAACCGAATGAGCCACCATCTAAAACAATTTTAGATGTCTATTTTTAAAAAAGATTTTATTTATTTATTTGATAGAGACACACAAGAGAGGGAACACAACCAGGGGGAGAGGGAGAGAGAGAAGCAGGCTTCCTGCTGAGCAGACAGCCTGAAGCAGGGCTCTATCCCAGGACCCCAGGCTCATGAGCTGAGCTGAAGTCAGCCGCTTAACAACTGAGCCACCCAGGTGCCCCTAGATGTCAATTTAGAAACGTGAAGAGAGTACACAGATTTTCAGAGCTAGTTCAGTCCTTCCGTGGGCACAGAGGCTTCTTATCACTGGGATCTCCCTGATCAAGAGATCAAAAAGGGAACTCAGGCTATTTTCACATAATTATTCAAATGAGATAAAGTATGTCCAAGGCTCTCAGAAAGCTATAAGGGGTTCTGCAGAATTATCTTTTTAGACTTAACATTCATATATACACATTCTGGACTCTGTGACCATTTCAGTTTTGAAGTACTCACAAACCACATTAGACGAAATTCTCACTTTGATGAATGTGACAGACTGAACGGGGTTCTGGACTACCAGCTCCTTGTGGGCACAGATGACATTTTCCATGTAACCCAGCACCCAGCAGGTTTTCATATACACTATGCAATAAATATTTAATGCACGCCTACGGAGTTGAACCAAACTGAAAAAGAAACATGCGCATCAGACTCTGCCAAATTATACCCATCTACTGAAATAAGCTGCCCTGCTATCTTGCAAACGTGGTTTATGGCTATGCGAGATAACAGGTGTGAGGACTGGGGCTCAGAATGCTGGGAGCGCTGGAAGGCTCTGGTAACTTCACCAGAGGACCTGCAGGGTGGGTATGCACCCCCTGTATGAAGTGGGAACTTTCCTTTACCCTGGTAGTCACTTTCTCTTCTCTTCCCCTGTGTCGGTCTGAATATAGCCCCATAAGAGCCTGACCCTGGGAAGTCACAGACAGGGAAGGAAGCTGTGGTTGCCCACAGAGGACACTCTTTCTGCAAAGATTCTGCAGCTGGTTAATACCTGTTACGAAAGGCTTTCCCTCCAGGGATTTAGGGATGCAGGTAAAGGAGGAGGGCAGGCTACTCTTTTTCACCCTAGTTTTAAAATAACCTGTAACTTAGAGCAAACTGAAGTAGCAGTAAGAGGAATCTCACTTTTAAAGGGCCATATTTTTGGTTATATATACTAAAACAGAATAAGTGCATCACCTTGACTGCAATCGGATACCTTCTTTGAGATACTGAATTTCCTTATAAAATATGAGCGTTAGCCTGTAAGGGTTTTTTTTTTTTTTTAAGACTTTATTTATTTATTTGACAGAGAGAGAGAGAGAGAGAGAGATTACAAGTAGACAGAGAGACAGGCAGGCTCCCCGCTGAGCAGAGAGCCTGGTGTGGGGCTTGATCCCAGGACCCTGAGATCATGACCTGAGCCCAAAGCAGAGGCTTAACTCACTGAGCCGCCCAGGCGCCCCTAGCCTACAAGGTTTTAATCTTCTCCACGAAGTGACTGTGAGTACAGTATTTAAAACTTTTATTGCAGTATAATGTAAATGTAGAAAAGCGTACATACCAAAACTGTGCAGCTCTGTGAATTTTTTACCAAAGGAGTATGTCTGTGGAATTACAATCTAATAAAAAAAAAATGACATCATCAGCATTCCAGAAGACCTCCTCTAGGGTACCTACACTTAATAAAAGAAGGCCAATTAGGACAAACAGTTGAAAAAAAACACAGGCTGAACAGGTGGTACATAAACAAAAACTCAAACCATTGGTGATTTGAATAGAATTTAAACTTAGCTTATGTAAACGGACCCAAAACTACAAGAGAGTGTTTGGTTTGTCCAGTCAGTGAATGAAAACCCATTCTCCTGTCTGTTTCTCTTCTTTTGTTTTTCTTTGTTTGTTTGTTTCAAATTTTTTATTTAAATTCTAGTTAGTTGATATATAGTATAATATTAGTTTCAGGAGTAGAATTTAGTGACTCATCATTCACTTACAACACTCAATGCCCATCACAAGTGTCAGCCCTAATACGCATCACCTATCTAGCCTGTCCCCAACCCACTCCCCTCCAGCGACTCTCAGTTTGTTCTCCAGAGTCTCCCATACAGTTTGCCTCTTTCTCTTTTTTCCCTTTCCCCTATGTTTGTCTGTTTAGTCTCTTAAATTCCACATATGAATGAAATCACATCATATTTGTCTTTCTCTGGCTGATTTGTTTCACTTAGCATAATACACTCTAGCTCCATCTACGTCATTGCAAATGGCAAGATTTCTTTCTTTTTGATGGCTGAGTAATATTCCATCACACACACACCCCACATCTTCTTTATCCTTATCCATTCTTCAGTTGACAGACACTTAGGCTGTTTCCATATTTTGGTTATTATAGATAATGCTGCTATAAATGTTGGGGTGCATGTACCCCTTCAAATTAGTATTTTTGCATTTTTGGGGTAATACACAGTCGTATGATGGCCAGGTTGTAGGTCTATTTTTAACTTTTTTGAGGAACCTCTATACTGTTTTTCTATTTCTGTTTCTCAATTTGTCTGTCTGCCTACCTATGTTCTTCCTCTCTCCATCCTTCTCTTTTCCTCCTCAATCCTGCCTCCAAATGTTAAAGACCAGAAAACATAAAAGGGAACTTCTAAACAGTATTGTGAAGATGATGATTTTTGTAATATCATCTCACTAGCTAATTAAAACAGTGAGCGTTTAGCCTAGGTATTAGGTAAAGATGTCAAACTAAATATTTAAAACTTCGTACTACGATGTTACCATTGGGGGAGGTTAGGGAGAGGCTGCGCCGACCTGACCTCCCCATGCCTATTTTGCAACTTCCTGTGAATCTGTAATTCTTTCAAAATAAAAAGCTAGTAACAAAAAGCTTCGCTATCGCAGCAAACCACTATTCTTATTTATGTAACATGGTCAGCGTTTTGTTTTTAGTATGATTTTTCTAAGAACTACAGCAATTTTAAAAGAACCTTAACTTCTCTGTTAATTTCTAAAAAAAATACTGAAAAGAAGATCACAATATTAAGTTCAAACAAATACCTACTCTACAATGTGTTTTGAAAGTGCTTAAAAATACTAGCTAGTGTATGCATGATAGTTAACTTTCATAATTCTTCCTTTCTAACCACACGTTCCCCCTACCCTACCCTCACCCCCCGCTGCTTTGACTCCCCAAATAAATGCTAACCATGAAGTTAAGGCACAAAAAGAAAAAAAACTTTGCCTCCCAGAGCCTTACATATAGGTGGTGAGAGTCTCTTCCCTTTGTGTGTCTTATGTTTCCAAATACAGTGCTCCACGCACGTTCCATCTCCAAGACTATGCTGCTGTGAGCCCAGAACGCTCACGGATGGAGAAAATGGGCCCAAAGGTTAGACCGCCCTTCAACCCATTTGTAAGTCACATAATCTCATAAATCGTCTCACTGTTTAATAAAGCAGTTGGGCTGCTAGCAGTTCTTACAAGATAAATGATCATCTTTGAACTGTTAGCTTTTCCATTTTTGGTGTTTCTTGCAGCAAAAGCCATTTATTTTTACTCGCAGATATAAAACAACTTTAAAAATAACTTTAAGATACTGCGGGGGTAGGACACAGCAACTCTCCAGTGTATGTTAACTCGTGACCAGTCTGCTCCCTTGCACATTTGGAAACAACGATAGAGACTGACAGACTTGCTCGTACTTTCGAGGTCCACATAAACACCTGCAGGCCTTGTGATTATGAACCAGGGGAAGAACAGGATCCAAAGGAAGTTCTGAGGACAGAGTCCTGGGAGAAAGATCAGTCCTTGGGGAAGGGCAGGCAGAGGCTCAAAACCCCAGCGTACCAAGCATTACCTGAAACAGCTTCATTAATTTTAGATCATGTAATAATTAAAAGAGAGAATGCAGGCCCATTATTTTCGCTCTTTAGAGAGCTGAACTGTTGCAAAGGGCTGAGGGCTCGAGAGTGTTTGCCTCCCTCCTTGTGAGATGCTCCAGGCGTCCGGGGGACCATGAAGAAGGCATAAAGGCTGGACGGGGAAAAGGTGTGTGCCCATTGAGGCCATGTATGCCACGGAAGGGGAGAAGGATGAGCAGGAGAAAACAGACAAAACAGGAGCCTTCACATTAGCCATAACAAGTCTGAAAGTAAAAACAGGGCAGGAATAAGTCAGGGCCATCCTGAAGACTGGCCCAGAGCTATGCAGGAAAACAACCATCCTCTTTTAAGGGAAAGTAAGACCTGCCGTGGAAGGAAAGAGGGGTCAAACGGTTGTGCTCTGGGAGTCCCGAGATGGGGAGCGAGGAGGCAAGGCGAGCTGAGCCTTCCCCTGCCTGGGTCCTGTGGCCTTTCGAGGAGGGCCCAAGGGCAGGGCAAAACATCTGGGGCACAGGCATGCGGCCGCGAAGCTCCCCAGTCAGAGGCCAGAGCCTCCCCTTCCTTGGCAGATGACCTTGGGTAAGTGACAGGACCTTCCTCAACCCAGGTTCCTCTACACCTACGACAGGGATCATTAAGGTCATGGTGAGGGGCAGTGGTCACCGTGCAAGTCAGCGCTTCAAACACTGATAATATCCACCCGTTCTGGAATGTGCTCTAGGGACGGGCCTGGTGCTTCCTCCTCCACTCATCACCCCGTCACCATCCTCTCTCTAGCCCCATGAGATAAGTGCCATTGTTTTTTTTTTTTTTTTAAGGTTTATTTATCTGTTTTAGAGAAAGGGGGGGCATGGGAGGAGGGGCAGAGGGAGAGAGAGGCTTAGGCAGACTCCTCGCTGAGCATGGAGCCCAACCCAGGGCTTGGTCTCACCACCCTGAGATCCCGACCAGCATCGAAACCAATAGTCAGAAGCTTAACCGACTGCGTCACCCAGGTGCCCCAAGATAAGGGCCATTATTATCTTCATTCTGCCAATGAGGAAACCAGGACTCCTAGGAGTTGCTCAACTTGGCCAGCAGCACCCTGCAACCAAAGTAGGGCCTGGGTCCAGAGACAGCACCCCCGTCTGTGACGTCCTGCACGGCCCTGTACGTGCAGAGGAGGCAAGGCCTGAATGCATTATTCCATCCAGAGAAAAGCACCACACCACAGGTCTAGAGACTTTTTTGGTATACTTACTGTCTTGTATACTCATTTTAGTCCCATGTGTGCATTTTGGTTTTTCAAAATATTTTAACATCAAATAGATGCCAGATATAAGAAGGTTATTATTGCCTTTTCTGGAACAACAACAACAAAAACATCCATCAAATGTTAGTGGTGATTAGTCTAAAATCAGTGGCCTAATGCATTCTTTAGCCTATTATAATAATGTTCACATTGGGAAAATTATAGACATGATCCTTTCAGGCACACTTAGAACCAGTGCAAGTTCCCAAAGGTCCACCTAGAGCAGCCTTTGTTTTAAGAGCAGAGTTACGCCAAGGGTCCTAAACAATTGGCATAGGTGGCTTTTTTGACCTCTGGCTTGGTCACTGCCTTTTGCCCCAAAAATGCAGTCAACTCCTGGCTGAGGAAGTGCCCCTTTTCCTCTGAGTCATGAAACCCTGAAGTATTTTCCCCATTTTTAATCAGTGACATCCCACTTTACAGCCAGAAAAAAATACAAATGGGCAGAGATTCTTGAGGAGAACCTAGACCAGCAGGTGGGCAAACCCCCCTGATAAGCGACTGGAAGCATCTTCTGCAAAAAGTAATACCAACAGGGAGTGCAGGGGAATCCAAGGGCCAGACAGATGCCATTGCCCACAAGATGGTCAGGAGACCAAGCACTCACCTATCTCTGGAGTCTATTCTGTGCTGCTCTGGAAGTGTTACCCTGGTCACTCACATCATAAGGCACCCTGTCCCCCAAATAGGAGAGCCAATCCGGATCACACCAGGTTCTGCTTACCCCGTATGGGAAGGCTCAGTAGAAATGTGCGCAGGTGAGGCATCACCAAATCAAACTCTCTTTGGGAGGAGATTCATCTGCAGACACTTTGTTCCCTGAGGGGCGCACTGAACCCCTGACCGCTATGCTATGCTGCTTCCTCAGACAGAGATGGGCTTACTGAGCTCACCGTTCTCGCTCCACCTCTAAGAGGATTGTACCGAGTTGCCATGTTGGGTGGATCCTTTTAAAATCACTGGGTATTAATTAATTACTATCTGTTATTTTATAAATAATGTAATAATTACTATTATTTAAAACTACTCTTAAACTTAGTCAAGGCCTTTTGTGGGCTTAGCAGAACAGCTTGTGAACAGGACACGTGACGACCATGAGATCAGGACTACAGTTGTTACACTATGTGGTATGTAGTGGTTCACTTTTAATTAGAATCCAACCTTGAAATAGTGTTCAGAAGTCCCCCAGCCTAGAAAACTCCGACTAGACGAAAAGCTTGCATTCAGACACCTGTGCTGACCAACACAGCAGCTTCACCCATAGCTACCACCTTGCTCTACCTCTTCCCTTACCACTAGAGAAGAGAAAGCAAGCCTAGAAGGGAAATAGAGTCTGAACTCCTCCCAAAACAAGGTCCAAGAAGGAAAGGAAAAAAATCCCCCAAGTAGCAAAAGAAGTATACATACACTATTGGCAACTTTCCCCACCCTGGCACCCCGTTTCCATTGGCTTCATTAGCGTAGTTCAGGCCTTGAATTCATGACTACTGATTTTCCTGGCTATCGTTTGAACGTTTTGTTTTTGCAACTGGGCAACACTATGAATATGTAGCAGTCCTGGCCCAACACTCTCAAAGCCTAGCTTTTCTAGCCAAGACGTTAAGAACAAGACTCTGGCATGAGGGAAGATGGACCCCGATAACCACCCAGGTCTTCAATCCGTCTGGGACTTTTTCCATTCGATGCCTCGCCTCAAACCAGGTACATCACTGAGTTTGCATTTAAACAAGAGAAAGTCTTTAGAAGACAAAAGTGAAGTGAAAAACTGAACAACCCATTTCACCAAATTGCTCAACTTTCTGTTCTGCCTTGGCTGGGCGGACTTTTGTTGATTGAAGGTGAAGTGGCATAGCTTTTGCCCAAATAACTTGTGCAATGCATAGAGGCCAGTTACTAAGCAAGCCCTGAAAATCAATACTCTAACTGCCTGCTGACTGGAAGGGTTTGTTCATTCAACAAGAGATGCATCAGACTCGGCTCTTAAAAAAAAAAAAAAAAAAAAAAAAAAATCAATGTTTTCCCTGAATGATATTCTCCAAAGCTCCACGACATCAATGACAACTACAGATCATTTATCCCGTTGAGATGGGATATGGGATTTTTTCTACTCTGGATGGATTTCTTTCTACTCTGCTTTATAATTAAGAAATATAAACGTTCGTTGGGGGGGGGAATTTCTGCCGGAGTTCTGCTGAAGTTTCCACTATGTTAGAAATACACAATAAGAAAAAAAAGTTCGTTCCTTCCCAGTGGAGGAAAATAAACATTGTATTCTGACATTTCTTTTGGAAAAGGTAGATCACCATCAACGAGAGGTCTACGAACAGTCCCATCGCCGGTTCGATTCATTCAAACAAGGAAGGTCCTCTAAGTGAGAGGGGATTTCTATAATCATTTCTCCTTAAAGTCAGTGCTTCCAAATATAATGTCAGGCAGAACGGCTTCTTATAAGGGACCTGATATAGAAAACCAGCAATCCTGGAGTGTCCACAACTTGTTAAGTTTGTCCTCTTAAAAAACACACAAAGACTCAAAGACTTCATCACAAGAAAAAGTGGGAAAGAACAAAACTGGAGCAGAATATACCAAAATCATGAGGGGGCACTGGTTATATAAGTGACAGAAATGTAACAAAAAATTTGAGAGTATTTTGTTAGTCTTTGACTCAGGAATAGGACTACCAGGGAGAGGAGGCATCTACTGGCTAAAAAGCAACAGTGTCTTAAAGGAGGAGGAAGGAGAGTTTTGGAGACATTCGATACTGGTGTCAGGAGTCTACCCTATAACAGGAAACTCCCGGCAGCTCAATGTCAATGAGCTCGGGGACCACGGGCAAACTGCAGAATTGCTGACAGCCTGAGTCCCTAACCTTCGAACGTGGATAAGTGTCCCCATCCTGTGGGGTTCTTAGGAAGCTTGGAGAGATGGAGGTGAAGGCACTGTGTAAACGGTAAAGTCCTAGACAAAGGCAAGGTGTTATTATTATTATGACATCAGTCTTTAGCATCTCAATCACAGAGCACGCTTACAATCTGTAAGTTTCAATATGTATCTTGCACGCACTTAGGTTTGCTTTTAATTTCATGGATGTTTGCAGCTGCAAGAAGCCATCAAACCATCTAGTTGAGTCATTTTGTGGAAGCAGAAACTGGGGAGGTAGATTCTAACCTGTTTTCTCTATTATAACGAACAACAGACTGCATGGGTAAAAATGCATTAAGCCACGTCCTAAGAAAAACTCCTTTAGCAATACAACTTTTGAAGGAATGACACATGTCTATTCATATTTGTATAAAAACTGATCATAAACACTGAATATCTCTGACGTTCTAACTTTAAGAAATTACAGAATATATTTTTGCAGTCATTTGCCAAAGTTTTTCATTCACAGTCATACATCAAAATTTTCTTGGTGAAGATTGATTCGTAACAGCTTGCAAAAAAGAAAGCGAGGAAGGAAGTGGGAAAGGAAGGAAGGGAGGGAGGACAGATTAAGGCAATACATTATTCTCACTCATAAATACACTGCGAGCATACCGTCTATTAAACCACCAGGAAATGCCAGCAGAGGTAAAGAAATCAAGAAGTAACTACAAGAATAAGGTTTCTGATTCTCTATTAACTATGCAGCAAATCAAAGCCAAGAAAATGTTCTGAAATTCATCAGAGGTAAAAGCCCCTTAAAATCAGTCTCTTAAAAGCCAACAGGTGGCATAATAATTTTTCAACAACCACTTTCATTTTCCTGACATTCATCTGGAATCAAAAGTAGATGACACTGGCGTGGGGTGGGGGGTGGGGGTTCTGGGTTTTTTTTTTTTTTCCTTTTCATGGAAAAGAGATGATATTTATTTAAATTTCTGATACTATATTAAAATATACTTTCAAAAACAGATCTCGCACGTTAGTACTAGAACACACACAAGTAGTTTGTCTAAGTGATCTTGCTCAGTGCAATTTAACTCTTTGCTATAGTTTGTGAGATAGAAGAATGAACCAGGAGATGCCTGTAAACACAGACAAGCCGGCAGTTGTCAGACAGTCAATGTCTGCTAGTAAATAATCCAGGTTTTTTGACGTTACAAAAAAAAAAAAATCTTTCCGAAAACCTTTCTGAAATCTCATTTATGGCGGTAAGAACATTTCCAGGAGCCCATGACCATCCTTGAGGACTAGCCCAGATTCAAGACGTGATTTGTTTTTATTCCAGACTCTGAAATAGTGGTAAGTTTATGAGCATGGGCAAAGGAACTAAAACAGGCACAGTTTTTCCCCTTAAAACGTCAGTGTGTCATGTCGGAGAGATTATACACAATGCATCAATTTTCTGCAAAACCTGGAGGGAAAGAAAGAACTTTCGGTTATAATGATATCATGATATCATGGGTAAGGACACACAACTAAGACAACCATGACCTTATCCAGCACGGGCAGGCCTGCGTGTGTGCACAGTGGTACACCTTCAGGTATCAGGTTTCTAGTTTTAAAGTAAAATCCTTCCAAAATGTTCTTAAAACCACTGCTAAGTACAGGGGTCTAGTACCACTTCTCTACTCCCTGTAACATAAAGGCATGGGTACCCAAGGTAGCACAACCAACCATACTCATTCTTCACTACAAATCCACCTGTTTCCAAAGGCTCTCTGCCAAGAAACACGGAAGTCTGTGCAATTTTCCCTGGCGAATCAGGACACGGATGTCTTCTAACATGTGGCAGTGGCTCACTTCATGTGAGACATTTTCTGACTTCAATGTGATTCAGCGTGCATTGACTATGTCTAAAATTATGAAGACTTTTGTCTGTTTTCTGTGGTAGGAGTTAAAGTACACCAAGGAATCATTTTTCTTATTCATAACAAGCTGTAGGGCCAAATTATGCTACTGGGAAGAATGCGGAAACTATCAACTATAACCCAGATTCTTCACATCCGGCCGTAAGTTTAAAAAAGGCCATTTTCATTTTAAAAGATAAAATGTGTCATGTCTCAGGCACTTAACATCTGACGTTGCAAGTTTCCTTGTGGTCATTTAGGAAAATAAAGCAGGAAGTTCTAAAACCTTAGCAGGTGCTCTAATAAGACAGTCACATTTATGGATGACCGGTGACGGTGGGCTTGCTGGAGGAGGGGCAGCAAGTCCGCCAGCACGTCCTCATTCCTTTCTCTTGGCCTGGAGATGGGACAAAGTCTCCTTGTTGAGATCCAGCTAAACTCTTCCGAGAAACTGCCCCCATCACAGAAATAGGATTAACCCCATTTGGAAACTGTCGCTGAAATCCCAAATCGCCTCTGTGCTAAGACATTGGATTACACGGGTTCTTCCTGTCTCTCTCCCTGTTCAGCCCTTCCCAATGTGAGCGCTTTGAAGATAAGCAGTTACCTTCTTCCTCTCGTAGATCGAGAACCCAGCATGAGGTCTGCATGAAGCGTCTGTGGTTCTAGACCTGGCGTGCATCAGAATCTCCTGGAAGGCTCCCGTCCCCAGCCTGTAAGCCCTACCCCATAAGGATCCTGTTCAGAGGTCCAGGTACGGGATCCAGGAATGTGCGTTTCTAGCAGCGTCAAAGGGCTGCTGTGGCTCTCTTAGGAAACACACCACGAAAGCCACCGTAATAGGCTTTTCCCGAATTCATGGGGAAAAAAACATTCAACTTTGAGACTGATTTACTACGGAAATATCAAATTATTCCTGGACCTTCAGGAAGCTAAGAAATGAGTAAGCATCGGGAGTCTGAGAACAAAGACAAAATTTCTTCTCTGCCACAGCTACACACACCACTCGGTGCCCCTCATCGGGATTGCCTAAGGAGTTTCTAAAGACGTGTGTGCTGACACTCTGTCCCCGAGGAAGACTTTATTCGGCTGGTCTAGGGTGCTGCGAGGCATCCTCCATTGCATTCTCCCCACGTGATTCTAAGTTGATCAAAAGCTACTGCTTAAAAAAAAAAAAAAAGTTCACCTTTTCGTCTTTTCAGTTCAGTCACTAATGTACAAACCGAGCGATCTGATGCTGCCGTTAGAAACAGGGACTCCCATCTGAGGACATGGGATACAAGGAGCGTTCCCAGGGCTATCAGATGCTCTGTGTTACTCATCGCTCACTTCTAACTGCAACTCCTCAGGCTGCGGACCCAACCACAGCGGCCGGGCGGAGAAAGCAGCAGGTGACCCAGAACCCAACCTGGCCAATACGGACGGAGCCAGGGAGCAGGAGACAGGCTGGGGGCTGGGGTTATTTTATGGCCAAAGACAACCCCTGCAATGGAAACATATCAAATGACAAGTCAAGGCCACGCTGCTCTCCTGGGCTCCGGACCCGACTGCTCTACCTACCGGCCCTTCACCTTTCCCATCGGAGCACCTCACGTCCACCCAACCCACTCTTCCTCCTGGGGCATTCACAGCCCCAGTGAGGGGCAATGGTGTTTCATCCTGACTTCCAGGGCAGAACCCTGGTGCACCTGGGATCCTCTAGGTCTTGCACTGGTTACACATTAACGGCCTCCAGGTCCGCCTGAGTCATGGGTCCCGCACGCTCCCTGCTCTCCCGTTCCGCATCTCTCCGCATCTCTCCCGGCTGGCAGGACTCACCCAGCTCCCTATTTCCCTGTTCCTTCTGCAGGCCACTCCCACTCCAGCTGGAGTCCTTGGTCTCAAGCACCCAACCCATCGGGCCTGTTCCCAGGTTAGACCTCCCCCTGGAGAGCCTCCTCTTGGGGAGGAGGGGGCAGCGAAGTTCTTGTCGGGTGTAGCCTCACCACCTCCCCCTTCTTTTCCCATCGCACCAAATAACCAGGGCTCCTCAGGCCTCTGCTACTATGGGACCTACTCTTGGGATGCCTTGGCTTGTCTTCTCCAGGGAAACACCCACGGCTTGGGGAGATAGCCGGCCCCCTCTCCAGGTGGAATTGAAAGCAAAGAATAATACCAGAACACTCCATCCTGTTCAGAATTCTATCATTGCTTCTGTGACAGTTTCACACTTTGTTATCTAGAGATTTCTCTTCCCCTAACCGACTAAAGGGCAAGCACCAAACCTGATTCATTCCTAAGTCTCCAAATGTGGACAGGACAGAGCAAACTGTTCACTGTGGCTCAAACACAAAGAAAATAAAAGCCCAAGTTGTAATAGGTAGCACTTAGTGTCCTTATACTCAAAGGACAAGCAACAGAGGTTAACTTGTGCAATTATTTCTACTAAATCAGAGCCAGGTGTGCTGGCCCACCAGCACGGGATAGAACTTGGAGCGGAGAAGGAAATTCTATCCCCCTGTGTTCACTTTCACATACTACTTTCTGAAGCAAGCTGCTGAAATTTGGTAGGAACAGAATTTATTTTAAGCCTATGCAATTCACAGATGCTTAGTCAACACTCTCAGGCATTTGATATTATACTTTAGGGCCTGCAGAGATTAAAATGTCAAACCCAGCACTTAGTTTCTAACAGGGCTAAGTAAACAAGCCACCACTGCTCACTGGCCCTAAACACCCTTCCTGCTCCCAGCTGACTCCGGGAACTTTCTAGACAACTGTACTGAGTGTGTCTATCTGAATGTGTAGGAAGGAGACTGCACCTAATGACTCTGAAGAAGTGAAAATTTCAGTCAAACCGGTTATTTGACATAAGCTTGGATCCTTGCCTGCATTCAAACTAACCTGCTCATACCCATAGGCTGGATGGCGGATTACCCTGAGATGTTGTGCCAAGAGCCAACTGCTGGGATTGTCTAGAAAAGACAACCTTTCAGGAGGAAAATGAAAAAGAAGGAACAGAGAGAAGCTATGATGTCAATAGGAATGGCCCATGAGAACAAGGTTTATATTCTATTCCCTACGTGTGTTGATGCCTTAAGAACAAGCAAGTGATAACTGAGGCCAAAAACGTTTCCTGGGATAATGTCAAATGTCTAAAAGTGACAGAAGAAAACACAACTTAAGTAGTTCAGTACAGATCTGAGGAGCAGAGTCTCGGTTTTTGAAATTGTATACGTGGGAACAATGACCAGGTAGGCCATTCTCGAACTTTGAGCTTTTCTCAAAACATACCCCTATTAATAAAACCTAACTTTAAACCAGCCCATTTCTACTGTATTAAGTCCAAATTAAAACATACACACACACACACACACACACACACACACACACACACAGGGGCGCCTGGGGGGCTCAGTGGGTTAAAGCCTCTGCCTTCGGTTCAGGTCATGATCCCAAGGTCCTGGGATTGAGCCCTGCATCAGGCTCTCTGCTCAGCAGGGAGTCTGCTTCCTCCTCTCTCTCTGCCTGCCTCTCTGCCTACTTGTGATCTCTGTCTGTCAAATAAATAAATAAAATCTTAAAAAAAAATAAAAAGAAATAAAAGAAATTAAAAGAAACACACACAAACACACAACTTTCACATCAAGCCACAGGGCAAGGGCCAAATGATTCCCAGGTGGGTCCTTCAGCATTCTGATCCCATCCTAATTCTGGGGCTTTGGGCAGCAGTGTTGGGGCTCTCTTCCCTCAACGTTCATAATCATCAATTTAACACTTGGACTTGGTTTGCCACTGCTGTTAGGAAAGTTTCAGACACTAGCTGCTGGTCCTGAAGCTTAGATCAAAGGGAAAAAAAAAAAGAGTATTTTCTTTTTAAACAGGGTGGACTGCTTCATCTTCACTGACACTACCTCTAAAACATTTCAAAACATGTTAGCGCTGTCACGTGGACCAAGTCCAATCATGTAGCACAATGGATTTTGGCAATCAGCTTCTTCAAACTTCAGAATGAGTTTCTGAAAAATTACAGACTATGAAACTAAATGCATAAAGCCAGAAATAATGGTCAAAAACCTACCGGAGCCATCAACCAGCTACTGCTAGACAGAGCCATATGGGTTTGAGTACCTGACAGATACAAGGACCGTGGGTCTCCTTTTCAGATCTGGAAAGCAATTTACTAACACGCACCTTCCTTGATTTATGATAGGGCTGTGTCCCCATAAGCCCATTATAAATTAAAACTATTTTAAGTTGAAAAGACATTGGATACGCCCAACCTAGCAAATACCATAGCTTACCCTAACCTACCTTAAATGTATACAGATCACTCACATTAGCCTACAGGCGGATAAAACCCAACGCAAAGTCTGCTTTATAGGAAGTGTTGAACAGCTCATGTAGTTGGCCGAATTCTGTCCTTAAAGTGACAAACGGAATTGTTGTCGGCATGTGAGCTGTCGACCCTGGTCACTGCGGGGCTGACTGGAGCTGCCGCTCGCTGCCCCCACCCAGTATCACGGGAGAGGACTGTACCATGTTATCACAAGCCCGGGGAAAAGATCAATTAAAATTCCAAGTAGAATTTCTAGTGAACGTGCATTGCTTTCACACCATCTTTAAAAAAAAAAAAAAAAAAAGGACGACAAACCATTGTAAATCGAGGATCATCTGTACTTCATTAATGACTTAAGGAATCCCACTGTGGAAGCAATGGTAGAAACTACTAAGATCAGCCCTGCCCCCTTTTAACTCATGTCTGGCACATTCTATGCACTCAATAAATTCTCCTTGGATTTAGAAATGAGGACTCGGGAGCCTGGAACTGGTAAGTGACACGATCGCCTCGACACAGAGCTGGAACGAGAAGACAGACCTCCTGGCTTCCGGCCAGGACTGAACAGGGCATCCTCACATCTGAACTCCCTAGAGAAAAGGGTAGGGGTTCTTCACCTGGGATAGGATTCAAAATCCTCTTTTATTCCTCATCAACAGAGCCCAGACCTACTGAATCGAGACTGTCTTCCGAGGAGGAGCTAGGACAGCTTCCCCACTGGAGAATGCCTGCATTCTCCAGAATACCATCCAGGCTCTCTTCTAGAATAACACCTTGACCTCTCCATTTTGCAAGAGGGAGGGGCTTGCTTAACCATCCCCGAGCAAGCTCCAGGCTCCCTCATGCTCTGGTGACAGAGCTGCCCCCACAGAAGGCAAGCAGAGCGACCAATGAGGAAATGACCAATGATCTAGACCACCAAACTGACGTTTGCTCCCAGTTTCACACGGAGACCAAGTCTAAGGGGCCAGCTCCCTGGTCTTTCTCCTCCCCAGCTCGTAGCATCAGACCTGAGGTGATCGCACACACCGGAGCTGGCTCTTCCGAAAACAGAACTCACACAAGGGGGTGGAGTCAGGTGGTTGAGGCAGGACCCGGGAGGAGAAGGTCTGAGTTTGAATCCTGCCTCTGCTTCTTACTAAAGGTGGAAGTTACTTTACTTCTCTGTACCTCAGTTTCCCATTTTATAAATAGAGTACCCACTACATATGCTTAACCTAATTATTAAAAGGACACTTAAAACAGTGTTTGACAGTACTAAGTGCAATCAGAACGGAAGATACCATATCTTAGAACCAAAAAAGTCTCTCTAAAATGAGCAAATTTTCTTGAACACACTGAATCTTACATGGGTCTTCAACGCCTTTTATAAAAATATCTCATTCTACATTTTTAATAATTTACCCCTTAAAACTGGGTTGTTGTTTTTTTTTTAACGTTACTCTAACAGAATGACATTTGTTCGCCTACTCTCACAATTTTATTCAGGAGCATTCTGCTTGAAGCAAATACAGGACAGTCAAATTAAGTGGTATTTATATTTTTCTCAGAAACAAATCTCCAAGGCACTAATAGCAGGGTTCAAAGGGGTAATAGAAAGGAGCTGTGAACACTTCTGGAGTTTAAAAAAAAAAAAAAAAAGGTGGTGCTTTGGAGGTGCCTCAAGAGTGAATTTAAAATACAGAAGGGGTCCCCTGTATCAGAGAGGGAGAGATGCCGCCTAAAAGGACTCTATCGTCGGCTGATTCAGGAGCAGGTCCACGGTCTCTAGGACTCCCTGCAGAGATGAAGGGGAGCCCTTCAGACCCCTTAAAGGACGCAGACCTTTCCACCAGCTCTGTTAGTGAAAAGTCTAACCTCTTATTACTGAAATCACCCCCCACCTCTTCTTTCCTCTATTTTGCAAGATTGTTAACATTCCAGATGTTCCAAAAGATTATATGTCCCTTACACTGGCAGGTCATCTTTCCCAAACTCCCAAATCTGGCTGCCCCGCAGAATCACCAGAGGAGCTTTTCAAAAACCCCGATGCCCAGGGCTCATCCCAGGCCAATGAAATCAAAATGTCTGGGGTGGGGAGCCAGATATCGTTTTGTTTTGTTAAAATCCCTAGTGATTCTTACGTCCAACAAAGTTTGGGAACCACTGGTTTATGCATTAATGTTCCCCTAACAAACTCGCTCAGCACCAAACCCCTATGCCAATGACATCAACAGCAAGTACAGACCTGACTCTTGGAACCCGGGTTGCTTGATTTTGAAATTGTGTAATTAAACCTTCTAAGGCATGTTTCTCATGTGAAGTGGGTTTATGGCCGGTAGTCACGAAGCCAGACTCGCTCATGTTCAGTCTGGACATTTGGCACCCATGAACCATGGACAGCAATCCTTTTTTAAAAAAAAAAAAAAATTAAAATGCTGGTTGGCCCAAAGTCAAACTCTTCGAAGAGCTAAAAGGAACATCTCAAAGAGAAAATCTCGGGATGTTGAGTAGGAAAGTTTGGTGTGAGCCTTATATTTGACAAACCGTGGGGACCTGACCAGGATGGGTACGGCCCTATGAAGTTAGGCTGCAGGACCCAGCTGTCCCGCCGCTGCTGGTCCTACCCCTGGGTCCAGCTGCACCTTAAAGCCCGGATCCGCAACCAAAGGGCTGCAGGTGGGGGCAAATCTCACAAGTTCCCAGGAAGCGACGATTTAGCGAAACCCCACAAGCCCGAGAGGCGTGGACGCCTAGAAGGGAGCGCTGGGCTGGCCAGGAGCCTGGGTTTTCCCCTCCGCTACCTGCACGAGACCGAGAGCAGGGCAAGCGTCGGGGGTCTGCGCCCAAGGGGCGGGCCCGACCCACCCTCTTTTTTGCTTAGGAGGAAACTACACCTTTCCTTCCCCGCGGCCCCAGGTGGAGGCAGACACGGGACCTTCGAGCCCCTCAGCTCAGGGCTGCAGCCCCACACCTGGGAAAAGGGCTTGCAGGGTCCTGCGACGCACCCAGGCCTGGCCCCGGGCTGGTAAGGCCGGGTCCCCCGGGAGCGGCTCAAGTCCGAGACCCGGGTCCAGGGAGGACGCGCGGCGGGGTCGGCTCGAGAAGCCGCCCGTCCCAGGAGGCCCGAGGAGTGAGCGAGACGGATTCCGAGGGGTCGTTCCCCAGCTTCCCCAAGCGCCTGGGGCGCGCGCCCCGGGCCGGGCCTGGCCCCGCCGGAGGACAGGCGCGGGGCGCACGTGCGGGAACCAGAGCCGCCCGCGCCAAGTTCTTGCCTCCGTAGGCGGACCTGGCGCAGGAGGCCAGGAAAGTGAGGACGGAAAGTTGCGAGCGCTCCGGGGCGCCGAGCTCCGGCGGGTGGTTCCCACACCCCGCCCGCAGCCCCGCTGCCCCGCGCACGGAGCCTCTGGTCCTGCGCCGCCTCACGCTCGCCCAGCCCAGAAACGAAACGTCCAGTTCCTCCCACGGTCCCGGCCAGAGGCGCAGCTGATCCTCAAGGAAACAGGAAAGGAGGGGCGGGCGGCGCGGGACGCCGAGCCGGTGCCGCGAGCGCGAGCTGGGCGGGCTGCGGGTCGGGGCGCGTCGGGAGGCGGCGCGGGGCCGGCGGGACTCGCCCTTACCTTTCTTCTCCTCCAGCGCCGGACTCGCCGGGAAGTGCGCGGCCAGCAGGACCAGGAGCGCTGCTCCCGCCGTCCCGGAGGGTCGCATCGTTGCCCCCAAGCGCCGGCTCGGGGTCTCCGCAATCAGGCGGGACCGAGTCGGGCGGCCGTGCGCGGGGACGGCGGCGGCGAGGCGGGACTCGGGTGGACGCGGAGGTCGCCTGTCGTCCGGTCGCCTGTCGTCCGGTCTGGGAGGCGGCGGCCGCCGGGGCTCGCTCGGGACCAGCTCGGGACTCGGTCCGGGCTCTGGCCGCCCTGACCGCGGGCGTGCACACCGTGCCGGGGGCGGAGGCTGCTGCTGCCGTGCCGCGCCGGGGGCTGCCCAGACGTCTAGCTCGCGGGGGCGGGGGCCGGGAAGGCTGGGCTGGAAGGAGGAGGGACCAGGCGGCGGAGGAGGGATCGGGAGGAGCCGAGGAGGAGCGGCGCGCGAGGAGAAGTGAGGAAGAGTCCGCGGCGAGGACCGCAGGCGGCCACCGGCTGGAGAGGCGGCGCACGGCGGTGGCCTCTGTCGGTCCAAGCGCACCGGGGAGGCCCGGGGTGGAGAGAGGAGGCGACGTCCGGGAACGGAGCCGGCGCCTTAGGAGCTCATTTCCGAGGGGGACGTTCCCTGCGCTGTCCCTCCGGACCCAGTTCTCGCGGACAGGCACAGTTACTCAGTAACCCAGCCTCCGTCGAGCCAGATTTGCACCAGGGCCCCCCATTTTCGCCTTCCGCCCCTCCAACTTTAGGGGCAGACTTTCATCATCTCTGGGCAAACTGGCCGCGCCTTACGCCCAAGGCCAGATAAGGGCAGGACTGGGAAACCATTGCTTTACTCTGGCCCCCAACTCCTCCACTGCACCCCAGGATCCTAATGGGGGTTGGAAGCTGGTCTGGTAGTCCAGTGTTCTTCCCCGCGCCCGCCTGGCAGGAGTGCCAAGCGTCCGAGTTGGAGCTCTTAAGTCTCAAACACCCTAGAAATTGACCGAAATAAGGGAACCCACCTTTGGCTCAGGAAGGGGCTTTGGAAAATATCAGTTGAATGAATGCGTGAGTACTCAGGGTGCACAGCGTTTCGTATGCCAGGAACCAGCCAAGAGTACTTAAAACGCAAGCACGTGTGGTCAATTACTTCACCAAAGACAGGCTCTTCGAATAAAGGCTTAACACGAACATCTGGGGAGATACTTTTAAGAAGCTAGGTGCCCTGAGACGACCGGGTAACTCAAGCAGGAGAAAGGCTATTCAAAAAAGGGGGACCTATTCTCACCGTTCCTTCCCAGACAGGACGGATAGCCACTGGCCCCATCCTACAACCAGGTTCCCTCCTCTCCTCCCAAGATTCACTAGGGACATTCAGGCCTGGTTCAGCTCTGATCTCCCCACTGTTTGAGGTAGAAATCACCCACCTAGAGTAAGTGGAGTTACAGCCCAGAACTTTCCTGCTGCTGGAGGAAGCATGCAGAACACAGGGCTCTTCAATATCCACAGAACCTGCGTTTTTTCTTCTGAATGTAGAGTCCTGCTTGTTTGTTCCTTTGTCTTAAGAACAACCCGCTGAGCCTTCTGGACTCATTTAGGCCCTGGGTGAAGAAGGCCATGAAGATTCCACAGGCCACATGTTGGTTTCCTCCCCACGTTCCAAACAGGACTTAGAGCCATTTGCAAAAAAACACAACCATGGAAGTAACCCAAGTTGGAGAAGAGCAAACCAGAACCAAAAACATCACAGTTGAACAGAGGATCAATCTGAAAGTGAGTCTTACAGAAGATCTACACACAGCAACGTCCTGGGCATTAATTAACAAGGTCACAGATTTGGCTCTGACACGTCTGTCAAGGAAATCCGAGGGATGGCACAAATCATAGGGTCCATGTGTTAAAACACCAGTCGATTAAGGATACAACTAATTTATTATTTTTTTATTTTTTTGAAGATTTTTTGTTGTTGTTGTTACTTGACAGAGAGAGACACAGCGAGAGAGGGAACACAAGCAGGGGGAGTGACAGAGGGAAAAAAGGCTTTCCGATGTGGGGCTGGATCCCAGGACCCTGGAGATCATGACCTGAGCTGAAGGCAGATGCTTAAGGACTGGAGCCACCAGGCGCCCCAGAGCTACAGCTAATTGTTAAGGCTGCATAGCAATCTCTTCCACAGGTCCCTCCAAAGAAGTGTGTAGACTTCAGAGTTTTCACTGGCCACTGCTTTGTCATAGTATTAATCTTTATAGTGATATTTTGTCCCAGCAACCTTTGATCTGCTCTGATGGCATCTCAGGAAGCCAAGCTTTAGGAAAACAATTACTCAAGGAGGCCAGGGGACACTATCTGGCCCTGCGTTGATCCCAAGGAATGGACACGAATGGATGGCCTTAACATCCTCCTGGGAGACCTATGTCAAATCTGAGTTTCTCCTGTGAGTTTGTGACGGAAGGGGTGACATTCCAGATGATTCGGTACTCTTCGGCAGGTACGTGGAGTGGAGTGATAATGTGTTACTTGTCAGGTGAAAAACCATATGGCCAATTTGGCAGGGTTGGCATCCTCTTAAGAGAACAGAGCTGTGCCCAGACTGGGCCCTGCATAAAGGGTTCTCAGGCACCCAATGTCTGCAGAGACAGCTGCCACGGCATGTGCCACGCCACATCCCACACAAAGGCGACCACCATAGGAATAAGCAGGGTCAGCACCGACTCCATGCTAAGGACTGATTGGAAATTAGCTCATCCGATTCCCATGAGCTGGGTTACACTTTGCTTGCCTTTTCTATCAAGATGACGCTGCAATATGACACTGGCTTGGAAAGGTCAAATAAATAACTTCGCCAATGTCCCAAAGTAGTATTTGCGAGGCCTGAAGCCAGCCTCGAGCCCAAATCCGGACCATGTTCTCCCTCACTCTGATGCTACAACTTTTCAAATAGAGGCATCAGGATTCCAAATTCTATTTCAGAATGTGTCTTGGAAAGTTTTCAGAGAAGCTACAACCCACATTTCTGCTTGTCCAGAAACATTGCTGGATAAGGCACCCGTGCACATCGTATTAGCGGGGACGTACTGAGATGGTAGTGTTTCCTATACTAAATTTCATATGATCTATCAATTTTCGTAATAGCCTGTTCCTTCCCTTTGCGAGCTACAAATCGGAAACCGTTTTGCTCTTCTGATGAGCAGTTTTCCTCTTTTTGAACTTTCTATTTTAAATAAGAGTTTAATCTTTTCTAGAAGAACATGGTGGCGAGTCCCCTGCAACCACACATTCTGTGGGAAGGGAGGAGAAGTGGGTTATTTGACAGGGTAAAGAAAGGAGGGCGTCAAATATTTTAAGTTCCTTCTTAGGCGAGAGGCATTTGACCACCTGTTTTCCCTGGCCTTTGAGGGCAAAGCAAAGGGCGATGAGGGAAAAAACACCAGATTGGCAGATCTGCCAATTTCAGATTTCAACATTTTTTAAAAAATAATCATTAGGAAACTACCAGAGCTATCTAAAAGTGGAATGAGCTGCCTCTGAGTGGAAATGTTTCTCATCCTTAGAAAGGTTGGTATGCAGGAGAGATACTAAGGGCGGTTGCGAATGAAGGGCTGAGGTAGTCCCTCCCAATCCAAAATTCCGAATGAACACGCATTTCTAAAACAGGCTCCCTTTTCAATGGCTGAGCATTCAACAGTTCTTCTGAAGATACATTTTAAGAAGACGCAAGAATGCAGTAACAAAGGGGGTTGCCTCTGGGGACCAGAATTAGCTGGGGTAGGAGTTGGAAGGAGGCTTATTTTTCAATAGTCCTTTTATACCTTGCAGTTTTGAACTGTGAAGAGGCATCACCTAATCACCTATTTCTCTAAGGGAAGGGTCAGGGGCATCAGTAGGCCCCCTGCTGAGATGGGGGGGTGGGCAGGGCTGGTAATGACCTTTCTTCAGCTATTTATTCTCTCCCTTTGAGTCAAGTTATTAGCATTTGACTCTGAATTCAGGCCTATCTCTGGCGAGTAGGGAAGAAGCTGCCTCTTCAGAAATAATACGCTGACACAAAACTGACGAGGCATTCTTTTGTCATTAGTATTTTTATTAGCATTATCTGCCATTAGTATTCTTCGTTATCTCTAGGGGTTGAGGGTTACGTAATGCTTAAAAAGCAGGATCGCATTTCAGAATGCTGGTTTCTGGCATCGTTGAGACGTTTGTTAGTTACTTTGCCTGGGATTTTGTAGGAAGTTTCTGGCCCCTATACAAAGCTCTGCCCAGGTTAAAGGTTGAAAACTGATATTAAGTAATTTTGTCCAAGGTATGACTTCTTGTGTCATGGATGGTTATGACCAGAAACATTAGCCTCTGGATTGCAACTGGTGGCCTGAAGACTTGTGTGGCCCATTCAGGATTTCTTTTAATTGCATTAATGGCAACATTTAAAAATCAGGACATTTCACATTTAAAATGGGATTTGGGGCATCTGGGGGTCTCAGTCGTTAAGGTCTGCCTTCAGCCCATGTCACGATCCCACAATCCGGGGATCAAGCCCCGCCTTGGGCTCCCTGCTTCTTCCTCTCCCACTCCCCCTGCTTGTGTTCCCTCTCTCACTGTCTCTCTCTCCGTCAAATAAATAAATAAATCTTTAAAAAAAAATAAAATATGGACTTTGTGTTTCTTTAGAAAACTGGGACGTGCTGGTCCACTGCATCTGCCTTCAAGCCACATGGCAGTATGCGGGGTGACGACTGCCCCTTCAGGAAGGATATCATGTCTCGGACCCACACCGACACCACCGAGCGTGACTCAGCAGTTCGTGGACCCTGCGTGGCTAGTGCAGGCTTGCAGGTTTGCAGGTTTGCCGGTTTGCCGCCGCCCCCTTCCTGCTAAAGCAACACTAGCGTCAGCCGTGCGTTGGGTCTGATTCTCATCTCTGGTTTTCCTTCCCTTCTCCTTCCAGCTCGCTCTCACTCACCTTACGTGTGGGCATATGCATTTGCTGGTAGATTTTGGTCCGGAGGTCAGAATACACTGTATGTCACAAGAGACCTCACCTTACATTAGCATATTTCAAATTCTAGCACATTTCAATTTTTTTCAAAAACGTACATGTTTATCAACGCTCACGCTTATACCATTATCATGGTTGACATTCTACGGGCATATATTTTCATTGATATGTATATATACACACATATATACATATATATCCATTTTAATTTATATATTGTTATATATAATTGATATATATACTACCTATATAACAATTATAAACTATTGTTTATACAGAGTCCTGTTGTAGGATAGAGAAAGAAGACGTGCTTCTCAACGGTTGGTGTATGTACAATACCATGTACCATGATCAGACCATGAACTGGCAGTGGTCGAAATTCGGGGGTAGGAGGTAGGGGTTTAGGAGAGTGCCTTGGCTAAATATTATTGCTTATCTTGCAAATCAGCAAGTTTTGGCCAGTTTATCTGTTTCTAATAAATTATAATAAACGGTAGAATAAATGCATTATTAGGAAGCAACTAGAGACATTCTGAGGTACTTCAGCTCTTCATAATTTAATTATTTTAATTTATATTATTATGTCTCTTCTTGCATGATAAAGGTCACGTGGCAAAGTCCTGTGGTCAAGCTTCTATTCTTCTAAATGGGAATTCAGGAAACTTCACAAATTAAGAGAATTGGGTCACTTAATTCTTCTTCCCGAAGACTATAGATGCAGCGAATAAAAGATTTATCTGTACTAAACAAGGGAAAATCACTTTTGAGGATGTCTCCAAAAGTTAGATTCAAAGTGGCATTTTGATTTTTTTTTAATTTTTTTTTTTCATTTTGATTTTTTTAAGATTTTTTATTTGGTAAATTATGCTTTAGGAATGGGCGCCTGGGTGGCTCAGTGGGTTAAGCCTCTGCCTTCGGCTCAGGTCATGATCCCAGGATCCTGGGATCGAGCCCCACATTCGGGCTCCCTGCTCAGTGGGGAGTCTGCTTCTCCCTCTCCCACTCCATGTCCCCCTACCCCGTCAAATAAATAAATAAATAAATAACTCTCAAAAAATAAAAATTGCCATTAACTAAATACGTCCTCAAGCATGCTTTATTTCTTCAGTCTTGCCAACCAAAAGCCTTGGTTTTTTCCTCTTGTAAATTGTTATAAATATTGGCCCCACAGGTCTGTTATGACTTGAAATCATGTAAGCACCTAGCATAGAGCCCTTGACATAAACTGCCAGGTACTTGTGTGTTTGGAGCCACGGGGGGCATATGTAACATTCTTTCCTTTCCCCGAGTTTTCCATACATGCAGACAGAGCAGTAGACAAAGACTATTCACTGGCTCTGCTCTGAGCCCCCGGCACACAGTGCACCCCCTTACGCTTATCCCTTAGTTGGTCTTCATAGTCCTGCAAACAATCGAGACATAGAATTTGTCTTTTTTTTTTTTTAATTTAAGAAAAGAAGACCCCCTTCCCCATGGCATGACTAAGCAACAACGATTTTTCTGTGAGATTTCTAATTATGAACTTGGAGGACCAGCCTTGTTCCTGGCCTTCAAAGGAACGGCTATTTGTTGTAGCAGCTGCAGGGGAAAAAAAGGGCAATGAATGTCCCACTGCCGGCTGGCACCCACACTCCGACGGCCGGGCTCACAGGGACCGGGCGCTGTACTCCATCAACTGGCACTTTTTCCGAGCCCGGCTGGAGGCCTTGCCCAGCACAATAGCTCCCCGATGGCCTTTTTTCAAAGGTTGCTTTCAATCCCGCTTCCCTTCCTGTGGGGCGGGGGTGGGGAGAAGTCTCGGGTTCCAGACTGATCTTGCGATCTTAGAGCAGCTGTGAAGGTGAAAGTTAGCTGTGCTCTAGCGGTGGGGTTTGGAGGCCAAGTGCGGAGCGCGGCAGGAGGAGGCTGGTAGTGTTCTGAGGGCCTCTGTGCAGACTAGAGGCACTTGCCCTTGGGAAACTTGGCCAGGCTTTCTGTGGGATTTTGACATTGGAGAGCTTCACCTGAGACGTGTGGGAAGCTGGCTCAGCATCTTAGCCACACCTTGGGATATGTATGTATGGTATTTGTAATTCCTTCCTTTTATTATGTTTGCCCCCCCCTTTCTTTTTTTTTTTTTTTTCTCCCTCCTGGGGAGCTTTTTTGTCTGTTTGTAGATCTTTCACTTTTAAATGAGGGCTTGGAAGCAGGAAGAGCCAGGGAGAATTGAGGGGCGGTCCTGCTTTCCGTAGGATGGAGAAGGGGAATATTAGTTCCTTCCCCGCCTCCTTTTCTGAGACTTGGGATGTTTCTCAAGTTTCTCTTTGAAATTGTGAGTTAGATTTCCGGGCGGTGTCTTTTGCCCAGCACCTGCAGAAGAGGGAGGTCCCAGATGTCTCCAGGGAAGCTGGTGGGGGTAGTTTCTTTTTCAGCTGGGCATTGAGTGGACCATGGGGACACCTGGGGCCTCAGGGAACCAGTGAAAGAAGCAGTGGGTTGAGCTCCTAGCTCCACCGCAAGGGTCCTGGCCAGCCACCAGAGAGGGCATGTTCCAAGATGCGGGGCTCCCTAGCCAAGCACAGAAATGCCTCTCCTCCCCAGCGTGTTATTTTGCTTTAGGATCACCCTACACAGAGCCAGGGTTCTCCTGGTCAGCCTCCTTTGGTGTACAGCCAAGTCTCTCCTGCAGCACCCACTCCCCTCGCCCTAGTCCACGGCCAAATCTGGCGGAAACAACCTCCCCACCCTGCTGAAGCTGGGAAGCAGAGAAGTTCTCATCTGCTCCCTGTCACCCAGTCCCTATGGGTCCCCTACTGCCAGCCCTTGGATCGGTCAGCCAGCTGTGTTTTTCCTGGCGTACAACCCCTTTACCTATCCCTGGAAGATCTAATGACCCCAAGTTCTCCACAACAGAGAACTTTGGGCAGCTGTTGTACCAGTCTGGTCCAGGATGTGTTTTCCCATGATGTGTTTAAGCTCAGGCTGCTCTCTGGGCACAGGAGATGGGAAGAGACTACCTTTGGAAGGCACAGGAGATGGGAAGAGACTACCTTTGGAAAATGCCTTTGGAAAAACCCCCTTCCTAGTTCCAGGATTCTGGTTAGAATGTAACCTGACCCCAAGGCAGAGGACTTAGGCCTCTGCTAGGAACAGACAATCCAGGACCAGCTCCCGGATGCCGTGCCCTCTCCAAGGCCTGTTTTTAAAAAAAAAAAAAATTTTTTTAAGATTTTGTTTGTTTGACACAGAGACCGGAGAGGGGAGAGCAAACACAAGCAGGGGGAGGGGCAGGCTGAGCAGGGAGCCCTGCACAGGTGGGACTGGATCCCAGGACTTGGGGGTCATGAACTGAGCCAAAGGCAGATGCTTCACGACCGAGCCCCCCCCCCCCCAAGTGTCCTCCGAGGTGCTTTAACCACAGAAACCACCAGTTCTTTTTCTCCAGCAGCAGCCGGGATGCTCTTTTGGTGACCACCCTGGAGACAGTTCATTGACTTGTCACCTTTACACTAGTGGGAAAGCCAGCTGTGGAGACTTGGGGAGACAGTTGCCTTCTTTTGCATATCTTGTTTGGGGATAAGGAGAAAAGTGAGTAAAGATGTCCTTCAGTGAGTTCCTGTTACACACTTAGCTCCTCAGACATCATCACCGTACACACGCACTTGGTCGAGAGACCTCTGTGTGCTGAGCCCTGCTTACGGTTCCATCCCCAGATTGTTCCAACAGCTTCCAGTGCATACTCCAGTGGGCGGCAGACTGCCAGTACGCACATATGTTACAGGATTAAGTGCTACGGAGAACAACAAAGGAAGGAAAGAGCATGAAGGGCAATGAATTTAAGTGAGCTGGTGTGGAGGGCCTCACTGAGAAGAGATCATTTTTTTCTTTTCTTTCTTTCTTTCTTTTTTTTTTTTTTAAGATTTTATTTGTTTTACAGAGAGAGAGCACAGGCAGGGGGAACAGGAGAGGAAGAAGCAGCCCCCACCCCACCCCCCCGCCCCCGCACTAATCAGGGAGCCGGATGCAGGGCTCGATCCCAAGACTCTGGGATCATAACCTGAGCTGAAGGCAGACGCTTTACCCGACTGAGCCACCCAGGCGCCCCAGAAGGGAGCATTTGAATGCATGGAGAAGAGTCAGTGACTCAGGCATGAGGAGGACTTGTTTAGGCAGGGGGCAGCAAGAAAGCCAGTGTGGCTGGAATGGAGTGGGAAGTGGGACAGGGGCAGGAGCTGAGGTCAGTGGCGCAAGGGGACCACCAGACCTTGGGAGGATGTTGTAATCCTTTCAGCTTTTACTAAAAGTAAAATGGAGAAAAAATTGGAAGGCTTTGAACAGAGAAGTGACACTCATGGTTGACCTGGGTCGTAACTGGATCCCTTCTAGGGCAAGGGCTGTGTCCAGCATGGAATGGAGGTAGGGGAAAAGTTGCTGTAATAACCCAGCTGAGATGTGGGCCTGGCTGGGTGCTGTGGAGGTAATGACACGTAGCCAGGTTCTGGTTGTAGTTCAAGTGTAAGAGCGGGCAAAAATTACGGATCAGTTGGGGCGCCTGGGTGGCTCAGTGGGTTGGGCTGCTGCCTTCGGCTCAGGTCATGATCTCAGGGTCCTGGGATCAAGTCCCACATCGGGCTCTCTGCCTGGTGGGGAGCCTGCTTCCCTATCTCTCTCTCTCTCTGCCAGCCTCTCTACCTACCTGTGATCTCTCTCTGTCAAATAAATTTAAAAAAAAAAAAAAAATTACGGATCAGTTGAATCTGGGTCATGAGAGAAACACAAGACCAACGATGACCTCAAGGCCCTGGTCGGCAAGTAGGAGATGGTAGTCTTTTCTGATATGGAAAACAGAAGAGGAAGAAAGATTTGGAAGGGGGTAATCTAAGCATCCGGTTTTGAATTTGGCCTACGTGAGATCTTTTAGATTTTCAAATAGAGATACTAGGTAAGGAGTGGGATGGAGGAGTTGGGGCTTTAGGACAGAGGTCCAGGCAAGAGATAAAAATCGGGATCATCAGGGTACAGATACTACTCAAAGTCTTGAGATCCAAAGAGATCATAATGGGATTAGTAGAGAATGTACCAGCTACAGACAAATGATTAGAGTCCTGAGCCCTGGGGCCTCCAGTGTAAAACAGGAGATAAGGTACAGGAGATAAGGAGGAGAGGGCAAAGAGAGGAGTGGCCTGGTCTACTGTCTTGGAAGCAAGTCCAGAGCAGGTTCCAGTGGGGAGGGGTTAATCTGCTACATAGAACCTGCAGGTACATGAATGGGATTCTTTTTGCCATAGCCCTGTGTTTCCACCCATGTGAGTTCTGCGATTTATTTTCCTGGTTCTTTATGGGAAGACATTTAGAGTATTTCCAAGCAATGCTGGAGGAATAACCTGGAGTACTGATTTCACACATTTGCAGGTGAAATTTCTGAGTGTTTTGTTTCTGATATTAAAAGAAAATTTATTTTAATTCTCTTTTTTAAGATCTGCACTTCAAAAATCAAGGTACAACCGGCATGCAGTAAAATGTATGTGTTAAATGGCCTGTATGTCTTAGATTTGCATTTCTCTATTGTCTAATGAGATTTTTCATGTGCTTATTGACCATTTGTGATATATCTGTTTTAAATCTTTTGCCTATTAAAATAAATTATTATCAACTGGGTGGAGGTAGAGTTTACATAGGATAACCTGTATCTGTTTAAAGTGTAAAATTCAGGGGGCGCCTGGGTGGCTCAGTGGGTTAAGTGTCTGCCTTTGGCTCAGGTCATGATCTCAGGGTCCTGGGATCGAGTCCTGCATCTGGAGAGCCTGCTTCTCCCTCTCCCTCTCCCCGCTTGTGCTCTCTCTCGTTCTCTCTCTCTCTCTCTCAAATAAACAAACTCTTAGAAAATAAATAAATAAGGTGCAAAACTCAATGACTGCTGACCTTACAAACCTCTGTGAAGTCACCACCACCATCAAGACAGGGGACATTTTGGAATGCCTGGCTGGCTCAGCAGGTGGAATGTGTGACTGTCGATCTCGAGGTTGTCAGTTCGAGCCCCACAATGGGTGTAGAGATGACTTAAAAATAAAATCTTTAAAAAAAGAGAGGGGGGGGAATTGTCATCTCCCCCAGAAGGTTTGCAGACCCCTCTCTTTGTCCCTTGCTTCAGGCAACTACTGATCTACCTTACGTCACTATGGATGACGTGGCATTTTCTAAAACTTCAGAAGGAATCTAGACTTCAAAAGGAATTATACAGTATGAAGTAGTTTGTGTCTGGCTTTTGAGATTCATTCATGTTGTTGTCCTTATGAGTAATTTGTTCCTTGCGCTACAGAATTAGGACTCCATCGTATGGATGCGCCATGCTTTGTTTATCCATTCATCCATTGTTGGACTTTGGGTTATTCCCGATTCTTGGCCATTATCGATATCAATAAAATTGCTACGGATATGGGCGCCTGGGTGGCTCAGTGGGTTAATCCTCTGCCTTCAGCTCAGGTCATGATCTTAGGGTCCTGGGATCGAGCCCCACATCGGGCTCTCTGCTCGGCAGGGGGCCTGCTTCCTCCTCTCTGCCTGTTTCTCTGTCTGTGTCTCTGCCTACTTGTGATCTCTGTCTGTCAAATAAATAAATAAAATCTTTAAAAAAAAATTGCTACGGATATTTAGGTACAAGTCTTTGTGTAGACATATGTTTTTATTTCTCTTGGGTAAATACCTAGGAGCAGAATTGCTGAGTTGCTGGCCAAATGCTTATTTCACTGCTCCTTTTTCCTCTTCTGCTGCTGTATCATGTCTGCCTTCCAGCTGCTGTATTTTGGTAGGGCTGCCACAACAGTTCTGCCATCATTGGCAAGGAATAACTAAGCATTTTAAGGTAAAGCAGATGTTCTTTACACAGTGTCTTGGTGATAACCTGAAACATTCAGATGCTACAGTTGTGTTTACCCTCATTTCTCCATGTATGTGTCCACAGCTAGAAAAGGGAAGAGGTGGGTGACACATTGCTCTAAATAATGTTGTATTTTTGCAAACTCTAAAAGCTTAGCATAACAATAATCTTTATTGATGTTTTAGACTTCCTATAATTTCCGTTTGGATAGAATCTAGACGTGAGATTGGACATGATAACAGTTATTGGCATGACTAAGACAGCTCAGGAGGACTGTGTATCCTGCTGTTTCCTTACCATGACTCAACCTGCCCCAAGAAAACAATAGGAAAGGAGTTCCTAGTGGATGCCTCTTGTAATAAATAACACTGACTCATGTATAACACAAGTCACCTGGACTTCACCAGAAGAGTGCCTACACTCTGTTTAAGCATTAAGAATGTGATGTTAATTGGTAAATTAAGATCGGAGATCAATCTCTCTTCAGGGGGGTACACTTTCTTCAGACTTCTTGAGGAAACATGGACATACTAAATATTAATGAAACTGCACACTCTATTTCTCATAAAACACTAATAAAATAACTTAAAAATATTAAACTGTAGCTGAAATTGGGGCGTCTGGGTGGTTCAGTTGGTTGGGTGACTGCGTTTGGCTCAAGTCATGGTCCTGGAGCCCCGGGATCAAGTCCCTAATTGGGTTCCCTGCTCAGCGGGGAGTCTGCTTCTCCCTCTGACCCTCCCCCTTCTCATGCTCTCTCTCTGTCTCTCATTCTCTCTCTCAAATAAATAAATAAAACCTTTAAACTGTAGCTGAAATGAAAATAATAAAGATTAGAAAAACTACACACAAATTGCAACATTAATTACCAACCTAGTTAGGATCTCTAATATATTTGATTAACTAGATATAAAAAGTAATATTTTTATAAGACCTTAAAGAAAACATACACGGTATTAAAAATGAGGATATTTACCACCTAACCAAGGTGAAAATATGAAAGGAAATGGAGCACAATCCGTACATAAAAACCTAAAATGCGAAGGACAGCACAAAAGATAACCAGAGAAGAATGCAGTAAATCATTTTTTAAAAAAAGTTTATTTATTTATTTGACAGACAGAGGGAGACACAGTGAGAGAGGGAACACAAGCAGGGGGAGTGGAAGAGGAGGAAGCAGGCTTCCCGCCCATCAGGGAGCCCCATGAGGGGCTCGATCCCAAGACCCTGGGATCATGACCTGAGCCGAAGGCAGACTCTTAAGGACTGACCCACCCAGGGGCCCCCAGAGAAGGATTCAAACAGAATCATAAATGACAATGAAGAGCAAAACAAAACCCATCCAAATAAGGGGCACATAAAACATGAAAGTGTGACTCAAATGGGGATAAAACCAATAGATATGAGAAATATTTTTCTTTCTTGGGAATCAAAGAAGAGAAAACTTAATCACTTATCAGTGGCTTTGATATATATACATAGGGCCCGTGCGTTTAGGGTGAAGCTAGATATTTATTCCTTTATAGTAGCATTCTAAAATTTTGAGAACAATACCAAAAAAACAAAAAAACAAAACAAAAAAACCCACTTCAGGATCTTAAAAATGTGTAGACCCAAGTAAGGCAACAATACAATATGTCACATTCATCCAAATGTCACCTTTCAACGTATGGGACAAATACACAAAAGACACACCAAAGCATTCCATCTGCCATCTAACCTGGGAGGGGGGAACATAACCTGCACCTGTCATAAGCTAGCCTTTATGCAGAGAACTGGATCACTCAAAAATGACGCGGGGAGAGGCCCGCCTGCCCTCCTGGCCTTCCCAGTGTGGGTGAGTCCTCAGTCTCATGTTCCTGCTGCTCAGAATTTGTTCACACCTCCTTTCTGACTGTTTAGAGACCAGAGGAGCTTGACTCGTCCTCGATGGAAGTGACCCGATGAAAGAAAATGTGCTATTTATGCAGTGCAGGGACACTGGCTCCAGACCTGAGCTCACCAAGGCTGCTGCTGCTGCACTGGCTGCCCTCCCAGCTGGAGGTCTGACCATTCTCGGTTGCAGGGCAGAGGGGAGGAGGGAAAAGAGAGAAGGGGAGGTGCTTGCGAAGTCAGGAAACCTCTCAGGTCACCCCCTGCCAAGTCTGTCTTCACAGAGGGTGAGCTTGGTGCTCTGATTGTAACAACTGCCTTTAGTTAAACGTAAGAAATCTATATTTATGTTATATATGTAAGAAATCTATATTTAGCTAAAGGACTTGTAATGGAATTACTACTTTTGGTTTTGGCATATCCATAAAGTAGATGAACAACCTATAGGATCTGGACGGGAGAGAACAGACAGTCACCAAATCAAGAAGAGACTGCTTCCTATCCAGGGAGGAAATGGTGAAGGAACTCCTAAAAGGTCCTCAGGGATTCTAAATGGATTCAGAGACCCCGTGGGAATATTCGTCTGAAACATTTTCTAGAACATCAAGGAAATGCAATCTTTCTGCTTGCTCTATAAAGGAAATGTAATATTTTGTAACGTAATGTTGCCAATAAAATGGTCACGATGAAGACTGTAGAAACAGGAAGCAATGCAGAATTTCAATGGCCAGTTAAAATAGAAACACATACAGAAATGTGAAGGTTTTATTTATTTATTTATTTATTTATTTATTTGAGAGAGAGTGTGTGCAGGAGTCTGCAAGGGGGGGGGCGGCGGGAGGGTGGGAGAGTCAGAGGGGGAGAATCTCAAGCCGACTGCCCACTGACCCCGGAGCCCAAGGCAGGGCTCCATCTCCAGACCCTGGGATCATGACCTGAGCCGAAATTAAGATTTCTGATGCTCAACAGATTGAGCCACCCAGGCCTCCCTCGCAAGCAGAAGTTTGGATGCGATAATGACAACAATGTTAAGTGTAAAAATTATCTTCCTGAGAGATAAGATGCAAACAAGTAAGCAGTGATTTTGTTAGGCTAGAACAAAGAGCAGGGTGTCATTCGTGGATACTTTGTAAAAGGTTAAGGCTCTGTTAGTGTTTCAGTAGGATTTAAACCTCCTTTCATCATTCGTTTGCACATCTGGATAATTAAAGCATCAACTTCAGGAGGCACGTTGTGGCAATAAAATCAATTTCCTCTTCTTAAAAGTAATTTAAAGCATGTATTTCAAGCTTGTAGAGCATATTGGATTAATTATTAGCATAGAGATCAATTTTTTATATTTGCTCATTTCTCTTTGTTGCTACTTTGCTTTAAATTAAATGATCAGGGGCGCCTGGGTGGCTCAGTCGTTAAGCATCTGCCTTTAGCTCAGGTAATGATCCCAGGGTCCTGGGATCGAGCCCCTCCTTGGGCTCCCTGCCTGTTTCTCCCTCTCCCACCCCTTAGGCTTCTGTTCCCTCTCTCACTGCCTCTCTCTCTGTGTCAAATAAATAAAATCTTTTAAAAAAGGATTTTTAATAATATAAAAATAAATTAAAATTAATTCATAAATAATAATAACTAATAAAATGATTAATTAATTAATTAATTGATCCGTTTTTAAAACACCAGAAACCAACTTAATGACAAATAAAGAGGTTATTGGCAGAAAGAAAGATGTATGCAGACTGACAGAGAACTCCGGAATCAGCAGTAGATGATTGAGGGTAGGGTACTGTTCAAAACACTGTCAGCCAGGGGCTCCTGGGTGTCCCAGTGGGTTAAGCCTCTCTGCGTTTGGCTCAGGTCATGATCCCAAGGTTGAGCCCTGCAGAGCCCCACATTGGGCTCTCTGCTCAGCAGGGAGCCTGCTTTCCAACCCCCCCCCCCCCCCCCCGTCTGCCTACTTTTGATCTCTCTCTGTCAAATAAATAAATAAAACATTCAAAACAAACAAACAAACAAAACAGTGCCAGCCATATGCTCTGGGTTGGTAATAAATTCCACCCGAGACCATGGTGAAACTATTAATGTTAAAATATAGTATTTTCTAGCCAGGGGAGACTGATCTCGAAAGAGTCAAACACAAATACGCCATACTGAAATAAGTTCTTTTCTTCCAATTTCAGGTTCTTATGTTAGTATTTTTTTTTAAGTTAGTAAATTTATAACAAACTGCATTGTTATTTTTACTAATGAATTTTTCATATCAGTGTTGAAGCGAGGCCTCTCAGAAGTCCCAGCTTTCATACAACTCCCCAGCTGAGATACTAATAAACACTTTTTCCCACCTTAGCTCCTGTGAAAAGAGTTTCTTAGACATTCATTTCTAGGAGTTTTCTAGACCTCTGAACTCTTCAAGCCAAAAAGAAAGAGAAACTAAATTCCAGGTGTGGGATAAGGTCAGGACTCTTTCACTTGCAAATGACAGAAAAAAACAAAACAAAGAACCCCCACACTCTGATTGATTTAAGGCAAAAAAAGAGAATTTACAAGTTGGGCTGCGGGCTACTGAAAAGCCTCCAGTGGCTGTTGGCAAGTGCAGTCTACTAGCCTGTCTGGCTCATGGCCTGTTGTGAAGCCGGCAAGTTACGAATGGTTTTTTTTGCACTTTTTAAATGGTTCGGGGGGAATCAAAAGACGGAGAATGCTTCAGGGCACATACAAATTATGTGAAATTCAAATTTCAGCATCCAGTAAATAAAATTTTGGGAACACAGCTTTGCTCACTAGGTTCCATATCATCTGTGGCTGTTTCGTGCTGCGAGGCCAGTAGGGTAGTCATGGTAGAGACCATGGGCCCTCAAAACTTAACCTATTTACTAGCTGACCCTTTACAGAAAAAGTTTCACCCCTGCCCTAGATCCATGCTGGCACCCACACTCAAATTATACCTGGGCTGTCATCTCACCGTCTCCCACTTTTGCTTTTCTGTGTATTGGCTCTGTTTTCATCTTGTGGGGGCAAGAGGGCAGAAAGCCACGGCACGCTCTCTCCTCTCGAGCAGTTTCTCCTTCCCACTCAGTTCAGAGAACAGACTTGGATCCTGTTGGCCTGCCTGGTGTGCCAGTCACCTTGGCCAAGGGAAGCTGTACTCTGATCAGACAGGGGTCACTCGCCCTTCCAGAGCTGGGGATGGGTCAGTACCACCCCAACCAGGCAGACTGAGAAGGAGTGCCGGATGCTGGACCAACCCTAGCAACCTAAATCTGCTGAGGATGGACTTCGGGCCTTCGGAAATCTCTCTTATTGGAGAAAGACAAGTTGGACGTAAGAGTAAGGAGAGACTTGTCTGGAGCTGATGACCTGATCATAGATCTATGCAAAATTGCCATCAATACTACAGCATTTAGCACAGACTACGCTGCCATGTTAACTGCACTTTTTTTTTTTTTTTTTTTTTTTTATAATTTTTTAAAAAGATTTTATTTATTTGTCGGAGAGAGAGTGAGCACAGGCAGACAGAATGGCAGGCAGAGGCAGAGGGAGAAGCAGGTTCCCTGCCGAGCAAGGAGCCAGATGTGGGACTCGATTCCAGGACGCTGGGATCATAACCTGAGCCGAAGGCAGCTGCTCAACCAACTGAGCCACCCAGGCGTTCCTGTTTGTTATAATTTTTTTTTTTCCCCAATTTATTTATTTTCAGAAAAACAGTATTCATTATTTTTTCACCACACCCAGTGCTCCATGCAAGCTGTGCCCTCTATAATACCCACCACCTGGTACCCCAACCTCCCACCCCCCTGCCACTTCAAACCCCTCAGACTGTTTTTCAGAGTCCATAGTCTCTCATGGTTCACCTCCCCTTCCAATTTACCCAAATTCCCTACTCCTCTCTAACGCCCCTTGTCCTCCATGCTATTGGTTATGCTCCACAAATGAGTGAAACCATATGATAATTGACTCTCTCTGCTTGACTGATTTCACTCAGCATAATCTCTTCCAGTCCCGTCCATGTTGCTACAAAAGTTGGATATTCGTCCTTTCTGATGGAGGCATAATACTCCATAGTGTATATGGACCACATCTTCCTTATCCACTCATCCGTTGAAGGGCATCTTGGTTCTTTCCATAGTTTGGCGACTGTGGCCATTGCTGCTATAAACATTGGGGTACAGATGGCCCTTCTTTTCACGACATCTGTATCTTTGGGGTAAATACCCAGGAGTGCAATTGCAGGGTCGTAGGGAAGCTCTATTTTTAATTTCTTGAGGAATCGCCACACTGTTCTCCAAAGAGGCTGCACCAACTTGCATTCCCACCAACAGTGTTAACTGCACTTTTGTTTAAAAAATGATAAAGCTTGGGACGCCTGGGTGGCGCAGTTGGTTGGACGACTGCCTTCGGCTCAGGGCGTGATCCTGGAGTCCCGGGATCGAGTCCCACATCCGGCTCCCAGCTCCATGGGGAGTCGGCTTCGCTCTCTGACCTTCTCCTCGCTCATGCTCTCTCTCATTGTCTCTCTCTCTCAAATGAATAAATAAAATCTTTAAAAAAAAAAAATGATAAAGCTTATTTTAAATTTCTATAATGTGAATTTATTTTACATAGGGAATTGAAAGTTAATGGGGCAATACAATTGAGCAAATAAGCAATAATCATAACAAAAAGTCATTAGCAATGACTCAGCTTTGTAAAGTCAAAGACATCTAAAGATAAACAGTTCTTTGCCTTGGGGTACCTGAGTTAAGCATCTGTCTCCAGCTCAGGTCCTGATCTCAGGGTTCTGGGATCAAATCCCACCACTGGGCCCCTGAGCCTGCTTTTCCCTTTGCTGCCACTTCTCCTGCTTGTGCGCTGTCAAATAAATAAAATCTTTTAAAAAAAATTATTGCCTTATAAATAAATGACACATATTCTCTACTGATAACACCAAATCTCCCTCTCCTTTTAAAAAGATTTTATTTAAAAAAAAATTAAAAAAGATTTTATTTGTTTAAAATATTTTATTTATTTGAGAAATAAATTTGACAAAAACCCATATATCATCTTTGTGCAAAATGTTGTGCTTGTTCCTGGGATCCAATGATGAGCAATCTTCATGCCCCACTCCCAATATTACAGTTCATTGAGGAAGAGACATTAATCAAATTATGCAATGTATAGGGACCTATGAATAAGTATATTAGTTATTAGCGGAACTCAGTCCTGTGTCTGTGCATGTAAGGGGGTCCAAAATGTGCAGGGATCCGGAGAAAGTAACATCTGAGCTGAGATCTAAGGGTTGACCAGGATTGGTCTAAGGATGGGTGGCAGGGAGTGAGCGTGCCACAGGAAGAGAGAGAGAGAAGACGTCAAAGACTGAGGTCAAAGGGAGCAGAATATGTCCCATAAATGGAAAGAAGGCAATTGGTGGCAAGAACCCCAAAATAGAGAGTTAGTATACATTGAGATGGGCCTAGAAATAAAAGCAGAAGTCAGATCATTCAGGAATGTATGGACCGTGTAGAAACTGGAGTTTTGTTCTATGGCTATTATGGGATGACAGCATCAGAAACTGTGTTTTAAAAAGCTATCTCTGGGGGAGCCTGGGTAGCTCAGTGGGTTAAGCCTCTGCCTTTGGCTCAGGTCATGATCCCACGATCCTGGGATCAAGCCCCGCATTGGGCTCTCTGTTCCACCGGGACCCTGCTTCCCCCTCTCTCTCTGCCTGCCTCTCTGCCTACTTGTGATTTCTGTCCATCAAATAAATAAATAAAATCTTTTAAAAAAATAAATAAAACAAATAAAAAGATATCTCTGGTGATATCACAGAGAATGGATTGGAGGAGACCAAGAACAGAGGGACCAATTAAGTGTGGCTCCAGAAAGAAAAAGAGAGAGAGAGAGAATTGCTGGTTTATATGTGAAGACTGAGGGAGAGGGAGATCATAGGATCAGGTTAAGTTTCTGCCTTGCTCACGTGGGTCAATGGGCTCGTTCATTGAGTTAAGGACTATTAAAGACAATCAGGATTGCAATGGGTGAGTTGGTACTTGAACATGTTCAATTTGAACTGCCTTCGAAATACCCAAACAGCAGTGCCAGGTGGGCAGTTGCTGAATCAAGTCTGAAGCCCCAAAGAAGAATATAAGACAGAAAATACAATTTTGAAGAGTCATCAGCATCAATAATACCTAGAGCCATGGGGATAGATGAGTTTACCTAGAGAAAGAAAGTGTACAGACTGGGAGACGGAAGAGAAACAAGTCTCACCTTGATTTTGAAATCCCCACATTTATTGCCCAGGCAGGGGGGGATGAAGGGACAATCAGACGGAGCTGGAGAGGCAGATAGGGAAGAGGAAGACCAGGAGACAGGGTGGCAGGGAAGCCATGGGTAAACAATGATTCACGAAGAAGGAAATGGCCAGAAAGCCAAAGGCTACTGAGAAGCCATGTGGGATGAAGAATAAATATGACCCATCGGATTTGTTGATGTCAAAGTCATTGGTGACATTAATGAGAGCTGTTTGGGGAAAGTCTGGGGGTTGGACACCAGATTTTAGTGGGCTGAAGAGTGACTCAGATCCTGTCTTCACAGGACTCCTAACTTTTGATTCTGTCCGTCTTAATTCCCTGTCTGCCCTTTGGGGCTGATATCTCTGTCGTGTTTCTCAGACCTGACTCAGCCACAATCTACAGGAGCACCCCCTCCCTTCCTAACTAGTCCCTTCGGAACCCAGATCTTCGTTCTGGACCATCCCGCACCTGAAATAACACAAGAGCTACCCCACAAGTGAAGATAATTGAAGCTTTAGCAATTTAGATGATGGGACCTGGGCCTCGGACTTGAGTGCGGGCTTTTCCACTAACTGCACCAAATGGGAAAGTCGCTTCAGTTCAGTTTCCTCGCCAGTGAAGAGAGAACTAATCATACCTCTTTTACTGCGTCATTGTGAGGATTAACATTCCTGGCACATGATAGCTGCTCAGTAAACGGTGGTTACCTTCTCCTGACCTTCCCATCCTTTCAGGAAATAACGTCCCTTTAACTATCTTTCGAAGAAGCATTCCTAAATTAGAAAAAAAAAAAAAAAAGTTACTGAAGTGATCTATTGTCCTTAAGGAGTGTAGATGCCTCCCTGGTAACATGCTTATTCACCCAACATTTATTTATCAAGTGCCTTACGTGTGACAAGCCCTGAGCCAGGATTTGGGCAGTCGGTGATGAATCAGAAGGACATGGCCCTGTGCCACATGGAGCTCAGTATATAAACGTAAAAAATAATAATAATAATAATAAAGTAAGGTCATAAATAACATGATTATAGATTTTGATCAGTGCTGAGGAGAAAGAAAACATAAAGGTAGCTAGGAAACAGAATGAGGGGTTAGGGTGGGTTTCCGTAGAATCACTGGAGAGGTTTTTCTGAGCATTTAACGTGCAAGCTGCCATCTGAAGGGCTTGAAGGAACGACGGACATCTGTCATTCTGGACACTCATGGATAGACTGGCCTGTCCTGTGGTGGTCCCCTAGGAGCTCATGAAGGTGGCAAACTGAATCCCCATCTGGGTGGTTATGCATTTATGAACGTTTAGTATTTCTCCTTCACCGTCATGTCAATAGAGCAAGAGAACGACCTTTTAAATACTTGCTATTTCTAATCTCTTTGTGGGCTGAGGAATTTTGTGCTCAGGCCAGTTAGAAATAGGGAAAGACAGATGTGACACTGGCTTTGGATGAGGTCTCTGCCATGAGGCCAGTACCTAGACTTCAGAGCCTGAACCTGGCCCGGGTTCATCACACTTCTCAGGGGTCCGTTTCCCTCCTGCGTTCTTGGCTGAATTCTGACAAGTGGGGACTTGGGCTAACTGAGCTCTGGACAAGCGAGGTGATGTTATTCAATCGTAAGAAATCATGACACGTTTTCTTTGTAAATTAGGGGACCAGCTGAATCTGCGTGGAACCCTGGTATGCCAAAGACTAACTGTAAAGTGGGGAGGGTGCTGGGCAAATAGACTAGTTCCCTCTCTGATTTTGTGGGTTTGTGTTTCTCCACTGATGGCTGTCACCTCTGCCACAGGATTAGGTGTCCCCTCGTGAGAACCTCTATGTTTGCATTCCTGGGACACACAACTTTGGGTGGAGAACTGTGTTTAGAGTAAGAGGAAATGTACTAGGAGGAATGCTGAGGTGCCTTATCTCTTGAGTCAAGTTCATGGGTGAGTCACTGGAAGTTCAGAGATACCCTAACACATATTGAACTCAAGTTTGATTAGAAGGAGAGTTTTTATAGCTAACCCTTTTCCAGTTTCATCTGAAATTAACTTCCCCTCCTACAAGACAGCTTGATGATGGGGAAGCGAGTGAAAAGGAGAGCAAGTCCTAAAACGACCTTCTATCCTTAAAGAGAGATGGGAATTAGTGTGTTCTGTCTGTGACCATAGCTCCCCTATGGGTAGGGTAATTTTTTCTTATTTCTAGATCATCTTCTCTCCTCCAAGAATACCAGCCCATAATTATTCAGATAATTCCAAGTCAGGTCCAGCTGGAGAGACAGGAGAACAAAGGGTAGATTTGATATTGAGATTTTATTCTTGCTGCTAAAATACTTCTCTCAGTTGTGGGGTTGAATTAGAGAATATGTCTCCCTCCTCAGTAAACAAAGAGTTCAGTCCCTGAGAGGACTCAAGAATTGTAGGACAAGTTTGCAGACACTATCTCTGAATTCATAACAGAAATGTAGTATTTACATCCTCTTTCTGTTATAGCTTTCCAAAAAACTGGCCTAGCCCAGGAACTAAGAATGAGGTATGAGGGGCTGGGAGAGCTCCAAAGCCTCCTCCAGTGGGTACTAATTTTAGCAACAAATGATTGACAGGCAGTGGGTGACAGGAAAGCACTAGAGAGCAATCCAGAGGGCCCAGTGGCAGTGGTCGACCGGAAGACTAATTCACTATATAACTTCGAGCAAATTGTATAATTTCTTTTGGTTCTAATTTCCTCTGCTTAAAAATGAGATGGTTCTCATTTTAAAATCCATGATTGTTATGGACTCTTCCAGCTTGGAAACACTGCTTTTGTTTGGATATGGATAAGGCCCTTTGAGGACCAGTCTACGTCTACTGTGAATTTATAGACATCCTAAAAATCTATTTAGACATTTTATAGTGGATGTCGAAGTCAAACCAGCATTAAGTAAATTAGAGGTGGTGTGTACCAAGAGCTGCTACATGATAATGTCCCCCAACAGTTGGCCATTGTTATTGCCATTGTTATGTTTATGGTTGAAATTACAATATTTCATTTAAAATCATAACTTAAATTGTACATGTAGCTGATGATAACTATAAAAACAAGACTCTTTTACAATAGGGTGAAAGACTGGAAAGAAAGAAAATGCACTCTTAGAAACACAGCTCTATTTGGACAATGGAACTAAAGGTTTTTCTCCTTTGCTTTTCTGCATTTTTATACTTTTCTTTGAGTATAAACTATTTTGTGATCAATGAACACTATTTTTATTTATTTATTTATAAAAAGATTTTATTTCTTTATTTGACAGAGAGAGAGAGATCACAAGTAGGCAGGGAGGCAGGCAGAGTGAGAGAAGGAAGCAGGCTCCCCACTGAGCAGAGGGTCTGATGCGGTACTCGATTTCAGGACCTTGAGATCACTAACTGAGCTGAAGGCAGAGGCTTAACCCACTGAGCCACCCAGGTGCCCCAAACACTATTTTATTTTGAAATATTGGGTACTTAGTATCATGCCCAACAATAGTAGTAGCAAAATTATTTTGTCATCCAAATTAATCTGAAAAATTAATGCTTCATATTTTTTCCTAAAAGTTTGGAATTTATATTTAAGTTCTTTTTTTGCAATTTTCCCCAAAGATTTTATTTATTTATTTGTGAGAGAGAGAGAGAGAGAGAGAGCGCACAAGCAGGAGGAGTAGCAGGCAGAGGGAGAAGCAGCCTCCCTTCTGAGCAAGTAGTTGGAGGCGGGACTCAATCCCACGGCCCTTGGATAGCCACCAGAGCTCAAGGCAGGTGGTTAACTGACTTGAGCCACCCAGGCCTCCCTAGATATTTAATTTCTATGCAAAAACTTACTTTTAAAAGAAAGGCCTGAGGCAAAGACAGCACTCAGTTTTGAAGTTTTCTCAGAAATATTTAAATTTAGGTGACTTGTTTGAATTTCACAGGTCACACTGGTAACAGGGAGACAAAATAGGAAGACCCTTCTATTTAGCAGAATTTAGGATATATCCACATTTGATACGTAGAAAACTCAGCAGTTAAAATGATTCGCTGAAATTTTGGCATCAGACTCTCCACGTATTAGTTTCTTTTGTAGGATGAGAAATCCGGAAAAGGACTCTGTTCTTTTTAGCAGTCCAAGGGCCATTACACGCCATCTTGGTTTGAAATTCCTCACTTTTTGTTATTTACATTGGTTCTTATTCAACACTTCTCTCTTTCTACATTTCAAATAAAGTCAGTCTTGTTACTCTATTTTTAGGACATGCTAATTTAACTCTTTTTCCTGCCCTTGCCCTCCACCAAACTTTGAAGATTAGATTTCATTTCAAGTTTCTACTCCCTAGCTGAAAGCCCCACGGAGGTCTTCTTGCTCCCTAGATTTCTGGCGGGAAATGTTTGCTCCCTAGATTTCTGGCGGGAGTAATATTGGAATCCTTTACTTTTCCCTCAGGGAGACCAGAGACGATGCCTTTTGGGAAGGAGAGGTCCCTTGCTTTCTGAGCAATGATGGCGGCCCAGCTGGCTGCTCTCTGATGTTTCTCATGGAAGCTTCTGTGATGCATGCCGGCGGCAGGAGGCCTGTCATCAGCTCCCATCCCGCAGGGTCGCTCAGCCGTCCCTCCTTGCACCTGTAGCTGTTCGCCAGCTCATGCCATCCATGCTTCTGCCGTCAGAGGCTGCCACTGGCTGCCAGCAGCTACAGTTCCCCGCAGCATGTCCGACTCCAAGTGCTCTAATGAGAAAGCCCAGCAGCCACCATCATTTGGAACTTGAAAGCGTTCTCTATGTTTCTGCAGGCGCTCTCCCCTTGAAGTTGTTTGTTGCATCCATGATGTCTAGTGAGCTGGGGGCCTCTCCAAAGGGCAAACTCAGCTCCGTCACTCAGAGCCCCCGGGGATGGGTACCTTCATACCAAGCTCTTCCAATGACCACCATGGGTTCCTTCCTTCACTCACTCATCAATAATTGTGTACTGAATGCCGGGTACGTGCCAGACACTCTGTGAGGGGTTGGAATTTAAACATTGGCTGAGCCTCTGAAGGGAAGATTAGTAGGAAAGATCCAAATTAAAAACAAAGCAGCATGAAAGACAAAACTGATTACACAATGTCAGAAATGTCTTCAGACCGACCATAGAGTAGAGCGGAGGCAAAGATGAACCCTCCTCCGAGATCACCTCAAGTCTTCACGAAAGAAATCGGGCTTTCTTTCGGAACAGGGCTGGAAAAGCAGCAGGAAGAACGTGTATGATGGCAACAAAGTACAGAACAGCCTGCAGGGTTTTCAGTATTGACAGAACCGAGTTTCTGAAAACCAGGATGTTGCAGGAGATTGCGTGAACAAGGAAGAAAAGGGTCATGGCATGACAGGTGTTATATACGCTTTGTTAAGGAATCTGCACTTTTTTTTTTTTTTTTAAGATTTTATTTATTTGAGAGAGAGCGTGATGGGGGGAGTGCTAGAGGGAGTTGCAGACTCCCCACTGGGCAGGGAGACCCATAAGGGACTCAGTCCTGGGACTCCAGGATCATGACCTGAGCCGCAGTCGCTGAACCAACTGAGCCCCCTAGGCACCCCTGTCTGTACATACCCAACGCGTACTGTCATAGCAGGAAAGAAAGAAACACTGACCCCAATCCCAAAAGGTAGCTCTAAAGGTAATTCCCTGCCAACGTGTAGGAAGGGAAGGCAGAAGGAGATGCCTAAAGGAAGGATAAGTGGCGCCCGGGGGCTCAGTGGGTTAAGCCTCTGCCTTTGGCTCATGTCATAATCCTGGGGTCCTGCCATCGAGCCCCACATGGGGCTCTCTACTTGGCAGTGAGCCTGCTTCCCTCCAACCGCCCCCACCCCCCGGCCTCTCTGTCTACTTGTGATCTCTATCAAATAAATAAATAAAATCTTAAAATAAAAATAAAGTGAGGATAAAACGTTTGGGTTACTGGAACCGTTTGCAGCTTTGGACGTCCTGGGAAATGCCCTGGTTGGGGCTACGCTCTTTCAGAGGAGCAGGGACTGACGATCGGGGAGCACAGGGAGTAAGGGAACACCCGGGAAGCAAAAGCGGAAGTTGCCAGGGACGAGGACAGGTCAGCTTCCAGGTGACACGCGTTTGTTCTCGAACATATCTGGATGCCCTTTGAGGCCTCCCTGAATTAATTAGAGGTAAGCAGCAGCGTGCTGCAGCTGAGATCCCGTGTGAGGTAATGAGCCCCCCGACTTTGATTTTTAAACGATAAACATCTGGGGGGCGGTTGAATTTTTTTTCTGAGGCCCAGACGAATGTAAGAAGTGTTTGTCATGCGGCAGAGTATTGAACTCTCTAAAGTGAGATTTTGTTTTTTCCTGACAACGAAAGTAAAATTCTAGAGAGGCTGAATCATTTGCCCCACATCACAGAGTAGCACCCTTGCTGTTTCTCTAAGGGAGAAATCTCGGCACTTGGCTTCTTTTCTGATTTTCTCTCCTAAATGAGAATTTGTGGATTTTTTCCTGGGAGCACAGTAGTCATTTGTGATGATGAAACTCATGTATTATTCCTTAATGAACAAACACAGTAAATTTCTGTAATAACACGTGTATAAGAATGTGGTTTTCAGCAACCAGCCACTGTAGGGTGAGATAAGTCTCTGCTGCCGTCCCTACCCCACCCTATTTATTTTTCAAAACCATAAAAGAAATGAAAGCATATACCCTAAGTTCCAACACACAGACACTTTTACACACACACACACATCAGGAAATACAACATCAGGTTTTCATAAACATTACTCGGCCACATGCGATGTATTCTGAGTTAAGTTCCCCGCAAACATCATCACATCTGGTCTTCCAAATGACATTTCTTTTATGTGGTCTGTGGACAGTGTTGCAATTATATATTGCTTGTTTGTTACAAACTTGTGAAAATGGTTTGAGCCATATTTTCATTGTTACAAAAAGCAGCAGTAAGTGCCCGCATGTGCGGTGTACTGTGGCAGAACATGGGCAGGAATCTAACACAGGAGGGACACCTCCTGGCTCAGTCCTTGAGCATCTGCTTTCGGCTTGGTCATGATCCCAGGATCCTGGGATCGAGCATCGCATTGGGCTCCTTGCTCAGCGGGAAGCCTGCTTCTCCCTCTCCCACTCTCCCTGCTTATGTTCCCCCATCACTGTGTCTCTCTCTGTCAAATAAATAAATAAAATCTTAAAAAAAAAAAAAAAAGACCGTCAGTCAATTGCGAGATTAAAGCTTTCACAATAAATTAATAGAAATATCTTGATGGATTCTTACTAGCTCTCCTCCCTCAGAACCCAGACACTTAACGGGCTCGGTGTTCGCTGTGCCACCCACCACCAGCTCCCTAGAGGAGAGTGAACTCCTCTGTCTTTGTTTCGTTTCAGCTAAAACAGAGACAGGTGTGTAGTGGGGCATTAAGGGTTGTGCCGCAGAGGGAAGATTGCCAAATTATTATTTTTTTAAAAGATCTTATTTATGTATTTGGCAGACAGATCACATTAGGCAGAGAGACAGGCAGAGAGAGAGGAGGAAGCAGGCTCCCCACTGAGCAGAGAGCCCAATGCAGGGCTCAATCCCAGGACCCTGAGATCATGACCTGAGCCGAAGGCAGAGGCTTTAACTCACTGAGCCACCCAGGTGCCCCGATCACCAAATTCTTAATGTCAAGGTCATCAGAGCAGCAAAGATCCCAAGGACGGTTTTGCGTTTGTTGTTGTTAGTAGTGGTTTTTCCTGGATTGTACCGTTTACTTCGCTATTCCTCCACAGAAGGACTCCCATCACCCGTTTTCTACTCCTTACACGTGATTGAGATGGATTTCTGTCAGTTGCAACCTAAAACGTTATCTTGAACATAATAGTGATTAGTATAGAATATACAGCATATGCCTATGGAGTAATGAGATCAGTCCCACAGAAGTCTTTTTTTTTTTTTTTTTTTAGATCGCCCTGGACTTTATAATCATGACCCACTGGCGAGTGGTCAATTTCCTGAAACTGACGGGCTTAGCTGGGAGCTCAGTGACCATATGTCAGGACAGGGAGCACTTTGGGCAAGACCGTTCTGATGAATGCTCAACTCCATGGTTTAATCATGGCCAGTGATGTTATTACACAATTATGTAAATAGTTGGTGACAAGTGGTCAGTGGTTTGAATATTAGACATAGATTCAGCGAACGATTTAGATCACACATCTCTGCTGTACGAGAGTTTTTGGTGTGGTACCAAGTCTGGAGTGAAAATAGATGAGTTGTACATTCAGAGATTGAGATAAAGGACAAATTAATACCTGCTCCTCAATGTCTGGGAGAATTTCCAGCTAAGTATGAAAATTAAACTTCTGAATGCTCCTTTTTATTTTATATATAAATGAAAAAAATAGGTTACCGGCACACCACAGTTTTTGGCTTTGAAACATCTTTTACAAAAACAAAGAAAACGATCATGAAAATGATGAAAACGAATTTTTGAAAAGCATCTTATTCATGTAAGGTTCTATTTATTAAAACTATTTTTTATTAAAAATAAATAAATGACCTCTTGGCCTCCGAGTCCATGCTATTCCACTTTCAGTTTTTCAGCTTTTACACAACCATGCCAACAAGTTATCAAAATTAACCCAAGTAGATTTTACTGTGGAAAGTCTGACTTGAAATAGTTTTCACTGTGTGTGCTTTTTCCAGATAGAACTTGTAAAATTACCAAGAAACAAATGTCTTATTTATTTATTTTTTTAAAGATTTTATTAATTTGTCAGAGAGAGTGAGAACAAGCAGGGGGAAGCAGGCTTCCCACTGAGCAAGGAGCCCGATGTGGGACTCGATCCCAGGACCCAGGGATCATGATCTGAGCCAAAGGCAGCTGGTTACCCCACTGAGCCACCCAGGCATCCCAAACTGAATATTCTAAAAAACAATATTGTAGGGGCGCCTGGGTGGCTCAGTGGGTTAGGCCTCTGCATTCGGCTCGGGTCATGGTCCCAGAGTCCTGGGATCGAGCCCCGCATCGGGCTCTCTGGTCAGTGAGGAGCCTGCTTCCCCCTCTCTCTCTGCCTGCCTCTCCGCCTACTTGTGATCTCTGTCTGTTAAAAAAAAAAAAAAATTTAAAAAAACAATATTGTAAAATGCTTCCTCATCCCATGGGCAGTCTTCTCTCATTACCGAACTCAAGCCATTTTAGTCTCTTCCTTCTCTGTGCCATTATGGAAGCTTCGACCCTTCTTTTAAATCTTTTGTTTACCCGCTTGTTATCCTACAAGACAATAAGCCCTTCAAGGGCAGGGGCTGTTGTTTCACTGTTTTGTTTTGGTTTTGGTTGTTATATGTTGGGGTTAAAAATGGCACACATCCACAATTCAAAGTCATGAAGATACAAAAAAGAAAGTTAAAAAACTTACCTCAAATGTCATTAATAAGAAGTAGCCTTTCTTGGTATCAGGCGATATTTTTTCTAAATATCCGTTACTGTCTAGCTGCAGATATGAAGATAGAAAAAAATATAAAGACAAATAATTTTAGAAAAAGAGAGTCAACTTACTTATGTTATTTCAAAATAAGTTATATTACATCTAATTTTACTTGAACTTAAAAGAAACTAAGTTAGGGGTGCCTGGTGGCTCAGTTGGTTAAGTGTCTGCCTTCAGCTCAGGTCATGATCCCAGGGTCCTGGGATTGAGCCCCACTTAGCAGGGAGCCTGCTTCTTTCTCTCACTGCTTGGGTTCCCCTGCAGCTCCCCCTGCTTGGGCTCATGCTGTCTCTCCGTCAAATAAAGAAATAAAAATCTTAAAAATAAAAACAACTAAGTTAAATTGAAAAAACAACAGAAGTTTATTTTCATCACAATTCTAAATAATCTCTTTACATTAAAAAAAAATTGTACAAGATCTATTACTTTATAAAAGACCAAGGTTCTTATTTGAGTTAACTAAATATTTCAATATTAGGCTTTATCTATTCTCCCATAACCCTGATTTTTCTCATTTTTGTTATATACATTTTAAAGCTTCTATTCTGGGGCACTTGGGTGACTCAGTCGTTAAACATCTGCCTTCAGCTCAGGTCATGATCCCAGTGTCCTGGGATCGAGCCCCATATTGGGCTCTCTGATCGGTGGGAAGCCAGCTTCTCGCTCTCTCACTACCCCTGCTTGTGTTTCCTCTATTGCTATGTTCCTCTCTGTCAAATAAATAAATAAATAAAATAAAATCTTAAAAAAACCACCAAAAACCAACTTCTATTTTGAGGGGCACCTGGGTGGCTCAGTTGGTTAAGCATCTGCCTTCCCCTTAGGTCATGATTTCAGGGTCTGGAGTTGAGTCCAGCATCAGGCTCCCTGCTCAGCGGGGTGTCTGCTTTTCTCTTGCTGTCTACACTCCCCACCCCAACACCAACCCTCCTGTCTCATTTATGCTCTTTCTCTGTCTCTCACAAACAAATGAATAAAATCTTAAAAAAAAACCCAAACAAACAACTTTTTAAAAAATTTTTATTTATTTATTTGACGGAGAGAGATCACAAGTAGGCAGGGGGTGGGGAATCAGGCTCTCTGCTGAGCATGATCCCAGGTCCCTGAGATCATGACCGGAGCCGGAGGCAGAGGCTTTAACCCACTGAGCCACCCAGGCGCCCCAACAAGCAGAACTTCTATATTGAGATGATTGTAGACTCACATCTACAAAGTAATAAAATAAATAATATAAAGAGATCCTTTCTACCCTTCACCCAGTTTCCCTCAAAGATAACGTCTAGCATACGTGCAGTAGCACAACCAAAAACTCCGTGTGAATGTAACCCATCAATCTTATTTAAGTTTCACCAGTTTTATAGACGTGTAGTTTTATGAAATCTTATCACATGTATAAATTTGTGTGACCCCCCCACTCACAACAGCCAAGATACAAAATAGTTTCCATCGCAAGTATCCCTCAAACCCTTGCGCCAAGGATCTGTTCTCCATCCCTATAATTCTGTCATTTCAAGAATATTACACCAACGGACCCACGGATTATGTAAACATTTGATACTAACTTTTTTACACTCTGTGCAATCCCCTTGACATTCACTAAGTTGCTGCATGTTTCAGTAAATCATTCTAGTTTATCGGTGAGTCATATTCCGCAGAATGGATGTTTCCTAGTTGCTTATCTAGTAACTCATTGAAGGACATTTAGGTTATTTCCGTTTTTAGGCTATCACACATAAGTTTCTCTGCACATTTATGTATAGGTTTTTTAGTGAACATAAGCTTTCATTTCTCTGGAATAAATACCTAGAAATATATTTGTTGCATTATATGGTATAAACCATGTGCTTAAGTTTTGTAAGAAACTGCCATACTCGGAGTGGTTGTATACCATTTTATTTTATTTTAATTTTTTAAAGCTTTTATTTATTCATTTGACAGACAGAGATCACAAGCAGGCAGAGAGGCAGGCAGAGAGAGAAAGAGGAGGAAGCAGGCTCCCCATGGAGCAGAGAGCCCGATGCGGGGCTCAATTTCAGGACCGTGGGACCACGACCTGAGCCGAAGGCAGAGGCTTTAACCCACTGAGCCACCCAGGCACCCCATACCTTTTCTCTTTTAAGGCCAGTATATATATTATGCCTGTATAAGTTCTGAACTAGAGCTACATTTTAGTAGTTATAGAGTTATTGATATTAAGTAGGTTTTTTAAAAAAGATTTTATTTATTTATTTAACAGAGAGAGATCACAAGTAGGCAGGGGGGCAGGCAGAGAGAGGGGGAAGCAGACTGTCCTCTGAGCAGAGAGCCCAATGCAGGGCTCCATCCCAGGACACTGGGATCATGACCTGAGCGGAAGGCAGAGGCTTAACCCACTGAGCCACCCAGGCGCTCCTGTATACCATTTTATATTCCCGCTCACAATGGATAAGTGATTCAGTTTCTACGTATCCTTGCATGCATTTGACATTTTCATATATTATTTTTCAATGTCTGTGGCAATAATATATTCTTTCTTACAGTCACTGTTCACCACTATTCTCTTTCCGCAGTTGTATACTCAAATAGGTTGAAAACTCAAGGCAAATGAGTGCTGTATTTGGACTGGTGGATGGATTTTATTAAGCACTTTTGTTGTGACTTGTGTTTAAAATCTTTTTTTTTTTTTTTTTTTTAAGGATTTTATTTGTTTGTCAGGGAGAGAGACAGAGAGCAAAAGCAGGAGGAGCGACAGGCAGAGGTAAAAGCAGGCTTCCTGCCGAGGAAGGAGCCCCTTATGGGACAAGGAACCCATTATGGGACTTGATCTGAGGACCCTGGGATCATGACGTAAGCCAAAGGCAGATGCTTAACAGACTGAGCTACCCAGATGTACCCCTTGTGTTTAAAATCTTATTCAGGGGCATCTGGGTGGCTCAGTTGGTTAAATGTCTGCTTTTGATCTCAGCTCAGGTTTGATCTCAGGGTGGGGAGTTCAAACCTTAGGTTGTGCTCCATACTTAAAGAAAAATCTTATTTAAGAAATATTATTGGTGTAATTGTTCCTACATTCTCGCATAGTTGAGAATATGTTTGGCTTTTATACTTGAAGGAAAACTTGAGTGTAACAATTCAAATGGGCATTGTTCCATTGTCTTCCTGCATTCCTGGTTATTACAAACAACCTGAATTCTTCCCACCCCCCCCCACCCCTTCACCCCTGTAATTTGTTTTTTTCTACCTGGATACTTTGATGATTCTTTATCCTTTAAATACAGTAATTTCACTGGCTATATCTTGCTGTGAATTTTCCTTAATGTGTTTATTCTGGGTTAATCTGCATAGTCAAATATTTCTTTATTTTATAAAAGCTTTCTTGTATAATTTGGAGTATTCCTGTTTACCTTTTCCTGTGATGTTCTTTAAAAATGACAATTTATTTCACCTCTGGCAGACTCTTCCTACAGGGAACAATAGAAATGGCCCATTGATACAGTCTCCTCTCCTCCGCATTCCACGGTGTTGGTGTATGTCTTTCTGGGGCCAGTCTGAGGTCACCGTTGTCTCTCTGCATCTTGCAGCTGTGATCTCAGTGATCTAACTGACACATCTCCCGGTTGGAGCTTTTGGAGGGAATCCGCAGTACTGCTTGATCTGTCCTGAGTCCAGACGGTAGCAACCGGCAAACAGGCTGTATTGTTTGTCATGTGAAGTTAGGGCATTTCTTTGATTCCTAAAAGTGGTATTTTTCCTCCTACCTTTCATCATGTTCTGGTTGTTTTGAAGGATTTCAGGAAGGAGAATAAAACAAAATGCCCAGTGCATCTATCTTTAATAGGACCCGGTGTTCACCTTGTTCTCCTGCTCCAGGCAATGTTGACACAGAGTTGGGTTATATTTCTGAGTGACTGAACAAATGACTAAATTAACAGACAGATTGTGTTCTGTACTAAGGAGAAGTCATAGACAATGATAGTGACCGTAATCAACTAAAAGAAATAACCAAGACCGGCTATGACAAACATGATTGAGTGGCCCATTAAAGAACTCTGGATATTTTTCATCATTTTCTGAATTACCCATATACAAATCAAGTAAATGAGACATTAATAATCTCTTCCCATTGTGAAAATTGCTAAATTAAAAGATCATTATAGTCCAGTAATTTTGGTTGTAAGAATATAGCTCTCTTCATTAAGCTTCTGCCAGATTTTAACTATTGTAATTACTATTGAAATTTCATGGGAAAGAAGAAATAAAAGAGCTTCCAGGTGGCAAGAATAATCTGAGGCCATACCGTCAGGTTCTTGGGTTTTCTGATTGACCTGCCCTTTGTGTTCAACACAGGTCTGGGCACAGAACGTATGAATGATAGCAAGGCTCTGGTTTTCTGAGGATGCTGGTAAAATCATGAGAATAATTGTAAATTTTAGAACTCTGAAATCTTTTAGTCTTAGGTGCAAATATTCAAGTAAGTCTTTATTCAACTTAATAAATGTCAACCTAAAAAAATAAGTAAACAAATGAATCAAGGAACTTTTGCATGTTGTTGGGGGGAGGGGGACCAAAGAGGCACAACCACTGGAAATTGGAACTCTCTATTAAAATTGAAAAATGCATTATCTGCCAAACAGCAATCTAACATCTAGATACTAGACCTGACAAAGATTCATACCCATGTGCACTAAAAGATATGCACAAAGTATTTATAGCAGCGTTGTTTATAATACTCTAAATTGGAGAGAACTAAAATGTCTATCAGGAGTGGAAAGGACAAATAAATTATGGTAATTCATATGAGGAAGTGTTATCTATTAATTTAAATTAATGAACTAGAGCCACACAGATCAATCTCACAAACAGAATATTGAGTGAAAGAGGCCATACTCAAAGAAATTAATATTGCCCCATGCCTTTGACATAAATCCAAAACCAGGTAAAACCATGTGTTGGAAGTCAGCATGGTGGTTCCTTCTGGGTGAAGGGAGGGGTTCCAGACTGGCAGGGACATGAGGGAAGCTTCTGGAGTGCAGGCAAGATTTTACTTCCTGACACGGTGAAGGTTACATGAGGGTGTTGACCTTATGACCAGTCATCAAACTGTTCACTCTGGATTTGTCTGTTGGTGGATATTGTAATAACCCCTCAAAAAGTTAAAAAAATACAGAAACAAAAAAAAATGTAGAAACAAATCAACAGAACAGGGACTTTTAGATGGGAGACTGGAAAAAGAAGGGGATATAGTTGAAAACAAACCCGGCATGTTGCATATGTGTGTGTGTGTGTGTGTGTGTGTGTGTGTGTAGGCTAACACTAAGCATCTTAGGAAAACAAGTACATATCACAACTCTTCAAACAAAGAGGCCATTTCTAAAGGAAATCCTAATAAGTACTAATTTACATTAAGAAAACAGAGTTTTTTGGGGCTGGGCAGAGAAAGAGGCATGTGACTTTTTTAAAGATGTCTGTGGGATGAAGACTAAAGGGGAGGAGAAGTAAATTCACCTTAAAGGATTGCTCTTATATGATGAAATAATGATGAAATAGAATTTCAGGGAGGGAAACAGTTGGTCCCCCCTCCCCGTTTTTTAAAGGAGGCTCCATGCCCAGCATAGAGCCCAATGTGGGGCTTGAACTCACCACCCTGAGATCAAGACCTGAGCTGAGATCAAGAGTGGGACACTTAACTGACGGAGTCACCCAGGTGCTCCAAGTTGGTTGTTTAAAAAAAAAAAAAAAATCATAGTTTCATAAGTATTTATCTCTGAAAGCACAGTAAAAAAATATGATTAATGCAGCAAAAAATACAGTGGAAATTCAAAACAATCTTGTGGAAATGGTATTAAAACATCAAGAGACGATGACAAAAGTAAAGGAAAGACAGAATAATATATAATAATTTACCAAATGGGTATTAAGAATATCAGTAACTACACTATGTGTGGTGGGAAGCTGCTAAGATGGACCCCAATATCCTTGCATCTTGGTTACATGTTGTGTAATATGGTCCCCTGAATGTGGGCTGGTCTGTGACTTGTTCCTAAGAATAGAACATAGGAAAGTGGCAGGATGTCACTTTTGATATTAGGTGACAAAAGAACTGTGGTTTCGGTCTTGGACTGCCCTCTTTTGTTCCTTTGGGCACTTGCTCTGAGGAAGCCATTTCTACTTTGTGACTTTTTCTTTCCTTTCCTCTCTCTCTCTCTCTTTCTTTCTTTCTTTCTTTTTTTTTTCCCATCGATGAAGTAAATGAAGACCAATCAAATGAAAAGAGGTGAAGACTATTGAATCAGAGCTTGTTCTAGCAAAGGGGTTTTCCATCATAAGAGACTGAAAGGCAGACAGAAGTGTGGGAAAACTTTCTGGTAGAAAAAAAGGAAGGCTCCAGGTGCCGTGAAGGGAGGCCGCTGGTGTGCAGAAACAACAGGTAGCAGTTAGACGTGCGGCACACTCTGACATTTGTTAGGGGTACATATTTGCATTTCTCTGATTGATCCTAAGCTGGAAAGGGGGATAAAACTAAGGGGAGCTGTCAACAATAAATCAAGTCCTGGCCATTTGAGGCCAATTATTACAGTGATTGTTCTTTGGATTTTTACGAGACAGAACTGTCTGATTTCCTCCAAGTCTGACTTCCAGCAGGTTGGCTGTAAGAGGGGAGAGAAACAACCAAATAAGGATGCAACTGAAGGCCAAGGAGGGGAGCATTTCCTGGGGAAATGAATCTAGCTTGTTCTCGCTTAACTTGTGAACCGGCATACTGACCTTGGCCAAAGGTTCCTAGAGTGAAGCACTGTTTTATTCAGAATTTCGTTTGGAATCCTCACACACCCATCAAAACATGCTGTTCACTGAAGAGACTCATTCCCTTTCTTTCCAAAGGCACCTCACAAATGACCAATTTTGTCCCAATCAGAACGGCCAGTGAAGGCCCCAATCGTCTTTGGTGAAGTCGTGCCATTTAGAAAGACAGGCCTAAGGGTTAGGGTTGTAATGAGAGCTCACACAATCCTGGTGGAGGATTCAGACTTTCAAGACCCCAGGAAACTTGGCGATGGTCATGAGCAATGCAATGCTTGGGCACCTGGTCTCGGGCTTTTCGGCAGACAGCTGGCTGCCCCCAACCAGGACCTGACCGTTTGGGCCCCCTGCAGGTGGGGCTGTCTGCTGCCTCTGGATCAAAGCCAACCTCACAGAACACAAAATTAAGATGGGAGGAGGACCTCCTCCAGCTTTACTGGTGACCCACAGCAGAGTTTGTCCAAGTGGACACGAGTCACCGAAAACTCGCCCGTCTAGGAGGTCGACTTGAATGACAGGCTAATAGGGCCTGTGCTCGGGTTCTGTATGATTCTCTTTTTTACAACAGCCCAACATGAAACAATAACACAGAAGACAGCAAAAAAGAAATGAGAGGAATGGCTGGATTCCACCAAGAATCCCAGACAAATGGGCGTGGATAACAAAACTCGGGTAGCCAAAGAAGTCGTCCTAAAGAGCCAGGGCCGACTTACCGTGTCTGCACGAGCTGAGCAGAGGGGCCACAGTGCATCCATGGGTCTCATACCTTGTTGAAGGCAGCATCCACAGCAGTGGCCGGTACAGACTGGTTTCACTGGGGCCTCCCCAATTAACTGTGGAAATAAAGAAAGATTAACTAAATGAGAACAAAGGCTATTTGTTCAAAGCTGTAGCAAACAAGGAAGTCAGCCAATGTCACTTTCGTTTTGTCAGAGATTCAAAAGCAGGTCAAGGAGTGGGACAGCTTTATAGTAGAAAAAAGAAAAGTCTTCAGGTTTGCCCTGACTGGGGGCTACTGACATGGGGAGGCTGGAAGTGGCTGCACAGAGAGGGGCATCCTCGTTGATTCGTGAGGGGTGAAGAGTTCGCTTTCTCTCGTTGGTCCCACAATGATGCTAAGTTTCAAGCAGGAGCAAAATCTGGGAATCTGTAGTTATTGATCGAGTCCTGGCAATTTTGGGCTCATTGTCACAGAAATTATTGTTTGGCTTCCTGTACTGTTACGAGAGATAGCGATCTGAGTTCCTGCCAGTCTGGTTTCCTTCTGCCGGCTGCGGCAGGTTGTGGGTGAGAGCTCTATTTTTATAAATATATTCTGGTACTGTTCATTTTTATATTCAATCTCTTACCAACGAGAGCCAGAAAAGACCCAAGGCCTGCCAAAAACAAGGGATCTTGGGTGAGGGGTCTTGGTTGTGGGTTTCCCCACTTGAGCATAGATATGATGAAATCCCTGGTCAATGCCGTGATTAGAACTTTGTCAAAGACCCTTAGCCAGAAGCATCCAGATAAACCACTTCCCAATGCCTGCCCTAGAGATACTGTGGGATAATAAGCCGCTAGGTTTTGAGAAGAATTGTTGAGCAGCAACAGATTTGTAATAACTAAGTGTAAGAAACTCGACACCCATAAAGTGCTATCAGGTTTCATTAAAGCAATGAAATCTATCTATCCCCTATTTGAAAAAGATGAAAAAAAAAAAAGATGAATGTATTATATCCAGGAAATGAATGGAGAGGAACATATTTATGAAAATACAAACACAAACAGACCTGACTTTTTTGGCCACAAGATAATATAATAGAAGGTGGAAATTGTTATTCTTCATTTGTCATATTATGGATAAATTATACTTTCCTTTTCATAATTTTTTGTTTTCTAATTTTCCTACACTAAACATATTTCTGATCAGACAATGTTAAGGAAATAGTCTTTCTTTCTTTCTCTCTCCCATACTCCTTCCCTTCTTGTTTTTTTTTTTTTTTGAAAGTGTTTTTCACCTAACATCTTCTTCCTTTTTTAAAATTTAAAATCAATTAATTAACATATAGTGTATTACTAGTTTCAGAGGTAGAATTTAGTGATTCATTAGTTGCATATAATAGCCAGTGCTCATTATATCACGTGACCTCCTTAATGCCCATCGCCCAGTTACCCCATCCCCCACCCCTTCTCCTCCAGCCACCCTCAGTTTGTTTCCTAGTCTTAAGAGTCTCTTATGGTTTGTCTCCCTCTCTGATTTCATCTTATTTTATTTTTCTATCCCTTCCCATATGTTCATCTGTTTCGTTTCTTAAATCCCATGTATGAGTGAGAGTATATGATATTTGTTTTTCTCTGACTGACTTAGTTCACTCAGCGTAATATACTCTAGTTCCAGCCATGTTGCAAATGGTAAGATTGCACTCTTTTTAATGGCTGAGTATACACATTTCCATTTTGTATATATGTGTGTGTGTGTGTCCCACCTGTTCTTTATCCATTCATACATTGATGGGCATCTGGGCTGTTTGGCTATTGTGGACATTGCTGCTATAAATATTGGGGTACAGGTATCCCTTCGGATCAGTATGTTTGTATCCTTTGGATCTTTCCCTTTTTTTTAAAAAAATATTTTATTTATTTATTTGAGAGAGAGACAGTGAGAGAGAGCATGAGCGAGGAGAAGGTCAGAGGGAGAAGCAGACTCCAGTGAGCTGGGAGCCCGATGCGGGACTCGATCCTGGGACTCTAGGATCATGACCTGAGCTGAAGGCAGTCGCTCAACCAACTGAGCCACACAGGCACCCCATGATCTTTCCCTTTTTTCTTGAAATGTTGAGTTCTCTTCAAAGAGGAGAGAAGACTTTCCTCATTCATTATTTTGAGACCTATTATTTATGGCTTTCACCTTTTTTTAATCCATTGTTTTTCCTCCCATTTCTGTCCTCCCTTTGAGTCTCAGATATTCAGTTTAACTATCTTCTTAGCTCACATGAAAGCTCTGCTTCTAGCAACCGTTTCTATTTCTAACAGACCAGTGGTGTGTGAGGGAGTCTTGGATTGAAGGACCACCTCGCCGATTGGACTTCAGTTCTTTTTCTGAATTTTCTAAATTGCTTCCTCCTTAGCACCCGTAAAGCAGGTTCCTGGGATCCCTGAATGTGAACTGTGCAGAAGATTGGCTAAAAAATTGATCCTCACAAGGGAATCAATAGGTGTGAATCAAATGTAAATCACAAAATAATTTGTGTCCAACACAGTTAAATGAGTATTACATTTATCTGATTATAAAGCTATCAAAAACTATTGTGAAAAAGATTAGTTCAAATATATCTTAGTCTAAACATATAAAAACACAATATATGAGCACAATAATTAGAATGCAGTCATACTGACATGTTCCTAGACAATTAAATAAGTGGAACCAATAGGGATTATAATTATAACTGTAAATAAATGACTTTAAAATTTAATAATTGAATTTTAGAAGGCAAATTAAAACACTTGAAAAAAATAAAGAAATACAGGTTTGGAGAAACTCATTAGCAAAATGTTCTCATTAAATTACTTACCTAATTGTTAACTCAACCAATATATATTAAACTCTTCCTGCTGGTCTGTTTTAAGCACTAGGAGTAGGGATATGGCATTGAACAAAAGATACAAAATCCCTTCTTTCATAGACCTTATGTTTTGAAGGGGAGAAAAATGTAGAAAAATGATTATTCAAGATTTGAATAGAATATAAAATGATAAAATAGAATATAAAATTAATGATTCAGAAATTATGATTAAGAATTAATCAATTCCCATCTTTTCTTACTCTAAATGTGAAACATAAATTATAGAGAAAAATTCGATTTGATTTGGTTATATGCAACATTATTTTCTTATTTGAAATTTATTACTTTTTCTGATCATAAAAATAAGTTATGTTGGGGTACCCTGGTGGCTCAGTTGGATAAGTGTCCAACTCTTGATTTCAGCTCAACTCATGATCTCAGGGTTGTGAGATCACGCCCCACATCAGGCTCTGAGGTTCTCTCTCTCCCTCTCCCTCTGCCCCTTCTTCCTCTAAAAAAATGAACATAAAAATAATGAATGTTGATTATAAAACAATGATGACAAAGTGAGACAAAGTGATGATGTTGGAACCCATAGGTAATTTAAAATATGTTCGTTATCACATATAAAATAAATTGTATTGAAATGATATTCAAAATGTTAAATAAAATAAAGAATAATAAAAACCCATAAAGTAGCACAATTTTTAAGCTTTTATTTATTCATTTTAGAGAGAGAGACAGCATGAGTAGGAGGGGCAAAGAGGGAGAGAATCTCAAGCAGACTCCATGCTGAGCTTGGGGCCCGATGTGGGGCCTGATCCCAGGACCCTGAGATCATGACCTGAGCAAAAACCAAGAGTTTAATGCTTCAGCAACTGTGCCACCGGGTGCCCCCAAAATAGTACAAATTAAATGAGAGTCTGTTCCTACAGTTTGGGCGCAGAAGGGCTTCCTAAATAGGCCAGTAAATCTACTGAAGAAAAGAGAAAAAAAAAAAAAAAGACTGTTGTAGCTATATAACACAAATTTTATGTGGTGAAATACACAGTAGAGAAGTTACAACTGAAGAGGGTAGCGGGCTGGTTGCTCAGGCTGTTGACTGGAAGGAAAAGAGGAAGATTTTGCAAAGAAGGAAGACCAACAACAAAGCTGCTGAAGAGGTAGCAAGAGCACCAGGATGGTACGGCATCAGGGAAGCTAACGAGTATCAAGAAGGAGGGAGAGGTTAGAGACGATGAGCACTGGAGCACTCAGCAGCCTCTGGTGGCTTCTGGCAGAACACTTCCTGTGAAGTCCTTGGCCCGAAGCCAGTTTGGAGTGGGTTGAGGCA